>NC_138558.1:54819583-56019583 GCF_964273705.1 Natrix helvetica | reverse complement strand
TTGTTGTTCAGGGCATTATTCAAAAGTAAGATTTAATAATATAAATTAAAATAAAATCAGGCTGGGATTGCTTAAGTGGGATCATGGTGGAAATGTGCCCCTTTCAAGAGGGACCAACATTAATATCTCTTGCATTATTATTGCATGGGTGTTAAAACTGAGGTGTGATTGTGCTTTTCCTGTTCCTTTCTCCTACCATCCTCCCAGTCCTAGAAGTTCATCCCCATGCTGGCAGAAGAGGCAACAATGAGTTCCTTCAAAGCTCCCAGGTTTTGGAACTCAAATAAATGGATTAGCTGATACATGAAATTGAAGGTAGGTAAGCAGTTGATTCTCCACTTACACTAGTCTCCTCTCCAAGAATCAGATCAATGCACATCAAGCACTTATTAGCAAAGCTTTCCAAAGCTTTGTTGATAAGCATGGATTGAAGGTTGTACATTCAGTTTCCACTCCAATGTTATTTCTGTTCATTTTACCTAAATTTACTACATTCTATGCAAATTATTTAGATCCAGATATTTTTTCCTTAGGAAAAGTGGTTAGATAAAAGATAGAATCCATTTCCAGATTTTAATATTTTAAAATGGGGATTTTCTTTTGACATCAGAAGGGAAAACCCAATCAATGCTATCATCTCCAAACTGATGTCGCAAAATCCATGTTATGATACCTGAAAATAAAAATACTTATGACAACACACAATATATCTGATATGAGGAATAACCCATGCTTCTATTTCTGATATAATATTTAGGAGTATTTCTGATATAATATTTAGGAGTATTTAAGAGAATATTTCGGAGTTATAAAATTATTAGAAAGAAAAAGGGAAGGGCCAGTGTGTCGCAGAGTTTAATGTGTGGCTAAAGGAGTGGTGTAAAAGGGAAGGCTTTGGTTTTATTAGTCATGATGTCTGCAGCTGGTCCAATGAATAACTGTACAAAAGAGATGGTTTGCACCCATCCAAGAAAGGGATTGAGTTACCTGGCATTAAACTCACAGATTTTCTGGATAAACATTTAAACTGAACAGTGGGGAGAGAGAATTAATTGATACAGAACATTTCTGTCTCCAGCAATCTAAAACTCATAGGGTTATCAGTGCATGTAACATAGATGTTTGTGCAGATAAGATTATCACTCCTGCTGTCAAGGAAAACCAAGCATTTAATAGTGAGTGCCATACCATGTGCATGAATCATATAAGTGGCAAGAAAATAGGGGCATAACACAGGTTATGTAGACAGTAAACACAGGGTCAATCAAAACGGACTCAAATGTCTATACACCAATGCACAGAGTATGAGGAATAAACAGGGTGAATTAGAAATTCAAGTAAAAGTGGGCAGATACAATATTGTTGCCATTACAGAAACTTGGTGGGATGAAACCGACAAATGGAACATACAGCTAGAAGGATTTAAATTATTTAAAAGAAATAGACCAAAAAAAAGAGGAGGTGGAGTTGCACTATATATAAGAAATAACTACGTCTCTACAGAAATAGAGCAAAACAATGATGTGTCGGGTCGTGTGCGGGCGTGCCGCACCCATAATGCAATGTGTGACCCCCAGTGTGCATGCACACACTACAGGCGCAACCCCCCATTTCTGCATGCTTATTTCGCCCTCCCCAGGCTCCAGAGGCTTTATAGGAGTCTGGGGAGGGCGAAAACAGCCTCCCCCCCCCAGATACCCTCCGGAGGCTTCAGGGACTTTCAGGAGTCTTCCCTGAAGCCTTTGGAGGGCTCAAAACGACCCTCTGAGCAAACCGGAAGTCACTTGAAAAGCAAATGAAAAGTACTCTCTCATGTCCTATTACGCTCTATTTTGCACAATAAGTCTTTTAAATTTTTTAATAAAATTAGTGTGGTCTTTAAAACTGCTATGCATATTTTAAATTTTGTTTTTATTCTTATTCATAGATACTGCAAGTAACATTAGAAAAAAATATATAATTTCAATTCAGAATGTGAACCTGCCTGATCCACTAGTTTTAATAATCCATTGATCCTAATACCAAGCAAAATCAATATATGAGTGAAGATAACCTATATGTTATATGGTAAATGGGGAGATAGCATATAGTTTAAATAATTTAATTGCAAGAGTTCCTTATTAGGGACGTTCATACTTTGAAAATGATTGTGGGTAGCTGCTTTGCAATGCATTAATGTATGAAGAAATGCAAATGAACAGGTGCCTCACTCTTCTCTCATCAGTTCAAAATGCCTCTTCCAATTCCTTTTAAAGTATACCCCATTATATTTAATCTACTGTAATAAAGGATGAAATTTACTCTTCCAACTTTGTGAACCAAATGTGATTTGACTCCCAGATTAGGTATTCAAAGAAGACATATTTCAATTTGAAATATTAGCTTCAAGGACAAATTTATTTGATTTGTGCTTCTTGCATATTCAGTTAAAAACGATCTAATGGGGAAGCTTTGATACATCTGCGCTGCTTCATTGTGTGCCAGAATTAGATAAAAGTAACTGGAATGGTAGATACCTTAGAAGATAATATGTCAGGCTGAACCCAATTTGGCTCCTAGGAAAGAATGACCCTTGAATCCAGGGAGGTTAGAGAAAAGGTATGTTTACTAGGAAACTGGGTGCAGCACAAGCAAGGCAAACTCTGGGGAAAACCAGGTAAAAATCATATATTGAAAGCAATCCCCAATGTCCAAAACCCTCCCCTTGATGAGAGCAGTCCAATCAAATGCTGTTCTGATGTTTTGGGAACCTGGTGCCTCAGGTGCCACTGTAAATTCCTTTCCCAGGGCCGGTGTCCATGAAGGCAGCAAGATGGCTCGGCTTTGGCACCTCTGTTTCCTGTAAGTATTCTTACTCCCCAAATTTCCTGCATTCTTTCACATCTCCAGCGCTCTTCCCCTCCCAAATGCCCTCTCCCCCCTGGTTATGAAAGTTGCTAGCGAGCTTCAAAGAAAGCGAAGATAGGCATCTGACATAGTAGCTTTGCTTGTTTCAAGGATTTTACCACAACATATTTTAAAAATATCCTCTGCACTATTCTAACGGTAGAAATTGGGTAGGTGGGCGTGAGGGACGGAGTTGGAAAAGACCAAACGAAATCTAAATGTTTCAGCAAATTTCTAAATTGTGCAAAATTAATAAGGATGATGATTTACTCATACTTAAAACGAAAGCTCACCAAAACTGTTTAGAAAGTAACTAAACAGTTACTACTTTCTACTTTGTTTTTTGTTGCTCTGCAATGATAGTGTTTATTTGTTTATTTAGACTAGAGCTGGAAGGGACCTTGGGAGTCTTCTATTCCAGCCCCCTGCTTAAGCAGAAGTAGCTATACAATCTCAGATAACTGACTGTCCAGTCTCTTCTTAAAAACCTCCAGTGATGGAACACCCACAATTTCTGAAGGCAAACTGTTCCACTGGTTAAGTGTCCTTACTGTTAGACAGTTCCTCCTTAATTCCAGGTTACTTCTCTCTTTGATCAGTTTCCAACTATTATTTCTTGTCCTGCCCTCTGGTGCTTTGGAGAATAATTTGACCCCCTCTTCTTTGTGGCAACCTCTCAAATACTGAAATACTGCTATCATGTCATCCCTACTTCTTTTCTTTAGACTAGCCAGATCCAAAATTTGCAGCTGTTCTTCATATGGTTTAGTCTCCAGGCTTTTGATCATCTTAGTTGCTCTTAGAACTTTTTCCAAAGTCTCAACATCTTTTTTGTAGTATGGTGACCAAAATTGGTTGCAGTATTTCAGGTGTGATCTTACTAGGGTTTTGTAAAGTCGTACTAATATAAATAGAATTACTACATTTCTAGTTGAGCTAAGAACTCATTATATCTAGCAGACTTGGTATCCTATAGAGGTGATTATTTAACTGTTGATTCTGTGTATTTAGCACACATATATTTTGTCATTGTATTTTCTTTTATCTATTTTATCATGGATTATATCCATGTTTTTATTTTTTATGGTCCTAAGACCAATATAATCTATGTATCTAAATTATTGCTAGATTGCTAAACTAAATTTTAATAGGTGGCAGAGTCAAGACAAAGTCTAGCATTTTCTAGGGCAATTTCTTTTGCCTTCAGTAGCTCATTTTATAAGAACCAATGATTACATAGAAACTTTCAAATATTTATTTTTATTTTCTTTCTTTGTAAATTATTTGGTAACTTACAACATTTTTTTCTCACAAGAGTTTTTAAAACACTTCAGTGTCTTCCTTTCAGAAGGAAAAAAGTCATTTCCCATTTTATTTGTCTAATTGTGAAAAGATAACTGAATGAACAGCATTCATTCAGATACTGTACTTCCTTCATCCACAATATGCAATAAATTAGATGCAGGAGGCTTATTAACAAGCTAACAACTTTCTTAATGGGGCCAATAATATTAATTGTAACTCTTTTAGCAACAATTGTTAAAAGACTTCAATTATTTATAAGTATATTTTAGCTACACTTTTTTTCTTATCTACACAGCATCAAATCAACCTATTTCTGATACTAACCAAGCATTCTAAGAATGAAGAAAAGCCACAAACATTTTTATTTTATTTTTGAAAAACAGGACTCATACTAAAATTTTGGCTTTAATAAACTGAGGCACCTACCATCAGCTATTCTTCCTCATTTTGGCACAGTATTGGATGACATCCGGGGACTCTCATCTAGATTGCGATACTTTCCGTTGTACAGACTGTTGTTTGGGAAACTAAAATTGTTTCCATTTTTTAGTTCCTTATATGATACACAAGGGACCTGTATTTTTCCCCCAGACTTGAAGATTGACACCTTGTAGAAATTGCCCTCATATCAGACAAAATAGTCATATTAATAATTAAATGAGGAAGGCAAGATAAATCAACTCCATTTAGTGTAGTGAAGAGAAGGACCAGGGGAGACATGATAGCAGTGTTCCAATATTTGAGGGGCTGCCACAGGGAGGAGGAAGTCAACCTATTTTCCAAAGTACCTGAAGTCCAGAAAGGAATAATGGATAAAAAATGAACAAGGGGAGATTCAACCTGATAATTATTTTCCCATCATTGATCCTTAATAGCATTCAACAAGTCAGATAGGAAACACGACCAGATAAGCTAATTCTATTTTATTGTATGTCAGGGGAAAAAATGCCCTGGGGAAATCTGAGATCAATGGATCGTGGCTGATTCCCTTCCGCATATCTTTTGAGATGTTGAGAAAAATAAAAGTCTTTAAAAGTATTCTAATTAATAAACAAACTTTAATAATAAAATAATAAAAGTAAATGAAACAGAAAATAACTAATGGTTACATTTTGATAATGAAAGCTACATCTGCCAAGTTGGCTGCCGAACAAAGAAGAAAGGAATTTTGTAATGTGTAACGCGTGCGCAATAAATCACTTTCAGATAAGAACTTTTTGTTTTATGACCTGCGCAATAAAGCTTTCTTAGTTTAACTCTTGAGTGTCAGTTTAGGCAGTTCAGGCCTAGCAAACTTTTTAACATCGTGACATCCCTTCTTTTGCTAGTCTGGGCTGACGTCATCAAATCATCAATTAAGGCACATCTTCTTTCGCAGATACTCGTGTTGATTTGCGGCAAGTGGTTTGTTAAGCATGTCTGCGATCTGATCATGTGTAGAAACATATTGCAATTTAACAAAACCTTGCTTAACTAATTGCTTTGTGTTTTGATAACGAATGTCAATGTGTCTGGACCTAGAACCTGTAAAATGTGACTCAGAAATATACACAACAGATACATTATCTTCCATCACGGTGATTGGTCGAATCGGACGTGTCCAGATATCTGTGATCAAAGCATCAAACCACGTTAGAGAATTACAAGCATCTGAAACACAAGCATATTCAGCTTCAGTAGATGAACATGAAACAAAACTCTGTTTTCTCACTTGCCAGTAAACAGGACAACCATTTAGGAACATCATGTAACCAGAAGTGCTTTTGCGTGACTTCTTGTCGCTCGCCCAGTCGGCGTCAGAAAAACAAATCAACTTTGGTTGATCAGTGTGTGTTGGTTCTAGCAATAACTTCATGTGTTTAGTGTGTTTCAGGTATTTCAACAACTTCTTAATGCATGACCAATGAAATTGTGTTGCCTTACCTACGTGTCGTGATAAAAGATTAACACTAAGTGCGATGTCAGGTCTGGTCCAACTACTAATGTATAATAGTGAACCAATGACTGAACGATAAAGTGTTTGATCCTCGAACTCAGGACTTGGTTCATGTGTTAAGTTGTGAAAATCTGTTTCCATGGGTGTCTTTGTTGTGCTAGCATCTTTCATGTTGCAATGATGTAGAATGTGGTCAATTTTCTCTTCTTGTGAAAGACTAAACCCCTTCTGTGTCTTTTCAATTTGAACACCTAAATAAGTGCTAATGTGTCCTAAAGATTTTAGTGTGAAGTATCTCTGCAAACTTTTAGCAAAAATCTCACTCATTTTCTTATTTGGACCAATATAAACAATATCATCAACATAAACAAGAATTATCTCATATGCATTGTTAGATCTTTTTGTGAACACGCATTCATCAGTTTCGGACTTAATAAAGCCCATTGAATTTAGTTTGTCAGTAAGACATAAATACCACATTAAACCTGACTGTTTCAGACCATAAAGACTTTTGTTCAGGAACCAGGTATCCCCTTCTTGCTTTCGGAATCCTGGAGGGCTTCTCACGTAGATCTCTTCATCTAGGTCTTCATGTAGATAAGCTGTGTCCACATCAAATTGGAAAACTTCTAAACCAAGAATAGTTGCAGTGGTTAAAGCAATTTTTACACTTTCAGTGACTGTTGGTGAGTAAGTGTTTGTGTAGTCCTCAGGATAACGTTGAGCGAAACCCTGAGCTACCAGTCTGGCTTTGTATAAAGACTCACCATTTGGTTTCTTCTTGATTCTGTAGACCCATCGAGTGCCAATGACTTTCATGTTTGCTGGAGGTTTTGCAGGTGTGAATACATTAAGTTTCTTTAAACTGTCCATTTCATCCTGCATTGCATCATACCACTTGTCTTGTTCTGAATCAGGAAGCTGTTTGATTTGTGTGAATGTCTCAGGAGGAAGAGTAACGTTGCAAATCAAAGGTACTGGTGTTTTTGTCAGTTGCCATGAATAACGTTGTGGAGGGATTCCTTTTGTGGCCCTCTTGGAGCGTCTAGGAGCAACAGACCAGTCTTCTTCTTCTTCATCATCATCATCCTCGTCCTCACGTTTTTCGCTAGCATCAGCATCCGCGGCTTGCGAAGACGGAACATCAGTTTGTGAAGAACTGGTAGAAGGAATATCTGCCTGCGAATTGCCATCAGGCTGCGTGGCATCTGGAACACCATCTCTAGGAAAATAAACTTCAGGATCATTGGAATGAATCCTGGACCAGTCAATATCTTCCTCAAAATTAGCAGATTGTGAAATAACAATCACATGTTTAGTATCAATGAATTTGAACCATTTTGAATTATCATCAATACCCATAAATCTCAGTCTCTTTGCTACTGTACCTCCCTTTCTTCTTTGACTTAAGGGAGTGTTCACCATAGCATATGAACCAAAAATGTGGAGGTTCTTGAGATCGGGCTTGTAGCCATACAGCATGTAGAAAGGAGTTTGATTGATTACACTGCTCCAAGTACGGTTGACAATGTAATTTGCATACTTGATTGCTTCACCCCAGTATGCGTTACTGAGATTGGCATCTTCTAGAAGACAACGCATCATGGTTTGTAGAACCCCTTGTCTTCTTTCTACGACTCCGTTATGAGCCGGTGTATATGGAGCAGATGTCTGATGAAGAATTCCATTCTTACGCATCCAGTCCTGGAAACGCTGAGACATGAATTCTGCACCACGGTCACTCTGGATTCTGGCGATGCGAACTTGGTATTGTGTAGAAACAAAAGCTGCAAAGTCTTTAAAAATCTGAAAGGTCTCAGATTTCTCTCTCATAGGATATACAAATCCATATCTAGAATGATTATCTACAATTGTTAAAAAATAGTTTCTGCCACCAAGTGTTGGTGGGAAAGGACCCACTATGTCAGTGTGTACCAAATCAAAAATGCGTGTTGACTGGCGTGTAGCGTGTTTGGGAATTGCAGCCGCCTTGGATTTAGCCTTTTTGCAAACCGCACAATCCAAAAACACCTTACACCCCTTTAGATCCAAACCTTTTGCGAACTCCGGCATCTTTCTAAGAACACAGAAACTGGCATGCCCCAATCTTCTGTGCCACTTGTGAATACACCTGGAATGCAAAGGTTTACCAGTTAGTGAATTCTCAACATTAACAGTTTCATGAGGACCCTCAGGCTTGCTCTGAGCAATCTGTTTCTGTTTTCTTTGTTTGTTGGCTTTAGGAGCCTTTGGCACAGTAACGTTTTCTCTCTCTGGGACAACTCTCTCTGGGTTCACGTTGTGCCTTTTTGGAGTTTGCATACTTGCCTGTGCTTGCCCTTTAGGCTTTGGCTTTAAGTAATAAACACCACCAATCAGCATAGTTTCAGCAATAATATCACCATCTTTAACTAAGTAACTTGCTTTTTCGAGGTGGTGAACCTGGAACTTTAAATCTCTAGACAAGTGACTTTGACTAAGCAAATTACTGGTTGCTGAAGGTATGTAATAAACATCAGGGATGTGTGTATCGAGCTCTTCAATGTAAACAGTTCCTTTTCCCATAACCTTGCAAGTGTGGTTGGTGAAGGAATACAGTTCTCGATACTCGGGCTCTGGTTCGCCCATCTCTGTGAAAAGTTCCCTTCTGTGGGTAACGTGCACAGCTGCTCCACTGTCTAAAGTCCACAAAAGACGTCTGTCGAACTTTGGATCAGGTTGTGGAACGTTGGTTATGGCCAGTGTCACAAGTGGAGCTTGTGAATCACGCCTTGGACCACGACGGCCTTGTCTTCCGCCTCTACCTCTGCCTCTGGAATCTGTTCCTCTGGGCTGGTACGTGACGGGAGCTGGAACTCGTTGGGGACAATCCCGGGTGTCATGTCCCACACGGTTGCAGGTGTAGCATTTTGGCATCCTTGGAGCGTAGCCTCTTCCTCGGAAGGGACGTCTGGCTGGAGCCTTTAACGCTGGAGGCCGTTGCAGATGTGGTGTAGCTAACCTGATAGCTTCGTCTTCCACTAAAAGTCTGCAAACGTGGTTAACTGTGCATTGAGCAATAGGCACGTAGTTAATCTTTGCAACAGCATCTTTCCATTCATAATTCAATGAGTTAATGATGATGCTAATCATTTGGATATCATCGATTACATGGCCATTTTGTCTCAATTCACTTCTCATTCTTTTCAGTTTGGTCAAATGTCCACCAATTCGTTCACCAGGTTTCAACTTCGAACCATGGAACTCAGACATGAGCAAACATGAAGATTCAATTGAAACGGGCCTGTAGCAATCTTCCAAAATAGCCCAAATTTCTTGGGCAGTTGCATCAGGTGGAAAGATACCTTGGATCTCAATTTCCATTGACATGAGCAAAGTCGTGATTGCTCTGTTTTCGAGGTCTCTTATCGCAGGTGTCCAGGGCTGAGGGGGAGGATTAAAAACCATGGAATGCGTGCCTTCTCTTTGAAGCAAGAGCGCAATTTCACTGACCCAGGCTTTATAATTCTCTCCTGACTCCTTTAACTTGGACTCACCAGTCAAGGGGGTGACTGTGAATACCTGCTGAGGAACAATTTGTTGCTCTGGTTGCAAATCTGGTTGTTGAACCAGGGGATGCTGGGGTTGCATCATTGGCCTTTGCGTGGCAACATCAAATTGGCTTCCTCGAATTCGCCTTTGGCTTTGCCCTTTTCCATCTAGGGAGGATTCGACACCGCCAGGGGGTGGGGGCAAAGTTTGGGCTTCTGTAAAACTCATAGACAGATCTCTAAAAATCTGGTCCAACTGCTTCATCTTTTGCTGTAATAATTTTTCTCCGCCAGCAGATGGCAGTGCAGCTTCACTTTTTGGCTGCCTCACCTTTCTATACGTATGCGGAAGTTCAGTTGACTCAAAGGGACCACGTGACCTCGGTGACGTGTACATGTCTCTTTGTTCTGATTGACCAATGAACTCTGTGGGGTGTGTCTTAGGCTGTTGTTTTGAAGACAAGATGGCGTCCTCAGACATTTTGGGAGTGGGGGAGCTCCTCCTACTTCGCTTTATTTCGTTAAAGCACTCTCTCACCTCCCTAGTATATTTTTCAAACAGCTTTATTTGATCAAGATAGCTTTGCATTTCTTGCTCATCATTTGGGGAGGATTCATAAACTTTGCTTTCTGCGTGGGAGGATTTTTTCTCTGCCGGCAGTTGCCGTTTAGACTTTTGCCGTTCGTTAATTGTATCTTGATAATGAGGAGGATTTACTGACCTCAGTCCGTAGATCTTGCCTTCTGTAGCTCCTTCCCCCACATCTGGCTCGGCACCTGAAGAATCTTGCTCCTCTGTGTCTGAGGGAATGGATTCTTTCGAGCGCTTTCCATGTCCGTGTTTTTTTCTTTTCTTTCTCTTCTTTGACATGGCTAATTAGCCTTATCTTTAGATAGCATGAAGGGAAAATACAGCCATAAATTGTAGCCATCTCAGCTACAACCATCCTCTGCTACCAAGTTGTCAGGGAAAAAAATGCCCTGGGGAAATCTGAGATCAATGGATCGTGGCTGATTCCCTTCCGCATATCTTTTGAGATGTTGAGAAAAATAAAAGTCTTTAAAAGTATTCTAATTAATAAACAAACTTTAATAATAAAATAATAAAAGTAAATGAAACAGAAAATAACTAATGGTTACATTTTGATAATGAAAGCTACGTCTGCCAAGTTGGCTGCCGAACAAAGAAGAAAGGAATTTTGTAATGTGTAACGCGTGCGCAATAAATCACTTTCAGATAAGAACTTTTTGTTTTATGACCTGCGCAATAAAGCTTTCTTAGTTTAACTCTTGAGTGTCAGTTTAGGCAGTTCAGGCCTAGCAAACTTTTTAACATCGTGACATTGTAAGGCTACATCAGAGTTTTGCAAGTCTGAAAGTACAAATTTCCCACAGTCTCTGAAGATAGAAATACAATCTAAACCATTTTTGTTATCTATGAAAGTGAGAATGGGTGGGTGGATTGGGTAAGAAGTTGAAAATACAGTATCTGGGAAGTTGTTTTCATGTAATTAACAAATATGGAAAAAGCGGTAGGGTAGACAGTTGGATGATTTATACATCATCATTTATAACCTAGTACCCAATGATCAAACAATTGTCATTGTATCATGGTACAAAATTGGTTTTGCTGAGTGCATTCAGCCTTTGGTACACTATTTTTCTTATTTGGAAAAAAATAAAATGTGAAAGATTTAGGTTTTTTTAAAAAAATACCATGAAACCTGAGCACCAATTTTTCTCTCTGTTTACTTTTAAAGTACACATGTATGTATGTTCAGAAAGCTTGTACTGAGGCAAATATGCTGACAAACTATGCTTTGGAAGAAATGACTTTCAAACATTTGTTTATTTCAACACATCCAAAATATTCACAACTGGATATAGCAATGTATGTAATATATTTGGTTTTTTGGGGGGGAAAGCATAATATACAAATCCAATTGGATCCCAAAGCTTGAAAGTCAACTGCAGCAATTGAAAAATGTTTTTATTTACCAATGTTACAAAAAATTCAAATGTGCAGAATAAGTTCAAAAGGGAAAAAAAGACATTTACTTGCTATAAAGAATGACAAGTAGCAAATGCAGATGTAGTTACTAAAGCATATGCTGACAGCAAAAAGTGAAAGAACCACAGTCTTGAAAACTGATGTTCAAAATTGCTTAATTTATTATGCTGCTTCCAAACAAGATGGAACTGAAGACTGCAGTCAGAATTATCCTTTGTCTTGTGGAAAATAAATAAGCTTTTCAAGAGGGATAGACCAGTTCTAGTATTGTATTATTTACATTTTCATACTCTTCCTCCAGTTCCTATGATAGAATTTGTTTTCAACCAACAGTTAAAGGATGACTAATCTAAATTAATGCTAGGTATGCATTTTTCTCAACATGATAAGCCTTGTGGTTCAGATCAAGGTTATATCAGCCTAGCACTTCCAAAAGAATCCCAACTTCAAAAACTGACTAGCAATATATCAGAAATTACTTAACCTGATGACTCATATGTAAAGTAGGATTAGAGTCTGGAAATTCCTTTACTAGCATATTGCATTTATACAATACTGTAGTTCTCAATTTAGTATGGTCGAAATGAGTCTTGTAAGTGTCTGACATGTTGACTAGATGCCATGCTTGATATCATGTTTTCCAATAGGTCCAAAGTTTGTTGTCAGCAAACTTCACAGACAAGATTCCATAGCCTGCATATTCAGTTAAAAAAAGATCTAATGGTGAAGCTTAGATACATCTGCCACTGCTTCATTGTTTGCCAGAATTAGATAAAAGTAACTAGAATGGTAGATGCCTTAGAAGATAATATGTCAGGCTGAACCCAATTTGGCTCCTAGGAAAGAATGACCCTTGAATCCAGGGAGGTTAGAGAAAAGGTATGTTTACTAGGAAACTGGGTGCAGCACAAGCAAGGCAAACTCTGGGGAAAACCAGGTAAAAATCATATATTGAAAGCAATCCCCAATGTCCAAAACCCTCCCCTTGATGAGAGCAGTCCAATCAAATGCTGTTCTGATGTTTTGGGAACCTGGTGCCTCAGGTGCCACTGTAAATTCCTTTCCCAGGGCCGGTGTCCATGAAGGCAGCAAGATGGCTCGGCTTTGGCACCCCTGTTTCCTGTAAGTATTCTTACTCCCCAAATTTCCTGCATTCTTTCACATCTCCAGCGCTCTTCCCCTCCCAAATGCCTCCCCCCCCCCCCCGGTTATGGCAGTTGCCATATCTAGGATGAGCAACATACTGAAGAAACATCCTGATAAATTAGTGCCCATGGTTGCTATATTTTATAAATAACAAGCCATGATTTATTGTGATCGAGCTGTAAAACAAGGCTGGAATTCTATTATCTTGAGATGTGATTGATGCAGCAGTTAGAATTCCGTATTGCAGTCTGACTCTGCTCATTGCCAGGAGTTCAATCCCGACTGGCTCAAGGTTGACTCAGCCTTCCATCCTTCCAAGGTTGGTAAAATGAAGACCCAGATTGTTGAGGGAAATATGCTGGCTTTACAAACCACTTAAGAGAGGGCTATAAAGCACTATGAAGCGGTATATAAGTGCTATTGCTAAGTGCTATTTTACTAACGGTATCATTTGAAGTGATCTCGGACTATGACGCCTTAGTCCTGTTGCTCTTTCTTTGACATTCCCAGTGTTGCCCCTTTCTCTTTTCAATCTTATAGCCAACTTTCTCCAAAGCTGTAGAAGAAATTCTCCTCACATTGCTATAACCACACTTCATGAGTGAGAAGTGGCATGCATATGACCACCTTTGCACGTTTTGTGCTTCATCATCTGAAGTAGGTTCTCCCTCTCCAGCCCCATCTAGCCTCTATCATCTAATGACTGAAATTTGAATGGTAAATGTTAGGGATGTAACCCTAGGCTTGGCTTGGCAATGTATATTAAGCTATGATTATGTTACTGTTACTTTAAATGCTTAAGAGATTAATTGGTTAATTACCTCAAGCAGCCATAAGAGGGAGTCAGAATGGTTGTTAGATCTCTCTCTCTCTGTTTTGTTAGATGCTGATCGTGGATACTGTTTGATACTGCTTGTGAGTTACTGAGTCTTGCTACTGTTTAGCTACTTTGTGTGTTAAACTGAGAATATTGATAACTGAATTACTGAACCGTGTATGACTTGGACTGTTAACTGAACTCTGAATACTTCTATATTTCTACATAGTAAACTACTATATTTTTATACTATTCAGTGTCTTTGTATGCTGGTTTGTGTGTGTTATTCCATATCACTCTCATTACGATTCTCTGCATTCTCGCTCTTCTAACGGGGAGCTAAATTACTTAACAGTAAACAGTGTGGATCTTTTATTAGCTTGGGAAACATTCCCATACACAGCATAGCAAACTATTTGGTTTTAAACTGAAGGGAAAATGGGATATGTTCCATCTATTTTTAAGTACCGTATGTACCGAATATTTTTAAAGTGTATTTCAGGCTTCATGACAGAAGGGGGTGGGGTGGGGGGGTCTAAAAGCTGTCTGGTGTGAGCAAAACAGAGGGTGGACAAACATTTTGTAAGCTACTCCATATGTCCCTGCCAAATCACATCACTCCTGACATGCAACGTTACTGCTGTCCCAATGCCAAGACTTCCTTGAGCAGCCATAATATTCAGTGGTTTTGTAACATATACAATTATCTTTGGAGCCAGCCTTTCAGTGCTACTGGTCACACAACAGCTGCCAAGAAACTGGTCTGGCTGCAACAGACTCACATTAACACTAACCTTCATTTGGGAATCAGTCCTTATTTGGTTACTTCAGAATTCACAAGCAGATTTGTAAACAAATGTGAGAGCATTGAATCATGGAAAACATCATTCATTTCCAGCTTTTTTGAAGAGCCACAATAGGCTGTTGGCTAGAGAAACTCTTGTTTCCCCAGAGTCCAACATCCTATCTCACAAAGCATTACTTTAGAGCACACAGCCAATAATGTGTAAAAGGCAGGAAGACTTCAAATTAATTTCCAACCATTTTTGAAAGAGAAAAGAAAGAAGGGAGTGAGATGGGGGAAAAAACCCTCAGGTCTTGAAATATACATGTGCAATCAAAAATATTTAATAGGGAAAATCTTTGCAGTTGACTTCTGCATATTTTTAACATTTAATCACTCCCTTATTGATGTGGAAGCTGGCAGTTAGTTTTCACTTGCCTTGCGAAAATAATTCTTCAAAGAAACTTCTTGTTGGCTGCAGGAAGATTCACAATTTGACCTTGCTTTTGCTGAAGTCTATGGCAGAGATCTTTGTGACTTCACAGTGTGTGTATAAGGGAAATACCCAAATTCTACACTGAGCCAAAGCAGATAAAATTGTTGGAAATCTGAGCAGAGCAAAGGCCAAAAGAGTTCATCAATGAGATTATCTGCAGCTAAGAATTTTTCAATAGCAATGAATTATGAGATTCTTTCTGCAAAGCACATCAGTGAATTAAGAATATAGACTCTGCCCCAAGGATGGGCAACCCATGGCCTACAAATTGGTCCCTTTTAGGATTTCTGGCAGTAGGAGTGACCTCATTTGCCACTGAAAATTAATAATGTTTTCAGAAGCAAACCATGGCTGTGAATTTTGAAGGCGATCATATGCAAACATGGGGCCAAATGACGTGCTATCATGACAGAATTACAAATTAATGTCATTTGCACACATATGTCATAAAGTGTATCATCCTTTTAATGGCATGATGGTTATGTGGCAAGTACATTGAAACAGTCTTTGTAATGTGTATGGTTAAAAGATTAGAAAGTTAGGATTAAAATCTGAAAACCCTTTACTGATTTATTTTACTGTAGAATTCATATCATCAAATAATAATTATCATTTTAAGATCTTTTTACAATGGATCAGCAATTTAGTAATACAAGAAATTTATTCATGCGGACAAGACCTGCAATATTTCAATCAATGTTCAAATTCTATTTTACATAGAGAAAAAGTTATAATAATCCTATTGATTATGTTCTAGAATAATAGGTGCAGAATAGCCTGCCTGCCTGCCTTCTTTGAAACTTTGCTCAATATGTTTTTATATCAAATATTAACAAGTTGGGTTAGAAAATGCATTTCAAAACTTAAATTCCATTGATTCTTTTTTTTTAAAAAATTGAGTTTACATTAAGAAGTAAAAAAAAAAAACCTGGATGCCAAGCTAATGAGAAATAATTTGGTGGAATAGTGTAGAATTGCTATATACAAACATGTCTCAGTTGTTTGTTCATCTATTTTTGTTGCTCCAAATTAGCTAACTGCTTTTTATTTCTAAAAAATAAATATATATTGGGTCTGAACAATATTTTTGTTTTTGTTAATTATCAATACATATTCTAATCTTATTTCCTTGGAGGATCTTCCTTTGTATAACATTGAGGGTGTAAGAAGAATTCATTCATTATTCTTCCCATTAATGACACAAGTTTTAACAATCTAAATAATTTCACACTGTATATTGTGAAATTGCCATGAATCTCATCTTTGCATCTCCCATCTTCACAGACACATTGGAAGCACTATGGACTGCTCAGAGATGCACCAATGCCCATAAACCCATTTTTTTTTGCCAGTTCTGGAAATCATTGGGCTTTAAATTAACCATTAGCAAACTACCTTAAATGTCTTCAGATTATCTTATTTCACTAGATAAATATTGAATATAATAAGGGTCTATCTAGATTGATTTCATACAAAGATAGAAAGGAGATCTGAAATTTTGGGAGGGAAAAAATCTTAATTGATTGCATATTATTAACTTTCAGACTTTACTATGTTTGATGGAGAAACATTACAAGTCTTAATATGAACAAAAAACAGTTCATGCCAAAATAAACAAAGTACTAGTTTTCAGCACGATCACAGTCCCCCATCAATCCCAATATGCATCTTTTAGTATATTAACATATACATGTTTGTGCATGTGTATTTATGCTTTCAATTTTTTTTAAAAAGGTGCTTAGAAAGTTTATGATACTTTTAATTCCTCTTTCAGTATTCTACTCTTTCCATTTTCAGAGACAAACCAATCACCATAAATATCAGCAATTTTAATTTCTTTATATTCATTTTCCTCTTCAATTTTTAAGATTTTAACCACCACTTTTTCCATTTGATAAACATCTTCAACTTCTCATCATATTTTGTTGTTAGATGCACTAAGTCTTACAACTTCTTCTCTATCCTCTCACGTGTATTTGATAATTTCTGTATTTCTGAGAATATCTTTTGCAGACTTAAAACTTCTTTCTGCTGTTGAAATTGTGCCATTATCTCCAGCTAACAAACACTGCTGTTCTAGCTTAGAAGGTTTTAACAAGATTAAGCATAGATTCACAATGACATTTCATTTTCACCTTTCTCTGGTTAAAGATATACTTCAAAGGAACATCTGTATGCTTTTCTTCTTATCACTCTATATAAGTGAGTGAGACCTTGAAGTGCCAAGCCAGGATAATCAGTGGAAAAAAAAATGTTTCATTTCTAATACACAAACCTCCAGCCTCCGAGTAGCAGTGTTATTATTGCAATGTTGCAATTTTCTTTGTTTCTTTTTGTATCTTTTTTGTATTTCAAGTTTTTAAAAAGTCCAATTCTTGAATGAGTTAGAAAAACACCCACAGTAATGAAAGAGGAGAATTTTAGTCCATAGATTACAAAGAATAGTAAAAGAAAAAAAATAGAAGAAAACTCAATCCATTCATTTTAAAAGGCTTGCATAAATTCCATACGTGAAGATAGCATTTAAAAAGTAAGATAATCCACTGCCCAAAACCATTCCAAATTTAATTCCGCCGCTTATTTCTTCTGTTCTCCAATTTAAATTAATTGTAAGATTTTTATAGGCAGCTCTTTTAAAACAGTAAAAATTTCCAGCTGGAAACACTTTCTCTTTCCGCATCCTTCCATTTTGGAGACGCCCTGACTTCATCAGCCTAATGGCTGGATTATTTGTCACCAGCTTGAAGAGCTTCTCTTGGATCGATCAGGGACTTTGCGATATCCCTGAGATCAGCAAGACGTATTCTTCCTGTTCACCGTCTCTGCGGGATGGTTTAGGTCCATTTGGACCACCCAGCGGCAAAAGTATTGACTGCGATCTCAGAGCATTGAGATTGCACGTCATCTCGTCGTGACATCGGCTCCTCCTCTCAGATGGCAAGATACAGAAGAAGAAAGAATAAAAGAATTTATGGATTTAAAGAGAAATTTTATTAGCAATATCATTGCTAACACTACCGACAATCAAAGATAAGCTGATTAAGGAAACAGAAGCAGGGCATCGAAATTGCATGAGAGATTTTATAAGCAAAGAGTTGCTAAGAGGAGTCCAAACAAAGTTGATTAAGGAGATGATTAGAGGACTGACGCCACAAATGGCAGAAGATATGAGACTGTTTTGCTACTGGAAAGATACAGGTTGATAGATGGAAGAGTATAATTTAAAACTAGTTAAACTTAGTGAAATATAGTGACAATAGATATAGTTAAATAAATAATTGATAATGATAATAACGTATACAATGTGTAGTGTTGTGATAAGTAATAATTGGATATGAATATTGAATGGTACCCATGAAAGGAAGATTAGAAATCCTTTTGGATTATATATAAAGGTTAGTAAAAAAGAACTAAGTTAGATACAGTTAAGTCTTGAATATTAGGAGGGAAATGTTATGATACAGGATATACATAGTTAAATAAAGGAGGGATAATGATAACAACGTATATATAGGTATGGGTACAACATAAGGAAATTGGATGTAAATTGTAAACAGTGATTTGGAAAGAAGGATTAGAAAATTTTGCTATTAAATATTATGGATGTTTAGCTAGAATAGGACATAAGGATTCAGTGTCATTGGAGGATTTTAGAAATAGTAAATAAAATGCCAGTATGTGGTTATGTATTATATCTTGGTATATTTTATGATGAAGGACGTTTAAACAATTATAGTCAAATGAAAATGGAGGTATGATGATGGTAACATGTATAAATATCTGAGTTAAAATGCTTGAGTTAATATGAATTATGTTTGTTGACTGTAGAAGAGATGCACGAAAGCCTTTTTGTAACCAACTGATACACTTTCTACAGTATGTAAAGAAGGATGTGTTGTGTTTGTTTTGAAAATTAATAATAAAAAAAATTATATAAAAAAGAAAGTTTATTTATTTATTTGCACTTCTAGACCGCCCCCTCTCCCAAAAGGGACTCGGGGCGGTGTACAGTCCACACAGCAAATACATCATCCACAGTAAAATTCATTAAATAGATAAACAGATGAATAAATAAATAAATATGGAGGAGGTTAAAAGAATTAAAAGAACTGTACAGCAAGAATATAAATATGGCTTTAAAACCCCTAAAATCAATTAAATTTAAAACAATACCCTTAAAATACCAGTTAAAAATATATTTCCAAGAGGTAACAGTTATAACAGTTATAATTATGCCAGGCCAGCTAATTGGAACAGGTGAGTCTTCAATTTTTGTCAGAAGGAGCGGAAGTCCATGGTGGTTCTAATATCGGGGGGGAGGTCATTCCAGAGGGTTGGGCCCATCACAGAGAAGGCCCTACTCCTTGGCGCCGCCCACTGGCATTGCCTAGTGGACGGCACCTGGAGAAGCCCCTCCCTGTGAGAGCGAATTGGCCGCAGGGATGTATGTGGGAGGATGCGATCCCGCAAGTAACTAGGTCCTGTGCCATGGAGCGCTTTAAAGATGGTGATCAGAACCTTGAAACGCACCCGAAAAACCACAGGCAGCCAGTGCAGCTCGCGCAGGAGTGGTGTTATGTGGGAGTATCTGGTACTCCCCATGACAACCCGCGCGGCCGCGTTCTGGACTAGCTGCAGTCTCCGGGCGCGTCCCAAGGGAAGCCCCATGTAGAGAGCATTACAGTAGTCTAGGCGAGACGTCACCAGCGCATGAGTGACCGTGCGTAGGGCATCCCGGTCCAGTAGGGGGCGCAATCGGCGCACCAGGCGAACCTGGTGGAACGCCCCCCTTGCCACGGCTGCCACATGGTCATCCATTGACAGCCGGGCATCTAGGAGGACGCCCAAATTGCGTGCCCGTTCCACAGGGGGCAATTGCTCGTCCCCTATGGCCAGCGATGGAGTCAGCTGGCTGAACCGAGGTGCCGGTAGCCACAGCCACTCAGTCTTGGAAGGGTTGAGCTTGAATCTGTTGTCCCCCATCCAGACCCCGACGGCTTCCAAACACCGGGACATCACTTCGACAGCCTCGTTGGGGTGGCTTGGGGTTGAGATGTACAGCTGGGTATCATCAGCGTACAGATGATATTCAACCCCAAAACCACGGATGATCTTGCCCAGTGGCTTCACATATGTGTTGAACAGAAGGGGCGAGAGGACCGACCCCTGCGGCACCCCACAAGAGAGTGGCCTCAGGGTCGACCTCTGCCCCCCTGTCAACACATATTGCATCCGGCCGGAGAGGTAAGAGCCGAACCACCGTAAAACGGTGCCTCCGACTCCCATCCCCCTCCAGCCAGCGCAATAGGATACCATGGTCAAGCCCGAAGACTGCAACTAGTCCAAAACGCAGCCGCGCGGGCTGTCATGGGGAGTACTAGGTACTCCCACGTAACACCTCTCCTGCGCGAGCTGCACTGGCTGCCTGTGGTTTTTCGGGTGCGTTTCAAGGTTTTGATTACCATCTTTAAAGCGCTCCATGGCACAGGACCTAGCTACTTGTGATGGGCCCAACCCTCTGGAATGACCTCCCCCCTGACATTAGAACCACCACCGACTTCCGCTCCTTCCGACAAAAATTGAAGACTCACCTGTTCCGATTAGCTGGCCTGGCACAATCATAACTGTTACCTCCTGGCAGACATATTTTTTAACTGGTATTTTAGGGGAATTGTTTTTAAATTTAATTTATGGGATATTTTTAGGGGTTTTTAAAACTATATTTATATACTTTACTCAGCTGTACAGTTCTTTTTAACCTTCTTTTTAACCTCCTCCATATCTATCTACCTATTTAACAATTTTAACTGTTCAATTATTTAATTATTTATATGATGTATTTCTTGTATGGACTGTACACCGCCCCGAGTCCCTTTTGGGAGAGGGGGCGGTCTATAAGCGCAAATAAAAGTAAAGTAAAGTAAAGTTATATACAGGGCATTTGGATTTCTCATAATGTGCCCTCAAAGTTCATAGGGAAAGCTAATTTTGGCATAAAGACAAACGTTTATTATACCATAGATCAGTGGTTCTCAACCTTCCCAATGCCGTGACCCTTTAATACAGTTCCTCATGTTGTGGTGACCCCCAACTATAAAATTGGTGTCTCGGTTCCTAAGACCATTGAAAATATGTGTTTTCCGAACACATATTTGGGGGTTGTTCGACCCCCAAAGGGGTCCCGACCCACAGGTTGAGAACCACTGCCATACATGCTTACACAAACAAAAAGACCATCAATCCCAGCAATAAAGTGATAAGTTATAGATTTGTACGGAAGACGTTTCTTTAGCCACCAATTATACAAGTGCTGCATAGGACTGGAAAATTGCTACAGAAAGGGAAGAATTCTTTCCCAAATAGCCCAAGAACATCCACAGTCTGGATACCTTGTGACACATGTTAAAAGTTTAATGCACTAAATATGAAATTAGTGATCAAGGTTAAAAGAGTACCTTATCTGGGGTGCCAAATCTAAGATACCACAAAAAGCTGCAAAATGATACTAAAAACTTTAGTTCTTTGGGGCCATCAGATTTCTGCAGACCAGAACTGATAGCCTTGCAGACTGGACCTTGCAACAGCTGGGTGTGGTTAGTGCCTATATTAAAACATGCATGTTCCATCTGATTCTGAGCCACAGTGTTTGTTCTATGTATGGAATAAACATGTATACTTTCAGTTGACAGTTAAAAACAGATAAAGGAAAAAAATTAAACCAGATCATATTTACCTGATTCAGATGGAGGCTTCATTTCTCTTTAATCGTGGTCACTGGATATCCTTGGGGGAAAGTGGCATTCTGAGCATCATAGGGTATTGGATGTATGTTCAATCCTTAGTTAAAGTCAGTGCCATTCTGGAACCCCATAATATGTTAGAGTTATGGCTTTTTACTTAAGAAAACTAGCACAAATTTGAAGTTGCAACAAAAGAGTTGTTTTGGCTGAACCAGAGCAGAAAGGAAACATATGCATGTTATGTTGTCAACTTCATATAATATACTAGACAGTGGTCAGTTCCACAGAAACTAAATGGGATGAATTATGATAACATCAGGCTTACACTCTTTTAAAGAACTTTTAGATCCTGTCCACAAGAATGCAGCTCAAAATTCCAGAGCAGAAATTCTCAGATTTGTTTGATAAAAGTAAAATAAATGTAAAAGATCCAAAGTAAAGCAAAAATTAAAATAAAATAAAACAAGAAATGAGAGCTAGTTGAAGGTTGGCCAGGCTTGACTCAAATCCTTAGCATAATGTCTGTTTAACCAACAAACAACACACTACTCAGCTTAAAGATAGTTCTGTCACAGACTCCTCCTTTTTTCCACCGCACAGGCAGTGACTAAATAGCGATGCTGCAGAGTAATGGAACATCATGGAAATTAATATTGATGCTCCAGGATAGGATCAGTATAAAATACCTAGGTATCCAAGGTATACATATGTAGAGATAAAAAGAGGAAAACTCTGGTCCTAAATTCCACATGAGACGGAGACAGAAAGAGATGTCTAGGGGTACTTACGGACCGTTCCTCAGAAAAAAGGATTTAAAGCCTTTTTTAAAGATATTGTTAAAAAGATCTATTGTAATACAAAACTATTGCAATACAATATTTCAACATCACAGGATTTATGGGAATGTACTACATTTATATTTTATATATGCATTCCTAACATGATTACCCTGATTCTGCATGCACTAAAGAAGAATAGCAAATTCAAGAATTAAGTAGCATGAATTCTCCTTTTTTTCTGTTGTATCTATATGCATAGTAGTCCAATAACCTTTGGATAATGAGGAATATAAACTGTATAATAATACTGACTGATGGTGGCCTCCAGATCTTCGGATGGAATTATTCCTTGGCTCTTTCGTAACTCGAGCAATTTACAGATATTAAATAATGACATGACCCTGGCAATCCTAAAACACAAAATTCATGGGAGAATATTTTGTGAATATAAGAGATCTTTTGGTTTTAAAAATCTTCCCTGAGTCCTGCCGCATCATTAGCTTATGAAGTAATTTAGAACAGACATGAGGCTTAGCA
This sequence comes from Natrix helvetica, assembly GCF_964273705.1. NCBI lineage: Eukaryota > Metazoa > Chordata > Lepidosauria > Squamata > Natricidae > Natrix > Natrix helvetica. The sequence goes on along the minus strand of NC_138558.1, from coordinate 55,996,616 downwards.
ATCATGTGGCACTCAACTAGCAGATTCTACGACAAGATCCATAAGCAAAGCACCAATTATATCTAAACCATGATTAGCATACTTGAGTTTTTTCTGCTTTATGGGTTATCAGAGACTAAGTTGTTTTTATGAATCAAGGGAACTTGATTCCTATTTCTGTTTAGCTTTCATGCTGAACATCAAACCAATTATTTCAGCTTCATTCAACCTGGTGTCTTGAACATGTGTCAGGATTAGAATTTCAGAATTGACAGCCAATAGAGTTCCAACACATGTTAAGAATGTAGGAAAGACTAAAACATGATATTTAAGTGGACTATCAGAAATGTTATAAAATTGTTTTTATTCTTATTACCAGTGACGTGCAGTCAGGTGAGGCAAGTGAGGCACAGCCTAACCTCTCATCATCAGGGCAGCGAGTCATTCGATGGGAAACTTGCCTTTTGGGAGGAATGATCCAGCTTGTCTTCCGCTTTTGATCTGCCGCCCAACGACCGAACGGAGAAGCGAAGAGGCAGGAGAGACAAAGCAGGAGCCAAGCCGAGTCATTCCTTCCAAGAGGCAAGTTTCCTATCGAATGACTCGCTGCCCTAGACTCGAGGCTCCAGTCCAGCCTGCAGTGATTGCAGCCCCCTGCGGTGCTTGCAGTCCTCCAGGGACTCCCAAGATCGGCACCAGAGAGCCGCCGCGAGAGAGGCCGGCCAGGTTGCCCGGGCGGCGGCAGAGGTTCCCTTTGTTTTTTGGGCGCGGGAAGCAGAGGTGAGGGGAGAGGCTTCCTCCGCTCCATCCGCTCCCCACCTGCGCTGCCCTCGCCCGACAAGCGTGCCCCGGATTCCGCGCAGCTCTGGCAGGCGGTGCCATGGCCGAATCCCAGGGCGGAGGGCGGCAGGTCGCAACTGAACATGCCTGACTGTGGAATTCTGGGAGTTGAAGTCCACAAGTCTAAAAAAATTGCTGCCTCACCAGCTGTAAACCTCACCGCACGTCACTGCTTATTACATAATATATGTAATGCATAAACACACATATTCTTACACACAGCACACACAAAGACATTTTACCTTCTAAGTGTTGGAAAAAGGAAATGAAAAGAATTTTCAACACTGACCAATGAAATGTTTTTTTAAATAATTCCAGCAGAACTTTAATGTTACATTGAGATAATGTTTAAGATGGGTTAAGGGCATGTGTGCATTTCAGCATGCCTGTACAAATATTTTAATATACATGTTCCATAAGAATGTTCATCATTAACAATAGATGCTTAATTTGTTTCCTAATAGTACTTTGATGATATTAAACCAAACCATTACTTTCCTTTGAAAGAGTCATTATATTCAGCTAAATCTGGGAATATTGATCTTGGCTTGCTAGAATCGTAAAGAAAAATAGATATTCATCATTTGATATAACAAGACCTGTGCAAAAAATAAAGAGCCATTCAGTATTTACTGAGTACATTCATTATTCAGTATGCATTACAAGCAATTAATGGAAGATGAAGAATTCCTAACTTGCTCACAAAATTATTATTCCAGTGTAGCCTATTGTTTAAGATATGTGACTATAAATAGGGAAATTCAGGTTCAGATTCAAAGAGGATGGAATCTAAGCGAACTAAAGTAGAACCCATAGGCACCCACAAGATGAGGTCGGGTGGTAGGTATGTGATGAAATGTAATGCAATATCACAATGAATATGACTCCCCTTTTGGTGTATTTTGGTGCGATGTTACAACGTATGTTCATCATTTTTACATCCTTCTGATTCATAACAGATATCTGTGATAGAAAATGACTGCTTGCAGAAAAGGTGATTCTGAATATAATATTGTACAGCTGAATCATACAAACTCTGGCATATTTAGTGGCTTAGAATTTAAAAACATTTTTTTTTATTCTTTTTCATCTGCACAAACAGCTGTGATTGTGGTGAGTTAAAGATTATGGGGTGAGTTGGCATAGCATTTGCAAAGAACAAAAACTAGCTGTCGTGCTAGGATGTGGTTCTGTTAAAAGGTAGTTGTCATCTTCCCACTGGCATGAGAAATGAGGACTCAAAGTCACCCTGAAGCCAGACTTTTGTGATGCACAACTCAGCTCTAAAATCACGGCTGCTAAGTCTCTAAGAATGTGCATGAAGCAATTACAGCTTTCAGCAAATTAATCATCTGAATCTGACCCATGTCTAGGACAGGATAAAGTTTTACCAGCCTCTGAGTACTGTTTGATCTGTTGTGTCTGATAAAGTCTTCATGAAACTAATGTCAAAGAGTAAAGTGAAGTCATGCAAGACCACAAAATCCAATTGATCTACTGGAACTAGACGATCAAAATACATTTCCCATTTTTAAGAGTAAATTGATTCTCCTTTGACAAATTAAAAAAAGACTCAACATTTTTTTATAAGACCTAAAGGTCTAGTTCCATTTAGCCTATCACAAGCTTATGTTAGTAAACTATTTCCCGCCATAGAATTATAATAGCTATAAATGAGCAATAGATAACCTCTGATTTTCCAGGAGTTAAACTAAAATTCACCAACTTTACTCTGTGTTACCTGGGGCTGTTCAGAGTATACAGTGGGGCAAAAAAGTATTTAGTCAACCACCAATTGTGCAAGTTCTCCCACTTAAAAAGATGAGAGAGGCCTGTAATTGGCATCATAGGTAGACCTCAACTGTGAGAGACAAAATGTAAAAAAAAGGACCAAACAATCACATTGGCTGATTTGGAAATAATTTATTTGCAAATTATGGTGGAAAATAAGTATTTGGTCACCTACAAACAAGCAAGATTTCTGGCTCTCACAGACCTGTACCTTCTTCTTTAGGAGGCTCCTCTGTCCTGCACTCATTACCTGTATCAATGGCACCCGTTCGAACTTGTCATCAGTATAAAAGACACCTGTCCACAACCTCAAACAGTCACACTCCAAACTCCACTATGGTGAAGACCAAAGAGCTGTCAAAGGACACCAGAAACAAAATTGTAGACCTGCACCAGGCTGGGAAGACTGAACCTGCAATAGGCAAGCAGCTTGGTGTGAACAAATCAATTGTGGGAGCAATAATTAGATAATGGAAGACATACAAGACCACTGATAATCTCCCTCGATCTGGGGCTCCACGCAAGATCTCACCCCGTGGGCTCAAAATGATCCCAAGAACGGTGAGCAAAAATCCCAGGATCACACGGGGGGTCCTAGTGAATGACCTGCAGAGAGCTGGGACCAACGTAACAAAGGCTACCATCAGTAACACACTACGCCGCCAGGGACTCAGATCCTGCAGTGCCAGACGTGTCCCCCTGCTTAAGTCAGTCCATGTCCGGGCCCATCTGAAGTTTGCTAGAGAGCATTTGAATGATCCAGAAGAGGATTGGGAGAATGTCATATGGTCAGATGAAACCAAAATAGAACTGTTTGGTAGAAACACAACTCGTCGTGTTTGGAGGAGAGAGAATGCTGAGTTGCATCCAAAGAACACCATACCTACTGTGAAGCACGGGGGTGGCAACATCATGCTTTGGGGCTGTTTTTCTGCAAAGGGACTAGGACGACTGATCCGTGTACAGGACAGAATGAATGGGGCCATGTATTGTGAGATTTTGAGTGCAAACCTCCTTCCATCAGCAAGGGCATTGAAGATGAAACGTGGCTGGGTCTTTTAACATGACAATGATTCCAAACATACTGCCCGGGCAATGAAGGAGTGGCTTCGTAAGAAGGTCCTGGAGTGGCCTAGCCAGTCTCCAGATCTCAACCCCATAGAAAACCTTTGGAGAGAGTTGAAAGTCCGTGTTGCCCAGCGACAGCCCCAAAACATCACTGCTTTAGAGGAGATCTGCATGGAGGAATGGGCCAACATACCAGCAACAGTGTGTGCCAACCTTGTGAAGACTTACAGAAAACGTTTGACCTCTGTCATTGCCAACAAAGGATATATAACGAAATATTGAGATGAACTTTTGATACTGACCAAATACTTATTTTCCAGCATAATTTGCAAATAAATTATTTCCAAATCAGTCAATGTGATTGTTTGGTCTTTTTTTTTACATTTTGTCTCTCACAGTTGAGGTCTACCTATGATGCCAATTACAGGCCTCTCTCATCTTTTTAAGTGGGAGAACTTGCACAATTGGTGGTTGACTAAATACTTTTTTGCCCCACTGTAAGTCAGCAGTATGCAGAGGGATACTTTTGATCAAGGGCATTTATTCTGCCCCTGAGAAGATTGAATTGCACATCAGTTGTGCATGCAAGCTCTCCTTGGGTATTTAATATGTTTAAAATAATAATGCAATGAAAACTATGGTATGAATAAATTGTAATTGTCTTAGCATAGTTCCTCATCACATGTCTTTTCCTAGAGATAGTTTATATGGTCACTAATAGTTTGCACCAATTTATGGCATATAATCAATCAACCCCTTCCCTTCTGTTTTTCAGGGCACTTTGCTTTTGGCAAAGACACAGTGCAACTCTTTCAAGCCAGGCTTTCTGATTGTATCAAACAGCCATTCCTCCCTACTTCTATTAACTGCTCTTGCCAAATTTGGGAGCAGATCATGCTGGTAAGGCTTGGGGACAATAGAAGTGAGAGCAAGCCAACTTTTTCTTTGCCAGGTCTTTGATCACATTGTTTCTCTGTGAGATTGAAGACCTTATGAGTAATTTTCCTCTATCAAGTTTTTTTTTAACCATCTCATCCACTGCTGGCCCTCACAGTGATTCTGCAGTAGCAGGACTTCTCACTTCAGTTCACAGCTACCTGCCTTCTGTCAACTGTATTTAGAATTTTTTTGAAAAATGTGTAGTGCTCTTCACAAACAGTACCACGCCCATATTTAAAAATAGCCTGAAGTGATTTGACAGGCACTGCAAAACTGGGTGTTCTTTCTCTCATTTCATTTCACTACACCAAACCAAACCGGATGTACCTGTCATGTGTCTCTTAGAGTGGTAAGTTTGGTTGGGTGGGAACTGCCAGCTTTCATCTTCTGGCAGTTCTGCTACAAGGCCAGAGATGGATTGGGTCTTCCCAAGTATAAAGTTTTCTGGCAGCCCTAGACCATTATGCGACCAATTACAAGGACTGAAATATACAGTAGATTGGAGCTGACCAGCAAAACTGCCTAGCAGGTGGCAAAAGTTGACTATTGTGAAATAAGTCCTTCCCACTTCACCTGACCAATTCTTCCTCCTTCCCCTCAAAAGGCTTTTGTGGCTACTTCTAACATGAGTTTACTTCCAGAATAGCAATATTATGGAAAGGCACTATTCTAAAAGAGCTCTAAATCTGAGTCCCACAGAAGTTCTATAATCAGCTGATTCCAGTTTTTTCATTAACTCACTTATGCAAAATTCTTGCAGAGAACCATAGCACAATTTGACAAATAGTGAAATTTTATGCCCCAGGCATTTGTGAAAACTTGCTCTTGTCTTAAGTCCACAGTACAGAGACTTGTCAGTGGATGATTTTCCCACCAGATGATGTTTAAACAAAGCCGGGAAAATTGTTTTCCTTTAAATTACCACACAAAACTGTGAGAACAGCACCATCCCCAGCAGTTAGGGCAGTGCAATGGTGGTGTACATTTGGATCAACACAGAGATGGAAGAAATACATATTCTTCCACTATTAGCCATGAGGAAAATATTTTTTAAAAAAATCTCTTACTTTCTCATTCTTTACCTTCTTCATAATTTCTTATTAATTAAAGCATGGCTTTTGTTTCATTTCATTTCACTTTATCTTTAATGAATTTGTGTAAGCTCTTCTAGGTTTCAAACTATGTCTGCATTATTTGAATCTTCATGATTATCCTTTCCTTCAGTTCTTACTCCTTCTAAGACTTCTTGGATAATGAGAGTTGGACACTGATAAACAAATGCAATTTAAATCCACTTATCTCAGAATGCTATAAGCTGATAACATAAAGATAAATACTGTCAGGGTTGTTATATTGTTAAAGTAAGAATAGGTTTATACAGTCTCTCAAAAAACAGAACTTGGGTCGCCATGGTAATGCTTCAAAACTGGCCAAAATGTGTTCTTAGGATGACACCCAGTGGCTAACCCAGGCAATATATATAGCTATTTTTCCATTGCTGTATCAAATTACACCCACCCACAAAGAGAGAGAGAGAGAGAGAGAGAGAGAGAGGAGAGAGAGAGAGAGAGAGAGAGAGAGAGAGAGAGAGAGAGAGAGAGAGAGAGAGAGAGAGAGAGAGAGAGAGAGAGAGATGGTATTTTGAAGAACAGGAAGCAATGTATAGAATGGAGTACAGGTAGTTCTCAAATTACAATGATTCATTTAATGACCATTCAAAGTTACAACAGCACAGAAAAATGTGACATGATCTTTTTAACATTGCTGTGGTCAGACAGACAGACAGAATCTTATCTTAGCACAAAATAAATAAATAGGTAATGTTTTCAGAAAAAAACATTAACCCCCTATATGTACCTCTGCATACCATATGCAGATGATATGAAGTTAAATTTCATTCTTGTTCCAGTATATTATAACCAGAAAACAAAAACAGCCATATGAAATGACATAAATTTTACTAAGGAAGGAAACCCTGCATGTGTGACCAGTACTAGAAAAATAAAAAAGATATTTATTTTTTTCCACATCTTGCAATAAATGGGTAATCACTCCTTGTTATTTCAAGGTTTTGTTTTTTTTCAAAATAAAATGTATTTTCCAATAGTGAACAATATTTTATACATACAGAATAATAGAGTTGGAATGAACCTGGAGGCAATATGCCCAGCGTGGGCCCTGACTTGAACCCTATTAACCATATCTCGAGGGACCTAAAAATCATTGTCCACTGGCAGTCGCTATCCAATCTGACTGATCTTGAGAGGATTTGCAAGGAAGAATGGCAGAAAATCCCCCAGTCCAGGGGTGCAAAGCTTGTCATGTCAAACCCAAAAAGACTTGAGGCTGTAATTGCTGCCAAAGATACTTCAATAAAATACTGAGTCAATGGTATGAATACTTATGTCAATGTGATAGTTCCGTTTTTTTAAAAAAATTATAGACATTTCTAAAATTCTGTTTTCATGTTGTCATTATAGGGTACTGAGTATAGATTAATATGGAAAAAATGAATTTTAATAACTAGAATCAGGCTGCAACATAACAAAATTGACCAAAGTGAAGGGCATCAGAATTCTTTCTGAATGCATTATAACTTTGTAAATCTAAGTGTGATTGCTATTGTTATTATGGTCAAAGGCCAGCCTCCAGAGATTTCCAATCACTTCCTGAAAAGATTTAAGAAAGCTCCGTTCTTATCTCAAAGCTTTTTTCCTGTCTCCTGTGCTCTTTTTGCCAAATTTGCTATCCCTTGTTCTTAGGAGGAAAAGGTGCTGATAGAAGTTATTATGTTTTATACTTCAGTAAATTATCAGTGTTAAGTCTTAAAGATTATTTATTATTTATTTATTTCTTAGCGCTTATAGACCGCCCCCTCTCCCGAAAGGGACTCAGGGCGGTGTACAGTCCGTATCAGAAATACAACAAATTAAAATTATTAAATAAATAGATACATATATACGTATATGAGAGGAGGATAAAAAGATATGCAAAACTGTACAGCTAAGTAAATAAATCAGAATATACAAAATTTAAAACCCTAATATCCTGTAAGATTAAATTTAAAAGAGACAATCCCTCTAAAAACCAGTAAAAAATATGTATGCCAGGAGGTAGACGTTATAATTATGCCAGGCCAGCCAGTCGGAACAGGTGTGTCTTCAATTTCTGTCGGAAGGAGCGGAGGTCAGTAGTGGTTCTAATGTCGGGGGGGAGGTCATTCCAGAGGGTTGGGCCCATCACAGAGAAGGCCCTACTCCTCGGTGTCACCCGTTGGCATTGCCTAGTGGACGGCACCAGGAGAAGCCCCTCCCTGTGAGAGCGAATTGGCCGCAGGGATGTGTGTGGGAGGATGCGATCCCGCAGGTAGCTAGGCCCTATGCCATGGAGCGCTTTAAAGATGGTGACCAGAACCTTGAAACGCACCCGAAAGACCACAGGCAGCCAGTGCAGCTCGCGCAGGAGAGGTGTTACGTGGGAGTACCTGGTACTCCCCATGACTACCCGCGCGGCTGCATTCTGGACTAGCTGCAGGGCATCCCGGTCCAGAAGGGGGTGCAAATGGCGCACCAGGCGAACCTGGTGGAACGCCCCCCTTGCCACGGCTGCCACATGGTCATCCATTGACAGCCGGGCATCTAGGAGGACGCCCAAATTGCGCGCCCGTTCCACAGGGGGCAATTGTTCGCCCCCTATGGCCAGTGATGGAATCAGCTGGCTGAACCGAGGTGCCGGTAGCCACAGCCACTCGGTCTTGGAGGGGTTGAGTTTGAGTCTGTTGTCCCCCATCCAGACCCCGACGGCTTCCAAACACCGGGACATCACTTCGACAGCCTCGTTGGGGTGGCTTGGGGTTGAGATGTACAACTGAGTATCGTCAGCGTACAGATGGTACTCAACACCAAAACCACGGATGATCTCACCCAGCGGCTTCACATATGCGTTGAACAAAAGGGGCGAGAGGACCAACCCCTGCGGCACCCCACAAGAGAGTGGCCTCAGGTCGACCTCTGCCCCCCAGTCAACACACATTGCATCCGGCCGGAGAGGTAGGAACCGAACCACCGTAAAACGGTGCCTCCGACTCCCATCCCCTCCAGCCGGCGCAATAGGATACCATGGTCGATGGTATCAAAAGCCGCTGAGAGGTCTAATAGGACCAGGATAGAGGAACAACCCCTATCTCTGGCCCTCCAGAGATCATCAACCAACGCGACCAAGGCTGTCTCTGTGCTGTGCCCGGGTCGGAAGCCGGACTGGCATGGGTCTAGATATACGGATTCATCAAGGCGACGTGGAAATTGCTGCGCCACCACATTCTCAACAACCTTCGCTAAAAAGGGGAGGTTGGAGACTGGACGATAATTAGCTAGCTCCGTTGGGTCAAGTGAAGGCCTCTTGAGTAAGGGCCTCACCACCGCCTCTTTCAAGGCAGTCGGTAAGGCACCCTCACTCAATGAGGCGTTCACCAGGCCCAGAAGCCAGCCTCGCGTCACCTCCCAGGATGCCAGTACCAACCAGGAGGGACACGGGTCCATTGAACATGTGGTGGGTCGCAGCCGTCCACGCAACCCGTCTAAATCCTCGGGGGCAACAGAGTCAAACTCCTCCCAGAGTGGACTCACAAGACTCACTGTTGACGGCTCGTCCGGTCCACTGGGGGGGGGGGCATCCGCTCCGGATCTGAGCGACTGTCCTGCAGATATTCCCCAAACTCCTCTGCTCTTCCCTGCAAGGGTGCCCCCCGCGTCTCCTGCGACAAGAGAGAGTGGGTCACCCTAAACAGGGCGGCAGGGCGGTTATCCGCAGACGCAATGAGAGTGGCACAATGTCTACGTTTGGCCGCTCTCAATGCCACAAGGTAGGTCCGTAAATAGGCTCTTACCTGTGTTCGGTCAGACTCGGAGCGTGAGGACCTCCACCTGCTCTCTAGACGTCTCCTATGGCGCTTCATCACCCTTACCTCCTCGGTGTACCAGGGAGCCCGGGTGGGTCGCTGCCGTAGGAGAGGTCGCAAAGGCGCAACCCGGTCCAAGGCCCCCGCCGTCGCCCTATTCCAGGCGTCGACTAGGTCCTCCGACCGAGCGGGGGTCAGGGCTACAGGTAGTGGCCCAAGCTCCGTCTGGAACCTATCCGGTTCCATCAAGTGCTTGGGGCTGTACCAGCTTGAGCAAACTGGCTCCGCCTCCTCGCAGTGGAGGGTAGCGCCAGGGAAGTCCAGCCGGAGACATGAGTGATCTGACCATGACAGGGGAGTAATATCTAAATCCCCTATTCCCAGATCACTCGTCCACTGCTCAGATACAAAGACAAGGTCCAGTGTGTGGCCACCTTCGTGTGTGGGGCCCTGAATTAATTGGTTCAGGCCCATGGCTGTAATGGAAGCCATGAACTCCCGAGCCACCTCAGATGCTGCTCCCGTCGACGGCAGGTTGAAATCCCCCATAACCACAAGCTTGGGGATCTCAACCGCCGTCTCCGAGACCAGCTCGAGGAGCTCGGGCAGGGCCGCTGACGTATAGCAAGGAGCCAAGTATACAATCAGCAGACCCCACTGCCTCCCTGGGCCCCATTTCATACCTAGTGACTCACACCCGGGTATCTGAGGAACAGTGAACTCCCTCGGCTCTAGACCTTCCCGTATAACTACCGCCACCCCACCACCCTTACCCAGGGCCCGAGGCTGATGGAATGCACGGAAACCTGGTGGGCACATTTCCACGAGGGGTAAGCCACCCTCGTGGCCCAACCAGGTCTCCGTTATCCCTGCAAGGTCTAGCTCCCCCTCAGAGATCAACTCATTAATGAGGGGGGCCTTGTTGGTCACGGACCTTGCATTGCAGAGCATCAGCCTCAGGCCCTGGCTCTGTAGTTCCTGACCACCTAGGTTGCGGGGGTTGGTACAAACGACCGGGCGTAGCCAGCAGCCACGGTCTCCCAACCGACCTTGCGATCTTTTCTTGTCCTCGCATCCCCCCTCCCCGCGACCGTTGTAATAAAACAACCCTCTGCTGGAATAACTTGTTCCCTCTCCCCCCTCACCCCGCTCACTTCCTTCCTGGACTCACCCGTTCGTCTGGCGCTGGCTTCCCTCCCGGCGTGGTTGTCCCACCCCCTTCCCAGAACCCCCTAAAAACAGTACAAAACATTTTGATAAAAAGCCCCTCAGCTTCCTTTTCTTCCACCTCTCGGGGTTCGCAAACCCGTCATCAAGGCTGGCCCTTGAAAGAGCTAAGGGCCATACCTGCGAGAGAGGGGCTTCTCGCAGGTGGAGCAGGTCTAACCTCGAGTAGATTGTTGAATGTTAAAAGTCCCAGTAGGGTAAGGGTGCTGATGAAACAAAGTTAATAGTTAATAGCCGGCAGGTCTAGTCTCAATGGAGGACCAGGGGTTTTAATGTCCAGATGGTAATTTGGAAGAAGGGGGGGGGGAAGGTGGGAGGTATTTAAGTGTCCCAAATGGTGGAGGGAGGCAAAGATGGTAAATGAGAGGGAGATGGTTCAGATGGTCCCAGATGGATATATGTTCCTTAATGGGTGGGGGGGGGCATTCTTGGCCCGGTTGTTTTAGCCTAGGCAGCTGCTCAGGCCTGTCCATAGCCCCAAGACAGGATCTCCAGTGGCCTCGAAGGCTCCAAGCCGCCCCCAGCCGTTGTTTCAGGTCTTCACTCACTTCCCAGCCAAAGCGGAGCCGCCAGGAACAGCGAGATATCATGAAGGAGTCCCTGGCTGCGGCTCCTTCTACTCCTCCGTCGCCGCAGCCGTCTCCCTTTGCTTCTTCTGGCTGCCACTGGCTGCCTCCCAGCCCTGCTCACCTCTACAGTGCCTCTCCGATGTCTTTGATGCCTCTCCGGTGCTCCGTTGTTCCTCCCTGTGCCCCCGGTGCCTTTGGTGTCCCTCCGGTGCCTCCGGTGGCTCTCTGGTGGCTCTCCGGTGGTTCTCGCCCCTTCCTTTTTGCTTTTTCGGCTTTTCCGGCTTTTTTCCAGTCTGCCGGCGCCAGCACCGTCAGCGCAGCCGCACCGCACCGTCGCCATTATTTCGCGAGCTTCTCCCAGCCGCTTGCCGCTTACAGTCCTCCATTCCTTCTTACCCTCCGATCTTCACCGACCACCCTGGCAGGCCAAAACAAGCCAGGGTGGTCGGGCTATCAACTCTCAGCCCCTCTGATGCCATAGGGCCGGCTGCAATCCCCTACCCGGTCGGGAGCTCCATAGTTCTCTTAGGAGCTCAGGAGGCGACCGCCATCGTTGGAAGCTCCTCCTCCTTCAGTAGTTTAGGCTACTTTAGGCTAATATCTATTATACTCAGCTCTAATCATGATATATTGATACTGATGGATTAGCTAAAAGAGCAAAAATAAGTGTTAGGCTATAATTGAATATGGTCATACATAAAAGAGTGATAAAAAGAGATTATTTGATGTTGGTATAATGATAATAAGGGATAACTGTAATCCAAATATGTATCAGTACCCTCACTGTATCTTCTAATTGGTGGGATATGTATGACAGTTGCAAATTGTCAGTAGATTATAGATCCTATCTTGCCTAGAAGAGAGTGAATGTGCTTGAGATTCTGATTGCATTTGTGGTATATTGTCTAAAATATTGTCATTTCATGCATACTCTTGCATGGAACTATTGGATCATGTAGTAATTTAAATTGAGTTTTACCTATTGTTGTAACTGATTTTAAAGAACTTGACTATACGTTTGCTTTATGTATTCAATGACCTATGCACAGAATAGACAGCATCGATAGGTTCAAAACATGTATTTCTTCCCGGCTAGGATCTAGAACATATGTTTTGGACAGCAGCCATTGGGGCTTCACTGAAGGAAGGGAAGGAAAATTTTTGAGATAGGTGGGCTATTTGCATAGTTGACAGCACTGGAAAGGTAAAGTGAAAGAAAGGAGATGAGTAGATGGGCTGACTAGGGGTAAGGTAGTTTGATCAATCAAGTATAAGGCTCTAGTTTCAATTAAGGTAGGTGCTAGAAAGATTGGATAAGGAGCATGCCATACACATGAGTGAGGAATAACAACTCACACTAGACTTATATTGATCAGACTTAGGATTCCTCCATTTTTTTTCTCAAACAAAAGTCAGACAATCAAATGCTCCAGCTTTCAAATATCTCTGACTAGCTCAGAAAAACTTCCAAACTGCAGTGTGTGTGTGTGTGTGTGTGTGTGTGTGTGTGTGTGTGTGCACGCACGTGCCATGTACACATGTGCATGCACATGCATTAAGCAAAAACATATTAACATACTGCTTACTTCTTGTAAACTCCTATTTCTGGACCAATTTCTGTTGCAGTTTTGCAATGGTGTTCTTCAAGATTCTTCCTATTTTATTATTTATTATTTGTCTTTTAATGTTTGCATCCTCTTTCTTTCAAACAATAACACTCTTGAAAAGCTAGAATTAAATATTTTTAAGAATAAAAGATAATAGAAATACCATCTGCAATTATGAATGATCTATAGAGGACAAAAAGTATGGGTAAAACGATATTTCCATGAGCATGCAAAGAATCACTTCAACAGAAAAAAACTAAATTAGGAGAAGGAGACATACAAATGGTTTATTGAAAATAAAATGAATTAGCTCATTCATAGTCTTGAACTTCAGGTCTTTGGCTGGTAGGCAAATCCTGTCATGCTTTGCCAAATACTATATAAAACTTTAAACAAGAGAACATTTCCTGTACTTTACACTTACAGTTGCACTTCAATGGTCCACCCTTCCAGTCACCTTTTTGAATCAAAGCCTTTTTTAAAGCTTTCTGTGAGGATATCTTATTCATTATTATATTAACTTGCAACTGAAGGTCTCTGTCCAACTGTGCTATCCACTGCTGGAATCAGTGTGAGGAAAAGATCAAATTTCCTTTCGTCCTTCCAGCTTTGAGAATGTTAGGAAGGATTTCCAGACTAAGTTTTTAGATTTTGGAGAGAAAGAAAAGGGAAAGTCCTCCTAGATAGCTACAAAGTATATAAAATTACGTTTATGCAATACTCCACATTGACTAATGACTAATTGACTAATGAAAAATACACTGGAAATAATTTTATGAAGATAGTTCTTTCCACTTATAGTGTAGGAATAATTGGATGTAAAATTGAAAGTACTGGTAACTTCAAATAACACTACCTAGAAATTGTGAAAATGTGTCATAAATTCAAATTTAAACAGCTGTTTGTGACTAACATAAAGCATAACTTTAAAAAAAATTCATAAAGGAAGTTAAAACTATCCATGTATTTACTGGAGTTCAAAACTATTGTTAAAAAGAAATTCCCAATGCATTAACAGATCCTTTTCAAGAGCCCATAATTGATGTACGAATCATTATGGAGTTAGAAAGGGACTCTTTCAGCAAGCAAGTCCAACCTATTACTCTGGGCATCCAAATTGAAACATTCTAGAAACATGGTGTTTAATGTCCATGTCAACACATGCAACAAAGTAAGGTTCATATCTTCTTTGGTTAGTTGGTTGTATGTCAAACTGCTTTTACTGGTAGGAAATTTTTTCTAAGATTCAATCACAATCTGCTTTACTGTAATTTAAAATTCAATGTCCCCTGTACTGCATTTTGAAATGGGAAAGAATAGGTCTTGTCTTTCTTTGACTCTGACATTCTTCTAGGGATTCAAGGAGTGCTATCATTTCATCTATCAGTCCTTTTCCCCAAGGCAACGCACATCCTTCAATTTCTCTTCATAGGATCCCTCTGATTGTAATTCACTCTGATCCTATTCTAAATTTTCTGAACTTTATATAGAACTCAAGGGGAGATTCAATAAATAAACTGGAACAATTACTTCCCATCATTTGAAAATTGTGTGCGAATGTGTGTGTACACAAAGCATAATGGATGCTTTAATATTAAATAAATAACATTATCAAAACCTCTATCATATGGTTAATACTTTGCTATAATTTGTAACTACTCTTTTTTCATTATTATACTCTGGATGAAAAACTCAAATAATATTACATTTGAAATAATATCCTAAATTATAATTAATATTGATATAATACTTTTTATCTTCACTTATTTTCAAAGATTAAGCTAACTAAATAATAGAAAATAATAATACTTTGTTACTTATATATACACACATCACTGCATTGAAACAATGCTATGTATCAAATTTTATAACATAATAAAACAGAAAAAATGCCTTATAAGTTAAACCATTACAAATAATACATAGTAGGCCATTAAAAAACAGATTATTTACTAGTCAGGCTGTTCTGCCTTACTCTTTTTTGTATTTTTATGTGATTAAGACATATAGATAAATAGAGATATTAGAAAAATATATAGTGTGGTTTCAAATGAAGATGGTAATATTTTGAGGCAAAATGAATCCAAAATACATTTCTTCAACTTCTCTTGCATATCCTTTATTAAAACACAGTTTAGCCTTAATACAATAATACAATAGTAGAGTTGGAAGGGACCTTGGAGGTCTTCTAGTCCAACCCCCTGCCTAGGCAGGAAACCCTATACCGTTTCAGACAAATAGCTATCCAACATCTTCTTAAAGACTTCCAGTGTTGGGGCATTCACAACTTCTGGAGGCAAGCTGTTCCACTGATTAATTGTTCTCACTGTCAGGAAATTCCTCCTCAGTTCTAAATTGCTTCTCTCCTTGATTAGTTTCCACCCATTGCTTCTTGTTCTACCCTCAGGTGCTTTGGAGAATAGTTTGACTCCCTCTTCTTTGTGGCAACCTCTGAGATATTGGAATAATGCTATCATGTCTCCCCTAGTCCTTCTTTCTCTTAAGCTAAACATACCCAGTTCCTGCAACCGTTCTTCATATGTTTTAGACTCCAGGCCCCTAATCATCTTTGTTGCTCTTCTCTGCACTCTTTCTAGAGTCTCCACATCTTTTTTACATCGTGGCGACCAGAACTGAATGCAGTATTCCAAGTGTGGCCTTACCAAGGCCTTGTAAAGTGGTATTAACACTTCACGTGATCTTGATTCTATCCCTCTGTTGATGCAGCCTAGAACTGTGTTGGCTTTTTTGGCAGCTGCTGCACACTGCTGGCTCATATTTAAATGGTTGTCCACTAGGACTCCAAGATCCCTTTCACAGTTACTACTGCTGAGTATGGTATCACCTATACTGTACCTGTGCATTCCGTTTTTGTTGCCTAAATGTAGAACCTTACTCTTTTCACCATTGAATTTCATTTTATTAGATAGTGCCCAATGTTCAAGTTTGTCAAGATCCTTCTGTATCTTAAGCCTATCTTCTGGAGTGTTGGCTATTCCTGCCAGCTTGGTATCATCTGCAAATTTGATGAGTTCCCCATTTATTCCCTCATCCAAATCATTGATGAAGATGTTGAAGAGTACTGGGCCTAAAACAGAGCCTTGGGGTACTCCACTGCATACTTCCCTCCATGTAGATGCAGTTCCATTGAGAACTACACGTTGAGTGCGGTTGGTCAGCCAGTTACCAATCCATCTGGTGGTGATGCTGTCTAACCCACATTCTTCTACTTTATCTAGTAGTAGGTTATGGTCTACCTTATCAAAAGCCTTACTGAAGTCCAAGTAAACTATATCAACGGCATTCCTCTGGTCCACTAATTTTGTCACATTATCAAAGAATGCAATAAGATTAGTCTGGCATGATCTGTTTTTGACAAATCCAGAGCCTTATATTAATAAGTAAGATGAATGATATTTTTGAATAAATGAGAATAAATAATTATTACCTATAAGGATATAGGGATCCTTCTATTTCAGTGGTTCTCAACCTGTGGGTCGGGACCCCTTTGGGGGTCGAATGACCCTTTCACAGGGGTCGCCTAAGACCATAGGAAAACACATATTTTCGATGGTCTTAGGAATCAAGACACCAATTTGATGGTTGGGGGTCACCACAACATGAGGAACTGTATTAAAGGGTCGTGGCATTGGGAAGGTTGAGAACCACTGTTCTATTTGCTTGGCAAGTTACAACTTCCCCCTCCCTCCACCCAATTTCACAAGATAAGAAAAGGCTTTTCAGCTTAATCATGGCTTGCTTTTCTGCTATGCTAGAATTCTCTAGCATTTCTCTAGAATTTTAGAAAACTCTAAAATTTCAGTGTGAGACAAACTGCAGATATTAGACATATAATGTAAAATAATAAATAAACAAGAAACTGAAAAAGTAAAGAAAAATCTTGGAAGCGAAAGCCTGCAAACATTAATACAGTAGAACAAATCTCAGGCCAGGGAGGGGGGGGGGGTGAGTTGCTTAAGAGTGAAACTGAAGAAGTTTATTGCTCCATAGTGATCTTCACTTGAAATCTTCATCTGAGACTCAGAAATGACTTTTCCATCCAGGCAACCTAGTGGGTAGGTAGTAAAAATATGATAATTAGAGGCAGATACATTTAGGAGACACCACCAATGAAGAAATATTTAATGATAACTATGGTTTTCAGAAGTAATAACAGTAACCTCTGTATAACAATAGTACACAAACTAGACAAAAGGGTTTAGTATTAAATAAAGATTTAGTATTTTACCTGCACTATATAGTGAGAAAATTCTCACTATTCTCACCAATGGGCTAATGTCTTTTTCAGGATTTTGTCTTCATGAAAATTTTTGCTTGTATTTTTATTTCACAGTTCCACAGTATTTGTCTGCAACCATTTCATAATATTTTATTTTCCAAATCAGGGCTATTTTTTAATTTTCAATCTTGGAAACATATATTAAGAGCAGTTCATTTTTGACAGTGCTGATTTGTTCGGTGGTCTGTAGAGTACAGAAGCACATTGTCCTTAATTCCCTTTTCACCTTTCTTTGCATTCAGATCTTTCCCAGACATCTATTTTTAACATGTTTTATATACTACCTTTTGCACCAAAGGACTTTCAACATTAAAGGCATTCCAAGATAAAGATACAGTGTGAACATTGTTGAGTACTTTTCGCATCCAGACAGCAAACTAGAACAGGCCTCAGTCTTACCTACTGTGGAGCTATGCCTCTGAATAAAATTAATTTTTTTAAATACTTTTGCACCTTGTCTTCATCTTCCAGACACACAATCATAAAGCACCCACCTGGTTCTTTATAGAAAGCATATGATAAAGCCAAAGTAGTAGTATAATAAATCATTGAGCTGCAAAGTCGTCTCAAATTCAATTAAAGACTTTAGCATAAAACAGGATTAAACCAAAAATATTTTCACTAATATTATTAAATTGTGGCAATTAGCAACATAAAAGCATTCCAACATGATGGAATTCCTCTTGGATGGAAATGAATGAGGTTGCTCATTCTCAAGGATATTCATGGCATAATAAACACAACCTATAAGTGAAATTTGGCTAACATTAATTCTAAATATGTCTGAGAAGTTTCTTCCACTTTGTCGACTCTTTTAAAAAAGACTTTGCCTACCAACACTACACATTTTTCCTGACACCATTTTCTGCGATGACCACATAACCATGTGTTGGTTGCCTAATTATCAATTGTCACTTTAAAATCATATCAGCAAGTATCTGTGCTATTCAGTTACATGAAAGTATATATTTAGAAAATTAACAGAAAAATGATCATACTACAGAAAGTTTATGTTTATCCATTTAGAAACAACTTATAAGTTGTTTTCAGTGTGAAACTTCGAAGAAGACAAGAAAAGCATAACAACATGCTTTGAAAAAGAGCGATAATATTTAAAAAGAGCTAAAGAAAAATATCTTGGCAAAAAAAGGAGGGGATTTGCCTGCTGCTATTTGATGCTATGCAAGCATATCTTTCTAGATTGGACTGGAAAATGCATAAACTTTTAAATATTACCATGCTTTACATTCATGGAGTGACGACAACAGGCTGTGCCCTAGAGGTGGGTTCCTAGCTATTTAACAACCAGTTCACTGTGCGCGAATGCAGTTTACAGAATACTTACATTTCCAATTGCTGCTTGGGAGGAAAATCCACTCTGCCGCGCCACTAAGCTGAGAAGATAAAGGTAGGTAAAGCGCAAGATAAAGGTAGGTAAAGGGCGGGCGGGTGGGCCCACTTGCTCATGGGAGAGAATCACTCCCAGCTGATCTTCAGAGCTACAGGTTTGCCCAAACTGGTCCAAACCAGTAGAATCCTACCTTGCTGTACCTGCCAAGAAGAATAGGTGGCAGGGGGCCATTGCAAGTCCATCAAACTATAGAAGAAGAAAAGCAAAGTTTGAATGGCTATGTGAACCAAAGTACAGAAAAATTGCTGCAGGCAATGCTGTGAAAATGGAGAACATTATTAAAACAACAGAAACAAAGGCAGAATATAAGGAAAAGCAGCTGGATGACAGATTAAATAAATGGAAAACCAAAGCTTTGCATGGACAACATTTAAAAAACATTGAAGGAAAATGTGATGAATACCTTACATGGGCATGCTTAAGATGGGAACTGTGATGATTAAACACAATATAAAGGCAGATGGCAAGGAGCTTGAACCAAAGGCTTGTCTTTACTCAGCAGCAGCCATTTTACAATAACTTCCTGCCCCCAGATCACATGACTAGAAATGTTAACTGTTTCCTAACATGCCTAAAGAACTGGGCATAACAATTGAACTTGAGATATAACATAAAACATATCAATACAGGAACCATCAAGAAAGAAACGGAAGGTTTAATACTGGCCGCTCAAGAACAAGCACTACAAACTAATGCCATGAAAGCGAAGATACAAAAATCCACTGACAATCCAAACTGCCGACTTTGCAACGACAAAGTCAAAACTGTTTCATATTTAATATGTGAATGCAGCAAAATTGCACAAACTGATTACAAAGCTAGACATGACTGAGTTGCTAAATTAATCTACTGGTCATTATGTAAAAAATACAATTTACCTTTACCCAGAAAGTCATGGGAACATAAAGTGGAAAAAGTTATCGAAAATGAGAAGGTGAAGATCTTGTGAGACTTTCAAATACAAACGGATCGTCAGTTGGAACACAACACGCCAAATATCACCGAAGCATAGTTTTATATTTCTGTACCAGGAGATGCCAGAATCAAAAAAAAAAAAAAAGAACTAGAAAAAAAAATCACAAAATATTGTGACCTGGCCATTGAAACTACATGGCTGTGGATGAAACATGTAACAGAAATTTCCATTGTCATCAGGGCACTTGGTACCATGTCCAAGAATTTTACAAAACACACAAAGAAATTGCAGCTTCCTGCAATAACACCAGTGGAACTGCAAAAAACGGCACTACTCGGCACATCATACATCTTAAGAAAGTACTTGGTTGATCATTAGGACTCTGGCAGCAACACATATCAACCATTAGCACCACTCGATGGTATTTGTGATGCATTTTTGAATGTTCAGTTGGCTGAGATTCATGTTTGATGAATAAAGTACTGTATTTTTCGGAGTATAAGACTCACCTTTTTTCCTCAAAAAAGAGGCTGAAAATCTGGGTGCGTCTTATACACCGAATACAGCATTTTTTGCCTCCCAAAGCCCTGTCCCCTTCACCACAATGGCCGTGCATACCCTTATGGAGGCTTTCAGAGAGCTCCTGGGGGCTACAAAAGGCAGAAATGAGAAAAAACAGGCCATTTTTTGCTCCCCAGTCCCCAGCAGCACTCTATAAACCTCCATAAGGCTATGCATGCAATATTTTTGACAAAAAATGGGCCTGTTTTCATGAAAAAATGGGCCGTTTTTTGCTCGTTTTTGCCCCCCGCCCTCCAGGAGCACTCTGCAAGCCCCCCACCCAAGGCTATTCATGCCTTTTTTTGAAAAAAAAACCAAGCCCGTTTTCATGATAAACGGGCCGTTTTTGGGAGGTTTGCAGAGTGCAAAATCTTTTTATTTCCTTTTGGAAAGCTCTTTAACCGATTGATGAGAATTACATTGATCAAGTGCTGTGCCAGCAGAAACACCTACCTATCTACTGTATTTCTCTCTCTCTCTCTCTCTTTCTCTCTCTTTCTCTTTCTCTATCCCTCTACCTACTGTACCTACCCCCACACACACACACTCTCCCTACCTACCTACTGTATTTCTCTATCTCTCTTTCTCTCTACATATCCCTTTATCTACCTACTTACCTACCTACCTACCTACCTACCTAATTTCTCTCTCTCTCTCTCTCTCTCTCTTTCTCTCTCTCCCTCTACCTACCTACCTACCTACACTCTCTCCCCCTACCTACCTCCTGTATTTCTCTCTCTCTTTCTCTCTCTCTCTATCCCTTTCTCCACCTACCTAACTACTCTCTCTTTCTCCCTACCTATCTATGTATTTCTCTCTATCTCTTTCTATTTCTATGTATCCCTGTACCTACCTACCTACTCTCTCTCTCTCTCCCCCTTTTTCTACCTATCTAACTACTCTCTCTCCCCCTACCTATCTATTGTATTTCTCTCTATCTCTTTCTATTTCTCTCTATCTATCCCTCTACCTACCTACCTACCTACCTACCTACCTACTCTCTCTCCCTCTCTCCCTACCTACCTACTGTATTTCTCTCTCTTTCTCTCCCCCTCTATCTACCTACCTATTTTTTTTTTAAAAAAATGCCTCTTCAAAACCTTGGTGCGTCTTATATTCCAGTGCATCTTATACTCCGAAAAATACGGTATATAATAATATACAAATACATTATCACAGCCTAGGTACTTGGGAACACACAATGCATATGCACTTCAGCACCAGTTAATCAACTGGCAGCTGTGATTTTACATTTTTGTGTAAACAACAATAACAACAGCAACAGCAACAATAACTTCCATGGATTATCCATTGATCTATTGTGGGAGTGTGGCTTGTGATGTTCTGATGAGGTTGAGAACTTTGGTAGTAGTAGTAGCGTATTCTACCAAATGTATCAGACAAACACTACAGATCTCAGCAGACGAGCCAGTTTAAGTATACTTACCATTAACTATGGTAAGTAATCAGACAAAGAATCCTGCCCTGGATCAGTCATCATCCGGGTCAAAAAGGACCATGTCAGATGTTAAGAGTTCCTGACCATCTGTCAACAAATGGGCACAGAACTCAAGAGCTAAGTTTTAGTCCTGTAGGAAGAACAACCACAGAAAAGGCAAAACTATGCTGTTTGAAACTATACTAATATGGTCGGTAATCCAACCAAAACCACAAAGTGGGGCTACATAAGGCAAATGTTTGAATTATGGACATAATAATAAATAATAATAATAATAATAAAATTTTATTTGTTAGCCGCACCCTCTCCCGAAGGACTCGGGGCGGCGTACACTAAAAACACATAAAATACAAATATAGACAATACATACACAAAAATATAGACGTATACGTGGAGGAGGTAGACAGATAAATGGAGATAAAATTAAAATTACAATTTAAAATCCCCTAAGTAAAATTACAAGATTAAAAAACCCGTCAGGAGCAATATGATCAAACTATGGTTGAGCCAGGCCAGCTACTTGGAAAAGGTGTGTCTTGATTTATGTGTCTTCATAAATGAATCTATACTCAAATGTCACTGAACAATGATTAGCAGATTAAAGGAGGTTCATTAACAAAAATACACTATTTAAGCATGAAGAACCAGAGAGATTCAGAAAAATTGTGACAAATGGAACATCCAAAAACAATAAGACACTGGGATAACAACAATTGGAAATATAAAGGAAACAACTGATATAAACTACAGAAATGATAACTTCTGAATGCGTTTATTACTATGTGGATATTACAAGGGAAAATTTAGAATTTAATATTTCCTTGTAGCATTTAAAATTCAGTAGTCATGATTACTGGTTAGCAAGTGCAGTTCATGTCAATAACATTTACTTTGAAAAAAGTATGAGAATGTGGCAACATTCTCTAATTAATACATTTGACTTGTAATTTCAAAACATTTAGAAGCACTTTTTAATGATAACAATATCACCATTAGAATAATGAAATGAAAGTTCATTTGAATATTGCTTTTAAAAATATTTTTCCATGATGGTCAAATCATAAATTTAATATAAAGAGAGGACCAAAAATGACTGCAGCATGGTTGAGCAAAGTTTATGGACTATTGTGGTGAAATATTCAACAAGAAACTGAAATTCTTTTCTATTACTGATGTAACCAAATGTTTGTTTCCACAACCCTATTGCGATTTTATTTCAATACTAGCTGAATGCCTGTGCTCCGCTACGAAACTATGTGATCGGGCTTGATAAACTGACACAGCTTAAAAATTAATCAGTAGTTACCATCAACCTCTCCTCTCCCCGTCTCTCCCTCAGGCTTGCCCCACAGAAGCCTCCCCTATCCTATCCCCTTCTCTCCCTCAGCCTTGCCCCACAAAATCTTTCCCTATCCTACCCCCTTCTCTCCCTCAGCCTGGCCCCACATAAAGGTCCCGTATCATATCCCCTTCTCCTCTCAGGCTTGCCCCACAGAATCCCCACCTATCTTATCATTTTCTCTCCCTCAGGCTCCTCTCCAAACTCCCAGCCAGCAGGCCGGATGAGTCACGCACTGGCCACGCCCACATCTACGTTTTCAGGTTGGGAGGGGGAGTGTAATATCTAACTCCTTACATCAGAGCGTGTTAATAACAATATATGAAATACTAATGCTCTAATGGTCGTTTCAAAAAATCCTTTTACCGAGCAGCTAGAAGCCAAGAGGAACATAGGTACCAAATTTCAAGTTTGTAGGCATTACCGTTCTGGAGATTTTGTGATTCCTGCGGGAGTGTTTTCACATTTATATATATAGATACACAGTATACACAGTATACCACTGTATACCACTATACATCATCATGACTGTTATTTATATACTGTACAGTAACTACCTAGTTCTAACAAGATATCATTACAAAGCAAATAGACTTCCTTTTGAATTAATCTATTTCTAAGATTGGCCTTCCATCCAAGAAAGTAAGGCAACTGCTTTAAATGGCAGCCATTGACATCAAAAGCACCAGCAAGGTTTGAGATGCCAAGTTAAGCATTTCTCAATGTTTCCTCAATGTGTTCTTTTGTCAGGATTCAATTGCTAAAGCAGTCATCTTCATAGGCCTGAGGGTTACCTTAGGTTTCAACATCTTTCTATGGCCATATTGTTTAATAAGCAATTTATATAAAATAAATAATTTCTCATGGCAAACATACTTTTCCTCTCTTTTCATTACCTTGAAACATTTTCACTGAATTTTTGCCGCCAGGGGGAATCTGCATTTTTTTTCTGTGTTTTAATACTTGTTGGATTGATATATAGTGAATAATAATACTAACTTACTACTGGTATGGGCCATATGGAAATTCAGAATATTACATGCTAATTGTATCTAGAAAATAAACTGATTGATTTGACATCCTTCTACTTATTCCAGGAAATAAATATGATTTATTTATTTATTTGCATTTATTTACCCTTCTTGGTATTAGGCGTTCATTCTATCTACCATTGTTAAGACTATCCTTTTTCTGCTAAGATTTTGGAAAGCAGTAAAGACTGTCGGTTTCCTATTACTCATCAGGGTGGAAGCCCTCTTTTAATCAGAGGTGGAGAAAAGTATCAAGTAATGGATAATGTATTATAAATGTGTTTTGTTGAAGTATTTTTAACTTTCAACATACAATATGTGAATTAGGTACATGCATACATTTAACTTAGCTATTTGATATGTGCGTTAACTAAAAGATGACAGTAATAAATAAATAAATAAATAATAATAATAATAATAATAATAATAATACAGAAACAAAAATAATAATATGATTCTTTCATATTTAGTTAACATATGCTACATAAAGAATTGGAATATAATATAAAGTTTGAGGAAATGCTTCAGAGCAAGTATCCAAAATATATTATGTGTGGTCCTGGTTAATATATGTTCCGTAAAGTAAAAAGAAATTGGGACAGAGAAAAATATTTGATATTCCAGACATCTGTTGCAATTACGTAGCATTTTCTGTGTGAGTAAAGAAAAAAATGTTTATTCAGTTAATCTTATAGTTATCCCCAGATACCTATACTGTATAGTTATCCCCAGATACCTATACTGTATGTGCTTTAAAAATAAAGCAGCCTTTTATACTCCATTATTTTTTCATATAGGTTTAATACAGATTAAAATTTAATATTTGAAATGAAAAAAAGGAAAAAAGGAAAAAGAAAGAAAGAAAGAAAGAAAGAAAGAAAGAAGAAAAAGAAAGAAAAGCACAAAGGAAATCAAAGAGAACAAGAATTGTAAAGAGTAACTTCAATTTTCTTTTATAGCAGTTACAGATATAACTATAAGATAATGTCTTATTTTGTGGTTATAGCATTGCTTACATATTCTCTATAATGTATTATTTTTATCACAACTTCATTTTTTCTCTTTCCCTCAAAAAATCAATAAGGAATTTCTAGTCATCATTAAATTTAGACAATGTACGGTCTCTAATAAAGCAGTCAATTTGGACATCTCAACAAGTTCCATCTCCTTCACTATCCATTCCTCCATTGTGTTTAAGTTGAATCTTTCACATTTATAGTCTTACCGGAGTTGTTATATATAAAAATAAAGTTCTGCATTTTTTCTTTTAGCTACTTACATATCAATCCATTTAATGAATAAAATGTCAGGGTTCCAAATAACATCCAAAATTAAATCAGAGTCCAAGACAAAGTATTGCTCAACATTCCAATTTATTAAGAGAGTCATGTTGGCACATCTGGGAAAACCTGAATCTGAAAGCTTCCCGGTTTCCCCCCCTCCCAGTTGAAAGTTCAAGATTCTGACCCCCACACCCACAAGCCAATTTTGGTCCAATTTTCCAAATTCCAAATTCCAATTTTCCACTGCCATGCTGGCAGTTCCACCCATCCAGTTCCTGTCAGGTTCAGAGGTGTAGAGACAAAGGATGACCTTGAATTCTAGAAAGGAATTTTATTTTGACAACATCACATTCTACTCCTTCCTATTCCCCCTCCCAATTCCCCACTAATGAAACAGCATAGTAGAATAGAAAATGAGTGTGACAGGCCAAAGATCCCAAAAGGAACCAGCTGCAGGCCTAACATAAAAAAGTTTCTGGTTTCAATCCTACATGAATCTTTAAAATTGTTTGTATTATTAATGTAATTGATTGTATGTAATTTTTCTGGCTTTTTTACGCATCCACCCAGCATAGTAAAGTGTCTCTTCTTGTTGATTACATTTTAATCATGTTTGAAGTGCCTTTTTATATTCTAGATGTTTTTCTGGTAACATGTACCAATGATACGTACATCATTTTATAAAACGTTCTATAAGATTATGTTTTTAGCTGTGTTTTAGTGGATATTATGAGCTGCCTAGAATTGTTATATGAGCTATCATATACCCTGTTTTCCCCCAAAATAAGACCTATCCTGAAAATAAGCCCTAGGATGTTTTATGCATGTGCCTAATAATATAAGCCCTACCCAACTGGATACGTTGTTGGTGCAGGGAGTCCTGGAGCCCGTCGACCATTCCAAATGGGAGACCCCCACAGTGGTCCCCATTAAGGCCAATGGGTCTATCACGATCTGCGCTGACTATAAGTCGACCATCAACCTCGGCCTCCAGGCAAATCCATATCCAGTTCTGGTTGTGCAGCACCTGCTCCACTCTTTAGGGCAGGACTGCATATTAGCCAAACTGGGCATCCACCCCACTCCCTCTAAAGTAGCAGCCGTCAGGAACGTCCCCACTCCTACTTCTACGGCAGACCTGCAGGCGTTCCTTGGTATTTAAAATTTCTATGCGCCATTTCTTCTACACAAGGCATCACTTGCCGTCCACTGCATCGGTTGCTCAACCGATCCATGGCCTGGTGCTGGGGCAGCTGCGTGGCGCATGTGTTCGTGGCTGTCAAAGCCATGCTTGTGTCAGTGGCTGTCTTAGTCCAATACAGTGACAAGCTGCCGCTGACATTAGCATGAGATACCTCCCCTTTTGGTGTGAGGGCAGTTCTGAGCCATGTCCTCCCCAATGGCTCAGAAGCCCCCATAGCTTTTTACTCATGGACACTCTCCTCCGCTGAGAGGAACTACAGCCAGATTGACAAGGAGGCTCTGGCTGCTGTGTCCGGGATTAAAAAGTTCCACGATTATCTCTACGGATGGCATTTTACTCTGTACACAGACCACAAGCCTCTCCTTGGAATTCTGCCTGGTGACCATCCTTCCCCTCTCATCCTCTCTCCTAGGATGACCCTTTGGATGGAGTTCCTCGCAGCATACTCATATATGCTGCAGTACTGTCCGGGCAAGCAACTGGGGCATACAAATGCCCTCAGCCACTGCCCTCTCCCTGACTCTTACCCAAGCCCTGTCCCATCAGCTTCTGTCCTGTCCATTGCCTCTTTGGACCTGCCACTCACCTCCTCTGACGTAGCAGCCCACTCCCTAGCAGACCCAGTCCTATCCCAAGTGTTCACTTGGGTTCAGAAGGGTGGCCTTTGGGCAAGGTGCCCGAGGATTTCTGCCCCTTCAAGACCTGCCAACTGGAGCTCTCTCTCAACAGCGGGTGCTTGCTCTGGGGTGAACGGGTCATCATTCCTCCCTCCCTCTGCCACCAAGTGCTTGACCGCCTCAACCGGGATCACCATGGCATAGCTCACATGAAAGCCTTGGCTCGCAGCTATGTCTGGTGGCCCAGGATGGACGAGGACATAGCGATTTGGGTGCGCCGCTGCACCTCCTGCCAGGAATCCCGCCCCGCTCCTGTTAGGGACTGGGAGCTTCCCAAGGGACCCTGGTCGAGGCTCCATTTGGATTTTGTGGGTCCCTTCCATGGTCAGAACATCCTGGTGGTCGTGGACGCCTACTCGCGTTGGGTAGAACTTTTGCTCATGGCATCTACCACTGCAGAGTCCACCACACGGGGCCTACAACGTCTGTTTGCAACCCATGGTTTGCCAGAAGCTGTTGTGACCGACAATGGACCACAATTCACCTCCTTGACTTTCCAGGAATTTCTGGCCAAGCAGGGGATCCGCCATGCACCAACAGCTCCTTACCACCCTGCTTGTAATGGTCAGGCGGAACGTGCTGTCCGCTCAGCCAAGGAGGTGTTGGGCAGAATGGACCAAGGAGATTGGCCAGACAAGGTGGTGGCTTACCTTCTCGGTCAGCACTCCACCCCATGCCCCCTGTCCAACAAAAGCCCCACGGAGCTGCTGATAGGCTGCTGCCTGTGAACCACCCTGGACAGGCTGCATCCCCACTACAACACACAGCAGCCTAGCAACCTGGGGGCTTCTCCCTGCCAATTCAGGGAGGGTGACCTGATCTATACCAGGAATTTCTCAGGGGATCCAAGGTGGGTGCCTGCCACTATCACCACAGTAATCAGCCCCTGTTCTTACAGGATCAGGCTCCCTGATGTAAGAGAGTGGCAGCGACATGTGGATCAACTAAGGCGCCGCCTTCCACCTGGGGCCTTCTCCCAATCAGGCCTCTCCTACCCAGCTGCCACTGCCCAGCAGCCTGAGCAAGAACCTTCTCCATCCATCACTGTTCTGCCATTTTCCAAATGAGGCCTTCCCCAAATCAGGCCTCTCCTGCCCAGCCACCGCCTTCCGTCAGCCTGTCCAAGTTCCACCTCCATCCATTGCATCACCGCTGTTCTGCTTACCTGATTTTCTGATTCTGCCTCCAAGAGTAGGCCCCGATGACGTCACCCAGAGCTCCATTCCCATTGGGGAGGAGCTACCACAGGGACATCTTACCTCGTTGACTGCTCCACTGCAACTGAGGCATTCTGGGCAGGTCCGGTGCAGCCCCGCCTATTTGAGCGATTACACATGTGCCACTGCCGCGCATGTGTCCTCGCTGGGGGGAAGAAGTGCTAAGTCCTTGACTTGTGACCAGTCCTAAGTCCTCGACTTACGACTGGCTGCAAGTCCTCGACTTACAATTGACAGCCGGCAACAGTTCAACCCCGCCTGATTGGCTAAGGTGCGGCTGGCTAGTGCGGGCTGTCTGCTTTGTTCCCATAGGTCGCACTGCTTGACAGCTCCGGTATAAATAGCTGTCAAGCAGGGCGAGGTGCTGAATCTTGTATATAGTTATTTGTTATCTGGTTCTGTTAAAATAAACACTGTTCTACTTACCTCAGCCATCTCATGTCTCCTCAATCAGTCCAGGATTTAATACTTTTTTCATCATTTCAATACTCTTACTTAAACATTTGAATATTCTTATGAAAGAGAATAATAATAGAAATCTACGAGACTAACAAAAATGGGATTTAACCCACTAATCATTGATCTAGCTTGTTCAATACTTTTGACATCTGAAAGAAATTCTCCAGCTTTTAGAGAGAGTTTTGTGCTGGTCAAAGAAATGCCAAAGATCAACCCAGACATTTAGCCCTTTCTCAGAACTGTGAACAAACACAGACACAAACAATAAACTCGAGCTGTGTCAGTGCATCAGGTTAACTGGAAACTGTATCTAGAAACAAATAGCAGACATGAATAAAGTTAACAGACCAGTTTGCTCTAACAATACAGATAGAGATTGGATTAGAATTGAATGAAGTGTTCATCTCTGGAGATTAAATCAGATTTTCAGGGACCTGTCCAGCAGTTTAAAGAAACTAGATTATAATTTAATGGCCTGATATTCCAAGGTACTATTTCTTTTGTATGTATTTTTCTCCAGGCTGTGAAAGGTTTGACTGATGTAGTATTTGTACTGCAGTATTCTTCATCATTTAAGACTAATAGTTGGACTCCCTGTTATGGCATCATTTTTGCATTTTCCTTTTGACTTATTTAGTAGAGTCATAATATGTGGAAAGATGAGTAATATTCAAGACCATTTTATAAAAGAAGAAAAGAGAAATTAGATCTCCAAAACATAACTGAACAGTGACAGTTGGCCTCTATTTTTCATAAATGGGAATAATTTTGAAATGTACAGATAGAACTGTAACCTAACAATTTACATTTTCTTAAGAAAAAAAACCCAATCATTTTTTTCCTAAATTGCAAAAGGAACTGTACAGCATTTATAATTTTTGTATTCCTAAATGCAATATTTATTCCCCTGAGAATTTATTCATTATATAATACAGAAAAAAGGGGGAAACCATAAGGCAAATATCTATTATCAGCAACACTACTGAAAAAGTAGAAATATTCATATGGATAATTCTTTTGTAATGTGATCCTCTGCATGTCCTCACATATAAGGCTTTTTGGATTCAATGTGGCTTACTCCAAGGAATGTACACATAGAACTTAAGCCTAAATCAGAGAACTAAAAATAATAATAAAGGGATTGGTGTCTTTTCCTGGATTTTATATAACCAACAGATAACTTTCATTTTTAGCAGCAGTTGCTAGGTTTCCTTTCTGGTTACCTAGCAACCTAATGTAACCTACTTTCTAAAGCCATGTCTTAAATGCATTGGAACTAGTACAAGTTTTATTCAGGGTGATTATAGCAGTCTTCTTGGTAGAAGATTGCTTTGAAAACCATGCATTTCAATATATTGCCTGAAAGCATTTATTCGATGCGTTATAGTTCTAAATGTGCATGTAATAAATGAGCAATTAGTTATTCCAGAATAACAAGATTGTCCTAGGATTTCAGTGATATTCGGTGAACTAACAAATTACATGCTCTGCTAAAATCCTTTTCCTTCTGTGTCCCTTTTACGTTGCTTTCATCTCATCTCCAGGTCACGAGTGGCACAGGCTTAGGTCACCCTTAGCTGTGTAGATGTTAAAATAAAACTTTTGCCTTTACTTGAACATCATCCAAGAACAGCCTCAAGCCATACAAAAATCTGTTAGACATTGTCATATTTCCTTAGAGACAAATCAGATGATTGGCAGGGACTTGAAACAAATAACAGAGTTAGGATAGGAATTGGCAACAGGGGAAGCAAATTTTCGGATGAGTCAATGACAGGTAGATAACATTTAAATCAATATAGAATAAAGCCCTAACTATGCATACGAACCATAGTATCTAATTGCATTGTTGCTGAAATGATATAAGTAAACTTTGCAAGGACAGTGAAAAGTAGCAGGTCTATGGCTTGGGATTTCTGCTGGATGTGAGATTCCAGTTGGAACAGCAGATGGAAGCCGTGGCCTTTGCCCAGTTTTGGCTAATATACTAATTGTAGCACTACCTGGGGTAAAACAACTTTACAATAGTGACTCAAGGCATTGTCACTACTCTTCTGGAGTACTGCAATGTAGTCTAAATGGGGTTGTCCTTAAGAACCATTTAGAATCTGTAGTTGGTTCAAAGTGAATTGGTCCATGTATTAGTCAGGGTTCACCTGTAGTCATTACACCTGCATTGAAAGTACTGTTCTTATTATCAATAGGCTTCTAGAAACAATTTAAAGTGCTGACCTCTACCTGTAAAGTACTTAAAATCTTCATTCTCTCACTAGACCAGTTTGATATGCCAGGACAAACTTCTGGTGCTTCCCATTTTCAGGAGGCGAGGTGGGGAGAGAGACCCGGAGACACTACTTCCCACTAGTAACACTGGCACTTTGGTTTGGCCTCCCATTCAAAATTGTATTAACTCCTTTTGTGATTGCTTCTTCTAGTGGTTGTTTTGAAATGAGTGAATTTATAAATTGCTGTATTTATGATGTTTTATTTATGTAGATGTTAATCATGAACCTTGGAATTGTTATTGTGAATTTCCAAGAGTACTTTAGGCTGTGGCAGGGTATAAATGCAATCATGAATACATGCATACATGCATACTAGGGTCACGATATGGATAGTAATAAATTATCTTTAAACTGCGGCAAGAGAAATAGATATTTAAGTAACAATTTTAACAGGTTCTGTTGAAACACTTTTAAAAACAGAGTGTTTTTTAATGCTGAAAAGGAAGGATAACGGGCTTATTGCGAGATTCAACAATACCCTGGTGGTACATATTCTTATTTCTATAGCAACGCTGCATGTTCTGTTCAGATAATAACTTTAAGTCAAATGAATTTCACTGAGAGGAAATTTGAAGACTTAAAGATGTGCGATGCATGGAACAAAAAAACCTTACTCTGATGTATTTTAAAGGTTTATTTATTTATTACATTTATATAGCGGGATTCAGTTAGACATATTTCTGAGAAACATCAATAGGATTTAAAGATATAGCAACAACAAACTTACATGTAAAAGAATTCATACACTTGGAATATATTTTCTTCATGTTTTTTATTATTTATTCATCTTTGAGATTTGTGATCTAATTTTTAACATGTAAGATTTGCAATATATTAAACTAGCTTTGTCATGGTACAAACTGACAGTAGCATATAGTGCCTTTATTGATAAGGAATATTATCTGAGAAAAATATAGATGATGCTAAAGGAATCACACCAACTGTAAAAGCCAGATGAAGACATGCTACAACATGTCAAATTTTAGTGAGAAAATGTAGAAGAAGTAGTGATATAACAGAAAGAGCAATGAAAACATTACAAGAAAAAAACACAACAAACAGCCCAACTCACTAAAATATTGTAAAATCCTTACTTGCTTCATTAAAATATCCAGGACTCCTTAAGAGAGCCAGCTGCTAGAATCAGATTGGTTTAGTGGTTAAGGCACCCGATTTAAAAGTGGGAATCCTGTGAGTTATAGTCCCACATTAGGCATGGAAGGCCTGGGCCACTCACTCTCTCTCAGGCCAATCCAGTCACAGGATTGTTGTTGTGGGGCAAATGGAAGGACGAAAGTGTGATGGATATTTTTGCCACCTTGAGTTATCTTAGGCTTAGGGCCTTTCCCTTTTTCTTAGCATAAGGGTGAGGTGGGGGGTCAGCTTTAGCTGTTTTAGGGGTTGCATACTCATTTCCTCTTGCTTCGCCCATCTCGGCTTTGATGTCTGAGATCAGGCTGCACGCCGGCAGCAATCAGGCTCTGTTCAGCTAGCTGGCCTTTTGCCATGGCCTTCTGAGTTCCGTCTCAGCACCCCCCGATATTTAAAAGCAAAGAAACGTCTGTCTGTAAAGTTTCCCAAAGATGCAGTAACGAAGACATAATAAGATCCAATGTTTCTTATACAGAAATTAGTGATTTATTAACAGCTTCATTAGACAATTCTTATTCGCAGACATTTCTTTTCGCTTTGTCTATCTGCTTCTGAACTTTGCCCCTCTTCCTTTCCGTCCCTCACTCTGTGTCATAAATCACGTTACCCAATAAATACACACATCTCAAGCCAGCTACTCTAATCTGAGATCCAGCTCCGCCAACGGTATGCGTGGAATGTCAACACAGAAGTTGACATATACTTTTAAAAGGCATTTATATCTATGTAAGTTTAAGTCTAACCTCAGGCCAAATGTTTCATATTTATATTTATTGGAATTATTGATTAAAAGCAATTGTAGATAACATGCTTATATTTTGTTATGGATGTCAAAGGGCAGAATGCATGAATGATGAATTACTTACCACAGAAGAAATATAACTAATTAAAGATTCACCACCTAAACTTAAAAAAGTAAAAGACTGAGCAATGTGAACTCGATTAATTTGCTTAATATTCAGGTTATAAACCTGAGGTTGATAGTATCATTGTCTCACATTTATTTTTATTACAGCCAAAGGCCAACCATATTACCCATTAACACAAACTCAGCACCTAACCATAAATGAATTCACACACACACAAATATATATACTTTAACCTGCATTAAATCATGGCAGTCTGAGTAGCTGTTCTCTCCTCACTGATATTAAAGACTATTAAACAATATTATGTGATGTTATGGGTAATGTTGTTATCATTATTTGAAAAGTAAAAGAGAATAAAGCAATCCAAATTGCATGGAAATGTCACCAGAATTGGAGTAATGTAATTAAATTGACTACCTGTAGAAAAATTACAATTTTAAAAAAATGGATAACATTTTCAATTGCTGATAATCTGGTAGTGAAGAAACAATCTTTATATGAAATATTGACTATCTCTCTGTGTGTAATTGTTTATGGAAACATATGAAGCCATGCTTTTGTAATACTCTTATTTGTTTTGATATAAAGGTGATGTAATTCAGTATTATCCAGTCTCTAGCTTCACTGCCTCAGGAGGTCCTTGTCTTGCTGAAAATCTTAAAAATTTTAAACTGTTAATAGATGTTGCTACTCACTTATAGTCCAAAAAGAAGCAGTATATGGCATAGGTCTACAGAATACAGCTATAACAGTGGTCTGTTTCCCCTGGGATAGTAAACTCTAAATAAATATATAGAATCCCAGACCCAATGAAGAAAAGAATCATTTTCGGCAATAAGGAGTAATGCCAAACTGGATTCTAATTTTTTCCTCACCAACCTGACTTCCAATAGTAAAACTAATTAGATGTACAGTATACCTTAGAACCAGTGGTGGGTTATGACTGGTACATCCCGGTACGGGCATACTGGTGCCTGTTGGGAGCAGCAGATACCGTTCCAGTACGATCCCCTGGAGGGCCCACCCTCCCGTCTGCTCTCCTTATGTCTATTTGAGCCAACTGGGGCATTTGCGCACGCACGTGGAGAGTATGGCACCTGTGCGATGCTCCGCCGAGCAGCTGGAAGGTCGTGGGTGGTGGGTACGTATGCGTGTACTGCACATGTGCACGTGGTGGACTCCCGGCCCTGTTGCAGTGTACCGGTTGCAACAGGATCCAGAACCCATCACTGCTTAGAACTTGCAAAATTACTCTAAGAAATCTATACAATAGGAATATCAAAAACACTTGGACTTTACAACCCTCACTAAGCAGTTTACAGTGTCAGCATATTTTCCCCAACAATCTGAGTCCTCATTTTACTGACTTCAAATGGTTGGAAAGCTGTCAACCTTGAGCCGGTGAGATTTGAACTGCTAAACTGCTGGCAGCTGGCAGTCAGCAGAGGTAGCCTGTAGTACTGAATTCTAATCACTGCGCCATCAAAGGTCTTCAATACTCATTCAAGTACTTTTAATTAAAGTAAGGACTCAGTAATGTGTGTTCTTCATTAGTTGTCGAAGAACATCCATGCTTGGAAGCTTTAGGTTTATTTGTAATCTACACTCAAACTGATCGGCCTGAGAAACCTTCAGACTATTATTGTAGCAAAAGGTTATTTTAAGTTGTTTGATTTTGCTTTGTTTTGTGCCTTTGTGCATGAGTTTTATCTGAGAAGGCTGAGAGATGTTCCAAAGTAGAACAAGACAAAAGAACAAGGCCATTCTTCATCATTTATAGAAGTGGGTAACGTTGCTTCAGCATACAAGTAAAATCATAAATCCTGGAATTATAATATTAGATACCTACATTACATCATCTAGTACATGATTAAAATTATTTTAAAAATGGGAAATTCTGTATCTAAAAATATCTAGTGATATAACAATGTATCTATAGCCTAAAACAGTAACAAAAGGATAAAAATACCAATTTATTTTGCTCCATAAGACGCTCTGGACCATAAGACATGCCTAGCTTTTGGGGAGGAAAACAAGAAAACAAAAAATTGTTTTGTTTCAGCCACAAAAATCTTGCACAGCTTTGTCTAAACATTTTAAGACTTATCTTTGGTTGCCTCTTGTAATGCTGTTATATAGAATAACAGAGCTGGAAGGGACCTTGGAGGTCTTCAGGTCCAACTCCCTGCTCAGGCAGGAAATCCTATAGCATTTCAGACAAATGCTTGTCCAATCTCTTTTTTAAAAACACGAGTGTTAGGGAAGGAAGGAAGGAAGGAAGGAAGGAAGGAGGGAAGGAAGGAAGGAAGGAAGGAAGGAAGGAAGGAAGGAAGGAAGGATAGCAGAATAACAGAGTTGGAAGAGACCTTGGAGATCTTCTACTTCAGCCCCTGCTTTGCAGGAAACCCTATATCATTTCAGCCAAAAGCTCTTGAAGCTATGGAAGGAATTTCCCATAGGTGAGGCTGTCCCCACAATGGAATTTTTCTCCTGGGACCTGGGTCTATTCTGTTGCTGCTGCTGCCTACCACCGCCACTCACTGTTGCTCGCTGTCATTCAGTACCGCCGTCTATCACTGCAACTGCTGCTTGCCACTGCCACCTAATGGTGGTTGAATCAGCCTCCCGGAATATCGCTGATCAGCTATTCCAGGCAATGGGGATTGCGCCATCTATTACCACCACCACAGGCAGCAGCGGCGACAGGCGATGGCAATGCCCGCCACTTGGAATAGCTGTTTGATGGTATTCTGGGAGGCCAATCCAACCGCTGATAGGCAGCAGCGGCAAACGGTGGTGGCGAGTGGTGGTGATAGGCTGCGGCAGTGACAGGCCATTTGCTGCTGCTGCCTGTCATCACCGTCACACCCACCCCTTTCCCTCCTGCTGCCGCGGCCTGGTCTGTGACGGCCTGGTCCCTTGATAAGACGCACAGACATTTCCACACACTTTTAGGGGACATTTTTAAAAAATACTATCTAATTATTAATAGAAATATATGATCACAGTAAATTTCCTTGTAGATAAGAGCTCGTTAGTATATTCTGTATGGTGCAGGGTTAAAATGCAGTACACCCAGGACTCAAGATTGACTCAGTCTTCCAGCCTTCCAAAGTCGATAAAAAGATGAGCGAGATTGTTGGAGGCAATATGCTGACATTGTAAACCACTGAGAGAGTGCAGTATAGCTCTATGGAGAGGTGTATATAAGTCTAAGAGCTATTGCTTTTTATTAACCTCCAGACTAATTTGACTGTTATATTAATAATCAATAGAGAAGCCTTTTACTATTTTACTACATAGAGAATGGAAAGACGTTAACCAAGTAGGATAGTTAAGTAAGGAATAATGCCAATGATGATAAAGTAAGTAAGCACTAACTTCCTTTTGAAAATATCTAAAGACAATTCAAAAGCGGAAATATTTTTGAAAGCATCCTCTGCTTGAATTCTTTAATATCATCAGTAAAAATCAGTGCATATATGCAAGTCTTAAAGTTATGTCTTTTCATTTTCTTTAATGTTTACACTTCTGCACTTAAAGAACAGTTAAAAATAGTAAACATGAAAAGTGTTTTCCAATAGAAATATTTGTAGTCTTTGAAATAGAAAAATGCATTCATTTTTGCCATTAGGTAGCATTATTTTTCCATTATTGTCACTCAAAAGAAATATAAACTATACAGTGCAATTAAAGATACTTTACACAATACAATATTGTAGCCCCCAATTTTGGATGTGGCAAACAAAATGAACCAAAATGTGCTAAAAGAAAGTTTTCACACTACAGTAATTGATCTGAGAGTTTTAGCTTCTTGGAACAAAGTTAATATATTTTTAAAAACAAAGTGATCACTTTTAAATGAAAGTTTAGAGAAACAGACACATGAACATACTAACCTAAACATGCAGAATGAGGACAACTTTAAAGTAATCCCTCTAGGAGCCCTTGTGAGCCACAGAAAAGTGGATTGTGACCATAGGGGGGAAGTTTTATTGAATGTGGCAACTGATTTATAAAATTGCTAATATTAAAACTCCCAATATCAAAAATATTCTTCTTTTGGAGTTAGACAAATGTATTTATATCCTTTGGTGGAGAAAAGACCCCTTTCTCCCTCCCACTCATCCTTTCTATTTATCCCTTGTCAGTTTAGGAATATATTAGCTTACATATTTACAGGAAGTTTCACAGTAAGAATGTCATGAGAGAATTTGATACAAAAATAGTTCTATTTATTTATTTAGGAATGGAAACTATAACTCACTTGTCACATCTTACTGTAAGTTTTCAAGTCCTTCCTTGAACTGAAGCTGCAGTGACTCTCCAACTACTGTACTGAAGTAAACATTTTACAATTTTGCAGTTGGATTCTATCAGAAAAGAACTAACAATTCTTAAGTGTCAACTTTTCTTTATTACTCTTGGTATCAGCATTTATCAGCCTGATGCCCTTCAGATGTCAGTGATAGACATATCTCCTTCAAAGACCTCAAGCCAGCAAGGTTAAATCTAGCACATCTGGAGGGCAAAAGACTAGCTAAGATAGAGCTTATCATCTTTTTCCTGAATATTTTTTTTTTGAGATGATGAATGATCAGGTTATTAAAGTATTGTCTGACTTGTCTTCTCTTCTGTTTCCATTTTATAGCAAGAACTAGAAGGCTAACTTTAGAGAAAGAAAAATCATAGCTAGCAGCAATGGAATATTTGAAGAAAATGTTCTGACCAATTTTTAAAATGGAAACATTAAAAAAAAAACTCTGTGGACTTTCCAAGTTCCAGTTGCCATAACAACTAGAAGTATTTTTAGTTACTGTAGAAACATATCATAGTCTTTAGCACAAATGTAACACAGCTCAATATTCTCAACATTTAAACAATGGGTTAAAGAAGGCAAATTGTTCAATGTAGGGGTTAAAAAGACAATGATGAATAGGGGAAGAGAAATACAATTCTAAGGATAAAGTGAGTATCAGATTTCATTCTAAGTCTGCCAATCATGAAAGCAATAGAATGGGACCAGAGTGGATTTTTAAAGGCTTAATAATAGATGTCCATGACATGTTGTCAGCCCTGCAGTCATCTTTTCCTTTGGATCTTTGGTCTGCCACACTTCCTATTATTCTACCATGCATTTTCTTTTTCTTTTTTCCATTCAAGGTTTTTTTTATTTTTAATACAAATTATACATATTATGGAAACAAAGAGTTGTCTGGGCCTTTCCTCTCAATTGCATAGTCGTTTTTGCATCAAAGTTTTGTTTTCGCTTTCAGCCAAATTATTCTTTTCCATTCTTTTTTCATCTTTATAGTTATTTTTTCTTAATACATAAACAATATCTTCAATTGCCCCTTCAAAATTACACCAATTTTTCATTTCTTATTTTCCCCATTGATATAGTTTACTATAAACAGCATACATCCTCTAATTCAATTTAATCATAGAGGCAATTTCTTTCACACTTTTTCTACCATTAACAATATACTATCATTTCTTTATTTCTTAATTAGTTACATAACAATAACAATCTTACTACTATTCTCTTTAGTCTACTATTATAACTCTTTTTCCCTTTCATCCTTTTTAACAATTTTCTCTTGGCCTCCCTAAAATCCCAGTTTTAATTATTTTCTTTCTTCTCCCCTTTCCCCCTAATTTCTTCTTTTTCTTTCCCCTCTTTTGTGGCTATTGTATCTTTTCCTCAGCGTATTTACTTTGATTATTCTAGTAACTTCCCCCACTGTTTTCCCTGTTCCCCTCCTTTCTTTACTATTTTGTGGTTTCTGTTTCGGCTGATCTCCCTCTTTATCTACTTTTCCTTTGTGAGTGTAAATCCCAGTGAAATCTTCTATCTGCATTTTATTTTCAATTCTTCTTTTTTCCACCTTATCTTCCTGTATCTTACTGGTGTCCACTTTTACCCCCTCTTCTCCTATTTCTTGTTCTGTATATTTCCTTTGACTTCCTAGCTTTCCTTTACTAATGCTTCATGCATGCTTTTCAACATCATAAATAATTTGTCATACATCAAAATCTCCATTTTGCAAGTTTAACTGTTTTAAAAGATTTTTAAATTTTTGGGTTATACCATATTTAGTTGCAAGTTTAGGGTCTTCCAAATAGCTCAATTTTAAAATTAATCCAGTCCAGTCCACGTTTTCTCTTCTACATCTATAGATAGTTGCAGTCAAAACAATGTTGGAAAGGCAGCTCCCATGGCCTTAAAGCCTCTTCCTGAATCCAAGGCCACACTGTAGCTGTAACTCTCACTTTTTCTTCCTTTTCTTTCAAAGTGTTTTAAATCCACAAAAAATAAAAATAAAATAAGGAGAAGAAGGATTTCCCTCTGTTGTTGTTGTTGTTGTTGTTGTTTCTTCACTAGCCAGCGTAGTCTTTTCTGCTTGCAGGTAAATGGCTCTCTCCAAACCGCAATACAATCCCACAGCTAGCTGTCAATAGCCGTCAAAAACGCTTTTATTCAGAGACTAGAATCAGATAAGGAGAAAAGAGACTTCCCCCAGAACTCTTCCTTTTAGTTGTTAATTTTTCCTTCCTTCTACATTGGGGAAGACACAATCCTGTGAGGCTTTGGTGCTTAGCCTCCTCTGCCACCTTTTTTTTCAATAACATTCCCTGAAAGCCATTTAGTTAGTCGCTAATTTCTCTTTGGGATCCTTTTTAAGATTAAGATCAGCTTTTTATTTTTTTCTGTGAATTGGTCAATCACTCATCCATTTCCAACACTCTGCTCCAGACATTGCTCCTGCCCAATAACTTAGTCCAGGTACTCCAGCTTTATAGCAGTCATTCAGTTATGGCTGCCACCCTCGTTGTCGGTTTGAATAGTTTTTCGCCAACTTCCCAATAAATTGCTGGTTCCTCTAGGACATCAGAATCATCCCTTCTTCTCCCCTGTCCCTCCAGGACAGGTTTTCAGTTCAAAGACCTCCCGACAGCAGTTTGTCTGGCTGGATTTCCGTGAGGCTCAGCAGAGTTTGCTTTTTCCCAAGCCGGTCTCACTGCAAGGCTTCTGGCTTCTCCCCTACTATGCATTTTCTATTGTGGGAAAATGGGAGGGGGGAATTGTACAGAGTTAGATTCTATGTAGCCATAACAAAATTCTTTCTAGAAAGCCAAGGTCTTCCTTTGTCTTTGCACCTCTGTACCTGACCAGTTCTGGATGGGAGGAACTGCCAGCATGGCAGTGAAAGATTGGACCATGTGATGGACTTGTGGGTGTGGGGGAAAGATCTTGAACACCAAGAGGAAGAAGCCTGAGGAGACAGAGACTCTGGCAGACAGGGAAACCCTTCCAGGTTCAGAGGAGGAAAATAGCAGCAAAGACAACCCAATGGTCAGTGCAGCCATCTGCCCCTTTGCCATCAAAACCAAACTTATAGTGCCCAAGCTGGTGGTAGAAGGGGAAGTTGAGTTAGTTGTTGACATGGCTGCACCTGGTGCTTAATTAGCATGTCCATTGTAGAACAGCTGGGCATACACACAAGACGCTTGGCCCATCCTATCTGGTTTGAACATGACAGGATGCTAATCAGAGGGACCCCAGTCAAGGTAATCACCAACTTGGTGAAGTTGCAGATAGGGCACCACCATGAACTCCTCAGATTCATCAAAGCACCAAAAATGAATGAATAAATCATCTTGGCGCTTGCATGTTTGGACAAATGGGCATCTACCATAAAGTGGGAGGATGGCCATCAAAAGTTGACCCAAGGCATTGGAGGCCAGAGGAGGAAAACTCCTGACCCAGCGGTCACAAAAAAGTGTGCTTTGGAGGCCAAATTTTTTTTGTGCCCAAGTTGAAAAATCCTTCAGGGGACTTGACGGGGTGGAATTTCATACTTAAAAATGGTATTTCTTGCTCTTTTTTTTTTTTTTTTCGTAATAAAATTTTTATTGGTTTTTCAAAATTTATAGGGAAAAGGGTAAATGGACAGGTATACAAATTTTGGCAGTTGCAAAGTGTGTGAGGCCCCCCTCCCTCCATACCCATAGCATACATTTATATATAATGCATTAGTATATAATTGATTATAATCAGCATATTAGTTCTATTATTAAATTCAATCAAATTAAACATTACAATATAAAATCCAAATATAATTCCATTTTCACTTTCGGTCAATTTATAATAATATGATTTTCATATTTATTTCTGTGATCTGAGTCTTCTTGCTATTGCCCCATCTCCCTCCACTGGCAGAGCTCTGGCCCCTCCCGTGTCCTGCGTGTCCGTTGTAGTGTCTGGTGGTTTCTCTAGGAGTGTTTTATTTTTTTCCATAAAGGCCTGCGCCTCTATGGGTGAATTAATTCTGATTCTTGTCTCCTCCCAGAATATCAGCATACCTTCAGGCATCAACCATCTAAACCACACCCCTTTCTGGTATAATTTATTCGCTAATTGCGAATAATTTTTTCTTTTTTCTCTAATCTTCTTAGGGATCTGCTTCAGAATGGTTATCTCCATATCATGATATGTCAATGCTTGCCCCCTTTGTACACCCAGAATTTCATCTCTTGTGGTTTTTCTAAGGAATTTAATGTGAACCTCCCTGGGTACATTGTGTGTTCTAGCATAAGCTGAGTTCACTCTATAAACCAGATCTATATCCCACCCCATCTGTTGTTTTTCTTTGTGTGTATAGTCAGCCAGAATGTTTGTCATGATGTCCCTTATATTTTCCCCATCTTCTTCTATAACATTTTGAAATCTAAGATAATAGGACATTCTCTCAAATTCTAATTTCATCTGTTGGATGTCAAGATCTTTGTTCCCTTTCTGCACAGCTTCCACCCCCCCCCTCACCTCCTCCACCCCCCCTTCCACAAGATTCAGTCTTTGTGAGTTCTTATATATTTGGGCTTGATTTTCTTTAATTTCATCTTTCATTTCCCTTAACTGTTTCTTGATTTCCTCCTGGCCCTGTAAAATTTGTTGAAGCATTTGTTGAAAATCCATCTCTGTAGTCTTATGTTGCATCAGTTCTGTTATCTTTGACTGTGTGGCTGGACTGGATGTTGCGGATGTTGGAGCAGAGGTGGCAAAGCCAGGTTTTCCAGGAGGGGGTCTTTTAGATGCCATCCTTTATAACGTTAAAAGTTCAGTCCAAATATAAAGTAAGCAGTTAGAAAAGAAGGGTAGCCAGGTGAATCCGGGAGCAGAATAACCAGGCAGAAGAGAATCTCTCCAATAAGTCTGGCAATAGATAGAAAATTTCCCCTAGAAGGTTAAAAAAATACCAATCCACAAGAGGTTCCTCTGGGAGACACGGAGACAAAGACCGGAAGCCTGAATTTTAAAGGTGGAGTCAGGTTTCAGAGTTCATAAAGACAACGGAAGTGTGCCATCTTGCCCTGCCAGTTTTGGGCACAGAGGCGTAACAAAGTTTTAAAAAGTTCCAAAAGTCCTCAAATCATTGTAATATGTAAAATTAAATTGAAAAGAAAATCATCTCAGCCTAAGTGAGGCTTCATTCGTTGGCTCTCCCCCCTCCTCCTTCCCCGGGGGCTGAGAGCAAAATTGTTTCTTGCCGCTTGTCCAAGGGGGGGGGGAAAACCCCCCTCCCTCCAGCCGCACCTCCAAAATGCTCCGAAAGTTATTTTAAAGTTTTAAAAGCTGAATCAA
This sequence comes from Natrix helvetica, assembly GCF_964273705.1. Taxonomy (NCBI): domain Eukaryota; kingdom Metazoa; phylum Chordata; class Lepidosauria; order Squamata; family Natricidae; genus Natrix; species Natrix helvetica. The sequence goes on along the minus strand of NC_138558.1, from coordinate 55,953,890 downwards.
ATCTTCATGCAAAGTAAGGGATGAAGAGAGAGGCAACCTCACCGCACCGCAGCTGCTTCCTTCAATTGTAGCATTCTCCAGTCGGCTTGTAGCGAGGCGCGAGGCGTGGAAACGCGATGCGCCCTCCGAGCTTGCTCCCCGGTGCCTTGGGCGCGCGAGAGAGCTCCCGCCGGCTGCCGCCGCTGCAGGAGACCTCCGCGATGCCGCCCCTCCGGCAGGACCCCTCTGCGGGGTGTCCTGTGCCCCCCAAGGAGTGGGGAAGCCCACCGGGGAGCCGGAGCGGGCAAAGAGCTGCCCGTCGCCGCCGCCGCCGGAACCGGAACTCTTGCTCTTTTTAAAAATCAAGCTCTTTGCACCCAGAGGAGGAAAACTCCTGACCCTGCAGTCAGAAAAAGGTGTCCTTTGGAGGCCAAATTTTTTTTGTGCCCAAATTGAACAATCCTTCAGGGGACGTGATTTGGGGTGGAATTTCATGCTTAAAAATGGTATTTCTTGCTGTTTCTAAAAATCGAGCTCTTTGCACCCAGAGGAGGAAAACTCCTGACCCTGCAGTCAGAAAAAATTGTGCTTGGGAGGCCAAATTTTTTTTGTGCCCAAATTGAAAAATCCTTCAGGGATCTTGACTCGGGGTGGAATTTCATACTTAAAAATGGTATTTCTTGCTCTTTTTAAAAATCAAGCTTTTTTGCACCCAGAGGAGGAAAACTCCTGATTCCGCGGTCACAGAAAAGTGTGCTTCGGAGGCCAAATTTTTTTTGTGCCCAAATTGAAAAATCCTTCAGGGGACTTGACTCGGGGTGGAATTTCATACTTAAAAATGGTATTTCTTGCTTTTTTAAAAAATCAAGCTTTTTTGCACAAAGAGGAGGAAAACTCCTGATTCCGCGGTCACAGAAAAGTGTGCTTCGGAGGCCAAATTTTTTTTGTGCCCAAATTGAAAAATCCTTCAGGGGACTTTACTCGGGATGGAATTTTATACTTAAAAAGGGTATTTCTTGCTGTTTCAAAAAATCAAGCTCTTTCCACCCAGAGGAGGAAAACTCCTGACTCCGCGGTCACAAAAAAGTGTGCTTCGGAGGCCAAATTTTTTTTGTGCCCGAATTGAAAAATCCTTCAGGGGACTTGACTCCGGGTGGAATTTCATGCTTAAAATTGGTATTACTTGCTGTTTTTAAAAATTAAGCTCTTTGCACCCAGAGGAGGAAAACTCCTGGTCAGAAAAAAGTGTGCTTGGGAGCCAAATTTTTTTTCTACCCAAATTGAAAAATCCTTCAGGGGACATGACTCGGGGTGGAATTTCATACTTAAAAATGGTATTTCTTCCTCTTTTAAAAAATCAAGCTCTTTGCACCCAGAGGAGGAAAACTCCTGACCCCGCGGTCAGAAAAAAGTGTGCTTAGGAGGCCAAATTTTTTTTTTGCCCAAATTGAAAAATCCTTCAGGGGACTTGACTCGGGGTGGAATTTCATACTTAAAAATGGTATTTCTTCCTGTTTCTGAAAATCAAGCTCTTTGCACCCAGAGGAGGAAAACTCCTGACCCCGCGGTCAGAAAAAAGTGTGCTTGGGAGGCCAAAATTTTTTTGTGCCCAAATTGAAAAATCCTTCAGGGGACTTGACTCGGGGTGGAATTTCATACTTAAAAATGGTATTTCTTGCTGTTTCTAAAATTCAAGCTTTTTACACACAGAGGAGGAAAACTCCTGACCCCGAGGTCAGAAAAAAGTGTGCTTGGGAGGCCAAATTTTTTTTGTGCCCAAATTGAAAAGTCCTTCAGGGGACTTGACTCGGGGTGGAATTTCATACTTCAAAATGGTATTTCTTGCTCTTTTTAAAAATCAAGCTCTTTGTACCCAGAGGAGGAAAACTCCTCACCAGAAAAAAGTGTGCTTGGGAGGCCAAATTTTTTTTGTGCCCAAATTGAAAAATCCTTCAGGGGACTTGACTCGGGGTGGAATTTCATACTTAAAAATGGTATTTATTGCTCTTTTTAAAAATCAAGCTCTTTGCACCCAGAGGAGGAAAACTCCAAACCCCGCGGTCAGAAAAAAGTGTGCTTGGGAGGCCAAATTTTTTTTGTGCCCAAATTGAAAAATCCTTCAGGGGACTTGACTCGGGGTGGAATTTCATACTTAAAAATGGTATTTCTTGCTGTTTCTAAAAATCAAGGTCTTTGCACCCAGAGGAGGAAAACTCCTGACCCTGCGGTCCGAAAAAATTGTGCTTGGGAGGCCAAATTTTTTTTGTGCCCAAATTGAAAAATCCTTCAGGGGACTTGACTCGGGGTGGAATTTCATACTTAAAAATGGTATTTATTGCTCTTTTTAAAAATCAAGCTCTTTGCACCCAGAGGAGGAAAACTCCAAACCCCGCGGTCAGAAAAAAGTGTGCTTGGGAGGCCAAATTTTTTTTGTGCCCAAATTGAAAAATCCTTCAGGGGACTTGACTCGGGGTGGAATTTCATACTTAAAAATGGTATTTCTTGCTGTTTCTAAAAATCAAGGTCTTTGCACCCAGAGGAGGAAAACTCCTGACCCTGCGGTCCGAAAAAATTGTGCTTGGGAGGCCAAATTTTTTTTGTGCCCAAATTGAAAAATCCTTCAGGGGACTTGACTCGGGGTGGAATTTCATACTTAAAAATGGTATATCTTGCTCTTTTTAAAAATCAAGCTCTTTGCACCCAGAGGAGGAAAACTCCTGACCCCGCAGTCAGAAAAAAGTGTGCTTGGGAGGCCAAATTTTTTTTGTTCCCAAATTGAAAAATCCTTCAGGGGACTTGACTCGGGGTGGAATTTCATACTTAAAAATGGTATTTCTTGCTGTTTCTAAAAATCAAGCTTTTTGCACCCAGAGGAGGAAAACTCCTGACCCCGGGGTCAGAAAAAAGTGTACTTGGGAGGCCAAATTTTTTTTGTGCCCACATTGAAAAATCCTTCAGGGGACTTGACTCGGGGTGAAATTTCATACTTAAAAATGGTATTTCTTGCTGTTTCTAAAAATCAAGCTCTTTGCACCCAGAGGAGGAAAACTCCTGACCCCGAGGTCAGAAAAAAGTGTGCTTGGGAGGCCAAATTTTTTTTGTGCCCAAATTGAAAAATCCTTCAGGGGACTTGACTCGGGGTGGAATTTCATACTTCAAAATGGAATTTCTTGCTCTTTTTAAAAATCAAGCTCTTTGTACCCAGAGGAGGAAAACTCCTCACCAGAAAAAAGTGTGCTTGGGAGGCCAAATTTTTTTTGTGCCCAAATTGAAAAATCCTTCAGGGGACTTGACTCGGGGTGGAATTTCATACTTAAAAATGGTATTTATTGCTCTTTTTAAAAATCAAGCTCTTTGCACCCAGAGGAGGAAAACTCCAAACCCCGCGGTCAGAAAAAAGTGTGCTTGGGAGGCCAAATTTTTTTTGTGCCCAAATTGAAAAATCCTTCAGGGGACTTGACTCGGGGTGGAATTTCATACTTAAAAATGGTATTTCTTGCTGTTTCTAAAAATCAAGGTCTTTGCACCCAGAGGAGGAAAACTCCTGACCCTGCGGTCCGAAAAAATTGTGCTTGGGAGGCCAAATTTTTTTTGTGCCCAAATTGAAAAATCCTTCAGGGGACTTGACTCGGGGTGGAATTTCATACTTAAAAATGGTATATCTTGCTCTTTTTAAAAATCAAGCTCTTTGCACCCAGAGGAGGAAAACTCCTGACCCCGCAGTCAGAAAAAAATGTGCTTGGGAGGCCAAATTTTTTTTGTACCCAAATTGAAAAATCCCTCAGGGGACTTGACTCGGGGTGGAATTTCATACTTAAAAATGGTATTTCTTGCTGTTTCTAAAATTCAAGCTTTTTGCACCCAGAGGAGGAAAACTCCTGACCAGAAAAAAGTGTGCTTGGGAGGCCAAATTTTTTTTGTGCCCAAATTGAAAAATCCTTCAGGGGACTTGACTCGGGATGGAATTTCATACTTAAAAATGGTATTTCTTGCTGTTTCTGAAAATCAAGCTCTTTGCACCCAGAGGAGGAAAACTCCTGACCCCGCGGTCAGAAAAAAGTGTGCTTGGGAGGCCAAAATTTTTTTGTGCCCAAATTGAAAAATCCTTCAGGGGACTTGACTCGGGGTGGAATTTCATACTTAAAAATGGTATTTCTTGCTGTTTCTAAAATTCAAGCTTTTTGCACCCAGAGGAGGAAAACTCCTTACCCCGCGGTCAGAAAAAAGTGTGCTTGGGAGGCCAAAGTTTTTTTGTGCCCAAATTGAAAAATCCTTCAGGGGACTTGACTCGGGGTGGAAGTTCATACTTAAAAATGGTATTTCTTGCTGTTTCTAAAAATCAAGCTTTTTGCACCGAGAAGAGGAAAACTGCTGACACCGGGGTCAGAAAAAAGTGTGCTTCGGAGGCCAAATTTTTTTTGTGCCCAAATTGAAAAATCCTTCAGGGGACTTGACTCGTGGTGGAATTTCATACTTAAAAATGGTATTTATTGCTCTTTTTAAAAATCAAGCTCTTTGCACCCAGAGGAGGAAAACTCCAGACCCCGCGGTCAGAAAAAAGTGTGCTTGGGAGGCCAAATTTTTTTTGTTCCCAAATTGAAAAATCCTTCAGGGGACTTGACTCTGGGTGGAATTTCATACTTAAAAATGGTATTTCTTGCTGTTTCTAAAAATCAAGGTCTTTGCACCCAGAGGAGGAAAACTCCTGACCCTGCGGTCCGAAAAAATTGTGCTTGGGAGGCCAAATTTTTTTTGTGCCCAAATTGAAAAATCCTTCAGGGGACTTGACTCGGGGTGGAATTTCATACTTAAAAATGGTATATCTTGCTCTTTTTAAAAATCAAGCTCTTTGCACCCAGAGGAGGAAAACTCCAGACCCCGCGGTCAGAAAAAAGTGTGCTTGGGAGGCCAAATTTTTTTTGTTCCCAAATTGAAAAATCCTTCAGGGGACTTGACTCGGGGTGGAATTTCATACTTAAAAATGGTATTTCTTGATGTTTCTAAAAATCAAGCTTTTTGCACCCAGAGGAAGAAAACTCCTGACCCCGGGGTCAGAAAAAAGTGTGCTTGGGAGGCCAAATTTTTTTTGTGCCCACATTGAAAAATCCTTCAGGGGACTTGACTCGGGGTGAAATTTCATACTTAAAAATGGTATTTCTTGCTGTTTCTAAAAATCAAGCTCTTTGCACCCAGAGGAGGAAAACTCCTGACCCCGCGGTCAGAAAAAAGTGTGCTTGGGAGGCCAAATTTTTTTTGTACCCAAATTGAAAAATCCTTCAGGGGACTTGACTCGGGGTGGAATTTCATACTTAAAAATGGTATTTCTTGCTCTTTTAAAAAATCAAGCTCTTTGCACCCAGAGGAGGAAAACTCCTGACCCCGCGGTCAGAAAAAAGTGTGCTTAGGAGGCCAAATTTTTTTTTTGCCCAAATTGAAAAATCCTTCAGGGGACTTGACTCGGGGTGGAATTTCATACATAAAAATGGTATTTCTTGCTGTTTCTAAAAATCAAGCTCTTTGCACCCAGAGGAGGAAAACTCCTGACCCCGCGGTCAGAAAAAAGTGTGCTTGGGAGGCCAAATTTTTTTTGTGCCCAAATTGAAAAATCCTTCAGGGGACTTGACTCGGGGTGGAATTTCATACTTAAAAATGGTATTTCTTGCTGTTTCTAAAATTCAAGCTTTTTGCACCCAGAGGAGGAAAACTCCTGACCAGAAAAAAGTGTGCTTGGGAGGCCAAATTTTTTTTGTGCCCAAATTGAAAAATCCTTCAGGGGACTTGACTCGGGGTGGAATTTCATACTTAAAAATGGTATTTCTTGCTCTTTTTAAAAATTAAGCTCTTTGCACCCAGAGGAGGAAAACTCCTGACCCCGCGGTCAGAAAAGAGTGTGCTTGGGAGGCCAAATTTTTTTTGTGCCCAAATTGAAAAATCCTTCAGGGGACTTGACTCGGGATGGAATTTCATACTTAAAAATGGTATTTCTTGCTGTTTCTTAAATTCAAGCTTTTTGCACCCAGAGGAGGAAAACTCCTGACCAGAAAAGAGTGTGCTTGGGAGGCCAAATTTTTTTTGTGCCCAAATTGAAAAATCCTTCAGGGGACTTGACTCGGGGTGGAATTTCATACTTAAAAATGGTATTTCTTGCTCTTTTTAAAAATTAAGCTCTTTGCACCCAGAGGAGGAAAACTCCTGAACCCGCGGTCAGAAAAAAGTGTGCTTGGGAGGCCAAATTTTTTTTGTGCCCAAATTGAAAAATCCTTCAGGGGACTTGACTCGGGATGGAATTTCATACTTAAAAATGGTATTTCTTGCTGTTTCTGAAAATCAAGCTCTTTGCACCCAGAGGAGGAAAACTCCTGACCCCGCGGTCAGAAAAAAGTGTGCTTGGGAGGCCAAAATTTCTTTGTGCCCAAATTGAAAAATCCTTCAGGGGACTTGACTCGGGGTGAAATTTCATACTTAAAAATGGTATTTCTTGCTGTTTCTAAAATTCAAGCTTTTTACACACAGAGGAGGAAAACTCCTGACCCCGAGGTCAGAAAAAAGTGTGCTTGGGAGGCCAAATTTTTTTTGTGCCCAAATTGAAAAGTCCTTCAGGGGACTTGACTCGGGGTGGAATTTCATACTTCAAAATGGTATTTCTTGCTCTTTTTAAAAATCAAGCTCTTTGTACCCAGAGGAGGAAAACTCCTCACCAGAAAAAAGTGTGCTTGGGAGGCCAAATTTTTTTTGTGCCCAAATTGAAAAATCCTTCAGGGGAGTTGACTCGGGGTGGAATTTCATACTTAAAAATGGTATTTATTGCTCTTTTTAAAAATCAAGCTCTTTGCACCCAGAGGAGGAAAACTCCAGACCCCGCGGTCAGAAAAAAGTGTGCTTGGGAGGCCAAATTTTTTTTGTGCCCAAATTGAAAAATCCTTCAGGGGACTTGACTCGGGGTGGAATTTCATACTTAAAAATGGTATTTCTTGCTGTTTCTAAAATTCAAGCTTTTTGCACCCAGAGGAGGAAAACTCCTGACCAGAAAAAAGTGTGCTTGGGAGGCCAAATTTTTTTTGTGCCCAAATTGAAAAATCCTTCAGGGGACTTGACTCGGGGTGGAATTTCATACTTAAAAATGGTATTTCTTGCTCTTTTTAAAAATTAAGCTCTTTGCACCCAGAGGAGGAAAACTCCTGACCCCGCGGTCAGAAAAAAGTGTGCTTGGGAGGCCAAAATTTTTTTGTTCCCAAATTGAAAAATCCTTCAGGGGACTTGACTCGGGGTGGAATTTCATACTTAAAAATGGTATTTCTTGCTGTTTCTAAAAATCAAGGTCTTTGCACCCAGAGGAGGAAAACTCCTGACCCTGCGGTCCGAAAAAATTGTGCTTGGGAGGCCAAATTTTTTTTGTGCCCAAATTGAAAAATCCTTCAGGGGACTTGACTCGGGGTGGAATTTCATACTTAAAAATGGTATATTTTGCTCTTTTTAAAAATCAAGCTCTTTGCACCCAGAGGAGGAAAACTCCAGACCCCGCGGTCAGAAAAAAGTGTGCTTGGGAGGCCAAATTTTTTGTGTTCCCAAATTGAAAAATCCTTTAGGGGACTTGACTCGGGGTGGAATTTCATACTTAAAAATGGTATTTCTTGCTGTTTCTAAAAATCAAGCTTTTTGCACCCAGAGGAGGAAAACTCCTGACCCCGGGGTCAGAAAAAAGTGTGCTTGGGAGGCCAAATTTTTTTTGTGCCCACATTGAAAAATCCTTCAGGGGACTTGACTCGGGGTGAAATTTCATACTTAAAAATGGTATTTCTTGCTGTTTCTAAAAATCAAGCTCTTTGCACCCAGAGGAGGAAAACTCCTGACCCCGCGGTCAGAAAAAAGTGTGCTTGGGAGGCCAAATTTTTTTTGTACCCAAATTGAAAAATCCTTCAGGGGACTTGACTCGGGGTGGAATTTCATACTTAAAAATGGTATTTCTTGCTCTTTTAAAAAATCAAGCTCTTTGCACCCAGAGGAGGAAAACTCCTGACCCCGCGGTCAGAAAAAAGTGTGCTTAGGAGGCCAAATTTTTTTTTTGCCCAAATTGAAAAATCCTTCAGGGGACTTGACTCGGGGTGGAATTTCATACTTAAAAATGGTATTTCTTGCTGTTTCTAAAAATCAAGCTCTTTGCACCCAGAGGAGGAAAACTCCTGACCCTGCGGTCAGAAAAAATTGTGCTTGGGAGGCCAAATTTTTTTTGTGCCCAAATTGAAAAATCCTTCAGCGGACTTGACTCGGGGTGGAATTTCATGCTTAAAAATGGTATTTCTTGCTCTTTCTAAAAATCAAGCTTTTTTGCACCCAGAGGTGGAAAACTCCTGATTCCGCGGTCACAGAAAAGTGTGCTTCAGAGGCCAAATTTTTTTTGTGCCCAAATTGAAAAATCCTTCAGGGGACTTGACTCGGGTTGGAATTTTATACTTAAAAAGGGTATTTCTTGCTGTTTCAAAAAATCAAGCTCTTTCCACCCAGAGGAGGAAAACTCCTGACCCCGCGGTCAGAAAAAAGTGTCCTTGGGAGGCCAAATTTTTTTTGTGCCCAAATTGAAAAATCCTTCAGGGGACTTGACTCGGGATGGAATTTCATACTTAAAAATGGTATTTCTTGCTGTTTCTGAAAATCAAGCTCTTTGCACCCAGAGGAGGAAAACTCCTGACCCCGCGGTCAGAAAAAAGTGTGCTTCGGAGGCCAAATTTTTTTTGTGCCCAAATTGAAAATCCTTCAGGGGACTTGCCTCGGGGTGGAATTTCATACTTAAAAATGGTATTTCTTGCTGTTTCTAAAATTCAAGCTTTTTGCACCCAGAGGAGGAAAACTCCTGACCCTGCGGTCCGAAAAAATTGTGCTTGGGAGGCCAAATTTTTTTTGTGCCCAAATTGAAAAATCCTTCAGGGGACTTGACTCGGGGTGGAATTTCATACTTAAAAATGGTATATCTTGCTCTTTTTAAAAATCAAGCTCTTTGCACCCAGAGGAGGAAAACTCCTGACCCCGCAGTCAGAAAAAAGTGTGCTTGGGAGGCCAAATTTTTTTTGTTCCCAAATTGAAAAATCCTTCAGGGGACTTGACTCGGGGTGGAATTTCATACTTAAAAATGGTATTTCTTGCTGTTTCTAAAAATCAAGCTTTTTGCACCCAGAGGAGGAAAACTCCTGACCCCGGGGTCAGAAAAAAGTGTACTTGGGAGGCCAAATTTTTTTTGTGCCCACATTGAAAAATCCTTCAGGGGACTTGACTCGGGGTGAAATTTCATACTTAAAAATGGTATTTCTTGCTGTTTCTAAAAATCAAGCTCTTTGCACCCAGAGGAGGAAAACTCCTGACCCCGCGGTCAGAAAAAAATGTGCTTGGGAGGCCAAATTTTTTTGTACCCAAATTGAAAAATCCCTCAGGGGACTTGACTCGGGGTGGAATTTCATACTTAAAAATGGTATTTCTTGCTGTTTCTAAAATTCAAGCTTTTTGCACCCAGAGGAGGAAAATTCCTGACCAGAAAAAAGTGTGCTTGGGAGGCCAAATTTTTTTTGTGCCCAAATTGAAAAATCCTTCAGGGGACTTGACTCGGGGTGGAATTTCATACTTAAAAATGGTATTTCTTGCTCTTTTTAAAAATTAAGCTCTTTGCACCCAGAGGAGGAAAACTCCTGACCCCGCGGTCAGAAAAGAGTGTGCTTGGGAGGCCAAATTTTTTTTGTGCCCAAATTGAAAAATCCTTCAGGGGACTTGACTCGGGATGGAATTTCATACTTAAAAATGGTATTTCTTGCAGTTTCTGAAATTCAAGCTTTTTGCACCCAGAGGAGGAAAACTCCTGACCAGAAAAGAGTGTGCTTGGGAGGCCAAATTTTTTTTGTGCCCAAATTGAAAAATCCTTCAGGGGACTTGACTCGGGGTGGAATTTCATACTTAAAAATGGTATTTCTTGCTCTTTTTAAAAATTAAGCTCTTTGCACCCAGAGGAGGAAAACTCCTGAACCCGCGGTCAGAAAAAAGTGTGCTTGGGAGGCCAAATTTTTTTTGTGCCCAAATTGAAAAATCCTTCAGGGGACTTGACTCGGGATGGAATTTCATACTTAAAAATGGTATTTCTTGCTGTTTCTGAAAATCAAGCTCTTTGCACCCAGAGGAGGAAAACTCCTGACCCCGCGGTCAGAAAAAAGTGTGCTTGGGAGGCCAAAATTTTTTTGTGCCCAAATTGAAAAATCCTTCAGGGGACTTGACTCGGGGTGGAATTTCATACTTAAAAATGGTATTTCTTGCTGTTTCTAAAATTCAAGCTTTTTACACACAGAGGAGGAAAACTCCTGACCCCGAGGTCAGAAAAAAGTGTGCTTGGGAGGCCAAATTTTTTTTGTGCCCAAATTGAAAAATCCTTCAGGGGAGTTGACTCGGGGTGGAATTTCATACTTAAAAATGGTATTTATTGCTCTTTTTAAAAATCAAGCTCTTTGCACCCAGAGGAGGAAAACTCCAGACCCCGCGGTCAGAAAAAAGTGTGCTTGGGAGGCCAAATTTTTTTTGTGCCCAAATTGAAAAATCCTTCAGGGGACTTGACTCGGGGTGGAATTTCATACTTAAAAATGGTATTTCTTGCTGTTTCTAAAATTCAAGCTTTTTGCACCCAGAGGAGGAAAACTCCTGACCAGAAAAAAGTGTGCTTGGGAGGCCAAATTTTTTTTGTGCCCAAATTGAAAAATCCTTCAGGGGACTTGACTCGGGGTGGAATTTCATACTTAAAAATGGTATTTCTTGCTCTTTTTAAAAATTAAGCTCTTTGCACCCAGAGGAGGAAAACTCCTCACCCCGCGGTCAGAAAAAAGTGTGCTTGGGAGGCCAAAATTTTTTTGTTCCCAAATTGAAAAATCCTTCAGGGGACTTGACTCGGGGTGGAATTTCATACTTAAAAATGGTATTTCTTGCTGTTTCTAAAAATCAAGGTCTTTGCACCCAGAGGAGGAAAACTCCTGACCCTGCGGTCCGAAAAAATTGTGCTTGGGAGGCCAAATTTTTTTTGTGCCCAAATTGAAAAATCCTTCAGGGGACTTGACTCGGGGTGGAATTTCATACTTAAAAATGGTATATTTTGCTCTTTTTAAAAATCAAGCTCTTTGCACCCAGAGGAGGAAAACTCCAGACCCCGCGGTCAGAAAAAAGTGTGCTTGGGAGGCCAAATTTTTTGTGTTCCCAAATTGAAAAATCCTTTAGGGGACTTGACTCGGGGTGGAATTTCATACTTAAAAATGGTATTTCTTGCTGTTTCTAAAAATCAAGCTTTTTGCACCCAGAGGAGGAAAACTCCTGACCCCGGGGTCAGAAAAAAGTGTGCTTGGGAGGCCAAATTTTTTTTGTGCCCACATTGAAAAATCCTTCAGGGGACTTGACTCGGGGTGAAATTTCATACTTAAAAATGGTATTTCTTGCTGTTTCTAAAAATCAAGCTCTTTGCACCCAGAGGAGGAAAACTCCTGACCCCGCGGTCAGAAAAAAGTGTGCTTGGGAGGCCAAATTTTTTTTGTACCCAAATTGAAAAATCCTTCAGGGGACTTGACTCGGGGTGGAATTTCATACTTAAAAATGGTATTTCTTGCTCTTTTAAAAAATCAAGCTCTTTGCACCCAGAGGAGGAAAACTCCTGACCCCGCGGTCAGAAAAAAGTGTGCTTAGGAGGCCAAATTTTTTTTTTGCCCAAATTGAAAAATCCTTCAGGGGACTTGACTCGGGGTGGAATTTCATACTTAAAAATGGTATTTCTTGCTGTTTCTAAAAATCAAGCTCTTTGCACCCAGAGGAGGAAAACTCCTGACCCTGCGGTCAGAAAAAATTGTGCTTGGGAGGCCAAATTTTTTTTGTGCCCAAATTGAAAAATCCTTCAGCGGACTTGACTCGGGGTGGAATTTCATGCTTAAAAATGGTATTTCTTGCTCTTTCTAAAAATCAAGCTTTTTTGCACCCAGAGGTGGAAAACTCCTGATTCCGCGGTCACAGAAAAGTGTGCTTCAGAGGCCAAATTTTTTTTGTGCCCAAATTGAAAAATCCTTCAGGGGACTTGACTCGGGTTGGAATTTTATACTTAAAAAGGGTATTTCTTGCTGTTTCAAAAAATCAAGCTCTTTCCACCCAGAGGAGGAAAACTCCTGACCCCGCGGTCAGAAAAAAGTGTCCTTGGGAGGCCAAATTTTTTTTGTGCCCAAATTGAAAAATCCTTCAGGGGACTTGACTCGGGATGGAATTTCATACTTAAAAATGGTATTTCTTGCTGTTTCTGAAAATCAAGCTCTTTGCACCCAGAGGAGGAAAACTCCTGACCCCGCGGTCAGAAAAAAGTGTGCTTCGGAGGCCAAATTTTTTTTGTGCCCAAATTGAAAATCCTTCAGGGGACTTGCCTCGGGGTGGAATTTCATACTTAAAAATGGTATTTCTTGCTGTTTCTAAAATTCAAGCTTTTTGCACCCAGAGGAGGAAAACTCCTGACCCTGCGGTCCGAAAAAATTGTGCTTGGGAGGCCAAATTTTTTTTGTGCCCAAATTGAAAAATCCTTCAGGGGACTTGACTCGGGGTGGAATTTCATACTTAAAAATGGTATATCTTGCTCTTTTTAAAAATCAAGCTCTTTGCACCCAGAGGAGGAAAACTCCTGACCCCGCAGTCAGAAAAAAGTGTGCTTGGGAGGCCAAATTTTTTTTGTTCCCAAATTGAAAAATCCTTCAGGGGACTTGACTCGGGGTGGAATTTCATACTTAAAAATGGTATTTCTTGCTGTTTCTAAAAATCAAGCTTTTTGCACCCAGAGGAGGAAAACTCCTGACCCCGGGGTCAGAAAAAAGTGTACTTGGGAGGCCAAATTTTTTTTGTGCCCACATTGAAAAATCCTTCAGGGGACTTGACTCGGGGTGAAATTTCATACTTAAAAATGGTATTTCTTGCTGTTTCTAAAAATCAAGCTCTTTGCACCCAGAGGAGGAAAACTCCTGACCCCGCGGTCAGAAAAAAATGTGCTTGGGAGGCCAAATTTTTTTGTACCCAAATTGAAAAATCCCTCAGGGGACTTGACTCGGGGTGGAATTTCATACTTAAAAATGGTATTTCTTGCTGTTTCTAAAATTCAAGCTTTTTGCACCCAGAGGAGGAAAATTCCTGACCAGAAAAAAGTGTGCTTGGGAGGCCAAATTTTTTTTGTGCCCAAATTGAAAAATCCTTCAGGGGACTTGACTCGGGGTGGAATTTCATACTTAAAAATGGTATTTCTTGCTCTTTTTAAAAATTAAGCTCTTTGCACCCAGAGGAGGAAAACTCCTGACCCCGCGGTCAGAAAAGAGTGTGCTTGGGAGGCCAAATTTTTTTTGTGCCCAAATTGAAAAATCCTTCAGGGGACTTGACTCGGGATGGAATTTCATACTTAAAAATGGTATTTCTTGCAGTTTCTGAAATTCAAGCTTTTTGCACCCAGAGGAGGAAAACTCCTGACCAGAAAAGAGTGTGCTTGGGAGGCCAAATTTTTTTTGTGCCCAAATTGAAAAATCCTTCAGGGGACTTGACTCGGGGTGGAATTTCATACTTAAAAATGGTATTTCTTGCTCTTTTTAAAAATTAAGCTCTTTGCACCCAGAGGAGGAAAACTCCTGAACCCGCGGTCAGAAAAAAGTGTGCTTGGGAGGCCAAATTTTTTTTGTGCCCAAATTGAAAAATCCTTCAGGGGACTTGACTCGGGATGGAATTTCATACTTAAAAATGGTATTTCTTGCTGTTTCTGAAAATCAAGCTCTTTGCACCCAGAGGAGGAAAACTCCTGACCCCGCGGTCAGAAAAAAGTGTGCTTGGGAGGCCAAAATTTTTTTGTGCCCAAATTGAAAAATCCTTCAGGGGACTTGACTCGGGGTGGAATTTCATACTTAAAAATGGTATTTCTTGCTGTTTCTAAAATTCAAGCTTTTTACACACAGAGGAGGAAAACTCCTGACCCCGAGGTCAGAAAAAAGTGTGCTTGGGAGGCCAAATTTTTTTTGTGCCCAAATTGAAAAATCCTTCAGGGGACTTGACTCGGGGTGGAATTTCATACTTAAAAATGGTATTTATTGCTCTTTTTAAAAATCAAGCTCTTTGCACCCAGAGGAGGAAAACTCCAGACCCCGCGGTCAGAAAAAAGTGTGCTTGGGAGGCCAAATTTTTTTTGTGCCCAAATTGAAAAATCCTTCAGGGGACTTGACTCGGGGTGGAATTTCATACTTAAAAATGGTATTTCTTGCTGTTTCTAAAATTCAAGCTTTTTGCACCCAGAGGAGGAAAACTCCTGACCAGAAAAAAGTGTGCTTGGGAGGCCAAATTTTTTTTGTGCCCAAATTGAAAAATCCTTCAGGGGACTTGACTCGGGGTGGAATTTCATACTTAAAAATGGTATTTCTTGCTCTTTTTAAAAATTAAGCTCTTTGCACCCAGAGGAGGAAAACTCCTCACCCCTCAGTCAGAAAAAAGTGTGCTTGGGAGGCCAAATTTTTTTTGTGCCCAAATTGAAAAATCCTTCAGGGGACTTGACTCGGGATGGAATTTCATACTTAAAAATGGTATTTCTTGCTGTTTCTGAAAATCAAGCTCTTTGCACCCAGAGGAGGAAAACTCCTGACCCCGCGGTCAGAAAAAAGTGTGCTTGGGAGGCCAAAATTTTTTTGTGCCCAAATTGAAAAATCCTTCAGGGGACTTGACTCGGGGTGGAATTTCATACTTAAAAATGGTATTTCTTGCTGTTTCTAAAATTCAAGCTTTTTGCACCCAGAGGAGGAAAACTCCTTACCCCGCGGTCAGAAAAAAGTGTGCTTGGGAGGCCAAAGTTTTTTTGTGCCCAAATTGAAAAATCCTTCAGGGGACTTGACTCGGGGTGGAAGTTCATACTTAAAAATGGTATTTCTTGCTGTTTCTAAAAATCAAGTTTTTTGCACCGAGAAGAGGAAAACTGCTGACACCGGGGTCAGAAAAAAGTGTGCTTGGGAGGCCAAAGTTTTTTTGTGCCCAAATTGAAAAATCCTTCAGGGGACTTGACTCATGGTGGAATTTCATACTTAAAAATGGTATTTATTGCTCTTTTTAAAAATCAAGCTCTTTGCACCCAGAGGAGGAAAACTCCAGACCCCGCGGTCAGAAAAAAGTGTGCTTGGGAGGCCAAATTTTTTTTGTGCCCAAATTGAAAAATCCTTCAGGGGACTTGACTCGGGGTGGAATTTCATACTTAAAAATGGTATTTCTTGCTGTTTCTAAAATTCAAGCTTTTTGCACCCAGAGGAGGAAAACTCCTGACCAGAAAAAAGTGTGCTTGGGAGGCCAAATTTTTTTTGTGCCCAAATTGAAAAATCCTTCAGGGGACTTGACTCGGGGTGGAATTTCATACTTAAAAATGGTATTTCTTGCTCTTTTTAAAAATTAAGCTCTTTGCACCCAGAGGAGGAAAACTCCTGACCCCGCGGTCAGAAAAGAGTGTGCTTGGGAGGCCAAATTTTTTTTGTGCCCAAATTGAAAAATCCTTCAGGGGACTTGACTCGGGATGGAATTTCATACTTAAAAATGGTATTTCTTGCTGTTTCTGAATTTCAAGCTTTTTGCACCCAGAGGAGGAAAACTCCTGACCAGAAAAGAGTGTGCTTGGGAGGCCAAATTTTTTTTGTGCCCAAATTGAAAAATCCTTCAGGGGACTTGACTCGGGGTGGAATTTCATACTTAAAAATGGTATTTCTTGCTCTTTTTAAAAATTAAGCTCTTTGCACCCAGAGGAGGAAAACTCCAGACCCCGCGGTCAGAAAAAAGTGTGCTTGGGAGGCCAAATTTTTTTTGTGCCCAAATTGAAAAATCCTTCAGGGGACTTGACTCGGGGTGGAATTTCATACTTAAAAATGGTATTTCTTGCTCTTTTTAAAAATTAAGCTCTTTGCACCCAGAGGAGGAAAACTCCTGACCCCGCGGTCAGAAAAAAGTGTGCTTGGGAGGCCAAATTTTTTTTGTTCCCAAATTGAAAAATCCTTCAGGGGACTTGACTCGGGGTGGAATTTCATACTTAAAAATGGTATTTCTTGCTGTTTCTAAAAATCAAGGTCTTTGCACCCAGAGGAGGAAAACTCCTGACCCTGCGGTCCGAAAAAATTGTGCTTGGGAGGCCAAATTTTTTTTGTGCCCAAATTGAAAAATCCTTCAGGGGACTTGACTCGGGGTGGAATTTCATACTTAAAAATGGTATATTTTGCTCTTTTTAAAAATCAAGCTCTTTGCACCCAGAGGAGGAAAACTCCAGACCCCGCGGTCAGAAAAAAGTGTGCTTGGGAGGCCAAATTTTTTGTGTTCCCAAATTGAAAAATCCTTTAGGGGACTTGACTCGGGGTGGAATTTCATACTTAAAAATGGTATTTCTTGCTGTTTCTAAAAATCAAGCTTTTTGCACCCAGAGGAGGAAAACTCCTGACCCCGGGGTCAGAAAAAAGTGTGCTTGGGAGGCCAAATTTTTTTTGTGCCCACATTGAAAAATCCTTCAGGGGACTTGACTCGGGGTGAAATTTCATACTTAAAAATGGTATTTCTTGCTGTTTCTAAAAATCAAGCTCTTTGCACCCAGAGGAGGAAAACTCCTGACCCCGCGGTCAGAAAAAAGTGTGCTTGGGAGGCCAAATTTTTTTTGTACCCAAATTGAAAAATCCTTCAGGGGACTTGACTCGGGGTGGAATTTCATACTTAAAAATGGTATTTCTTGCTCTTTTAAAAAATCAAGCTCTTTGCACCCAGAGGAGGAAAACTCCTGACCCCGCGGTCAGAAAAAAGTGTGCTTAGGAGGCCAAATTTTTTTTTGCCCAAATTGAAAAATCCTTCAGGGGACTTGACTCGGGGTGGAATTTCATACTTAAAAATGGTATTTCTTGCTGTTTCTAAAAATCAAGCTCTTTGCACCCAGAGGAGGAAAACTCCTGACCCTGCGGTCAGAAAAAATTGTGCTTGGGAGGCCAAATTTTTTTTGTGCCCAAATTGAAAAATCCTTCAGCGGACTTGACTCGGGGTGGAATTTCATGCTTAAAAATGGTATTTCTTGCTCTTTCTAAAAATCAAGCTTTTTTGCACCCAGAGGTGGAAAACTCCTGATTCCGCGGTCACAGAAAAGTGTGCTTCAGAGGCCAAATTTTTTTTGTGCCCAAATTGAAAAATCCTTCAGGGGACTTGACTCGGGTTGGAATTTTATACTTAAAAAGGGTATTTCTTGCTGTTTCAAAAAATCAAGCTCTTTCCACCCAGAGGAGGAAAACTCCTGACCCCGCGGTCAGAAAAAAGTGTCCTTGGGAGGCCAAATTTTTTTTGTGCCCAAATTGAAAAATCCTTCAGGGGACTTGACTCGGGATGGAATTTCATACTTAAAAATGGTATTTCTTGCTGTTTCTGAAAATCAAGCTCTTTGCACCCAGAGGAGGAAAACTCCTGACCCCGCGGTCAGAAAAAAGTGTGCTTCGGAGGCCAAATTTTTTTTGTGCCCAAATTGAAAATCCTTCAGGGGACTTGCCTCGGGGTGGAATTTCATACTTAAAAATGGTATTTCTTGCTGTTTCTAAAATTCAAGCTTTTTGCACCCAGAGGAGGAAAACTCCTGACCCTGCGGTCCGAAAAAATTGTGCTTGGGAGGCCAAATTTTTTTTGTGCCCAAATTGAAAAATCCTTCAGGGGACTTGACTCGGGGTGGAATTTCATACTTAAAAATGGTATATCTTGCTCTTTTTAAAAATCAAGCTCTTTGCACCCAGAGGAGGAAAACTCCTGACCCCGCAGTCAGAAAAAAGTGTGCTTGGGAGGCCAAATTTTTTTTGTTCCCAAATTGAAAAATCCTTCAGGGGACTTGACTCGGGGTGGAATTTCATACTTAAAAATGGTATTTCTTGCTGTTTCTAAAAATCAAGCTTTTTGCACCCAGAGGAGGAAAACTCCTGACCCCGGGGTCAGAAAAAAGTGTACTTGGGAGGCCAAATTTTTTTTGTGCCCACATTGAAAAATCCTTCAGGGGACTTGACTCGGGGTGAAATTTCATACTTAAAAATGGTATTTCTTGCTGTTTCTAAAAATCAAGCTCTTTGCACCCAGAGGAGGAAAACTCCTGACCCCGCGGTCAGAAAAAAATGTGCTTGGGAGGCCAAATTTTTTTGTACCCAAATTGAAAAATCCCTCAGGGGACTTGACTCGGGGTGGAATTTCATACTTAAAAATGGTATTTCTTGCTGTTTCTAAAATTCAAGCTTTTTGCACCCAGAGGAGGAAAATTCCTGACCAGAAAAAAGTGTGCTTGGGAGGCCAAATTTTTTTTGTGCCCAAATTGAAAAATCCTTCAGGGGACTTGACTCGGGGTGGAATTTCATACTTAAAAATGGTATTTCTTGCTCTTTTTAAAAATTAAGCTCTTTGCACCCAGAGGAGGAAAACTCCTGACCCCGCGGTCAGAAAAGAGTGTGCTTGGGAGGCCAAATTTTTTTTGTGCCCAAATTGAAAAATCCTTCAGGGGACTTGACTCGGGATGGAATTTCATACTTAAAAATGGTATTTCTTGCAGTTTCTGAAATTCAAGCTTTTTGCACCCAGAGGAGGAAAACTCCTGACCAGAAAAGAGTGTGCTTGGGAGGCCAAATTTTTTTTGTGCCCAAATTGAAAAATCCTTCAGGGGACTTGACTCGGGGTGGAATTTCATACTTAAAAATGGTATTTCTTGCTCTTTTTAAAAATTAAGCTCTTTGCACCCAGAGGAGGAAAACTCCTGAACCCGCGGTCAGAAAAAAGTGTGCTTGGGAGGCCAAATTTTTTTTGTGCCCAAATTGAAAAATCCTTCAGGGGACTTGACTCGGGATGGAATTTCATACTTAAAAATGGTATTTCTTGCTGTTTCTGAAAATCAAGCTCTTTGCACCCAGAGGAGGAAAACTCCTGACCCCGCGGTCAGAAAAAAGTGTGCTTGGGAGGCCAAAATTTTTTTGTGCCCAAATTGAAAAATCCTTCAGGGGACTTGACTCGGGGTGGAATTTCATACTTAAAAATGGTATTTCTTGCTGTTTCTAAAATTCAAGCTTTTTACACACAGAGGAGGAAAACTCCTGACCCCGAGGTCAGAAAAAAGTGTGCTTGGGAGGCCAAATTTTTTTTGTGCCCAAATTGAAAAATCCTTCAGGGGACTTGACTCGGGGTGGAATTTCATACTTAAAAATGGTATTTATTGCTCTTTTTAAAAATCAAGCTCTTTGCACCCAGAGGAGGAAAACTCCAGACCCCGCGGTCAGAAAAAAGTGTGCTTGGGAGGCCAAATTTTTTTTGTGCCCAAATTGAAAAATCCTTCAGGGGACTTGACTCGGGGTGGAATTTCATACTTAAAAATGGTATTTCTTGCTGTTTCTAAAATTCAAGCTTTTTGCACCCAGAGGAGGAAAACTCCTGACCAGAAAAAAGTGTGCTTGGGAGGCCAAATTTTTTTTGTGCCCAAATTGAAAAATCCTTCAGGGGACTTGACTCGGGGTGGAATTTCATACTTAAAAATGGTATTTCTTGCTCTTTTTAAAAATTAAGCTCTTTGCACCCAGAGGAGGAAAACTCCTCACCCCGCAGTCAGAAAAAAGTGTGCTTGGGAGGCCAAATTTTTTTTGTGCCCAAATTGAAAAATCCTTCAGGGGACTTGACTCGGGATGGAATTTCATACTTAAAAATGGTATTTCTTGCTGTTTCTGAAAATCAAGCTCTTTGCACCCAGAGGAGGAAAACTCCTGACCCCGCGGTCAGAAAAAAGTGTGCTTGGGAGGCCAAAATTTTTTTGTGCCCAAATTGAAAAATCCTTCAGGGGACTTGACTCGGGGTGGAATTTCATACTTAAAAATGGTATTTCTTGCTGTTTCTAAAATTCAAGCTTTTTGCACCCAGAGGAGGAAAACTCCTTACCCCGCGGTCAGAAAAAAGTGTGCTTGGGAGGCCAAAGTTTTTTTGTGCCCAAATTGAAAAATCCTTCAGGGGACTTGACTCGGGGTGGAAGTTCATACTTAAAAATGGTATTTCTTGCTGTTTCTAAAAATCAAGCTTTTTGCACCGAGAAGAGGAAAACTGCTGACACCGGGGTCAGAAAAAAGTGTGCTTGGGAGGCCAAAGTTTTTTTGTGCCCAAATTGAAAAATCCTTCAGGGGACTTGACTCATGGTGGAATTTCATACTTAAAAATGGTATTTATTGCTCTTTTTAAAAATCAAGCTCTTTGCACCCAGAGGAGGAAAACTCCAGACCCCGCGGTCAGAAAAAAGTGTGCTTGGGAGGCCAAATTTTTTTTGTGCCCAAATTGAAAAATCCTTCAGGGGACTTGACTCGGGGTGGAATTTCATACTTAAAAATGGTATTTCTTGCTGTTTCTAAAATTCAAGCTTTTTGCACCCAGAGGAGGAAAACTCCTGACCAGAAAAAAGTGTGCTTGGGAGGCCAAATTTTTTTTGTGCCCAAATTGAAAAATCCTTCAGGGGACTTGACTCGGGGTGGAATTTCATACTTAAAAATGGTATTTCTTGCTCTTTTTAAAAATTAAGCTCTTTGCACCCAGAGGAGGAAAACTCCTGACCCCGCGGTCAGAAAAGAGTGTGCTTGGGAGGCCAAATTTTTTTTGTGCCCAAATTGAAAAATCCTTCAGGGGACTTGACTCGGGATGGAATTTCATACTTAAAAATGGTATTTCTTGCTGTTTCTGAATTTCAAGCTTTTTGCACCCAGAGGAGGAAAACTCCTGACCAGAAAAGAGTGTGCTTGGGAGGCCAAATTTTTTTTGTGCCCAAATTGAAAAATCCTTCAGGGGACTTGACTCGGGGTGGAATTTCATACTTAAAAATGGTATTTCTTGCTCTTTTTAAAAATTAAGCTCTTTGCACCCAGAGGAGGAAAACTCCTGAACCCGCGGTCAGAAAAAAGTGTGCTTGGGAGGCCAAATTTTTTTTGTGCCCAAATTGAAAAATCCTTCAGGGGACTTGACTCGGGATGGAATTTCATACTTAAAAATGGTATTTCTTGCTGTTTCTGAAAATCAAGCTCTTTGCACCCAGAGGAGGAAAACTCCTGACCCCGCGGTCAGAAAAAAGTGTGCTTGGGAGGCCAAAATTTTTTTGTGCCCAAATTGAAAAATCCTTCAGGGGACTTGACTCGGGGTGGAATTTCATACTTAAAAATGGTATTTCTTGCTGTTTCTAAAATTCAAGCTTTTTACACACAGAGGAGGAAAACTCCTGACCCCGAGGTCAGAAAAAAGTGTGCTTGGGATGCCAAATTTTTTTTGTGCCCAAATTGAAAAGTCCTTCAGGGGACTTGACTCGGGGTGGAATTTCATACTTCAAAATGGTATTTCTTGCTCTTTTTAAAAATCAAGCTCTTTGTACCCAGAGGAGGAAAACTCCTCACCAGAAAAAAGTGTGCTTGGGAGGCCAAATTTTTTTTGTGCCCAAATTGAAAAATCCTTCAGGGGACTTGACTCGGGGTGGAATTTCATACTTAAAAATGGTATTTATTGCTCTTTTTAAAAATCAAGCTCTTTGCACCCAGAGGAGGAAAACTCCAGACCCCGCGGTCAGAAAAAAGTGTGCTTGGGAGGCCAAATTTTTTTTGTGCCCAAATTGAAAAATCCTTCAGGGGACTTGACTCGGGGTGGAATTTCATACTTAAAAATGGTATTTCTTGCTGTTTCTAAAATTCAAGCTTTTTGCACCCAGAGGAGGAAAACTCCTGACCAGAAAAAAGTGTGCTTGGGAGGCCAAATTTTTTTTGTGCCCAAATTGAAAAATCCTTCAGGGGACTTGACTCGGGGTGGAATTTCATACTTAAAAATGGTATTTCTTGCTCTTTTTAAAAATTAAGCTCTTTGCACCCAGAGGAGGAAAACTCCTGACCCCGCGGTCAGAAAAAAGTGTGCTTGGGAGGCCAAAATTTTTTTGTTCCCAAATTGAAAAATCCTTCAGGGGACTTGACTCGGGGTGGAATTTCATACTTAAAAATGGTATTTCTTGCTGTTTCTAAAAATCAAGGTCTTTGCACCCAGAGGAGGAAAACTCCTGACCCTGCGGTCCGAAAAAATTGTGCTTGGGAGGCCAAATTTTTTTTGTGCCCAAATTGAAAAATCCTTCAGGGGACTTGACTCGGGGTGGAATTTCATACTTAAAAATGGTATATCTTGCTCTTTTTAAAAATCAAGCTCTTTGCACCCAGAGGAGGAAAACTCCAGACCCCGCGGTCAGAAAAAAGTGTGCTTGGGAGGCCAAATTTTTTTTGTTCCCAAATTGAAAAATCCTTTAGGGGACTTGACTCGGGGTGGAATTTCATACTTAAAAATGGTATTTCTTGCTGTTTCTAAAAATCAAGCTTTTTGCACCCAGAGGAGGAAAACTCCTGACCCCGCGGTCAGAAAAAAGTGTGCTTGGGAGGCCAAAATTTTTTTGTGCCCAAATTGAAAAATCCTTCAGGGGACTTGACTCGGGGTGGAATTTCATACTTAAAAATGGTATTTCTTGCTGTTTCTAAAATTCAAGCTTTTTGCACCCAGAGGAGGAAAACTCCTTACCCCGCGGTCAGAAAAAAGTGTGCTTGGGAGGCCAAAGTTTTTTTGTGCCCAAATTGAAAAATCCTTCAGGGGACTTGACTCGGGGTGGAAGTTCATACTTAAAAATGGTATTTCTTGCTGTTTCTAAAAATCAAGCTTTTTGCACCGAGAAGAGGAAAACTGCTGACACCGGGGTCAGAAAAAAGTGTGCTTGGGAGGCCAAATTTTTTTTGTGCCCAAATTGAAAAATCCTTCAGGGGACTTGACTCGTGGTGGAATTTCATACTTAAAAATGGTATTTATTGCTCTTTTTAAAAATCAAGCTCTTTGCACCCAGAGGAGGAAAACTCCAGACCCCGCGGTCAGAAAAAAGTGTGCTTGGGAGGCCAAGTTTTTTTTGTTCCCAAATTGAAAAATCCTTCAGGGGACTTGACTCGGGGTGGAATTTCATACTTAAAAATGGTATTTCTTGCTGTTTCTAAAAATCAAGGTCTTTGCACCCAGAGGAGGAAAACTCCTGACCCTGCGGTCCGAAAAAATTGTGCTTGGGAGGCCAAATTTTTTTTGTGCCCAAATTGAAAAATCCTTCAGGGGACTTGACTCGGGGTGGAATTTCATACTTAAAAATGGTATATCTTGCTCTTTTTAAAAATCAAGCTCTTTGCACCCAGAGGAGGAAAACTCCAGACCCCGAGGTCAGAAAAAAGTGTGCTTGGGAGGCCAAATTTTTTTTGTTCCCAAATTGAAAAATCCTTTAGGGGACTTGACTCGGGGTGGAATTTCATACTTAAAAATGGTATTTCTTGCTGTTTCTAAAAATCAAGCTCTTTGCACCCAGAGGAGGAAAACTCCTGACCCCGCGGTCAGAAAAAAGTGTGCTTGGGAGGCCAAATTTTTTTTGTACCCAAATTGAAAAATCCTTCAGGGGACTTGACTCGGGGTGGAATTTCATACTTAAAAATGGTATTTCTTGCTCTTTTAAAAAATCAAGCTCTTTGCACCCAGAGGAGGAAAACTCCTGACCCCGCGGTCAGAAAAAAGTGTGCTTAGGAGGCCAAATTTTTTTTTTGCCCAAATTGAAAAATCCTTCAGGGGACTTGACTCGGGGTGGAATTTCATACTTAAAAATGGTATTTCTTGCTGTTTCTAAAAATCAAGCTCTTTGCACCCAGAGGAGGAAAACTCCTGACCCTGCGGTCAGAAAAAATTGTGCTTGGGAGGCCAAATTTTTTTTGTGCCCAAATTGAAAAATCCTTCAGCGGACTTGACTCGGGGTGGAATTTCATGCTTAAAAATGGTATTTCTTGCTCTTTCTAAAAATCAAGCTTTTTTGCACCCAGAGGTGGAAAACTCCTGATTCCGCGGTCACAGAAAAGTGTGCTTCGGAGGCCAATTTTTTTTTGTGCCCAAATTGAAAAATCCTTCAGGGGACTTGACTCGGGTTGGAATTTTATACTTAAAAAGGGTATTTCTTGCTGTTTCAAAAAATCAAGCTCTTTCCACCCAGAGGAGGAAAACTCCTGACCCCGCGGTCAGAAAAAAGTGTCCTTGGGAGGCCAAATTTTTTTTGTGCCCAAATTGAAAAATCCTTCAGGGGACTTGACTCGGGATGGAATTTCATACTTAAAAATGGTATTTCTTGCTGTTTCTGAAAATCAAGCTCTTTGCACCCAGAGGAGGAAAACTCCTGACCCCGCGGTCAGAAAAAAGTGTGCTTGGGAGGCCAAATTTTTTTTGTGCCCAAATTGAAAATCCTTCAGGGGACTTGCCTCGGGGTGGAATTTCATATTTAAAAATGGTATTTCTTGCTGTTTCTAAAATTCAAGCTTTTTGCACCCAGAGGAGGAAAACTCCTGACCCTGCGGTCCGAAAAAATTGTGCTTGGGAGGCCAAATTTTTTTTGTGCCCAAATTGAAAAATCCTTCAGGGGACTTGACTCGGGGTGGAATTTCATACTTAAAAATGGTATATCTTGCTCTTTTTAAAAATCAAGCTCTTTGCACCCAGAGGAGGAAAACTCCTGACCCCGCAGTCAGAAAAAAGTGTGCTTGGGAGGCCAAATTTTTTTTGTTCCCAAATTGAAAAATCCTTCAGGGGACTTGACTCGGGGTGGAATTTCATACTTAAAAATGGTATTTCTTGCTGTTTCTAAAAATCAAGCTTTTTGCACCCAGAGGAGGAAAACTCCTGACCCCGGGGTCAGAAAAAAGTGTACTTGGGAGGCCAAATTTTTTTTGTGCCCACATTGAAAAATCCTTCAGGGGACTTGACTCGGGGTGAAATTTCATACTTAAAAATGGTATTTCTTGCTGTTTCTAAAAATCAAGGTCTTTGCACCCAGAGGAGGAAAACTCCTGACCCTGCGGTCCGAAAAAATTGTGCTTGGGAGGCCAAATTTTTTTTGTGCCCAAATTGAAAAATCCTTCAGGGGACTTGACTCGGGGTGGAATTTCATACTTAAAAATGGTATATCTTGCTCTTTTTAAAAATCAAGCTCTTTGCACCCAGAGGAGGAAAACTCCAGACCCCGAGGTCAGAAAAAAGTGTGCTTGGGAGGCCAAATTTTTTTTGTTCCCAAATTGAAAAATCCTTTAGGGGACTTGACTCGGGGTGGAATTTCATACTTAAAAATGGTATTTCTTGCTGTTTCTAAAAATCAAGCTCTTTGCACCCAGAGGAGGAAAACTCCTGACCCCGCGGTCAGAAAAAAGTGTGCTTGGGAGGCCAAATTTTTTTTGTACCCAAATTGAAAAATCCTTCAGGGGACTTGACTCGGGGTGGAATTTCATACTTAAAAATGGTATTTCTTGCTCTTTTAAAAAATCAAGCTCTTTGCACCCAGAGGAGGAAAACTCCTGACCCCGCGGTCAGAAAAAAGTGTGCTTAGGAGGCCAAATTTTTTTTTTGCCCAAATTGAAAAATCCTTCAGGGGACTTGACTCGGGGTGGAATTTCATACTTAAAAATGGTATTTCTTGCTGTTTCTAAAAATCAAGCTCTTTGCACCCAGAGGAGGAAAACTCCTGACCCTGCGGTCAGAAAAAATTGTGCTTGGGAGGCCAAATTTTTTTTGTGCCCAAATTGAAAAATCCTTCAGCGGACTTGACTCGGGGTGGAATTTCATGCTTAAAAATGGTATTTCTTGCTCTTTCTAAAAATCAAGCTTTTTTGCACCCAGAGGTGGAAAACTCCTGATTCCGCGGTCACAGAAAAGTGTGCTTCGGAGGCCAAATTTTTTTTGTGCCCAAATTGAAAAATCCTTCAGGGGACTTGACTCGGGTTGGAATTTTATACTTAAAGAGGGTATTTCTTGCTGTTTCAAAAAATCAAGCTCTTTCCACCCAGAGGAGGAAAACTCCTGACCCCGCGGTCAGAAAAAAGTGTCCTTGGGAGGCCAAATTTTTTTTGTGCCCAAATTGAAAAATCCTTCAGGGGACTTGACTCGGGATGGAATTTCATACTTAAAAATGGTATTTCTTGCTGTTTCTGAAAATCAAGCTCTTTGCACCCAGAGGAGGAAAACTCCTGACCCCGCGGTCAGAAAAAAGTGTGCTTGGGAGGCCAAATTTTTTTTGTGCCCAAATTGAAAATCCTTCAGGGGACTTGCCTCGGGGTGGAATTTCATATTTAAAAATGGTATTTCTTGCTGTTTCTAAAATTCAAGCTTTTTGCACCCAGAGGAGGAAAACTCCTGACCCTGCGGTCCGAAAAAATTGTGCTTGGGAGGCCAAATTTTTTTTGTGCCCAAATTGAAAAATCCTTCAGGGGACTTGACTCGGGGTGGAATTTCATACTTAAAAATGGTATATCTTGCTCTTTTTAAAAATCAAGCTCTTTGCACCCAGAGGAGGAAAACTCCTGACCCCGCAGTCAGAAAAAAGTGTGCTTGGGAGGCCAAATTTTTTTTGTTCCCAAATTGAAAAATCCTTCAGGGGACTTGACTCGGGGTGGAATTTCATACTTAAAAATGGTATTTCTTGCTGTTTCTAAAAATCAAGCTTTTTGCACCCAGAGGAGGAAAACTCCTGACCCCGGGGTCAGAAAAAAGTGTACTTGGGAGGCCAAATTTTTTTTGTGCCCACATTGAAAAATCCTTCAGGGGACTTGACTCGGGGTGAAATTTCATACTTAAAAATGGTATTTCTTGCTGTTTCTAAAAATCAAGCTCTTTGCACCCAGAGGAGGAAAACTCCTGACCCCGCGGTCAGAAAAAAATGTGCTTGGGAGGCCAAATTTTTTTGTACCCAAATTGAAAAATCCCTCAGGGGACTTGACTCGGGGTGGAATTTCATACTTAAAAATGGTATTTCTTGCTGTTTCTAAAATTCAAGCTTTTTGCACCCAGAGGAGGAAAACTCCTGACCAGAAAAAAGTGTGCTTGGGAGGCCAAATTTTTTTTGTGCCCAAATTGAAAAATCCTTCAGGGGACTTGACTCGGGGTGGAATTTCATACTTAAAAATGGTATTTCTTGCTCTTTTTAAAAATTAAGCTCTTTGCACCCAGAGGAGGAAAACTCCTGACCCCGCGGTCAGAAAAGAGTGTGCTTGGGAGGCCAAATTTTTTTTGTGCCCAAATTGAAAAATCCTTCAGGGGACTTGACTCGGGGTGGAATTTCATACTTAAAAATGGTATTTCTTGCTGTTTCTAAAATTCAAGCTTTTTACACACAGAGGAGGAAAACTCCTGACCCCGAGGTCAGAAAAAAGTGTGCTTGGGAGGCCAAATTTTTTTTGTGCCCAAATTGAAAAGTCCTTCAGGGGACTTGACTCGGGGTGGAATTTCATACTTCAAAATGGTATTTCTTGCTCTTTTTAAAAATCAAGCTCTTTGTACCCAGAGGAGGAAAACTCCTCACCAGAAAAAAGTGTGCTTGGGAGGCCAAATTTTTTTTGTGCCCAAATTGAAAAATCCTTCAGGGGACTTGACTCGGGGTGGAATTTCATACTTAAAAATGGTATTTATTGCTCTTTTTAAAAATCAAGCTCTTTGCACCCAGAGGAGGAAAACTCCAGACCCCGCGGTCAGAAAAAAGTGTGCTTGGGAGGCCAAATTTTTTTTGTGCCCAAATTGAAAAATCCTTCAGGGGACTTGACTCGGGGTGGAATTTCATACTTAAAAATGGTATTTCTTGCTGTTTCTAAAAATCAAGGTCTTTGCACCCAGAGGAGGAAAACTCCTGACCCTGCGGTCCGAAAAAATTGTGCTTGGGAGGCCAAATTTTTTTTGTGCCCAAATTGAAAAATCCTTCAGGGGACTTGACTCGAGGTGGAATTTCATACTTAAAAATGGTATATCTTGCTCTTTTTAAAAATCAAGCTCTTTGCACCCAGAGGAGGAAAACTCCTGACCCCGCAGTCAGAAAAAAGTGTGCTTGGGAGGCCAAATTTTTTTTGTTCCCAAATTGAAAAATCCTTCAGGGGACTTGACTCGGGGTGGAATTTCATACTTAAAAATGGTATTTCTTGCTGTTTCTAAAAATCAAGCTTTTTGCACCCAGAGGAGGAAAACTCCTGACCCCGGGGTCAGAAAAAAGTGTACTTGGGAGGCCAAATTTTTTTTGTGCCCACATTGAAAAATCCTTCAGGGGACTTGACTCGGGGTGAAATTTCATACTTAAAAATGGTATTTCTTGCTGTTTCTAAAAATCAAGCTCTTTGCACCCAGAGGATGAAAACTCCTGACCCCGCGGTTAGAAAAAAATGTGCTTGGGAGGCCAAATTTTTTTTGTACCCAAATTGAAAAATCCCTCAGGGGACTTGACTCGGGGTGGAATTTCATACTTAAAAATGGTATTTCTTGCTGTTTCTAAAATTCAAGCTTTTTGCACCCAGAGGAGGAAAACTCCTGACCAGAAAAAAGTGTGCTTGGGAGGCCAAATTTTTTTTGTGCCCAAATTGAAAAATCCTTCAGGGGACTTGACTCGGGGTGGAATTTCATACTTAAAAATGGTATTTCTTGCTCTTTTTAAAAATTAAGCTCTTTGCACCCAGAGGAGGAAAACTCCTGACCCCGCAGTCAGAAAAAAGTGTGCTTGGGAGGCCAAATTTTTTTTGTTCCCAAATTGAAAAATCCTTCAGGGGACTTGACTCGGGGTGGAATTTCATACTTAAAAATGGTATTTCTTGCTGTTTCTAAAAATCAAGCTTTTTGCACCCAGAGGAGGAAAACTCCTGACCCCGGGGTCAGAAAAAAGTGTACTTGGGAGGCCAAATTTTTTTTGTGCCCACATTGAAAAATCCTTCAGGGGACTTGACTCGGGGTGAAATTTCATACTTAAAAATGGTATTTCTTGCTGTTTCTAAAAATCAAGCTCTTTGCACCCAGAGGAGGAAAACTCCTGACCCCGCGGTTAGAAAAAAATGTGCTTGGGAGACCAAATTTTTTTTGTACCCAAATTGAAAAATCCCTCAGGGGACTTGACTCGGGGTGGAATTTCATACTTAAAAATGGTATTTCTTGCTGTTTCTAAAATTCAAGCTTTTTGCACCCAGAGGAGGAAAACTCCTGACCAGAAAAAAGTGTGCTTGGGAGGCCAAATTTTTTTTGTGCCCAAATTGAAAAATCCTTCAGGGGACTTGACTCGGGGTGGAATTTCATACTTAAAAATGGTATTTCTTGCTCTTTTTAAAAATTAAGCTCTTTGCACCCAGAGGAGGAAAACTCCTGACCCCGCGGTCAGAAAAAAGTGTGCTTGGGAGGCCAAATTTTTTTTGTGCCCAAATTGAAAAATCCTTCAGGGGACTTGACTCGGGATGGAATTTCATACTTAAAAATGGTATTTCTTGCTGTTTCTGAAAATCAAGCTCTTTGCACCCAGGGGAGGAAAACTCCTTACCCCGCGGTCAGAAAAAAGTGTGCTTGGGAGGCCAAAGTTTTTTTGTGCCCAAATTGAAAAATCCTTCAGGGGACTTGACTCGGGGTGGAAGTTCATACTTAAAAATGGTATTTCTTGCTGTTTCTAAAAATCAAGCTTTTTGCACCGAGAAGAGGAAAACTGCTGACACCGGGGTCAGAAAAAAGTGTGCTTGGGAGGCCAAATTTTTTTTGTGCCCAAATTGAAAAATCCTTCAGGGGACTTGACTCGTGGTGGAATTTCATACTTAAAAATGGTATTTATTGCTCTTTTTAAAAATCAAGCTCTTTGCACCCAGAGGAGGAAAACTCCAGACCCCGCGGTCAGAAAAAAGTGTGCTTGGGAGGCCAATTTTTTTTTGTTCCCAAATTGAAAAATCCTTCAGGGGACTTGACTCGGGGTGGAATTTCATACTTAAAAATGGTATTTCTTGCTGTTTCTAAAAATCAAGGTCTTTGCACCCAGAGGAGGAAAACTCCTGACCCTGCGGTCCGAAAAAATTGTGCTTGGGAGGCCAAATTTTTTTTGTGCCCAAATTGAAAAATCCTTCAGGGGACTTGACTCGGGGTCGAATTTCATACTTAAAAATGGTATATCTTGCTCTTTTTAAAAATCAAGCTCTTTGCACCCAGAGGAGGAAAACTCCAGACCCCGCGGTCAGAAAAATGTGTGCTTGGGAGGCCAAATTTTTTTTGTTCCCAAATTGAAAAATCCTTCAGGGGACTTGACTCGGGGTGGAATTTCATACGTCAAAATGGTATATCTTGCTGTTTCTAAAAATCAAGCTCTTTGCACCCATAGGAGGAAAACTCCTGACCCCGCGGTCAGAAAAAAGTGTTCTTGGGAGGCCATTTTTTTTCTGCCCAAATTGAAAAATCATCAGGGGACTTGACTCGGGGTGGAAGTTCATACTTAAAAATGGTATTTCTTGCTTTTTCTAAAAATCAAGCTTTTTGCACCCAGAGGAGGAAAACTCCTGACCCCGCGGTCAGAAAAAAGTGTGCTTGGGAGGCCAAATTTTTTTTGTGTCCAAATTGAAAAATCCTTCAGGGGACTTGACTCGGGGTGGAATTTCATACTTAAAAATGGTATTTCTTGCTCTTTTTAAAAATCAAGCTCTTTGCACCCAGAGGAAAAAGTGTGCTTGGGAGACCAAATTTTTTTTGTGCCCACATTGAAAAATCCTTCAGGAGACTTGACTCGGGGTGAAATTTCATACTTAAAAATGGTATTTCTTTCTGTTTCTAAAAATCAAGCTCTTTGCACCCAGAGGAGGAAAACTCCTGACCCCACGGTCAGAAAAAAGTGTGCTTGGGAGGCCAAATTTTTTTTGTGCCCAAATTGAAAAATCCTTCAGGGGACTTGACTCGGGGTGGAATTTCATACTTAAAAATGGTATTTCTTGCTGTTTCTAAAAATCAAGCTCTTTGCACCCAGAGGAGGAAAACTCCTGACCCCGTGGTCAGAAAAAAGTGTCCTTGGGAGGCCATTTTTTTTTTGTGCCCAAATTGAAAAATCCTTCAGGGAACTTGGTTCGGGGTGGAATTTCATACTTAAAAATGGTATTTCTTGCTGTTTCTAAAAATCAAGCTTTTTGCACCCAGAGGAGGAAAACTCCTGACCCCGCGGTCAGAAAAAAGTGTGCTTGGGAGGCCAATTTTTTTTTGTGTCCAAATTGAAAAATCCTTCAGGGGACTTGACTCGGGGTGGAATTTCATACTTAAAAATGGTATTTCTTGCTCTTTTTAAAAATCAAGCTCTTTGCACCCAGAGGAGGAAAACTCCTGACCCCGCAGTCAGAAAAAAGTGTGCTTGGGAGGCCAAATTTTTTTTGTACCCAAATTGAAAAATCCTTCAGGGGACTTGACTCGGGGTGGAATTTCATACTTCAAAATGGTATATCTTGCTCTTTCTAAAAATCAAGCTCTTTGCACCCATAGGAGGAAAACTCCTGACCCTGCGGTCAGAAAAAAGTGTTCTTGGGAGGCCATTTTTTTTCTGCCCAAATTGAAAAATCCTTCAGGGGACTTGGTTCGGGGTGGAATTTCATACTTAAAAATGGTATTTCTTGCTTTTTCTAAAAATCAAGCTTTTTGCACCCAGAGGAGGAAAACTCCTGACCCCGCGGTCAGAAAAAATGTGCTTGGGAGGCCAAATTTTTTTTGTGTCCAAATTGAAAAATCCTTCAGGGGACTTGACTCGGGGTGGAATTTCATACTTAAAAATGGTATTTCTTGCTCTTTTTAAAAATCAAGCTCTTTGCACCCAGAGGAGGAAAACTCCTGACCCCGCAGTCAGAAAAAAGTGTGCTTGGGAGGCCAAATTTTTTTTGTACCCAAATTGAAAAATCCTTCAGGGGACTTGACTCGGGGTGGAATTTCATACTTAAAAATGGTATTTCTTGCTCTTTTAAAAAATCAAGCTCTTTGCACCCAGAGGAGGAAAACTCCTGACCCCGCGGTCAGAAAAAAGTGTGCTTGGGAGGCCAAATTTTTTTTGTGCCCAAATTGAAAAATCCTTCAGGGGACTTGACTCGTGGTGGAATTTCATACTTAAAAATGGTATTTATTGCTCTTTTTAAAAATCAAGCTCTTTGCACCCAGAGGAGGACAACTCCAGACCCCGCGGTCAGAAAAAAGTGTGCTTGGGAGGCCAAGTTTTTTTTGTTCCCAAATTGAAAAATCCTTCAGGGGACTTGACTCGGGGTGGAATTTCATACTTAAAAATGGTATTTCTTGCTGTTTCTAAAAATCAAGGTCTTTGCACCCAGAGGAGGAAAACTCCTGACCCCGCGGTCAGAAAAAAGTGTGCTTGGGAGGCCAAATTTTTTTTGTGCCCAAATTGAAAAATCCTTCAGGGGACTTGACTCGGGATGGAATTTCATACTTAAAAATGGTATTTCTTGCTGTTTCTGAAAATCAAGCTCTTTGCACCCAGAGGAGGAAAACTCCTGACCCCGCGGTCAGAAAAAAGTGTGCTTGGGAGGCCAAAATTTTTTTGTGCCCAAATTGAAAAATCCTTCAGGGGACTTGACTCGGGGTGGAATTTCATACTTAAAAATGGTATTTCTTGCTGTTTCTAAAATTCAAGCTTTTTGCACCCAGAGGAGGAAAACTCCTTACCCCGCGGTCAGAAAAAAGTGTGCTTGGGAGGCCAAAGTTTTTTTGTGCCCAAATTGAAAAATCCTTCAGGGGACTTGACTCGGGGTGGAATTTCATACTTAAAAATGGTATTTCTTGC
The DNA here is from genome assembly GCF_964273705.1 of Natrix helvetica. Lineage (NCBI taxonomy): Eukaryota > Metazoa > Chordata > Lepidosauria > Squamata > Natricidae > Natrix > Natrix helvetica. The sequence goes on along the minus strand of NC_138558.1, from coordinate 55,921,249 downwards.
TCTTTTTAAAAATTAAGCTCTTTGCACCCAGAGGAGGAAAACTCCTGACCCCGCGGTCAGAAAAAAGTGTGCTTGGGAGGCCAAATTTTTTTTGTGCCCAAATTGAAAAATCCTTCAGGGGACTTGACTCGGGATGGAATTTCATACTTAAAAATGGTATTTCTTGCTGTTTCTGAAAATCAAGCTCTTTGCACCCAGAGGAGGAAAACTCCTTACCCCGCGGTCAGAAAAAAGTGTGCTTGGGAGGCCAAAGTTTTTTTGTGCCCAAATTGAAAAATCCTTCAGGGGACTTGACTCGGGGTGGAAGTTCATACTTAAAAATGGTATTTCTTGCTGTTTCTAAAAATCAAGCTTTTTGCACCGAGAAGAGGAAAACTGCTGACACCGGGGTCAGAAAAAAGTGTGCTTGGGAGGCCAAATTTTTTTTGTGCCCAAATTGAAAAATCCTTCAGGGGACTTGACTCGTGGTGGAATTTCATACTTAAAAATGGTATTTATTGCTCTTTTTAAAAATCAAGCTCTTTGCACCCAGAGGAGGAAAACTCCAGACCCCGCGGTCAGAAAAAAGTGTGCTTGGGAGGCCAAATTTTTTTTGTTCCCAAATTGAAAAATCCTTCAGGGGACTTGACTCGGGGTGGAATTTCATACTTAAAAATGGTATTTCTTGCTGTTTCTAAAAATCAAGGTCTTTGCACCCAGAGGAGGAAAACTCCTGACCCTGCGGTCCGAAAAAATTGTGCTTGGGAGGCCAAATTTTTTTTGTGCCCAAATTGAAAAATCCTTCAGGGGACTTGACTCGGGGTCGAATTTCATACTTAAAAATGGTATATCTTGCTCTTTTTAAAAATCAAGCTCTTTGCACCCAGAGGAGGAAAACTCCAGACCCCGCGGTCAGAAAAATGTGTGCTTGGGAGGCCAAATTTTTTTTGTTCCCAAATTGAAAAATCCTTCAGGGGACTTGACTCGGGGTGGAATTTCATACTTCAAAATGGTATATCTTGCTGTTTCTAAAAATCAAGCTCTTTGCACCCATAGGAGGAAAACTCCTGACCCCGCGGTCAGAAAAAAGTGTTCTTGGGAGGCCATTTTTTTTCTGCCCAAATTGAAAAATCATCAGGGGACTTGACTCGGGGTGGAAGTTCATACTTAAAAATGGTATTTCTTGCTTTTTCTAAAAATCAAGCTTTTTGCACCCAGAGGAGGAAAACTCCTGACCCCGCGGTCAGAAAAAAGTGTGCTTGGGAGGCCAAATTTTTTTTGTGTCCAAATTGAAAAATCCTTCAGGGGACTTGACTCGGGGTGGAATTTCATACTTAAAAATGGTATTTCTTGCTCTTTTTAAAAATCAAGCTCTTTGCACCCAGAGGAAAAAGTGTGCTTGGGAGACCAAATTTTTTTTGTGCCCACATTGAAAAATCCTTCAGGAGACTTGACTCGGGGTGAAATTTCATACTTAAAAATGGTATTTCTTTCTGTTTCTAAAAATCAAGCTCTTTGCACCCAGAGGAGGAAAACTCCTGACCCCGCGGTCAGAAAAAAGTGTGCTTGGGAGGCCAAATTTTTTTTGTGCCCAAATTGAAAAATCCTTCAGGGGACTTGACTCGGGGTGGAATTTCATACTTAAAAATGGTATTTCTTGCTGTTTCTAAAAATCAAGCTCTTTGCACCCAGAGGAGGAAAACTCCTGACCCCGTGGTCAGAAAAAAGTGTCCTTGGGAGGCCATTTTTTTTTTGTGCCCAAATTGAAAAATCCTTCAGGGAACTTGGTTCGGGGTGGAATTTCATACTTAAAAATGGTATTTCTTGCTGTTTCTAAAAATCAAGCTTTTTGCACCCAGAGGAGGAAAACTCCTGACCCCGCGGTCAGAAAAAAGTGTGCTTGGGAGGCCAATTTTTTTTTGTGTCCAAATTGAAAAATCCTTCAGGGGACTTGACTCGGGGTGGAATTTCATACTTAAAAATGGTATTTCTTGCTCTTTTTAAAAATCAAGCTCTTTGCACCCAGAGGAGGAAAACTCCTGACCCCGCAGTCAGAAAAAAGTGTGCTTGGGAGGCCAAATTTTTTTTGTACCCAAATTGAAAAATCCTTCAGGGGACTTGACTCGGGGTGGAATTTCATACTTCAAAATGGTATATCTTGCTCTTTCTAAAAATCAAGCTCTTTGCACCCATAGGAGGAAAACTCCTGACCCTGCGGTCAGAAAAAAGTGTTCTTGGGAGGCCATTTTTTTTCTGCCCAAATTGAAAAATCCTTCAGGGGACTTGGTTCGGGGTGGAATTTCATACTTAAAAATGGTATTTCTTGCTTTTTCTAAAAATCAAGCTTTTTGCACCCAGAGGAGGAAAACTCCTGACCCCGCGGTCAGAAAAAATGTGCTTGGGAGGCCAAATTTTTTTTGTGTCCAAATTGAAAAATCCTTCAGGGGACTTGACTCGGGGTGGAATTTCATACTTAAAAATGGTATTTCTTGCTCTTTTTAAAAATCAAGCTCTTTGCACCCAGAGGAGGAAAACTCCTGACCCCGCAGTCAGAAAAAAGTGTGCTTGGGAGGCCAAATTTTTTTTGTACCCAAATTGAAAAATCCTTCAGGGGACTTGACTCGGGGTGGAATTTCATACTTAAAAATGGTATTTCTTGCTCTTTTAAAAAATCAAGCTCTTTGCACCCAGAGGAGGAAAACTCCTGACCCCGCGGTCAGAAAAAAGTGTGCTTGGGAGGCCAAATTTTTTTTGTGCCCAAATTGAAAAATCCTTCAGGGGACTTGACTCGTGGTGGAATTTCATACTTAAAAATGGTATTTATTGCTCTTTTTAAAAATCAAGCTCTTTGCACCCAGAGGAGGAAAACTCCAGACCCCGCGGTCAGAAAAAAGTGTGCTTGGGAGGCCAAGTTTTTTTTGTTCCCAAATTGAAAAATCCTTCAGGGGACTTGACTCGGGGTGGAATTTCATACTTAAAAATGGTATTTCTTGCTGTTTCTAAAAATCAAGGTCTTTGCACCCAGAGGAGGAAAACTCCTGACCCCGCGGTCAGAAAAAAGTGTGCTTGGGAGGCCAAATTTTTTTTGTGCCCAAATTGAAAAATCCTTCAGGGGACTTGACTCGGGATGGAATTTCATACTTAAAAATGGTATTTCTTGCTGTTTCTGAAAATCAAGCTCTTTGCACCCAGAGGAGGAAAACTCCTGACCCCGCGGTCAGAAAAAAGTGTGCTTGGGAGGCCAAAATTTTTTTGTGCCCAAATTGAAAAATCCTTCAGGGGACTTGACTCGGGGTGGAATTTCATACTTAAAAATGGTATTTCTTGCTGTTTCTAAAATTCAAGCTTTTTGCACCCAGAGGAGGAAAACTCCTTACCCCGCGGTCAGAAAAAAGTGTGCTTGGGAGGCCAAAGTTTTTTTGTGCCCAAATTGAAAAATCCTTCAGGGGACTTGACTCGGGGTGGAAGTTCATACTTAAAAATGGTATTTCTTGCTGTTTCTAAAAATCAAGCTTTTTGCACCGAGAAGAGGAAAACTGCTGACACCGGGGTCAGAAAAAAGTGTGCTTGGGAGGCCAAATTTTTTTTGTGCCCAAATTGAAAAATCCTTCAGGGGACTTGACTCGTGGTGGAATTTCATACTTAAAAATGGTATTTATTGCTCTTTTTAAAAATCAAGCTCTTTGCACCCAGAGGAGGAAAACTCCAGACCCCGCGGTCAGAAAAAAGTGTGCTTGGGAGGCCAAATTTTTTTTGTTCCCAAATTGAAAAATCCTTCAGGGGACTTGACTCGGGGTGGAATTTCATACTTAAAAATGGTATTTCTTGCTGTTTCTAAAAATCAAGGTCTTTGCACCCAGAGGAGGAAAACTCCTGACCCTGCGGTCCGAAAAAATTGTGCTTGGGAGGCCAAATTTTTTTTGTGCCCAAATTGAAAAATCCTTCAGGGGACTTGACTCGGGGTCGAATTTCATACTTAAAAATGGTATATCTTGCTCTTTTTAAAAATCAAGCTCTTTGCACCCAGAGGAGGAAAACTCCAGACCCCGCGGTCAGAAAAATGTGTGCTTGGGAGGCCAAATTTTTTTTGTTCCCAAATTGAAAAATCCTTCAGGGGACTTGACTCGGGGTGGAATTTCATACTTCAAAATGGTATATCTTGCTGTTTCTAAAAATCAAGCTCTTTGCACCCATAGGAGGAAAACTCCTGACCCCGCGGTCAGAAAAAAGTGTTCTTGGGAGGCCATTTTTTTTCTGCCCAAATTGAAAAATCATCAGGGGACTTGACTCGGGGTGGAAGTTCATACTTAAAAATGGTATTTCTTGCTTTTTCTAAAAATCAAGCTTTTTGCACCCAGAGGAGGAAAACTCCTGACACCGCGGTCAGAAAAAAGTGTGCTTGGGAGGCCAAATTTTTTTTGTGCCCAAATTGAAAAATCCTTCAGGGGACTTGACTCGGGGTGGAATTTCATACTTAAAAATGGTATTTCTTGCTGTTTCTAAAATTCAAGCTTTTTGCACCCAGAGGAGGAAAACTCCTGACCAGAAAAAAGTGTGCTTGGGAGGCCAAATTTTTTTTGTGCCCAAATTGAAAAATCCTTCAGGGGACTTGACTCGGGGTGGAATTTCATACTTAAAAATGGTATTTCTTGCTCTTTTTAAAAATTAAGCTCTTTGCACCCAGAGGAGGAAAACTCCTGACCCCGCGGTCAGAAAAAAGTGTGCTTGGGAGGCCAAATTTTTTTTGTGCCCAAATTGAAAAATCCTTCAGGGGACTTGACTCGGGATGGAATTTCATACTTAAAAATGGTATTTCTTGCTGTTTCTGAAAATCAAGCTCTTTGCACCCAGAGGAGGAAAACTCCTGACCCCGCGGTCAGAAAAAAGTGTGCTTGGGAGGCCAAAATTTTTTTGTGCCCAAATTGAAAAATCCTTCAGGGGACTTGACTCGGGGTGGAATTTCATACTTAAAAATGGTATTTCTTGCTGTTTCTAAAATTCAAGCTTTTTGCACCCAGAGGAGGAAAACTCCTTACCCCGCGGTCAGAAAAAAGTGTGCTTGGGAGGCCAAAGTTTTTTTGTGCCCAAATTGAAAAATCCTTCAGGGGACTTGACTCGGGGTGGAAGTTCATACTTAAAAATGGTATTTCTTGCTGTTTCTAAAAATCAAGCTTTTTGCACCGAGAAGAGGAAAACTGCTGACACCGGGGTCAGAAAAAAGTGTGCTTGGGAGGCCAAAGTTTTTTTGTGCCCAAATTGAAAAATCCTTCAGGGGACTTGACTCGTGGTGGAATTTCATACTTAAAAATGGTATTTATTGCTCTTTTTAAAAATCAAGCTCTTTGCACCCAGAGGAGGAAAACTCCAGACCCCGCGGTCAGAAAAAAGTGTGCTTGGGAGGCCAAATTTTTTTTGTGCCCAAATTGAAAAATCCTTCAGGGGACTTGACTCGGGGTGGAATTTCATACTTAAAAATGGTATTTCTTGCTGTTTCTGAATTTCAAGCTTTTTGCACCCAGAGGAGGAAAACTCCTGACCAGAAAAGAGTGTGCTTGGGAGGCCAAATTTTTTTTGTGCCCAAATTGAAAAATCCTTCAGGGGACTTGACTCGGGGTGGAATTTCATACTTAAAAATGGTATTTCTTGCTCTTTTTAAAAATTAAGCTCTTTGCACCCAGAGGAGGAAAACTCCTGAACCCGCGGTCAGAAAAAAGTGTGCTTGGGAGGCCAAATTTTTTTAGTGCCCAAATTGAAAAATCCTTCAGGGGACTTGACTCGGGATGGAATTTCATACTTAAAAATGGTATTTCTTGCTGTTTCTGAAAATCAAGCTCTTTGCACCCAGAGGAGGAAAACTCCTGACCCCGCGGTCAGAAAAAAGTGTGCTTGGGAGGCCAAAATTTTTTTGTGCCCAAATTGAAAAATCCTTCAGGGGACTTGACTCGGGGTGGAATTTCATACTTAAAAATGGTATTTCTTGCTGTTTCTAAAATTCAAGCTTTTTACACACAGAGGAGGAAAACTCCTGACCCCGAGGTCAGAAAAAAGTGTGCTTGGGAGGCCAAATTTTTTTTGTGCCCAAATTGAAAAGTCCTTCAGGGGACTTGACTCGGGGTGGAATTTCATACTTCAAAATGGTATTTCTTGCTCTTTTTAAAAATCAAGCTCTTTGTACCCAGAGGAGGAAAACTCCTCACCAGAAAAAAGTGTGCTTGGGAGGCCAAATTTTTTTTGTGCCCAAATTGAAAAATCCTTCAGGGGACTTGACTCGGGGTGGAATTTCATACTTAAAAATGGTATTTATTGCTCTTTTTAAAAATCAAGCTCTTTGCACCCAGAGGAGGAAAACTCCAGACCCCGCGGTCAGAAAAAAGTGTGCTTGGGAGGCCAAATTTTTTTTGTGCCCAAATTGAAAAATCCTTCAGGGGACTTGACTCGGGGTGGAATTTCATACTTAAAAATGGTATTTCTTGCTGTTTCTAAAATTCAAGCTTTTTGCACCCAGAGGAGGAAAACTCCTGACCAGAAAAAAGTGTGCTTGGGAGGCCAAATTTTTTTTGTGCCCAAATTGAAAAATCCTTCAGGGGACTTGACTCGGGGTGGAATTTCATACTTAAAAATGGTATTTCTTGCTCTTTTTAAAAATTAAGCTCTTTGCACCCAGAGGAGGAAAACTCCTGACCCCGCGGTCAGAAAAAAGTGTGCTTGGGAGGCCAAAATTTTTTTGTTCCCAAATTGAAAAATCCTTCAGGGGACTTGACTCGGGGTGGAATTTCATACTTAAAAATGGTATTTCTTGCTGTTTCTAAAAATCAAGGTCTTTGCACCCAGAGGAGGAAAACTCCTGACCCTGCGGTCCGAAAAAATTGTGCTTGGGAGGCCAAATTTTTTTTGTGCCCAAATTGAAAAATCCTTCAGGGGACTTGACTCGGGGTGGAATTTCATACTTAAAAATGGTATATCTTGCTCTTTTTAAAAATCAAGCTCTTTGCACCCAGAGGAGGAAAACTCCAGACCCCGCGGTCAGAAAAAAGTGTGCTTGGGAGGCCAAATTTTTTTTGTTCCCAAATTGAAAAATCCTTTAGGGGACTTGACTCGGGGTGGAATTTCATACTTAAAAATGGTATTTCTTGCTGTTTCTAAAAATCAAGCTTTTTGCACCCAGAGGAGGAAAACTCCTGACCCCGCGGTCAGAAAAAAGTGTGCTTGGGAGGCCAAAATTTTTTTGTGCCCAAATTGAAAAATCCTTCAGGGGACTTGACTCGGGGTGGAATTTCATACTTAAAAATGGTATTTCTTGCTGTTTCTAAAATTCAAGCTTTTTGCACCCAGAGGAGGAAAACTCCTTACCCCGCGGTCAGAAAAAAGTGTGCTTGGGAGGCCAAAGTTTTTTTGTGCCCAAATTGAAAAATCCTTCAGGGGACTTGACTCGGGGTGGAAGTTCATACTTAAAAATGGTATTTCTTGCTGTTTCTAAAAATCAAGCTTTTTGCACCGAGAAGAGGAAAACTGCTGACACCGGGGTCAGAAAAAAGTGTGCTTGGGAGGCCAAATTTTTTTTCTCCCCAAATTGAAAAATCCTTCAGGGGACTTGACTCGTGGTGGAATTTCATACTTAAAAATGGTATTTATTGCTCTTTTTAAAAATCAAGCTCTTTGCACCCAGAGGAGGAAAACTCCAGACCCCGCGGTCAGAAAAAAGTGTGCTTGGGAGGCCAAGTTTTTTTTGTTCCCAAATTGAAAAATCCTTCAGGGGACTTGACTCGGGGTGGAATTTCATACTTAAAAATGGTATTTCTTGCTGTTTCTAAAAATCAAGGTCTTTGCACCCAGAGGAGGAAAACTCCTGACCCTGCGGTCCGAAAAAATTGTGCTTGGGAGGCCAAATTTTTTTTGTGCCCAAATTGAAAAATCCTTCAGGGGACTTGACTCGGGGTGGAATTTCATACTTAAAAATGGTATATCTTGCTCCTTTTAAAAATCAAGCTCTTTGCACCCAGAGGAGGAAAACTCCAGACCCCGAGGTCAGAAAAAAGTGTGCTTGGGAGGCCAAATTTTTTTTGTTCCCAAATTGAAAAATCCTTTAGGGGACTTGACTCGGGGTGGAATTTCATACTTAAAAATGGTATTTCTTGCTGTTTCTAAAAATCAAGCTCTTTGCACCCAGAGGAGGAAAACTCCTGACCCCGCGGTCAGAAAAAAGTGTGCTTGGGAGGCCAAATTTTTTTTGTACCCAAATTGAAAAATCCTTCAGGGGACTTGACTCGGGGTGGAATTTCATACTTAAAAATGGTATTTCTTGCTCTTTTAAAAAATCAAGCTCTTTGCACCCAGAGGAGGAAAACTCCTGACCCCGCGGTCAGAAAAAAGTGTGCTTAGGAGGCCAAATTTTTTTTTTGCCCAAATTGAAAAATCCTTCAGGGGACTTGACTCGGGGTGGAATTTCATACTTAAAAATGGTATTTCTTGCTGTTTCTAAAAATCAAGCTCTTTGCACCCAGAGGAGGAAAACTCCTGACCCTGCGGTCAGAAAAAATTGTGCTTGGGAGGCCAAATTTTTTTTGTGCCCAAATTGAAAAATCCTTCAGCGGACTTGACTCGGGGTGGAATTTCATGCTTAAAAATGGTATTTCTTGCTCTTTCTAAAAATCAAGCTTTTTTGCACCCAGAGGTGGAAAACTCCTGATTCCGCGGTCACAGAAAAGTGTGCTTCGGAGGCCAAATTTTTTTTGTGCCCAAATTGAAAAATCCTTCAGGGGACTTGACTCGGGTTGGAATTTTATACTTAAAAAGGGTATTTCTTGCTGTTTCAAAAAATCAAGCTCTTTCCACCCAGAGGAGGAAAACTCCTGACCCCGCGGTCAGAAAAAAGTGTCCTTGGGAGGCCAAATTTTTTTTGTGCCCAAATTGAAAAATCCTTCAGGGGACTTGACTCGGGATGGAATTTCATACTTAAAAATGGTATTTCTTGCTGTTTCTGAAAATCAAGCTCTTTGCACCCAGAGGAGGAAAACTCCTGACCCCGCGGTCAGAAAAAAGTGTGCTTGGGAGGCCAAATTTTTTTTGTGCCCAAATTGAAAATCCTTCAGGGGACTTGCCTCGGGGTGGAATTTCATATTTAAAAATGGTATTTCTTGCTGTTTCTAAAATTCAAGCTTTTTGCACCCAGAGGAGGAAAACTCCTGACCCTGCGGTCCGAAAAAATTGTGCTTGGGAGGCCAAATTTTTTTTGTGCCCAAATTGAAAAATCCTTCAGGGGACTTGACTCGGGGTGGAATTTCATACTTAAAAATGGTATTTATTGCTCTTTTTAAAAATCAAGCTCTTTGCACCCAGAGGAGGAAAACTCCAGACCCCGCGGTCAGAAAAAAGTGTGCTTGGGAGGCCAAATTTTTTTTGTGCCCAAATTGAAAAATCCTTCAGGGGACTTGACTCGGGGTGGAATTTCATACTTAAAAATGGTATTTCTTGCTGTTTCTAAAATTCAAGCTTTTTGCACCCAGAGGAGGAAAACTCCTGACCAGAAAAAAGTGTGCTTGGGAGGCCAAATTTTTTTTGTGCCCAAATTGAAAAATCCTTCAGGGGACTTGACTCGGGGTGGAATTTCATACTTAAAAATGGTATTTCTTGCTCTTTTTAAAAATTAAGCTCTTTGCACCCAGAGGAGGAAAACTCCTGACCCCGCGGTCAGAAAAAAGTGTGCTTGGGAGGCCAAAATTTTTTTGTTCCCAAATTGAAAAATCCTTCAGGGGACTTGACTCGGGGTGGAATTTCATACTTAAAAATGGTATTTCTTGCTGTTTCTAAAAATCAAGGTCTTTGCACCCAGAGGAGGAAAACTCCTGACCCTGCGGTCCGAAAAAATTGTGCTTGGGAGGCCAAATTTTTTTTGTGCCCAAATTGAAAAATCCTTCAGGGGACTTGACTCGGGGTGGAATTTCATACTTAAAAATGGTATATCTTGCTCTTTTTAAAAATCAAGCTCTTTGCACCCAGAGGAGGAAAACTCCAGACCCCGCGGTCAGAAAAAAGTGTGCTTGGGAGGCCAAATTTTTTTTGTTCCCAAATTGAAAAATCCTTTAGGGGACTTGACTCGGGGTGGAATTTCATACTTAAAAATGGTATTTCTTGCTGTTTCTAAAAATCAAGCTTTTTGCACCCAGAGGAGGAAAACTCCTGACCCCGCGGTCAGAAAAAAGTGTGCTTGGGAGGCCAAAATTTTTTTGTGCCCAAATTGAAAAATCCTTCAGGGGACTTGACTCGGGGTGGAATTTCATACTTAAAAATGGTATTTCTTGCTGTTTCTAAAATTCAAGCTTTTTGCACCCAGAGGAGGAAAACTCCTTACCCCGCGGTCAGAAAAAAGTGTGCTTGGGAGGCCAAAGTTTTTTTGTGCCCAAATTGAAAAATCCTTCAGGGGACTTGACTCGGGGTGGAAGTTCATACTTAAAAATGGTATTTCTTGCTGTTTCTAAAAATCAAGCTTTTTGCACCGAGAAGAGGAAAACTGCTGACACCGGGGTCAGAAAAAAGTGTGCTTGGGAGGCCAAATTTTTTTTCTCCCCAAATTGAAAAATCCTTCAGGGGACTTGACTCGTGGTGGAATTTCATACTTAAAAATGGTATTTATTGCTCTTTTTAAAAATCAAGCTCTTTGCACCCAGAGGAGGAAAACTCCAGACCCCGCGGTCAGAAAAAAGTGTGCTTGGGAGGCCAAGTTTTTTTTGTTCCCAAATTGAAAAATCCTTCAGGGGACTTGACTCGGGGTGGAATTTCATACTTAAAAATGGTATTTCTTGCTGTTTCTAAAAATCAAGGTCTTTGCACCCAGAGGAGGAAAACTCCTGACCCTGCGGTCCGAAAAAATTGTGCTTGGGAGGCCAAATTTTTTTTGTGCCCAAATTGAAAAATCCTTCAGGGGACTTGACTCGGGGTGGAATTTCATACTTAAAAATGGTATATCTTGCTCCTTTTAAAAATCAAGCTCTTTGCACCCAGAGGAGGAAAACTCCAGACCCCGAGGTCAGAAAAAAGTGTGCTTGGGAGGCCAAATTTTTTTTGTTCCCAAATTGAAAAATCCTTTAGGGGACTTGACTCGGGGTGGAATTTCATACTTAAAAATGGTATTTCTTGCTGTTTCTAAAAATCAAGCTCTTTGCACCCAGAGGAGGAAAACTCCTGACCCCGCGGTCAGAAAAAAGTGTGCTTGGGAGGCCAAATTTTTTTTGTACCCAAATTGAAAAATCCTTCAGGGGACTTGACTCGGGGTGGAATTTCATACTTAAAAATGGTATTTCTTGCTCTTTTAAAAAATCAAGCTCTTTGCACCCAGAGGAGGAAAACTCCTGACCCCGCGGTCAGAAAAAAGTGTGCTTAGGAGGCCAAATTTTTTTTTTGCCCAAATTGAAAAATCCTTCAGGGGACTTGACTCGGGGTGGAATTTCATACTTAAAAATGGTATTTCTTGCTGTTTCTAAAAATCAAGCTCTTTGCACCCAGAGGAGGAAAACTCCTGACCCTGCGGTCAGAAAAAATTGTGCTTGGGAGGCCAAATTTTTTTTGTGCCCAAATTGAAAAATCCTTCAGCGGACTTGACTCGGGGTGGAATTTCATGCTTAAAAATGGTATTTCTTGCTCTTTCTAAAAATCAAGCTTTTTTGCACCCAGAGGTGGAAAACTCCTGATTCCGCGGTCACAGAAAAGTGTGCTTCGGAGGCCAAATTTTTTTTGTGCCCAAATTGAAAAATCCTTCAGGGGACTTGACTCGGGTTGGAATTTTATACTTAAAAAGGGTATTTCTTGCTGTTTCAAAAAATCAAGCTCTTTCCACCCAGAGGAGGAAAACTCCTGACCCCGCGGTCAGAAAAAAGTGTCCTTGGGAGGCCAAATTTTTTTTGTGCCCAAATTGAAAAATCCTTCAGGGGACTTGACTCGGGATGGAATTTCATACTTAAAAATGGTATTTCTTGCTGTTTCTGAAAATCAAGCTCTTTGCACCCAGAGGAGGAAAACTCCTGACCCCGCGGTCAGAAAAAAGTGTGCTTGGGAGGCCAAATTTTTTTTGTGCCCAAATTGAAAATCCTTCAGGGGACTTGCCTCGGGGTGGAATTTCATATTTAAAAATGGTATTTCTTGCTGTTTCTAAAATTCAAGCTTTTTGCACCCAGAGGAGGAAAACTCCTGACCCTGCGGTCCGAAAAAATTGTGCTTGGGAGGCCAAATTTTTTTTGTGCCCAAATTGAAAAATCCTTCAGGGGACTTGACTCGGGGTGGAATTTCATACTTAAAAATGGTATATCTTGCTCTTTTTAAAAATCAAGCTCTTTGCACCCAGAGGAGGAAAACTCCTGACCCCGCAGTCAGAAAAAAGTGTGCTTGGGAGGCCAAATTTTTTTTGTTCCCAAATTGAAAAATCCTTCAGGGGACTTGACTCGGGGTGGAATTTCATACTTAAAAATGGTATTTCTTGCTGTTTCTAAAAATCAAGCTTTTTGCACCCAGAGGAGGAAAACTCCTGACCCCGGGGTCAGAAAAAAGTGTACTTGGGAGGCCAAATTTTTTTTGTGCCCACATTGAAAAATCCCTCAGGGGACTTGACTCGGGGTGGAATTTCATACTTAAAAATGGTATTTCTTGCTGTTTCTAAAATTCAAGCTTTTTGCACCCAGAGGAGGAAAACTCCTGACCAGAAAAAAGTGTGCTTGGGAGGCCAAATTTTTTTTGTGCCCAAATTGAAAAATCCTTCAGGGGACTTGACTCGGGGTGGAATTTCATACTTAAAAATGGTATTTCTTGCTCTTTTTAAAAATTAAGCTCTTTGCACCCAGAGGAGGAAAACTCCTGACCCCGCGGTCAGAAAAGAGTGTGCTTGGGAGGCCAAATTTTTTTTGTGCCCAAATTGAAAAATCCTTCAGGGGACTTGACTCGGGATGGAATTTCATACTTAAAAATGGTATTTCTTGCTGTTTCTGAAATTCAAGCTTTTTGCACCCAGAGGAGGAAAACTCCTGACCAGAAAAGAGTGTGCTTGGGAGGCCAAATTTTTTTTGTGCCCAAATTGAAAAATCCTTCAGGGGACTTGACTCGGGGTGGAATTTCATACTTAAAAATGGTATTTCTTGCTCTTTTTAAAAATTAAGCTCTTTGCACCCAGAGGAGGAAAACTCCTGAACCCGCGGTCAGAAAAAAGTGTGCTTGGGAGGCCAAATTTTTTTTGTGCCCAAATTGAAAAATCCTTCAGGGGACTTGACTCGGGATGGAATTTCATACTTAAAAATGGTATTTCTTGCTGTTTCTGAAAATCAAGCTCTTTGCACCCAGAGGAGGAAAACTCCTGACCCCGCGGTCAGAAAAAAGTGTGCTTGGGAGGCCAAAATTTTTTTGTGCCCAAATTGAAAAATCCTTCAGGGGACTTGACTCGGGGTGGAATTTCATACTTAAAAATGGTATTTCTTGCTGTTTCTAAAATTCAAGCTTTTTACACACAGAGGAGGAAAACTCCTGACCCCGAGGTCAGAAAAAAGTGTGCTTGGGAGGCCAAATTTTTTTTGTGCCCAAATTGAAAAGTCCTTCAGGGGACTTGACTCGGGGTGGAATTTCATACTTCAAAATGGTATTTCTTGCTCTTTTTAAAAATCAAGCTCTTTGTACCCAGAGGAGGAAAACTCCTCACCAGAAAAAAGTGTGCTTGGGAGGCCAAATTTTTTTTGTGCCCAAATTGAAAAATCCTTCAGGGGACTTGACTCGGGGTGGAATTTCATACTTAAAAATGGTATTTATTGCTCTTTTTAAAAATCAAGCTCTTTGCACCCAGAGGAGGAAAACTCCAGACCCCGCGGTCAGAAAAAAGTGTGCTTGGGAGGCCAAATTTTTTTTGTGCCCAAATTGAAAAATCCTTCAGGGGACTTGACTCGGGGTGGAATTTCATACTTAAAAATGGTATTTCTTGCTGTTTCTAAAAATCAAGGTCTTTGCACCCAGAGGAGGAAAACTCCTGACCCTGCGGTCCGAAAAAATTGTGCTTGGGAGGCCAAATTTTTTTTGTGCCCAAATTGAAAAATCCTTCAGGGGACTTGACTCGAGGTGGAATTTCATACTTAAAAATGGTATATCTTGCTCTTTTTAAAAATCAAGCTCTTTGCACCCAGAGGAGGAAAACTCCTGACCCCGCAGTCAGAAAAAAGTGTGCTTGGGAGGCCAAATTTTTTTTGTTCCCAAATTGAAAAATCCTTCAGGGGACTTGACTCGGGGTGGAATTTCATACTTAAAAATGGTATTTCTTGCTGTTTCTAAAAATCAAGCTTTTTGCACCCAGAGGAGGAAAACTCCTGACCCCGGGGTCAGAAAAAAGTGTACTTGGGAGGCCAAATTTTTTTTGTGCCCACATTGAAAAATCCTTCAGGGGACTTGACTCGGGGTGAAATTTCATACTTAAAAATGGTATTTCTTGCTGTTTCTAAAAATCAAGCTCTTTGCACCCAGAGGAGGAAAACTCCTGACCCCGCGGTTAGAAAAAAATGTGCTTGGGAGGCCAAATTTTTTTTGTACCCAAATTGAAAAATCCCTCAGGGGACTTGACTCGGGGTGGAATTTCATACTTAAAAATGGTATTTCTTGCTGTTTCTAAAATTCAAGCTTTTTGCACCCAGAGGAGGAAAACTCCTGACCAGAAAAAAGTGTGCTTGGGAGGCCAAATTTTTTTTGTGCCCAAATTGAAAAATCCTTCAGGGGACTTGACTCGGGGTGGAAATTCATACTTAAAAATGGTATTTCTTGCTCTTTTTAAAAATTAAGCTCTTTGCACCCAGAGGAGGAAAACTCCTGACCCCGCAGTCAGAAAAAAGTGTGCTTGGGAGGCCAAATTTTTTTTGTTCCCAAATTGAAAAATCCTTCAGGGGACTTGACTCGGGGTGGAATTTCATACTTAAAAATGGTATTTCTTGCTGTTTCTAAAAATCAAGCTTTTTGCACCCAGAGGAGGAAAACTCCTGACCCCGGGGTCAGAAAAAAGTGTACTTGGGAGGCCAAATTTTTTTTGTGCCCACATTGAAAAATCCTTCAGGGGACTTGACTCGGGGTGAAATTTCATACTTAAAAATGGTATTTCTTGCTGTTTCTAAAAATCAAGCTCTTTGCACCCAGAGGAGGAAAACTCCTGACCCCGCGGTTAGAAAAAAATGTGCTTGGGAGGCCAAATTTTTTTTGTACCCAAATTGAAAAATCCCTCAGGGGACTTGACTCGGGGTGGAATTTCATACTTAAAAATGGTATTTCTTGCTGTTTCTAAAATTCAAGCTTTTTGCACCCAGAGGAGGAAAACTCCTGACCAGAAAAAAGTGTGCTTGGGAGGCCAAATTTTTTTTGTGCCCAAATTGAAAAATCCTTCAGGGGACTTGACTCGGGGTGGAATTTCATACTTAAAAATGGTATTTCTTGCTCTTTTTAAAAATTAAGCTCTTTGCACCCAGAGGAGGAAAACTCCTGACCCCGCGGTCAGAAAAGAGTGTGCTTGGGAGGCCAAATTTTTTTTGTGCCCAAATTGAAAAATCCTTCAGGGGACTTGACTCGGGATGGAATTTCATACTTAAAAATGGTATTTCTTGCTGTTTCTGAAATTCAAGCTTTTTGCACCCAGAGGAGGAAAACTCCTGACCAGAAAAGAGTGTGCTTGGGAGGCCAAATTTTTTTTGTGCCCAAATTGAAAAATCCTTCAGGGGACTTGACTCGGGGTGGAATTTCATACTTAAAAATGGTATTTCTTGCTCTTTTTAAAAATTAAGCTCTTTGCACCCAGAGGAGGAAAACTCCTGACCCCGCAGTCAGAAAAAAGTGTGCTTGGGAGGCCAAATTTTTTTTGTTCCCAAATTGAAAAATCCTTCAGGGGACTTGACTCGGGGTGGAATTTCATACTTAAAAATGGTATTTCTTGCTGTTTCTAAAAATCAAGCTTTTTGCACCCAGAGGAGGAAAACTCCTGACCCCGGGGTCAGAAAAAAGTGTACTTGGGAGGCCAAATTTTTTTTGTGCCCACATTGAAAAATCCTTCAGGGGACTTGACTCGGGGTGAAATTTCATACTTAAAAATGGTATTTCTTGCTGTTTCTAAAAATCAAGCTCTTTGCACCCAGAGGAGGAAAACTCCTGACCCCGCGGTTAGAAAAAAATGTGCTTGGGAGGCCAAATTTTTTTTGTACCCAAATTGAAAAATCCCTCAGGGGACTTGACTCGGGGTGGAATTTCATACTTAAAAATGGTATTTCTTGCTGTTTCTAAAATTCAAGCTTTTTGCACCCAGAGGAGGAAAACTCCTGACCAGAAAAAAGTGTGCTTGGGAGGCCAAATTTTTTTGTGCCCAAATTGAAAAATCCTTCAGGGGACTTGACTCGGGGTGGAATTTCATACTTAAAAATGGTATTTCTTGCTCTTTTTAAAAATTAAGCTCTTTGCACCCAGAGGAGGAAAACTCCTGACCCCGCGGTCAGAAAAAAGTGTGCTTGGGAGGCCAAATTTTTTTTGTGCCCAAATTGAAAAATCCTTCAGGGGACTTGACTCGGGGTGGAATTTCATACTTAAAAATGGTATTTCTTGCTGTTTCTGAAAATCAAGCTCTTTGCACCCAGAGGAGGAAAACTCCTGACCCCGCGGTCAGAAAAAAGTGTGCTTGGGAGGCCAAAGTTTTTTTGTGCCCAAATTGAAAAATCCTTCAGGGGACTTGACTCGGGGTGGAAGTTCATACTTAAAAATGGTATTTCTTGCTGTTTCTAAAAATCAAGCTTTTTGCACCGAGAAGAGGAAAACTGCTGACACCGGGGTCAGAAAAAAGTGTGCTTGGGAGGCCAAATTTTTTTTGTGCCCAAATTGAAAAATCCTTCAGGGGACTTGACTCGTGGTGGAATTTCATACTTAAAAATGGTATTTATTGCTCTTTTTAAAAATCAAGCTCTTTGCACCCAGAGGAGGAAAACTCCAGACCCCGCGGTCAGAAAAAAGTGTGCTTGGGAGGCCAAATTTTTTTTGTTCCCAAATTGAAAAATCCTTCAGGGGACTTGACTCGGGGTGGAATTTCATACTTAAAAATGGTATTTCTTGCTGTTTCTAAAAATCAAGGTCTTTGCACCCAGAGGAGGAAAACTCCTGACCCTGCGGTCCGAAAAAATTGTGCTTGGGAGGCCAAATTTTTTTTGTGCCCAAATTGAAAAATCCTTCAGGGGACTTGACTCGGGGTCGAATTTCATACTTAAAAATGGTATATCTTGCTCTTTTTAAAAATCAAGCTCTTTGCACCCAGAGGAGGAAAACTCCAGACCCCGCGGTCAGAAAAATGTGTGCTTGGAAGGCCAAATTTTTTTTGTTCCCAAATTGAAAAATCCTTCAGGGGACTTGACTCGGGGTGGAATTTCATACTTCAAAATGGTATATCTTGCTGTTTCTAAAAATCAAGCTCTTTGCACCCATAGGAGGAAAACTCCTGACCCCGCGGTCAGAAAAAAGTGTTCTTGGGAGGCCATTTTTTTTCTGCCCAAATTGAAAAATCATCAGGGGACTTGACTCTGGGTGGAAGTTCATACTTAAAAATGGTATTTCTTGCTTTTTCTAAAAATCAAGCTTTTTGCACCCAGAGGAGGAAAACTCCTGACCCCGCGGTCAGAAAAAAGTGTGCTTGGGAGGCCAAATTTTTTTTGTGTCCAAATTGAAAAATCCTTCAGGGGACTTGACTCGGGGTGGAATTTCATACTTAAAAATGGTATTTCTTGCTCTTTTTAAAAATCAAGCTCTTTGCACCCAGAGGAAAAAGTGTGCTTGGGAGACCAAATTTTTTTTGTGCCCACATTGAAAAATCCTTCAGGAGACTTGACTCGGGGTGAAATTTCATACTTAAAAATGGTATTTCTTTCTGTTTCTAAAAATCAAGCTCTTTGCACCCAGAGGAGGAAAACTCCTGACCCCGCGGTCAGAAAAAAGTGTGCTTGGGAGGCCAAATTTTTTTTGTGCCCAAATTGAAAAATCCTTCAGGGGACTTGACTCGGGGTGGAATTTCATACTTAAAAATGGT
The DNA here is from genome assembly GCF_964273705.1 of Natrix helvetica. Classification (NCBI taxonomy): domain Eukaryota; kingdom Metazoa; phylum Chordata; class Lepidosauria; order Squamata; family Natricidae; genus Natrix; species Natrix helvetica. The sequence goes on along the minus strand of NC_138558.1, from coordinate 55,903,218 downwards.
ATTTCTTGCTGTTTCTAAAAATCAAGCTCTTTGCACCCAGAGGAGGAAAACTCCTGACCCCGTGGTCAGAAAAAAGTGTCCTTGGGAGGCCATTTTTTTTTGTGCCCAAATTGAAAAATCCTTCAGGGAACTTGGTTCGGGGTGGAATTTCATACTTAAAAATGGTATTTCTTGCTGTTTCTAAAAATCAAGCTTTTTGCACCCAGAGGAGGAAAACTCCTGACCCCGCGGTCAGAAAAAAGTGTGCTTGGGAGGCCAATTTTTTTTTGTGTCCAAATTGAAAAATCCTTCAGGGGACTTGACTCGGGGTGGAATTTCATACTTAAAAATGGTATTTCTTGCTCTTTTTAAAAATCAAGCTCTTTGCACCCAGAGGAGGAAAACTCCTGACCCCGCAGTCAGAAAAAAGTGTGCTTGGGAGGCCAAATTTTTTTTGTACCCAAATTGAAAAATCCTTCAGGGGACTTGACTCGTGGTGGAATTTCATACTTAAAAATGGTATTTATTGCTCTTTTTAAAAATCAAGCTCTTTGCACCCAGAGGAGGAAAACTCCAGACCCCGCGGTCAGAAAAAAGTGTGCTTGGGAGGCCAAATTTTTTTTGTTCCCAAATTGAAAAATCCTTCAGGGGACTTGACTCGGGGTGGAATTTCATACTTAAAAATGGTATTTCTTGCTGTTTCTAAAAATCAAGGTCTTTGCACCCAGAGGAGGAAAACTCCTGACCCTGCGGTCCGAAAAAATTGTGCTTGGGAGGCCAAATTTTTTTTGTGCCCAAATTGAAAAATCCTTCAGGGGACTTGACTCGGGGTCGAATTTCATACTTAAAAATGGTATATCTTGCTCTTTTTAAAAATCAAGCTCTTTGCACCCAGAGGAGGAAAACTCCAGACCCCGCGGTCAGAAAAATGTGTGCTTGGGAGGCCAAATTTTTTTTGTTCCCAAATTGAAAAATCCTTCAGGGGACTTGACTCGGGGTGGAATTTCATACTTCAAAATGGTATATCTTGCTGTTTCTAAAAATCAAGCTCTTTGCACCCATAGGAGGAAAACTCCTGACCCCGCGGTCAGAAAAAAGTGTTCTTGGGAGGCCATTTTTTTTCTGCCCAAATTGAAAAATCATCAGGGGACTTGACTCGGGGTGGAAGTTCATACTTAAAAATGGTATTTCTTGCTTTTTCTAAAAATCAAGCTTTTTGCACCCAGAGGAGGAAAACTCCTGACCCCGCGGTCAGAAAAAAGTGTGCTTGGGAGGCCAAATTTTTTTTGTGTCCAAATTGAAAAATCCTTCAGGGGACTTGACTCGGGGTGGAATTTCATACTTAAAAATGGTATTTCTTGCTCTTTTTAAAAATCAAGCTCTTTGCACCCAGAGGAAAAAGTGTGCTTGGGAGACCAAATTTTTTTTGTGCCCACATTGAAAAATCCTTCAGGAGACTTGACTCGGGGTGAAATTTCATACTTAAAAATGGTATTTCTTTCTGTTTCTAAAAATCAAGCTCTTTGCACCCAGAGGAGGAAAACTCCTGACCCCGCGGTCAGAAAAAAGTGTGCTTGGGAGGCCAATTTTTTTTTGTGTCCAAATTGAAAAATCCTTCAGGGGACTTGACTCGGGGTGGAATTTCATACTTAAAAATGGTATTTCTTGCTCTTTTTAAAAATCAAGCTCTTTGCACCCAGAGGAGGAAAACTCCTGACCCCGCAGTCAGAAAAAAGTGTGCTTGGGAGGCCAAATTTTTTTTGTACCCAAATTGAAAAATCCTTCAGGGGACTTGACTCGGGGTGGAATTTCATACTTCAAAATGGTATATCTTGCTCTTTCTAAAAATCAAGCTCTTTGCACCCATAGGAGGAAAACTCCTGACCCTGCGGTCAGAAAAAAGTGTTCTTGGGAGGCCATTTTTTTTCTGCCCAAATTGAAAAATCCTTCAGGGGACTTGGTTCGGGGTGGAATTTCATACTTAAAAATGGTATTTCTTGCTTTTTCTAAAAATCAAGCTTTTTGCACCCAGAGGAGGAAAACTCCTGACCCCGCGGTCAGAAAAAATGTGCTTGGGAGGCCAAATTTTTTTTGTGTCCAAATTGAAAAATCCTTCAGGGGACTTGACTCGGGGTGGAATTTCATACTTAAAAATGGTATTTCTTGCTCTTTTTAAAAATCAAGCTCTTTGCACCCAGAGGAGGAAAACTCCTGACCCCGCAGTCAGAAAAAAGTGTGCTTGGGAGGCCAAATTTTTTTTGTACCCAAATTGAAAAATCCTTCAGGGGACTTGACTCGGGGTGGAATTTCATACTTAAAAATGGTATTTCTTGCTCTTTTAAAAAATCAAGCTCTTTGCACCCAGAGGAGGAAAACTCCTGACCCCGCGGTCAGAAAAAAGTGTGCTTGGGAGACCAAATTTTTTTTGTGCCCAAATTGAAAAATCCTTCAGGGGACTTGACTCGTGGTGGAATTTCATACTTAAAAATGGTATTTATTGCTCTTTTTAAAAATCAAGCTCTTTGCACCCAGAGGAGGAAAACTCCAGACCCCGCGGTCAGAAAAAAGTGTGCTTGGGAGGCCAAGTTTTTTTTGTTCCCAAATTGAAAAATCCTTCAGGGGACTTGACTCGGGGTGGAATTTCATACTTAAAAATGGTATTTCTTGCTGTTTCTAAAAATCAAGGTCTTTGCACCCAGAGGAGGAAAACTCCTGACCCCGCGGTCAGAAAAAAGTGTGCTTGGGAGGCCAAATTTTTTTTGTGCCCAAATTGAAAAATCCTTCAGGGGACTTGACTCGGGATGGAATTTCATACTTAAAAATGGTATTTCTTGCTGTTTCTGAAAATCAAGCTCTTTGCACCCAGAGGAGGAAAACTCCTGACCCCGCGGTCAGAAAAAAGTGTGCTTGGGAGGCCAAAATTTTTTTGTGCCCAAATTGAAAAATCCTTCAGGGGACTTGACTCGGGGTGGAATTTCATACTTAAAAATGGTATTTCTTGCTGTTTCTAAAATTCAAGCTTTTTGCACCCAGAGGAGGAAAACTCCTTACCCCGCGGTCAGAAAAAAGTGTGCTTGGGAGGCCAAAGTTTTTTTGTGCCCAAATTGAAAAATCCTTCAGGGGACTTGACTCGGGGTGGAAGTTCATACTTAAAAATGGTATTTCTTGCTGTTTCTAAAAATCAAGCTTTTTGCACCGAGAAGAGGAAAACTGCTGACACCGGGGTCAGAAAAAAGTGTGCTTGGGAGGCCAAATTTTTTTTGTGCCCAAATTGAAAAATCCTTCAGGGGACTTGACTCGTGGTGGAATTTCATACTTAAAAATGGTATTTATTGCTCTTTTTAAAAATCAAGCTCTTTGCACCCAGAGGAGGAAAACTCCAGACCCCGCGGTCAGAAAAAAGTGTGCTTGGGAGGCCAAATTTTTTTTGTTCCCAAATTGAAAAATCCTTCAGGGGACTTGACTCGGGGTGGAATTTCATACTTAAAAATGGTATTTCTTGCTGTTTCTAAAAATCAAGGTCTTTGCACCCAGAGGAGGAAAACTCCTGACCCTGCGGTCCGAAAAAATTGTGCTTGGGAGGCCAAATTTTTTTTGTGCCCAAATTGAAAAATCCTTCAGGGGACTTGACTCGGGGTCGAATTTCATACTTAAAAATGGTATATCTTGCTCTTTTTAAAAATCAAGCTCTTTGCACCCAGAGGAGGAAAACTCCAGACCCCGCGGTCAGAAAAATGTGTGCTTGGGAGGCCAAATTTTTTTTGTTCCCAAATTGAAAAATCCTTCAGGGGACTTGACTCGGGGTGGAATTTCATACTTCAAAATGGTATATCTTGCTGTTTCTAAAAATCAAGCTCTTTGCACCCATAGGAGGAAAACTCCTGACCCCGCGGTCAGAAAAAAGTGTTCTTGGGAGGCCATTTTTTTTCTGCCCAAATTGAAAAATCATCAGGGGACTTGACTCGGGGTGGAAGTTCATACTTAAAAATGGTATTTCTTGCTTTTTCTAAAAATCAAGCTTTTTGCACCCAGAGGAGGAAAACTCCTCACCCCGCGGTCAGAAAAAAGTGTGCTTGGGAGGCCAAATTTTTTTTGTGTCCAAATTGAAAAATCCTTCAGGGGACTTGACTCGGGGTGGAATTTCATACTTAAAAATGGTATTTCTTGCTCTTTTTAAAAATCAAGCTCTTTGCACCCAGAGGAAAAAGTGTGCTTGGGAGACCAAATTTTTTTTGTGCCCACATTGAAAAATCCTTCAGGAGACTTGACTCGGGGTGAAATTTCATACTTAAAAATGGTATTTCTTTCTGTTTCTAAAAATCAAGCTCTTTGCACCCAGAGGAGGAAAACTCCTGACCCCGCGGTCAGAAAAAAGTGTCCTTGGGAGGCCATTTTTTTTTTGTGCCCAAATTGAAAAATCCTTCAGGGAACTTGGTTCGGGGTGGAATTTCATACTTAAAAATGGTATTTCTTGCTGTTTCTAAAAATCAAGCTTTTTGCACCCAGAGGAGGAAAACTCCTGACCCCGCGGTCAGAAAAAAGTGTGCTTGGGAGGCCAATTTTTTTTTGTGTCCAAATTGAAAAATCCTTCAGGGGACTTGACTCGGGGTGGAATTTCATACTTAAAAATGGTATTTCTTGCTCTTTTTAAAAATCAAGCTCTTTGCACCCAGAGGAGGAAAACTCCTGACCCCGCAGTCAGAAAAAAGTGTGCTTGGGAGGCCAAATTTTTTTTGTACCCAAATTGAAAAATCCTTCAGGGGACTTGACTCGGGGTGGAATTTCATACTTCAAAATGGTATATCTTGCTCTTTCTAAAAATCAAGCTCTTTGCACCCATAGGAGGAAAACTCCTGACCCTGCGGTCAGAAAAAAGTGTTCTTGGGAGGCCATTTTTTTTCTGCCCAAATTGAAAAATCCTTCAGGGGACTTGGTTCGGGGTGGAATTTCATACTTAAAAATGGTATTTCTTGCTTTTTCTAAAAATCAAGCTTTTTGCACCCAGAGGAGGAAAACTCCTGACCCCGCGGTCAGAAAAAATGTGCTTGGGAGGCCAAATTTTTTTTGTGTCCAAATTGAAAAATCCTTCAGGGGACTTGACTCGGGGTGGAATTTCATACTTAAAAATGGTATTTCTTGCTCTTTTTAAAAATCAAGCTCTTTGCACCCAGAGGAGGAAAACTCCTGACCCCGCAGTCAGAAAAAAGTGTGCTTGGGAGGCCAAATTTTTTTTGTACCCAAATTGAAAAATCCTTCAGGGGACTTGACTCGGGGTGGAATTTCATACTTAAAAATGGTATTTCTTGCTCTTTTAAAAAATCAAGCTCTTTGCACCCAGAGGAGGAAAACTCCTGACCCCGCGGTCAGAAAAAAGTGTGCTTGGGAGGCCAAATTTTTTTTGTGCCCAAATTGAAAAATCCTTCAGGGGACTTGACTCGTGGTGGAATTTCATACTTAAAAATGGTATTTATTGCTCTTTTTAAAAATCAAGCTCTTTGCACCCAGAGGAGGAAAACTCCTGACCCCGCGGTCAGAAAAAAGTGTCCTTGGGAGGCCAAATTTTTTTTGTACCCAAATTGAAAAATCCTTCAGGGGACTTGACTCGGGGTGGAATTTCATACTTAAAAATGGTATTTCTTGCTCTTTTTAAAAATCAAGCTCTTTGCACCCAGAGGAGGAAAACTCCTGACCCCGCAGTCAGAAAAAAGTGTGCTTGGGAGGCCAAATTTTTTTTGTACCCAAATTGAAAAATCCTTCAGGGGACTTGACTCGGGGTGGAATTTCATACTTCAAAATGGTATTTCTTGCTGTTTCTAAAAATCAAGCTCTTTGCACCCAGAGGAGGAAAACTCCTGACCCTGCGGTCAGAAAAAATTGTGCTTGGGAGGCCAAATTTTTTTTGTGCCCAAATTGAAAAATCCTTCAGGGGACTTGACTCGGGGTGGAATTTCATACTTAAAAATGGTATATCTTGCTCTTTTTAAAAATCAAGCTCTTTGCACCCAGAGGAGGAAAACTCCAGACCCCGCGGTCAGAAAAAAGTGTGCTTGGGAGGCCAAATTTTTTTTGTTCCCAAATTGAAAAATCCTTTAGGGGACTTGACTCGGGGTGGAATTTCATACTTAAAAATGGTATTTCTTGCTGTTTCTAAAAATCAAGCTCTTTGCACCCAGAGGAGGAAAACTCCTGACCCCGCGGTCAGAAAAAAGTGTGCTTGGGAGGCCAAATTTTTTTTGTGCCCAAATTGAAAATCCTTCAGGGGACTTGCCTCGGGGTGGAATTTCATACTTAAAAATGGTATTTCTTGCTCTTTCTAAAAATCAAGCTTTTTTGCACCCAGAGGTGGAAAACTCCTGATTCCGCGGTCACAGAAAAGTGTGCTTGGGAGGCCAAATTTTTTTGTACCCAAATTGAAAAATCCCTCAGGGGACTTGACTCGGGGTGGAATTTCATACTTAAAAATGGTATTTCTTGCTGTTTCTAAAATTCAAGCTTTTTGCACCCAGAGGAGGAAAACTCCTGAGCAGAAAAAAGTGTGCTTGGGAGGCCAAATTTTTTTTGTGCCCAAATTGAAAAATCCTTCAGGGGACTTGACTCGGGGTGGAATTTCATACTTAAAAATGGTATTTCTTGCTCTTTTTAAAAATTAAGCTCTTTGCACCCAGAGGAGGAAAACTCCTGACCCCGCAGTCAGAAAAAAGTGTGCTTGGGAGGCCAAATTTTTTTTGTTCCCAAATTGAAAAATCCTTCAGGGGACTTGACTCGGGGTGGAATTTCATACTTAAAAATGGTATTTCTTGCTGTTTCTAAAAATCAAGCTTTTTGCACCCAGAGGAGGAAAACTCCTGACCCCGGGGTCAGAAAAAAGTGTACTTGGGAGGCCAAATTTTTTTTGTGCCCACATTGAAAAATCCTTCAGGGGACTTGACTCGGGGTGAAATTTCATACTTAAAAATGGTATTTCTTGCTGTTTCTAAAAATCAAGCTCTTTGCACCCAGAGGAGGAAAACTCCTGACCCCGCGGTCAGAAAAAAATGTGCTTGGGAGGCCAAATTTTTTTGTACCCAAATTGAAAAATCCCTCAGGGGACTTGACTCGGGGTGGAATTTCATACTTAAAAATGGTATTTCTTGCTGTTTCTAAAATTCAAGCTTTTTGCACCCAGAGGAGGAAAACTCCTGACCAGAAAAGAGTGTGCTTGGGAGGCCAAATTTTTTTTGTGCCCAAATTGAAAAATCCTTCAGGGGACTTGACTCGGGATGGAATTTCATACTTAAAAATGGTATTTCTTGCTGTTTCTGAAATTCAAGCTTTTTGCACCCAGAGGAGGAAAACTCCTGACCAGAAAAGAGTGTGCTTGGGAGGCCAAATTTTTTTTGTGCCCAAATTGAAAAATCCTTCAGGGGACTTGACTCGGGGTGGAATTTCATACTTAAAAATGGTATTTCTTGCTCTTTTTAAAAATTAAGCTCTTTGCACCCAGAGGAGGAAAACTCCTGAACCCGCGGTCAGAAAAAAGTGTGCTTGGGAGGCCAAATTTTTTTTGTGCCCAAATTGAAAAATCCTTCAGGGGACTTGACTCGGGATGGAATTTCATACTTAAAAATGGTATTTCTTGCTGTTTCTGAAAATCAAGCTCTTTGCACCCAGAGGAGGAAAACTCCTGACCCCGCGGTCAGAAAAAAGTGTGCTTGGGAGGCCAAAATTTTTTTGTGCCCAAATTGAAAAATCCTTCAGGGGACTTGACTCGGGGTGGAATTTCATACTTAAAAATGGTATTTCTTGCTGTTTCTAAAATTCAAGCTTTTTACACACAGAGGAGGAAAACTCCTGACCCCGAGGTCAGAAAAAAGTGTGCTTTGGAGGCCAAATTTTTTTTGTGCCCAAATTGAAAAGTCCTTCAGGGGACTTGACTCGGGGTGGAATTTCATACTTCAAAATGGTATTTCTTGCTCTTTTTAAAAATCAAGCTCTTTGTACCCAGAGGAGGAAAACTCCTCACCAGAAAAAAGTGTGCTTGGGAGGCCAAATTTTTTTTGTGCCCAAATTGAAAAATCCTTCAGGGGACTTGACTCGGGGTGGAATTTCATACTTAAAAATGGTATTTATTGCTCTTTTTAAAAATCAAGCTCTTTGCACCCAGAGGAGGAAAACTCCAGACCCCGCGGTCAGAAAAAAGTGTGCTTGGGAGGCCAAATTTTTTTTGTGCCCACATTGAAAAATCCTTCAGGGGACTTGACTCGGGGTGAAATTTCATACTTAAAAATGGTATTTCTTGCTGTTTCTAAAAATCAAGCTCTTTGCACCCAGAGGAGGAAAACTCCTGACCCCGCGGGCAGAAAAAAATGTGCTTGGGAGGCCAAATTTTTTTGTACCCAAATTGAAAAATCCCTCAGGGGACTTGACTCGGGGTGGAATTTCATACTTAAAAATGGTATTTCTTGCTGTTTCTAAAATTCAAGCTTTTTGCACCCAGAGGAGGAAAACTCCTGACCAGAAAAAAGTGTGCTTGGGAGGCCAAATTTTTTTTGTGCCCAAATTGAAAAATCCTTCAGGGGACTTGACTCGGGGTGGAATTTCATACTTAAAAATGGTATTTCTTGCTCTTTTTAAAAATTAAGCTCTTTGCACCCAGAGGAGGAAAACTCCTGACCCCGCAGTCAGAAAAAAGTGTGCTTGGGAGGCCAAATTTTTTTTGTTCCCAAATTGAAAAATCCTTCAGGGGACTTGACTCGGGGTGGAATTTCATACTTAAAAATGGTATTTCTTGCTGTTTCTAAAAATCAAGCTTTTTGCACCCAGAGGAGGAAAACTCCTGACCCCGGGGTCAGAAAAAAGTGTACTTGGGAGGCCAAATTTTTTTTGTGCCCACATTGAAAAATCCTTCAGGGGACTTGACTCGGGGTGAAATTTCATACTTAAAAATGGTATTTCTTGCTGTTTCTAAAAATCAAGCTCTTTGCACCCAGAGGAGGAAAACTCCTGACCCCGCGGTCAGAAAAAAATGTGCTTGGGAGGCCAAATTTTTTTGTACCCAAATTGAAAAATCCCTCAGGGGACTTGACTCGGGGTGGAATTTCATACTTAAAAATGGTATTTCTTGCTGTTTCTAAAATTCAAGCTTTTTGCACCCAGAGGAGGAAAACTCCTGACCAGAAAAAAGTGTGCTTGGGAGGCCAAATTTTTTTTGTGCCCAAATTGAAAAATCCTTCAGGGGACTTGACTCGGGGTGGAATTTCATACTTAAAAATGGTATTTCTTGCTCTTTTTAAAAATTAAGCTCTTTGCACCCAGAGGAGGAAAACTCCTGACCCCGCGGTCAGAAAAGAGTGTGCTTGGGAGGCCAAATTTTTTTTGTGCCCAAATTGAAAAATCCTTCAGGGGACTTGACTCGGGATGGAATTTCATACTTAAAAATGGTATTTCTTGCTGTTTCTGAAATTCAAGCTTTTTGCACCCAGAGGAGGAAAACTCCTGACCAGAAAAGAGTGTGCTTGGGAGGCCAAATTTTTTTTGTGCCCAAATTGAAAAATCCTTCAGGGGACTTGACTCGGGGTGGAATTTCATACTTAAAAATGGTATTTCTTGCTCTTTTTAAAAATTAAGCTCTTTGCACCCAGAGGAGGAAAACTCCTGAACCCGCGGTCAGAAAAAAGTGTGCTTGGGAGGCCAAATTTTTTTTGTGCCCAAATTGAAAAATCCTTCAGGGGACTTGACTCGGGATGGAATTTCATACTTAAAAATGGTATTTCTTGCTGTTTCTGAAAATCAAGCTCTTTGCACCCAGAGGAGGAAAACTCCTGACCCCGCGGTCAGAAAAAAGTGTGCTTGGGAGGCCAAAATTTTTTTGTGCCCAAATTGAAAAATCCTTCAGGGGACTTGACTCGGGGTGGAATTTCATACTTAAAAATGGTATTTCTTGCTGTTTCTAAAATTCAAGCTTTTTACACACAGAGGAGGAAAACTCCTGACCCCGAGGTCAGAAAAAAGTGTGCTTGGGAGGCCAAATTTTTTTTGTGCCCAAATTGAAAAGTCCTTCAGGGAACTTGACTCGGGGTGGAATTTCATACTTCAAAATGGTATTTCTTGCTCTTTTTAAAAATCAAGCTCTTTGTACCCAGAGGAGGAAAACTCCTCACCAGAAAAAAGTGTGCTTGGGAGGCCAAATTTTTTTTGTGCGCAAATTGAAAAATCCTTCAGGGGACTTGACTCGGGGTGGAATTTCATACTTAAAAATGGTATTTCTTGCTGTTTCTAAAAATCACGGTCTTTGCACCCAGAGGAGGAAAACTCCTGACCATGCGGTCCGAAAAAATTGTGCTTGGGAGGCCAAATTTTTTTTGTGCCCAAATTGAAAAATCCTTCAGGGGACTTGACTCGGGGTGGAATTTCATACTTAAAAATGGTATATCTTGCTCTTTTTAAAAATCAAGCTCTTTGCACCCAGAGGAGGAAAACTCCTGACCCCGCAGTCAGAAAAAAGTGTGCTTGGGAGGCCAAATTTTTTTTGTTCCCAAATTGAAAAATCCTTCAGGGGACTTGACTCGGGGTGGAATTTCATACTTAAAAATGGTATTTCTTGCTGTTTCTAAAAATCAAGCTTTTTGCACCCAGAGGAGGAAAACTCCTGACCCCGGGGTCAGAAAAAAGTGTACTTGGGAGGCCAAATTTTTTTTGTGCCCACATTGAAAAATCCTTCAGGGGACTTGACTCGGGGTGAAATTTCATACTTAAAAATGGTATTTCTTGCTGTTTCTAAAAATCAAGCTCTTTGCACCCAGAGGAGGAAAACTCCTGACCCCGCGGTTAGAAAAAAATGTGCTTGGGAGGCCAAATTTTTTTTGTACCCAAATTGAAAAATCCCTCAGGGGACTTGACTCGGGGTGGAATTTCATACTTAAAAATGGTATTTCTTGCTGTTTCTAAAATTCAAGCTTTTTGCACCCAGAGGAGGAAAACTCCTGACCAGAAAAAAGTGTGCTTGGGAGGCCAAATTTTTTTTGTGCCCAAATTGAAAAATCCTTCAGGGGACTTGACTCGGGGTGGAATTTCATACTTAAAAATGGTATTTCTTGCTCTTTTTAAAAATTAAGCTCTTTGCACCCAGAGGAGGAAAACTCCTGACCCCGCGGTCAGAAAAAAGTGTGCTTGGGAGGCCAAATTTTTTTTGTGCCCACATTGAAAAATCCTTCAGGGGACTTGACTCGGGATGGAATTTCATACTTAAAAATGGTATTTCTTGCTGTTTCTGAAAATCAAGCTCTTTGCACCCAGAGGAGGAAAACTCCTGACCCCGCGGTCAGAAAAAAGTGTGCTTGGGAGGCCAAAATTTTTTTGTGCCCAAATTGAAAAATCCTTCAGGGGACTTGACTCGGGGTGGAATTTCATACTTAAAAATGGTATTTCTTGCTGTTTCTAAAATTCAAGCTTTTTGCACCCAGAGGAGGAAAACTCCTTACCCCGCGGTCAGAAAAAAGTGTGCTTGGGAGGCCAAAGTTTTTTTGTGCCCAAATTGAAAAATCCTTCAGGGGACTTGGCTCGGGGTGGAAGTTCATACTTAAAAATGGTATTTCTTGCTGTTTCTAAAAATCAAGCTTTTTGCACCGAGAAGAGGAAAACTGCTGACACCGGGGTCAGAAAAAAGTGTGCTTGGGAGGCCAAATTTTTTTTGTGCCCAAATTGAAAAATCCTTCAGGGGACTTGACTCGGGGTCGAATTTCATACTTAAAAATGGTATATCTTGCTCTTTTTAAAAATCAAGCTCTTTGCACCCAGAGGAGGAAAACTCCAGACCCCGCGGTCAGAAAAATGTGTGCTTGGGAGGCCAAATTTTTTTTGTTCCCAAATTGAAAAATCCTTCAGGGGACTTGACTCGGGGTGGAATTTCATACTTCAAAATGGTATATCTTGCTGTTTCTAAAAATCAAGCTCTTTGCACCCATAGGAGGAAAACTCCTGACCCCGCGGTCAGAAAAAAGTGTTCTTGGGAGGCCATTTTTTTTCTGCCCAAATTGAAAAATCCTTCAGGGGACTTGACTCGGGGTGGAAGTTCATACTTAAAAATGGTATTTCTTGCTTTTTCTAAAAATCAAGCTTTTTGCACCCAGAGGAGGAAAACTCCTGACCCCGCGGTCAGAAAAAAGTGTGCTTGGGAGGCCAAATTTTTTTTGTGTCCAAATTGAAAAATCCTTCAGGGGACTTGACTCGGGGTGGAATTTCATACTTAAAAATGGTATTTCTTGCTCTTTTTAAAAATCAAGCTCTTTGCACCCAGAGGAAAAAGTGTGCTTGGGAGACCAAATTTTTTTTGTGCCCACATTGAAAAATCCTTCAGGAGACTTGACTCGGGGTGAAATTTCATACTTAAAAATGGTATTTCTTTCTGTTTCTAAAAATCAAGCTCTTTGCACCCAGAGGAGGAAAACTCCTGACCCCGCGGTCAGAAAAAAGTGTGCTTGGGAGGCCAAATTTTTTTTGTGCCCAAATTGAAAAATCCTTCAGGGGACTTGACTCGGGGTGGAATTTCATACTTAAAAATGGTATTTCTTGCTGTTTCTAAAAATCAAGCTCTTTGCACCCAGAGGAGGAAAACTCCTGACCCCGTGGTCAGAAAAAAGTGTCCTTGGGAGGCCATTTTTTTTTGTGCCCAAATTGAAAAATCCTTCAGGGAACTTGGTTCGGGGTGGAATTTCATACTTAAAAATGGTATTTCTTGCTCTTTTTAAAAATCAAGCTTTTTGCACCCAGAGGAGGAAAACTCCTGACCCCGCAGTCAGAAAAAAGTGTGCTTGGGAGGCCAAATTTTTTTTGTACCCAAATTGAAAAATCCTTCAGGGGACTTGACTCGGGGTGGAATTTCATACTTAAAAATGGTATTTCTTGCTCTTTTAAAAAATCAAGCTCTTTGCACCCAGAGGAGGAAAACTCCTGACCCCGCGGTCAGAAAAAAGTGTGCTTGGGAGGCCAAATTTTTTTTGTGTCCAAATTGAAAAATCCTTCAGGGGACTTGACTCGGGGTGGAATTTCATACTTAAAAATGGTATTTCTTGCTCTTTTTAAAAATCAAGCTCTTTGCACCCAGAGGAAAAAGTGTGCTTGGGAGACCAAATTTTTTTTGTGCCCACATTGAAAAATCCTTCAGGAGACTTGACTCGGGGTGAAATTTCATACTTAAAAATGGTATTTCTTTCTGTTTCTAAAAATCAAGCTCTTTGCACCCAGAGGAGGAAAACTCCTGACCCCGCGGTCAGAAAAAAGTGTGCTTGGGAGGCCAAATTTTTTTTGTGCCCAAATTGAAAAATCCTTCAGGGGACTTGACTCGGGGTGGAATTTCATACTTAAAAATGGTATTTCTTGCTGTTTCTAAAAATCAAGCTCTTTGCACCCAGAGGAGGAAAACTCCTGACCCCGTGGTCAGAAAAAAGTGTCCTTGGGAGGCCATTTTTTTTTGTGCCCAAATTGAAAAATCCTTCAGGGAACTTGGTTCGGGGTGGAATTTCATACTTAAAAATGGTATTTCTTGCTGTTTCTAAAAATCAAGCTTTTTGCACCCAGAGGAGGAAAACTCCTGACCCCGCGGTCAGAAAAAAGTGTGCTTGGGAGGCCAATTTTTTTTTGTGTCCAAATTGAAAAATCCTTCAGGGGACTTGACTCGGGGTGGAATTTCATACTTAAAAATGGTATTTCTTGCTCTTTTTAAAAATCAAGCTCTTTGCACCCAGAGGAGGAAAACTCCTGACCCCGCAGTCAGAAAAAAGTGTGCTTGGGAGGCCAAATTTTTTTTGTACCCAAATTGAAAAATCCTTCAGGGGACTTGACTCGGGGTGGAATTTCATACTTAAAAATGGTATTTCTTGCTCTTTTAAAAAATCAAGCTCTTTGCACCCAAAGGAGGAAAACTCCTGACCCCGCGGTCAGAAAAAAGTGTGCTTGGGAGGCCAAATTTTTTTTGTGCCCAAATTGAAAAATCCTTCAGGGGACTTGGTTCGGGGTGGAATTTCATACTTAAAAATGGTATTTCTTGCTTTTTCTAAAAATCAAGCTTTTTGCACCCAGAGGAGGAAAACTCCTGACCCCGCGGTCAGAAAAAAGTGTGCTTGGGAGGCCAAATTTTTTTTGTGTCCAAATTGAAAAATCCTTCAGGGGACTTGACTCGGGGTGGAAGTTCATACTTAAAAATGGTATTTCTTGCTGTTTCTAAAAATCAAGCTTTTTGCACCCAGAGGAGGAAAACTGCTGACACCGGGGTCAGAAAAAAGTGTTCTTGGGAGGCCATTTTTTTTCTGCCCAAATTGAAAAATCCTTCAGGGGACTTGGTTCGGGGTGGAATTTCATACTTAAAAATGGCATTTCTTGCTTTTTCTAAAAATCAAGCTTTTTGCACCCAGAGGAGGAAAACTCCTGACCCCGCGGTCAGAAAAAATGTGCTTGGGAGGCCAAATTTTTTTTGTGTCCAAATTGAAAAATCCTTCAGGGGACTTGACTCGGGGTGGAATTTCATACTTAAAAATGGTATTTCTTGCTCTTTTTAAAAATCAAGCTCTTTGCACCCAAAGGAAAAAGTGTGCTTGGGAAACCAAATTTTTTTTGTGCCCACATTGAAAAATCCTTCAGGGGACTTGACTCGGGGTGAAATTTCATACTTAAAAATGGTATTTCTCTCTGTTTCTAAAAATCAAGCTCTTTGCACCCAGAGGAGGAAAGCTCCTGACCCCGCGGTCAGAAAAAAGTGAGCTTGGGAGGCCAAATTTTTTTTGTACCCAAATTGAAAAATCCTTCAGGGGACTTGACTCGGGGTGGAATTTCATACTTAAAAATGGTATTTCTTGCTTTTTCTAAAAATCAAGCTTTTTGCACCCAGAGGAGGAAAACTCCTGACCCAGCGGTCAGAAAAAAGTGTGCTTGGGAGGCCAAATTTTTTTTGTGTCCAAATTGAAAAATCCTTCAGGGGACTTGACTCGGGGTGGAAGTTCATACTTAAAAATGGTATATCTTGCTCTTTCTAAAAATCAAGCTCTTTGCACCCATAGGAGGAAAACTCCTGACCCTGCGGTCAGAAAAAAGTGTTCTTGGGAGGCCATTTTTTTTCTGCCCAAATTGAAAAATCCTTCAGGGGACTTGGTTCGGGGTGGAATTTCATACTTAAAAATGGTATTTCTTGCTTTTTCTAAAAATCAAGCTTTTTGCACCCAGAGGAGGAAAACTCCTGACCCCGCGGTCAGAAAAAATGTGCTTGGGAGGCCAAATTTTTTTTGTGTCCAAATTGAAAAATCCTTCAGGGGACTTGACTCGGGGTGGAATTTCATACTTAAAAATGGTATTTCTTGCTCTTTTTAAAAATCAAGCTCTTTGCACCCAGAGGAAAAAGTGTGCTTGGGAGACCAAATTTTTTTTGTGCCCACATTGAAAAATCCTTCAGGGGACTTGACTCGGGGTGAAATTTCATACTTAAAAATGGTATTTCTCTCTGTTTCTAAAAATCAAGCTCTTTGCACCCAGAGGAGGAAAACTCCTGACCTCGCGGTCAGAAAAAAGTGTGCTTGGGAGGCCAAATTTTTTTTGTACCCAAATTGAAAAATCCTTCAGGGGACTTGACTCGGGGTGGAATTTCATACTTAAAAATGGTATTTCTTGCTCTTTTAAAAAATCAAGCTCTTTGCACCCAGAGGAGGAAAACTCCTGACCCCGCGGTCAGAAAAAAGTGTTCTTGGGAGGCCATTTTTTTCTGCCCAAATTGAAAAATCCTTCAGGGGACTTGGTTCGGGGTGGAATTTCATACTTAAAAATGGTATTTCTTGCTTTTTCTAAAAATCAAGCTTTTTGCACCCAGAGGAGGAAAACTCCTGACCCCGCGGTCAGAAAAAAGTGTGCTTGGGAGGCCAAATTTTTTTTGTGTCCAAATTGAAAAATCCTTCAGGGGACTTGACTCGGGGTGGAAGTTCATACTTAAAAATGGTATTTCTTGCTGTTTCTAAAAATCAAGCTTTTTGCACCCAGAGGAGGAAAACTGCTGACACCGGGGTCAGAAAAAAGTGTTCTTGGGAGGCCATTTTTTTTCTGCCCAAATTGAAAAATCCTTCAGGGGACTTGGTTCGGGGTGGAATTTCATACTTAAAAATGGCATTTCTTGCTTTTTCTAAAAATCAAGCTTTTTGCACCCAGAGGAGGAAAACTCCTGACCCCGCGGTCAGAAAAAATGTGCTTGGGAGGCCAAATTTTTTTTGTGTCCAAATTGAAAAATCCTTCAGGGGACTTGACTCGGGGTGGAATTTCATACTTAAAAATGGTATTTCTTGCTCTTTTTAAAAATCAAGCTCTTTGCACCCAAAGGAAAAAGTGTGCTTGGGAAACCAAATTTTTTTTGTGCCCACATTGAAAAATCCTTCAGGGGACTTGACTCGGGGTGAAATTTCATACTTAAAAATGGTATTTCTCTCTGTTTCTAAAAATCAAGCTCTTTGCACCCAGAGGAGGAAAGCTCCTGACCCCGCGGTCAGAAAAAAGTGAGCTTGGGAGGCCAAATTTTTTTTGTACCCAAATTGAAAAATCCTTCAGGGGACTTGACTCGGGGTGGAATTTCATACTTAAAAATGGTATTTCTTGCTTTTTCTAAAAATCAAGCTTTTTGCACCCAGAGGAGGAAAACTCCTGACCCAGCGGTCAGAAAAAAGTGTGCTTGGGAGGCCAAATTTTTTTTGTGTCCAAATTGAAAAATCCTTCAGGGGACTTGACTCGGGGTGGAAGTTCATACTTAAAAATGGTATATCTTGCTCTTTCTAAAAATCAAGCTCTTTGCACCCATAGGAGGAAAACTCCTGACCCTGCGGTCAGAAAAAAGTGTTCTTGGGAGGCCATTTTTTTTCTGCCCAAATTGAAAAATCCTTCAGGGGACTTGGTTCGGGGTGGAATTTCATACTTAAAAATGGTATTTCTTGCTTTTTCTAAAAATCAAGCTTTTTGCACCCAGAGGAGGAAAACTCCTGACCCCGCGGTCAGAAAAAATGTGCTTGGGAGGCCAAATTTTTTTTGTGTCCAAATTGAAAAATCCTTCAGGGGACTTGACTCGGGGTGGAATTTCATACTTAAAAATGGTATTTCTTGCTCTTTTTAAAAATCAAGCTCTTTGCACCCAGAGGAAAAAGTGTGCTTGGGAGACCAAATTTTTTTTGTGCCCACATTGAAAAATCCTTCAGGGGACTTGACTCGGGGTGAAATTTCATACTTAAAAATGGTATTTCTCTCTGTTTCTAAAAATCAAGCTCTTTGCACCCAGAGGAGGAAAACTCCTGACCTCGCGGTCAGAAAAAAGTGTGCTTGGGAGGCCAAATTTTTTTTGTACCCAAATTGAAAAATCCTTCAGGGGACTTGACTCGGGGTGGAATTTCATACTTAAAAATGGTATTTCTTGCTCTTTTAAAAAATCAAGCTCTTTGCACCCAGAGGAGGAAAACTCCTGACCCCGCGGTCAGAAAAAAGTGTGCTTGGGAGGCCAAATTTTTTTTGTGCTCAAATTGAAAAATCCTTCAGGGGACTTGACTCGGGGTGGAATTTCATACTTAAAAATGGTATTTCTTGCTGTTTCTAAAAATCAAGCTCTTTGCACCCAGAGGAGGAAAACTCCTGACCCGGCGGAAAGAAAAAAGTGTGTTTGGGAGGCCAAATTTTTTTTCTGCCCAAATTGAAAAATCCTTCAGGGGACTTGACTCGGGGTGGAATTTCATACTTAAAAATGGTATTTCTTGCTCTTTTAAAAATCAAGCTCTTTGCACCCAAAGGAGGAAAACTCCTGACCCCGCGGTCAAAAAAAATATGCTTGGGAGGCCAAATTTTTTTTGTGCCCAAATTGAAAAATCCTTCCGGGGATTTGACTCGGGGTGGAATTTCATACTTCAAAATGGTATATCTTGCTGTTTCTAAAAATCAAGCTCTTTGCACCCATAGGAGGAAAACTCCTGACCCCATCGTCAGAAAAAAGTGTCCTTGGGAGGCCATTTTTTTTTTGTGCCCAAATTGAAAAATCCTTCAGGGAACTTGGTTCGGGGTGGAATTTCATACTTAAAAATGGTATTTCTTGCTGTTTCTAAAAATCAAGCTTTTTGCACCCAGAGGAGGAAAACTCCTGACCCCGCGGTCAGAAAAAAGTGTGCTTGGGAGGCCAAATTTTTTTTGTGTCCAAATTGAAAAATCCTTCAGGGGACTTGACTCGGGGTGGAATTTCATACTTAAAAATGGTATTTCTTGCTCTTTTTAAAAATCAAGCTCTTTGCACCCAGAGGAGGAAAACTCCTGACCCCGCGGTCAGAAAAAAGTGTGCTTGGGAGGCCAAATTTTTTTTGTGCTGAAATTGAAAAATCCTTCAGGGGACTTGATTCGGGGTGGGATATCATGCTTAAAAATAGTATTTCTTGCTGTTTCTAAAAATTAAGCTTTTTGCACCCAGAGGAGGAAAACTCCTGACCCCGCGGTCACAAAAAAGTGTGCTACGGAGGCCAAATTGTTTTTTTGTGCCCACATTGAAAAATCCTTCAGGGTACTTCCCTCGGGGTGGAATTTCATACTTAAAAATGGTATTTCTTACTCTTTCTAAAAATCAAGCTTTTTGCACATAGAGGAGGAAAACTCCTGACCCCGCGGTCACAAGAAAGTGTGCTTCGGAGGCCAAAATTTTTTTGTGCCCAAATTGAAAAATCCTTCAGGGGACTTGACTCGGGGTGGAATTTCATGCTTAAAAATGGTATATCTTGCTCTTTCTAACAATCAAGCTTTTTCCACATAGAGGAAAAGTTCCTAACACTAACCCTAACCCTAACCCTAACCCTAACCCTAACCCTAACCCTAACCCTAACCCTTTTTTTTTCTTTCACAAAAAAGTGTGCTTCGGAGGCCAAATTTTTTTTGTGCCCAAACTGAAAAATCCTTCAGGGGACTTGACTCGGGGTGGAATTTCATGCTTAAAAATGGTATATCTTGCTCTTTCTAAAAATCAAGCTTTTTCCACATAGAGGAAAAGTTCCTAACCGTAACCCTAAGCCTAAGCCTAACCCTAACCCTAACCCTAACCCTTTTTCTTTCTTTCACAAAAAAGTGTGCTTCGGAGGCCAAATTTTTTTTGTGCCCAATTTTAAAAATCCTTCAGGGGACTTGACTCGGGGTGGAATTTCATGCTTAAAAATGGTATTTCTTGCTGTTTCTAAAAATTAAGCTTTTTGCACATAGAGGAGGAAAAGTTCCTAACCCTAACCCTAACCCTAACCCTAACCCTAATCCTAACCCTAACCCTAACCCTAACCCTAACCCTAACCCTAACACTTTTTCTTTCTTTCACAAAAAAGTGTGCTTCGGAGGCCAAATTTTTTTCTGCCCAAATTGAAAAATCCTTCAGGGGACTTGACTCGGGGTGGAATTTCATGCTTAAAAATGGTATTTCTTGCTGTTTCTAAAAATTAAGCTTTTTGCACCCAGAGGTGGAAAACTCTTGACCGCGCGGTCAGAAAAAAGTGAGCTTTGGAGGCCAAATTTTTTTTGTGCTGAAATTGAAAAATCCTTCAGGGGACTTGATTTGGGGTGGAATTTCATGCTTAAAAATAGTATTTCTGCTGTTTCTAAAAATTAAGCTATTTGCACCCAGAGGAGAAAAACTCCTGACCCCGCGGTCAGAAAAAAGTATGCTTCGGAGGCCAAATTTTTTTTCTGCCCAAATTGAAAAATCCTTCAGTGGACTTGACTCATGGTGGAATTTCATACTTAAAAATGGTATTACTTGAAGTGTTTAAAAATTAAGCTTTTTGCACCCAGAGGAGTAAAACTCCTGACGCCGCGGTCACATAATAGTGAGCTTTGGAGGCCAAATTTTTTTTGTGCCCAAATTTAAAAATCCTT
This sequence comes from Natrix helvetica, assembly GCF_964273705.1. NCBI lineage: Eukaryota > Metazoa > Chordata > Lepidosauria > Squamata > Natricidae > Natrix > Natrix helvetica. Next base: position 55,883,361 of record NC_138558.1, on the reverse strand, counting down.
CAGGGGACTTGACTCGGGGTGGAATTTCATGCTTAAAAATAGTATTTCTTGCTGTTTCTAAAAATCAAGCTTTTTGCACATAGAGGAGGAAAAGTTCCTAACCCTAAACCTAACCCTAACCCTAACCCTAACCCTAACCCTAACCCTAACCCTAACACTTTTACTTTCTTTCACAAAAAAGTGTGCTTCGGAGGCCAAATTTTTTTCTGCCCAAATTGAAAAATCCTTCAGGGGACTTGACTCGGGGTGGAATTTCATGCTTAAAAATGGTATTGCTTGCTGTTTCTAAAAATCAAACTCTTTGCAACCAGAGGAGGAAAACTCCTGACCCCGCGGTAAGAAAAAAGTGAGCTTTGGAGGCCAAATTTTTTTTGTGCCGAAATTGAAAAATCCTTCAGGGGACTTGACTCGGGGTGGAATTTCATACTTAAAAATGGTATATCTTGCTCTTTCTAACAATCAAGCTTTTTCCACATAGAGGAAAAGTTCCTAACCCTAACCCGAACCCTAACCCTAACCCTAACCCTAACCCTAACCCTTTTTCTTTCTTTCACAAAAAAGTGAGCTTTGGAGGCCAATTTTTTTTTGTGCCTAAATTGAAACATCCTTCAGGGGACCTCATTTGGGGTGGAATTTCATGCTTAAAAATGGTATTGCTTGCTGTTTCTAAAAATCAAGCTCTTTGCACCCAGAGGAGGAAAACTCCTGACCCCGCGGTCACAAAATACTGTGCTTCGGAGGCCAAAAATTTTTTCTGCCCAAATTGAAAAATCCTTCAGTGGACTTGACTCGGGGTGGAATTTCATACTTAAAAATGGTATTACTTGCTGTTTCTAAAAATTAAGCTTTTTGCACCCAGAGGAGTAAAACTCCTGACGCCGCGGTCACATAATAGTGTGCTTCGGAGGCCAAATTTTTTTCTGCCCAAATTGAAAAATCCTTCAGGGGACTTGATTCGGGGTGGGATATCATGCTTAAAAATAGTATTTCTTGCTGTTTCTAAAAATTAAGCTTTTTGCACCCAGAGGAGGAAAACTCCTGACCCCGCGGTCACAAAAAAGTGTGCTTCGGAGGCCAAATTGTTTTTTTGTGCCCAAACTGAACAATCCTTCAGGGGACTTGACTTGGGGTGGAATTTCATGCTTAAAAATGGTATTTCTTGCTCTTTCTAAAAATCAAGCTTTTTGCACATAGAGGAGGAAAACTCCTGACCCCGCACAAAAAAGTGTGCTTTGGAGGCCAAATTTTTTTTCTGCCCAAATTGAAAAATACTTCAGGGGACTTGACTCGGGGTGGAATTTCATGCTTAAAAATGGTATTTCTTGCTCTTTCTAACAATCAAGCATTTTCCACATAGAGCAGGAAAAGTTCCTAACCCTAACCCTAACCCTAACCCTAACCCTAACCCTAACCCTAACCCTAACCCTTTTTCTTTCTTTCACAAAAAAGTGTGCTTCGGAGGCCAAATTTTTTTTGTGCCCAAACTGAAAAATCCTTCAGGGGACTTGACTCGGGGTGGAATTTCATGCTTAAAAATGGTATTAATTGCTGTTTTTAAAAATGAAGCTCTTTGCACCCAGAGGAGGAAAACTACTGACCCCGCATTCCGAATAAAGTGAGCTTTGGAGGCCAAATTTTTTTTCTTCCCAAATTGAAATATCCTTCAGGGTACTTCCCTCGGGGTGGAATTTCATACTTAAAAATGGTATTTCTTACTCTTTCTAAAAATCAAGCTTTTTGCACATAGAGGAGGAAAACTCCTGACCCCGCGGTCACAAGAAAGTGTGCTTCGGAGGCCAAAATTTTTTTGTGCCCAAATTGAAAAATCCTTCAGGGGACTTGACTCGGGGTGGAATTTCATGCTTAAAAATGGTATATCTTGCTCTTTCTAAAAATCAAGCTTTTTCCACATAGAGGAAAAGTTCCTAACCGTAACCCTAACCCTAACCCTAACCCTAAGCCTAACCCTAACCCTTTTTCTTTCTTTCACAAAAAAGTGTGCTTCGGAGGCCAAATTTTTTTTGTGCCCAATTTTAAAAATCCTTCAGGGGACTTGACTCGGGGTGGAATTTCATGCTTAAAAATGGTATTTCTTGCTGTTTCTGAAAATTAAGCTTTTTGCACATAGAGGAGGAAAAGTTCCTAACCCTAACCCTAACCCTAACCCTAACCCTAACCCTAACCCTAACCCTAACCCTAACCCTAACACTTTTTCTTTCTTTCACAAAAAAGTGTGCTTCGGAGGCCAAATTTTTTTCTACCCAAATTGAAAAATCCTTCAGGGGACTTGACTCGGGGTGGAATTTCATGCTTAAAAATGGTATTTCTTGCTGTTTCTAAAAATTAAGCTTTTTGCACCCCGAGGTGGAAAACTCTTGACCGCGCGGTCAGAAAAAAGTGAGCTTTGGAGGCCAAATTTTTTTTGTGCTGAAATTAAAAAATCCTTCAGGGGACTTGATTTGGGGTGGAATTTCATGCTTAAGAATAGTATTTCTGCTGTTTCTAAAAATTAAGCTATTTGCACCCAGAGGAGGAAAACTCCTGACCCCGCGGTCAGAAAAAAGTATGCTTCGGAGGCCAAATTTTTTTTCTGCCCAAATTGAAAAATCCTTCAGTGGACTTGACTCATGGTGGAATTTCATACTTAAAAATGGTATTACTTGAAGTGTTTAAAAATTAAGCTTTTTGCACCCAGAGGAGTAAAACTCCTGACGCCGCGGTCACATAATAGTGAGCTTTGGAGGCCAAATTTTTTTTGTGCCCAAATTTAAAAATCCTTCAGGGGACTTGACTCGGGGTGGAATTTCATGCTTAAAAATAGTATTTCTTGCTTTTTCTAAAAATCAAGCTTTTTGCACATAGAGGAGGAAAAGTTCCTAACCCTAACCCTAACCCTAACCCTAACCCTAACCCTAACCCTAACCCTTTTTCTTTCTTTCACAAAAAAGTGAGCTTTGGAGGCCAATTTTTTTTGTGCCTAAATTGAAACATCCTTCAGGGGACCTCATTTGGGGTGGAATTTCATGCTTAAAAATGGTATTGCTTGCTGTTTCTAAAAATCAAGCTCTTTGCACCCAGAGGAGGAAAACTCCTGACCCCGCGGTCACAAAAAACTGTGCTTCGGAGGCCAAAAATTTTTTCTGCCCAAATTGAAAAATCCTTCAGTGGACTTGACTCGGGGTGGAATTTCATACTTAAAAATGGTATTACTTGCTGTTTCTAAAAATTAAGCTTTTTGCACCCAGAGGAGTAAAACTCCTGACGCCGCGGTCACATAATAGTGTGGTTCGGAGGCCAAATTTTTTTCTGCCCAAATTGAAAAATTCTTCAGGGGACTTGACTCAGGGTGGAATTTCATGCTTAAAAATGATATTTCTTGCTGTTTCTAAAAATTAAGCTTTTTGCACCCAGAGGTGGAAAACTCCTGACCCCGCGGTCAGAAAAAAGTGAGCTTTGGAGGCCAAATTTTTTTTGTGCTGAAATTGAAAAATCCTTCAGGGGACTTGATTCGGGGTGGGATATCATGCTTAAAAATAGTATTTCTTGCTGTTTCTAAAAATTAAGCTTTTTGCACCCAGAGGAGGAAAACTCCTGACCCCGCGGTCACAAAAAAGTGTGCTTCGGAGGCCAAATTGTTTTTTTGTGCCCAAACTGAACAATCCTTCAGGGGACTTGACTTGGGGTGGAATTTCATGCTTAAAAATGGTATTTCTTGCTCTTTCTAAAAATCAAGCTTTTTGCACATAGAGGAGGAAAACTCCTAACCCCGCACAAAAAAATGTGCTTTGGAGGCCAAATTTTTTTTCTGCCCAAATTGAAAAATACTTCAGGGGACTTGACTCGGGGTGGAATTTCATGCTTAAAAATGGTATTTCTTGCTCTTTCTAACAATCAAGCATTTTCCACATAGAGCAGGAAAAGTTCCTAACCCTAACCCTAACCCTAACCCTAACCCTAACCCTAACCCTAACCCTAACACTTTTTCTTTCTTTCACAAAAAAGTGTGCTTCGGAGGCCAAATTTTTTTCTACCCAAATTGAAAAATCCTTCAGGGGACTTGACTCGGGGTGGAATTTCATGCTTAAAAATGGTATTTCTTGCTGTTTCTAAAAATTAAGCTTTTTGCACCCCGAGGTGGAAAACTCTTGACCGCGCGGTCAGAAAAAAGTGAGCTTTGGAGGCCAAATTTTTTTTGTGCTGAAATTAAAAAATCCTTCAGGGGACTTGATTTGGGGTGGAATTTCATGCTTAAAAATAGTATTTCTGCTGTTTCTAAAAATTAAGCTATTTGCACCCAGAGGAGGAAAACTCCTGACCCCGCGGTCAGAAAAAAGTATGCTTCGGAGGCCAAATTTTTTTTCTGCCCAAATTGAAAAATCCTTCAGTGGACTTGACTCATGGTGGAATTTCATACTTAAAAATGGTATTACTTGAAGTGTTTAAAAATTAAGCTTTTTGCACCCAGAGGAGTAAAACTCCTGACGCCGCGGTCACATAATAGTGAGCTTTGGAGGCCAAAATTTTTTGTGCCCAAATTTAAAAATCCTTCAGGGGACTTGACTCGGGGTGGAATTTCATGCTTAAAAATAGTATTTCTTGCTGTTTCTAAAAATCAAGCTTTTTGCACATAGAGGAGGAAAAGTTCCTAACCCTAACCCTAACCCTAACCCTAACACTTTTTCTTTCTTTCACAAAAAAGTGTGCTTCGGAGGCCAAATTTTTTTCTGCCCAAATTGAAAAATCCTTCAGGGGACTTGACTCGGGGTGGAATTTCATGCTTAAAAATGATATTTCTTGCTGTTTCTAAAAATTAAGCTTTTTGCACCCAGAGGTGGAAAACTCCTGACCCCGCAGTCAGAAAAAAGTGAGCTTTGGAGGCCAAATTTTTTTTGTGCTGAAATTGAAAAATCCTTTAGGGGACTTGATTCGGGGTGGGATATCATGCTTAAAAATAGTATTTCTTGCTGTTTCTAAAAATTAAGCTTTTTGCACCCAGAGGAGGAAAACTCCTGACCCCGCGGTCACAAAAAAGTGTGCTTCGGAGGCCAAATTGTTTTTTTGTGCCCAAACTGAACAATCCTTCAGGGGACTTGACTTGGGGTGGAATTTCATGCTTAAAAATGGTATTTCTTGCTCTTTCTAAAAATCAAGCTTTTTGCACATAGAGGAGGAAAATTCCTGACCCCGCACAAAAAAGTGTGCTTCGGAGGCCAAAAATTTTTTGTGCCCAAATTGAAAAATCCTTCAGGGGACTTGACTCGGGGTGGAATTTCATGCTTAAAAATGGTATATCTTGCTCTTTCTAACAATCAAGCTTTTTCCACATAGAGGAAAAGTTCCTAACCCTAACCCTAACCCTAACCCTAACCCTAACCCTAACCCTAACCCTTTTTTTTTCTTTCACAAAAAAGTGTGCTTCGGAGGCCAAATTTTTTTTGTGCCCAAACTGAAAAATCCTTCAGGGGACTTGACTCGGGGTGGAATTTCATGCTTAAAAATGGTATATCTTGCTCTTTCTAAAAATCAAGCTTTTTCCACATAGAGGAAAAGTTCCTAACCGTAACCCTAACCCTAAGCCTAAGCCTAACCCTAACCCTAACCCTTTTTCTTTCTTTCACAAAAAAGTGTGCTTCGGAGGCCAAATTTTTTTTGTGCCCAATTTTAAAAATCCTTCAGGGGACTTGACTCGGGGTTGAATTTCATGCTTAAAAATGGTATTTCTTGCTGTTTCTAAAAATTAAGCTTTTTGCACATAGAGGAGGAAAAGTTCCTAACCCTAACCCTAACCCTAACCCTAACCCTAACCCTAACCCTAACCCTTTTTCTTTCTTTCACAAAAAAGTGTGCTTCGGAGGCCAAATTTTTTTTGTGCCCAAACTGAAAAATCCTTCAGGGGACTTGACTCGGGGTGGAATTTCATGCTTAAAAATGGTATTAATTGCTGTTTTTAAAAATGAAGCTCTTTGCACCCAGAGGAGGAAAACTACTGACCCCGCATTCCGAATAAAGTGAGCTTTGGAGGCCAAATTTTTTTTCTTCCCAAATTGAAATATCCTTCAGGGTACTTCCCTCGGGGTGGAATTTCATACTTAAAAATGGTATTTCTTACTCTTTCTAAAAATCAAGCTTTTTGCACATAGAGGAGGAAAACTCCTGACCCCGCGGTCACAAGAAAGTGTGCTTCGGAGGCCAAAATTTTTTTGTGCCCAAATTGAAAAATCCTTCAGGGGACTTGACTCGGGGTGGAATTTCATGCTTAAAAATGGTATATCTTGCTCTTTCTAAAAATCAAGCTTTTTCCACATAGAGGAAAAGTTCCTAACCGTAACCCTAACCCTAAGCCTAACCCTAAGCCTAACCCTAACCCTTTTTCTTTCTTTCACAAAAAAGTGTGCTTCGGAGGCCAAATTTTTTTTGTGCCCAATTTTAAAAATCCTTCAGGGGACTTGACTCGGGGTGGAATTTCATGCTTAAAAATGGTATTTCTTGCTGTTTCTGAAAATTAAGCTTTTTGCACATAGAGGAGGAAAAGTTCCTAACCCTAACCCTAACCCTAACCCTAACCCTAACACTTTTTCTTTCTTTCACAAAAAAGTGTGCTTCGGAGGCCAAATTTTTTTCTACCCAAATTGAAAAATCCTTCAGGGGACTTGACTCGGGGTGGAATTTCATGCTTAAAAATGGTATTTCTTGCTGTTTCTAAAAATTAAGCTTTTTGCACCCCGAGGTGGAAAACTCTTGACCGCGCGGTCAGAAAAAAGTGAGCTTTGGAGGCCAAATTTTTTTTGTGCTGAAATTAAAAAATCCTTCAGGGGACTTGATTTGGGGTGGAATTTCATGCTTAAGAATAGTATTTCTGCTGTTTCTAAAAATTAAGCTATTTGCACCCAGAGGAGGAAAACTCCTGACCCCGCGGTCAGGAAAAAGTATGCTTCGGAGGCCAAATTTTTTTTCTGCCCAAATTGAAAAATCCTTCAGTGGACTTGACTCATGGTGGAATTTCATACTTAAAAATGGTATTACTTGAAGTGTTTAAAAATTAAGCTTTTTGCACCCAGAGGAGTAAAACTCCTGACGCCGCGGTCACATAATAGTGAGCTTTGGAGGCCAAATTTTTTTTGTGCCCAAATTTAAAAATCCTTCAGGGGACTTGACTCGGGGTGGAATTTCATGCTTAAAAATAGTATTTCTTGCTTTTTCTAAAAATCAAGCTTTTTGCACATAGAGGAGGAAAAGTTCCTAACCCTAACCCTAACCCTAACCCTAACCCTAACCCTAACACTTTTTCTTTCTTTCACAAAAAAGTGTGCTTCGGAGGCCAAATTTTTTTCTGCCCAAATTGAAAAATCCTTCAGGGGACTTGACTCGGGGTGGAATTTCATGCTTAAAAATGATATTTCTTGCTGTTTCTAAAAATTAAGCTTTTTGCACCCAGAGGTGGAAAACTCCTGACCCCGCAGTCAGAAAAAAGTGAGCTTTGGAGGCCAAATTTTTTTTGTGCTGAAATTGAAAAATCCTTTAGGGGACTTGATTCGGGGTGGGATATCATGCTTAAAAATAGTATTTCTTGCTGTTTCTAAAAATTAAGCTTTTTGCACCCAGAGGAGGAAAACTCCTGACCCCGCGGTCACAAAAAAGTGTGCTTCGGAGGCCAAATTGTTTTTTTGTGCCCAAACTGAACAATCCTTCAGGGGACTTGACTTGGGGTGGAATTTCATGCTTAAAAATGGTATTTCTTGCTCTTTCTAAAAATCAAGCTTTTTGCACATAGAGGAGGAAAACTCCTGACCCCGCACAAAAAAGTGTGCTTCGGAGGCCAAAAATTTTTTGTGCCCAAATTGAAAAATCCTTCAGGGGACTTGACTCGGGGTGGAATTTCATGCTTAAAAATGGTATATCTTGCTCTTTCTAAAAATCAAGCTTTTTCCACATAGAGGAAAAGTTCCTAACCGTAACCCTAACCCTAAGCCTAAGCCTAACCCTAACCCTAACCCTTTTTCTTTCTTTCACAAAAAAGTGTGCTTCGGAGGCCAAATTTTTTTTGTGCCCAATTTTAAAAATCCTTCAGGGGACTTGACTCGGGGTGGAATTTCATGCTTAAAAATGGTATTTCTTGCTGTTTCTAAAAATTAAGCTTTTTGCACATAGAGGAGGAAAAGTTCCTAACCCTAACCCTAACCCTAACCCTAACCCTAACCCTAACCCTAACCCTAACCCTAACCCTAACCCTAACCCTAACACTTTTTCTTTCTTTCACAAAAAAGTGTGCTTCGGAGGCCAAATTTTTTTCTGCCCAAATTGAAAAATCCTTCAGGGGACTTGACTCGGGGTGGAATTTCATGCTTAAAAATGATATTTCTTGCTGTTTCTAAAAATTAAGCTTTTTGCACCCAGAGGTGGAAAACTCCTGACCCCGCAGTCAGAAAAAAGTGAGCTTTGGAGGCCAAATTTTTTTTGTGCTGAAATTGAAAAATCCTTTAGGGGACTTGATTCGGGGTGGGATATCATGCTTAAAAATAGTATTTCTTGCTGTTTCTAAAAATTAAGCTTTTTGCACCCAGAGGAGGAAAACTCCTGACCCCGCGGTCACAAAAAAGTGTGCTTCGGAGGCCAAATTGTTTTTTTGTGCCCAAACTGAACAATCCTTCAGGGGACTTGACTTGGGGTGGAATTTCATGCTTAAAAATGGTATTTCTTGCTCTTTCTAAAAATCAAGCTTTTTGCACATAGAGGAGGAAAACTCCTGACCCCGCACAAAAAAGTGTGCTTCGGAGGCCAAAAATTTTTTGTGCCCAAATTGAAAAATCCTTCAGGGGACTTGACTCGGGGTGGAATTTCATGCTTAAAAATGGTATATCTTGCTCTTTCTAAAAATCAAGCTTTTTCCACATAGAGGAAAAGTTCCTAACCGTAACCCTAACCCTAAGCCTAAGCCTAACCCTAACCCTAACCCTTTTTCTTTCTTTCACAAAAAAGTGTGCTTCGGAGGCCAAATTTTTTTTGTGCCCAATTTTAAAAATCCTTCAGGGGACTTGACTCGGGGTGGAATTTCATGCTTAAAAATGGTATTTCTTGCTGTTTCTAAAAATTAAGCTTTTTGCACATAGAGGAGGAAAAGTTCCTAACCCTAACCCTAACCCTAACCCTAACCCTAACCCTAACCCTAACCCTAACCCTAACCCTAACCCTAACCCTAACACTTTTTCTTTCTTTCACAAAAAAGTGTGCTTCGGAGGCCAAATTTTTTTCTGCCCAAATTGAAAAATCCTTCAGGGGACTTGACTCGGGGTGGAATTTCATGCTTAAAAATGGTATTTCTTGCTGTTTCTAAAAATTAAGCTTTTTGCACCCAGAGGTGGAAAACTCTTGACCGCTCGGTCAGAAAAAAGTGAGCTTTGGAGGCCAAATTTTTTTTGTGCTGAAATTGAAAAATCCTTCAGGGGACTTGATTTGGGGTGGAATTTCATGCTTAAAAATAGTATTTCTGCTGTTTCTAAAAATTAAGCTATTTGCACCCAGAGGAGGAAAACTCCTGACCCCGCGGTCAGAAAAAAGTATGCTTCGGAGGCCAAATTTTTTTTCTGCCCAAATTGAAAAATCCTTCAGTGGACTTGACTCATGGTGGAATTTCATACTTAAAAATGGTATTACTTGAAGTGTTTAAAAATTAAGCTTTTTGCACCCAGAGGAGTAAAACTCCTGACGCCGCGGTCACATAATAGTGAGCTTTGGAGGCCAAATTTTTTTTGTGCCCAAATTTAAAAATCCTTCAGGGGACTTGACTCGGGGTGGAATTTCATGCTTAAAAATAGTATTTCTTGCTGTTTCTAAAAATCAAGCTTTTTGCACATAGAGGATGAAAAGTTCCTAACCCTAACCCTAACCCTAACCCTAACCCTAACCCTAACCCTAACCCTAACCCTAACCCTAACCCTAACCCTTTTTCTTTCTTTCACAAAAAAGTGAGCTTTGGAGGCCAATTTTTTTGTGCCTAAATTGAAACATCCTTCAGGGGACCTCATTTGGGGTGGAATTTCATGCTTAAAAATGGTATTGCTTGCTGTTTCTAAAAATCAAGCTCTTTGCACCCAGAGGAGGAAAACTCCTGACCCCGCGGTCACAAAAAACTGTGCTTCGGAGGCCAAAAATTTTTTCTGCCCAAATTGAAAAATCCTTCAGTGGACTTGACTCGGGGTGGAATTTCATACTTAAAAATGGTATTACTTGCTGTTTCTAAAAATTAAGCTTTTTGCACCCAGGGGAGTAAAACTCCTGACGCCGCGGTCACATAATAGTGTGGTTCGGAGGCCAAATTTTTTTCTGCCCAAATTGAAAAATTCTTCAGGGGACTTGACTCAGGGTGGAATTTCATGCTTAAAAATGATATTTCTTGCTGTTTCTAAAAATTAAGCTTTTTGCACCCAGAGGTGGAAAACTCCTGACCCCGCGGTCAGAAAAAAGTGAGCTTTGGAGGCCAAATTTTTTTTGTGCTGAAATTGAAAAATCCTTCAGGGGACTTGATTCGGGGTGGGATATCATGCTTAAAAATAGTATTTCTTGCTGTTTCTAAAAATTAAGCTTTTTGCACCCAGAGGAGGAAAACTCCTGACCCCGCGGTCACAAAAAAGTGTGCTTCGGAGGCCAAATTGTTTTTTTGTGCCCAAACTGAACAATCCTTCAGGGGACTTGACTTGGGGTGGAATTTCATGCTTAAAAATGGTATTTCTTGCTCTTTCTAAAAATCAAGCTTTTTGCACATAGAGGAGGAAAACTCCTAACCCCGCACAAAAAAATGTGCTTTGGAGGCCAAATTTTTTTTCTGCCCAAATTGAAAAATACTTCAGGGGACTTGACTCGGGGTGGAATTTCATGCTTAAAAATGGTATTTCTTGCTCTTTCTAACAATCAAGCATTTTCCACATAGAGCAGGAAAAGTTCCTAACCCTAACCCTAACCCTAACCCTAACCCTAACCCTAACCCTAACCCTAACACTTTTTCTTTCTTTCACAAAAAAGTGTGCTTCGGAGGCCAAATTTTTTTCTACCCAAATTGAAAAATCCTTCAGGGGACTTGACTCGGGGTGGAATTTCATGCTTAAAAATGGTATTTCTTGCTGTTTCTAAAAATTAAGCTTTTTGCACCCCGAGGTGGAAAACTCTTGACCGCGCGGTCAGAAAAAAGTGAGCTTTGGAGGCCAAATTTTTTTTGTGCTGAAATTAAAAAATCCTTCAGGGGACTTGATTTGGGGTGGAATTTCATGCTTAAAAATAGTATTTCTGCTGTTTCTAAAAATTAAGCTATTTGCACCCAGAGGAGGAAAACTCCTGACCCCGCGGTCAGAAAAAAGTATGCTTCGGAGGCCAAATTTTTTTTCTGCCCAAATTGAAAAATCCTTCAGTGGACTTGACTCATGGTGGAATTTCATACTTAAAAATGGTATTACTTGAAGTGTTTAAAAATTAAGCTTTTTGCACCCAGAGGAGTAAAACTCCTGACGCCGCGGTCACATAATAGTGAGCTTTGGAGGCCAAATTTTTTTTGTGCCCAAATTTAAAAATCCTTCAGGGGACTTGACTCGGGGTGGAATTTCATGCTTAAAAATAGTATTTCTTGCTGTTTCTAAAAATCAAGCTTTTTGCACATAGAGGAGGAAAAGTTCCTAACCCTAACCCTAACCCTAACCCTAACACTTTTTCTTTCTTTCACAAAAAAGTGTGCTTCGGAGGCCAAATTTTTTTCTGCCCAAATTGAAAAATCCTTCAGGGGACTTGACTCGGGGTGGAATTTCATGCTTAAAAATGATATTTCTTGCTGTTTCTAAAAATTAAGCTTTTTGCACCCAGAGGTGGAAAACTCCTGACCCCGCAGTCAGAAAAAAGTGAGCTTTGGAGGCCAAATTTTTTTTGTGCTGAAATTGAAAAATCCTTTAGGGGACTTGATTCGGGGTGGGATATCATGCTTAAAAATAGTATTTCTTGCTGTTTCTAAAAATTAAGCTTTTTGCACCCAGAGGAGGAAAACTCCTGACCCCGCGGTCACAAAAAAGTGTGCTTCGGAGGCCAAATTGTTTTTTTGTGCCCAAACTGAACAATCCTTCAGGGGACTTGACTTGGGGTGGAATTTCATGCTTAAAAATGGTATTTCTTGCTCTTTCTAAAAATCAAGCTTTTTGCACATAGAGGAGGAAAATTCCTGACCCCGCACAAAAAAGTGTGCTTCGGAGGCCAAAAATTTTTTGTGCCCAAATTGAAAAATCCTTCAGGGGACTTGACTCGGGGTGGAATTTCATGCTTAAAAATGGTATATCTTGCTCTTTCTAACAATCAAGCTTTTTCCACATAGAGGAAAAGTTCCTAACCCTAACCCTAACCCTAACCCTAACCCTAACCCTAACCCTAACCCTAACCCTTTTTTTTTCTTTCACAAAAAAGTGTGCTTCGGAGGCCAAATTTTTTTTGTGCCCAAACTGAAAAATCCTTCAGGGGACTTGACTCGGGGTGGAATTTCATGCTTAAAAATGGTATATCTTGCTCTTTCTAAAAATCAAGCTTTTTCCACATAGAGGAAAAGTTCCTAACCGTAACCCTAACCCTAAGCCTAAGCCTAACCCTAACCCTAACCCTTTTTCTTTCTTTCACAAAAAAGTGTGCTTCGGAGGCCAAATTTTTTTTGTGCCCAATTTTAAAAATCCTTCAGGGGACTTGACTCGGGGTTGAATTTCATGCTTAAAAATGGTATTTCTTGCTGTTTCTAAAAATTAAGCTTTTTGCACATAGAGGAGGAAAAGTTCCTAACCCTAACCCTAACCCTAACCCTAACCCTAACCCTAACCCTAACCCTTTTTCTTTCTTTCACAAAAAAGTGTGCTTCGGAGGCCAAATTTTTTTTGTGCCCAAACTGAAAAATCCTTCAGGGGACTTGACTCGGGGTGGAATTTCATGCTTAAAAATGGTATTAATTGCTGTTTTTAAAAATGAAGCTCTTTGCACCCAGAGGAGGAAAACTACTGACCCCGCATTCCGAATAAAGTGAGCTTTGGAGGCCAAATTTTTTTTCTTCCCAAATTGAAATATCCTTCAGGGTACTTCCCTCGGGGTGGAATTTCATACTTAAAAATGGTATTTCTTACTCTTTCTAAAAATCAAGCTTTTTGCACATAGAGGAGGAAAACTCCTGACCCCGCGGTCACAAGAAAGTGTGCTTCGGAGGCCAAAATTTTTTTGTGCCCAAATTGAAAAATCCTTCAGGGGACTTGACTCGGGGTGGAATTTCATGCTTAAAAATGGTATATCTTGCTCTTTCTAAAAATCAAGCTTTTTCCACATAGAGGAAAAGTTCCTAACCGTAACCCTAACCCTAAGCCTAACCCTAAGCCTAACCCTAACCCTTTTTCTTTCTTTCACAAAAAAGTGTGCTTCGGAGGCCAAATTTTTTTTGTGCCCAATTTTAAAAATCCTTCAGGGGACTTGACTCGGGGTGGAATTTCATGCTTAAAAATGGTATTTCTTGCTGTTTCTGAAAATTAAGCTTTTTGCACATAGAGGAGGAAAAGTTCCTAACCCTAACCCTAACCCTAACCCTAACCCTAACCCTAACCCTAACCCTAACCCTAACACTTTTTCTTTCTTTCACAAAAAAGTGTGCTTCGGAGGCCAAATTTTTTTCTACCCAAATTGAAAAATCCTTCAGGGGACTTGACTCGGGGTGGAATTTCATGCTTAAAAATGGTATTTCTTGCTGTTTCTAAAAATTAAGCTTTTTGCACCCCGAGGTGGAAAACTCTTGACCGCGCGGTCAGAAAAAAGTGAGCTTTGGAGGCCAAATTTTTTTTGTGCTGAAATTAAAAAATCCTTCAGGGGACTTGATTTGGGGTGGAATTTCATGCTTAAGAATAGTATTTCTGCTGTTTCTAAAAATTAAGCTATTTGCACCCAGAGGAGGAAAACTCCTGACCCCGCGGTCAGGAAAAAGTATGCTTCGGAGGCCAAATTTTTTTTCTGCCCAAATTGAAAAATCCTTCAGTGGACTTGACTCATGGTGGAATTTCATACTTAAAAATGGTATTACTTGAAGTGTTTAAAAATTAAGCTTTTTGCACCCAGAGGAGTAAAACTCCTGACGCCGCGGTCACATAATAGTGAGCTTTGGAGGCCAAATTTTTTTTGTGCCCAAATTTAAAAATCCTTCAGGGGACTTGACTCGGGGTGGAATTTCATGCTTAAAAATAGTATTTCTTGCTTTTTCTAAAAATCAAGCTTTTTGCACATAGAGGAGGAAAAGTTCCTAACCCTAACCCTAACCCTAACCCTAACCCTAACCCTAACACTTTTTCTTTCTTTCACAAAAAAGTGTGCTTCGGAGGCCAAATTTTTTTCTGCCCAAATTGAAAAATCCTTCAGGGGACTTGACTCGGGGTGGAATTTCATGCTTAAAAATGATATTTCTTGCTGTTTCTAAAAATTAAGCTTTTTGCACCCAGAGGTGGAAAACTCCTGACCCCGCAGTCAGAAAAAAGTGAGCTTTGGAGGCCAAATTTTTTTTGTGCTGAAATTGAAAAATCCTTTAGGGGACTTGATTCGGGGTGGGATATCATGCTTAAAAATAGTATTTCTTGCTGTTTCTAAAAATTAAGCTTTTTGCACCCAGAGGAGGAAAACTCCTGACCCCGCGGTCACAAAAAAGTGTGCTTCGGAGGCCAAATTGTTTTTTTGTGCCCAAACTGAACAATCCTTCAGGGGACTTGACTTGGGGTGGAATTTCATGCTTAAAAATGGTATTTCTTGCTCTTTCTAAAAATCAAGCTTTTTGCACATAGAGGAGGAAAACTCCTGACCCCGCACAAAAAAGTGTGCTTCGGAGGCCAAAAATTTTTTGTGCCCAAATTGAAAAATCCTTCAGGGGACTTGACTCGGGGTGGAATTTCATGCTTAAAAATGGTATATCTTGCTCTTTCTAAAAATCAAGCTTTTTCCACATAGAGGAAAAGTTCCTAACCGTAACCCTAACCCTAAGCCTAAGCCTAACCCTAACCCTAACACTTTTTCTTTCTTTCACAAAAAAGTGTGCTTCGGAGGCCAAATTTTTTTCTACCCAAATTGAAAAATCCTTCAGGGGACTTGACTCGGGGTGGAATTTCATGCTTAAAAATGGTATTTCTTGCTGTTTCTAAAAATTAAGCTTTTTGCACCCCGAGGTGGAAAACTCTTGACCGCGCGGTCAGAAAAAAGTGAGCTTTGGAGGCCAAATTTTTTTTGTGCTGAAATTAAAAAATCCTTCAGGGGACTTGATTTGGGGTGGAATTTCATGCTTAAGAATAGTATTTCTGCTGTTTCTAAAAATTAAGCTATTTGCACCCAGAGGAGGAAAACTCCTGACCCCGCGGTCAGGAAAAAGTATGCTTCGGAGGCCAAATTTTTTTTCTGCCCAAATTGAAAAATCCTTCAGTGGACTTGACTCATGGTGGAATTTCATACTTAAAAATGGTATTACTTGAAGTGTTTAAAAATTAAGCTTTTTGCACCCAGAGGAGTAAAACTCCTGACGCCGCGGTCACATAATAGTGAGCTTTGGAGGCCAAATTTTTTTTGTGCCCAAATTTAAAAATCCTTCAGGGGACTTGACTCGGGGTGGAATTTCATGCTTAAAAATAGTATTTCTTGCTTTTTCTAAAAATCAAGCTTTTTGCACATAGAGGAGGAAAAGTTCCTAACCCTAACCCTAACCCTAACCCTAACCCTAACCCTAACACTTTTTCTTTCTTTCACAAAAAAGTGTGCTTCGGAGGCCAAATTTTTTTCTGCCCAAATTGAAAAATCCTTCAGGGGACTTGACTCGGGGTGGAATTTCATGCTTAAAAATGATATTTCTTGCTGTTTCTAAAAATTAAGCTTTTTGCACCCAGAGGTGGAAAACTCCTGACCCCGCAGTCAGAAAAAAGTGAGCTTTGGAGGCCAAATTTTTTTTGTGCTGAAATTGAAAAATCCTTTAGGGGACTTGATTCGGGGTGGGATATCATGCTTAAAAATAGTATTTCTTGCTGTTTCTAAAAATTAAGCTTTTTGCACCCAGAGGAGGAAAACTCCTGACCCCGCGGTCACAAAAAAGTGTGCTTCGGAGGCCAAATTGTTTTTTTGTGCCCAAACTGAACAATCCTTCAGGGGACTTGACTTGGGGTGGAATTTCATGCTTAAAAATGGTATTTCTTGCTCTTTCTAAAAATCAAGCTTTTTGCACATAGAGGAGGAAAACTCCTGACCCCGCACAAAAAAGTGTGCTTCGGAGGCCAAAAATTTTTTGTGCCCAAATTGAAAAATCCTTCAGGGGACTTGACTCGGGGTGGAATTTCATGCTTAAAAATGGTATATCTTGCTCTTTCTAAAAATCAAGCTTTTTCCACATAGAGGAAAAGTTCCTAACCGTAACCCTAAGCCTAAGCCTAAGCCTAACCCTAACCCTAACCCTTTTTCTTTCTTTCACAAAAAAGTGTGCTTCGGAGGCCAAATTTTTTTTGTGCCCAATTTTAAAAATCCTTCAGGGGACTTGACTCGGGGTGGAATTTCATGCTTAAAAATGGTATTTCTTGCTGTTTCTAAAAATTAAGCTTTTTGCACATAGAGGAGGAAAAGTTCCTAACCCTAACCCTAACCCTAACCCTAACCCTAACCCTAACCCTAACCCTAACCCTAACCCTAACCCTAACACTTTTTCTTTCTTTCACAAAAAAGTGTGCTTCGGAGGCCAAATTTTTTTCTGCCCAAATTGAAAAATCCTTCAGGGGACTTGACTCGGGGTGGAATTTCATGCTTAAAAATGGTATTTCTTGCTGTTTCTAAAAATTAAGCTTTTTGCACCCAGAGGTGGAAAACTCTTGACCGCTCGGTCAGAAAAAAGTGAGCTTTGGAGGCCAAATTTTTTTTGTGCTGAAATTGAAAAATCCTTCAGGGGACTTGATTTGGGGTGGAATTTCATGCTTAAAAATAGTATTTCTGCTGTTTCTAAAAATTAAGCTATTTGCACCCAGAGGAGGAAAACTCCTGACCCCGCGGTCAGAAAAAAGTATGCTTCGGAGGCCAAATTTTTTTTCTGCCCAAATTGAAAAATCCTTCAGTGGACTTGACTCATGGTGGAATTTCATACTTAAAAATGGTATTACTTGAAGTGTTTAAAAATTAAGCTTTTTGCACCCAGAGGAGTAAAACTCCTGACGCCGCGGTCACATAATAGTGAGCTTTGGAGGCCAAATTTTTTTTGTGCCCAAATTTAAAAATCCTTCAGGGGACTTGACTCGGGGTGGAATTTCATGCTTAAAAATAGTATTTCTTGCTGTTTCTAAAAATCAAGCTTTTTGCACATAGAGGAGGAAAAGTTCCTAACCCTAACCCTAACCCTAACCCTAACCCTAACCCTAACCCTAACCCTAACCCTAACCCTTTTTCTTTCTTTCACAAAAAAGTGAGCTTTGGAGGCCAATTTTTTTTGTGCCTAAATTGAAACATCCTTCAGGGGACCTCATTTGGGGTGGAATTTCATGCTTAAAAATGGTATTGCTTGCTGTTTCTAAAAATCAAGCTCTTTGCACCCAGAGGAGGAAAACTCCTGACCCCGCGGTCACAAAAAACTGTGCTTCGGAGGCCAAAAATTTTTTCTGCCCAAATTGAAAAATCCTTCAGTGGACTTGACTCGGGGTGGAATTTCATACTTAAAAATGGTATTACTTGCTGTTTCTAAAAATTAAGCTTTTTGCACCCAGAGGAGTAAAACTCCTGACGCCGCGGTCACATAATAGTGTGGTTCGGAGGCCAAATTTTTTTCTGCCCAAATTGAAAAATTCTTCAGGGGACTTGACTCAGGGTGGAATTTCATGCTTAAAAATGATATTTCTTGCTGTTTCTAAAAATTAAGCTTTTTGCACCCAGAGGTGGAAAACTCCTGACCCCGCGGTCAGAAAAAAGTGAGCTTTGGAGGCCAAATTTTTTTTGTGCTGAAATTGAAAAATCCTTCAGGGGACTTGATTCGGGGTGGGATATCATGCTTAAAAATAGTATTTCTTGCTGTTTCTAAAAATTAAGCTTTTTGCACCCAGAGGAGGAAAACTCCTGACCCCGCGGTCACAAAAAAGTGTGCTTCGGAGGCCAAATTGTTTTTTTGTGCCCAAACTGAACAATCCTTCAGGGGACTTGACTTGGGGTGGAATTTCATGCTTAAAAATGGTATTTCTTGCTCTTTCTAAAAATCAAGCTTTTTGCACATAGAGGAGGAAAACTCCTAACCCCGCACAAAAAAATGTGCTTTGGAGGCCAAATTTTTTTTCTGCCCAAATTGAAAAATACTTCAGGGGACTTGACTCGGGGTGGAATTTCATGCTTAAAAATGGTATTTCTTGCTCTTTCTAACAATCAAGCATTTTCCACATAGAGCAGGAAAAGTTCCTAACCCTAACCCTAACCCTAACCCTAACCCTAACCCTAACCCTAACCCTAACACTTTTTCTTTCTTTCACAAAAAAGTGTGCTTCGGAGGCCAAATTTTTTTCTACCCAAATTGAAAAATCCTTCAGGGGACTTGACTCGGGGTGGAATTTCATGCTTAAAAATGGTATTTCTTGCTGTTTCTAAAAATTAAGCTTTTTGCACCCCGAGGTGGAAAACTCTTGACCGCGCGGTCAGAAAAAAGTGAGCTTTGGAGGCCAAATTTTTTTTGTGCTGAAATTAAAAAATCCTTCAGGGGACTTGATTTGGGGTGGAATTTCATGCTTAAAAATAGTATTTCTGCTGTTTCTAAAAATTAAGCTATTTGCACCCAGAGGAGGAAAACTCCTGACCCCGCGGTCAGAAAAAAGTATGCTTCGGAGGCCAAATTTTTTTTCTGCCCAAATTGAAAAATCCTTCAGTGGACTTGACTCATGGTGGAATTTCATACTTAAAAATGGTATTACTTGAAGTGTTTAAAAATTAAGCTTTTTGCACCCAGAGGAGTAAAACTCCTGACGCCGCGGTCACATAATAGTGAGCTTTGGAGGCCAAATTTTTTTTGTGCCCAAATTTAAAAATCCTTCAGGGGACTTGACTCGGGGTGGAATTTCATGCTTAAAAATAGTATTTCTTGCTGTTTCTAAAAATCAAGCTTTTTGCACATAGAGGAGGAAAAGTTCCTAACCCTAACCCTAACCCTAACCCTAACACTTTTTCTTTCTTTCACAAAAAAGTGTGCTTCGGAGGCCAAATTTTTTTCTGCCCAAATTGAAAAATCCTTCAGGGGACTTGACTCGGGGTGGAATTTCATGCTTAAAAATGATATTTCTTGCTGTTTCTAAAAATTAAGCTTTTTGCACCCAGAGGTGGAAAACTCCTGACCCCGCAGTCAGAAAAAAGTGAGCTTTGGAGGCCAAATTTTTTTTGTGCTGAAATTGAAAAATCCTTTAGGGGACTTGATTCGGGGTGGGATATCATGCTTAAAAATAGTATTTCTTGCTGTTTCTAAAAATTAAGCTTTTTGCACCCAGAGGAGGAAAACTCCTGACCCCGCGGTCACAAAAAAGTGTGCTTCGGAGGCCAAATTGTTTTTTTGTGCCCAAACTGAACAATCCTTCAGGGGACTTGACTTGGGGTGGAATTTCATGCTTAAAAATGGTATTTCTTGCTCTTTCTAAAAATCAAGCTTTTTGCACATAGAGGAGGAAAATTCCTGACCCCGCACAAAAAAGTGTGCTTCGGAGGCCAAAAATTTTTTGTGCCCAAATTGAAAAATCCTTCAGGGGACTTGACTCGGGGTGGAATTTCATGCTTAAAAATGGTATATCTTGCTCTTTCTAACAATCAAGCTTTTTCCACATAGAGGAAAAGTTCCTAACCCTAACCCTAACCCTAACCCTAACCCTAACCCTAACCCTAACCCTAACCCTGACCCTAACCCTTTTTCTTTCTTTCACAAAAAAGTGTGCTTCGGAGGCCAAATTTTTTTTGTGCCCAAACTGAAAAATCCTTCAGGGGACTTGACTCGGGGTGGAATTTCATGCTTAAAAATGGTATTAATTGCTGTTTTTAAAAATGAAGCTCTTTGCACCCAGAGGAGGAAAACTACTGACCCCGCATTCCGAATAAAGTGAGCTTTGGAGGCCAAATTTTTTTTCTTCCCAAATTGAAATATCCTTCAGGGTACTTCCCTCGGGGTGGAATTTCATACTTAAAAATGGTATTTCTTACTCTTTCTAAAAATCAAGCTTTTTGCACATAGAGGAGGAAAACTCCTGACCCCGCGGTCACAAGAAAGTGTGCTTCGGAGGCCAAAATTTTTTTGTGCCCAAATTGAAAAATCCTTCAGGGGACTTGACTCGGGGTGGAATTTCATGCTTAAAAATGGTATATCTTGCTCTTTCTAAAAATCAAGCTTTTTCCACATAGAGGAAAAGTTCCTAACCGTAACCCTAACCCTAAGCCTAACCCTAAGCCTAACCCTAACCCTTTTTCTTTCTTTCACAAAAAAGTGTGCTTCGGAGGCCAAATTTTTTTTGTGCCCAATTTTAAAAATCCTTCAGGGGACTTGACTCGGGGTGGAATTTCATGCTTAAAAATGGTATTTCTTGCTGTTTCTGAAAATTAAGCTTTTTGCACATAGAGGAGGAAAAGTTCCTAACCCTAACCCTAACCCTAACCCTAACCCTAACCCTAACCCTAACCCTAACCCTAACCCTAACACTTTTTCTTTCTTTCACAAAAAAGTGTGCTTCGGAGGCCAAATTTTTTTCTACCCAAATTGAAAAATCCTTCAGGGGACTTGACTCGGGGTGGAATTTCATGCTTAAAAATGGTATTTCTTGCTGTTTCTAAAAATTAAGCTTTTTGCACCCCGAGGTGGAAAACTCTTGACCGCGCGGTCAGAAAAAAGTGAGCTTTGGAGGCCAAATTTTTTTTGTGCTGAAATTAAAAAATCCTTCAGGGGACTTGATTTGGGGTGGAATTTCATGCTTAAGAATAGTATTTCTGCTGTTTCTAAAAATTAAGCTATTTGCACCCAGAGGAGGAAAACTCCTGACCCCGCGGTCAGGAAAAAGTATGCTTCGGAGGCCAAATTTTTTTTCTGCCCAAATTGAAAAATCCTTCAGTGGACTTGACTCATGGTGGAATTTCATACTTAAAAATGGTATTACTTGAAGTGTTTAAAAATTAAGCTTTTTGCACCCAGAGGAGTAAAACTCCTGACGCCGCGGTCACATAATAGTGAGCTTTGGAGGCCAAATTTTTTTTGTGCCCAAATTTAAAAATCCTTCAGGGGACTTGACTCGGGGTGGAATTTCATGCTTAAAAATAGTATTTCTTGCTTTTTCTAAAAATCAAGCTTTTTGCACATAGAGGAGGAAAAGTTCCTAACCCTAACCCTAACCCTAACCCTAACCCTAACCCTAACACTTTTTCTTTCTTTCACAAAAAAGTGTGCTTCAGAGGCCAAATTTTTTTCTGCCCAAATTGAAAAATCCTTCAGGGGACTTGACTCGGGGTGGAATTTCATGCTTAAAAATGATATTTCTTGCTGTTTCTAAAAATTAAGCTTTTTGCACCCAGAGGTGGAAAACTCCTGACCCCGCAGTCAGAAAAAAGTGAGCTTTGGAGGCCAAATTTTTTTTGTGCTGAAATTGAAAAATCCTTTAGGGGACTTGATTCGGGGTGGGATATCATGCTTAAAAATAGTATTTCTTGCTGTTTCTAAAAATTAAGCTTTTTGCACCCAGAGGAGGAAAACTCCTGACCCCGCACAAAAAAGTGTGCTTCGGAGGCCAAAAATTTTTTGTGCCCAAATTGAAAAATCCTTCAGGGGACTTGACTCGGGGTGGAATTTCATGCTTAAAAATGGTATATCTTGCTCTTTCTAAAAATCAAGCTTTTTCCACATAGAGGAAAAGTTCCTAACCGTAACCCTAACCCTAAGCCTAAGCCTAACCCTAACCCTAACCCTTTTTCTTTCTTTCACAAAAAAGTGTGCTTCGGAGGCCAAATTTTTTTTGTGCCCAATTTTAAAAATCCTTCAGGGGACTTGACTCGGGGTGGAATTTCATGCTTAAAAATGGTATTTCTTGCTGTTTCTAAAAATTAAGCTTTTTGCACATAGAGGAGGAAAAGTTCCTAACCCTAACCCTAACCCTAACCCTAACCCTAACCCTAACCCTAACCCTAACCCTAACCCTAACACTTTTTCTTTCTTTCACAAAAAAGTGTGCTTCGGAGGCCAAATTTTTTTCTGCCCAAATTGAAAAATCCTTCAGGGGACTTGACTCGGGGTGGAATTTCATGCTTAAAAATGGTATTTCTTGCTGTTTCTAAAAATTAAGCTTTTTGCACCCAGAGGTGGAAAACTCTTGACCGCTCGGTCAGAAAAAAGTGAGCTTTGGAGGCCAAATTTTTTTTGTGCTGAAATTGAAAAATCCTTCAGGGGACTTGATTTGGGGTGGAATTTCATGCTTAAAAATAGTATTTCTGCTGTTTCTAAAAATTAAGCTATTTGCACCCAGAGGAGGAAAACTCCTGACCCCGCGGTCAGAAAAAAGTATGCTTCGGAGGCCAAATTTTTTTTCTGCCCAAATTGAAAAATCCTTCAGTGGACTTGACTCATGGTGGAATTTCATACTTAAAAATGGTATTACTTGAAGTGTTTAAAAATTAAGCTTTTTGCACCCAGAGGAGTAAAACTCCTGACGCCGCGGTCACATAATAGTGAGCTTTGGAGGCCAAATTTTTTTTGTGCCCAAATTTAAAAATCCTTCAGGGGACTTGACTCGGGGTGGAATTTCATGCTTAAAAATAGTATTTCTTGCTGTTTCTAAAAATCAAGCTTTTTGCACATAGAGGAGGAAAAGTTCCTAACCCTAACCCTAACCCTAACCCTAACCCTAACCCTAACCCTAACCCTAACCCTAACCCTAACCCTAACCCTAACCCTAACCCTTTTTCTTTCTTTCACAAAAAAGTGAGCTTTGGAGGCCAATTTTTTTGTGCCTAAATTGAAACATCCTTCAGGGGACCTCATTTGGGGTGGAATTTCATGCTTAAAAATGGTATTGCTTGCTGTTTCTAAAAATCAAGCTCTTTGCACCCAGAGGAGGAAAACTCCTGACCCCGCGGTCACAAAAAACTGTGCTTCGGAGGCCAAAAATTTTTTCTGCCCAAATTGAAAAATCCTTCAGTGGACTTGACTCGGGGTGGAATTTCATACTTAAAAATGGTATTACTTGCTGTTTCTAAAAATTAAGCTTTTTGCACCCAGGGGAGTAAAACTCCTGACGCCGCGGTCACATAATAGTGTGGTTCGGAGGCCAAATTTTTTTCTGCCCAAATTGAAAAATTCTTCAGGGGACTTGACTCAGGGTGGAATTTCATGCTTAAAAATGATATTTCTTGCTGTTTCTAAAAATTAAGCTTTTTGCACCCAGAGGTGGAAAACTCCTGACCCCGCGGTCAGAAAAAAGTGAGCTTTGGAGGCCAAATTTTTTTTGTGCTGAAATTGAAAAATCCTTCAGGGGACTTGATTCGGGGTGGGATATCATGCTTAAAAATAGTATTTCTTTTTGTTTCTAAAAATTAAGCTTTTTGCACCCAGAGGAGGAAAACTCCTGACCCCGCGGTCACAAAAAAGTGTGCTTCGGAGGCCAAATTGTTTTTTTGTGCCCAAACTGAACAATCCTTCAGGGGACTTGACTTGGGGTGGAATTTCATGCTTAAAAATGGTATTTCTTGCTCTTTCTAAAAATCAAGCTTTTTGCACATAGAGGAGGAAAACTCCTAACCCCGCACAAAAAAATGTGCTTTGGAGGCCAAATTTTTTTTCTGCCCAAATTGAAAAATACTTCAGGGGACTTGACTCGGGGTGGAATTTCATGCTTAAAAATGGTATTTCTTGCTCTTTCTAACAATCAAGCATTTTCCACATAGAGCAGGAAAAGTTCCTAACCCTAACCCTAACCCTAACCCTAACCCTAACCCTAACCCTAACCCTAACCCTAACCCTAACCCTAACACTTTTTCTTTCTTTCACAAAAAAGTGTGCTTCGGAGGCCAAATTTTTTTCTACCCAAATTGAAAAATCCTTCAGGGGACTTGACTCGGGGTGGAATTTCATGCTTAAAAATGGTATTTCTTGCTGTTTCTAAAAATTAAGCTTTTTGCACCCCGAGGTGGAAAACTCTTGACCGCGCGGTCAGAAAAAAGTGAGCTTTGGAGGCCAAATTTTTTTTGTGCTGAAATTAAAAAATCCTTCAGGGGACTTGATTTGGGGTGGAATTTCATGCTTAAAAATAGTATTTCTGCTGTTTCTAAAAATTAAGCTATTTGCACCCAGAGGAGGAAAACTCCTGACCCCGCGGTCAGAAAAAAGTATGCTTCGGAGGCCAAATTTTTTTTCTGCCCAAATTGAAAAATCCTTCAGTGGACTTGACTCATGGTGGAATTTCATACTTAAAAATGGTATTACTTGAAGTGTTTAAAAATTAAGCTTTTTGCACCCAGAGGAGTAAAACTCCTGACGCCGCGGTCACATAATAGTGAGCTTTGGAGGCCAAATTTTTTTTGTGCCCAAATTTAAAAATCCTTCAGGGGACTTGACTCGGGGTGGAATTTCATGCTTAAAAATAGTATTTCTTGCTGTTTCTAAAAATCAAGCTTTTTGCACATAGAGGAGGAAAAGTTCCTAACCCTAACCCTAACCCTAACCCTAACACTTTTTCTTTCTTTCACAAAAAAGTGTGCTTCGGAGGCCAAATTTTTTTCTGCCCAAATTGAAAAATCCTTCAGGGGACTTGACTCGGGGTGGAATTTCATGCTTAAAAATGATATTTCTTGCTGTTTCTAAAAATTAAGCTTTTTGCACCCAGAGGTGGAAAACTCCTGACCCCGCAGTCAGAAAAAAGTGAGCTTTGGAGGCCAAATTTTTTTTGTGCTGAAATTGAAAAATCCTTTAGGGGACTTGATTCGGGGTGGGATATCATGCTTAAAAATAGTATTTCTTGCTGTTTCTAAAAATTAAGCTTTTTGCACCCAGAGGAGGAAAACTCCTGACCCCGCGGTCACAAAAAAGTGTGCTTCGGAGGCCAAATTGTTTTTTTGTGCCCAAACTGAACAATCCTTCAGGGGACTTGACTTGGGGTGGAATTTCATGCTTAAAAATGGTATTTCTTGCTCTTTCTAAAAATCAAGCTTTTTGCACATAGAGGAGGAAAATTCCTGACCCCGCACAAAAAAGTGTGCTTCGGAGGCCAAAAATTTTTTGTGCCCAAATTGAAAAATCCTTCAGGGGACTTGACTCGGGGTGGAATTTCATGCTTAAAAATGGTATATCTTGCTCTTTCTAACAATCAAGCTTTTTCCACATAGAGGAAAAGTTCCTAACCCTAACCCTAACCCTAACCCTAACCCTAACCCTAACCCTAACCCTAACCCTTTTTTTTTCTTTCACAAAAAAGTGTGCTTCGGAGGCCAAATTTTTTTTGTGCCCAAACTGAAAAATCCTTCAGGGGACTTGACTCGGGGTGGAATTTCATGCTTAAAAATGGTATATCTTGCTCTTTCTAAAAATCAAGCTTTTTCCACATAGAGGAAAAGTTCCTAACCGTAACCCTAACCCTAAGCCTAAGCCTAACCCTAACCCTAACCCTTTTTCTTTCTTTCACAAAAAAGTGTGCTTCGGAGGCCAAATTTTTTTTGTGCCCAATTTTAAAAATCTTTCAGGGGACTTGACTCGGGGTGGAATTTCATGCTTAAAAATGGTATTTCTTGCTGTTTCTAAAAATTAAGCTTTTTGCACATAGAGGAGGAAAAGTTCCTAACCCTAACCCTAACCCTAACCCTAACCCTAACCCTAACCCTAACCCTAACCCTAACCTTAACACTTTTTCTTTCTTTCACAAAAAAGTGTGCTTCGGAGGCCAAATTTTTTTCTGCCCAAATTGAAAAATCCTTCAGGGGACTTGACTCGGGGTGGAATTTCATGCTTAAAAATGGTATTTCTTGCTGTTTCTAAAAATTAAGCTTTTTGCACCCAGAGGTGGAAAACTCTTGACCGCGCGGTCAGAAAAAAGTGAGCTTTGGAGGCCAAATTTTTTTTGTGCTGAAATTGAAAAATCCTTCAGGGGACTTGATTTGGGGTGGAATTTCATGCTTAAAAATAGTATTTCTGCTGTTTCTAAAAATTAAGCTATTTGCACCCAGAGGAGGAAAACTCCTGACCCCGCGGTCAGAAAAAAGTATGCTTCGGAGGCCAAATTTTTTTTCTGCCCAAATTGAAAAATCCTTCAGTGGACTTGACTCATGGTGGAATTATATACTTAAAAATGGTATTACTTGAAGTGTTTAAAAATTAAGCTTTTTGCACCCAGAGGAGTAAAACTCCTGACGCCGCGGTCACATAATAGTGAGCTTTGGAGGCCAAATTTTTTTTGTGCCCAAATTTAAAAATCCTTCAGGGGACTTGACTCGGGGTGGAATTTCATGCTTAAAAATAGTATTTCTTGCTGTTTCTAAAAATCAAGCTTTTTGCACATAGAGGAGGAAAAGTTCCTAACCCTAACCCTAACCCTAACCCTAACCCTAACCCTAACACTTTTTCTTTCTTTCACAAAAAAGTGTGCTTCGGAGGCCAAATTTTTTTCTGCCCAAATTGAAAAATCCTTCAGGGGACTTGACTCGGGGTGGAATTTCATGCTTAAAAATGGTATTTCTTGCTGTTTCTAAAAATTAAGCTTTTTGCACCCAGAGGTGGAAAACTCTTGACCGCGCGGTCAGAAAAAAGTGAGCTTTGGAGGCCAAATTTTTTTTGTGCTGAAATTGAAAAATCCTTCAGGGGACTTGATTTGGGGTGGAATTTCATGCTTAAAAATAGTATTTCTGCTGTTTCTAAAAATTAAGCTATTTGCACCCAGAGGAGGAAAACTTCTGACCCCGCGGTCAGAAAAAAGTATGCTTCGGAGGCCAAATTTTTTTTCTGCCCAAATTGAAAAATCCTTCAGTGGACTTGACTCATGGTGGAATTTCATACTTAAAAATGGTATTACTTGAAGTGTTTAAAAATTAAGCTTTTTGCACCCAGAGGAGTAAAACTCCTGACGCCGCGGTCACATAATAGTGAGCTTTGGAGGCCAAATTTTTTTTGTGCCCAAATTTAAAAATCCTTCAGGGGACTTGACTCGGGGTGGAATTTCATGCTTAAAAATAGTATTTCTTGCTGTTTCTAAAAATCAAGCTTTTTGCACATAGAGGAGGAAAAGTTCCTCACCCTAACCCTAACCCTAACCCTAACCCTAACCCTAACACTTTTTCTTTCTTTCACAAAAAAGTGTGCTTCGGAGGCCAAATTTTTTTCTGCCCAAATTGAAAAATCCTTCAGGGGACTTGACTCGGGGTGGAATTTCATGCTTAAAAATGGTATTGCTTGCTGTTTCTAAAAATGAAACTCTTTGCAACCAGAGGAGGAAAACTCCTGACCCCGCGGTAAGAAAAAAGTGAGCTTTGGAGGCCAAATTTTTTTTGTGCCGAAATTGAAAAATCCTTCAGGGGACTTGACTCGGGGTGGAATTTCATACTTAAAAATGGTATATCTTGCTCTTTCTAACAATCAAGCTTTTTCCACATAGAGGAAAAGTTCCTAACCCTAACCCTAACCCTAACCCTAACCCTAACCCTAACCCTAACCCTAACCCTAACCCTTTTTCTTTCTTTCACAAAAAAGTGAGCTTTGGAGGCCAATTTTTTTTTGTGCCTAAATTGAAAAATCCTTCAGGGGACCTCATTTGGGGTGGAATTTCATGCTTAAAAATGGTATTGCTTGCTGTTTCTAAAAATCAAGCTCTTTGCACCCAGAGGAGGAAAACTCCTGACCCCGCGGTCACAAAAAAGTGTGCTTCGGAGGCCAAAATTTTTTTCTGCCCAAATTGAAAAATCCTTCAGTGGACTTGACTCGGGGTGGAATTTCATACTTAAAAATGGTATTACTTGAAGTGTTTAAAAATTAAGCTTTTTGCACCCAGAGGAGTAAAACTCCTGACGCCGCGGTCACATAATAGTGAGCTTTGGAGGTCAAATTTTTTTTGTGCCGAAATTGAAAAATCCTTCAGGGGACTTGATTCGGGGTGGAATTTCATGCTTAAAAATAGTATTTCTTGCTGTTTCTAAAAATCAAACTTTTTGCACATAGAGGAGGAAAACTCCTGATCCAGCGGTCACAAAAAAGTGTGCTTCGGAGGCCAAAATTTTTTTGTGCCCAAATTGAAAAATCCTTCAGGGGACTTGACACGGGGTGGAATTTCATGCTTAAAAATGGTATATCTTGCTCTTTCTAACAATCAAGCTTTTTCCACATAGAGGAAAAGTTCCTAACCCTAACCCTAACCGTAACCCTAACCCTAACCCTAACCCTAATCCTAACCCTTTTTTTTTCTTTCACAAAAAAGTGTGCTTCGGAGGCCAAATTTTTTTTGTGCCCAAACTGAAAAATCCTTCAGGGGACTTGACTCGGGGTGGAATTTCATGCTTAAAAATGGTATATCTTGCTCTTTCTAAAAATCAAGCTTTTTCCACATAGAGGAAAAGTTCCTAACCGTAACCCTAACCCTAACCCTAACCCTAACCCTTTTTCTTTCTTTCACAAAAAAGTGTGCTTCGGAGGCCAAATTTTTTTTGTGCCCAATTTTAAAAATCCTTCAGGGGACTTGACTCGGGGTGGAATTTCATGCTTAAAAATGGTATTTCTTGCTGTTTCTAAAAATTAAGCTTTTTGCACATAGAGGAGGAAAAGTTCCTAACCCTAACCCTAACCCTAACCCTAACCCTAACCCTAACCCTAACCCTAACCCTAACCCTAACCCTAACCCTAACCCTAACCTTAACACTTTTTCTTTCTTTCACAAAAAAGTGTGCTTCGGAGGCCAAATTTTTTTCTGCCCAAATTGAAAAATCCTTCAGGGGACTTGACTCGGGGTGGAATTTCATGCTTAAAAATGGTATTTCTTGCTGTTTCTAAAAATTAAGCTTTTTGCACCCAGAGGTGGAAAACTCTTGACCGCGCGGTCAGAAAAAAGTGAGCTTTGGAGGCCAAATTTTTTTTGTGCTGAAATTGAAAAATCCTTCAGGGGACTTGATTTGGGGTGGAATTTCATGCTTAAAAATAGTATTTCTGCTGTTTCTAAAAATTAAGCTATTTGCACCCAGAGGAGGAAAACTCCTGACCCCGCGGTCAGAAAAAAGTATGCTTCGGAGGCCAAATTTTTTTTCTGCCCAAATTGAAAAATCCTTCAGTGGACTTGACTCATGGTGGAATTTCATACTTAAAAATGGTATTACTTGAAGTGTTTAAAAATTAAGCTTTTTGCACCCAGAGGAGTAAAACTCCTGACGCCGCGGTCACATAATAGTGAGCTTTGGAGGCCAAATTTTTTTTGTGCCGAAATTTAAAAATCCTTCAGGGGACTTGACTCGGGGTGGAATTTCATGCTTAAAAATAGTATTTCTTGCTGTTTCTAAAAATCAAGCTTTTTGCACATAGAGGAGGAAAAGTTCCTAACCCTAACCCTAACCCTAAACCTAACCCTAACCCTAACACTTTTTCTTTCTTTCACAAAAAAGTGTGCTTCGGAGGCCAAATTTTTTTCTGCCCAAATTGAAAAATCCTTCAGGGGACTTGACTCGGGGTGGAATTTCATGCTTAAAAATGGTATTTCTTGCTGTTTCTAAAAATTAAGCTTTTTGCACCCAGAGGTGGAAAACTCTTGACCGCGCGGTCAGAAAAAAGTGAGCTTTGGAGGCCAAATTTTTTTTGTGCTGAAATTGAAAAATCCTTCAGGGGACTTGATTTGGGGTGGAATTTCATGCTTAAAAATAGTATTTCTGCTGTTTCTAAAAATTAAGCTATTTGCACCCAGAGGAGGAAAACTTCTGACCCCGCGGTCAGAAAAAAGTATGCTTCGGAGGCCAAATTTTTTTTCTGCCCAAATTGAAAAATCCTTCAGTGGACTTGACTCATGGTGGAATTTCATACTTAAAAATGGTATTACTTGAAGTGTTTAAAAATTAAGCTTTTTGCACCCAGAGGAGTAAAACTCCTGACGCCGCGGTCACATAATAGTGAGCTTTGGAGGCCAAATTTTTTTTGTGCCCAAATTTAAAAATCCTTCAGGGGACTTGACTCGGGGTGGAATTTCATGCTTAAAAATAGTATTTCTTGCTGTTTCTAAAAATCAAGCTTTTTGCACATAGAGGAGGAAAAGTTCCTCACCCTAACCCTAACCCTAACCCTAACCCTAACCCTAACCCTAACACTTTTTCTTTCTTTCACAAAAAAGTGTGCTTCGGAGGCCAAATTTTTTTCTGCCCAAATTGAAAAATCCTTCAGGGGACTTGACTCGGGGTGGAATTTCATGCTTAAAAATGGTATTGCTTGCTGTTTCTAAAAATCAAACTCTTTGCAACCAGAGGAGGAAAACTCCTGACCCCGCGGTAAGAAAAAAGTGAGCTTTGGAGGCCAATTTTTTTTTGTGCCGAAATTGAAAAATCCTTCAGGGGACTTGACTCGGGGTGGAATTTCATACTTAAAAATGGTATATCTTGCTCTTTCTAACAATCAAGCTTTTTCCACATAGAGGAAAAGTTCCTAACCCTAACCCTAACCCTAACCCTAACCCTAACCCTAACCCTAACCCTAACCCTAACCCTTTTTCTTTCTTTCACAAAAAAGTGAGCTTTGGAGGCCAATTTTTTTTTGTGCCTAAATTGAAAAATCATTCAGGGGACCTCATTTGGGGTGGAATTTCATGCTTAAAAATGGTATTGCTTGCTGTTTCTAAAAATCAAGCTCTTTGCACCCAGAGGAGGAAAACTCCTGACCCCGCGGTCACAAAAAAGTGTGCTTCGGAGGCCAAAATTTTTTTCTGCCCAAATTGAAAAATCCTTCAGTGGACTTGACTCGGGGTGGAATTTCATACTTAAAAATGGTATTACTTGAAGTGTTTAAAAATTAAGCTTTTTGCACCCAGAGGAGTAAAACTCCTGACGCCGCGGTCACATAATAGTGAGCTTTGGAGGTCAAATTTTTTTTGTGCCGAAATTGAAAAATCCTTCAGGGGACTTGATTCGGGGTGGAATTTCATGCTTAAAAATAGTATTTCTTGCTGTTTCTAAAAATCAAACTTTTTGCACATAGAGGAGGAAAACTCCTGATCCAGCGGTCACAAAAAAGTGTGCTTCGGAGGCCAAAAATTTTTTCTGCCCAAATTTAAAAATCCTTCAGGGGACTTGACTCGGGGTGGAATTTCATGCTTAAAAATGGTATTTCTTGCTGTTTCTAAAAATTAAGATTTTTGCACATAGAGGAGGAAAAATTCCTAACCCTAACCCTAACCCTAACACTTTTTCTTTCTTTCACAAAAAAGTGTGCTTCGGAGGCCAAATTTTTTTCTGCCCAAATTGAAAAATCCTTCAGGGGACTTGACTCGGGGTGGGATTTCATGCTTAAAAATGGTATTTCTTGCTGTTTCTAAAAATTAAGCTTTTTGCACCCAGAGGTGGAAAACTACTGACCCCGCATTCCGAATAAAGTTAGCTTTGGAGGCCAAATTTTTTTTCTTCCCAAATTGAAAAATCCTTCAGGGGACTTGACTCGGGGTGGAATTTCATACTTAAAAAAGGTATTTCTTGCTCTTTTTAAAAATCAAGCTCTTTGCACCCAGAGGAGGAAAACTCCTGACCCCGCGGTCAAAAAAAATATGCTTGGGAGGCCAAATTTTTTTTGTGCCCAAATTGAAAAATCCTTCCGGGGATTTGACTCGGGGTGGAATTTCATACTTCAAAATGGTATATCTTGCTGTTTCTAAAAATCAAGCTCTTTGCACCCATAGGAGGAAAACTCCTGACCCCGCGGTCACAAAAAAGTGTGCTTCGGAGGCCAAATTGTTTTTTTGTGCCCAAACTGAACAATCCTTCAGGGGACTTGACTTGGGGTGGAATTTCATGCTTAAAAATGGTATTTCTTGCTCTTTCTAAAAATCAAGCTTTTTGCACATAGAGGAGGAAAACTCCTGACCCCGCACAAAAAAGTTTGCTTTGGAGGCCAAATTTTTTTTGTGCCCAAATTGAAAAATACTTCAGGGGACTTGACTCGGGGTGGAATTTCATGCTTAAAAATGGTATTTCTTGCTCTTTCTAACAATCAAGCATTTTCCACATAGAGGAGGAAAAGTTCCTAACCCTAACCCTAACCCTAACCCTAACCCTAACCCTAACCCTAACCCTAACCCTAACCCTTTTTCTTTCTTTCACAAAAAAGTGTGCTTCGGAGGCCAAATTTTTTTTGTGCCCAAACTGAAAAATCCTTCAGGGGACTTGACTTGGGGTGGAATTTCATGCTTAAAAATGGTATTAATTGCTGTTTTTAAAAATGAAGCTCTTTGCACCCAGAGGAGGAAAACTACTGACCCCGCATTCCGAATAAAGTGAGCTTTGGAGGCCAAATTTTTTTTCTTCCCAAATTGAAATATCCTTCAGGGTACTTCCCTCGGGGTGGAATTTCATACTTAAAAATGGTATTTCTTACTCTTTCTAAAAATTAAGCTTTTTGCACCCAGAGGTGGAAAACTCCTGACCCCGCGGTCAGAAAAAAGTGAGCTTTGGAGGCCAAATTTTTTTTGTGCTGAAATTGAAAAATCCTTCAGGGGACTTGATTCGGGGTGGGATATCATGCTTAAAAATAGTATTTCTTGCTGTTTCTAAAAATTAAGCTTTTTGCACCCAGAGGAGGAAAACTCCTGACCCCGCGGTCACAAAAAAGTGTGCTTCGGAGGCCAAATTGTTTTTTTGTGCCCAAACTGAACAATCCTTCAGGGGACTTGACTTGGGGTGGAATTTCATGCTTAAAAATGGTATTTCTTGCTCTTTCTAAAAATCAAGCTTTTTGCACATAGAGGAGGAAAACTCCTGACCCCGCACAAAAAAGTGTGCTTTGGAGGCCAAATTTTTTTTGTGCCCAAATTGAAAAATACTTCAGGGGACTTGACTCGGGGTGGAATTTCATGCTTAAAAATGGTATTTCTTGCTCTTTCTAACAATCAAGCATTTTCCACATAGAGGAGGAAAAGTTCCTAACCCTAACCCTAACCCTAACCCTAACCCTAACCCTAACCCTTTTTCTTTCTTTCACAAAAAAGTGTGCTTCGGAGGCCAAATTTTTTTTGTGCCCAAACTGAAAAATCCTTCAGGGGACTTGACTTGGGGTGGAATTTCATGCTTAAAAATAGTATTTCTGCTGTTTCTAAAAATTAAGCTATTTGCACCCAGAGGTGGAAAACTCTTGACCGCGCGGTCAGAAAAAAGTGAGCTTTGGAGGCCAAATTTTTTTTGTGCTGAAATTGAAAAATCCTTCAGGGGACTTGATTTGGGGTGGAATTTCATGCTTAAAAATAGTATTTCTGCTGTTTCTAAAAATTAAGCTATTTGCACCCAGAGGAGGAAAACTCCTGACCCCGCGGTCAGAAAAAAGTATGCTTCGGAGGCCAAATTTTTTTTCTGCCCAAATTGAAAAATCCTTCAGTGGACTTGACTCATGGTGGAATTTCATACTTAAAAATGGTATTACTTGAAGTGTTTAAAAATTAAGCTTTTTGCACCCAGAGGAGTAAAACTCCTGACGCCGCGGTCACATAATAGTGAGCTTTGGAGGCCAAATTTTTTTTGTGCCCAAATTTAAAAATCCTTCAGGGGACTTGACTCGGGGTGGAATTTCATGCTTAAAAATAGTATTTCTTGCTGTTTCTAAAAATCAAGCTTTTTGCACATAGAGGAGGAAAAGTTCCTAACCCTAACCCTAACCCTAACCCTAACCCTAACACTTTTTCTTTCTTTCACAAAAAAGTGTGCTTCGGAGGCCAAATTTTTTTCTGCCCAAATTGAAAAATCCTTCAGGGGATTTGACTCGGGGTGGAATTTCATGCTTAAAAATGGTATTTCTTGCTGTTTCTAAAAATTAAGCTTTTTGCACCCAGAGGTGGAAAACTCTTGACCGCGCGGTCAGAAAAAAAGTGAGCTTTGGAGGCCAAATTTTTTTTGTGCTGAAATTGAAAAATCCTTCAGGGGACTTGATTTGGGGTGGAATTTCATGCTTAAAAATAGTATTTCTGCTGTTTCTAAAAATTCAGCTATTTGCACCCAGAGGAGGAAAACTTCTGACCCCGCGGTCAGAAAAAAGTATGCTTCGGAGGCCAAATTTTTTTTCTGCCCAAATTGAAAAATCCTTCAGTGGACTTGACTCATGGTGGAATTTCATACTTAAAAATGGTATTACTTGAAGTGTTTAAAAATTAAGCTTTTTGCACCCAGAGGAG
The DNA here is from genome assembly GCF_964273705.1 of Natrix helvetica. Taxonomy (NCBI): domain Eukaryota; kingdom Metazoa; phylum Chordata; class Lepidosauria; order Squamata; family Natricidae; genus Natrix; species Natrix helvetica. The sequence goes on along the minus strand of NC_138558.1, from coordinate 55,849,018 downwards.
TAAAACTCCTGACGCCGCGGTCACATAATAGTGAGCTTTGGAGGCCAAATTTTTTTTGTGCCCAAATTTAAAAATCCTTCAGGGGACTTGACTCGGGGTGGAATTTCATGCTTAAAAATAGTATTTCTTGCTGTTTCTAAAAATCAAGCTTTTTGCACATAGAGGAGGAAAGGTTCCTCACCCTAACCCTAACCCTAACCCTAACCCTAACCCTAACACTTTTTCTTTCTTTCACAAAAAAGTGTGCTTCGGAGGCCAAATTTTTTTCTGCCCAAATTGAAAAATCCTTCAGGGGACTTGACTCGGGGTGGAATTTCATGCTTAAAAATGGTATTGCTTGCTGTTTCTAAAAATCAAACTCTTTGCAACCAGAGGAGGAAAACTCCTGACCCCGCGGTAAGAAAAAAGTGAGCTTTGGAGGCCAAATTTTTTTTGTGCCGAAATTGAAAAATCCTTCAGGGGACTTGACTCGGGGTGGAAATTCATACTTAAAAATGGTATATCTTGCTCTTTCTAACAATCAAGCTTTTTCCACATAGAGGAAAAGTTCCTAACCCTAACCCTAACCCTAACCCTAACCCTAACCCTAACCCTTTTTCTTTCTTTCACAAAAAAGTGAGCTTTGGAGGCCAATTTTTTTTTGTGCCTAAATTGAAAAATCCTTCAGGGGACCTCATTTGGGGTGGAATTTCATGCTTAAAAATGGTATTGCTTGCTGTTTCTAAAAATCAAGCTCTTTGCACCCAGAGGAGGAAAACTCCTGACCCCGCGGTCACAAAAAAGTGTGCTTCGGAGGCCAAAATTTTTTTCTGCCCAAATTGAAAAATCCTTCAGTGGACTTGACTCGGGGTGGAATTTCATACTTAAAAATGGTATTACTTGAAGTGTTTAAAAATTAAGCTTTTTGCACCCAGAGGAGTAAAACTCCTGACGCCGCGGTCACATAATAGTGAGCTTTGGAGGTCAAATTTTTTTTGTGCCGAAATTGAAAAATCCTTCAGGGGACTTGATTCGGGGTGGAATTTCATGCTTAAAAATAGTATTTCTTGCTGTTTCTAAAAATCAAACTTTTTGCACATAGAGGAGGAAAACTCCTGATCCAGCGGTCACAAAAAAGTGTGCTTCGGAGGCCAAAAATTTTTTCTGCCCAAATTTAAAAATCCTTCAGGGGACTTGACTCGGGGTGGAATTTCATGCTTAAAAATGGTATTTCTTGCTGTTTCTAAAAATTAAGATTTTTGCACATAGAGGAGGAAAAGTTCCTAACCCTAACCCTAACCCTAACCCTAACCCTAACCCTAACACTTTTTCTTTCTTTCACAAAAAAGTGTGCTTCGGAGGCCAAATTTTTTTCTGCCCAAATTGAAAAATCCTTCAGGGGACTTGACTCGGGGTGGAATTTCATGCTTAAAAATGGTATTTCTTGCTGTTTCTAAAAATTAAGCTTTTTGCACCCAGAGGTGGAAAACTCTTGACCGCGCGGTCAGAAAAAAGTGAGCTTTGGAGGCCAAATTTTTTTTGTGCTGAAATTGAAAAATCCTTCAGGGGACTTGATTTGGGGTGGAATTTCATGCTTAAAAATAGTATTTCTGCTGTTTCTAAAAATTCAGCTATTTGCACCCAGAGGAGGAAAACTTCTGACCCCGCGGTCAGAAAAAAGTATGCTTCGGAGGCCAAATTTTTTTTCTGCCCAAATTGAAAAATCCTTCAGTGGACTTGACTCATGGTGGAATTTCATACTTAAAAATGGTATTACTTGAAGTGTTTAAAAATTAAGCTTTTTGCACCCAGAGGAGTAAAACTCCTGACGCCGCGGTCACATAATAGTGAGCTTTGGAGGCCAAATTTTTTTTGTGCCCAAATTTAAAAATCCTTCAGGGGACTTGACTCGGGGTGGAATTTCATGCTTAAAAATAGTATTTCTTGCTGTTTCTAAAAATCAAGCTTTTTGCACATAGAGGAGGAAAAGTTCCTCACCCTAACCCTAACCCTAACCCTAACCCTAACCCTAACACTTTTTCTTTCTTTCACAAAAAAGTGTGCTTCGGAGGCCAAATTTTTTTCTGCCCAAATTGAAAAATCCTTCAGGGGACTTGACTCGGGGTGGAATTTCATGCTTAAAAATGGTATTGCTTGCTGTTTCTAAAAATCAAACTCTTTGCAACCAGAGGAGGAAAACTCCTGACCCCGCGGTAAGAAAAAAGTGAGCTTTGGAGGCCAAATTTTTTTTGTGCCGAAATTGAAAAATCCTTCAGGGGACTTGACTCGGGGTGGAAATTCATACTTAAAAATGGTATATCTTGCTCTTTCTAACAATCAAGCTTTTTCCACATAGAGGAAAAGTTCCTAACCCTAACCCTAACCCTAACCCTAACCCTAACCCTAACCCTTTTTCTTTCTTTCACAAAAAAGTGAGCTTTGGAGGCCAATTTTTTTTTGTGCCTAAATTGAAAAATCCTTCAGGGGACCTCATTTGGGGTGGAATTTCATGCTTAAAAATGGTATTGCTTGCTGTTTCTAAAAATCAAGCTCTTTGCACCCAGAGGAGGAAAACTCCTGACCCCGCGGTCACAAAAAAGTGTGCTTCGGAGGCCAAAATTTTTTTCTGCCCAAATTGAAAAATCCTTCAGTGGACTTGACTCGGGGTGGAATTTCATACTTAAAAATGGTATTACTTGAAGTGTTTAAAAATTAAGCTTTTTGCACCCAGAGGAGTAAAACTCCTGACGCCGCGGTCACATAATAGTGAGCTTTGGAGGTCAAATTTTTTTTGTGCCGAAATTGAAAAATCCTTCAGGGGACTTGATTCGGGGTGGAATTTCATGCTTAAAAATGGTATTAATTGCTGTTTTTAAAAATGAAGCTCTTTGCACCCAGAGGAGGAAAACTACTGACCCCGCATTCCGAATAAAGTGAGCTTTAGAGGCCAAATTTTTTTTCTTCCCAAATTGAAATATCCTTCAGGGTACTTCCCTCGGGGTGGAATTTCATACTTAAAAATGGTATTTCTTACTCTTTCTAAAAATCAAGCTTTTTGCACATAGAGGAGGAAAACTCCTGACCCCGCGGTCACAAGAAAGTGTGCTTCGGAGGCCAAAATTTTTTTGTGCCCAAATTGAAAAATCCTTCAGGGGACTTGACTCGGGGTGGAATTTCATGCTTAAAAATGGTATATCTTGCTCTTTCTAACAATCAAGCTTTTTCCACATAGAGGAAAAGTTCCTAACCCTAACCCTAACCCTAACCCTAACCCTAACCCTAACCCTAACCCTAACCCTTTTTTTTTCTTTCACAAAAAAGTGTGCTTCGGAGGCCAAATTTTTTTTGTGCCCAAACTGAAAAATCCTTCAGGGGACTTGACTCGGGGTGGAATTTCATGCTTAAAAATGGTATATCTTGCTCTTTCTAAAAATCAAGCTTTTTCCACATAGAGGAAAAGTTCCTAACCGTAACCCTAACCCTAAGCCTAACCCTAACCCTAACCCTAACCCTTTTTCTTTCTTTCACAAAAAAGTGTGCTTCGGAGGCCAAATTTTTTTTGTGCCCAATTTTAAAAATCCTTCAGGGGACTTGACTCGGGGTGGAATTTCATGCTTAAAAATGGTATTTCTTGCTGTTTCTAAAAATTAAGCTTTTTGCACATAGAGGAGGAAAAGTTCCTAACCCTAATCCTAACCCTAACCCTAACCCTAACCCTAACCCTAACCCTAACCCTAACCCTAACCCTAACCCTAACCCTAACCCTAACCTTAACACTTTTTCTTTCTTTCACAAAAAAGTGTGCTTCGGAGGCCAAATTTTTTTCTGCCCAAATTGAAAAATCCTTCAGGGGACTTGACTCGGGGTGGAATTTCATGCTTAAAAATGGTATTTCTTGCTGTTTCTAAAAATTAAGCTTTTTGCACCCAGAGGTGGAAAACTCTTGACCGCGCGGTCAGAAAAAAGTGAGCTTTGGAGGCCAAATTTTTTTTGTGCTGAAATTGAAAAATCCTTCAGGGGACTTGATTTGGGGTGGAATTTCATGCTTAAAAATAGTATTTCTGCTGTTTCTAAAAATTAAGCTATTTGCACCCAGAGGAGGAAAACTCCTGACCCCGCGGTCAGAAAAAAGTATGCTTCGGAGGCCAAATTTTTTTTCTGCCCAAATTGAAAAATCCTTCAGTGGACTTGACTCATGGTGGAATTTCATACTTAAAAATGGTATTACTTGAAGTGTTTAAAAATTAAGCTTTTTGCACCCAGAGGAGTAAAACTCCTGACGCCGCAGTCACATAATAGTGAGCTTTGGAGGCCAAATTTTTTTTGTGCCCAAATTTAAAAATCCTTCAGGGGACTTGACTCGGGGTGGAATTTCATGCTTAAAAATAGTATTTCTTGCTGTTTCTAAAAATCAAGCTTTTTGCACATAGAGGAGGAAAAGTTCCTAACCCTAACCCTAACCCTAACCCTAACCCTAACCCTAACACTTTTTCTTTCTTTCACAAAAAAGTGTGCTTCGGAGGCCAAATTTTTTTCTGCCCAAATTGAAAAATCCTTCAGGGGACTTGACTCGGGGTGGAATTTCATGCTTAAAAATGGTATTTCTTGCTGTTTCTAAAAATTAAGCTTTTTGCACCCAGAGGTGGAAAACTCTTGACCGCGCGGTCAGAAAAAAGTGAGCTTTGGAGGCCAAATTTTTTTTGTGCTGAAATTGAAAAATCCTTCAGGGGACTTGATTTGGGGTGGAATTTCATGCTTAAAAATAGTATTTCTGCTGTTTCTAAAAATTAAGCTATTTGCACCCAGAGGAGGAAAACTTCTGACCCCGCGGTCAGAAAAAAGTATGCTTCGGAGGCCAAATTTTTTTTCTGCCCAAATTGAAAAATCCTTCAGTGGACTTGACTCATGGTGGAATTTCATACTTAAAAATGGTATTACTTGAAGTGTTTAAAAATTAAGCTTTTTGCACCCAGAGGAGTAAAACTCCTGACGCCGCGGTCACATAATAGTGAGCTTTGGAGGCCAAATTTTTTTTGTGCCCAAATTTAAAAATCCTTCAGGGGACTTGACTCGGGGTGGAATTTCATGCTTAAAAATAGTATTTCTTGCTGTTTCTAAAAATCAAGCTTTTTGCACATAGAGGAGGAAAAGTTCCTAACCCTAACCCTAACCCTAACCCTAACCCTAACCCTAACCCTAACACTTTTTCTTTCTTTCACAAAAAAGTGTGCTTCGGAGGCCAAATTTTTTTCTGCCCAAATTGAAAAATCCTTCAGGGGACTTGACTCGGGGTGGAATTTCATGCTTAAAAATGGTATTGCTTGCTGTTTCTAAAAATCAAACTCTTTGCAACCAGAGGAGGAAAACTCCTGACCCCGCGGTAAGAAAAAAGTGAGCTTTGGAGGCCAAATTTTTTTTGTGCCCAAATTTAAAAATCCTTCAGGGGACTTGACTCGGGGTGGAATTTCATGCTTAAAAATAGTATTTCTTGCTGTTTCTAAAAATCAAGCTTTTTGCACATAGAGGAGGAAAAGTTCCTAACCCTAACCCTAACCCTAACCCTAACCCTAACCCTAACCCTAACACTTTTTCTTTCTTTCACAAAAAAGTGTGCTTCGGAGGCCAAATTTTTTTCTGCCCAAATTGAAAAATCCTTCAGGGGACTTGACTCGGGGTGGAATTTCATGCTTAAAAATGGTATTGCTTGCTGTTTCTAAAAATCAAACTCTTTGCAACCAGAGGAGGAAAACTCCTGACCCCGCGGTAAGAAAAAAGTGAGCTTTGGAGGCCAAATTTTTTTTGTGCCGAAATTGAAAAATCCTTCAGGGGACTTGACTCGGGGTGGAATTTCATACTTAAAAATGGTATATCTTGCTCTTTCTAACAATCAAGCTTTTTCCACATAGAGGAAAAGTTCCTAACCCTAACCCTAACCCTAACCCTAACCCTAACCCTAACCCTAACCCTTTTTCTTTCTTTCACAAAAAAGTGAGCTTTGGAGGCCAATTTTTTTTTGTGCCTAAATTGAAAAATCCTTCAGGGGACCTCATTTGGGGTGGAATTTCATGCTTAAAAATGGTATTGCTTGCTGTTTCTAAAAATCAAGCTCTTTGCACCCAGAGGAGGAAAACTCCTGACCCCGCGGTCACAAAAAAGTGTGCTTCGGAGGCCAAAATTTTTTTCTGCCCAAATTGAAAAATCCTTCAGTGGACTTGACTCGGGGTGGAATTTCATACTTAAAAATGGTATTACTTGAAGTGTTTAAAAATTAAGCTTTTTGCACCCAGAGGAGTAAAACTCCTGACGCCGCGGTCACATAATAGTGAGCTTTGGAGGTCAAATTTTTTTTGTGCCGAAATTGAAAAATCCTTCAGGGGACTTGATTCGGGGTGGAATTTCATGCTTAAAAATAGTATTTCTTGCTGTTTCTAAAAATCAAACTTTTTGCACATAGAGGAGGAAAACTCCTGACCCCGCGGTAAGAAAAAAGTGAGCTTTGGAGGCCAAATTTTTTTTGTGCCGAAATTGAAAAATCCTTCAGGGGACTTGACTCGGGGTGGAATTTCATGCTTAAAAATGGTATTGCTTGCTGTTTCTAAAAATCAAACTCTTTGCAACCAGAGGAGGAAAACTCCTGACCCCGCGGTAAGAAAAAAGTGAGCTTTGGAGGCCAAATTTTTTTTGTGCCGAAATTGAAAAATCCTTCAGGGGACTTGACTCGGGGTGGAATTTCATACTTAAAAATGGTATATCTTGCTCTTTCTAACAATCAAGCTTTTTCCACATAGAGGAAAAGTTCCTAACCCTAACCCTAACCCTAACCCTAACCCTAACCCTAACCCTAACCCTAACCCTTTTTCTTTCTTTCACAAAAAAGTGAGCTTTGGAGGCCAATTTTTTTTTGTGCCTAAATTGAAAAATCCTTCAGGGGACCTCATTTGGGGTGGAATTTCATGCTTAAAAATGGTATTGCTTGCTGTTTCTAAAAATCAAGCTCTTTGCACCCAGAGGAGGAAAACTCCTGACCCCGCGGTAACAAAAAAGTGTGCTTCGGAGGCCAAAATTTTTTTCTGCCCAAATTGAAAAATCCTTCAGTGGACTTGACTCGGGGTGGAATTTCATACTTAAAAATGGTATTACTTGAAGTGTTTAAAAATTAAGCTTTTTGCACCCAGAGGTGGAAAACTACTGACCCCGCATTCCGAATAAAGTTAGCTTTGGAGGCCAAATTTTTTTTCTTCCCAAATTGAAAAATCCTTCAGGGGACTTGACTCGGGGTGGAATTTCATACTTAAAAAAGGTATTTCTTGCTCTTTTTAAAAATCAAGCTCTTTGCACCCAGAGGAGGAAAACTCCTGACCCAGCGGTCAGAAAAAAGTGTGCTTGGGAGGCCAAATTTTTTTTGTGCCCAAATTGAAAAATCCTTCAGGGGACTTGACTCAGGGTGGAATTTCATACTTAAAAATGGTATTTCTTGCTGTTTCTAAAAATCAAGCTTTTTGCACCCAGAGGAGGAAAACTCCTGACCCCGCGGTCAGAAAAAAGTGTGCTTGGGAGGCCAAATTTTTTTTGTGTCCAAATTGAAAAATCTTTCAGGGGACTTGACTCGGGGTGGAATTTCATACTTAAAAATGGTATTTCTTGCTCTTTTTAAAAATCAAGCTCTTTGCACCCAGAGGAGGAAAACTCCTGACCCAGCGGTCAGAAAAAAGTGTGCTTGGGAGGCCAAATTTTTTTTGTGCCCAAATTGAAAAATCCTTCAGGGGACTTGACTCAGGGTGGAATTTCATACTTAAAAATGGTATTTCTTGCTGTTTCTAAAAATCAAGCTCTTTGCACCCAGCTGAGGAAAACTCCTGACCCGGCGGAAAGAAAAAAGTGTGCTTGGGAGGCCAAATTTTTTTTGTGCCCAAATTAAAAAATCCTTCAGGGGACTTGACTCGGGGTGGAATTTCATACTTAAAAATGGTATATCTTGCTCTTTCTAACAATCAAGCTTTTTCCACTTAGAGGAAAAGTTCCTAACCCTAACCCTAACCCTAACCCTAACCCTAACCCTAACCCTAACCCTAACCCTAACCCTTTTTCTTTCTTTCACAAAAAAGTGAGCTTTGGAGGCCAAATTTTTTTTGTGCCCAAATTGAAAAATCCTTCAAGGGACCTGATTTGCGGTGGAATTTCATGCTTAAAAATGGTATTGCTTGCTGTTTCTAAAAATCAAACTCTTTGCAACCAGAGGAGGAAAACCCCTGACCCCGCGGTAAGAAAAAAGTGAGCTTTGGAGACCAAATTTTTTTTGTGCCGAAATTGAAAAATCCTTCAGGGGACTTGACTCGGGGTGGAATTTCATACTTAAAAATGGTATATCTTGCTCTTTCTAACAATCAAGCTTTTTCCACATAGAGGAAAAGTTCCTAACCCTAACCCTAACCCTAACCCTAACCCTAACCCTAACCCTAACCCTAACCCTAACCCTAACCCTAACCCTAACCCTTTTTCTTTCTTTCACAAAAAAGTGAGCTTTGGAGGCCAATTTTTTTTTGTGCCTAAATTGAAAAACCCTTCAGGGGACCTCATTTGGGGTGGAATTTCATGCTTAAAAATGGTATTGCTTGCTGTTTCTAAAAATCAAGCTCTTTGCACCCAGAGGAGGAAAACTCCTGACCCCGCGGTCACAAAAAAGTGTGCTTCGGAGGCCAAAAATTTTTTCTGCCCAAATTGAAAAATCCTTCAGTGGACTTGACTCGGGGTGGAATTTCATACTTAAAAATGGTATTACTTGAAGTGTTTAAAAATTAAGCTTTTTGCACCCAGAGGAGTAAAACTCCTGACGCCGCGGTCACATAATAGTGAGCTTTGGAGGCCAAATTTTTTTTGTGCCGAAATTGAAAAATCCTTCAGGGGACTTGATTCGGGGTGGAATTTCATGCTTAAAAATAGTATTTCTTGCTGTTTCTAAAAATCAAACTTTTTGCACATAGAGGAGGAAAACTCCTGATCCAGCGGTCACAAAAAAGTGTGCTTCGGAGGCCAAATTTTTTTTGTGCTGAAATTGAAAAATCCTTCAGGGGACTTGATTCGGGGTGGGATATCATGCTTAAAAATAGTATTTCTTGCTGTTTCTAAAAATTAAGCTTTTTGCACCCAGAGGAGGAAAACTCCTGACCCCGTGGTCACAAAAAAGTGTGCTTCGGAGGCCAAATTGTTTTTTTGTGCCCAAACTGAAAAATCCTTCAGGGGACTTGACTTGGGGTGGAATTTCATGCTTAAAAATGGTATTTCTTGCTCTTTCTAAAAATCAAGCTTTTTGCACATAGAGGAGGAAAACTCCTGACCCCGCACAAAAAAGTGCGCTTTGGAGGCCAAATTTTTTTTCTGCCCAAATTGAAAAATACTTCAGGGGACTTGACTCGGGGTGGAATTTCATACTTAAAAATGGTATTTCTTACTCTTTCTAAAAATCAAGCTTTTTGCAAATAGAGGAGGAAAACTCCTGAACCCGCGGTCACAAGAAAGTGTGCTTCGGAGGCCAAAATTTTTTTGTGCCCAAATTGAAAAATCCTTCAGTGGACTTGACTCGGGGTGGAATTTCATGCTTAAAAATGGTATATCTTGCTCTTTCTAACAATCAAGCTTTTTCCACATAGAGGAAAAGTTCCTAACCGTAACCCTAACCCTAAGCCTAACCCTAACCCTAACCCTAACCCTTTTTCTTTCTTTCACAAAAAAGTGTGCTTCGGAGGCCAAATTTTTTTTGTGCCCAATTTTAAAAATCCTTCAGGGGACTTGACTCGGGGTGGAATTTCATGCTTAAAAATGGTATTTCTTGCTGTTTCTAAAAATTAAGCTTTTTGCACATAGAGGAGGAAAAGTTCCTAACCCTAACCCTAACCCTAACCCTAACTCTAACCCTAACCCTAACCCTAACCCTAACCCTAACCCTAACCCTAACCCTAACCCTAACCCTAACCCTAACACTAACACTTTTTCTTTCTTTCACAAAAAAGTGTGCTTCGGAGGCCAAATTTTTTTCTGCCCAAATTGAAAAATCCTTCAGGGGACTTGACTCGGGGTGGAATTTCATGCTTAAAAATGGTATTTCTTGCTGTTTCTAAAAATTAAGCTTTTTGCACCCAGAGGTGGAAAACTCTTGACCGCGCGGTCAGAAAAAACTGAGCTTTGGAGGCCAAATTTTTTTTGTACTGAAATTGAAAAATCCTTCAGGGGACTTGATTTGGGGTGGAATTTCATGCTTAAAAATAGTATTTCTGCTGTTTCTAAAAATCAAGCTCTTTGCACCCAGAGGAGGAAAACTCCTGACCCCGCGGTCACATAATAGTGAGCTTTGGAGGCCAAATTTTTTTTGTGCCGAAATTGAAAAATCCTTCAGGGGACTTGACTCGGGGGGAATTTCATGCTTAAAAATGGTATTTCTTGCTGTTTCTAAAAATTAAGCTTTTTGCACATAGAGGAGGAAAAGTTCCTAACCCTAACCCTAACCCTAACCCTAACCCTAACCCTAACCCTAACACTTTTTCTTTCTTTCACAAAAAAGTGTGCTTCGGAGGCCAAATTTTTTTCTGCCCAAATTGAAAAATCCTTCAGGGGACTTGACTCGGGGTGGAATTTCATGCTTAAAAATGGTATTTCTTGCTGTTTCTAAAAATTAAGCTTTTTGCACCCAGAGGTGGAAAACTACTGACCCCGCATTCCGAATAAAGTTAGCTTTGGAGGCCAAATTTTTTTTCTTCCCAAATTGAAAAATCCTTCAGGGGACTTGACTCGGGGTGGAATTTCATACTTAAAAAAGGTATTTCTTGCTCTTTTTAAAAATCAAGCTCTTTGCACCCAGAGGAGGAAAACTCCTGACCCCGCGGTCAAAAAAAATATGCTTGGGAGGCCAAATTTTTTTTGTGCCCAAATTGAAAAATCCTTCCGGGGATTTGACTCGAGGTGGAATTTCATACTTCAAAATGGTATATCTTGCTGTTTCTAAAAATCAAGCTCTTTGCACCCATAGGAGGAAAACTCCTGACCCCGTGGTCAGAAAAAAGTGTCCTTGGGAGGCCATTTTTTTTTGTGCCCAAATTGAAAAATCCTTCAGGGAACTTGGTTCGGGGTGAAATTTCATACTTAAAAATGGTATTGCTTGCTGTTTCTAAAAATCAAGCTCTTTGCACCCAGAGGAGGAAAACTCCTGACCCCGCGGTCACAAAAAAGTGTGCTTCGGAGGCCAAAATTTTTTTCTGCCCAAATTGAAAAATTCTTCAGTGGACTTGACTCGGGGTGGAATTTCATACTTAAAAATGGTATTACTTGAAGTGTTTAAAAATTAAGCTTTTTGCACCCAGAGGAGTAAAACTCCTGACGCCGCGGTCACATAATAGTGAGCTTTGGAGGCCAAATTTTTTTTGTGCCGAAATTGAAAAATCCTTCAGGGGACTTGATTCGGGGTGGAATTTCATGCTTAAAAATAGTATTTCTTGCTGTTTCTAAAAATCAAACTTTTTGCACATAGAGGAGGAAAACTCCTGATCCAGCGGTCACAAAAAAGTGTGTTTCGGAGGCCAAAAAATTTTTCTGCCCAAATTTAAAAATCCTTCAGGGGACTTGACTCAGGGTGGAATTTCATGCTTAAAAATGGTATTTCTTGCTGTTTCTAAAAATTAAGCTTTTTGCACATAGAGGAGGAAAAGTTCCTAACCCTAACCCTAACCCTAACCCTAACCCTAACCCTAACACTTTTTCTTTCTTTCACAAAAAAGTGTGCTTCGGACGCCAATTTTTTTTCTACCCAAATTGAAAAATCCTTCAGGGGACTTGACTCGGGGTGGAATTTCATGCTTAAAAATGGTATTTCTTGCTGTTTCTAAAAATTAAGCTTTTTGCACCCAGAGGTGGAAAACTACTGACCCCGCATTCCAAATAAAGTTAGCTTTGGAGGCCAAATTTTTTTTCTTCTCAAATTGAAAAATCCTTCAGGGGACTTGACTCGGGGTGGAATTTCATACTTAAAAAAGGTATTTCTTGCTCTTTTTAAAAATCAAGCTCTTTGCACCCAGAGGAGGAAAACTCCTGACCCCGCGGTCAAAAAAAATATGCTTGGGAGGCCAAATTTTTTTTGTGCCCAAATTGAAAAATCCTTCCAGGGATTTGACTCGGGGTGGAATTTCATACTTCAAAATGGTATATCTTGCTGTTTCTAAAAATCAAGCTCTTTGCACCCATAGGAGGAAAACTCCTGACCCCGTGGTCAGAAAAAAGTGTCCTTGGGAGGCCATTTTTTTTTTTGTGCCCAAATTGAAAAATCCTTCAGGGAACTTGGTTCGGGGTGGAATTTCATACTTAAAAATGGTATTGCTTGCTGTTTCTAAAAATCAAGCTCTTTGCACCCAGAGGAGGAAAACTCCTGACCCCGCGGTCACAAAAAAGTGTGCTTCGGAGGCCAAAATTTTTTTCTGCCCAAATTGAAAAATCCTTCAGTGGACTTGACTCGGGGTGGAATTTCATACTTAAAAATGGTATTACTTGAAGTGTTTAAAAATTAAGCTTTTTGCACCCAGAGGAGTAAAACTCCTGACGCCGCGGTCACATAATAGTGAGCTTTGGAGGCCAAATTTTTTTTGTGCCGAAATTGAAAAATCCTTCAGGGGACTTGATTCGGGGTGGAATTTCATGCTTAAAAATAGTATTTCTTGCTGTTTCTAAAAATCAAACTTTTTGCACATAGAGGAGGAAAACTCCTGATCCAGCGGTCACAAAAAAGTGTGCTTCGGAGGCCAAAAATTTTTTCTGCCCAAATTTAAAAATCCTTCAGGGGACTTGACTCGGGATGGAATTTCATGCTTAAAAATGGTATTTCTTGCTGTTTCTAGAAATTAAGCTTTTTGCACATAGAGGAGGAAAACTCCTGACCCCGCGGTCAAAAAAAATATGCTTGGGAGGCCAAATTTTTTTTGTGCCCAAATTGAAAAATCCTTCCGGGGATTTGACTCGGGGTGGAATTTCATACTTCAAAATGGTATATCTTGCTGTTTCTAAAAATCAAGCTCTTTGCACCCATAGGAGGAAAACTCCTGACCCCGTGGTCAGAAAAAAGTGTCCTTGGGAGGCCATTTTTTTTGTGCCCAAATTGAAAAATCCTTCAGGGAACTTGGTTCGGGGTGGAATTTCATACTTAAAAATGGTATTTCTTGCTGTTTCTAAAAATCAAGCTTTTGGCACCCAGAGGAGGAAAACTCCTGACCCCGCGGTCAGAAAAAAGTGTGCTTGGGAGGCCAAATTTTTTTTGTGTCCAAATTGAAAAATCCTTCAGGGGACTTGACTCGGGGTGGAATTTCATACTTAAAAATGGTATTTCTTGCTCTTTTTAAAAATCAAGCTCTTTGCACCCAGAGGAGGAAAACTCCTGACCCCGCGGTCAAAAAAAATATGCTTGGGAGGCCAAATTTTTTTTGTGCCCAAATTGAAAAATCCTTCCAGGGATTTGACTCGGGGTGGAATTTCATACTTCAAAATGGTATATCTTGCTGTTTCTAAAAATCAAGCTCTTTGCACCCATAGGAGGAAAACTCCTGACCCCGTGGTCAGAAAAAAGTGTCCTTGGGAGGCCATTTTTTTTTTGTGCCCAAATTGAAAAATCCTTCAGGGAACTTGGTTCGGGGTGGAATTTCATGCTTAAAAATGGTATTTCTTGCTGTTTCTAGAAATTAAGCTTTTTGCACATAGAGGAGGAAAAGTTCCTAACCCTAACCCTAACCCTAACCCTAACCCTAACCCTAACACTTTTTCTTTCTTTCACAAAAAAGTGTGCTTCGGAGGCCAAATTTTTTTCTACCCAAATTGAAAAATCCTTCAGGGGACTTGACTCGGGGTGGAATTTCATGCTTAAAAATGGTATTTCTTGCTTTTTCTAAAAATTAAGCTTTTTGCACCCAGAGGTGGAAAACTACTGACCCCACATTCCGAATAAAGTTAGCTTTGGAGGCCAAATTTTTTTTCTTCCCAAATTGAAAAATCCTTCAGGGGACTTGACTCGGGGTGGAATTTCATACTTAAAAAAGGTATTTCTTGCTCTTTTTAAAAATCAAGCTCTTTGCACCCAGAGGAGGAAAACTCCTGACCCCGCGGTCAAAAAAAATATGCTTGGGAGGCCAAATTTTTTTTGTGCCCAAATTGAAAAATCCTTCCGGGGATTTGACTCGGGGTGGAATTTCATACTTCAAAATGGTATATCTTGCTGTTTCTAAAAATCAAGCTCTTTGCACCCATAGGAGGAAAACTCCTGACCCCGTGGTCAGAAAAAAGTGTCCTTGGGAGGCCATTTTTTTTGTGCCCAAATTGAAAAATCCTTCAGGGAACTTGGTTCGGGGTGGAATTTCATACTTAAAAATGGTATTTCTTGCTGTTTCTAAAAATCAAGCTTTTGGCACCCAGAGGAGGAAAACTCCTGACCCCGCGGTCAGAAAAAAGTGTGCTTGGGAGGCCAAATTTTTTTTGTGTCCAAATTGAAAAATCCTTCAGGGGACTTGACTCGGGGTGGAATTTCATACTTAAAAATGGTATTTCTTGCTCTTTTTAAAAATCAAGCTCTTTGCACCCAGAGGAGGAAAACTCCTGACCCCGCGGTCAGAAAAAAGTGTGCTTGGGAGGCCAAATTTTTTTTGTGCCCAAATTGAAAAATCCTTCAGGGGACTTGACTCAGGGTGGAATTTCATACTTCAAAATGGTATTTCTTGCTGTTTCTAAAAATCAAGCTCTTTGCACCCAGCTGAGGAAAACTCCTGACCCGGCGGAAAGAAAAAAGTGTGCTTGGGAGGCCAAATTTTTTTTGTGCCCAAATTAAAAAATCCTTCAGGGGACTTGACTCGGGGTGGAATTTCATACTTAAAAATGGTATATCTTGCTCTTTCTAACAATCAAGCTTTTTCCACATAGAGGAAAAGTTCCTAACCCTAACCCTAACCCTAACCCTAACCCTAACCCTAACCCTAACCCCAACCCTAACCCTTTTTCTTTCTTTCACAAAAAAGTGAGCTTTGGAGGCCAAATTTTTTTTGTGCCCAAATTGAAAAATCCTTCAGGGGACCTGATTTGGGGTGGAATTTCATGCTTAAAAATGGTATTGCTTGCTGTTTCTAAAAATCAAACTCTTTGCAACCAGAGGAGGAAAACTCCTGACCCCGCGGTAAGAAAAAAGTGAGCTTTGGAGGCCAAATTTTTTTTGTGCCGAAATTGAAAAATCCTTCAGGGGACTTGACTCGGGGTGGAATTTTATACTTAAAAATGGTATATCTTGCTCTTTCTAACAATCAAGCTTTTTCCACATAGAGGAAAAGTTCCTAACCCTAACCCTAACCCTAACACTAACCCTAACCCTAACCCTAACCCTAACCCTAACCCTAACCCTAACCCTAACCCTAACCCTAACCCTAACCCTAACCCTAACCCTAACCCTAACCCTTTTTCTTTCTTTCACAAAAAAGTGAGCTTTGGAGGCCAATTTTTTTTTGTGCCTAAATTGAAAAATCCTTAAGGGGACCTCATTTGGGGTGGAATTTCATGCTTAAAAATGGTATTGCTTGCTGTTTCTAAAAATCAAGCTCTTTGCACCCAGAGGAGGAAAACTCCTGACCCCGCGGTCACAAAAATGTGTGCTTCGGAGGCCAAAATTTTTTTCTGCCCAAATTGAAAAATCCTTCAGTGGACTTGACTCTGGGTGGAATTTCATACTTAAAAATGGTATTACTTGAAGTGTTTAAAAATTAAGCTTTTTGCACCCAGAGGAGTAAAACTCCTGACGCCGCGGTCACATAATAGTGAGCTTTGGAGGCCAAATTTTTTTTGTGCCAAAATTGAAAAATCCTTCAGGGGACTTGATTCGGGGTGGAATTTCATGGTTAAAAATAGTATTTCTTGCTGTTTCTAAAAATCAAACTTTTTGCACATAGAGGAGGAAAACTCCTGATCCAGCGGTCACAAAAAAGTGTGCTTCGGAGGCCAAATTTTTTTTGTGCCCAAATTTAAAAATCCTTCAGGGGACTTGACTCGGGGTGGAATTTCATGCTTAAAAATGGTATTTCTTGCTGTTTCTAAAAATTAAGCTTTTTGCACATAGAGGAGGAAAAGTTCCTAACCCTAACCCTAACCCTAACCCTAACCCTAACCCTAACCCTAACACTTTTTCTTTCTTTCACAAAAAAGTGTGCTTCGGAGGCCAAATTTTTTTCTGCCCAAATTGAAAAATCCTTCAGGGGACTTGATTTGGGGTGGGATATCATGCTTAAAAATAGTATTTCTTGTTGTTTCTAAAAATTAAGCTTTTTGCACCCAGAGGAGGAAAACTCCTGACCCCGCGGTCACAAGAAAGTGTGCTTCGGAAGCCAAAAATTTTTTGTGCCCAAATTAAAAAATCCTTCAGGGGACTTGACTCGGGGTGGAATTTCATACTTAAAAATGGTATATCTTGCTCTTTCTAACAATCAAGCTTTTTCCACATAGAGGAAAAGTTCCTAACCCTAACCCTAACCCTAACCCTAATCCTAACCCTAACCCTAACCCTAACCCTAACCCTAACCCTTTTTTTTTCTTTCACAAAAAAGTGTGCTTCGGAGGCCAAATTTTTTTTGTGCCCAAACTGAAAAATCCTTCAGGGGACTTGACTCGGGGTGGAATTTCATGCTTAAAAATGGTATATCTTGCTCTTTCTAAAAATCAAGCTTTTTCCACATAGAGGAAAAGTTCCTAACCGTAACCCTAACCCTAAGCCTAACCCTAACCCTAACCCTAACCCTTTTTCTTTCTTTCACAAAAAAGTGTGCTTCGGAGGCCAATTTTTTTTTGTGCCCAATTTTAAAAATCCTTCAGGGGACTTGACTCGGGGTGGAATTTCATGCTTAAAAATGGTATTTCTTGCTGTTTCTAAAAATTAAGCTTTTTGCACATAGAGGAGGAAAAGTTCCTAACCCTAACCCTAACCCTAACCCTAACCCTAACCCTAACCCTAACCCTAACCCTAACCCTAACCCTAACCCTAACCCTAACACTTTTTCTTACTTTCACAAAAAAGTGTGCTTCGGAGGCCAAATTTTTTTCTGCCCAAATTGAAAAATCCTTCAGGGGACTTGACTTGGGGTGGAATTTCATGCTTAAAAATGGTATTTCTTGCTCTTTCTAAAAATCAAGCTTTTTGCACATAGAGGAGGAAAACTCCTGACCCCGCACAAAAAAGTGTGCTTTGGAGGCCAAATTTTTTTTCTGCCCAAATTGAAAAATACTTCAGGGGACTTGACTCGGGGTGGAATTTCATACTTAAAAATGGTATTTCTTACTCTTTCTAAAAATCAAGCTTTTTGCACATAGAGGAGGAAAACTCCTGACCCCGCGGTCACAAGAAAGTGTGCTTCGGAGGCCAAAATTTTTTTGTGCCCAAATTGAAAAATCCTTCAGTGGACTTGACTCGGGGTGGAATTTCATGCTTAAAAATGGTATATCTTGCTCTTTCTAACAATCAAGCTTTTTCCACATAGAGGAAAAGTTCCTAACCCTAACCCTAACCCTAACACTAACCCTAACCCTAACCCTAACCCTAACCCTAACCCTAACCCTAACCCTTTTTCTTTCTTTCACAAAAAAGTGAGCTTTGGAGGCCAATTTTTTTTTGTGCCTAAATTGAAAAATCCTTCAGGGGACCTCATTTGGGGTGGAATTTCATGCTTAAAAATGGTATTGCTTGCTGTTTCTAAAAATCAAGCTCTTTGCACCCAGAGGAGGAAAACTCCTGACCCCGCGGTCACAAAAATGTGTGCTTCGGAGGCCAAACTTTTTTTGTGCCCAAATTTAAAAATCCTTCAGGGGACTTGACTCGGGGTGGAATTTCATGCTTAAAAATGGTATTTCTTGCTGTTTCTAAAAATTAAGCTTTTTGCACATAGAGGAGGAAAAGTTCCTAACCCTAACCCTAACCCTAACCCTAACCCTAACCCTAACACTTTTTCTTTCTTTCACAAAAAAGTGTGCTTCGGAGGCCAAATTTTTTTCTGCCCAAATTGAAAAATCCTTCAGGAGACTTGATTCGGGGTGGGATATCATGCTTAAAAATAGTATTTCTTGCTGTTTCTAAAAATTAAGCTTTTTGCACCCAGAGGAGGAAAACTCCTGACCCCGCGGTCACAAAAAAGTGTGCTTCGGAGGCCAAATTGTTTTTTTGTGCCCAAACTGAAAAATCCTTCAGGGGACTTGACTTGGGGTGGAATTTCATGCTTAAAAATGGTGTTTCTTGCTCTTTCTAAAAATCAAGCTTTTTGCACATAGAGGAGGAAAACTCCTGACCCCGCACAAAAAAGTGTGCTTTGGAGGCCAAATTTTTTTTCTGCCCAAATTGAAAAATACTTCAGGGGACTTGACTCGGGGTGGAATTTCATACTTAAAAATGGTATTTCTTACTCTTTCTAAAAATCAAGCTTTTTGCACATAGAGGAGGAAAACTCCTGACCCCGCGGTCACAAGAAAGTGTGCTTCGGAGGCCAAAATTTTTTTGTGCCCAAATTGAAAAATCCTTCAGTGGACTTGACTCGGGGTGGAATTTCATGCTTAAAAATGGTAAATCTTGCTCTTTCTAACAATCAAGCTTTTTCCACATAGAGGAAAAGTTCCTAACCCTAACCCTAACCCTAACCCTAATCCTAACCCTAACCCTAACCCTAACCCTAACCCTAACCCTTTTTTTTTCTTTCACAAAAAAGTGTGCTTCGGAGGCCAAATTTTTTTTGTGCCCAAACTGAAAAATCCTTCAGGGCACTTGACTCGGGGTGGAATTTCATGCTTAAAAATGGTATATCTTGCTCTTTCTAAAAATCAAGCTTTTTCCACATAGAGGAAAAGTTCCTAACCGTAACCCTAACCCTAAGCCTAACCCTAACCCTAACCCTAACCCTTTTTCTTTCTTTCACAAAAAAGTGTGCTTCGGAGGCCAAATTTTTTTTGTGCCCAATTTTAAAAATCCTTCAGGGGACTTGACTCGGGGTGGAATTTCATGCTTAAAAATGGTATTTCTTGCTGTTTCTAAAAATTAAGCTTTTTGCACATAGAGGAGGAAAAGTTCCTAACCCTAACCCTAACCCTAACCCTAACCCTAACCCTAACCCTAACCCTAACCCTAACCCTAACCCTAACACTTTTTCTTTCTTTCACAAAAAAGTGTGCTTCGGAGGCCAAATTTTTTTCTGCCCAAATTGAAAAATCCTTCAGGGGACTTGACTTGGGGTGGAATTTCATGCTTAAAAATGGTATTTCTTGCTCTTTCTAAAAATCAAGCTTTTTGCACATAGAGGAGGAAAACTCCTGACCCCGCACAAAAAAGTGTGCTTTGGAGGCCAAATTTTTTTTCTGCCCAAATTGAAAAATACTTCAGGGGACTTGACTCGGGGTGGAATTTCATGCTTAAAAATGGTAAATCTTGCTCTTTCTAACAATCAAGCTTTTTCCACATAGAGGAAAAGTTCCTAACCCTAACCCTAACCCTAATCCTAACCCTAACCCTAACCCTAACCCTAACCCTAACCCTTTTTTTTTCTTTCACAAAAAAGTGTGCTTCGGAGGCCAAATTTTTTTTGTGCCCAAACTGAAAAATCCTTCAGGGGACTTGACTCGGGGTGGAATTTCATGCTTAAAAATGGTATATCTTGCTCTTTCTAAAAATCAAGCTTTTTCCACATAGAGGAAAAGTTCCTAACCGTAACCCTAACCCTAAGCCTAACCCTAACCCTAACCCTAACCCTTTTTCTTTCTTTCACAAAAAAGTGTGCTTCGGAGGCCAAATTTTTTTTGTGCCCAATTTTAAAAATCCTTCAGGGGACTTGACTCGGGGTGGAATTTCATGCTTAAAAATGGTATTTCTTGCTGTTTCTAAAAATTAAGCTTTTTGCACATAGAGGAGGAAAAGTTCCTAACCCTAACCCTAATGCTAACCCTAACCCTAACCCTAACCCTAACCCTAACCCTAACCCTAACCCTAACCCTAACACTTTTTCTTACTTTCACAAAAAAGTGTGCTTCGGAGGCCAAATTTTTTTCTGCCCAAATTGAAAAATCCTTCAGGGGACTTGACTTGGGGTGGAATTTCATGCTTAAAAATGGTATTTCTTGCTCTTTCTAAAAATCAAGCTTTTTGCACATAGAGGAGGAAAACTCCTGACCCCGCACAAAAAAGTGTGCTTTGGAGGCCAAATTTTTTTTCTGCCCAAATTGAAAAATACTTCAGGGGACTTGACTCGGGGTGGAATTTCATACTTAAAAATGGTATTTCTTACTCTTTCTAAAAATCAAGCTTTTTGCACATAGAGGAGGAAAACTCCTGACCCCGCGGTCACAAGAAAGTGTGCTTCGGAGGCCAAAATTTTTTTGTGCCCAAATTGAAAAATCCTTCAGGGGACTTGACTCGGGGTGGAATTTCATGCTTAAAAATGGTATATCTTGCTCTTTCTAAAAATCAAGCTTTTTCCACATAGAGGAAAAGTTCCTAACCGTAACCCTAACCCTAAGCCTAACCCTAACCCTAACCCTAACCCTTTTTCTTTCTTTCACAAAAAAGTGTGCTTCGGAGGCCAAATTTTTTTTGTGCCCAATTTTAAAAATCCTTCAGGGGACTTGACTCGGGGTGGAATTTCATGCTTAAAAATGGTATTTCTTGCTGTTTCTAAAAATTAAGCTTTTTGCACCCAGAGGTGGAAAACTCTTGACCGCGCGGTCAGAAAAAAGTGAGCTTTGGAGGCCAAATTTTTTTTGTGCTGAAATTGAAAAATCCTTCAGGGGACTTGATTTGGGGTGGAATTTCATGCTTAAAAATAGTATTTCTGCTGTTTCTAAAAATTAAGCTATTTGCACCCAGAGGAGGAAAACTCCTGACCCCGCGGTCAGAAAAAAGTATGCTTCGGAGGCCAAATTTTTTTTCTGCCCAAATTGAAAAATCCTTCAGTGGACTTGACTCATGGTGGAATTTCATACTTAAAAATGGTATTACTTGAAGTGTTTAAAAATTAAGCTTTTTGCACCCAGAGGAGTAAAACTCCTGACGCCGCGGTCACATAATAGTGAGCTTTGGAGGCCAAATTTTTTTTGTGCCCAAATTTAAAAATCCTTCAGGGGACTTGACTCGGGGTGGAATTTCATGCTTAAAAATAGTATTTCTTGCTGTTTCTAAAAATCAAGCTTTTTGCACATAGAGGAGGAAAAGTTCCTAACCCTAACCCTAACCCTAACCCTAACCCTAACCCTAACCCTAACCCTAACACTTTTTCTTTCTTTCACAAAAAAGTGTGCTTCGGAGGCCAAATTTTTTTCTGCCCAAATTGAAAAATCCTTCAGGGGACTTGACTCGGGGTGGAATTTCATGCTTAAAAATGGTATTGCTTGCTGTTTCTAAAAATGAAACTCTTTGCAACCAGAGGAGGAAAACTCCTGACCCCGCGGTAAGAAAAAAGTGAGCTTTGGAGGCCAAATATTTTTTGTGCCGAAATTGAAAAATCCTTCAGGGGACTTGACTCGGGGTGGAATTTCATACTTAAAAATGGTATATCTTGCTCTTTCTAACAATCAAGCTTTTTCCACATAGAGGAAAAGTTCCTAACCCTAACCCTAACCCTAACCCTAACCCTAACCCTAACCCTAACCCTAACCCTTTTTCTTTCTTTCACAAAAAAGTGAGCTTTGGAGGCCAATTTTTTTTTGTGCCTAAATTGAAAAATCCTTCAGGGGACCTCATTTGGGGTGGAATTTCATGCTTAAAAATGGTATTGCTTGCTGTTTCTAAAAATCAAGCTCTTTGCACCCAGAGGAGGAAAACTCCTGACCCCGCGGTCACAAAAAAGTGTGCTTCGGAGGCCAAAAATTTTTTCTGCCCAAATTGAAAAATCCTTCAGTGGACTTGACTCGGGGTGGAATTTCATACTTAAAAATGGTATTACTTGAAGTGTTTAAAAATTAAGCTTTTTGCACCCAGAGGAGTAAAACTCCTGACGCCGCGGTCACATAATAGTGAGCTTTGGAGGCCAAATTTTTTTTGTGCCGAAATTGAAAAATCCTTCTGGGGACTTGACTCGGGGGGAATTTCATGCTTAAAAATGGTATTTCTTGCTGTTTCTAAAAATTAAGCTTTTTGCACATAGAGGAGGAAAAGTTCCTAACCCTAACCCTAACCCTAACCCTAACCCTAACCCTAACCCTAACCCTAACCCTAACCCTAACCCTAACACTTTTTCTTTCTTTCACAAAAAAGTGTGCTTCGGAGGCCAAATTTTTTTCTGCCCAAATTGAAAAATCCTTCAGGGGACTTGACTCGGGGTGGAATTTCATGCTTAAAAATGGTATTTCTTGCTGTTTCTAAAAATTAAGCTTTTTGCACCCAGAGGTGGAAAACTACTGACCCCGCGGTCAAAAAAAATATACTTGGGAGGCCAAATTTTTTTTGTGCCCAAATTGAAAAATCCTTCCGGGGATTTGACTCGGGGTGGAATTTCATACTTCAAAATGGTATATCTTGCTGTTTCTAAAAATCAAGCTCTTTGCACCCATTGGAGGAAAACTCCTGACCCCGTGGTCAGAAAAAAGTGTCCTTGGGAGGCCATTTTTTTTTGTGCCCAAATTGAAAAATCCTTCAGGGAACTTGGTTCGGGGTGGAATTTCATACTTAAAAATGGTATTTCTTCCTCTTTTTAAAAATCAAGCTCTTTGCACCCAGCTGAGGAAAACTCCTGACCCGGCGGAAAGAAAAAAGTGTGCTTGGGAGGCCAAATTTTTTTTGTGCCCAAATTAAAAAATCCTTCAGGGGACTTGACTCGGGGTGGAATTTCATACTTAAAAATGGTATTTCTTGCTGTTTCTAAAAATCAAGCTCTTTGCATCCAGCTGAGGAAAACTCCTGACCCGGCGGAAAGAAAAAAGTGTGCTAGGGAGGCCAAATTTTTTTTGTGCCCAAATTAAAAAATCCTTCAGGGGACTTGACTCGGGGTGGAATTTCATACTTAAAAATGGTATTTCTTGCTGTTTCTAAAAATTAAGCTTTTTGCACATAGAGGAGGAAAAGTTCCTAACCCTAACCCTAAGCCTAACCCTAACCCTAACCCTAACCCTTTTTCTTTCTTTCACAAAAAAGTGTGCTTCGGAGGCCAAATTTTTTTTGTGCCAAATTTTAAAAATCCTTCAGGGGACTTGACTCGGGGTGGAATTTCATGCTTAAAAATGGTATTTCTTGCTGTTTCTAAAAATTAAGCTTTTTGCACATAGAGGAGGAAAAGTTCCTAACCCTAACCCTAACCCTAACCCTAACCCTAACCCTAACCCTAACCCTAACCCTAACACTTTTTCTTTTTTTCACAAAAAAGTGTGCTTCGGAGGCCAAATTTTTTTCTGCCCAAATTGAAAAATCCTTCAGGGGACTTGACTCGGGGTGGAATTTCATGCTTAAAAATGGTATTTCTTGCTGTTTCTAAAAATTAAGCTTTTTGCACCCAGAGATGGAAAACTCTTGACCGCGCGGTCAGAAAAAAGTGAGCTTTGGAGGCCAAATTTTTTTTGTGCTGAAATTGAAAAATCCTGCAGGGGACTTGATTTGGGGTGGAATTTCATGCTTAAAAATAGTATTTCTGCTGTTTCTAAAAATTAAGCTATTTGCACCCAGAGGAGGAAAACTCCTGACCCCGCGGTCAGAAAAAAGTATGCTTCGGAGGCCAAATTTTTTTTCTGCCCAAATTGAAAAATCCTTCAGTGGACTTGACTCATGGTGGAATTTCATACTTAAAAATGGTATTACTTGAAGTGTTTAAAAATTAAGCTTTTTGCACCCAGAGGAGTAAAACTCCTGACGCCGCGGTCACATAATAGTGAGCTTTGGAGGCCAAATTTTTTTTGTGCCCAAATTTAAAAATCCTTCAGGGGACTTGACTCGGGGTGGAATTTCATGCTTAAAAATAGTATTTCTTGCTGTTTCTAAAAATCAAGCTTTTTGCACATAGAGGAGGAAAAGTTCCTAACCCTAACCCTAACCCTAACCCTAACCCTAACCCTAACCCTAACACTTTTTCTTTCTTTCACAAAAAAGTGTGCTTCGGAGGCCAAATTTTTTTCTGCCCAAATTCAAAAATCCTTCAGGGGACTTGACTCGGGGTGGAATTTCATACTTAAAAATGGTATATCTTGCTCTTTCTAACAATCAAGCTTTTTCCACATAGAGGAAAAGTTCCTAACCCTAACCCTAACCCTAACCCTAACCCTAACCCTAACCCTAACCCTAACCCTTTTTCTTTCTTTCACAAAAAAGTGAGCTTTGGAGGCCAATTTTTTTTTGTGCCTAAATTGAAAAATCCTTCAGGGGACTTGACTTGGGGTGGAATTTCATGCTTAAAAATGTTATTTCTTGCTCTTTCTAAAAATCAAGCTTTTTGCACATAGAGGAGGAAAACTCCTGACCCCGCACAAAAAAGTGTGCTTTGGAGGCCAAATTTTTTTTGTGCCCAAATTTAAAAATCCTTCAGGGGACTTGACTCGGGGTGGAATTTCATGCTTAAAAATGGTATTTCTTGCTGTTTCTAAAAATTAAGCTTTTTGCACCCAGAGGTGGAAAACTCCTGACCCTGCGGTCAGAAAAAAGTGAGCTTTGGAGGCCAAATTTTTTTTGTGCCCAAATTTAAAAATCCTTCAGGGGACTTGACTCGGGGTGGAATTTCATGCTTAAAAATGGTATTTCTTGCTGTTTCTAAAAATTAAGCTTTTTGCACCCAGAGGTGGAAAACTCCTGACCCCGCGGTCAGAAAAAAGTGAGCTTTGGAGGCCAAATTTTTTTTGTGCTGAAATTGAAAAATCCTTCAGGGGACTTGATTCGGGGTGGGATATCATGCATAAAAATAGTATTTATTGCTGTTTCTAAAAATTAAGCTTTTTGCACCCAGAGGAGGAAAAGTCCTGACCACGCGTTCACAAAAAAGTGTGCTTCGGAGGCGAAATTGTTTTTTTGTGCCCAAACTGAAAAATCCTTCAGGGGACTTGACTTGGGGTGGAATTTCATGCTTAAAAATGGTATTTCTTGCTCTTTCTAAAAATCAAGCTTTTTGCACATAGAGGAGGAAAACTCCTGACCCCGCACAAAAAAGTGTGCTTTGGAGGCCAAATTTTTTTTCTGCCCAAATTGAAAAATACTTCAGGGGACTTGACTCGGGGTGGAATTTCATACTTAAAAATGGTATTTCTTACTCTTTCTAAAAATCAAGCTTTTTGCACATAGAGGAGGAAAACTCCTGACCCCGCGGTCACAAGAAAGTGTGCTTCGGAGGCCAAAATTTTTTTGTGCCCAAATTGAAAAATCCTTCAGTGGACTTGAATTTCATGCTTAAAAATGGTATATCTTGCTCTTTCTAACAATCAAGCTTTTTCCACATAGAGGAAAAGTTCCTAACCGTAACCCTAACCCTAAGCCTAACCCTAACCCTAACCCTAACCCTTTTTTTTTCTTTCACAAAAAAGTGTGCTTCGGAGGCCAAATTTTTTTTGTGCCCAAACTGAAAAATCCTTCAGGGGACTTGACTCGGGGTGGAATTTCATTCTTAAAAATGGTATATCTTGCTCTTTCTAAAAATCAAGCTTTTTCCACATAGAGGAAAAGTTCCTAACCGTAACCCTAACCCTAAGCCTAACCCTAACCCTAACCCTAACCCTTTTTCTTTCTTTCACAAAAAAGTTTGCTTCGGAGGCCAAATTTTTTTTGTGCCCAAATTTAAAAATCCTTCAGGGGACTTGACTCGGGGTGGAATTTCATGCTTAAAAATGGTATTTCTTGCTGTTTCTAAAAATTAAGCTTTTTGCACCCAGAGGTGGAAAACTCCTGACCCCGCGGTCGGAAAAAAGTGAGCTTTGGAGGCCAAATTTTTTTTGTGCCCAAATTTAAAAATCCTTCAGGGGACTTGACTCGGGGTGGAATTTCATGCTTAAAAATGGTATTTCTTGCTGTTTCTAAAAATTAAGCTTTTTGCACCCAGAGGAGGAAAACTCCTGACCCCGCGGTCACAAAAAAGTGTGCTTCGGAGGCCAAATTGTTTTTTTGTGCCTAAACTGAAAAATCCTTCAGGGGACTTGACTTGGGGTGGAATTTCATGCTTAAAAATGGTATTTCTTGCTCTTTCTAAAAATCAAGCTTTTTGCACATAGAGGAGGAAAACTCCTGACCCCGCACAAGAAAGTGTGCTTTGGAGGCCAAATTTTTTTTCTGCCCAAATTGAAAAATACTTCAGGGGACTTGACTCGGGGTGGAATTTCATACTTAAAAATGGTATTTCTTACTCTTTCTAAAAATCAAGCTTTTTGCACATAGAGGAGGAAAACTCCTGACCCCGCGGTCACAAGAAAGTGTGCTTCGGAGGCCAAAATTTTTTTGTGCCCAAATTGAAAAATCCTTCAGTGGACTTGACTCGGGGTGGAATTTCATGCTTAAAAATGGTATATCTTGCTCTTTCTAACAATCAAGCTTTTTCCACATAGAGGAAAAGTTCCTAACCCTAACCCTAACCCTAACCCTAACCCTAATCCTAACCCTAACCCTAACCCTAACCCTAACCCTAACCCTTTTTTTTTCTTTCACAAAAAAGTGTGCTTCGGAGGCCAAATTTTTTTTGTGCCCAAACTGAAAAATCCTTCAGGGGACTTGACTCGGGGTGGAATTTCATGCTTAAAAATGGTATATCTTGCTCTTTCTAAAAATCAAGCTTTTTCCACATAGAGGAAAAGTTCCTAACCCTAAGCCTAACCCTAACCCTAACCCTAAGCCTAACCCTAACCCTAACCCTAACCCTAACCCTAACACTTTTTCTTTCTTTCACAAAAAAGTGTGCTTCGGAGGCCAAATTTTTTTTGTGCTGAAATTGCAAAATCCTTCAGGGGACTTGATTTGGGGTGGAATTTCATGCTTAAGAATAGTATTTCTGCTGTTTCTAAAAATTAAGCTATTTGCACCCAGAGGAGGAAAACTCCTGACCCCGCGGTCAGAAAAAAGTATGCTTCGGAGGCCAAATTTTTTTTCTGCCCAAATTGAAAAATCCTTCAGTGGACTTGACTCATGGTGGAATTTCATACTTAAAAATGGTATTACTTGAAGTGTTTAAAAATTAAGCTTTTTGCACCCAGAGGAGTAAAACTCCTGACGCCGCGGTCACATAATAGTGAGCTTTGGAGGCCAAATTTTTTTTGTGCCCAAATTTAAAAATCCTTCAGGGGACTTGACTCGGGGTGGAATTTCATGCTTAAAAATAGTATTTCTTGCTGTTTCTAAAAATCAAGCTTTTTGCACATAGAGGAGGAAAAGTTCCTAACCCTAACCCTAACCCTAACCCTAACCCTAACCCTAACCCTAACCCTAACCCTAACCCTAACACTTTTTCTTTCTTTCACAAAAATGTGTGCTTCGGAGGCCAAATTTTTTTCTGCCCAAATTGAAAAATCCTTCAGGGGACTTGACTCGGGGTGGAATTTCATGCTTAAAAATGGTATTGCTTGCTGTTTCTAAAAATCAAAATCTTTGCAACCAGAGGAGGAAAACTCCTGACCCCGCGGTAAGAAAAAAGTGAGCTTTGGAGGCCAAATATTTTTTGTGCCGAAATTGAAAAATCCTTCAGGGGACTTGACTCGGGGTGGAATTTCATACTTAAAAATGGTATATCTTGCTCTTTCTAACAATCAAGCTTTTTCCACATAGAGGAAAAGTTCCTAACCCTAACCCTAACCCTAACCCTAACCCTAACCCTAACCCTAACCCTAACCCTTTTTCTTTCTTTCACAAAAAAGTGAGCTTTGGAGGCCAATTTTTTTTTGTGCCTAAATTGAAAAATCCTTCAGGGGACCTCATTTGGGGTGGAATTTCATGCTTAAAAATGGTATTGCTTGCTGTTTCTAAAAATCAAGCTCTTTGCACCCAGAGGAGGAAAACTCCTGACCCCGCGGTCACAAAAAAGTGTGCTTCGGAGGCCAAAAATTTTTTCTGCCCAAATTGAAAAATCCTTCAGTGGACTTGACTCGGGGTGGAATTTCATACTTAAAAATGGTATTACTTGAAGTGTTTAAAAATTAAGCTTTTTGCACCCAGAGGAGTAAAACTCCTGACGCCGCGGTCACATAATAGTGAGCTTTGGAGGCCAAATTTTTTTTGTGCCGAAATTGAAAAATCCTTCTGGGGACTTGACTCGGGGGGAATTTCATGCTTAAAAATGGTATTTCTTGCTGTTTCTAAAAATTAAGCTTTTTGCACATAGAGGAGGAAAAGTTCCTAACCCTAACCCTAACCCTAACCCTAACCCTAACCCTAACCCTAACCCTTTTTCTTTCTTTCACAAAAAAGTGTGCTTCGGAGGCCAAATTTTTTTTCTTCCCAAATTGAAAAATCCTTCAGGGGACTTGACTCGGGGTGGAATTTCATACTTTAAAAAGGTATTTCTTGCTCTTTTTAAAAATCAAGCTCTTTGCACCCAGAGGAGGAAAACTCCTGACCCCGCGGTCAAAAAAAATATGCTTGGGAGGCCAAATTTTTTTTGTGCCCAAATTGAAAAATCCTTCCGGGGATTTGACTCGGGGTGGAATTTCATACTTCAAAATGGTATATCTTGCTGTTTCTAAAAATCAAGCTCTTTGCACCCATAGGAGGAAAACTCCTGACCCCGTGGTCAGAAAAAAGTGTCCTTGGGAGGCCATTTTTTTTTGTGCCCAAATTGAAAAATCCTTCAGGGAACTTGGTTCGGGGTGGAATTTCATACTTAAAAATGGTATTTCTTGCTCTTTTTAAAAATCA
Source organism: Natrix helvetica (assembly GCF_964273705.1). Taxonomy (NCBI): domain Eukaryota; kingdom Metazoa; phylum Chordata; class Lepidosauria; order Squamata; family Natricidae; genus Natrix; species Natrix helvetica. The sequence goes on along the minus strand of NC_138558.1, from coordinate 55,820,220 downwards.
AGCTCTTTGCACCCAGAGGAGGAAAACTCCTGACCCCGCGGTCAGAAAAAAGTGTGCTTGGGAGGCCAAATTTTTTTTGTGCCCAAATTGAAAAATCCTTCAGGGGACTTGACTCAGGGTGGAATTTCATACTTAAAAATGGTATTTCTTGCTGTTTCTAAAAATCAAGCTCTTTGCACCCAGCTGAGGAAAACTCCTGACCCGGCGGAAAGAAAAAAGTGTGCTTGGGAGGCCAAATTTTTTTTGTGCCCAAATTAAAAAATCCTTCAGGGGACTTGACTCGGGGTGGAATTTCATACTTAAAAATGGTATTTCTTGCTGTTTCTAAAAATGAAGCTTTTTGCACATAGAGGAGGAAAAGTTCCTAACCCTAACCCTAAGCCTAAGCCTAACCCTAACCCTAACCCTTTTTCTTTCTTTCACAAAAAAGTGTGCTTCGGAGGCCAAATTTTTTTTGTGCCAAATTTTAAAAATCCTTCAGGGGACTTGACTCGGGGTGGAATTTCATGCTTAAAAATGGTATTTCTTGCTGTTTCTAAAAATTAAGCTTTTTGCACATAGAGGAGGAAAAGTTCCTAACCCTAACCCTAACCCTAACCCTAACCCTAACCCTAACCCTAACCCTAACCCTAACCCTAACACTTTTTCTTTTTTTCACAAAAAAGTGTGCTTCGGAGGCCAAATTTTTTTCTGCCCAAATTGAAAAATCCTTCAGGGGACTTGACTCGGGGTGGAATTTCATGCTTAAAAATGGTATTTCTTGCTGTTTCTAAAAATTAAGCTTTTTGCACCCAGAGATGGAAAACTCTTGACCGCGCGGTCAGAAAAAAGTGAGCTTTGGAGGCCAAATTTTTTTTGTGCTGAAATTGAAAAATCCTTCAGGGGACTTGATTTGGGGTGGAATTTCATGCTTAAAAATAGTATTTCTGCTGTTTCTAAAAATTAAGCTATTTGCACCCAGAGGAGGAAAACTCCTGACCCCGCGGTCAGAAAAAAGTATGCTTCGGAGGCCAAATTTTTTTTCTGCCCAAATTGAAAAATCCTTCAGTGGACTTGACTCATGGTGGAATTTCATACTTAAAAATGGTATTACTTGAAGTGTTTAAAAATTAAGCTTTTTGCACCCAGAGGAGTAAAACTCCTGACGCCGCGGTCACATAATAGTGAGCTTTGGAGGCCAAATTTTTTTTGTGCCCAAATTTAAAAATCCTTCAGGGGACTTGACTCGGGGTGGAATTTCATGCTTAAAAATAGTATTTCTTGCTGTTTCTAAAAATCAAGCTTTTTGCACATAGAGGAGGAAAAGTTCCTAACCCTAACCCTAACCCTAACCCTAACCCTAACACTTTTTCTTTCTTTCACAAAAAAGTGTGCTTCGGAGGCCAAATTTTTTTCTGCCCAAATTGAAAAATCCTTCAGGTGACTTGACTCGGGGTGGAATTTCATACTTAAAAATGGTATATCTTGCTCTTTCTAACAATCAAGCTTTTTCCACATAGCGGAAAAGTTCCTAACCCTAACCCTAACCCTAACCCTAACCCTAACCCTAACCCTAACCCTAACCCTAACCCTTTTTCTTTCTTTCACAAAAAAGTGAGCTTTGGAGGCCAATTTTTTTTTGTGCCTAAATTGAAAAATCCTTCAGGGGACTTGACTTGGGGTGGAATTTCATGCTTAAAAATGTTATTTCTTGCTCTTTCTAAAAATCAAGCTTTTTGCACATAGAGGAGGAAAACTCCTGACCCCGCACAAAAAAGTGTGCTTTGGAGGCCAAATTTTGTTTGTGCCCAAATTTAAAAATCCTTCAGGGGACTTGACTCGGGGTGGAATTTCATGCTTAAAAATGGTATTTCTTGCTGTTTCTAAAAATTAAGCTTTTTGCACCCAGAGGTGGAAAACTCCTGACCCCGCGGTCAGAAAAAAGTGAGCTTTGGAGGCCAAATTTTTTTTGTGCCCAAATTTAAAAATCCTTCAGGGGACTTGACTCGGGGTGGAATTTCATGCTTAAAAATGGTATTTCTTGCTGTTTCTAAAAATTAAGCTTTTTGCACCCAGAGGTGGAAAACTCCTGACCCCGCGGTCAGAAAAAAGTGAGCTTTGGAGGCCAAATTTTTTTTGTGCTGAAATTGAAAAATCCTTCAGGGGACTTGATTCGGGGTGGGATATCATGCTTAAAAATAGTATTTCTTGCTGTTTCTAAAAATTAAGCTTTTTGCACCCAGAGGAGGAAAACTCCTGACCCCGCGGTCACAAAAAAGTGTGCTTCGGAGGCCAAATTGTTTTTTTGTGCCCAAACTGAAAAATCCTTCAGGGGACTTGACTTGGGGTGGAATTTCATGCTTAAAAATGGTATTTCTTGCTCTTTCTAAAAATCAAGCTTTTTGCACATAGAGGAGGAAAACTCCTGACCCCGCACAAAAAAGTGTGCTTTGGAGGCCAAATTTTTTTTCTGCCCAAATTGAAAAATACTTCAGGGGACTTGACTCGGGGTGGAATTTCATACTTAAAAATGGTATTTCTTACTCTTTCTAAAAATCAAGCTTTTTGCACATAGAGGAGGAAAACTCCTGACCCCGCGGTCACAAGAAAGTGTGCTTCGGAGGCCAAAATTTTTTTGTGCCCAAATTGAAAAATCCTTCAGTGGACTTGACTCGGGGTGGAATTTCATGCTTAAAAATGGTATATCTTCCTCTTTCTAACAATCAAGCTTTTTCCACATAGAGGAAAAGTTCCTAACCCTAACCCTAACCCTAACCCTAATCCTAACCCTAACCCTAACCCTAACCCTAACCCTAACCCTTTTTTTTTCTTTCACAAAAAAGTGTGCTTCGGAGGCCAAATTTTTTTTGTGCCCAAACTGAAAAATCCTTCAGGGGACTTGACTCGGGGTGGAATTTCATGCTTAAAAATGGTATATCTTGCTCTTTCTAAAAATCAAGCTTTTTCCACATAGAGGAAAAGTTCCTAACCGTAACCCTAACCCTAAGCCTAACCCTAACCCTAACCCTAACCCTAACCCTTTTTCTTTCTTTCACAAAAAAGTGTGCTTCGGAGGCCAAATTTTTTTTGTGCCCAATTTTAAAAATCCTTCAGGGGACTTGACTCGGGGTGGAATTTCATACTTAAAAATGGTATTTCTTACTCTTTCTAAAAATCAAGCTTTTTGCACATAGAGGAGGAAAACTCCTGACCCCGCGGTCACAAGAAAGTGTGCTTCGGAGGCCAAAATTTTTTTGTGCCCAAATTGAAAAATCCTTCAGTGGACTTGACTCGGGGTGGAATTTCATGCTTAAAAATGGTATATCTTCCTCTTTCTAACAATCAAGCTTTTTCCACATAGAGGAAAAGTTCCTAACCCTAACCCTAACCCTAACCCTAACCCTAATCCTAACCCTAACCCTAACCCTAACCCTAACCCTAACCCTTTTTTTTTCTTTCACAAAAAAGTGTGCTTCGGAGGCCAAATTTTTTTTGTGCCCAAACTGAAAAATCCTTCAGGGGACTTGACTCGGGGTGGAATTTCATGCTTAAAAATGGTATATCTTGCTCTTTCTAAAAATCAAGCTTTTTCCACATAGAGGAAAAGTTCCTAACCGTAACCCTAACCCTAAGCCTAACCCTAACCCTAACCCTAACCCTAACCCTTTTTCTTTCTTTCACAAAAAAGTGTGCTTCGGAGGCCAAATTTTTTTTGTGCCCAATTTTAAAAATCCTTCAGGGGACTTGACTCGGGGTGGAATTTCATGCTTAAAAATGGTATTTCTTGCTGTTTCTAAAAATTAAGCTTTTTGCACATAGAGGAGGAAAAGTTCCTAACCCTAACCCTAACCCTAACCCTAACCCTAACCCTAACCCTAACCCTAACCCTAACCCTAACCCTAACACTTTTTCTTTCTTTCACAAAAAAGTGTGCTTCGGAGGCCAAATTTTTTTCTGCCCAAATTGAAAAATCCTTCAGGGGACTTGACTCGGGGTGGAATTTCATGCTTAAAAATGGTATTTCTTGCTGTTTCTAAAAATTAAGCTTTTTGCACCCAGAGGTGGAAAACTCTTGACCGCGCGGTCAGAAAAAAGTGAGCTTTGGAGGCCAAATTTTTTTTGTGCTGAAATTGAAAAATCCTTCAGGGGACTTGATTTGGGGTGGAATTTCATGCTTAAAAATAGTATTTCTGCTGTTTCTAAAAATTAAGCTATTTGCACCCAGAGGAGGAAAACTCCTGACCCCGCGGTCAGAAAAAAGTATGCTTCGGAGGCCAAATTTTTTTTCTGCCCAAATTGAAAAATCCTTCAGTGGACTTGACTCGGGGTGGAATTTCATGCTTAAAAATGGTATATCTTCCTCTTTCTAACAATCAAGCTTTTTCCACATAGAGGAAAAGTTCCTAACCCTAACCCTAACCCTAACCCTAATCCTAACCCTAACCCTAACCCTAACCCTAACCCTAACCCTTTTTTTTTCTTTCACAAAAAAGTGTGCTTCGGAGGCCAAATTTTTTTTGTGCCCAAACTGAAAAATCCTTCAGGGGACTTGACTCGGGGTGGAATTTCATGCTTAAAAATGGTATATCTTGCTCTTTCTAAAAATCAAGCTTTTTCCACATAGAGGAAAAGTTCCTAACCGTAACCCTAACCCTAAGCCTAACCCTAACCCTAACCCTAACCCTAACCCTTTTTCTTTCTTTCACAAAAAAGTGTGCTTCGGAGGCCAAATTTTTTTTGTGCCCAATTTTAAAAATCCTTCAGGGGACTTGACTCGGGGTGGAATTTCATGCTTAAAAATGGTATTTCTTGCTGTTTCTAAAAATTAAGCTTTTTGCACATAGAGGAGGAAAAGTTCCTAACCCTAACCCTAACCCTAACCCTAACCCTAACCCTAACCCTAACCCTAACCCTAACCCTAACCCTAACCCTAACCCTAACCCTAACCCTAACACTTTTTCTTTCTTTCACAAAAAAGTGTGCTTCGGAGGCCAAATTTTTTTCTGCCCAAATTGAAAAATCCTTCAGGGGACTTGACTCGGGGTGGAATTTCATGCTTAAAAATGGTATTTCTTGCTGTTTCTAAAAATTAAGCTTTTTGCACCCAGAGGTGGAAAACTCTTGACCGCGCGGTCAGAAAAAAGTGAGCTTTGGAGGCCAAATTTTTTTTGTGCTGAAATTGAAAAATCCTTCAGGGGACTTGATTTGGGGTGGAATTTCATGCTTAAAAATAGTATTTCTGCTGTTTCTAAAAATTAAGCTATTTGCACCCAGAGGAGGAAAACTCCTGACCCCGCGGTCAGAAAAAAGTATGCTTCGGAGGCCAAATTTTTTTTCTGCCCAAATTGAAAAATCCTTCAGTGGACTTGACTCATGGTGGAATTTCATACTTAAAAATGGTATTACTTGAAGTGTTTAAAAATTAAGCTTTTTGCACCCAGAGGAGTAAAACTCCTGACGCCGCGGTCACATAATAGTGAGCTTTGGAGGCCAAATTTTTTTTGTGCCCAAATTTAAAAATCCTTCAGGGGACTTGACTCGGGGTGGAATTTCATGCTTAAAAATAGTATTTCTTGCTGTTTCTAAAAATCAAGCTTTTTGCACATAGAGGAGGAAAAGTTCCTAACCCTAACCCTAACCCTAACCCTAACCCTAACCCTAACCCTAACACTTTTTCTTTCTTTCACAAAAAAGTGTGCTTTGGAGGCCAAATTTTTTTTGTGCCCAAATTTAAAAATCCTTCAGGGGACTTGACTCGGGGTGGAATTTCATGCTTAAAAATGGTATTTCTTGCTGTTTCTAAAAATTAAGCTTTTTGCACCCAGAGGTGGAAAACTCCTGACCCCGCGGTCAGAAAAAAGTGAGCTTTGGAGGCCAAATTTTTTTTGTGCCCAAACTGAAAAATCCTTCAGGGGACTTGACTTGGGGTGGAATTTCATGCTTAAAAATGGTATTTCTTGCTCTTTCTAAAAATCAAGCTTTTTGCACATAGAGGAGGAAAACTCCTGACCCCGCACAAAAAAGTGTGCTTTGGAGGCCAAATTTTTTTTCTGCCCAAATTGAAAAATACTTCAGGGGACTTGACTCGGGGTGGAATTTCATACTTAAAAATGGTATTTCTTACTCTTTCTAAAAATCAAGCTTTTTGCACATAGAGGAGGAAAACTCCTGACCCCGCGGTCACAAGAAAGTGTGCTTCGGAGGCCAAAATTTTTTTGTGCCCAAATTGAAAAATCCTTCAGTGGACTTGACTCGGGGTGGAATTTCATGCTTAAAAATGGTATATCTTGCTCTTTCTAACAATCAAGCTTTTTCCACATAGAGGAAAAGTTCCTAACCCTAACCCTAACCCTAACCCTAATCCTAACCCTAACCCTAACCCTAACCCTAACCCTAACCCTAACCCTTTTTTTTTCTTTCACAAAAAAGTGTGCTTCGGAGGCCAAATTTTTTTTGTGCCGAAACTGAAAAATCCTTCAGGGGACTTGACTCGGGGTGGAATTTCATGCTTAAAAATGGTATATCTTGCTCTTTCTAAAAATCAAGCTTTTTCCACATAGAGGAAAAGTTCCTAACCGTAACCCTAATCCTAAGCCTAACCCTAACCCTAACCCTAACCCTTTTTCTTTCTTTCACAAAAAAGTGTGCTTCGGAGGCCAAATTTTTTTTGTGCCCAATTTTAAAAATCCTCAGGGGACTTGACTCGGGGTGGAATTTCATGCTTAAAAATGGTATTTCTTGCTGTTTCTAAAAATTAAGCTTTTTGCACATAGAGGAGGAAAAGTTCCTAACCCTAACCCTAACCCTAACCCTAACCCTAACCCTAACCCTAACCCTAACCCTAACCCTAACCCTAACCCTAACCCTAACCCTAACCCTAACACTTTTTCTTTCTTTCACAAAAAAGTGTGCTTCGGAGGCCAAATTTTTTTCTGCCCAAATTGAAAAATCCTTCAGGGGACTTGACTCGGGGTGGAATTTCATGCTTAAAAATGGTATTTCTTGCTGTTTCTAAAAATTAAGCTTTTTGCACCCAGAGGTGGAAAACTCTTGACCGCGCGGTCAGAAAAAAGTGAGCTTTGGAGGCCAAATTTTTTTTGTGCTGAAATTGAAAAATCCTTCAGGGGACTTGATTTGGGGTGGAATTTCATGCTTAAAAATAGTATTTCTGCTGTTTCTAAAAATTAAGCTATTTGCACCCAGAGGAGGAAAACTCCTGACCCCGCGGTCAGAAAAAAGTATGCTTCGGAGGCCAAATTTTTTTTCTGCCCAAATTGAAAAATCCTTCAGTGGACTTGACTCATGGTGGAATTTCATACTTAAAAATGGTATTACTTGAAGTGTTTAAAAATTAAGCTTTTTGCACCCAGAGGAGTAAAACTCCTGACGCCGCGGTCACATAATAGTGAGCTTTGGAGGCCAAATTTTTTTTGTGCCCAAATTTAAAAATCCTTCAGGGGACTTGACTCGGGGTGGAATTTCATGCTTAAAAATAGTATTTCTTGCTGTTTCTAAAAATCAAGCTTTTTGCACATAGAGGAGGAAAAGTTCCTAACCCTAACCCTAACCCTAACCCTAACACTTTTTCTTTCTTTCACAAAAAAGTGTGCTTCGGAGGCCAAATTTTTTTCTGCCCAAATTGAAAAATCCTTCAGGGGACTTGACTCGGGGTGGAATTTCATGCTTAAAAATGGTATTGCTTGCTGTTTCTAAAAATCAAACTCTTTGCAACCAGAGGAGGAAAACTCCTGACCCCGCGGTAAGAAAAAAGTGAGCTTTGGAGGCCAAATATTTTTTGTGCCGAAATTGAAAAATCCTTCAGGGGACTTGACTCGGGGTGGAATTTCATACTTAAAAATGGTATATCTTGCTCTTTCTAACAATCAAGCTTTTTCCACATAGAGGAAAAGTTCCTAACCCTAACCCTAACCCTAACCCTAACCCTAACCCTAACCCTAACCCTAACCCTAACCCTAACCCTAACCCTAACCCTTTTTCTTTCTTTCACAAAAAAGTGAGCTTTGGAGGCCAATTTTTTTTTGTGCCTAAATTGAAAAATCCTTCAGGGGACCTCATTTGGGGTGCAATTTCATGCTTAAAAATGGTATTGCTTGCTGTTTCTAAAAATCAAGCTCTTTGCACCCAGAGGAGGAAAACTCCTGACCCCGCGGTCACAAAAAAGTGTGCTTCGGAGGCCAAAATTTTTTTCTGCCCAAATTGAAAAATCCTTCAGTGGACTTGACTCGGGGTGGAATTTCATACTTAAAAATGGTATTACTTGAAGTGTTTAAAAATTAAGCTTTTTGCACCCAGAGGAGTAAAACTCCTGACGCCGCGGTCACATAATAGTGAGCTTTGGAGGCCAAATTTTTTTTGTGCCGAAATTGAAAAATCCTTCAGGGGACTTGATTCGGGGTGGAATTTCATGCTTAAAAATAGTATTTCTTGCTGTTTCTAAAAATCAAACTTTTTGCACATAGAGGAGGAAAACTCCTGATCCAGCGGTCACATAATAGTGAGCTTTGGAGGCCAAATTTTTTTTGTGCCCAAATTTAAAAATCCTTCAGGGGACTTGACTCGGGGTGGAATTTCATGCTTAAAAATAGTATTCCTTGCTGTTTCTAAAAATCAAGCTTTTTGCACATAGAGGAGGAAAAGTTCCTAACCCTAACCCTAACCCTAACCCTAACCCTAACACTTTTTCTTTCTTTCACAAAAAAGTGTGCTTCGGAGGCCAAATTTTTTTCTGCCCAAATTGAAAAATCTTTCAGGGGACTTGACTCGGGGTGGAATTTCATGCTTAAAAATGGTATTGCTTGCTGTTTCTAAAAATCAAACTCTTTGCAACCAGAGGAGGAAAACTCCTGACCCCGCGGTAAGAAAAAAGTGAGCTTTGGAGGCCAAATATTTTTTGTGCCGAAATTGAAAAATCCTTCAGGGGACTTGACTCGGGGTGGAATTTCATACTTAAAAATGGTATATCTTGCTCTTTCTAACAATCAAGCTTTTTCCACATAGAGGAAAAGTTCCTAACCCTCACCCTAACCCTAACCCTAACCCTAACCCTAACCCTAACCCTAACCCTAACCCTAACCCTAACCCTAACCCTTTTTCTTTCTTTCACAAAAAAGTGAGCTTTGGAGGCCAATTTTTTTTTGTGCCTAAATTGAAAAATCCTTCAGGGGACCTCATTTGGGGTGCAATTTCATGCTTAAAAATGGTATTGTTTGCTGTTTCTAAAAATCAAGCTCTTTGCACCCAGAGGAGGAAAACTCCTGACCCCGCGGTCACAAAAAAGTGTGCTTCGGAGGCCAAAAATTTTTTCTGCCCAAATTGAAAAATCCTTCAGTGGACTTGACTCGGGGTGGAATTTCATACTTAACAATGGTATTACTTGAAGTGTTTAAAAATTAAGCTTTTTGCACCCAGAGGAGTAAAACTTCTGACGCCGCGGTCACATAATAGTGAGCTTTGGAGGCCAAATTTTTTTTGTGCCGAAATTGAAAAATCCTTCAGGGGACTTGATTCGGGGTGGAATTTCATGCTTAAAAATAGTATTTCTTGCTGTTTCTAAAAATCAAACTTTTTGCACATAGAGGAGGAAAACTCCTGATCCAGCGGTCACATAATAGTGAGCTTTGGAGGCCAAATTTTTTTTGTGCCCAAATTTAAAAATCCTTCAGGGGACTTGACTCGGGGTGGAATTTCATGCTTAAAAATAGTATTTCTTGCTGTTTCTAAAAATCAAGCTTTTTGCACATAGAGGAGGAAAAGTTCCTAACCCTAACCCTAACCCTAACCCTAACCCTAACCCTAACCCTAACACTTTTTCTTTCTTTCACAAAAAAGTGTGCTTCGGAGGCCAAATTTTTTTCTGCCCAAATTGAAAAATCCTTCAGGGGACTTGACTCGGGGTGGAATTTCATGCTTAAAAATGGTATTGCTTGCTGTTTCTAAAAATCAAACTCTTTGCAACCAGAGGAGGAAAACTCCTGACCCCGCGGTAAGAAAAAAGTGAGCTTTGGAGGCCAAATATTTTTTGTGCCGAAATTGAAAAATCCTTCAGGGGACTTGACTCGGGGTGGAATTTCATACTTAAAAATGGTATATCTTGCTCTTTCTAACAATCAAGCTTTTTCCACATAGAGGAAAAGTTCCTAACCCTAACCCTAACCCTAACCCTAACCCTAACCCTAACCCTAACCCTAACCCTAACCCTAACCCTAACCCTAACCGTTTTTCTTTCTTTCACAAAAAAGTGAGCTTTGGAGGCCAATTTTTTTTTGTGCCTAAATTGAAAAATCCTTCAGGGGACCTCATTTGGGGTGCAATTTCATGCTTAAAAATGGTATTGCTTGCTGTTTCTAAAAATCAAGCTCTTTGCACCCAGAGGAGGAAAACTCCTGACCCCGCGGTCACAAAAAAGTGTGCTTCGGAGGCCAAAATTTTTTTCTGCCCAAATTGAAAAATCCTTCAGTGGACTTGACTCGGGGTGGAATTTCATACTTAAAAATGGTATTACTTGAAGTGTTTAAAAATTAAGCTTTTTGCACCCAGAGGAGTAAAACTCCTGACGCCGCGGTCACATAATAGTGAGCTTTGGAGGCCAAATTTTTTTTGTGCCGAAATTGAAAAATCCTTGAGGGGACTTGATTCGGGGTGGAATTTCATGCTTAAAAATAGTATTTCTTGCTGTTTCTAAAAATCAAACTTTTTGCACATAGAGGAGGAAAACTCCTGATCCAGCGGTCACAAAAAAGTGTGCTTCGGAGGCCAAAATTTTTTTCTGCCCAAATTTAAAAATCCTTCAGGGGACTTGACTCGGGGGGAATTTCATGCTTAAAAATGGTATTTCTTGCTGTTTCTAAAAATTAAGCTTTTTGCACATAGAGGAGGAAAACTCCTGACCCCGCGGTCACAAGAAAGTGTGCTTCGGAGGCCAAAATTTTTTTGTGCCCAAATTGAAAAATCCTTCAGTGGACTTGACTCGGGGTGGAATTTCATGCTTAAAAATGGTATATCTTGCTCTTTCTAACAATCAAGCTTTTTCCACATAGAGGAAAAGTTCCTAACCCTAACCCTAACCCTAACCCTAATCCTAACCCTAACCCTAACCCTAACCCTAACCCTAACCCTTTTTTTTTCTTTCACAAAAAAGTGTGCTTCGGAGGCCAAATTTTTTTTGTGCCCAAACTGAAAAATCCTTCAGGGGACTTGACTCGGGGTGGAATTTCATGCTTAAAAATGGTATTTCTTGCTGTTTCTAAAAATTAAGCTTTTTGCACATAGAGGAGGAAAAGTTCCTAACCCTAACCCTAACCCTAACCCTAACCCTAACCCTAACCCTAACCCTAACCCTAACCCTAACCCTAACCCTAACACTTTTTCTTTCTTTCACAAAAAAATGTGCTTCGGAGGCCAAATTTTTTTTTGCCCAAATTGAAAAATCCTTCAGGGGACTTGACTCGGGGTGGAATTTCATGCTTAAAAATGGTATTTCTTGCTGTTTCTAAAAATTAAGCTTTTTGCACCCAGAGGTGGAAAACTCTTGACCGCGCGGTCAGAAAAAAGTGAGCTTTGGAGGCCAAATTTTTTTTGTGCTGAAATTGAAAAATCCTTCAGGGGACTTGATTTGGGGTGGAATTTCATGCTTAAAAATAGTATTTCTGCTGTTTCTAAAAATCAAGCTCTTTGCACCCAGAGGAGGAAAACTCCTGACCCCGCGGTCACAAAAAAGTGTGCTTCGGAGGCCAAAATTTTTTTTTGCCCAAATTGAAAAATCCTTCAGTGGACTTGACTCATGGTGGAATTTCATACTTAAAAATGGTATTACTTGAAGTGTTTAAAAATTAAGCTTTTTGCACCCAGAGGAGTAAAACTCCTGACGCCGCGGTCACATAATAGTGAGCTTTGGAGGCCAAATTTTTTTTGTGCCCAAATTTAAAAATCCTTCAGGGGACTTGACTCGGGGTGGAATTTCATGCTTAAAAATAGTATTTCTTGCTGTTTCTAAAAATCAAGCTTTTTGCACATAGAGGAGGAAAAGTTCCTAACCCTAACCCTAACCCTAACCCTAACCCTAACCCTAACCCTAACCCTAACACTTTTTCTTTCTTTCACAAAAAAGTGTGCTTCGGAGGCCAAATTTTTTTCTGCCCAAATTGAAAAATCCTTCAGGGGACTTGACTCGGGGTGGAATTTCATGCTTAAAAATGGTATTGCTTGCTGTTTCTAAAAATCAAACTCTTTGCAACCAGAGGAGGAAAACTCCTGACCCCGCGGTAAGAAAAAAGTGAGCTTTGGAGGCCAAATATTTTTTGTGCCGAAATTGAAAAATCCTTCAGGGGACTTGACTCGGGGTGGAATTTCATACTTAAAAATGGTATATCTTGCTCTTTCTAACAATCAAGCTTTTTCCACATAGAGGAAAAGTTCCTAACCCTAACCCTAACCCTAACCCTAACCCTAACCCTAACCCTAACCCTAACCCTAACCCTAACCCTAACCCTAACCCTTTTTCTTTCTTTCACAAAAAAGTGAGCTTTGGAGGCCAATTTTTTTTTGTGCCTAAATTGAAAAATCCTTCAGGGGACTTGACTCGGGGTGGAATTTCATACTTAAAAAAGGTATTTCTTGCTCTTTTTAAAAATCAAGCTCTTTGCACCCAGAGGAGGAAAACTCCTGACCCCGCGGTCAAAAAAAATATGATTGGGAGGCCAAAATTTTTGTGCCCAAATTGAAAAATCCTTCCGGGGATTTGACTCGGGGTGGAATTTCATACTTCAAAATGGTATATCTTGCTGTTTCTAAAAATCAAGCTCTTTGCACCCATAGGAGGAAAACTCCTGACCCCGTGGTCAGAAAAAAGTGTCCTTGGGAGGCCATTTTTTTTTTGTGCCCAAATTGAAAAATCCTTCAGGGAACTTGGTTCGGGGTGGAATTTCATACTTAAAAATGGTATTGCTTGCTGTTTCTAAAAATCAAGCTCTTTGCACCCAGAGGAGGAAAACTCCTGACCCCGCGGTCACAAAAAAGTGTGCTTCGGAGGACAAAATTTTTTTCTGCCCAAATTGAAAAATCCTTCAGTGGACTTGACTCGGGGTGGAATTTCATACTTAAAAATGGTATTACTTGAAGTGTTTAAAAATTAAGCTTTTTGCACCCAGAGGAGTAAAACTCCTGACGCCGCGGTCACATAATAGTGAGCTTCGGAGGCCAAATTTTTTTTGTGCCAAAATTGAAAAATCCTTCAGGGGACTTGATTCGGGGTGGAATTTCATGGTTAAAAATAGTATTTCTTGCTGTTTCTAAAAATCAAACTTTTTGCACATAGAGGAGGAAAACTCCTGATCCAGCGGTCACAAAAAAGTGTGCTTCGGAGGCCAAATTTTTTTTGTGCCCAAATTTAAAAATCCTTCAGGGGACTTGACTCGGGGTGGAATTTCATGCTTAAAAATGGTATTTCTTGCTGTTTCTAAAAATTAAGCTTTTTGCACATAGAGGAGGAAAAGTTCCTAACCCTAACCCTAACCCTAACCCTAACCCTAACCCTAACACTTTTTCTTTCTTTCACAAAAAAGTGTGCTTCGGAGGCCAAATTTTTTTCTGCCCAAATTGAAAAATCCTTCAGGGGACTTGAGTCGGAGTGGAATTTCATGCTTAAAAATGGTATTTCTTGCTGTTTCTAAAAATTAAGCTTTTTGCACCCAGAGGTGGAAAACTCCTGACCCCGCGGTCAGAAAAAAGTGAGCTTTGGAGGACAAATTTTTTTTGTGCTGAAATTGAAAAATCCTTCAGGGGACTTGATTCGGGGTGGGATATCATGCTTAAACATAGTATTTCTTGCTGTTTCTAAAAATTAAGCTTTTTGCACCCAGAGGAGGAAAACTCCTGACCCCGCGGTCACAAAAAAAGTGTGCTTCGGAGGCCAAATTGTTTTTTTCTGCCCAAATTGAAAAATCCTTCAGGGGACTTGACTCGGGGTGGAATTTCATGCTTAAAAATGGTATTGCTTGCTGTTTCTAAAAATCAAACTCTTTGCAACCAGAGGAGAAAACTCCTGACCCCGCGGTAAGAAAAAAGTGAGCTTTGGAGGCCAAATATTTTTTGTGCCGAAATTGAAAAATCCTTCAGGGGACTTGACTCGGGGTGGAATTTCATACTTAAAAATGGTATATCTTGCTCTTTCTAACAATCAAGCTTTTTCCACATAGAGGAAAAGTTCCTAACCCTAACCCTAACCCTAACCCTAACCCTAACCCTAACCCTAACCCTAACCCTAACCCTAACCCTAACCCTAACCCTAACCCTAACCCTTTTTCTTTCTTTCACAAAAAAGTGAGCTTTGGAGGCCAATTTTTTTTTGTGCCTAAATTGAAAAATCCTTCAGGGGACCTAATTTGGGGTGGAATTTCATGCTTAAAAATGGTATTGCTTGCTGTTTCTAAAAATCAAGCTCTTTGCACCCAGAGGAGGAAAACTCCTGACCCCGCGGTCACAAAAATGTGTGCTTCGGAGGCCAAAATTTTTTTCTGCCCAAATTGAAAAATCCTTCAGTGGACTTGACTCCGGGTGGAATTTCATACTTAAAAATGGTATTACTTGAAGTGTTTAAAAATTAAGCTTTTTGCACCCAGAGGAGGAAAACTCCTGACCCCGCGGTCACATAATAGTGAGCTTTGGAGGCCAAATTTTTTTTGTGCCGAAATTGAAAAATCCTTCCGGGGACTTGATTCGGGGTGGAATTTCATGCTTAAAAATAGTATTTTTTCCTGTTTCTAAAAATCAAACTTTTTGCACATAGAGGAGGAAAACTCCTGATCCAGCGGTCACAAAAAAGTGGGCTTCGGAGGCCAAAAATTTTTTCTGCCCAAATTTAAAAATCCTTCAGGGGACTTGACTCGGGGGGAATTTCATGCTTAAAAATGGTATTTCTTGCTGTTTCTAAAAATTAAGCTTTTTGCACATAGAGGAGGAAAAGTTCCTAACCCTAACCCTAACCCTAACCCTAACCCTAACCGTAACACTTTTTCTTTCTTTCACAAAAAAGTGTGCTTCGGAGGCCAAATTTTTTTCTGCCCAAATTGAAAAATCCTTCAGGGGACTTGACTCGGGGTGGAATTTCATGCTTAAAAATGGTATTTCTTGCTGTTTCTAAAAATTAAGCTTTTTGCACCCAGAGGTGGAAAACTACTGACCCCGCATTCCGAATAAAGTTAGCTTTGGAGGCCAAATTTTTTTTCTTCCCAAATTGAAAAATCCTTCAGGGGACTTGACTCGGGGTGGAATTTCATACTTAAAAAAGGTATTTCTTGCTCTTTTTAAAAATCAAGCTCTTTGCACCCAGAGGAGGAAAACTCCTGACCCCGAGGTCAAAAAAAATATGCTTGGGAGGCCAAATTTTTTTTGTGCCCAAATTGAAAAATCCTTCCGGGGATTTGACTCGGGGTGGAATTTCATACTTCAAAATGGTATATCTTGCTGTTTCTAAAAATCAAGCTCTTTGCACCCATAGGAGGAAAACTCCTGACCCCGTGGTCAGAAAAAAGTGTCCTTGGGAGGCCATTTTTTTTTTGTGCCAAAATTGAAAAATCCTTCAGGGAACTTGGTTCGGGGTGGAATTTCATACTTAAAAATGGTATTGCTTGCTGTTTCTAAAAATCAAGCTCTTTGCACCCAGAGGAGGAAAACTCCTGACCCCGCGGTCACAAAAAAGTGTGCTTCGGAGGCCAAAATTTTTTTCTGCCCAAATTGAAAAATCCTTCAGTGGACTTGACTCGGGGTGGAATTTCATCCTTAAAAATGGTATTACTTGAAGTGTTTAAAAATTAAGCTTTTTGAACCCAGAGGAGTAAAACTCCTGACGCCGCGGTCACATAATAGTGAGCTTTGGAGGCCAAATTTTTTTTGTGCCGAAATTGAAAAATCCTTCAGGGGACTTGATTCGGGGT
Source organism: Natrix helvetica (assembly GCF_964273705.1). Taxonomy (NCBI): domain Eukaryota; kingdom Metazoa; phylum Chordata; class Lepidosauria; order Squamata; family Natricidae; genus Natrix; species Natrix helvetica. Next base: position 55,804,291 of record NC_138558.1, on the reverse strand, counting down.
GGAATTTCATGCTTAAAAATAGTATTTCTTGCTGTTTCTAAAAATCAAACTTTTTGCACATAGAGGAGGAAAAGTCCTGATCCAGCGGTCACAAAAAAGTGTGCTTCGGAGGCCAAAAATTTTTTCTGCCCAAATTTAAAAATCCTTCGGGGGACTTGACTCGGGGTGGAATTTCATGCTTAAAAATGGTATTTCTTGCTGTTTCTAAAAATTAAGCTTTTTGCACATAGAGGAGGAAAAGTTCCTAACCCTAACCCTAACCCTAACCCTAACACTTTTTCTTTCTTTCACAAAAAAGTGTGCTTCGGAAGCCAAATTTTTTTCTACCCAAATTGAAAAATCCTTCAGGGGACTTGACTCGGGGTGGAATTTCATGCTTAAAAATGGTATTTCTTGCTGTTTCTAAAAATTAAGCTTTTTGCACCCAGAGGTGGAAAACTACTGACCCCGCATTCCGAATAAAGTTAGCTTTGGAGGCCAAATTTTTTTTCTTCCCAAATTGAAAAATCCTTCAGGGGACTTGACTCGGGGTGGAATTTCATACTTAAAAAAGGTATTTCTTGCTCTTTTTAAAAATCAAGCTCTTTGCACCCAGAGGAGGAAAACTCCTGACCCCGCGGTCAAAAAAAATATGCTTGGGAGGCCAAATTTTTTTTGTGCCCAAATTGAAAAATCCTTCCGGGGATTTGACTCGGGGTGGAATTTCATACTTCAAAATGGTATATCTTGCTGTTTCTAAAAATCAAGCTCTTTGCACCCATAGGAGGAAAACTCCTGACCCCGTGGTCAGAAAAAAGTGTCCTTGGGAGGCCATTTTTTTTTTGTGCCCAAATTGAAAAATCCTTCAGGGAACTTGGTTCGGGGTGGAATTTCATACTTAAAAATGGTATTGCTTGCTGTTTCTAAAAATCAAGCTCTTTGCACCCAGAGGAGGAAAACTCCTGACCCCGCGGTCACAAAAAAGTGTGCTTCGGAGGCCAAAATTTTTTTCTGCCCAAATTGAAAAATCCTTCAGTGGACTTGACTCGGGGTGGAATTTCATACTTAAAAATGGTATTACTTGAAGTGTTTAAAAATTAAGCTTTTTGCACCCAGAGGAGTAAAACTCCTGACGCCGCGGTCACATAATAGTGAGCTTTGGAGGCCAAATTTTTTTTGTGCCAAAATTGAAAAATCCTTCAGGGGACTTGATTCGGGGTGGAATTTCATGGTTAAAAATAGTATTTCTTGCTGTTTCTAAAAATCAAACTTTTTGCACATAGAGGAGGAAAACTCCTGATCCAGCGGTCACAAAAAAGTGTGCTTCGGAGGCCAAATTTTTTTTGTGCCCTAATTTAAAAATCCTTCAGGGGACTTGACTCGGGGTGGAATTTCATGCTTAAAAATGGTATTTCTTGCTGTTTCTAAAAATTAAGCTTTTTGCACATAGAGGAGGAAAAGTTCCTAACCCTAACCCTAACCCTAACCCTAACCCTAACCCTAACCCTAACCCTAACCCTAACACTTTTTCTTTCTTTCACAAAAATGTGTGCTTCGGAGGCCAAATTTTTTTCTGCCCAAATTGAAAAATCCTTCAGGGGACTTGAGTCGGAGTGGAATTTCATGCTTAAAAATAGTATTTCTTGCTGTTTCTAAAAATTAAGCTTTTTGCACCCAGAGGTGGAAAACTCCTGACCCCGCGGTCAGAAAAAAGTGAGCTTTGGAGGCCAAATTTTTTTTGTGCTGAAATTGAAAAATCCTTCAGGGGACTTGATTCGGGGTGGGATATCATGCTTAAACATAGTATTTCTTGCTGTTTCTAAAAATTAAGCTTTTTGCACCCAGAGGAGGAAAACTCCTGACCCCGCGGTCACAAAAAAAGTGTGCTTCGGAGGCCAAATTGTTTTTTTGTGCCCAAACTGAAAAATCCTTCAGGGGACTTGACTTGGGGTGGAATTTCATGCTTAAAAATGGTATTTCTTGCTCTTTCTAAAAATCAAGCTTTTTGCACATAGAGGAGGAAAACTCCTGACCCCGCACAAAAAAAGTGTGCTTTGGAGGCCAAATTTTTTTTCTGCCCAAATTGAAAAATACTTCAGGGGACTTGACTCGGGGTGGAATTTCATACTTAAAAATGGTATTTCTTACTCTTTCTAAAAATCAAGCTTTTTGCACATAGAGGAGGAAAACTCCTGACCCCGCGGTCACAAGAAAGTGTGCTTCGGAGGCCAAAATTTTTTTGTGCCCAAATTGAAAAATCCTTCAGTGGACTTGACTCGGGGTGGAATTTCATGCTTAAAAATGGTATATCTTGCTCTTTCTAACAATCAAGCTTTTTCCACATAGAGGAAAAGTTCCTAACCCTAACCCTAACCCTAACCCTAATCCTAACCCTTACCCTAACCCTAACCCTAACCCTTTTTTTTTTCTTTCACAAAAAAGTGTGCTTCGGAGGCCAAATTTTTTTTGTGCCCAAACTGAAAAATCCTTCAGGGGACTTGACTCGGGGTGGAATTTTATGCTTAAAAATGGTATATCTTGCTCTTTCTAAAAATCAAGCTTTTTCCACATAGAGGAAAAGTTCCTAACCGTAACCCTAACCCTAAGCCTAACCCTAACCCTAACCCTAACCCTAACCCTTTTTCTTTCTTTCACAAAAAAGTGTGCATCGGAGGCCAAATTTTTTTTGTGCCCAATTTTAAAAATCCTTCAGGGGACTTGACTCGGGGTGGAATTTCATGCTTAAAAATGGTATTTCTTGCTGTTTCTAAAAATTAAGCTTTTTGCACATAGAGGAGGAAAAGTTCCTAACCCTAACCCTAACCCTAACCCTAACCCTAACCCTAACCCTAACCCTAACCCTAACCCTAACCCTAACACTTTTTCTTTCTTTCACAAAAAAGTGTGCTTCGGAGGCCAAATTTTTTTCTGCCCAAATTGAAAAATCCTTCAGGGGACTTGACTCGGGGTGGAATTTCATGCTTAAAAATGGTATTTCTTGCTGTTTCTAAAAATTAAGCTTTTTGCACCCAGAGGTGGAAAACTCTTGACCGCGCGGTCAGAAAAAAGTGAGCTTTGGAGGCCAAATTTTTTTTGTGCTGAAATTGAAAAATCCTTCAGGGGACTTGATTTGGGGTGGAATTTCATGCTTAAAAATAGTATTTCTGCTGTTTCTAAAAATTAAGCTATTTGCACCCAGAGGAGGAAAACTCCTGACCCCACGGTCAGAAAAAAGTATGCTTCGGAGGCCAAATTTTTTTTCTGCCCAAATTGAAAAATCCTTCAGTGGACTTGACTCATGGTGGAATTTCATACTTAAAAATGGTATTACTTGAAGTGTTTAAAAATTAAGCTTTTTGCACCCAGAGGAGTAAAACTCCTGACGCTGCGGTCACATAATAGTGAGGTTTGGAGGCCAAATTTTTTTTGTGCCCAAATTTAAAAATCCTTCAGGGGACTTGACTCGGGGTGGAATTTCATGCTTAAAAATAGTATTTCTTGCTGTTTCTAAAAATCAAGCTTTTTGCACATAGAGGAGGAAAAGTTCCTAACCCTAACCCTAACCGTAACCCTAACCCTAACACTTTTTCTTTCTTTCACAAAAAAGTGTGCTTCGGAGGCCAAATTTTTTTCTGCCCAAATTGAAAAATCCTTCAGGGGACTTGACTCGGGGTGGAATTTCATGCTTAAAAATGGTATTGCTTGCTGTTTCTAAAAATCAAACTCTTTGCAACCAGAGGAGGAAAACTCCTGACCCCGCGGTAAGAAAAAAGTGAGCTTTGGAGGCCAAATATTTTTTGTGCCGAAATTGAAAAATCCTTCAGGGGACTTGACTCGGGGTGGAATTTCATACTTAAAAATGGTATATCTTGCTCTTTCTAACAATCAAGCTTTTTCCACATAGAGGAAAAGTTCCTAACCCTAACCCTAACCCTAACCCTAACCCTAACCCTAACCCTAACCCTAACCCTAACCCTAACCCTAACCCTTTTTCTTTCTTTCACAAAAAAGTGAGCTTTGGAGGCCAATTTTTTTTTGTGCCTAAATTGAAAAATCCTTCAGGGGACCTCATTTGGGGTGGAATTTCATGCTTAAAAATGGTATTGCTTGCTGTTTCTAAAAATCAAGCTCTTTGCACCCAGAGGAGGAAAACTCCTGACCCCGCGGTCACAAAAATGTGTGCTTCGGAGGCCAAAAATTTTTTCTGCCCAAATTGAAAAATCCTTCAGTGGACTTGACTCGGGGTGGAATTTCATACTTAAAAATGGTATTACTTGAAGTGTTTAAAAATTAAGCTTTTTGCACCCAGAGGAGTAAAACTCCTGACGCCGCGGTCACATAATAGTGAGCTTTGGAGGCCAAATTTTTTTTGTGCCAAAATTGAAAAATCCTTCAGGGGACTTGATTCGGGGTGGAATTTCATGGTTAAAAATAGTATTTCTTGCTGTTTCTAAAAATCAAACTTTTTGCACATAGAGGAGGAAAACTCCTGATCCAGCGGTCACAAAAAAGTGTGCTTCGGAGGCCAAATTTTTTTTGTGCCCAAATTTAAAAATCCTTCAGGGGACTTGACTCGGGGTGGAATTTCATGCTTAAAAATGGTATTTCTTGCTGTTTCTAAAAATTAAGCTTTTTGCACATAGAGGAGGAAAAGTTCCTAACCCTAACCCTAACCCTAACCCTAACCCTAACCCTAACACTTTTTCTTTCTTTCACAAAAAAGTGTGCTTCGGAGGCCAATTTTTTTTCTGCCCAAATTGAAAAATCCTTCAGGGGACTTGACTCGGGGTGGAATTTCATGCTTAAAAATGGTATTTCTTGCTGTTTCTAAAAATTAAGCTTTTTGCACCCAGAGGTGGAAAACTCCTGACCCCGCGGTCAGAAAAAAGTGAGCTTTGGAGGCCAAATTTTTTTTGTGCTGAAATTGAAAAATCCTTCAGGGGACTTGATTCGGGGTGGGATATCATGCTTAAAAATAGTATTTCTTGCTGTTTCTAAAAATTAAGCTTTTTTCACCCAGAGGAGGAAAACTCCTGACCCCGCGGTCACAAAAAAGTGTGCTTCGGAGGCCAAATTGTTTTTTTGTGCCCAAACTGAAAAATCCTTCAGGGGACTTGACTTGGGGTGGAATTTCATGCTTAAAAATGGTATTTCTTGCTCTTTCTAAAAATCAAGCTTTTTGCACATAGAGGAGGAAAACTCCTGACCCCGCACAAAAAAGTGTGCTTTGGAGGCCAAATTTTTTTTCTGCCCAAACTGAAAAATACTTCAGGGGACTTGACTCGGGGTGGAATTTCATACTTAAAAATGGTATTTCTTACTCTTTCTAAAAATCAAGCTTTTTGCACATAGAGGAGGAAAAGTCCTGACCCCGCGGTCACAAGAAAGTGTGCTTCGGAGGCCAAAATTTTTTTGTGCCCAAATTGAAAAATCCTTCAGTGGACTTGACTCGGGGTGGAATTTCATGCTTAAAAATGGTATATCTTCCTCTTTCTAACAATCAAGCTTTTTCCACATAGAGGAAAAGTTCCTAACCCTAACCCTAACCCTAACCCTAACCCTAACCCTAACCCTAATCCTAACCCTAACCCTAACCCTAACCCTAACCCTTTTTTTTTCTTTCACAAAAAAGTGTGCTTCGGAGGCCAAATTTTTTTTGTGCCCAAACTGAAAAATCCTTCAGGGGACTTGACTCGGGGTGGAATTTCATGCTTAAAAATGGTATATCTTGCTCTTTCTAAAAATCAAGCTTTTTCCACATAGAGGAAAAGTTCCTAACCGTAACCCTAACCCTAAGCCTAAGCCTAACCCTAACCCTAACCCTTTTTCTTTCTTTCACAAAAAAGTGTGCTTCGGAGGCCAAATTTTTTTTGTGCCCAATTTTAAAAATCCTTCAGGGGACTTGACTCGGGGTGGAATTTCATGCTTAAAAATGGTATTTCTTGCTGTTTCTAAAAATTAAGCTTTTTGCACATAGAGGAGGAAAAGTTCCTAACCCTAACCCTAACCCTAACCCTAACCCTAACCCTAACCCTAACCCTAACCCTAACCCTAACCCTAACACTTTTTCTTTCTTTCACAAAAAAGTGTGTTTCGGAGGCCAAATTTTTTTCTGCCCAAATTGAAAAATCCTTCAGGGGACTTGACTCGGGGTGGAATTTCATGCTTAAAAATGGTATTTCTTGCTGTTTCTAAAAATTAAGCTTTTTGCACCCAGAGGTGGAAAACTCTTGACCGCGCGGTCAGAAAAAAGTGAGCTTTGGAGGCCAAATTTTTTTTGTGCTGAAATTGAAAAATCCTTCAGGGGACTTGATTTGGGGTGGAATTTCATGCTTAAAAATAGTATTTCTGCTGTTTCTAAAAATTAAGCTATTTGCACCCAGAGGAGGAAAACTCCTGACCCCGCGGTCAGAAAAAAGTATGCTTCGGAGGCCAAATTTTTTTTCTGCCCAAATTGAAAAATCCTTCAGTGGACTTGACTCATGGTGGAATTTCATACTTAAAAATGGTATTACTTGAAGTGTTTAAAAATTAAGCTTTTTGCACCCAGAGGAGTAAAACTCCTGACGCCGCGGTCACATAATAGTGAGCTTTGGAGGCCAAATTTTTTTTGTGCCAAAATTGAAAAATCCTTCAGGGGACTTGACTCGGGGTGGAATTTCATGCTTAAAAATGGTATTTCTTGCTGTTTCTAAAAATTAAGCTTTTTGCACATAGAGGAGGAAAAGTTCCTAACCCTAACCCTAACCCTAACCCTAACCCTAACCCTAACCCTAACACTTTTTCTTTCTTTCACAAAAAAGTGTGCTTCGGAGGCCAAATTTTTTTCTGCCCAAATTGAAAAATCCTTCAGGGGACTTGACTCGGGGTGGAATTTCATGCTTAAAAATGGTATTTCTTGCTGTTTCTAAAAATTAAGCTTTTTGCACCCAGAGGTGGAAAACTCCTGACCCCGCGGTCAGAAAAAAGTGAGCTTTGGAGGCCAAATTTTTTTTGTGCTGAAATTGAAAAATCCTTCAGGGGACTTGATTCGGGGTGGGATATCATGCTTAAAAATAGTATTTCTTGCTGTTTCTAAAAATTAAGCTTTTTGCACCCAGAGGTGGAAAACTCCTGACCCCGCGGTCAGAAAAAAGTGAGCTTTGGAGGCCAAATTTTTTTTGTGCTGAAATTGAAAAATCCTTCAGGGGACTTGATTCGGGGTGGGATATCATGCTTAAAAATAGTATTTCTTGCTGTTTCTAAAAATTAAGCTTTTTGCACCCAGAGGTGGAAAACTCTTGACCGCGCGGTCAGAAAAAAGTGTGCTTCGGAGGCCAAATTGTTTTTTTGTGCCCAAACTGAAAAATCCTTCAGGGGACTTGACTTGGGGTGGAATTTCATGCTTAAAAATGGTATTTCTTGCTCTTTCTAAAAATCAAGCTTTTTGCACATAGAGGAGGAAAACTCCTGACCCCGCACAAAAAAGTGTGCTTTGGAGGCCAAATTTTTTTTCTGCCCAAACTGAAAAATACTTCAGGGGACTTGACTCGGGGTGGAATTTCATACTTAAAAATGGTATTTCTTACTCTTTCTAAAAATCAAGCTTTTTGCACATAGAGGAGGAAAAGTCCTGACCCCGCGGTCACAAGAAAGTGTGCTTCGGAGGCCAAAATTTTTTTGTGCCCAAATTGAAAAATCCTTCAGTGGACTTGACTCGGGGTGGAATTTCATGCTTAAAAATGGAATATCTTGCTCTTTCTTACAATCAAGCTTTTTCCACATAGAGGAAAAGTTCCTAACCCTAACCCTAACCCTAACCCTAATCCTAACCCTAACCCTAACCCTAACCCTAACCCTTTTTTTTTCTTTCACAAAAAAGTGTGCTTCGGAGGCCAAATTTTTTTTGTGCCCAAACTGAAAAATCCTTCAGGGGACTTGACTCGGGGTGGAATTTCATGCTTAAAAATGGTATATCTTGCTCTTTCTAAAAATCAAGCTTTTTCCACATAGAGGAAAAGTTCCTAACCGTAACCCTAACCCTAAGCCTAAGCCTAACCCTAACCCTAACCCTTTTTCTTTCTTTCACAAAAAAGTGTGCTTCGGAGGCCAAATTTTTTTTGTGCCCAATTTTAAAAATCCTTCAGGGGACTTGACTCGGGGTGGAATTTCATGCTTAAAAATGGTATTTCTTGCTGTTTCTAAAAATTAAGCTTTTTGCACATAGAGGAGGAAAAGTTCCTAACCCTAACCCTAACCCTAACCCTAACCCTAACCCTAACCCTAACCCTAACCCTAACACTTTTTCTTTCTTTCACAAAAAAGTGTGTTTCGGAGGCCAAATTTTTTTCTGCCCAAATTGAAAAATCCTTCAGGGGACTTGACTCGGGGTGGAATTTCATGCTTAAAAATGGTATTTCTTGCTGTTTCTAAAAATTAAGCTTTTTGCACCCAGAGGTGGAAAACTCTTGACCGCGCGGTCAGAAAAAAGTGAGCTTTGGAGGCCAAATTTTTTTTGTGCTGAAATTGAAAAATCCTTCAGGGGACTTGATTTGGGGTGGAATTTCATGCTTAAAAATAGTATTTCTGCTGTTTCTAAAAATTAAGCTATTTGCACCCAGAGGAGGAAAACTCCTGACCCCGCGGTCAGAAAAAAGTATGCTTCGGAGGCCAAATTTTTTTTCTGCCCAAATTGAAAAATCCTTCAGTGGACTTGACTCATGGTGGAATTTCATACTTAAAAATGGTATTACTTGAAGTGTTTAAAAATTAAGCTTTTTGCACCCAGAGGAGTAAAACTCCTGACGCCGCGGTCACATAATAGTGAGCTTTGGAGGCCAAATTTTTTTTGTGCCCAAATTTAAAAATCCTTCAGGGGACTTGACTCGGGGTGGAATTTCATGCTTAAAAATAGTATTTCTTGCTGTTTCTAAAAATCAAGCTTTTTGCACATAGAGGAGGAAAACTCCTGACCCCGCACAAAAAAGTGTGCTTTGGAGGCCAAATTTTTTTTCTGCCCAAATTGAAAAATACTTCAGGGGACTTGACTCGGGGTGGAATTTCATGCTTAAAAATGGTATTTCTTGCTCTTTCTTTCAATCAAGCGTTTTCCACATAGAGGAGGAAAAGTTCCTAACCCTAACCCTAACCCTAACCCTAACCCTAACCCTAACCCTTTTTCTTTCTTTCACAAAAAAGTGTGCTTCGGAGGCCAAATTTTTTTTGTGCCCAAACTGAAAAATCCTTCAGGGGACTTGACTTGGGGTGGAATTTCATGCTTAAAAATGGTATTAATTGCTGTTTTTAAAAATTAAGCTCTTTGCACCCAGAGGAGGAAAACTACTGACCCCGCATTCCGAATAAAGTTAGCTTTGGAGGCCAAATTTTTTTTCTTCCCAAATTGAAGTATCCTTCAGGGTACTTCCCTCGGGGTGGAATTTCATACTTAAAAATGGTATTTCTTACTCTTTCTAAAAATCAAGCTTTTTGCACATAGAGGAGGAAAACTCCTGACCCCGCGGTCACAAAAAAGTGTGCTTCGGAGGCCAAAATTTTTTTGTGCCCAAATTGAAAAATCCTTCAGGGGACTTGACTCGGGGTGGAATTTCATGCTTAAAAATGGTATATCTTGCTCTTTCTAACAATCAAGCTTTTTCCACATAGAGGAAAAGTTCCTAACCCTAACCCTAACCCTAACCCTAACCCTAACCCTAACCCTAACCCTAACCCTAACCCTAACCCTAACCCTAACCCTAACCCTAACCCTAACTCTAACCCTTTTTCTTTCTTTCACAAAAAAGTGAGCTTTGGAGGCTAATTTTTTTTGTGCCCAAATTGAGAAATCCTTCAGGGGACTTGACTCGGAGTGGAATTTCATGCTTAAAAATGGTATATCTTGCTCTTTCTAAAAATCAAGCTTTTTCCACATAGAGGAAAAGTTCCTAACCGTAACCCTAAGTCTAACCCTAAGCCTAACCCTAAGCCTAAGCCTAACCCTAACCCTTTCTCTTTCTTTCACAAAAAAGTGTGCTTCGGAGGCCAAATTTTTTTTGTGCCCAAACTGAAAAATCCTTCAGGGGACTTGACTTGGGGTGGAATTTCATGCTTAAAAATGGTATTAATTGCTGTTTTTAAAAATTAAGCTCTTTGCACCCAGAGGAGGAAAACTACTGACCCCGCATTCCGAATAAAGTTAGCTTTGGAGGCCAAATTTTTTTTCTTCCCAAATTGAAGTATCCTTCAGGGTACTTCCCTCGGGGTGGAATTTCATACTTAAAAATGGTATTTCTTACTCTTTCTAAAAATCAAGCTTTTTGCACATAGAGGAGGAAAACTCCTGACCCCGCGGTCACAAAAAAGTGTGCTTCGGAGGCCAAAATTTTTTTGTGCCCAAATTGAAAAATCCTTCAGGGGACTTGACTCGGGGTGGAATTTCATGCTTAAAAATGGTATATCTTGCTCTTTCTAACAATCAAGCTTTTTCCACATAGAGGAAAAGTTCCTAACCCTAACCCTAACCCTAACCCTAACCCTAACCCTAACCCTAACCCTAACCCTAACCCTAACCCTAACCCTAACCCTAACCCTAACTCTAACCCTTTTTCTTTCTTTCACAAAAAAGTGAGCTTTGGAGGCTAATTTTTTTTGTGCCCAAATTGAGAAATCCTTCAGGGGACTTGACTCGGAGTGGAATTTCATGCTTAAAAATGGTATATCTTGCTCTTTCTAAAAATCAAGCTTTTTCCACATAGAGGAAAAGTTCCTAACCGTAACCCTAAGTCTAACCCTAAGCCTAACCCTAAGCCTAAGCCTAACCCTAACCCTTTCTCTTTCTTTCACAAAAAAGTGTGCTTCGGTGGCCAAATTTTTTTTGTGCCCAAACTGAAAAATCCTTCAGGGGACTTGACTTGGGGTGGAATTTCATGCTTAAAAACGGTATTACTTGCTGCTTTTAAAAATGAAGCTCTTTGCACCCAGAGGAGGAAAACTCCTGACCCCGCGGTCAGAAAAAAGTGACCTTTGGAGGCCAAATTTTTTTCTGCCCAAATTGAAAAATCCTTCAGGGTACTTCCCTCGGGGTGGAATTTCATACTTAAAAATGGTATTTCTTGCTCTTTCTAAAAATCAAGCTTTTTGCACATAGAGGAGGAAAACTCCTGACCCAGCGGTCACAAAAAAGTGTGCTTCGGAGGCCAAATTTTTTTGTGCCCAAATTGAAAAATCCTTCAGGGGACTTGATTCGGGGTGGAATTTCATGCTTAAAAATAGTATTTCTTGCTCTTTCTAACAATCAAGCATTTTCCACATAGAGGAGGAAAAGTTCCTAACCCTAACCCTAACCCTAACCCTAACCCTTTTTCTTTCTTTTACAAAAAAGTGTGCTTCGGAGGCCAAATTTTTTTTGTGCCCAAACTGAAAAATCCTTCAGGGGACTTGATTCGGGGTGGAATTTCATGCTTAAAAATAGTATTTCTTGCTGTTTCTAAAAATCAAGCTTTTTGCACATAGAGGAGGAAAACTCCTGACCCCGCGGTCACAAAAAAGTGTGCTTCGGAGGCCAAATTTTTTTTGTGCCCAAACTGAAAAATCCTTCAGGGGACTTGACTCGGGGTGGAATTTCATGCTTAAAAATGGTATTACTTGCTGTTTCTAAAAATCAAGCTCTTTGCACCCAGAGGAGGAAAAATCCTGACCCCGCGGTCACAAAAAAGTGTGCTTCGGAGGCCAAATTTTTTTTCTGCCCAAATTGAAAAATCCTACAGGGGACTTGACTCGGGGTGGAATTTCATGCTTAAAAATGGTATTTCTTGCTCTTTCTAACAATCAAGCATTTTCCACATAGAGGAGGAAAGGTTCCTAACCCTAAGCCTAACCCTAACCCTAACCCTAACCCTAACCCTAACCCTAACCCTAACACTTTTTCTTTCTTTCACAAAAAAGTGTGCTTCGGAGGCCAAATTTTTTTTGTGCCCAAACTGAAAAATCCTTCAGGGGACTTGACTCGGGGTGGAATTTCATGCTTAAAAATGGTATTACTTGCTGTTTCTAAAAATCAAGCTCTTTGCACCCAGAGGAGGAAAAATCCTGACCCCGCGGTCACAAAAAAGTGTGCTTCGGAGGCCAAATTTTTTTTCTGCCCAAATTGAAAAATCCTACAGGGGACTTGACTCGGGGTGGAATTTCATGCTTAAAAATGGTATTTCTTGCTCTTTCTAACAATCAAGCATTTTCCACATAGAGGAGGAAAGGTTCCTAACCCTAAGCCTAACCCTAACCCTAACCCTAACCCTAACCCTAACCCTAACACTTTTTCTTTCTTTCACAAAAAAGTGTGCTTCGGAGGCCAAATTTTTTTTGTGCCCAAACTGAAAAATCCTTCAGGGGACTTGACTCGGGGTGGAATTTCATGCTTAAAAATGGTATTACTTGCTGTTTCTAAAAATCAAGCTCTTTGCACCCAGAGGAGGAAAAATCCTGACCCCGCTTTCAGAAAAAAGTGAGCTTTGGAGGCCAAATTTTTTTTGTACCGAAATTGAAAAATCCTTCAGGGGACTTGATTTGGGGTGGAATTTCATGCTTAAAAATAGTATTTCTGCTGTTTCTAAAAATTAAGCTTTTTGCACCCAGAGGAGGAATACTCCTGACCCCGCGGTCACAAAAAAGTGTGCTTCGGAGGCCAAAATTTTTTTCTGCCCAAATTGAAAAATCCTACAGGGGACTTGACTCGGGGTGGAATTTCATGCTTAAAAATGGTATTTCTTGCTCTTTCTAACAATCAAGCATTTTCCACATAGAGGAGGAAAGGTTCCTAACCCTAAGCCTAACCCTAACCCTAACCCTAACCCTAACCCTAACCCTAACACTTTTTCTTTCTTTCACAAAAAAGTGTGCTTCGGAGGCCAAATTTTTTTTGTGCCCAAACTGAAAAATCCTTCAGGGGACTTGACTCGGGGTGGAATTTCATGCTTAAAAATGGTATTACTTGCTGTTTCTAAAAATCAAGCTCTTTGCACCCAGAGGAGGAAAAATCCTGACCCCGCTTTCAGAAAAAAGTGAGCTTTGGAGGCCAAATTTTTTTTGTACCGAAATTGAAAAATCCTTCAGGGGACTTGATTTGGGGTGGAATTTCATGCTTAAAAATAGTATTTCTGCTGTTTCTAAAAATTAAGCTTTTTGCACCCAGAGGAGGAATACTCCTGACCCCGCGGTCACAAAAAAGTGTGCTTCGGAGGCCAAAATTTTTTTCTCCCCAAATTGAAAAATCCTTCAGGGGACTTCACTCGGGGTGGAATTGCATACTTAAAAATGGTATTGCTTGCTGTTTCTAAAAATTAAGCTTTTTGCACCCAGAGTAGGAAAACTCCTGACCCCGCGGTCAGAAAAAAGAATGCTTCGGAGGCCAAATTTTTTTTCTGCCCAAATTGAAAAATCCTTCAGTGGACTTGACTCATGGTGGAATTTCATACTTAAAAATGGTATTACTTGAAGTTTTTAAAAATTAAGCTTTTTGCACCCAGAGGAGTAAAACTCCTGACGCAGCGGTCACATAAAAGTGTCCTTCGGAGGCCAAATTTTTTTTGTGCCCAAATTGAAAAATCCTTCAGTGGACTTGACTCATGGTGGAATTTCATACTTAAAAATGGTATTACTTGAAGTGTTTAAAAATTAAGCTTTTTGCACCCAGAGGAGTAAAACTCCTGACGCCGCGATCACATAAAAGTGTCCTTCGGAGGCCAAATTTTTTTTGTGCCCAAACTGAAAAATCCTTCAGGGGACTTGACTTGGGGTGGAATTTCATGCTTAAAAATGGTATTTCTTGCTCTTTCTAAAAATCAAGCTTTTTGCACATAGAGGAGGAAAACTCCTGACCCCGCACAAAAAAGTGTGCTTTGGAGGCCAAATTTTTTTTCTGCCCAAATTGAAAAATACTTCAGGGGACTTGACTCGGGGTGGAATTTCATGCTTAAAAATGGTATTTCTTGCTCTTTCTTTCAATCAAGCGTTTTCCACATAGAGGAGGAAAAGTTCCTAACCCTAACCCTAACCCTAACCCTAACCCTAACCCTAACCCTTTTTCTTTCTTTCACAAAAAAGTGTGCTTCGGAGGCCAAATTTTATTTGTGCCCAAACTGAAAAATCCTTCAGGGGACTTGACTTGGGGTGGAATTTCATGCTTAAAAATGGTATTAATTCCTGTTTTTAAAAATGAAGCTCTTTGCACCCAGAGGAGGAAAAGTCCTGACCCCGCGGTCACAAAAAAGTGTGCTTCGGAGGCCAAAATTTTTTTGTGCCCAAATTGAAAAAGCCTTCAGGGGACTTTATTCGGGGTGGAATTTCATGCTAAAAATGGAATTTCTTGCTGTTTCTAAAAATTAAGCTTTTTGCACATAGAGGAGGAAAAGTTCCTAACCCTAACCCTTACCCTAACCCTAACCCTAACCCTAACCCTAACCCTAACCCTAACCCTAACCCTAACACTTTTTCTTTCTTTCACAAAAAAGTGTGCTTCGGAGGCCAAATTTTTTTCTGCCCAAATTGAAAAATCCTTCAGGGGACTTCACTCGGGGTGGAATTTCATACTTAAAAATGGTATTGCTTGCTGTTTCTAAAAATTAAGCTTTTTGCATCCAGAGGAGGAAAACTCCTGACCCCGCGGTCAGAAAAAAGAATGCTTCGGAGGCCAAATTTTTTTTCTGCCCAAATTGAAAAATCCTTCAGTGGACTTGACTCATGGTGGAATTTCATACTTAAAAATGGTATTACTTGAAGTTTTTAAAAATTAAGCTTTTTGCACCCAGAGGAGTAAAACTCCTGACGCAGCGGTCACATAAAAGTGTCCTTCGGAGGCCAAATTTTTTTTGTGCCCAAATTGAAAAATCCTTCAGTGGACTTGACTCATGGTGGAATTTCACACTTAAAAATGGTATTACTTGAAGTGTTTAAAAATTAAGCTTTTTGCACCCAGGGGAGTAAAACTCCTGACGCCGCGATCACATAAAAGTGTCCTTCGGAGGCCAAATTTTTTTTGTGCCCAAATTGAAAAATCCTTCAGTGGACTTGACTCATGATGGAATTTCATACTTAAAAATGGTATTACTTGAAGTGTTTAAAAATTAAGCTTTTTGCACCCAGAGGAGTAAAATTCCTGACGCCGCGGTCACATAAAAGTGTCCTTCGGAGGCCAAATTTTTTTTGTGCCCAAATTGAAAAATCCTTCAGGGGACTTGACTTGGGGTGGAATTTCATGCTTAAAAAAGGTATTTCTTGCTGTTTTTCAAAATCAAGCTTTTTGCACCCAGAGGAGGAAAACTCCTGACCCCGCGGTCATAAAAAAGTGTGCTTCGGAGGCCAAATTGTTTTTGTGCCCAAACTGAAAAATCCTTCAGGGGACTTGACTTGGGGTGGAATTTCATGCTTAAAAATGGTATTTCTTGCTCTTTCTAAAAATCAAGCTTTCTGCACCCAGAGGAGGAAAACTCCTGTCCCCGCGGTCAGAAAAAAGAGTGCTTCGGAGTTCAAATTTTTTTTCTGCCCAAATTGAAAAATACTTCAGTGGACTTGACTCGGAGTGGAATTTCATGCTTAAAAATGGTATTAATTGCTGTTTTTAAAAATGAAGCTCTTTGCACCCAGAGGAGGAAAACTCCTGACCCCGCATTCCGAATAAAGTGAGCTTTGGAGGCCAAATTATTTTTCTTCCCAAATTGAAATATCCTTCAGGGTACTTCCCTCGGGGTGGAATTTCATACTTAAAAATGGTATTTCTTGCTCTTTCTAAAAATCAAGCTTTTTGCACATAGAGGAGGAAAACTCCTGACCCCGCACAAAAAAGTGTGCTTTGGAGGCCAAATTTTTTTTCTGCCCAAACTGAAAAATACTTCAGGGGACTTGACTCGGGGTGGAATTTCATACTTAAAAATGGTATTTCTTACTCTTTCTAAAAATCAAGCTTTTTGCACATAGAGGAGGAAAACTCCTGACCCCGCGGTCACAAGAAAGTGTGCTTCGGAGGCCAAAATTTTTTTGTGCCCAAATTGAAAAATCCTTCAGTGGACTTGACTCGGGGTGGAATTTCATGCTTAAAAATGGAATATCTTGCTCTTTCTAACAATCAAGCTTTTTCCACATAGAGGAAAAGTTCCTAACCCTAACCCTAACCCTAACCCTAATCCTAACCCTAACCCTAACCCTAACCCTAACCCTTTTTTTTTCTTTCACAAAAAAGTGTGCTTCGGAGGCCAAATTTTTTTTGTGCCCAAACTGAAAAATCCTTCAGGGGACTTGACTCGGGGTGGAATTTCATGCTTAAAAATGGTATTTCTTGCTCTTTCTTTCAATCAAGCGTTTTCCACATAGAGGAGGAAAAGTTCCTAACCCTAACCCTAACCCTAACCCTAACCCTAACCCTTTTTCTTTCTTTCACAAAAAAGTGTGCTTCGGAGGCCAAATTTTATTTGTGCCCAAACTGAAAAATCCTTCAGGGGACTTGACTTGGGGTGGAATTTCATGCTTAAAAATGGTATTAATTCCTGTTTTTAAAAATGAAGCTCTTTGCACCCAGAGGAGGAAAAGTCCTGACCCCGCGGTCACAAAAAAGTGTGCTTCGGAGGCCAAAATTTTTTTGTGCCCAAATTGAAAAAGCCTTCAGGGGACTTTATTCGGGGTGGAATTTCATGCTAAAAATGGTATTTCTTGCTGTTTCTAAAAATTAAGCTTTTTGCACATAGAGGAGGAAAAGTTCCTAACCCTAACCCTTACCCTAACCCTAACCCTAACCCTAACCCTAACCCTAACCCTAACACTTTTTCTTTCTTTCACAAAAAAGTGTGCTTCGGAGGCCAAATTTTTTTCTGCCCAAATTGAAAAATCCTTCAGGGGACTTCACTCGGGGTGGAATTTCATACTTAAAAATGGTATTGCTTGCTGTTTCTAAAAATTAAGCTTTTTGCATCCAGAGGAGGAAAACTCCTGACCCCGCGGTCAGAAAAAAGAATGCTTCGGAGGCCAAATTTTTTTTCTGCCCAAATTGAAAAATCCTTCAGTGGACTTGACTCATGGTGGAATTTCATACTTAAAAATGGTATTACTTGAAGTTTTTAAAAATTAAGCTTTTTGCACCCAGAGGAGTAAAACTCCTGACGCAGCGGTCACATAAAAGTGTCCTTCGGAGGCCAAATTTTTTTTGTGCCCAAATTGAAAAATCCTTCAGTGGACTTGACTCATGGTGGAATTTCATACTTAAAAATGGTATTACTTGAAGTGTTTAAAAATTAAGCTTTTTGCACCCAGGGGAGTAAAACTCCTGACGCCGCGATCACATAAAAGTGTCCTTCGGAGGCCAAATTTTTTTTGTGCCCAAACTGAAAAATCCTTCAGGGGACTTGACTCGGGGTGGAATTTCATGCTTAAAAATGGTATTTCTTGCTCTTTCTTTCAATCAAGCGTTTTCCACATAGAGGAGGAAAAGTTCCTAACCCTAACCCTAACCCTAACCCTAACCCTAACCCTAACCCTTTTTCTTTCTTTCACAAAAAAGTGTGCTTCGGAGGCCAAATTTTATTTGTGCCCAAACTGAAAAATCCTTCAGGGGACTTGACTTGGGGTGGAATTTCATGCTTAAAAATGGTATTAATTCCTGTTTTTAAAAATGAAGCTCTTTGCACCCAGAGGAGGAAAAGTCCTGACCCCGCGGTCACAAAAAAGTGTGCTTCGGAGGCCAAAATTTTTTTGTGCCCAAATTGAAAAAGCCTTCAGGGGACTTTATTCGGGGTGGAATTTCATGCTAAAAATGGTATTTCTTGCTGTTTCTAAAAATTAAGCTTTTTGCACATAGAGGAGGAAAAGTTCCTAACCCTAACCCTTACCCTAACCCTAACCCTAACCCTAACCCTAACCCTAACCCTAACCCTAACACTTTTTCTTTCTTTCACAAAAAAGTGTGCTTCGGAGGCCAAATTTTTTTCTGCCCAAATTGAAAAATCCTTCAGGGGACTTCACTCGGGGTGGAATTTCATACTTAAAAATGGTATTGCTTGCTGTTTCTAAAAATTAAGCTTTTTGCATCCAGAGGAGGAAAACTCCTGACCCCGCGGTCAGAAAAAAGAATGCTTCGGAGGCCAAATTTTTTTTCTGCCCAAATTGAAAAATCCTTCAGTGGACTTGACTCATGGTGGAATTTCATACTTAAAAATGGTATTACTTGAAGTTTTTAAAAATTAAGCTTTTTGCACCCAGAGGAGGAAAACTCCTGACGCAGCGGTCACATAAAAGTGTCCTTCGGAGGCCAAATTTTTTTTGTGCCCAAATTGAAAAATCCTTCAGTGGACTTGACTCATGGTGGAATTTCATACTTAAAAATGGTATTACTTGAAGTGTTTAAAAATTAAGCTTTTTGCACCCAGGGGAGTAAAACTCCTGACGCCGCGATCACATAAAAGTGTCCTTCGGAGGCCAAATTTTTTTTGTGCCCAAATTGAAAAATCCTTCAGTGGACTTGACTCATGATGGAATTTCATACTTAAAAATGGTATTACTTGAAGTGTTTAAAAATTAAGCTTTTTGCACCCAGAGGAGTAAAATTCCTGACGCCGCGGTCACATAAAAGTGTCCTTCGGAGGCCAAATTTTTTTTGTGCCCAAATTGAAAAATCCTTCAGGGGACTTGACTTGGGGTGGAATTTCATGCTTAAAAAAGGTATTTCTTGCTGTTTTTCAAAATCAAGTTTTTTGCACCCAGAGGAGGAAAACTCCTGACCCCGCGGTCATAAAAAAGTGTGCTTCGGAGGCCAAATTGTTTTTGTGCCCAAACTGAAAAATCCTTCAGGGGACTTGACTTGGGGTGGAATTTCATGCTTAAAAATGGTATTTCTTGCTCTTTCTAAAAATCAAGCTTTCTGCACCCAGAGGAGGAAAACTCCTGTCCCCGCGGTCAGAAAAAAGAGTGCTTCGGAGTTCAAATTTTTTTTCTGCCCAAATTGAAAAATACTTCAGTGGACTTGACTCGGAGTGGAATTTCATGCTTAAAAATGGTATTAATTGCTGTTTTTAAAAATGAAGCTCTTTGCACCCAGAGGAGGAAAACTCCTGACCCCGCATTCCGAATAAAGTGAGCTTTGGAGGCCAAATTATTTTTCTTCCCAAATTGAAATATCCTTCAGGGTACTTCCCTCGGGGTGGAATTTCATACTTAAAAATGGTATTTCTTGCTCTTTCTAAAAATCAAGCTTTTTGCACATAGAGGAGGAAAACTCCTGACCCCGCACAAAAAAGTGTGCTTTGGAGGCCAAATTTTTTTTCTGCCCAAATTGAAAAATACTTCAGGGGACTTGACTCGGGGTGGAATTTCATGCTTAAAAATGGTATTTCTTGCTCTTTCTTTCAATCAAGCGTTTTCCACATAGAGGAGGAAAAGTTCCTAACCCTAACCCTAAACCTAACCCTAACCCTAACCCTAACCCTAACCCTTTTTCTTTCTTTCACAAAAAAGTGTGCTTCGGAGGCCAAATTTTTTTTGTGCCCAAACTGAAAAATCCTTCAGGGGACTTGACTTGGGGTGGAATTTCATGCTTAAAAATGGTATTAATTGCTGTTTTTAAAAATGAAGCTCTTTGCACCCAGAGGAGGAAAACTACTGACCCCGCATTCCGAATAAAGTTAGCTTTGGAGGCCAAATTTTTTTTCTTCCCAAATTGAAATATCCTTCAGGGTACTTCCCTCGGGGTGGAATTTCATACTTAAAAATGGTATTTCTTACTCTTTCTAAAAATCAAGCTTTTTGCACATAGAGGAGGAAAACTCCTGACCCCGCGGTCACAAAAAAGTGTGCTTCGGAGGCCAAAATTTTTTTGTGCCCAAATTGAAAAATCCTTCAGGGGACTTGACTCGGGGTGGAATTTCATGCTTAAAAATGGTATATCTTGCTCTTTCTAACAATCAAGCTTTTTCCACATAGAGGAAAAGTTCCTAACCCTAACCCTAACCCTAACCCTAACCCTAACCCTAACCCTAACCCTAACCCTAACCCTAACCCTAACCCTAACCCTAACCCTTTTTCTTTCTTTCACAAAAAAGTGAGCTTTGGAGGCTAATTTTTTTTGTGCCCAAATTGAAAAATCCTTCAGGGGACTTGACTCGGGGTGGAATTTCATGCTTAAAAATGGTATATCTTGCTCTTTCTAAAAATCAAGCTTTTTCCACATAGAGGAAAAGTTCCTAACCGTAACCCTAAGTCTAACCCTAAGCCTAACCCTAAGCCTAAGCCTAACCCTAACCCTTTCTCTTTCTTTCACAAAAAAGTGTGCTTCGGTGGCCAAATTTTTTTTGTGCCCAAACTGAAAAATCCTTCAGGGGACTTGACTTGGGGTGGAATTTCATGCTTAAAAATGGTATTACTTGCTGCTTTTAAAAATGAAGCTCTTTGCACCCAGAGGAGGAAAACTCCTGACCCAACGGTCAGAAAAAAGTGACCTTTGGAGGCCAAATTTTTTTCTGCCCAAATTGAAAAATCCTTCAGGGTACTTCCCTCGGGGTGGAATTTCATACTTAAAAATGGTATTTCTTGCTCTTTCTAAAAATCAAGCTTTTTGCACATAGAGGAGGAAAACTCCTGACCCAGCGGTCACAAAAAAGTGTGCTTCGGAGGCCAAATTTTTTTGTGCCCAAATTGAAAAATCCTTCAGGGGACTTGATTCGGGGTGGAATTTCATGCTTAAAAATAGTATTTCTTGCTCTTTCTAACAATCAAGCATTTTCCACATAGAGGAGGAAAAGTTCCTAACCCTAACCCTAACCCTAACCCTTTTTCTTTCTTTTACAAAAAAGTGTGCTTCGGAGGCCAAATTTTTTTTGTGCCCAAACTGAAAAATCCTTCAGGGGACTTGATTCGGGGTGGAATTTCATGCTTAAAAATGGTATATCTTGCTCTTTCTAACAATCAAGCTTTTTCCACATAGAGGAAAAGTTCCTAACCCTAACCCTAACCCTAACCCTAACCCTAACCCTAACCCTAACCCTAACCCTCACCCTTTTTCTTTCTTTCACAAAAAAGTGAGCTTTGGAGGCTAATTTTTTTTGTGCCCAAATTGAAAAATCCTTCAGGGTACTTCCCTCGGGATGGAATTTCATACTTAAAAATGGTATTTCTTGCTCTTTCTAAAAATCAAGCTTTTTGCACATAGAGGAGGAAAACTCCTGACCCAGCGGTCACAAAAAAGTGTGCTTCGGAGGCCAAATTTTTTTCTGCCCAAATTGAAAAATACTTCAGGGGACTTGACTCGGGGTGGAATTTCATGCTTAAAAATAGTATTTCTTGCTCTTTCTAACAATCAAGCATTTTCCACATAGAGGAGGAAAAGTTCCTAACCCTAACCCTAACCCTAACCCTAACCCTAACCCTAACCCTTTTTCTTTCTTTTACAAAAAAGTGTGCTTCGGAGGCCAAATTTTTTTTGTGCCCAAACTGAAAAATCCTTCAGGGGACTTGATTCGGGGTGGAATTTCATGCTTAAAAATAGTATTTCTTGCTGTTTCTAAAAATCAAGCTTTTTGCACATAGAGGAGGAAAACTCCTGACCCAACGGTCAGAAAAAAGTGACCTTTGGAGGCCAAATTTTTTTCTGCCCAAATTGAAAAATCCTTCAGGGTACTTCCCTCGGGGTGGAATTTCATACTTAAAAATGGTATTTCTTGCTCTTTCTAAAAATCAAGCTTTTTGCACATAGAGGAGGAAAACTCCTGACCCAGCGGTCACAAAAAAGTGTGCTTCGGAGGCCAAATTTTTTTGTGCCCAAATTGAAAAATCCTTCAGGGGACTTGATTCGGGGTGGAATTTCATGCTTAAAAATAGTATTTCTTGCTCTTTCTAACAATCAAGCATTTTCCACATAGAGGAGGAAAAGTTCCTAACCCTAACCCTAACCCTAACCCTTTTTCTTTCTTTTACAAAAAAGTGTGCTTCGGAGGCCAAATTTTTTTTGTGCCCAAACTGAAAAATCCTTCAGGGGACTTGATTCGGGGTGGAATTTCATGCTTAAAAATGGTATATCTTGCTCTTTCTAACAATCAAGCTTTTTCCACATAGAGGAAAAGTTCCTAACCCTAACCCTAACCCTAACCCTAACCCTAACCCTAACCCTAACCCTAACCCTCACCCTTTTTCTTTCTTTCACAAAAAAGTGAGCTTTGGAGGCTAATTTTTTTTGTGCCCAAATTGAAAAATCCTTCAGGGTACTTCCCTCGGGATGGAATTTCATACTTAAAAATGGTATTTCTTGCTCTTTCTAAAAATCAAGCTTTTTGCACATAGAGGAGGAAAACTCCTGACCCAGCGGTCACAAAAAAGTGTGCTTCGGAGGCCAAATTTTTTTCTGCCCAAATTGAAAAATACTTCAGGGGACTTGACTCGGGGTGGAATTTCATGCTTAAAAATAGTATTTCTTGCTCTTTCTAACAATCAAGCATTTTCCACATAGAGGAGGAAAAGTTCCTAACCCTAACCCTAACCCTAACCCTAACCCTAACCCTAACCCTTTTTCTTTCTTTTACAAAAAAGTGTGCTTCGGAGGCCAAATTTTTTTTGTGCCCAAACTGAAAAATCCTTCAGGGGACTTGATTCGGGGTGGAATTTCATGCTTAAAAATAGTATTTCTTGCTGTTTCTAAAAATCAAGCTTTTTGCACATAGAGGAGGAAAACTCCTGACCCCGCGGTCACAAAAAAGTGTGCTTCGGAGGCCAAATTTTTTTTGTGCCCAAACTGAAAAATCCTTCAGGGGACTTGACTCGGGGTGGAATTTCATGCTTAAAAATGGTATTACTTGCTGTTTCTAAAAATCAAGCTCTTTGCACCCAGAGGAGGAAAAATCCTGACCCCGCGGTCACAAAAAAGTGTGCTTCGGAGGCCAAATTTTTTTTCTGCCCAAATTGAAAAATCCTACAGGGGACTTGACTCGGGGTGGAATTTCATGCTTAAAAATGGTATTTCTTGCTCTTTCTAACAATCAAGCATTTTCCACATAGAGGAGGAAAGGTTCCTAACCCTAAGCCTAACCCTAACCCTAACCCTAACCCTAACCCTAACCCTAACCCTAACACTTTTTCTTTCTTTCACAAAAAAGTGTGCTTCGGAGGCCAAATTTTTTTTGTGCCCAAACTGAAAAATCCTTCAGGGGACTTGACTCGGGGTGGAATTTCATGCTTAAAAATGGTATTACTTGCTGTTTCTAAAAATCAAGCTCTTTGCACCCAGAGGAGGAAAAATCCTGACCCCGCTTTCAGAAAAAAGTGAGCTTTGGAGGCCAAATTTTTTTTGTACCGAAATTGAAAAATCCTTCAGGGGACTTGATTTGGGGTGGAATTTCATGCTTAAAAATAGTATTTCTGCTGTTTCTAAAAATTAAGCTTTTTGCACCCAGAGGAGGAATACTCCTGACCCCGCGGTCACAAAAAAGTGTGCTTCGGAGGCCAAAATTTTTTTCTGCCCAAATTGAAAAATCCTACAGGGGACTTGACTCGGGGTGGAATTTCATGCTTAAAAATGGTATTTCTTGCTCTTTCTAACAATCAAGCATTTTCCACATAGAGGAGGAAAGGTTCCTAACCCTAAGCCTAACCCTAACCCTAACCCTAACCCTAACCCTAACCCTAACCCTAACCCTAACACTTTTTCTTTCTTTCACAAAAAAGTGTGCTTCGGAGGCCAAATTTTTTTTGTGCCCAAACTGAAAAATCCTTCAGGGGACTTGACTCGGGGTGGAATTTCATGCTTAAAAATGGTATTACTTGCTGTTTCTAAAAATCAAGCTCTTTGCACCCAGAGGAGGAAAAATCCTGACCCCGCTTTCAGAAAAAAGTGAGCTTTGGAGGCCAAATTTTTTTTGTACCGAAATTGAAAAATCCTTCAGGGGACTTGATTTGGGGTGGAATTTCATGCTTAAAAATAGTATTTCTGCTGTTTCTAAAAATTAAGCTTTTTGCACCCAGAGGAGGAATACTCCTGACCCCGCGGTCACAAAAAAGTGTGCTTCGGAGGCCAAAATTTTTTTCTCCCCAAATTGAAAAATCCTTCAGGGGACTTCACTCGGGGTGGAATTTCATACTTAAAAATGGTATTGCTTGCTGTTTCTAAAAATTAAGCTTTTTGCACCCAGAGTAGGAAAACTCCTGACCCCGCGGTCAGAAAAAAGAATGCTTCGGAGGCCAAATTTTTTTTCTGCCCAATTTGAAAAATCCTTCAGTGGACTTGACTCATGGTGGAATTTCATACTTAAAAATGGTATTACTTGAAGTTTTTAAAAATTAAGCTTTTTGCACCCAGAGGAGGAAAACTCCTGACCCCGCGGTCAGAAAAAAGTATGCTTCGGAGGCCAAATTTTTTTTCTGCCCAAATTGAAAAATCCTTCAGTGGACTTGACTCATGGTGGAATTTCATACTTAAAAATGGTATTACTTGAAGTGTTTAAAAATTAAGCTTTTTGCACCCAGAGGAGTAAAACTCCTGACGCCGCGATCACATAAAAGTGTCCTTCGGAGGCCAAATTTTTTTTGTGCCCAAACTGAAAAATCCTTCAGGGGACTTGACTTGGGGTGGAATTTCATGCTTAAAAATGGTATTTCTTGCTCTTTCTAAAAATCAAGCTTTTTGCACATAGAGGAGGAAAACTCCTGACCCCGCACAAAAAAGTGTGCTTTGGAGGCCAAATTTTTTTTCTGCCCAAATTGAAAAATACTTCAGGGGACTTGACTCGGGGTGGAATTTCATGCTTAAAAATGGTATATCTTGCTCTTTCTTTCAATCAAGCGTTTTCCACATAGAGGAGGAAAAGTTCCTAACCCTAACCCTAACCCTAACCCTAACCCTAACCCTAACCCTAACCCTTTTTCTTTCTTTCACAAAAAAGTGTGCTTCGGAGGCCAAATTTTTTTTGTGCCCAAACTGAAAAATCCTTCAGGGGACTTGACTTGGGGTGGAATTTCACGCTTAAAAATGGTATTAATTCCTGTTTTTAAAAATGAAGCTCTTTGCACCCAGAGGAGGAAAAGTCCTGACCCCGCGGTCACAAAAAAGTGTGCTTCGGAGGCCAAAATTTTTTTGTGCCCAAATTGAAAAAGCCTTCAGGGGACTTTATTCGGGGTGGAATTTCATGCTAAAAATGGTATTTCTTGCTGTTTCTAAAAATTAAGCTTTTTGCACATAGAGGAGGAAAAGTTCCTAACTCTAACCCTTACCCTAACCCTAACCCTAACCCTAACCCTAACCCTAACCCTAACCCTAACACTTTTTCTTTCTTTCACAAAAAAGTGTGCTTCGGAGGCCAAATTTTTTTCTGCCCAAATTGAAAAATCCTTCAGGGGACTTCACTCGGGGTGGAATTTCATACTTAAAAATGGTATTGCTTGCTGTTTCTAAAAATTAAGCTTTTTGCATCCAGAGGAGGAAAACTCCTGACCCCGCGGTGAGAAAAAAGAATGCTTCGGAGGCCAAATTTTTTTTCTGCCCAAATTGAAAAATCCTTCAGTGGACTTGACTCATGGTGGAATTTCATACTTAAAAATGGTATTACTTGAAGTTTTTAAAAATTAAGCTTTTTGCACCCAGAGGAGTAAAACTCCTGACGCAGCGGTCACATAAAAGTGTCCTTCGGAGGCCAAATTTTTTTTGTGCCCAAATTGAAAAATCCTTCAGTGGACTTGACTCATGGTGGAATTTCATACTTAAAAATGGTATTACTTGAAGTGTTTAAAAATTAAGCTTTTTGCACCCAGGGGAGTAAAACTCCTGACGCCGCGATCACATAAAAGTGTCCTTCGGAGGCCAAATTTTTTTTGTGCCCAAATTGAAAAATCCTTCAGTGGACTTGACTCATGATGGAATTTCATACTTAAAAATGGTATTACTTGAAGTGTTTAAAAATTAAGCTTTTTGCACCCAGAGGAGTAAAATTCCTGACGCCGCGGTCACATAAAAGTGTCCTTCGGAGGCCAAAATTTTTGTGCCCAAATTGAAAAATCCTTCAGGGGACTTGACTTGGGGTGGAATTTCATGCTTAAAAAAGGTATTTCTTGCTGTTTTTCAAAATCAAGCTTTTTGCACCCAGAGGAGGAAAACTCCTGACCCCGC
Organism: Natrix helvetica; assembly: GCF_964273705.1. Taxonomy (NCBI): domain Eukaryota; kingdom Metazoa; phylum Chordata; class Lepidosauria; order Squamata; family Natricidae; genus Natrix; species Natrix helvetica. The sequence goes on along the minus strand of NC_138558.1, from coordinate 55,778,220 downwards.
GGTCATAAAAAAGTGTGCTTCGGAGGCCAAATTGTTTTTGTGCCCAAACTGAAAAATCCTTCAGGGGACTTGACTTGGGGTGGAATTTCATGCTTAAAAATGGTATTTCTTGCTCTTTCTAAAAATCAAGCTTTCTGCACCCAGAGGAGGAAAACTCCTGTCCCCGCGGTCAGAAAAAAGAGTGCTTCGGAGTTCAAATTTTTTTTCTGCCCAAATTGAAAAATACTTCAGTGGACTTGACTCGGAGTGGAATTTCATGCTTAAAAATGGTATTAATTGCTGTTTTTAAAAATGAAGCTCTTTGCACCCAGAGGAGGAAAACTCCTGACCCCGCATTCCGAATAAAGTGAGCTTTGGAGGCCAAATTATTTTTCTTCCCAAATTGAAATATCCTTCAGGGTACTTCCCTCGGGGTGGAATTTCATACTTAAAAATGGTATTTCTTACTCTTTCTAAAAATCAAGCTTTTTGCACATAGAGGAGGAAAACTCCTGACCCCGCGGTCACAAAAAAGTGTGCTTCGGGGGCCAAAAATTTTTTGTGCCCAAATTGAAAAATCCTTCAGGGGACTTGACTCGGGGTGGAATTTCATGCTTAAAAATGGTATATCTTGGTCTTTCTAACAATCAAGCTTTTTCCACATAGAGGAAAAGTTCCTAACCCTAACCCTAACCCTAACACTAACCCTACCCTAACCCTAACCCGAACCCGAACCCGAACCCGAACCCTAACCCTAACCCTAACCCTTTTTCTTTCTTTCACAAAAAAGTGAGCTTTGGAGGCCAATTTTTTTTTGTGCCCAAATTGAAAAATCCTTCAGGGGACTTGACTCGGGGTGGAATTTCATGCTTAAAAATGGTATATCTTGCTCTTTCTAACAATCAAGCTTTTTCCACATAGAGGAAAAGTTCCTAACCGTAACCCTAACCCTAACCCTAACCCTAACCCTAACCCGAACCCGAACCCGAACCCTAACCCTAACCCTAACCCTTTTTCTTTCTTTCACAAAAAAGTGAGCTTTGGAGGCCAATTTTTTTTTGTGCCCAAATTGAAAAATCCTTCAGGGGACTTGACTCGGGGTGGAATTTCATGCTTAAAAATGGTATATCTTGCTCTTTCTAACAATCAAGCTTTTTCCACATAGAGGAAAAGTTCCTAACCCTAACCCTAACCCTAACCCTAACCCTAACCCTAACCCTAACTCTAACCCTAACCCTAACCCTAATCCTAACCCTTTTTCTTTCTTTCACAAAAAAGTGGGCTTTGGAGGCCAATTTTTTTTTGTGCCCAAATTGAAAAATCCTTCAGGGGACCTGATTTGGGGTGGAATTTCATGCTTAAAAATGGTATATCTTGCTCTTTCTAACAATCAAGCTTTTTCCACATAGAGGAAAAGTTCCTAACCCTAACCCTAACCCTAACCCTAACCCGAACCCGAACCCTAACCCTAACCCTAACCCTAACCCTTTTTCTTTCTTTCACAAAAAAGTGAGCTGTGGAGGCCAATTTTTTTGTGTGCCCCAATTGAAAAATACTTCAGGGGACTTGACTCGGGGTGGAATTTCATGCTTAAAAATGGTATATCTTGCTCTTTCTAACAATCAAGCTTTTTCCACATAGAGGAAAAGTTCCTAACCGTAACCCTAACCCTAACCCTAACCCTAACCCTTTTTCTTTCTTTCACAAAAAAGTGGGCTTTGGAGGCCAATTTTTTTTTCTGCCCAAATTGAAAAATCCTTCAGGGGACCTGATTTGGGGTGGAATTTCATGCTTAAAAATGGTATATCTTGCTCTTTCTAACAATCAAGCTTTTTCCACATAGAGGAAAAGTTCCTAACCCTAACCTTAACCCTAACCCTAAAGCTAAAGCTAACCCTAACCCTAACTCTAACCCTAACCCTAACCCTAACCCTTTTTCTTTCTTTCACAAAAAAGTGGGCTTTGGAGGCCAATTTTTTTTTGTGCCCAAATTGAAAAATCCTTCAGGGGACCTGATTTGGGGTGGAATTTCATGCTTAAAAATGGTATATCTTGCTCTTTCTAACAATCAAGCTTTTTCCACATAGAGGAAAAGTTCCTAACCCTAACCCTAACCCTAACCCTAACCCTAACCCTAACCCGAACCCGAACCCTAACCCTAACCCTAACCCTAACCCTAACCCTTTTTCTTTCTTTCACAAAAAAGTGAGCTTTGGAGGCCAATTTTTTTGTGTGCCCCAATTGAAAAATACTTCAGGGGACTTGACTCGGGGTGGAATTTCATGCTTAAAAATGGTATATCTTGCTCTTTCTAACAATCAAGCTTTTTCCACATTGAGGAAAAGTTCCTAACCGTAACCCTAACCCTAACCCTAACCCTAACCGTAACCCTAACCCTAACCCTAATCCTAACCCTAACCCTAACCCTTTTTCTTTCTTTCACAAAAAAGTGGGCTTTGGAGGCCAATTTTTTTTTGTGCCAAATTGAAAAATCCTTCAGGGGACCTGATTTGGGGTGGAATTTCATCCTTAAAAATGGTATTGCTTGGTGTTTCTAAAAATCAAGCTCTTTGCACCCAGAGGAGGAAAACTCCTGACCCCGCGGTAAGAAAAAAGTGAGCTTTGGAGGCCAAATTTTTTTTGTGCCCAAATTGAAAAAGCCTTCAGTGGACTTGACTCATTGTGGAATTTCATACTTAAAAATGGTATTACTTGAAGTGTTTAAAAATTAAGCTTTTTGCACCCAGAGGAGTAAAATTCCTGACGCCGCGGTCACATAAAAGTGTCCTTCGGAGGCCAAATTTTTTTTGTGCCCAAATTGAAAAATCCTTCAGGGGACTTGACTTGGGGTGGAATTTCATGCTTAAAAAAGGTATTTCTTGCTGTTTTTCAAAATCAAGCTTTTTGCACCCAGAGGAGGAAAAGTTCCTAACCCTAACCCTAACCCTAACCCTAACCCTTTTTCTTTCTTTCACAAAAAAGTGTGCTTCGGAGGCCAAATTTTTTTTGTGCCCAAACTGAAAAATCCTTCAGGGGACTTGACTTGGGGTGGAATTTCATGCTTAAAAATGGTATTAATTGCTGTTTTTAAAAATGAAGCTCTTTGCACCCAGAGGAGGAAAACTACTGACCCCGCATTCCGCATAAAGTTAGCTTTGGAGGCCAAATTTTTTTTCTTCCCAAATTGAAATATCCTTCAGGGTACTTCCCTCGGGGTGGAATTTCATACTTAAAAATGGTATTTCTTACTCTTTCTAAAAATCAAGCTTTTTGCACATAGAGGAGGAAAACTCCTGACCCCGCGGTCACAAAAAAGTGTGCTTCGGAGGCCAAAATTTTTTTGTGCCCAAATTGAAAAATCCTTCAGGGGACTTGACTCGGGGTGGAATTTCATGCTTAAAAATGGTATATCTTGCTCTTTCTAACAATCAAGCTTTTTCCACATAGAGGAAAAGTTCCTAACCCTAACCCTAACCCTAACCCTAACCCTAACCCTAACCCTAACCCTAACCCTCACCCTTTTTCTTTCTTTCACAAAAAAGTGAGCTTTGGAGGCTAATTTTTTTTTGTGCCCAAATTGAAAAATCCTTCAGGGGACTTGACTCGGGGTGGAATTTCATGCTTAAAAATGGTATATCTTGCTCTTTCTAAAAATCAAGCTTTTTCCACATAGAGGAAAAGTTCCTAACCGTAACCCTAAGCCTAAGCCTAAGACTAACCCTAACCCTAACCCTAACCCTTTTTCTTTCTTTCACAAAAAAGTGTGCTTCGGAGGCCAAATTTTTTTTGTGCCCAAACTGAAAAATCCTTCAGGGGACTTGACTTGGGGTGGAATTTCATGCTTAAAAATGGTATTACTTTCTGCTTTTAAAAATGAAGCTCTTTGCACCCAGAGGAGGAAAACTCCTGACCCCGCGGTCACAAAAAAGTGAGCTTTGGAGGCGAAATTTTTTTTGTGCCGAAATTGAAAAATCCTTTAGGGGACTTGATTCGGGGTGGAATTTCATGCTTAAAAATAGTATTTCTTGCTGTTTCTAACAATCAAGCATTTTCCACATAGAGGAGGAAAAGTTCCTAACCCTAACCCTAATCCTAACCCTAACCCTAACCCTAACCCTAACCCTTTTTCTTTCTTTTACAAAAAAGTGTGCTACGGAGGCCAAATTTTTTTTGTGCCCAAACTGAAAAATCCTTCAGGGGACTTGATTTCGGGTGGAATTTCATGCTTAAAAATAGTATTTCTGCTGTTTCTAAAAATTAAGCTTTTTGCACCCAGAGGAGGAATACTCCTGACCCCGCGGTCACAAAAAAGTGTGCTTCGGAGGCCAAATTTTTTTTCTGCCCAAATTGAAAAATCCTACAGGGGACTTGACTCGGGGTGGAATTTCATGCTTAAAAATGGTATTTCTTGCTCTTTCTAACAATCAAGCATTTTCCACATAGAGGAGGAAAGGTTCCTAACCCTAACCCTAACCCTAACCCTAACCCTAACCCTAACCCTAACCCTAACACTTTTTCTTTCTTTCACAAAAAAGTGTGCTTCGGAGGCCAAATTTTTTTTGTGCCCAAACTGAAAAATCCTTCAGGGGACTTGACTTGGGGTGGAATTTCATGCTTAAAAATGGTATTACTTGCTGCTTTTAAAAATGAAGCTCTTTGCACCCAGAGGAGGAAAACTCCTGACCCCGCGGTCAGAAAAAAGTGAGCTTTGGAGGCCAAATTTTTTTTCTGCCCAAATTGAAAAATCCTTCAGGGTACTTCCCTCGGGATGGAATTTCATACTTAAAAATGGTATTTCTTGCTCTTTCTAAAAATCAAGCTTTTTGCACATAGAGGAGGAAAAGTTCCTAAACCTAACCCTTACCCTAACCCTAAGCCTAACCCTAACCCTAACCCTAACCCTAACCCTAACCCTAACACTTTTTCTTTCTTTCACAAAAAAGTGTGCTTCGGAGGCCAAATTTTTTTCTGCCCAAATTGAAAAATCCTTCAGGGGACTTCACTCGGGGTGGAATTTCATACTTAAAAATGGTATTGCTTGCTGTTTCTAAAAATTAAGCTTTTTGCACCCAGAGGAGGAAAACTCCTGACCCCGCGGTCACAAAAAAGTGTGCTTCGGAGGCAAAAAATTTTTGTGCCCAAATTGAAAAATCCTTCAGGGGACTTGAGTCGGGGTGGAATTTCATGCTTAAAAATATTATTTCTTGCTCTTTCTAATAATCAAGCATTTTCCACATAGAGGAGGAAAAGTTCCTAACCCTAACCCTAACCCGAACCCTAACCCTAACCCTAACCCTTTTTCTTTCTTTTACAAAAAAGTGTGCTTCGGAGGCCAAATTTTTTTTGTGCCCAAACTGAAAAATCCTTCAGGGGACTTGATTCGGGGTGGAATTTCATGCTTAAAAATAGTATTTCTGCTGTTTCTAAAAATTAAGCTTTTTGCACCCAGAGGAGGAATTCTACTGACCCCGCGGTCACAAAAAAGTGTGCTTCGGAGGCCAAATTTTTTTTCTGCCCAAATTGAAAAATCCTTCAGGGGACTTGACTCGGGGTGGAATTTCATGGTTAAAAATGGTATTTCTTGCTCTTTCTAACAATCAAGCATTTTCCACATAGAGGAGGAGAAGTTCCTAACCCTAAGCCTAACCCTAACCCTAAGCCTAACCCTTACCCAAACCCTAACCCTAACCCTAACCCTAACCCTAACCCTAACACTTTTTCTTTCTTTCACAAAAAAGTGTGCTTCCGAGGCCAAATTTTTTTTGTGCCCAAACTGAAAAATCCTTCAGGGGACTTGACTTGGGGTGGAATTTCATGCTTAAAAATGGTATTACTTGCTGTTTTTAAAAATGAAGCTCTTTGCACCCAGAGGAGGAAAACTCCTGACCCCGCGGTCACAAAAAAGTGAGCTTTGGAGGCGAAATTTTTTTTGTGCCGAAATTGAAAAATCCTTTAGGGGACTTGATTCGGGGTGGAATTTCATGCTTAAAAATAGTATTTCTTGCTGTTTCTAAAAATTAAGCTTTTTCAACATAGAGGAGGAAAAGTTCCTAACCCTAACCCTAACCCTAACCCTAACCCTAACCCTAACCCTTTTTCTTTCTTTCACAAAAAAGTGTGCTTCGGAGGCCAAATTTTTTTTCTGCCAAAATTGAAAAATCCTTCAGTGGACTTGACTCATGGTGGAATTTCATACTTAAAAATGGTATTTCTTGCTCTTTCTAAAAATCAAGCTTTTATCACATAGAGGAGGAAAACTCCTGACCCCGCGGTCACAAAAAAGTGTGCTTCGGAGGCCAAATTTTTTTTGTGCCCAAATTGAAAAATCCTTCAGGGGACTTGACTTGGGGTGGAATTTCATGCTTAAAAATGGTATTACTTGCTGTTTTTAAAAATCAAGCTCTTTCCACCCAGAGGAGGAAAACTCCTGACTCCACGGTCAGAAAAAAGTGAGCTTTGGAGGCCAATTTTTTTTTGTGCCCAAATTCAAAAATCCTTCAGGGGACTTGACTCGGGGTGGAATTTCATACTTAAAAACAGTATTTCTTGCTCTTTCTAAAAATTAAGCTTTTTGCACCCAGAGGAGGAACCTCCTGACCCTGCAGTCAGAAAAAAGTGTGCTTCGGAGGCCAAATTTTTTTTCTGCCCAAATTGAAAAATCCTTCAGGGGACTTGACTCGGGGTGGAATTTCATACTTAAAAATGGTATTTCTTGCTCTTTCTAAAAATCAAGCTCTTTGCACCCAGAGGAGTAAAACTCCTGACCCTGCGGTCACAAAAAAGTGTGCTTGGGAGGCCAAATTTTTTTTGTGCCCAAATTGAAAAATCCTTCAGGGGACTTGATTCGGGGTGGAATTTCATGCTTAAAAATGGTATATCTTGCTCTTTCTAACAATCAAGCTTTTTCCACATAGAGGAAAAGTTCCTAACCCTAACCCTAACCCTAACCCTTTTTCTTTCTTTCACAAAAAAGTGGGCTTTGGAGGCCAATTTTTTTTTGTTCCCAAATTCAAAAATCCTTCAGGGGACCTGATTTGGGGTGGAATTTCATGCTTAAAAATGGTATTGCTTGGTGTTTCTAAAAATCAAGCTCTTTGCACCCAGAGGAGGAAAACTCCTGACCCCACGGTAAGGAAAAAGTGAGCTTTGGAGGCCAAATTTTTTTTGTGCCGAAATTGAAAAATCCTTCAGGGGACTTGACTCGGGGTGGAATTTCATGCTTAAAAATGGCATATCATGCTCTTTCTAACAATCAAGCTTTTTCCACATAGAGGAAAAGTTCCTAACCCTAACCCTAACCCTAACCCTAACCCTAACCCTAACCCTAACCCTAACCCTAACCCTAACCCTTTTTCTTTCTTTCACAAAAAAGTGAGCTTTGGAGGCCAATTTTTTTTTGTGCCCAAATTGAAAAATCCTTCAGGGGACCTCATTTGGGGTGGAATTTCATGCTTAAAAATGGTATATCTTGCTCTTTCTAACAATCAAGCTTTTTCCACATAGAGGAAAAGTTCCTAACCGTAACCCTAACCCTAACCCTAACCCTAACCCTAACCGTAACCCTAACCCTAACCCTAACCCTAACCCTAACCCTAACCCGAACCCGAACCCGAACCCGAACCCTAACCCTAACCCTAACCCTTTTTCTTTCTTTCACAAAAAAGTGAGCTTTGGAGGCCAATTTTTTTTTGTGCCCAAATTGAAAAATCCTTCAGGGGACTTGACTCGGGGTGGAATTTCATGCTTAAAAATGGTATATCTTGCTCTTTCTAACAATCAAGCTTTTTCCACATAGAGGAAAAGTTCCTAACCGTAACCCTAACCCTAACCCTAACCCTAACCCTAACCCTAACCCTAACCCTAACCCTAACCCTAACCCTAACCCTAACCCTAACCCTAACCCTAACCCTAACCCTTTTTCTTTCTTTCACAAAAAAGTGGGCTTTGGAGGGCAATTTTATTTTGTGCCCAAATTGAAAAATCCTTCAGGGGACCTGATTTGGGGTGGAATTTCATGCTTAAAAATGGTATATCTTGCTCTTTCTAACAATCAAGCTTTTTCCACATAGAGGAAAAGTTCCTAACCGTAACCCTAACCCTAACCCTAACCCTAACCGTAACCCTAACCCTAACCCTAACCCTAACCCTAACCCGAACCCGAACCCGAACCCGAACCCTAACCCTAACCCTAACCCTTTTTCTTTCTTTCACAAAAAAGTGAGCTTTGGAGGCCAATTTTTTTTTGTGCCCAAATTGAAAAATCCTTCAGGGGACTTGACTCGGGGTGGAATTTCATGCTTAAAAATGGTATATCTTGCTCTTTCTAACAATCAAGCTTTTTCCACATAGAGGAAAAGTTCCTAACCGTAACCCTAACCCTAACCCTAACCCTAACCCTAACCCTAACCCTAACCTAACCCTAACCCTAACCCTAACCCTTTTTCTTTCTTTCACAAAAAAGTGGGCTTTGGAGGCCAATTTTATTTTGTGCCCAAATTGAAAAATCCTTCAGGGGACCTGATTTGGGGTGGAATTTCATGCTTAAAAATGGTATATCTTGCTCTTTCTAACAATCAAGCTTTTTCCACATAGAGGAAAAGTTCCTAACCGTAACCCTAACCCTAACCCTAACCCTAACCCTAACCCTAACCCTAACCCTAACCCTAACCCTAACCCTAACCCTAACCCTAACCCTAACCCTAACCCTAACCTGTTGTGTCCGGGCAGATGACGTCAGGGAGTTCCCTCCGTCTGCCGGCATCTGCGCTAGCAACAGCCAGGTCGCGTCTGATTGGCTAAGACGCGACCTGGCTGAGAGCGGGGAAACTCTGGCTTGGGGATTGGCTGGTTCATCTGACAGCTTCGTATAAATAGCTGTCAGATGAACCCTGCATTGATTCTCTCCTGTATTTAACTGTGAACTGTCCTGTTAATAAAAGTTGGTTAGTTCTCCTCACGGCTCGGCTCGCCTTTCGTTCGCATCTAACACTGGCGACGAAGGTGGGATACAGCCACTAACCCACCGAAAGCCACCGAGCGTGTCTTCTTGTCACCATCGCACCGGTGACCTGCTTCCTGGCCGGCTTTTCTCCGTTCCTGAAGGAATCATGTCGGCAATGCCAACCTTTGTGCCTTTTGGCTGCGACGGCGAGACGTGGGAAGCGTTCATGGAGCGCTTCGAATGTTACCTCATAGCCAACGGTCGTCGCGACGCTCCAGACGACGAGAAGTGCAGTTTCTTCTTGAGCTGTTGCGGCACTCCAATGTTTAGTGCCGCTCGCTCAATAGCCGCCCCACAGCCCGTTCATTCTCTGGACTGGGCGACACTAACCGAACGCCTGCAGCGCCACTACGCCCCCACTCCGTCCTGGGTGGCGAGGCACTACGCTTTCCGGCGCTGTGTTCAGAAGCCGGAGGAGTCGGTGAGCCAATTCCTCCAGTCGCTTCGCACCGCGGCGATGAGGTGCGAGTTTGCCGACCTAGATCGCAATCTGACGGAACAGTTCGTCAGCGGCGTAAAAGACCTGCGCCTCCGCCGGCGGCTCTTGTCACAGGCGGACATCACGCTGACTGGGGCCATCGAGCAAGCAAGGGCGGCTGAACTCTCCGACGAGTCAATGGCGGAGATGTTCAATCTGCCGCCCCCGCCAGGCCGCACTTGCTTGGTAGACGAACTAGTTCCCTTGCCAAGCGACTATCCGGAGGAGGGAGCGGTGGCGCGCATTGGCCAGTCCGCCAGAAGACGCGCTCCTCAGCGAGCCCGGGAAGCTGTGCCCGCTTGCCTTGGCTGTGGAGGCAACCACGACCGCTCGGGGTGCCCCTTTAAAAACGCTGTTTGCCGCCGCTGCCTGAAGAAGGGACATTTGGCTCAGGTCTGCCGAGCGCAGTTCCCCTTGCCTCAGAGAGCAGAGGACGTCCCGACCACAGCCGCCGTTAAACAGCGACCTGGAGGCCGTGCTGGACGACAGCAGCAGCAGCAGCAGCAGCAGCCTTCGCGCGGAGGCTGCTACGCCGTGGACGCGGACTTCAACGCCAACCCCGCAAAGTTGGCCTTCCACACGGGTGCAGGTGCGGAGCGCATCAAGGCGTCGCTCCTCATTGAGGGCTCCCCCTGCACCATGGAGGTGGACTCGGGGTCGTCCCGATCCCTTTTTTTCGTGGACAGAGTTCTCCCGCCTCTGTCCAGGCGTCGCAAAGACCCAGCTGGCCCCTCCAGACGCAACCCTACGGGACTACCAGGGGACTCTAATTCCTACCCTGGGTTGTCACCTGGTGCGGGTGGAATATGGGGACTATTCGGGATGCCTTCCTCTACTGGTAGTGGAAAAGCCTTTGCCGGCCCTACTGGGCCTTGACTGGTTCCCGGCACTGGGCCTATCAGTGCACGGGATTAGACAAGTAGTGGCCACGCCTCCCGACGTGGCCGACGTCCTTGCCAGATTTTCTGATGTGTTTGATGGGCAGCTGGGGGCGTATAAGGGCACGCCCATCTCCTTGAACCTAGACCCCCAGGTTGCCCCCATTAGGCTGAAGGCCCGTAGGGTGCCTTTCGCTTTAAGGGCAAAGGTTGATGCGGAGCTGGACAAGCTTGTCGCGCAGGGAGTCTTGGAGCCGGTGGATTACTCCAAGTGGGAGACCCCTTTGGTCATCCCAGTTAAGGCGGATGGGTCCATTCGCCTCTGCGCCGACTTTAAATCCACCATCAACCTTGCCCTCCAAGCGAACCCCTATCCAGTTCCGGTGGTGCAGCACTTGCTCCACTCTTTGGGGCAGGGCTGCATCTTTGCGAAGCTGGATATGGCGCAGGCCTACCAGCAGCTCCCGGTGGATGACGAGGCGGCGGCTGCGCAGACCATCGTCACCCACCGTGGAGCTTTCCGTTGCCGCCGTTTGCAATTCGGCGTTTCCGTAGCCCCGGGGATCTTCCAGAGCCTCATGGAGCGGCTGCTCCATGGGCTCCCTGGCGTGGTTCCGTACTTCGATGACGTCCTGATCGCCGCTAGCAGCCGATCGGGCCTCATCGAAGTACTGGTGAAGGTCCTCGAGCGTTTCAGGGGCTCGGGTTTAAAGTTAAAGCGCAGCAAATGCTCATTTGCTGTGCCTCGGGTTGACTTCCTGGGATTCACAATTGACGCCCAGGGAATTCACCCCACTCCTTCAAAAGTAGCAGCCATTAGGAACGCCCCCACGCCTGCCTCCAAGACGGAGCTGCAGGCGTTCCTTGGCTTGCTCAATTTCTACGCGCCATTTCTGCCGCATAAGGCGTCACTAGCCGAGCCGCTGCATCGGTTGCTCGACCGATCGGCCGCCTGGCGCTGGGGCAGCCGCGAAGCGCATGCGTTCGCGGCTGTCAAAGACTTGCTGACGTCAGAGGCAGTCCTCGTTCAGTATTCGGACAAGCTGCCTTTGACTCTTGCTTGTGACGCCTCCCCCGTGGGTTTGGGGGCGGTCCTGAGCCATGTGCTGCCCAATGGCTCGGAGGCCCCCATAGCCTTTTATTCCCGGACACTGACTTCTGCGGAACGCAATTACAGCCAGATCGACAAGGAGGCTCTGGCTGCAGTGTCAGGGATTAAAAGGTTCCACGACTACCTCTATGGTCGGCACTTTACTTTGTTTACCGACCATAAGCCACTCCTTGGGCTTTTGGCTGGTAACAAGCCGACCCCTCCCATACTGTCACCGCGCATGACCAGGTGGACAGAGTTCCTAGCTGCATACAGCTATACTCTGCTCTACCGGCCGGGCAAGCATTTAGGGCACGCTGATGCCCTTAGCCGCTGCCCCTTGCCCGTTGCTGACCCCCCGACAGTGCCTTGCCTGTCGGTTTTGGCCATAGCAGATTTGGCTCTGCCACTCTCTTCCGGAGAGGTGGCTTCAAAGTCTAGGGCTGACCCTGACCTCTCTCAGGTCATCCTTTGGGTCCAAAGGGGCTGGCCTGAGGGTCCGGTGCCAGAGCACCTTCGTCCCTTCAGGGCCAGGCAGTTGGAGCTGTCACTGCACAGTGGGTGCCTCCTGTGGGGTGACAGGGTGGTCATTCCACCCAGCCTGCGCCATCAGGTGCTATCTCGCCTTCATGAGGGCCACCCGGGCATAGTGCGCATGAAATGCCTGGCGCGCAGCTATGTCTGGTGGCCTCGCATTGATGACGAGATAGCCGCCTGGGTGGCCGGCTGCTCCTCCTGCCAACATTCCCGACCGGCGCCACCGGCTGCCTGTCCTAGGGAATGGGAATTGCCTCGTGGTCCTTGGTCCCGTCTTCACGTGGATTTCGCGGGCCCCTTCAGAGGCCAGGTCTTCATGGTGGTGGTGGATGCATATTCGCGCTGGGTGGAGCTCATTCTCATGAGGTCCACCACAGCCGAGGCCACGATCAGAGAATTGACTAGGCTTTTCGCCACCCATGGCGTGCCGGACGTCGTTGTCTCTGATAACGGGCCTCAATTTGCATCCACCGCGTTCCAGCTGTTCCTGGCCTCTCAGGGCATCCGCCATGCCCCAGTCGCCCCATACCATCCGGCTAGCAATGGCCGGGCGGAAAGGGCGGTCCGCTCGGCCAAGGAGGCGTTGGGCAGGATGGATGGGGCTGACTGGCCTTCAAGGGTGGCTGCTTACCTCTTGGTACAGCATGCCACTCCTTGCCCCCTGACCGGGAAGTCTCCAGCTGAGCTGCTGATGGGCCGGCGCCTACGGACCACCTTGGATAGGTTGCACCCACTCTATTCAAGTGAACAGCCTGGCAACCTGGGGCCCCCTTCCCGCGTGTTCGTCCTGGGCGATACTGTTTGGGCTCAGGCGTTCTCAGGGGCGGTTAGGTGGGTGCCTGCCACCATCACCGCCATAACCGGCCCCTGTTCTTACAGGGTCCAGCTACATGATGGGACCGAATGGCGGCGGCACCTGGATCAACTGAGGCGCCGCCTGCCCAACACCAGCGACAACACCCCTGCAAGGTCGACCATCAACGTCGCTGCGCCTGAGCCCTCCAACGTTCTGTTCCCTGGTGCCCTTCCACCAGAAAACGTCCGCCCGATTCAGCTGCCCAGAGTTTTTCCGTCCTCGGACGCCGCCTGCCGGCCGTCCATTGTTGAGGGGGTGTCGCCCGTTTGGCGTCCCCCTCCGGGGTTCCAAATGGCCTTCCCCGAGTCAGGCCAGGCCTACCAACAAGTGCCCAGCTCAAGCCCGCCTTCGGCCGCGCCCCCTCGGCCCTGCCTACCTGGGCCTGGTTTTCCTCCGTCAGGGGTGGGCCTCCAAGATGGCGCCCGGAGCTCCACTCCCTTGCGGGAGGAGCTTCCACGGACACCACCTTCCTCTCCGACGCCTCCTGCCGAACTGAGGCGTTCTGGGCGGGTCCGGCGCCGCCCAGAATATTTACGTGACTACGTTTGTGCGTCGCTTGCACATGCGCAGTCACTGGGGGGGAAGGAGTGTTGTGTCCGGGCAGATGACGTCAGGGAGTTCCCTCCGTCTGCCGGCATCTGCGCTAGCAACAGCCAGGTCGCGTCTGATTGGCTAAGACGCGACCTGGCTGAGAGCGGGGAAACTCTGGCTTGGGGATTGGCTGGTTCATCTGACAGCTTCGTATAAATAGCTGTCAGATGAACCCTGCATTGATTCTCTCCTGTATTTAACTGTGAACTGTCCTGTTAATAAAAGTTGGTTAGTTCTCCTCACGGCTCGGCTCGCCTTTCGTTCGCATCTAACATAACCCTAACCCTAACCCTAACCCTTTTTCTTTCTTTCACAAAAAAGTGAGCTTTGGAGGCCAATTTTTTTGTGTGCCCCAATTGAAAAATACTTCAGGGGACTTGACTCGGGGTGGAATTTCATGCTTAAAAATGGTATATCTTGCTCTTTCTAACAATCAAGCTTTTTCCACATTGAGGAAAAGTTCCTAACCGTAACCCTAACCCTAACCCTAACCCTAACCCTAACCCTAACCCTAACCCTTTTTCTTTCTTTCACAAAAAAGTGAGCTTTGGAGGCCAATTTTTTTGTGTGCCCCAATTGAAAAATACTTCAGGGGACTTGACTCGGGGTGGAATTTCATGCTTAAAAATGGTATATCTTGCTCTTTCTAACAATCAAGCTTTTTCCACATAGAGGAAAAGTTCCTAACCGTAACCCTAACCCTAACCCTAACCCTAACCCTAACCCTAACCCTAACCCTAACCCTAACCCTAACCCTAACCCTAACCCTAACCCTTTTTCTTTATTTCACAAAAAAGTGGGCTTTGGAGGCCAATTTTTTTTTGTGCCCAAATTGAAAAATGCTTCAGGGGACCTGATTTGGGGTGGAATTTCATGCTTAAAAATGGTATATCTTGCTCTTTCTAACAATCAAGCTTTTTCCACATAGAGGAAAAGTTCCTAACCCTAACCCTAATCCTAACCCTAACCCTAACCGTAACCCTAACCCTAACCCGAACCCGAACCCTAACCCTAACCCTAACCCTAACCCTTTTTCTTTCTTTCACAAAAAAGTGAGCTTTGGAGGCCAATTTTTTTGTGTGCCCCAATTGAAAAATACTTCAGGGGACTTGACTCGGGGTGGAATTTCATGCTTAAAAATGGTATATCTTGCTCTTTCTAACAATCAAGCTTTTTCCACATTGAGGAAAAGTTCCTAACCGTAACCCTAACCCTAACCCTAACCCTAACCGTAACCCTAACCCTAACCCTAATCCTAACCCTAACCCTAACCCTTTTTCTTTCTTTCACAAAAAAGTTGGCTTTGGAGGCCAATTTTTTTTTGTGCCCAAATTGAAAAATCCTTCAGGGGACCTGATTTGGGGTGGAATTTCATCCTTAAAAATGGTATTGCTTGGTATTTCTAAAAATCAAGCTCTTTGCACCCAGAGGAGGAAAACTCCTGACCCCGCGGTAAGAAAAAAGTGAGCTTTGGAGGCCAAATTTTTTTTCTGCCCAAATTGAAAAATCCTTCAGTGGACTTGACTCATGGTGGAATTTCATACTTAAAAATGGTATTACTTGAAGTGTTTAAAAATTAAGCTTTTTGCACCCAGAGGCGTAAAACTCCTGACGCCGCAGTCACATAAAAGTGTCCTTCGGAGGCCAAATTTTTTTTGTGCCCAAATTGAAAAAGCCTTCAGTGGACTTGACTCATGGTGGAATTTCATACTTAAAAATGGTATTACTTGAAGTGTTTAAAAATTAAGCTTTTTGCACCCACAGGAGTAAAATTCCTGACGCCGCGGTCACATAAAAGTGTCCTTCAGAGGTCAAATTTTTTTTGTGCCCAAATTGAAAAATCCTTCAGGGGACTTGACTTGGGGTGGAATTTCATGCTTAAAAAAGGTATTTCTTGCTGTTTTTCAAAATCAAGCTTTTTGCACCCAGAGGAGGAAAACTCCTGACCCCGCGGTCACAAAAAAGTGTGCTTCGGAGGCCAAATTGTTTTTGTGCCCAAATTGAAAAATACTTCAGGGGACTTGACTCGGGGTGGAATTTCATGCTTAAAAATGGTATTTCTTGCTCTTTCTAACAATCAAGCATTTTCCACATAGAGGAGGAAAAGTTCCTAACCCTAACCCTAACCCTAACCCTAACCCTAACCCTAACCCTGTCACGATGTTAAAAAGTTTGCTAGGCCTGAACTGCCTGAATTGACACTCAAGAGTTAAACTAAGAAAGCTTTATTGCGCAGGTCATAAAACAAAAAAAAAGTTCTTATCTGAAAGTGATTTATTGCGCACGCGTTACACATTCCAAAATTCCTCTCTTCTTTGTTCGGCAGCCAACTTTGGCAAACGTAGCTTTCATTATCAAAATGTAACCAATTAGTTATTTCTGTTTCATCTACTTTTATTATTTTATTATTAAAGTTTGTTTATTAATTAGAATACTTTTAAAGACTTATTTTTCTCAATATCTCAAAAGATATGCAGAAGGGAATCAGCCACGGTCCATCGGTCTCTAACAGGGTGTTTTTTCCCCTGACAACTTGGTAGCAGAGGTTTGGCTGACATCTTGGTAGCAGAGTTTTGGCTTTTTGATGATACCAGCTGAGATGATTACAATTTATGGCTGTATTTTCCCTTCATGCTATCTAAAGATAACCGACTAAGCCTAATTAGCCATGTCGAAGAAGAGAAAGAAAAAGAAAGATGGGGCGAACACAGATGAATCAGCTTCCTCTGACAAAGAGGCTCCCTCGGACACAGAGAAGCAAGATCAAAACGTGCTTCAGGAACAACAAATTCCTTCAGGTGCCGAGCCAAATATGGGAGAAGGAGCTACAGGACGCGACATCCACGAAACGAGGTCAGTGGTTCCTCCTTCTAAAATATCTCCAGGAGATTATGAATTTTTGGGGGCCAAGCCAAAACTTCCCACTCTGCCAGAGCCACTCCATTCCCAGACCCTCGCAGATTATCAAACGATTGATGAATGGCAACTGCCGGCAGAGTTAAAATCCTCCCACGCAGAAAGCAGATTTTATAACATCTCCCCAGATGGTGAGCAAGAAATGCAAAGCTATCTATATCAAATAGAACGTTTAGAAAAATATGTTAGGGAGGCGAGAGTGTGTTTTGAAGAGATAAGGCGAAGTAGAAGAAGCTCCCCCACTCCCAAAAAGTCTGAGGACGCCATCTTGTCTTCTTCAAAACAACAGCCTAAGACACACCTCACAGAGTTCACTGGTCAATTAGAACAAAGAGACATGTACACGTCACCGAGGTCACGTGGTCCCTTTGAGCCCATTGAACTTCAGCATACCTATAGAAAGGAGAGGCAGCCAAAAAGTGAAGCTGCACTGCCATCTGCTGGCGGAGAAAAATTATTACAGCAAAAGATTAAGCAATTGGACCAGATTTTCAGAGATCTGTCTATGAGTCCTTTAGAAGCCAAAACTTTGTCTCCAGAGGTTAAGTCTTCAACACCCCCTGGCGGCGTTGAATCCTCCCTAGATGGAAAAAGGCAAAGCCAAAGGCGAATTCGAGGAAGCCAATTTGATGTTGCCACGCAAAGGCCAATGATGCAACCCCAGCATCCCCTGGTTCAACAACCAGCTTTGCAACCAGAGCAACAAATTATTCCTCAGCAGGTATTCACAGTCACCCCCTTGACTGGTGAGTCCAAATTAAAGGAGTCAGGAGAGAATTATAAAGCCTGGGTCAGTGAAATTGCGCTCTTGCTTCGAAGAGAAGGCACATATTCCATGGTTTTTGATCCTCCCCGTCAACCCTGGACACCTGCAATAAGAAACCTTGAAAACAGAGCTATCACGACTTTACTCATGTCAATGGAAATTGAGATCCAAGGTATCTTTCCACCTGATGCAACTGCCCAAGAAATATGGGCTATTTTGGAAGATTGCTACAGGCCCGTTTCAATTGAATCCTCATGTTTGCTCATGTCTGAGTTCCATGGTTCGAAGTTGAAACCTGGTGAACGAATTGGTGGACATTTGACCAAACTGAAAAGAATGAGAAGTGAATTGAGACAAAATGGCCATGTAATCGATGATATCCAAATGATTAGCATCATCATTAACTCATTGAATTATGAATGGAAAGATGCTGTTGCAAAGATTAACTACGTGCCTATTGCTCAACGCACAGTTAACCACGTTTGCAGACTTTTAGTGGAAGACGAAGCTATCAGGTTAGCTACCCCACATCTGCAACGGCCTCCAGCACCAAAGGCTCCAGCCAGACGTCCCTTCCGAGGAAGAGGCTACGCTCCAAGGATGCCAAAATGCTACACCTGCAACCGTGTGGGACATGACACCCGGGATTGTCCCCAACGAGTTCCAGCTCCCGCCACGTACCAGCCCAGAGGAACAGATTCCAGAGGCAGAGGTAGAGGCGGAAGACAAGGTCGTCGTGGTCCAAGGCGTGATCCACAAGCTCCGCTTGCAACACTGGCCATAACCAACGTTCCACAACCTGATCCAAAGTTCGACAGACGTCTTTTGTGGACTTTAGATAGTGGAGCAGCTGTGCACGTTACCCACAGAAGGGAACTTTTCACAGAGATGGGCGAACCAGAGCCCGAGTATCGAGAACTGTATTCCTTCACCAACCACACTTGCAAGGTTATGGGAAAAGGAACTGTTTACATTGAAGAGCTCGATACACACATCCCTGATGTTTATTACATACCTTCAGCAACCAGTAATTTGCTTAGTCAAAGTCACTTGTCTAGAGAGTTAAAGTTCCAGGTTCACCACCTCGAAAAAGCAAGTTACTTAGTTAAAGATGGTGATATTGTTGCTGAAACCATGCTGATTGGTGGTGTTTATTACTTAAAGCCAAAGCCTAAAGGGCAAGCACAGGCAAGTATGCAAACTCCAAAAAGGCACAACGCAAACCCAGAGAGAGTTGTCCCAGAGAGAGAAAGCGTTACTGTGCCAAAGGCTCCTAAAGCCAACAAACAAAGAAAACAGAAACAGATTGCTCAAAGCAAGCCTGAGGGTCCTCATGAAACTGTTAATGTTGAGAATTCACTAACTGGTAAACCTTTGCATTCCAGGTGTATTCACAAGTGGCACAGAAGATTGGGGCATGCCAGTTTCCGTGTTCTTAGAAAGATGCCGGAGTTCGCAAAAGGTTTGGATCTAAAGGGGTGTAAGGTGTTTTTGGATTGTGCGGTTTGCAAAAAGGCTAAATCCAAGGCGGCTGCAATTCCCAAACACGCTACACGCCGGTCAACACGCATTTTTGATTTGGTACACACTGACATAGTGGGTCCTTTCCCACCAACACTTGGTGGCAGAAAGTATTTTTTAACAATTGTAGATAATCATTCTAGATATGGATTTGTATATCCTATGAGAGAGAAATCTGAGACTTTTCAGATCTTTAAAGACTTTGCAGCGTTTGTTTCTACACAATACCAAGTTCGCATCGCCAGAATCCAGAGTGACCGTGGTGCAGAATTCATGTCTCAGCGTTTCCAGGACTGGATGCGTAAGAATGGAATTCTTCATCAGACATCTGCTCCATATACACCGGCTCATAACGGAGTCGTAGAAAGAAGACAAGGGGTTCTACAAACCATGATGCGTTGTCTTCTAGAAGATGCCAATCTCAGTAACGCATACTGGGGTGAAGCAATCAAATATGCAAATTACATTGTCAACCGTACTTGGAGCAGTGTAATCAATCAAACTCCTTTCTACATGCTGTATGGCTACAAGCCTAATCTCAAGAACCTCCATATTTTTGGTTCATATGCTATGGTGAACACTCCTATAACTCAAGGACCAAAGAGACTAAGATTTATGGGTATTGATGATAATTCAAAATGGTACAAATTCATTGATACTAAACATGTGATTGTCATTTCACAATCTGCTAATTTTGAGGAAGACATTGACTGGTCCAGGATCCATTCCAATGATCCTGAAGTTTATTTTCCTAGAGATGGTGTTCCAGATGCCACGCAGCCTGATGACAATTCGCAGGCAGATGTTCCTTCTACCAGTTCTTCACAACCTGATGTTCCGTCTTCTCAAGCCGCGGATGCTGATGCTAGCGACGAACGTGAGGACGAGGATGATGATGAAGAAGAAGAAGAAGACTGGACTGTTGTTCCTAGACGCTCCAAGAGGGCCACAAAAGGAATCCCTCCACAACGTTATTCATGGCAACTGACAAAAACACCAGTACCTTTGATTTGCAACGTTACTCTTCCTCCTGAGACATTCACACAAATCAAACAGCTTCCTGATTCAGAACAAGACAAGTGGTATGATGCAATGCAGGATGAAATGGACAGTTTAAAGAAACTTAATGTATTCACACCTGCAAAACCTCCAGCAAACAAGAAAGTCATTGGCACCCGATGGGTCTACAGAATCAAGAAGAAACCGAATGGTGAGTCTTTATACAAAGCCAGACTTGTAGCTCAGGGTTTCGCTCAACGTTATCCTGAGGACTACACAAACACTTACTCACCAACAGTCAGAACTGAAAGTGTAAAAATTGCCTTAACCACTGCAACTATTCTTGGTTTAGAAGTTTTTCAATTTGATGTGGACACAGCTTATCTACATGCAGACCTAGATGAAGAGATCTACGTGAGAAGCCCTCCAGGATTCCGAAAACAAGAAGGGGATACCTGGTTCCTGAACAAAAGTCTTTATGGTCTGAAACAGTCAGGTTTAATGTGGTATTTATGTCTTACTGACAAACTAAATTCAATGGGCTTTATTAAGTCCGAAACTGATGAATGCGTGTTCACAAAAAGATCTAACAATGCATATGAGATAATTCTTGTTTATGTTGATGATATTGTTTATATTGGTCCAAATAAGAAAATGAGTGAGATTTTTGCTAAAAGTTTGCAGAGATACTTCACACTAAAATCTTTAGGACACATTAGCACTTATTTAGGTGTTCAAATTGAAAAGACACAGAAGGGGTTTAGTCTTTCACAAGAAGAGAAAATTGACCACATTCTACATCATTGCAACATGAAAGATGCTAGCACAACAAAGACACCCATGCAAACAGATTTTCACAACTTAACACATGAACCAAGTCCTGAGTTCGAGGATCAAACACTTTATCGTTCAGTCATTGGTTCACTATTATACATTAGTAGTTGGACCAGACCTGACATCGCACTTAGTGTTAATCTTTTATCACGACACGTAGGTAAGGCAACACAATTTCATTGGTCATGCATTAAGAAGTTGTTGAAATACCTGAAACACACTAAGCACATGAAGTTATTGCTAGAACCAACACACACTGATCAACCAAAGTTGATTTGTTTTGCCGACGCCGACTGGGCGAGCGACAAGAAGTCACGCAAAAGCACTTCTGGTTACATGATGTTCCTAAATGGTTGTCCTGTTTACTGGCAAGTGAGAAAACAGAGTTTTGTTTCATGTTCATCTACTGAAGCTGAATATGCTTGTGTTTCAGATGCTTGTAATTCTCTAACGTGGTTTGATGCTTTGATCACAGATATCTGGACACGTCCGATTCGACCAATCACCGTGATGGAAGATAATGTATCTGTTGTTTATATTTCTGAGTCACATTTCACAGGTTCTAGGTCCAGACACATTGACATTCGTTATCAAAACACAAAGCAATTAGTTAAGCAAGGTTTTGTTAAATTGCAATATGTTTCTACACATGATCAGATCGCAGACATGCTTAACAAACCACTTGCCGCAAATCAACACGAGTATCTGCGAAAGAAGATGTGCCTTAATTGATGATTTGATGACGTCAGCCCAGACTAGCAAAAGAAGGGGTGTCACGATGTTAAAAAGTTTGCTAGGCCTGAACTGCCTGAATTGACACTCAAGAGTTAAACTAAGAAAGCTTTATTGCGCAGGTCATAAAACAAAAAAAAGTTCTTATCTGAAAGTGATTTATTGCGCACGCGTTACACATTCCAAAATTCCTCTCTTCTTTGTTCGGCAGCCAACTTTGGCAAACGTAGCTTTCATTATCAAAATGTAACCAATTAGTTATTTCTGTTTCATCTACTTTTATTATTTTATTATTAAAGTTTGTTTATTAATTAGAATACTTTTAAAGACTTATTTTTCTCAATATCTCAAAAGATATGCAGAAGGGAATCAGCCACGGTCCATCGGTCTCTAACAGGGTGTTTTTTCCCCTGACAAACCCTAACCCTAACCCTAACCCTAACCCTAACCCTAACCCTAACCCTAACCCTTTTACTTTCTTTCACAAAAAAGTGGGCTTTGGAGGCCAATTTTATTTTGTGCCCAAATTGAAAAATCCTCCAGGGGACCTGATTTGGGGTGGAATTTCATGCTTAAAAATGGTATATCTTGCTCTTTCTAACAATCAAGCTTTTTCCACATAGAGGAAAAGTTCCTAACCGTAACCCTAATCCTAACCCTAACCCTAACCCTAACCCTAACCCTAACCCTAACCCTAACCCTAACCCTAACCCTAACCCTAACCCTAACCCTAACCCTAACCCTAACCCTAACCCTAACCCTTTTTCTTTCTTTCACAAAAAAGTGAGCTTTGGAGGCCAATTTTTTTGTGTGCCCCAATTGAAAAATACTTCAGGGGACTTGACTCGGGGTGGAATTTCATGCTTAAAAATGGTATATCTTGCTCTTTCTAACAATCAAGCTTTTTCCACATTGAGGAAAAGTTCCTAACCGTAACCCTAACCCTAACCCTAACCCTAACCCTAACCCTAACCCTAACCCTAACCCTAACCCTAACCCTTTTTCTTTCTTTCACAAAAAAGTGAGCTTTGGAGGCCAATTTTTTTGTGTGCCCCAATTGAAAAATACTTCAGGGGACTTGACTCGGGGTGGAATTTCATGCTTAAAAATGGTATATCTTGCTCTTTCTAACAATCAAGCTTTTTCCACATAGAGGAAAAGTTCCTAACCGTAACCCTAACCCTAACCCTAACCCTAACCCTAACCCTAACCCTAACCCTAACCCTAACCCTAACCCTAACCCTTTTTCTTTATTTCACAAAAAAGTGGGCTTTGGAGGCCAATTTTTTTTTGTGCCCAAATTGAAAAATGCTTCAGGGGACCTGATTTGGGGTGGAATTTCATGCTTAAAAATGGTATATCTTGCTCTTTCTAACAATCAAGCTTTTTCCACATAGAGGAAAAGTTCCTAACCCTAACCCTAATCCTAACCCTAACCCTAACCGTAACCCTAACCCTAACCCGAACCGGAACCCTAACCCTAACCCTAACCCTAACCCTTTTTCTTTCTTTCACAAAAAAGTGAGCTTTGGAGGCCAATTTTTTTGTGTGCCCCAATTGAAAAATACTTCAGGGGACTTGACTCGGGGTGGAATTTCATGCTTAAAAATGGTATATCTTGCTCTTTCTAACAATCAAGCTTTTTCCACATTGAGGAAAAGTTCCTAACCGTAACCCTAACCCTAACCCTAACCCTAACCGTAACCCTAACCCTAACCCTAATCCTAACCCTAACCCTAACCCTTTTTCTTTCTTTCACAAAAAAGTTGGCTTTGGAGGCCAATTTTTTTTTGTGCCCAAATTGAAAAATCCTTCAGGGGACCTGATTTGGGGTGGAATTTCATCCTTAAAAATGGTATTGCTTGGTGTTTCTAAAAATCAAGCTCTTTGCACCCAGAGGAGGAAAACTCCTGACCCCGCGGTAAGAAAAAAGTGAGCTTTGGAGGCCAAATTTTTTTTCTGCCCAAATTGAAAAATCCTTCAGTGGACTTGACTCATGGTGGAATTTCATACTTAAAAATGGTATTACTTGAAGTGTTTAAAAATTAAGCTTTTTGCACCCAGAGGCGTAAAACTCCTGACGCCGCAGTCACATAAAAGTGTCCTTCGGAGGCCAAATTTTTTTTGTGCCCAAATTGAAAAAGCCTTCAGTGGACTTGACTCATGGTGGAATTTCATACTTAAAAATGGTATTACTTGAAGTATTTAAAAATTAAGCTTTTTGCACCCAGAGGAGTAAAATTCCTGACGCCGCGGTCACATAAAAGTGTCCTTCAGAGGCCAAATTTTTTTTGTGCCCAAATTGAAAAATCCTTCAGGGGACTTGACTTGGGGTGGAATTTCATGCTTAAAAAAGGTATTTCTTGCTGTTTTTCAAAATCAAGCTTTTTGCACCCAGAGGAGGAAAACTCCTGACCCCGCGGTCACAAAAAAGTGTGCTTCGGAGGCCAAATTGTTTTTGTGCCCAAATTGAAAAATACTTCAGGGGACTTGACTCGGGGTGGAATTTCATGCTTAAAAATGGTATTTCTTGCTCTTTCTAACAATCAAGCATTTTCCACATAGAGGAGGAAAAGTTCCTAACCCTAACCCTAACCCTAACCCTAACCCTAACCCTAACCCTAACCCTAACCCTAACCCTAACCCTAACCCTTTTTCTTTCTTTCACAAAAAAGTGTGCTTCGGAGGCCAAATTTTTTTTGTGCCCAAACTGAAAAATCCTTCAGGGGACTTGACTTGGGGTGGAATTTAATGCTTAAAAATGGTATTAATTGCTGTTTTTAAAAATGAAGCTCTTTGCACCCAGAGGAGGAAAACTACTGACCCCGCATTCCGCATAAAGTTAGCTTTGGAGGCCAAATTTTTTTTCTTCCCAAATTGAAATATCCTTCAGGGTACTTCCCTCGGGGTGGAATTTCATACTTAAAAATGGTATTTCTTACTCTTTCTAAAAATCAAGCTTTTTGCACATAGAGGAGGAAAACTCCTGACCCCGCGGTCACAAAAAAGTGTGCTTCGGAGGCCAAAATTTTTTTGTGCCCAAATTGAAAAATCCTTCAGGGGACTTGACTCGGGGTGGAATTTCATGCTTAAAAATGGTATATCTTGCTCTTTCAACAACCAAGCTTTTTCCACATAGAGGAAAAGTTCCTAACCCTAACCCTAACCCTAACCCTAACCCTAACCCTAACCCTAACCCTCACCCTTTTTCTTTCTTTCACAAAAAAGTGAGCTTTGGAGGCTAATTTTTTTTTGTGCCCAAATTGAAAAATCCTTCAGGGGACTTGATTCGGGGTGGAATTTCATGCTTAAAAATGGTATATCTTGCTCTTTCTAAAAATCAAGCTTTTTCCACATAGAGGAAAAGCTCCTAACCGTAACCCTAAGCCTAAGCCTAACCCTAACCCTAACCCTAACCCTTTTTCTTTCTTTCACAAAAAAGTGTGCTTCGGAGGCCAAATGTTTTTTGTGCCCAAACTGAAAAATCCTTCAGGGGACTTGACTTGGGGTGGAATTTCATGCTTAAAAATGGTATTACTTGCTGCTTTTAAAAATGAAGCTCTTTGCACCCAGAGGAGGAAAACTCCTGACCCCGCGGTCAGAAAAAAGTGACCTTTGGAGGCCAATTTTTTTTTCTGCCCAAATTGAAAAATCCTTCAGGGTACTTCCCTCGGGATGGAATTTCATACTTAAAAATGGTATTTCTTGCTCTTTCTAAAAATCAAGCTTTTTGCACATAGAGGAGGAAAACTCCTGACCCAGCGGTCACAAAAAAGTGTGCTTCGGAGGCCAAATTTTTTTGTGCCCAAATTGAAAAATCCTTCAGGGGACTTGATTCGGGGTGGAATTTCATGCTTAAAAATAGTATTTCTTGCTCTTTCTAACAATCAAGCATTTTCCACATAGAGGAGGAAAAGTTCCTAACCCTAACCCTAACCCTAACCCTAACCCTAACCCTAACCCTAACCCTTTTTCTTTCTTTTACAAAAAAGTGTGCTTCGGAGGCCAAATTTTTTTTGTGCCCAAACTGAAAAATCCTTCAGGGGACTTGACTCGGGGTGGAATTTCATGCTTAAAAATGGTATTACTTGCTGTTTCTAAAAATCAAGCTCTTTGCACCCAGAGGAGGAAAAATCCTGACCCCGCGGTCAGAAAAAAGTGAGCTTTGGAGGCCAAATTTTTTTTGTGCCGAAATTGAAAAATCCTTCAGGGGACTTGATTTGGGGTGGAATTTCATGCTTAAAAATAGTATTTCTGCTGTTTCTAAAAATTAAGCTTTTTGCACCCAGAGGAGGAATACTCCTGACCCCGTGGTCACAAAAAAGTGTGCTTCGGAGGCCAAATTTTTTTTCTGCCCAAATTGAAAAATCCTACAGGGGACTTGACTCGGGGTGGAATTTCATGCTTAAAAATGGTATTTCTTGCTCTTTCTAACAATCAAGCATTTTCCACATAGAGGAGGAAAGGTTCCTAACCCTAAGCCTAACCCTAACCCTAAGCCTAACCCTAACCCTAACCCTAACCCTAACCCTAACACTTTTTCTTTCTTTCACAAAAAAGTGTGTTTCGGAGGCCAATTTTTTTTTGTGCCCAAACTGAAAAATCCTTCAGGGGACTTGACTTGTGGTGGAATTTTATGCTTAAAAATGGTATTACTTGCTGTTTTAAAAAATGAAGCTCTTTGCACCCAGAGGAGGAAAAGTCCTGACCCCGCGGTCACAAAAAAGTGTGCTTCGGAGGCCAAAATTTTTTTCTGCCCAAATTGAAAAATCCTTCAGGGGACTTCACTCGGGGTGGAATTTCATATTTAAAAATGGTATTTCTTGCTCTTTCTAAAAATCAAGCTTTTTGCACATAGAGGAGGAAAACTCCTGACCCCGCGGTCACAAAAAAGTGTGCTTCGGAGGCCAAATTTTTTTTCTGCCCAAATTGAAAAATCCTTCAGTGGACTTGACTCGGGGTGGAAATTCATACTTAAAAATGGTATTTCTTGCTCTTTCTAACAATCAAGCATTTTCCACATAGAGGAGGAAAAGTTCCTGACCCTAACCCTAACCCTAACCCTAACCCTAACCCTAACCCTAACCCTAACCCTTTTTCTTTCTTTCACAAAAAAGTGTGCTTCGGAGGCCAAATTTTTTTTGTGCCCAAACTGAAAAATCCTTCAGGGGACTTGATTCGGGGTGGAATTTCATGCTTAAAAATGGTATTGCTTGCTGTTTCTAAAAATCAAGCTCTTTGCACCCAGAGGAGGAAAACTCCTGACCCCGCGGTCACAAAAAAGTGTGCTTCGGAGGCCAAAATTTTTTTCTGCCCAAATTGAAAAATCCTTCAGGGGACTTCACTCGGGGTGGAATTTCATATTTAAAAATGGTATTTCTTGCTCTTTCTAAAAATCAAGCTTTTTGCACATAGAGGAGGAAAACTCCTGACCCCGCGGTCACAAAAAAGTGTGCTTCGGAGGCCAAATTTTTTTTCTGCCCAAATTGAAAAATCCTTCAGTGGACTTGACTCGGGGTGGAAATTCATACTTAAAAATGGTATTTCTTGCTCTTTCTAACAATCAAGCATTTTCCACATAGAGGAGGAAAAGTTCCTGACCCTAACCCTAACCCTAACCCTAACCCTAACCCTAAGCCTTTTTCTTTCTTTCACAAAAAAGTGTGCTTCGGAGGCCAAATTTTTTTTGTGCCCAAACTGAAAAATCCTTCAGGGGACTTGACTCGGGGTGGAATTTCATGCTTAATAATGGTATTACTTGCTGTTTTTAAAAATCATGCTCTTTGCACCCAGAGGAGGAAAACTCATGACCCCGCGGTCAGAAAAAAGTGAGCTTTGGACGCCAATTTTTTTTTGTGCCCAAATTGAAAAATCCTTCAGGGGACCTGATTTGGGGTGGAATTTCATGCTTAAAAATGGTATTTCTGCTGTTTCTAAAAATTAAGCTTTTTGCACCCAGAGGAGGTATTCTCCTGACCCCGCGGTCACAAAAAAGTGTGCTTCGGAGGCCAAATTTTTTTTCTGCCCAAATTGAAAAATCCTTCAGGGGACCTGATTTGGGGTGGAATTTCATGCTTAAAAATGGTATTTCTGCTGTTTCTAAAAATTAAGCTTTTTGCACCCAGAGGAGGTATTCTCCTGACCCCGCGGTCACAAAAAAGTGTGCTTCGGAGGCCAAATTTTTTTTCTGCCCAAATTGAAAAATCCTTCAGGGGACCTGATTTGGGGTGGAATTTCATGCTTAAAAATGGTATTTCTGCTGTTTCTAAAAATTAAGCTTTTTGCACCCAGAGGAGGTATTCTCCTGACCCCGCGGTCACAAAAAAGTGTGCTTCGGAGGCCAAATTTTTTTTCTGCCCAAATTGAAAAATCCTTCAGGGGACTTGACTCGGGGTGGAATTTCATGCTTAAAAATGGTATTTCTTGCTCTTTCTAACAATCAAGCATTTTCCACATAGAGGAGGAAAAGTTCCTAACCCTAAGCCTAACCCTAACCCTAACCCTAACCCTAACCCTAACCCTAACCCTAACCCTAACCCTAACCCTAACCCTAACCCTTTTTCTTTCTTTCACAAAAAAGTGTGCTTCGGAGGCCAAATTTTTTTTGTGCCCAAACTGAAAAATACTTCAGTGGACTTGACTCGGGGTGGAATTTCATGCTTAAAAATGGTATTAATTGCTGTTTTTAAAAATGAAGCTCTTTGCACCCAGAGGAGGAAAACTCCTGACC
This sequence comes from Natrix helvetica, assembly GCF_964273705.1. NCBI lineage: Eukaryota > Metazoa > Chordata > Lepidosauria > Squamata > Natricidae > Natrix > Natrix helvetica. The sequence continues at coordinate 55,750,312 of NC_138558.1, read as the reverse complement.
CCGCGGTCACAAAAAAGTGAGCTTTGGAGGCGAAATTTTTTTTGTGCCGAAATTGAAAAATCCTTTAGGGGACTTGATTCGGGGTGGAATTTCATGCTTAAAAATAGTATTTCTTGCTGTTTCTAAAAATTAAGCTTTTTGCACATAGAGGAGGAAAAGTTCCTAACCCTAAGCCTAACCCTAACCCTAACCCTAACCCTAACCCTAACCCTTTTTCTTTCTTTCACAAAAAAGTGTGCTTCGGAGGCCAAATTTTTTTTCTGCCAAAATTGAAAAATCCTTCAGTGGACTTGACTCATGGTGGAATTTCATACTTAAAAATGGTATTTCTTGCTCTTTCTAAAAATCAAGCTTTTATCACATAGAGGAGGAAAACTCCTGACCCCGCGGTCACAAAAAAGTGTGCTTCGGAGGCCAAATTTTTTTTGTGCCCAAATTGAAAAATCCTTCAGGGGACTTGACTTGGGGTGGAATTTCATGCTTAAAAATGGTATTACTTGCTGTTTTTAAAAATCAAGCTCTTTCCACCCAGAGGAGGAAAACTCCTGACCCCACGGTCAGAAAAAAGTGAGCTTTGGAGGCCAATTTTTTTGTGTGCCCAAATTCAAAAATCCTTCAGGGGACTTGACTCAGGGTGGAATTTCATACTTAAAAACAGTATTTCTTGCTCTTTCTAAAAATTAAGCTTTTTGCACCCAGAGGAGGAACCTCCTGACCCTGCGGTCAGAAAAAAGTGTGCTTCGGAGGCCAAATTTTTTTTCTTCCCAAATTGAAAAATCCTTCAGGGGACTTGACTCGGGGTGGAATTTCATACTTAAAAATGGCATATCTTGCTCTTTCTAACAATCAAGCTTTTTCCACATAGAGGAAAAGTTCCTAACCCTAACCCTAACCCTAACCCTAACCCTAACCCTAACCCTAACCCTAACCCTAACCCTTTTTCTTTCTTTCACAAAAAAGTGAGCTTTGGAGGCCAATTTTTTTTTGTGCCCAAATTGAAAAATCCTTCAGGGGACCTCATTTGGGATGGAATTTCATGCTTAAAAATGGTATATCTTTCTCTTTCTAACAATCAAGCTTTTTCCACATAGAGGAAAACTTCCTAACCCTAACCCTAACCCTAACCCTAACCCTAAATCTAACCCTAACCCGAACCCGAACCCTAACCCTAACCCTAACCCTAACCCTTTTTCTTTCTTTCACAAAAAAGTGAGCTTTGGAGGCCAATTTTTTTGTGTGCCCCAATTGAAAAATACTTCAGGGGACTTGACTCGGGGTGGAATTTCATGCTTAAAAATGGTATATCTTGCTCTTTCTAACAATCAAGCTTTTTCCACATTGAGGAAAAGTTCCTAACCGTAACCCTAACCCTAACCCTAACCGTAACCCTAACCCTAACCCTAACCCGAACCCGAACCCGAACCCGAACCCGAACCCGAACCCGAACCCGAACCCTAACCCTAACCCTTACCCTTTTTCTTTCTTTCACAAAAAAGTGAGCTTTGGAGGCCAATTTTTTTTTGTGCCCAAATTGAAAAATCCTTCAGGGGACTTGACTCGGGGTGGAATTTCATGCTTAAAAATGGTATATCTTGCTCTTTCTAACAATCAAGCTTTTTCCACATAGAGGAAAAGTTCCTAACCGTAACCCTAACCCTAACCCTAACCCTAACCCTAACCCTAACCCTAACCCTAACCCTAACCCTAACCCTAACCCTAACCCTAACCCTTTTTCTTTCTTTCACAAAAAAGTGAGCTTTGGAGGCTAATTTTTTTGTGTGCCCCAATTGAAAAATACTTCAGGGGACTTGACTCGGGGTGGAATTTCATGCTTAAAAATGGTATATCTTGCTCTTTCTAACAATCAAGCTTTTTCCACATAGAGGAAAAGTTCCTAACCGTAACCCTAAGCCTAAGCCTAAGCCTAAGCCTAAGCCTAACCCTAACCCTTTTTCTTTCTTTCACAAAAAAGTGGGCTTTGGAGGCCAATTTTTTTTTGTGCCCAAATTGAGAAATCCTTCAGGGGACTTCACTCGGGGTGGAATTTCATACTTAAAAATGGTATTGCTTGCTGTTTCTAAAAATTAAGCTTTTTGCACCCAGAGGAGGAAAACTCCTGACCCCGCAGTCACAAAAAACTGTGCTTCGTAGGCCAAAATTTTTTTCTGCCCAAATTGAAAAATCCTTCAGGGGACTTCACTCGGGGTGGAATTTCATACTTAAAAATGGTATTGCTTGCTGTTTCTAAAAATTAAGCTTTTTGCACCCAGAGTAGGAAAACTCCTGACCCCGAGGTCAGAAAAAAGTATGCTTCGGAGGCCAAATTTTTTTTCTGCCCAAATTGAAAAATCCTTCAGTGGACTTGACTCATGGTGGAATTTCATACTTAAAAATGGTATTACTTGAAGTGTTTAAAAATTAAGCTTTTTGCACCCAGAGGAGTAAAACTCCTGACGCCGCGATCACATAAAAGTGTCCTTCGGAGGCCAAATTTTTTTTGTGCCCAAATTGAAAAATCCTTCAGTGGACTTGACTCATGGTGGAATTTCATACTTAAAAATGGTATTACTTGAAGTGTTTAAAAATTAAGCTTTTTGCACCCAGAGGAGTAAAATTCCTGACGCCGCGGTCACATAAAAGCGTCCTTCGGAGGCCAAATTTTTTTTGTGCCCAAATTGAAAAATCCTTCAGGGGACTTGACTTGGGGTGGAATTTCATGCTTAAAAAAGGTATTTCTTGCTGTTTTTCAAAATCAAGCTTTTTGCACCCAGAGGAGGAAAACTCCTGACCCCGCGGTCAGAAAAAAGAGTGCTTCGGAGGCCAAATTTTTTTTCTGCCCAAATTGAAAAATACTTCAGTGGACTTGACTCGGGGTGGAATTTCATGCTTAAAAATGGTATTAATTGCTGTTTTTAAAAATGAAGCTCTTTGCACCCAGAGGAGGAAAACTCCTGACCCCGCATTCCGAATAAAGTGAGCTTTGGAGGCCAAATTATTTTTCTTCCCAAATTGAAATATCCTTCAGGGTACTTCCCTCGGGGTGGAATTTCATACTTAAAAATGGTATTTCTTACTCTTTCTAAAAATCAAGCTTTTTGCACATAGAGGAGGAAAACTCCTGACCCCGCGGTCACAAAAAAGTGTGCTTCGGGGGCCAAAAATTTTTTGTGCCCAAATTGAAAAATCCTTCAGGGGACTTGACTCGGGGTGGAATTTCATGCTTAAAAATGGTATATCTTGCTCTTTCTAACAATCAAGCTTTTTCCACATAGAGGAAAAGTTCCTAACCCTAACCCTAACCCTAACCCTAACCCTAACCCTAACCCTAACCCTAACCCGAACCCGAACCCTAACCCTAACCCTAACCCTAACCCTTTTTCTTTCTTTCACAAAAAAGTGAGCTTTGGAGGCCAATTTTTTTTTGTGCCCAAATTGAAAAATCCTTCAGGGGACTTGACTCGGGGTGGAATTTCATGCTTAAAAATGGTATATCTTGCTCTTTCTAACAATCAAGCTTTTTCCACATAGAGGAAAAGTTCCTAACCATAACCATAACCCTAACCCTAACCCTAACCCTAAACCTAAACCTAACCCTAACCCTAACCCTTTTTCTTTCTTTCACAAAAAAGTGGGCTTTGGAGGCCAATTTTTTTTTGTTCCCAAATTGAAAAATCCTTCAGGGGACCTGATTTGGGGTGGAATTTCATGCTTAAAAATGGTATTGCTTGGTGTTTCTAAAAATCAAGCTCTTTGCACCCAGAGGAGGAATACTCCTGACCCCGCGGTAAGAAAAAAGTGAGCTTTGGAGGCCAAATTTTTTTTGTGCCGAAATTGAAAAATCCTTCAGGGGACTTGATTCGGGGTGGAATTTCATGCTTAAAAATGGTATATCTTGCTCTTTCTAACAATCAAGCTTTTTCCACATAGAGGAAAAGTTCCTAACCCTAACCCTAACCCTAACCCTAACCCTAACCCTAACCCTAACCCTAACCCTAACCCTAACCCGAACCCTAACCCTAACCCTAACCCTTTTTCTTTCTTTCACAAAAAAGTGAGCTTTGGAGGCCAATTTTTTTTTGTGCCCAAATTGAAAAATCCTTCAGGGGACTTGACTCGGGGTGGAATTTCATGCTTAAAAATGGTATATCTTGCTCTTTCTAACAATCAAGCTTTTTCCACATTGAGGAAAAGTTCCTAACCGTAACCCTAACCCTAACCCTAACCCTAACCCTAACCCTAACCCTAACCCTAATCCTAACCCTAACCCTAACCCTTCTTCTTTCTTTCACAAAAAAGTGGGCTTTGGAGGCCAATTTTTTTTTGTGCCCAAATTGAAAAATCCTTCAGGTGACCTGATTTGGGGTGGAATTTCATGCTTAAAAATGGTATTGCTTGGTGTTTCTAAAAATCAAGCTCTTTGCACCCAGAGGAGGAAAACTCCTGACCCCGCGGTAAGAAAAAAGTGAGCTTTGGAGGCCAAATTTTTTTTCTGCCCAAATTGAAAAATCCTTCAGTGGACTTGACTCATGGTGGAATTTCATACTTAAAAATGGTATTACTTGAAGTGTTTAAAAATTAAGCTTTTTGCACCCAGAGGAGTAAAACTCCTGACGCCGCGGTCACATAAAAGTGTCCTTCGGAGGCCAAAATTTTTTTCTGCCCAAATTGAAAAATCCTTCAGGGGACTTCACTCGGGGTGGAATTTCATACTTAAAAATGGTATTGCTTGCTGTTTCTAAAAATTAAGCTTTTTGCACCCAGAGTAGGAAAACTCCTGACCCCGCGGTCAGAAAAAAGTATGCTTCGGAGGCCAAATTTTTTTTCTGCCCAAATTGAAAAATCCTTCAGTGGACTTGACTCATGGTGGAATTTCATACTTAAAAATGGTATTACTTGAAGTGTTTAAAAATTAAGCTTTTTGCACCCAGAGGAGTAAAACTCCTGACGCAGCGGTCACATAAAAGTGTCCTTCGGAGGCCAAATTTTTTTTGTGCCCAAATTGAAAAATCCTTCAGTGGACTTGACTCATGGTGGAATTTCATACTTAAAAATGGTATTACTTGAAGTGTTTAAAAATTAAGCTTTTTGCACCCAGAGGAGTAAAACTCCTGACGCCGAGATCACATAAAAGTGTCCTTCGGAGGCCAAATTTTTTTTGTGCCCAAATTGAAAAATCCTTCAGTGGACTTGACTCATGGTGGAATTTCATACTTAAAAATGGTATTACTTGAAGTGTTTAAAAATTAAGCTTTTTGCACCCAGAGGAGTAAAATTCCTGACGCCGCGGTCACATAAAAGCGTCCTTCGGAGGCCAAATTTTTTTTGTGCCCAAATTGAAAAATCCTTCAGGGGACTTGACTTGGGGTGGAATTTCATGCTTAAAAAAGGTATTTCTTGCTGTTTTTCAAAATCAAGCTTTTTGCACCCACAGGAGGAAAACTCCTGACCTCGCGGTCAGAAAAAAGAGTGCTTCGGAGGCCAAATTTTTTTTCTGCCCAAATTGAAAAATACTTCAGTGGACTTGACTCGGGGTGGAATTTCATGCTTAAAAATGGTATTAATTGCTGTTTTTAAAAATGAAGCTCTTTGCACCCAGAGGAGGAAAACTCCTGACCCCGCATTCCGAATAAAGTGAGCTTTGGAGGCCAAATTATTTTTCTTCCCAAATTGAAATATCCTTCAGGGTACTTCCCTCGGGGTGGAATTTCATACTTAAAAATGGTATTTCTTACTCTTTCTAAAAATCAAGCTTTTTGCACATAGAGGAGGAAAACTCCTAACCCCGCGGTCACAAAAAAGTGTGCTTCGGGGGCCAAAATTTTTTTGTGCCCAAATTGAAAAATCCTTCAGGGGACTTGACTCGGGGTGGAATTTCATGCTTAAAAATGGTATATCTTGCTCTTTCTAACAATCAAGCTTTTTCCACATAGAGGAAAAGTTCCTAACCCTAACCCTAACCCTAACCCTAACCCTAACCCGAACCCGAACCCTAACCCTAACCCTAACCCTAACCCTTTTTCTTTCTTTCACAAAAAAGTGAGCTTTGGAGGCCAATTTTTTTTTGTGCCCAAATTGAAAAATCCTTCAGGGGACTTGACTCGGGGTGGAATTTCATGCTTAAAAATGGTATATCTTGCTCTTTCTAACAATCAAGCTTTTTCCACATAGAGGAAAAGTTCCTAACCGTAACCCTAACCCTAACCCTAACCCTAACCCTAACCCTAACCCTAACCCTAACCCTAACCCTAACCCTAACCCTAACCCTTTTTCTTTCTTTCACAAAAAAGTGGGCTTTGGAGGCCAATTTTTTTTTGTTCCCAAATTGAAAAATCCTTCAGGGGACCTGATTTGGGGTGGAATTTCATGCTTAAAAATGGTATTGCTTGGTGTTTCTAAAAATCAAGCTCTTTGCACCCAGAGGAGGAATACTCCTGACCCCGCGGTAAGAAAAAAGTGAGCTTTGGAGGCCAATTTTTTTTTGTGCCCAAATTGAAAAATCCTTCAGGGGACTTGACTCGGGGTGGAATTTCATGCTTAAAAATGGTATATCTTGCTCTTTCTAACAATCAAGCTTTTTCCACATTGAGGAAAAGTTCCTAACCGTAACCCTAACCCTAACCCTAACCCTAACCCTAACCCTAACCCTAATCCTAACCCTAACCCTAACCCTTCTTCTTTCTTTCACAAAAAAGTGGGCTTTGGAGGCCAATTTTTTTTTGTGCCCAAATTGAAAAATCCTTCAGGGGACCTGATTTGGGGTGGAATTTCATGCTTAAAAATGGTATTGCTTGGTGTTTCTAAAAATCAAGCTCTTTGCACCCAGAGGAGGAAAACTCCTGACCCCGCGGTCAGAAAAAAGTGTGCTTCGAAGGCCAAATTTTTTTTCTGCCCAAATTGAAAAATCCTTCAGGGGACTTCACTCGGGGTGGAATTTCATACTTAAAAATGGTATTGCTTGCTGTTTCTAAAAATTAAGCTTTTTGCACCCAGAGTAGGAAAACTCCTGACCCCGCGGTCAGAAAAAAGTGTGCTTCGGAGGCCAAATTTTTTTTCTGCCCAAATTGAAAAATCCTTCAGTGGACTTGACTCATGGTGGAATTTCATACTTAAAAATGGTATTACTTGAAGTGTTTAAAAATTAAGCTTTTTGCACCCAGAGGAGTAAAACTCCTGACGTAGCGGTCACATAAAAGTGTCCTTCGGAGGCCAAATTTTTTTTGTGCCCAAATTGAAAAATCCTTCAGTGGACTTGACTCATGGTGGAATTTCATACTTAAAAATGGTATTACTTGAAGTGTTTAAAAATTAAGCTTTTTGCACCCAGAGGAGTAAAATTCCTGACGCCGCGGTCACATAAAAGCGTCCTTCGGAGGCCAAATTTTTTTTGTGCCCAAATTGAAAAATCCTTCAGGGGACTTGACTTGGGGTGGAATTTCATGCTTAAAAAAGGTATTTCTTGCTGTTTTTCAAAATCAAGCTTTTTGCACCCAGAGGAGGAAAACTCCTGACCTCGCGGTCAGAAAAAAGAGTGCTTCGGAGGCCAAATTTTTTTTCTGCCCAAATTGAAAAATACTTCAGTGGACTTGACTCGGGGTGGAATTTCATGCTTAAAAATGGTATTAATTGCTGTTTTTAAAAATGAAGCTCTTTGCACCCAGAGGAGGAAAACTCCTGACCCCGCATTCCGAATAAAGTGAGCTTTGGAGGCCAAATTATTTTTCTTCCCAAATTGAAATATCCTTCAGGGTACTTCCCTCGGGGTGGAATTTCATACTTAAAAATGGTATTTCTTACTCTTTCTAAAAATCAAGCTTTTTGCACATAGAGGAGGAAAACTCCTGACCCCGCGATCACATAAAAGTGTCCTTCGGAGGCCAAATTTTTTTTGTGCCCAAATTGAAAAATCCTTCAGTGGACTTGACTCATGGTGGAATTTCATACTTAAAAATGGTATTACTTGAAGTGTTTAAAAATTAAGCTTTTTGCACCCAGAGGAGTAAAATTCCTGACGCCGCGGTCACATAAAAGTGTCCTTCGGAGGCCAAATTTTTTTTGTGCCCAAAATTGAAAAATCCTTCAGGGGACTTGACTTGGGGTGGAATTTCATGCTTAAAAAAGGTATTGCTTGCTGTTTCTAAAAATTAAGCTTTTTGCACCCAGAGGAGGAAAACTCCTGACCCCGCGGTCACAAAAAACTGTGCTTCGGAGGCCAAAATTTTTTTCTGCCCAAATTGAAAAATCCTTCAGGGAACTTCACTCGGGGTGGAATTTCATGCTTAAAAAAGGTATTTCTTGCTGTTTTTCAAAATCAAGCTTTTTGCACCCAGAGGAGGAAAACTCCTGACCTCGCGGTCAGAAAAAAGAGTGCTTCGGAGGCCAAATTTTTTTTCTGCCCAAATTGAAAAATACTTCAGTGGACTTGACTCGGGGTGGAATTTCATGCTTAAAAATGGTATTAATTGCTGTTTTTAAAAATGAAGCTCTTTGCACCCAGAGGAGGAAAACTCCTGACCCCGCATTCCGAATAAAGTGAGCTTTGGAGGCCAAATTATTTTTCTTCCCAAATTGAAATATCCTTCAGGGTACTTCCCTCGGGGTGGAATTTCATACTTAAAAATGGTATTTCTTACTCTTTCTAAAAATCAAGCTTTTTGCACATAGAGGAGGAAAACTCCTAACCCCGCGGTCACAAAAAAGTGTGCTTCGGGGGCCAAAATTTTTTTGTGCCCAAATTGAAAAATCCTTCAGGGGACTTGACTCGGGGTGGAATTTCATGCTTAAAAATGGTATATCTTGCTCTTTCTAACAATCAAGCTTTTTCCACATAGAGGAAAAGTTCCTAACCCTAACCCTAACCCTAACCCTAACCCTAACCCGAACCCGAACCCTAACCCTAACCCTAACCCTAACCCTTTTTCTTTCTTTCACAAAAAAGTGAGCTTTGGAGGCCAATTTTTTTTTGTGCCCAAATTGAAAAATCCTTCAGGGGACTTGACTCGGGGTGGAATTTCATGCTTAAAAATGGTATATCTTGCTCTTTCTAACAATCAAGCTTTTTCCACATAGAGGAAAAGTTCCTAACCGTAACCCTAACCCTAACCCTAACCCTAACCCTAACCCTAACCCTAACCCTAACCCTAACCCTAACCCTTTTTCTTTCTTTCACAAAAAAGTGGGCTTTGGAGGCCAATTTTTTTTTGTTCCCAAATTGAAAAATCCTTCAGGGGACCTGATTTGGGGTGGAATTTCATGCTTAAAAATGGTATTGCTTGGTGTTTCTAAAAATCAAGCTCTTTGCACCCAGAGGAGGAATACTCCTGACCCCGCGGTAAGAAAAAAGTGAGCTTTGGAGGCCAATTTTTTTTTGTGCCCAAATTGAAAAATCCTTCAGGGGACTTGACTCGGGGTGGAATTTCATGCTTAAAAATGGTATATCTTGCTCTTTCTAACAATCAAGCTTTTTCCACATTGAGGAAAAGTTCCTAACCGTAACCCTAACCCTAACCCTAACCCTAACCCTAACCCTAACCCTAATCCTAACCCTAACCCTAACCCTTCTTCTTTCTTTCACAAAAAAGTGGGCTTTGGAGGCCAATTTTTTTTTGTGCCCAAATTGAAAAATCCTTCAGGGGACCTGATTTGGGGTGGAATTTCATGCTTAAAAATGGTATTGCTTGGTGTTTCTAAAAATCAAGCTCTTTGCACCCAGAGGAGGAAAACTCCTGACCCCGCGGTCAGAAAAAAGTGTGCTTCGAAGGCCAAATTTTTTTTCTGCCCAAATTGAAAAATCCTTCAGGGGACTTCACTCGGGGTGGAATTTCATACTTAAAAATGGTATTGCTTGCTGTTTCTAAAAATTAAGCTTTTTGCACCCAGAGTAGGAAAACTCCTGACCCCGCGGTCAGAAAAAAGTGTGCTTCGGAGGCCAAATTTTTTTTCTGCCCAAATTGAAAAATCCTTCAGTGGACTTGACTCATGGTGGAATTTCATACTTAAAAATGGTATTACTTGAAGTGTTTAAAAATTAAGCTTTTTGCACCCAGAGGAGTAAAACTCCTGACGTAGCGGTCACATAAAAGTGTCCTTCGGAGGCCAAATTTTTTTTGTGCCCAAATTGAAAAATCCTTCAGTGGACTTGACTCATGGTGGAATTTCATACTTAAAAATGGTATTACTTGAAGTGTTTAAAAATTAAGCTTTTTGCACCCAGAGGAGTAAAATTCCTGACGCCGCGGTCACATAAAAGCGTCCTTCGGAGGCCAAATTTTTTTTGTGCCCAAATTGAAAAATCCTTCAGGGGACTTGACTTGGGGTGGAATTTCATGCTTAAAAAAGGTATTTCTTGCTGTTTTTCAAAATCAAGCTTTTTGCACCCAGAGGAGGAAAACTCCTGACCTCGCGGTCAGAAAAAAGAGTGCTTCGGAGGCCAAATTTTTTTTCTGCCCAAATTGAAAAATACTTCAGTGGACTTGACTCGGGGTGGAATTTCATGCTTAAAAATGGTATTAATTGCTGTTTTTAAAAATGAAGCTCTTTGCACCCAGAGGAGGAAAACTCCTGACCCCGCATTCCGAATAAAGTGAGCTTTGGAGGCCAAATTATTTTTCTTCCCAAATTGAAATATCCTTCAGGGTACTTCCCTCGGGGTGGAATTTCATACTTAAAAATGGTATTTCTTACTCTTTCTAAAAATCAAGCTTTTTGCACATAGAGGAGGAAAACTCCTGACCCCGCGATCACATAAAAGTGTCCTTCGGAGGCCAAATTTTTTTTGTGCCCAAATTGAAAAATCCTTCAGTGGACTTGACTCATGGTGGAATTTCATACTTAAAAATGGTATTACTTGAAGTGTTTAAAAATTAAGCTTTTTGCACCCAGAGGAGTAAAATTCCTGACGCCGCGGTCACATAAAAGTGTCCTTCGGAGGCCAAATTTTTTTTGTGCCCAAAATTGAAAAATCCTTCAGGGGACTTGACTTGGGGTGGAATTTCATGCTTAAAAAAGGTATTGCTTGCTGTTTCTAAAAATTAAGCTTTTTGCACCCAGAGGAGGAAAACTCCTGACCCCGCGGTCACAAAAAACTGTGCTTCGGAGGCCAAAATTTTTTTCTGCCCAAATTGAAAAATCCTTCAGGGAACTTCACTCGGGGTGGAATTTCATGCTTAAAAAAGGTATTTCTTGCTGTTTTTCAAAATCAAGCTTTTTGCACCCAGAGGAGGAAAACTCCTGACCTCGCGGTCAGAAAAAAGAGTGCTTCGGAGGCCAAATTTTTTTTCTGCCCAAATTGAAAAATACTTCAGTGGACTTGACTCGGGGTGGAATTTCATGCTTAAAAATGGTATTAATTGCTGTTTTTAAAAATGAAGCTCTTTGCACCCAGAGGAGGAAAACTCCTGACCCCGCATTCCGAATAAAGTGAGCTTTGGAGGCCAAATTATTTTTCTTCCCAAATTGAAATATCCTTCAGGGTACTTCCCTCGGGGTGGAATTTCATACTTAAAAATGGTATTTCTTACTCTTTCTAAAAATCAAGCTTTTTGCACATAGAGGAGGAAAACTCCTGACCCCGCGATCACATAAAAGTGTCCTTCGGAGGCCAAATTTTTTTTGTGCCCAAATTGAAAAATCCTTCAGTGGACTTGACTCATGGTGGAATTTCATACTTAAAAATGGTATTACTTGAAGTGTTTAAAAATTAAGCTTTTTGCACCCAGAGGAGTAAAATTCCTGACGCCGCGGTCACATAAAAGTGTCCTTCGGAGGCCAAATTTTTTTTGTGCCCAAAATTGAAAAATCCTTCAGGGGACTTGACTTGGGGTGGAATTTCATGCTTAAAAAAGGTATTGCTTGCTGTTTCTAAAAATTAAGCTTTTTGCACCCAGAGGAGGAAAACTCCTGACCCCGCGGTCACAAAAAACTGTGCTTCGGAGGCCAAAATTTTTTTCTGCCCAAATTGAAAAATCCTTCAGGGGACTTCACTCGGGGTGGAATTTCATACTTAAAAATGGTATTGCTTGCTGTTTCTAAAAATTAAGCTTTTTGCACCCAGAGTAGGAAAACTCCTGACGCCGCGATGACATAAAAGTGTCCTTCGGAGGCCAAATTTTTTTTGTGCCCAAATTGAAAAATCCTTCAGTGGACTTGACTCATGGTGGAATTTCATACTTAAAAATGGTATTACTTGAAGTGTTTAAAAATTAAGCTTTTTGCACCCAGAGGAGTAAAATTCCTGACGCCGCGGTCACATAAAAGCGTCCTTCGGAGGCCAAATTTTTTTTGTGCCCAAATTGAAAAATCCTTCAGGGGACTTGACTTGGGGTGGAATTTCATGCTTAAAAAAGGTATTTCTTGCTGTTTTTCAAAATCAAGCTTTTTGCACCCAGAGGAGGAAAACTCCTGACCTCGCGGTCAGAAAAAAGAGTGCTTCGGAGGCCAAATTTTTTTTCTGCCCAAATTGAAAAATACTTCAGTGGACTTGACTCGGGGTGGAATTTCATGCTTAAAAATGGTATTAATTGCTGTTTTTAAAAATGAAGCTCTTTGCACCCAGAGGAGGAAAACTCCTGACCCCGCATTCCGAATAAAGTGAGCTTTGGAGGCCAAATTATTTTTCTTCCCAAATTGAAATATCCTTCAGGGTACTTCCCTCGGGGTGGAATTTCATACTTAAAAATGGTATTTCTTACTCTTTCTAAAAATCAAGCTTTTTGCACATAGAGGAGGAAAACTCCTGACCCCGCGGTCACAAAAAAGTGTGCTTCGGGGGCCAAAATTTTTTTGTGCCCAAATTGAAAAATCCTTCAGGGGACTTGACTCGGGGTGGAATTTCATGCTTAAAAATGGTATATCTTGCTCTTTCTAACAATCAAGCTTTTTCCACATAGAGGAAAAGTTCCTAACCCTAACCCTAACCCTAACCCTAACCCTAACCCTAACCCTAACCCTAACCCTAACCCTAACCCTAACCCTAACCCTAACCCTAACCCTAACCCTTTTTCTTTCTTTCACAAAAAAGTGAGCTTTGGAGGCCAATTTTTTTTTGTGCCCAAATTGAAAAATCCTTCAGGGGACTTGACTCGGGGTGGAATTTCATGCTTAAAAATGGTATATCTTGCTCTTTCTAACAATCAAGCTTTTTCCACATAGAGGAAAAGTTCCTAACCGTAACCCTAACCCTAACCCTAACCCTAACCCTAACCCTAACCCTAACCCTAACCCTAACCCTTTTTCTTTCTTTCACAAAAAAGTGGGCTTTGGAGGCCAATTTTTTTTTGTTCCCAAATTGAAAAATCCTTCAGGGGACCTGATTTGGGGTGGAATTTCATGCTTAAAAATGGTATTGCTTGGTGTTTCTAAAAATCAAGCTTTTTGCACCCAGAGGAGGAACCTCCTGACCCTGCGGTCAGAAAAAAGTGTGCTTCGGAGGCCAAATTTTTTTTCTGCCCAAATTGAAAAATCCTTCAGGGGACTTGACTCGGGGTGGAATTTCATACTTAAAAATGGCATATCTTGCTCTTTCTAACAATCAAGCTTTTTCCACATAGAGGAAAAGTTCCTAACCCTAACCCTAACCCTAACCCTAACCCTAACCCTAACCCTAACCCTAACCCTAACCCTAACCCTAACCCTTTTTCGTTCTTTCACAAAAAAGTGAGCTTTGGAGGCCAATTTTTTTTTGTGCCCAAATTGAAAAATCCTTCAGGGGACCTCATTTGGGATGGAATTTCATGCTTAAAAATGGTATATCTTTCTCTTTCTAACAATCAAGCTTTTTCCACATAGAGGAAAAGTTCCTAACCCTAACCCTAACCCTAACCCTAACCCTAAACCTAACCCTAACCCTAACCCTAACCCGAACCCGAACCCGAACCCTAACCCTAACCCTAACCCTTTTTCTTTCTTTCACAAAAAAGTGAGCTTTGGAGGCCAATTTTTTTGTGTGCCCCAATTGAAAAATACTTCAGGGGACTTGACTCGGGGTGGAATTTCATGCTTAAAAATGATATATCTTGCTCTTTCTAACAATCAAGCTTTTTCCACATTGAGGAAAAGTTCCTAACCGTAACCCTAACCCTAACCCTAACCCTAACCCTAACCCTAACCCGAACCCGAACCCGAACCCGAACCCTAACCCTAACCCTTACCCTTTTTCTTTCTTTCACAAAAAAGTGAGCTTTGGAGGCCAATTCTTTTTTGTGCCCAAATTGAAAAATCCTTCAGGGGACTTGACTCGGGGTGGAATTTCATGCTTAAAAATGGTATATCTTGCTCTTTCTAACAATCAAGCTTTTTCCACATAGAGGAAAAGTTCCTAACCGTAACCCTAACCCTAACCCTAACCCTAACCCTAACCCTAACCCTAACCCTAACCCTAACCCTAACCCTAACCCTAACCCTAACCCTTTTTCTTTCTTTCACAAAAAAGTGAGCTTTGGAGGCCAATTTTTTTGTGTGCCCCAATTGAAAAATACTTCAGGGGACTTGACTCGGGGTGGAATTTCATGCTTAAAAATGGTATATCTTGCTCTTTCTAACAATCAAGCTTTTTCCACATAGAGGAAAAGTTCCTAACCGTAACCCTAAGCCTAAGCCTAATCCTAACCCTAACCCTAACCCTAACCCTTTTTCTTTCTTTCACAAAAAAGTGGGCTTTGGAGGCCAATTTTTTTTTGTGCCCAAATTGAAAAATCCTTCAGGGGACCTGATTTGGGATGGAATTTCATCCTTAAAAATGGTATTGCTTGGTGTTTCTAAAAATCAAGCTCTTTGCACCCAGAGGAGGAAAACTCCTGACCCCGCGGTAAGAAAAAAGTGAGCTTTGGAGGCCAAATTTTTTTTCTGCCCAAATTGAAAAATCCTTCAGTGGACTTGACTCATGGTGGAATTTCATACTTAAAAATGGTATTACTTGAAGTGTTTAAAAATTAAGCTTTTTGCACCCAGAGGCGTAAAACTCCTGACGCCGCGGTCACATAAAAGTGTCCTTCGGCGGCCAAATTTTTTTTGTGCCCAAATTGAAATAGCCTTCAGTGGACTTGACTCATGGTGGAATTTCATACTTAAAAATGGTATTACTTGAAGTGTTTAAAAATTAAGCTTTTTTGCACCCAGAGGAGTAAAATTCCTGACGCCGCGGTCACATAAAAGTGTCCTTCGGAGGCCAAATTTTTTTTGTGCCCAAATTGAAAAATCCTTCAGGGGACTTGACTTGGGGTGGAATTTCATGCTTAAAAAAGGTATTTCTTGCTGTTTTTCAAAATCAAGCTTTTTGCACCCAGAGGAGGAAAACTCCTGACCCCGCGGTCACAAAAAAGTGTGCTTCGGAGGCCAAATTGTTTTTGTGCCCAAATTGAAAAATACTTCAGGGGACTTGACTCGGGGTGGAATTTCATGCTTAAAAATGGTATTTCTTGCTCTTTCTAACAATCAAGCATTTTCCACATAGAGGAGGAAAAGTTCCTAACCCTAACCCTAACCCTAACCCTAACCCTAACCCTAACCCTAACCCTAACCCTAACCCTAACCCTTTTTCTTTCTTTCACAAAAAAGTGTGCTTCAGAGGCCAAATTTTTTTTGTGCCCAAACTGAAAAATCCTTCAGGGGACTTGACTTGGGGTGGAATTTCATGCTTAAAAATGGTATTAATTGCTGTTTTTAAAAATGAAGCTCTTTGCACCCAGAGGAGGAAAACTACTGACCCCGCATTCCGCATAAAGTTAGCTTTGGAGGCCAAATTTTTTTTCTTCCCAAATTGAAATATCCTTCAGGGTACTTCCCTCGGGGTGGAATTTCATACTTAAAAATGGTATTTCTTACTCTTTCTAAAAATCAAGCTTTTTGCACATAGAGGAGGAAAACTCCTGACCCCGCGGTCACAAAAAAGTGTGCTTCGGCGGCCAAAATTTTTTTGTGCCCAAATTGAAAAATCCTTCAGGGGACTTGACTCGGGGTGGAACTTCATGCTTAAAAATGGTATATCTTGCTCTTTCTAACAACCAAGCTTTTTCCACATAGAGGAAAAGTTCCTAACCCTAACCCTAACCCTAACCCTAACCCTAACCCTAACCCTAACCCTAACCCTAACCCTAACCCTAACCCTAACCCTAACCCTAACCCTCACCCTTTTTCTTTCTTTCACAAAAAAGTGAGCTTTGGAGGCTAATTTTTTTTTGTGCCCAAATTGAAAAATCCTTCAGGGGACTTGACTCGGGGTGGAATTTCATGCTTAAAAATGGTATATCTTGCTCTTTCTAAAAATCAAGCTTTTTCCACATAGAGGAAAAGTTCCTAACCGTAACCCTAAGCCTAAGCCTAAGCCTAAGCCTAACCCTAACCCTAACCCTTTTTCTTTCTTTCACAAAAAAGTGAGCTTTGGAGGCCAAATTTTTTTTCTGCCCAAATTGAAAAATCCTTCAGGGTACTTCCCTCGGGATGGAATTTCATACTTAAAAATGGTATTTCTTGGTCTTTCTAAAAATCAAGCTTTTTGCACATAGAGGAGGAAAACTCCTGACCCCGCGGTCACAAAAAAGTGTGCTTCGGAGGCCAAATTTTTTTGTGCCCAAATTGAAAAATCCTTCAGGGGACTTGATTCGGGGTGGAATTTCATGCTTAAAAATAGTATTTCTTGCTCTTTCTAACAATCAAGCATTTTCCACATAGAGGAGGAAAAGTTCCTAACCCTAACCCTAACCCTAACCCTAACCCTAACCCTAACCCTTTTTCTTTCTTTTACAAAAAAGTGTGCTTCGGAGGCCAAATTTTTTTTGTGCCCAAACTGAAAAATCCTTCAGGGGACTTGACTTGTGGTGGAATTTTATGCTTAAAAATGGTATTACTTGCTGTTTTAAAAAATGAAGCTGTTTGCACCCAGAGGAGGAAAAGTCCTGACCCCGCGGTCACAAAAAAGTGTGCTTCGGAGGCCAAAATTTTTTTGTGCCCAAATTGAAAAATCCTTCAGGGGACTTGACTCGGGGTGGAATTTCATGCTAAAAATGGTATTTCTTGCTGTTTCTAAAAATTAAGCTTTTTGCACATAGAGGAGGAAAAGTTCCTAACCCTAACCCTTACCCTAACCCTAACCCTAAAACTAACCCTAACCCTAACCCTAACACTTTTTCTTTCTTTCACAAAAAAGTGTACTTCGGAGGCCAAATTTTTTTCTGCCCAAATTGAAAAATCCTTCAGTGGACTTGACTCATGGTGGAATTTCATACTTAAAAATGGTATTACTTGAAGTTTTTAAAAATTAAGCTTTTTGCACCCAGAGGAGTAAAACTCCTGACGCAGCGGTCACATAAAAGTGTCCTTCGGAGGCCAAATTTTTTTTGTGCCCAAATTGAAAAATCCTTCAGTGGACTTGACTCATGGTGGAATTTCATACTTAAAAATGGTATTACTTGAAGTGTTTAAAAATTAAGCTTTTTGCACCCAGAGGAGTAAAACTCCTGACGCCGCGATCACATAAAAGTGTCCTTCGGAGGCCAAATTTTTTTTGTGCCCAAATTGAAAAATCCTTCAGTGGACTTGACTCATGGTGGAATTTCATACTTAAAAATGGTATTACTTGAAGTTTTTAAAAATTAAGCTTTTTGCACCCAGAGGAGTAAAACTCCTGACGCAGCGGTCACATAAAAGTGTCCTTCGGAGGCCAAATTTTTTTTGTGCCCAAATTGAAAAATCCTTCAGTGGACTTGACTCATGGTGGAATTTCATACTTAAAAATGGTATTACTTGAAGTGTTTAAAAATTAAGCTTTTTGCACCCAGAGGAGTAAAACTCCTGACGCCGCGATCACATAAAAGTGTCCTTCGGAGGCCAAATTTTTTTTGTGCCCAAATTGAAAAATCCTTCAGTGGACTTGACTCATGGTGGAATTTCATACTTAAAAATGGTATTACTTGAAGTGTTTAAAAATTAAGCTTTTTGCACCCAGAGGAGTAAAATTCCTGACGCCGCGGTCACATAAAAGCGTCCTTCGGAGGCCAAATTTTTTTTGTGCCCAAATTGAAAAATCCTTCAGGGGACTTGACTTGGGGTGGAATTTCATGCTTAAAAAAGGTATTTCTTGCTGTTTTTCAAAATCAAGCTTTTTGCACCCAGAGGAGGAAAACTCCTGACCCCGCGGTCAGAAAAAAGAGTGCTTCGGAGGCCAAATTTTTTTTCTGCCCAAATTGAAAAATACTTCAGTGGACTTGACTCGGGGTGGAATTTCATGCTTAAAAATGGTATTAATTGCTGTTTTTAAAAATGAAGCTCTTTGCACCCAGAGGAGGAAAACTCCTGACCCCGCATTCCGAATAAAGTGAGCTTTGGAGGCCAAATTATTTTTCTTCCCAAATTGAAATATCCTTCAGGGTACTTCCCTCGGGGTGGAATTTCATACTTAAAAATGGTATTTCTTACTCTTTCTAAAAATCAAGCTTTTTGCACATAGAGGAGGAAAACTCCTGACCCCGCGGTCACAAAAAAGTGTGCTTCGGGGGCCAAAAATTTTTTGTGCCCAAATTGAAAAATCCTTCAGGGGACTTGACTCGGGGTGGAATTTCATGCTTAAAAATGGTATATCTTGCTCTTTCTAACAATCAAGCTTTTTCCACATAGAGGAAAAGTTCCTAACCCTAACCCTAACCCTAACCCTAACCCTAACCCTAACCCTAACCCTAACCCTAACCCGAACCCGAACCCTAACCCTAACCCTAACCCTAACCCTTTTTCTTTCTTTCACAAAAAAGTGAGCTTTGGAGGCCAATTTTTTTTTGTGCCCAAATTGAAAAATCCTTCAGGGGACTTGACTCGGGGTGGAATTTCATGCTTAAAAATGGTATATCTTGCTCTTTCTAACAATCAAGCTTTTTCCACATAGAGGAAAAGTTCCTAACCGTAACCCTAACCCTAACCCTAACCCTAACCCTAAACCTAACCCTAACCCTAACCCTAACCCTAACCCTTTTTCTTTCTTTCACAAAAAAGTGGGCTTTGGAGGCCAATTTTTTTTTGTTCCCAAATTGAAAAATCCTTCAGGGGACCTGATTTGGGGTGCAATTTCATGCTTAAAAATGGTATTGCTTGGTGTTTCTAAAAATCAAGCTCTTTGCACCCAGAGGAGGAATACTCCTGACCCCGCGGTAAGAAAAAAGTGAGCTTTGGAGGCCAAATTTTTTTTGTGCCGAAATTGAAAAATCCTTCAGGGGACTTGATTCGGAGTGGAATTTCATGCTTAAAAATGGTATATCTTGCTCTTTCTAACAATCAAGCTTTTTCCACATAGAGGAAAAGTTCCTAACCCTAACCCTAACCCTAACCCTAACCCTAACCCTAACCCTAACCCTAACCCTAACCCGAACCCTAACCCTAACCCTAACCCTAACCCTTTTTCTTTCTTTCACAAAAAAGTGAGCTTTGGAGGCCAATTTTTTTTTGTGCCCAAATTGAAAAATCCTTCAGGGGACTTGACTCGGGGTGGAATTTCATGCTTAAAAATGGTATATCTTGCTCTTTCTAACACTCAAGCTTTTTCCACATTGAGGAAAAGTTCCTAACCGTAACCCTAACCCTAACCCTAACCCTAACCCTAACCCTAACCCTAACCCTAATCCTAACCCTAACCCTAACCCTTCTTCTTTCTTTCACAAAAAAGTGGGCTTTGGAGGCCAATTTTTTTTTGTGCCCAAATTGAAAAATCCTTTAGGGGACCTGATTTGGGGTGGAATTTCATGCTTAAAAATGGTATTGCTTGGTGTTTCTAAAAATCAAGCTCTTTGCACCCAGAGGAGGAAAACTCCTGACCCCGCGGTAAGAAAAAAGTGAGCTTTGGAGGCCAAATTTTTTTTCTGCCCAAATTGAAAAATCCTTCAGTGGACTTGACTCATGGTGGAATTTCATACTTAAAAATGGTATTACTTGAAGTGTTTAAAAATTAAGCTTTTTGCACCCAGAGGAGTAAAACTCCTGACGCAGCGGTCACATAAAAGTGTCCTTCGGAGGCCAAATTTTTTTTGTGCCCAAATTGAAAAATCCTTCAGTGGACTTGACTCATGGTGGAATTTCATACTTAAAAATGGTATTACTTGAAGTGTTTAAAAATTAAGCTTTTTGCACCCAGAGGAGTAAAACTCCTGACGCCGCGATCACATAAAAGTGTCCTTCGGAGGCCAAATTTTTTTTGTGCCCAAATTGAAAAATCTTCAGTGGACTTGACTCATGGTGGAATTTCATACTTAAAAATGGTATTACTTGAAGTGTTTAAAAATTAAGCTTTTTGCACCCAGAGGAGTAAAATTCCTGACGCCGCGGTCACATAAAAGCGTCCTTCGGAGGCCAAATTTTTTTTGTGCCCAAATTGAAAAATCCTTCAGGGGACTTGACTTGGGGTGGAATTTCATGCTTAAAAAAGGTATTTCTTGCTGTTTTTCAAAATCAAGCTTTTTGCACCCAGAGGAGGAAAACTCCTGACCTCGCGGTCAGAAAAAAGAGTGCTTCGGAGGCCAAATTTTTTTTCTGCCCAAATTGAAAAATACTTCAGTGGACTTGACTCGGGGTGGAATTTCATGCTTAAAAATGGTATTAATTGCTGTTTTTAAAAATGAAGCTCTTTGCACCCAGAGGAGGAAAACTCCTGACCCCGCATTCCGAATAAAGTGAGCTTTGGAGGCCAAATTATTTTTCTTCCCAAATTGAAATATCCTTCAGGGTACTTCCCTCGGGGTGGAATTTCATACTTAAAAATGGTATTTCTTACTCTTTCTAAAAATAAAGCTTTTTGCACATAGAGGAGGAAAACTCCTAACCCCGCGGTCACAAAAAAGTGTGCTTCGGGGGCCAAAATTTTTTTGTGCCCAAATTGAAAAATCCTTCAGGGGACTTGACTCGGGGTGGAATTTCATGCTTAAAAATGGTATATCTTGCTCTTTCTAACAATCAAGCTTTTTCCACATAGAGGAAAAGTTCCTAACCCTAACCCTAACCCTAACCCTAACCCTAACCCTAACCCGAACCCGAACCCGAACCCGAACCCTAACCCTAACCCTAACCCTAACCCTTTTTCTTTCTTTCACAAAAAAGTGAGCTTTGGAGGCCAATTTTTTTTTGTGCCCAAATTGAAAAATCCTTCAGGGGACTTGACTCGGGGTGGAATTTCATGCTTAAAAATGGTATATCTTGCTCTTTCTAACAATCAAGCTTTTTCCACATAGAGGAAAAGTTCCTAACCGTAACCCTAACCCTAACCCTAACCCTAACCCTAACCCTAACCCTAACCCTAACCCTAACCCTAACCCTAACCCTTTTTCTTTCTTTCACAAAAAAGTGGGCTTTGGAGGCCAATTTTTTTTTGTTCCCAAATTGAAAAATCCTTCAGGGGACCTGATTTGGGGTGGAATTTCATGCTTAAAAATGGTATTGCTTGGTGTTTCTAAAAATCAAGCTCTTTGCACCCAGAGGAGGAATACTCCTGACCCCGCGGTAAGAAAAAAGTGAGCTTTGGAGGCCAAATTTTTTTTCTGCCCAAATTGAAAAATCCTTCAGTGGACTTGACTCATGGTGGAATTTCATACTTAAAAATGGTATTACTTGAAGTGTTTAAAAATTAAGCTTTTTGCACCCAGAGGAGTAAAACTCCTGACGCCGCGGTCACATAAAAGTGTCCTTCGGAGGCCAAATTTTTTTTGTGCCCAAATTGAAAAAGCCTTCAGTGGACTTGACTCATGGTGGAATTTCATACTTAAAAATGGTATTACTTGAAGTGTTTAAAAATTCAGCTTTTTGCACCCAGAGGAGTAAAATTCCTGACGCCGCGGTCACATAAAAGTGTCCTTCGGAGGCCAAATTTTTTTTGTGCCCAAATTGAAAAATCCTTCAGTGGACTTGACTTGGGGTGGAATTTCATGCTTAAAAATGGTATTGCTTGCTGTTTCTAAAAATTAAGCTTTTTGCACCCAGAGTAGGAAAACTCCTGACCCCGCGGTCAGAAAAAAGTATGCTTCGGAGTCCAAATTTTTTTTCTGCCCAAATTGAAAAATCCTTCAGTGGACTTGACTCATGGTGGAATTTCATACTTAAAAATGGTATTACTTGAAGTGTTTAAAAATTAAGCTTTTTGCACCCAGAGGAGTAAAACTCCTGACGCAGCGGTCAAATAAAAGTGTCCTTCGGAGGCCAAATTTTTTTTGTGCCCAAATTGAAAAATCCTTCAGGGGACTTGACTTGGGGTGGAATTTCATACTTAAAAATGGTATTACTTGAAGTGTTTAAAAATTAAGCTTTTTGCACCCAGAGGAGTAAAACTCCTGACGCCGCGATCACATAAAAGTGTCCTTCGGAGGCCAAATTTTTTTTGTGCCCAAATTGAAAAATCCTTCAGTGGACTTGACTCATGGTGGAATTTCATACTTAAAAATGGTATTACTTGAAGTGTTTAAAAATTAAGCTTTTTGCACCCAGAGGAGTAAAATTCCTGACGCCGCGGTCACATAAAAGCGTCCTTCGGAGGCCAAATTTTTTTTGTGCCCAAATTGAAAAATCCTTCAGGGGACTTGACTTGGGGTGGAATTTCATGCTTAAAAAAGGTATTTCTTGCTGTTTTTCAAAATCAAGCTTTTTGCACCCAGAGGAGGAAAACTCCTGACCTCGCGGTCAGAAAAAAGAGTGCTTCGGAGGCCAAATTTTTTTTCTGCCCAAATTGAAAAATACTTCAGTGGACTTGACTCGGGGTGGAATTTCATGCTTAAAAATGGTATTAATTGCTGTTTTTAAAAATGAAGCTCTTTGAACCCAGAGGAGGAAAACTCCTGACCCCGCATTCCGAATAAAGTGAGCTTTGGAGGCCAAATTATTTTTCTTCCCAAATTGAAATATCCTTCAGGGTACTTCCCTCGGGGTGGAATTTCCTACTTAAAAATGGTATTTCTTACTCTTTCTAAAAATCAAGCTTTTTGCACATAGAGGAGGAAAACTCCTGACCCCGCGGTCACAAAAAAGTGTGCTTCGGGGGCCAAAAATTTTTTGTGCCCAAATTGAAAAATCCTTCAGGGGACTTGACTCGGGGTGGAATTTCATGCTTAAAAATGGTATATCTTGCTCTTTCTAACAATCAAGCTTTTTCCACATAGAGGAAAAGTTCCTAACCCTAACCCTAACCCTAACCCTAACCCTAACCCGAACCCGAACCCGAACCCAAACCCTAACCCTAATCCTAACCCTAACCCTAACCCTTTTTCTTTCTTTCACAAAAAAGTGAGCTTTGGAGGCCAATTTTTTTTTGTGCCCAAATTGAAAAATCCTTCAGGGGACTTGACTCGGGGTGGAATTTCATGCTTAAAAATGGTATATCTTGCTCTTTCTAACAATCAAGCTTTTTCCACATAGAGGAAAAGTTCCTAACCGTAACCCTAACCCTAACCCTAACCCTAACCCTAACCCTAACCCTAACCCTAACCCTAACCCTAACCCTAACCCTAACCCTTTTTCTTTCTTTCACAAAAAAGTGGGCTTTGGAGGCCAATTTTTTTTTGTTCCCAAATTGAAAAATCTTTCAGGGGACCTGATTTGGGGTGGAATTTCATGCTTAAAAATGGTATTGCTTGGTGTTTCTAAAAATCAAGCTCTTTGCACCCAGAGGAGGAATACTCCTGACCACGCGGTAAGAAAAAAGTGAGCTTTGGAGGCCAAATTTTTTTTGTGCCGAAATTGAAAAATCCTTCAGGGGACTTGATTCGGGGTGGAATTTCATGCTTAAAAATGGTATATCTTGCTCTTTCTAACAATCAAGCTTTTTCCACATAGAGGAAAAGTTCCTAACCCTAACCCTAACCCTAACCCTAACCCGAACCCGAACCCTAACCCTAACCCTAACCCTTTTTCTTTCTTTCACAAAAAAGTGAGCTTTGGAGGCCAATTTTTTTTTGTGCCCAAATTGAAAAATCCTTCAGGGGACTTGACTCGGGGTGGAATTTCATGCTTAAAAATGGTATATCTTGCTCTTTCTAACAATCAAGCTTTTTCCACATTGAGGAAAAGTTCCTAACCGTAACCCTGACCCTAACCCTAACCCTAACCCTAATCCTAACCCTAACCCTAACCCTTCTTCTTTCTTTCACAAAAAAGTGGGCTTTGGAGGCCAATTTTTTTTTGTGCCCAAATTGAAAAATCCTTCAGGGGACCTGATTTGGGGTGGAATTTCATGCTTAAAAATGGTATTGCTTGGTGTTTCTAAAAATCAAGCTCTTTGCACCCAGAGGAGGAAAACTCCTGACCCCGCGGTAAGAAAAAAGTGAGCTTTGGAGGCCAAATTTTTTTTCTGCCCAAATTGAAAAATCCTTCAGTGGACTTGACTCATGGTGGAATTTCATACTTAAAAATGGTATTACTTGAAGTGTTTAAAAATTAAGCTTTTTGCACCCAGAGGAGTAAAACTCCTGACGCCGCGGTCACATAAAAGTGTCCTTCGGAGGCCAAATTTTTTTTGTGCCCAAATTGAAAAGGCCTTCAGTGGACTTGACTCATGGTGGAATTTCATACTTAAAAATGGTATTACTTGAAGTGTTTAAAAATTCAGCTTTTTGCACCCAGAGGAGTAAAATTCCTGACGCCGCGGTCACATAAAAGTGTCCTTCGGAGGCCAAATTTTTTTTGTGCCCAAATTGAAAAATCCTTCAGGGGACTTGACGGGGTGGAATTTCATGCTTAAAAATGGTATTGCTTGCTGTTTCTAAAAATTAAGCTTTTTGCACCCAGAGTAGGAAAACTCCTGACCCCGCGGTCAGAAAAAAGTATGCTTCGGAGTCCAAATTTTTTTTCTGCCCAAATTGAAAAATCCTTCAGTGGACTTGACTCATGGTGGAATTTCATACTTAAAAATGGTATTACTTGAAGTGTTTAAAAATTAAGCTTTTTGCACCCAGAGGAGTAAAACTCCTGACGCAGCGGTCACATAAAAGTGTCCTTCGGAGGCCAAATTTTTTTTGTGCCCAAATTGAAAAATCCTTCAGTGGACTTGACTCATGGTGGAATTTCATACTTAAAAATGGTATTACTTGAAGTGTTTAAAAATTAAGCTTTTTGCACCCAGAGGAGTAAAACTCCTGACGCCGCGATCACATAAAAGTGTCCTTCGGAGGCCAAATTTTTTTTGTGCCCAAATTGAAAAATCCTTCAGTGGACTTGACTCATGGTGGAATTTCATACTTAAAAATGGTATTACTTGAAGTGTTTAAAAATTAAGCTTTTTGCACCGAGAGGAGTAAAATTCCTGACGCTGCGGTCACATAAAAGCGTCCTTCGGAGGCCAAATTTTTTTTGTGCCCAAATTGAAAAATCCTTCAGGGGACTTGACTTGGGGTGGAATTTCATGCTTAAAAAAGGTATTTCTTGCTGTTTTTCAAAATCAAGCTTTTTGCACCCAGAGGAGGAAAACTCCTGACCTCGCGGTCAGAAAAAAGAGTGCTTCGGAGGCCAAATTTTTTTTCTGCCCAAATTGAAAAATACTTCAGTGGACTTGACTCGGGGTGGAATTTCATGCTTAAAAATGGTATTAATTGCTGTTTTTAAAAATGAAGCTCTTTGCACCCAGAGGAGGAAAACTCCTGACCCCGCATTCCGAATAAAGTGAGCTTTGGAGGCCAAATTATTTTTCTTCCCAAATTGAAATATCCTTCAGGGTACTTCCCTCGGGGTGGAATTTCATACTTAAAAATGGTATTTCTTACTCTTTCTAAAAATCAAGCTTTTTGCACATAGAGGAGGAAAACTCCTGACCCCGCGGTCACAAAAAAGTGTGCTTCGGGGGCCAAAATTTTTTTGTGCCCAAATTGAAAAATCCTTCAGGGGACTTGACTCGGGGTGGAATTTCATGCTTAAAAATGGTATATCTTGCTCTTTCTAACAATCAAGCTTTTTCCACATAGAGGAAAAGTTCCTAACCCTAACCCTAACACTAACCCTAACCCTAACCCTAACCCTAACCCGAACCCGAACCCGAACCCGAACCCTAACCCTAACCCTAACCCTAACCCTTTTTCTTTCTTTCACAAAAAAGTGAGCTTTGGAGGCCAATTTTTTTTTGTGCCCAAATTGAAAAATCCTTCAGGGGACTTGACTCGGGGTGGAATTTCATGCTTAAAAATGGTATATCTTGCTCTTTCTAACAATCAAGCTTTTTCCACATAGAGGAAAAGTTCCTAACCGTAACCCTAACCCTAACCCTAACCCTAACCCTAACCCTAACCCTAACCCTAACCCTAACCCTAACCCTAACCCTTTTTCTTTCTTTCACAAAAAAGTGGGCTTTGGAGGCCAATTTTTTTTTGTTCCCAAATTGAAAAATCCTTCAGGGGACCTGATTTGGGGTGGAAATTCATGCTTAAAAATGGTATTGCTTGGTGTTTCTAAAAATCAAGCTCTTTGCACCCAGAGGAGGAATACTCCTGACTCCGCGGTAAGAAAAAAGTGAGCTTTGGAGGCCAAATTTTTTTTGTGCCGAAATTGAAAAATCCTTCAGGGGACTTGATTCGGGGTGGAATTTCATGCTTAAAAATGGTATATCTTGCTCTTTCTAACAATCAAGCTTTTTCCACATAGAGGAAAAGTTCCTAACCCTAACCCTAACCCTAACCCTAACCCTAACCCTAACCCTAACCCTAACCCTAACCCTAACCCGAACCCGAACCCTAACCCTAACCCTAACCCTTTTTCTTTCTTTCACAAAAAAGTGAGCTTTGGAGGCCAATTTTTTTTTTGTGCCCAAATTGAAAAATCCTTCAGGGGACTTGACTCGGGGTGGAATTTCATGCTTAAAAATGGTATATCTTGCTCTTTCTAACAATCAAGCTTTTTCCACATTGAGGAAAAGTTCCTAACCGTAACCCTAACCCTAACCCTAACCCTAACCCTAACCCTAACCCTAACCCTAACCCTTCTTCTTTCTTTCACAAAAAAGTGGGCTTTGGAGGCCAATTTTTTTTTGTGCCCAAATTGAAAAATCCTTCAGGGGACCTGATTTGGGGTGGAATTTCATGCTTAAAAATGGTATTGCTTGGTGTTTCTAAAAATCAAGCTCTTTGCACCCAGAGGAGGAAAACTCCTGACCCCGCGGTAAGAAAAAAGTGAGCTTTGGAGGCCAAATTTTTTTTCTGCCCAAATTGAAAAATCCTTCAGTGGACTTGACTCATGGTGGAATTTCATACTTAAAAATGGTATTACTTGAAGTGTTTAAAAATTAAGCTTTTTGCACCCAGAGGAGTAAAATTCCTGACGCCGCGGTCACATAAAAGTGTCCTTCGGAGGCCAATTTTTTTTTGTGCCCAAATTGAAAAATCCTTCAGGGGACCTGATTTGGGGTGGAATTTCATGCTTAAAAATGGTATTGCTTGGTGTTTCTAAAAATCAAGCTCTTTGCACCCAGAGGAGGAAAACTCCTGACCCCGCGATCACAAAAAAGTGTGCTTCGGGGGCCAAAATTTTTTTGTGCCCAAATTGAAAAATCCTTCAGGGGACTTGGCTCGGGGTGGAATTTCATGCTTAAAAATGGCATATCTTGCTCTTTCTAACAATCAAGCTTTTTCCACATTGAGGAAAAGTACCTAACCCTAACCCTAACCCTAACCCTAACCCTAACCCTAACCCTAACCCTAATCCTAGCCCTAACCCTAACCCTTCTTCTTTCTTTCACAAAAAAGTGGGCTTTGGAGGCCAATTTTTTTTTGTGCCCAAATTGAAAAATCCTTCAGGGGACCTGATTTGGGGTGGAATTTCATGCTTAAAAATGGCATTGCTTGGTGTTTCTAAAAATCAAGCTCTTTGCACCCAGAGGAGGAAAACTCCTGACCCCGCGGTAAGAAAAAAGTGAGCTTTGGAGGCCAAATTTTTTTTGTGCCGAAATTGAAAAATCCTTCAGGGGACTTGACTCGGGGTGGAATTTCATGCTTAAAAATGGCATATCTTGCTCTTTCTAACAATCAAGCTTTTTCCACATAGAGGAAAAGTTCCTAACCCTAACCCTAACCCTAACCCTAACCCTAACCCTAACCCTAACCCTAACCCTAACCCTAACCCTAACCCTAACCCTAACCCTAACCCTAACCCTAACCCTAACCCTAACCCTTTTTCTTTCTTTCACAAAAAAGTGAGCTTTGGAGGCCAATTTTTTTTTGTGCCCAAATTGAAAAATCCTTCAGGGGACTTGACTTGGGGTGGAATTTCATGCTTAAAAATGGTATATCTTGCTCTTTCTAACAATCAAGCTTTTTCCACATTGAGGAAAAGTTCCTAACCGTAACCCTAACCCTAACCCTAACCCTAACCCTAACCCTAACCCTAACCCTAATCCTAACCCTAACCCTAACCCTTCTTCTTTCTTTCACAAAAAAGTGGGCTTTGGAGGCCAATTTTTTTTTGTGCCCAAATTGAAAAATCCTTCAGGGGACCTGATTTGGGGTGGAATTTCATGCTTAAAAATGGTATTGCTTGGTGTTTCTAAAAATCAAGCTCTTTGCACCCAGAGGAGGAAAACTCCTGACCCCGCGGTAAGAAAAAAGTGAGCTTTGGAGGCCAAATTTTTTTTCTGCCCAAATTGAAAAATCCTTCAGTGGACTTGACTCATGGTGGAATTTCATACTTAAAAATGGTATTACTTGAAGTGTTTAAAAATTAAGCTTTTTGCACCCAGAGGAGTAAAATTCCTGACGCCGCGGTCACATAAAAGTGTCCTTCGGAGGCCAAATTTTTTTTGTGCCCAAATTGAAAAATCCTTCAGGGGACTTGACTTGGGGTGGAATTTCATGCTTTAAAAAGGTATTGCTTGCTGTTTCTAAAAATTAAGCTTTTTGCACCCAGAGGAGGAAAACTCCTGACCCCGCGGTCACAAAAAACTGTGCATCGGAGGCCAAAATTTTTTTCTGCCCAAATTGAAAAATCCTTCAGGGGACTTCACTCGGGGTGGAATTTCATACTTAAAAATGGTATTGCTTGCTGTTTCTAAAAATTAAGCTTTTTGCACCCAGAGTAGGAAAACTCCTGACCCCGCGGTCAGAAAAAAGTATGCTTCGGAGGCCAAATTTTTTTTCTGCCCAAATTGAAAAATCCTTCAGTGGACTTGACTCATGGTGGAATTTCATACTTAAAAATGGTATTACTTGAAGTGTTTAAAAATTAAGCTTTTTGCACCCAGAGGAGTAAAACTCCTGACGCAGCGGTCACATAAAAGTGTCCTTCGGAGGCCAAATTTTTTTTGTGCCCAAATTGAAAAATCCTTCAGTGGACTTGACTCATGGTGGAATTTCATACTTAAAAATGGTATTACTTGAAGTGTTTAAAAATTAAGCTTTTTGCACCCAGAGGAGTAAAACTCCTGACGCCGCGATCACATAAAAGTGTCCTTCGGAGGCCAAATTTTTTTTGTGCCCAAATTGAAAAATCCTTCAGTGGACTTGACTCATGGTGGAATTTCATACTTAAAAATGGTATTACTTGAAGTGTTTAAAAATTAAGCTTTTTGCACCCAGAGGAGTAAAATTCCTGACGCCGCGGTCACATAAAAGCGTCCTTCGGAGGCCAAATTTTTTTTGTGCCCAAATTGAAAAATCCTTCAGGGGACTTGACTTGGGGTGGAATTTCATGCTTAAAAAAGGTATTTCTTGCTGTTTTTCAAAATCAAGCTTTTTGCACCCAGAGGAGGAAAACTCCTGACCTCGCGGTCAGAAAAAAGAGTGCTTCGGAGGCCAAATTTTTTTTCTGCCCAAATTGAAAAATACTTCAGTGGACTTGACTCGGGGTGGAATTTCATGCTTAAAAATGGTATTAATTGCTGTTTTTAAAAATGAAGCTCTTTGCACCCAGAGGAGGAAAACTCCTGACCCCGCATTCCGAATAAAGTGAGCTTTGGAGGCCAAATTATTTTTCTTCCCAAATTGAAATATCCTTTAGGGTACTTCCCTCGGGGTGGAATTTCATACTTAAAAATGGTATTTCTTACTCTTTCTAAAAATCAAGCTTTTTGCACATAGAGGAGGAAAACTCCTGACCCCGCGGTCACAAAAAAGTGTGCTTCGGGGGCCAAAATTTTTTTGTGCCCAAATTGAAAAATCCTTCAGGGGACTTGACTCGGGGTGGAATTTCATGCTTAAAAATGGTATATCTTGCTCTTTCTAACAATCAAGCTTTTTCCACATAGAGGAAAAGTTCCTAACCCTAACCCTAACCCTAACCCTAACCCTAACCCTAACCCTAACCCTAACCCGAACCCGAACCCGAACCCGAACCCTAACCCTAACCCTAACCCTAACCCTAACCCTTTTTCTTTCTTTCACAAAAAAGTGAGCTTTGGAGGCCAATTTTTTTTTGTGCCCAAATTGAAAAATCCTTCAGGGGACTTGACTCGGTGTGGAATTTCATGCTTAAAAATGGTATATCTTGCTCTTTCTAACAATCAAGCTTTTTCCACATAGAGGAAAAGTTCCTAACCGTAACCCTAACCCTAACCCTAACCCTAACCCTAACCCTAACCCTAACCCTAACCCTAACCCTTTTTCTTTCTTTCACAAAAAAGTGGGCTTTGGAGGCCAATTTTTTTTTGTTCCCAAATTGAAAAATCCTTCAGGGGACCTGATTTGGGGTGGAATTTCATGCTTAAAAATGGTATTGCTTGGTGTTTCTAAAAATCAAGCTCTTTGCACCCAGAGGAGGAATACTCCTGACCCCGCGGTAAGAAAAAAGTGAGCTTTGGAGGCCAAATTTTTTTTGTGCCGAAATTGAAAAATCCTTCAGGGGACTTGATTCGGGGTGGAATTTCATGCTTAAAAATGGTATATCTTGCTCTTTCTAACAATCAAGCTTTTTCCACATAGAGGAAAAGTTCCTAACCCTAACCCTAACCCTAACCCTAGCCCTAACCCTAACCCTAACCCTAACCCTAACCCTAACCCTAACCCTAACCCTAACCCTAACCCTAACCCTAACACGAACCCGAACCCTAACCCTAACCCTAACCCTTTTTCTTTCTTTCACAAAAAAGTGAGCTTTGGAGGCCAATTTTTTTTTGTGCCCAAATTGAAAAATCCTTCAGGGGACTTGACTCGGGGTGGAATTTCATGCTTAAAAATGGTATATCTTGCTCTTTCTAACAATCAAGCTTTTTCCACATTGAGGAAAAGTTCCTAACCGTAACCCTAACCCTAACCCTAACCCTAACCCTAACCCTAACCCTAACCCTAACCCTAACCCTAACCCTAACCCTTCTTCTTTCTTTCACAAAAAAGTGGGCTTTGGAGGCCAATTTTTTTTTGTGCCCAAATTGAAAAATCCTTCAGGGGACCTGATTTGGGGTGGAATTTCATGCTTAAAAATGGTATTGCTTGGTGTTTCTAAAAATCAAGCTCTTTGCACCCAGAGGAGGAAAACTCCTGACCCCGCGGTAAGAAAAAAGTGAGCTTTGGAGGCCAAATTTTTTTTCTGCCCAAATTGAAAAATCCTTCAGTGGACTTGACTCATGGTGGAATTTCATACTTAAAAATGGTATTACTTGAAGTGTTTAAAAATTAAGCTTTTTGCACCCAGAGGAGTAAAATTCCTGACGCCGCGGTCACATAAAAGTGTCCTTCGGAGGCCAATTTTTTTTTGTGCCCAAATTGAAAAATCCTTCAGGGGACCTGATTTGGGGTGGAATTTCATGCTTAAAAATGGTATTGCTTGGTGTTTCTAAAAATCAAGCTCTTTGCACCCAGAGGAGGAAAACTCCTGACCCCGCGGTAAGAAAAAAGTGAGCTTTGGAGGCCAAATTTTTTTTCTGCCCAAATTGAAAAATCCTTCAGTGGACTTGACTCATGGTGGAATTTCATACTTAAAAATGGTATTACTTGAAGTGTTTAAAAATTAAGCTTTTTGCACCCAGAGGAGTAAAATTCCTGACGCCGCGGTCACATAAAAGTGTCCTTCGGAGGCCAAATTTTTTTTGTGCCCAAATTGAAAAATCCTTCAGGGGACTTGACTTGGGGTGGAATTTCATGCTTAAAAAAGGTATTTCTTGCTGTTTTTCAAAATCAAGCTTTTTGCACCCAGAGGAGGAAAACTCGGGTCAGAAAAAAGAGTGCTTCGGAGGCCAAATTTTTTTTCTGCCCAAATTGAAAAATACTTCAGTGGACTTGACTCAGGGTGGAATTTCATGCTTAAAAATTGTATTTCTTACTCTTTATAAAAATCAAGCTTTTTGCACATAGAGGAGGAAAACTCCTGACCCCGCGATCACAAAAAAGTGTGCTTCGGGGGCCAAAATTTTTTTGTGCCCAAATTGAAAAATCCTTCAGGGGACTTGGCTCGGGGTGGAATTTCATGCTTAAAAATGGCATATCTTGCTCTTTCTAAAAATCAAGCTTTTTCCACATTGAGGAAAAGTTCCTAAGCCTAACCCTAACCCTAACCCTAACCCTAACCCTAACCCTAACCCTAACCCTAATCCTAACCCTAACCCTAACCCTTCTTCTTTCTTTCACAAAAAAGTGGGCTTTGGAGGCCAATTTTTTTTTGTGCCCAAATTGAAAAATCCTTCAGGGGACCTGATTTGGGGTGGAATTTCATGCTTAAAAGTGGCATTGCTTGGTGTTTCTAAAAATCAAGCTCTTTGCACCCAGAGGAGGAAAACTCCTGACCCCGCGGTAAGAAAAAAGTGAGCTTTGGAGGCCAAATTTTTTTTGTGCCGAAATTGAAAAATCCTTCAGGGGACTTGACTCGGGGTGGAATTTCATGCTTAAAAATGGCATATCTTGCTCTTTCTAACAATCAAGCTTTTTCCACATAGAGGAAAAGTTCCTAACCCTAACCCTAACCCTAACCCTAACCCTAACCCTAACCCTAACCCTAACCCTAACCCTAACCCTAACCCTAACCCTAACCCTAACCCTAACCCTAACCCTAACCCTAACCCTAACCCTAACCCTAACCCTAACCCTAACCCTTTTTCTTTCTTTCACAAAAAAGTGAGCTTTGGAGGCCAATTTTTTTTTGTGCCCAAATTGAAAAATCCTTCAGGGGACCTCATTTGGGGTGGAATTTCATGCTTAAAAATGGTATTGCTTGCTGTTTCTAAAAATCAAGCTCTTTGCACCCAGAGGAGGAAAACTCCTGACCCCGCGGTCACAAAAAAGTGTGCTTCGGAGGCCAAAAATTTTTTCTGCCCAAATTGAAAAATCCTTCAGTGGACTTGACTCGGGGTGGAATTTCATACTTAAAAATGGTATTTCTTGCTATTTCTAACAATCAAGCATTTTCCACATAGAGGAGGAAAAGTTCCTGACCCTAACCCTAACCCTAACCCTAATCCTAACCCTAACCCTAACCCTTTTTCTTTCTTTCACAAAAAAGTGTGCTTCGGAGGCCAAATTTTGTTTGTGCCCAAACTGAAAAATCCTTCAGGGGACTTGATTCGGGGTGGAATTTCATGCTTAAAAATAGTATTTCTTGCTGTTTCTAAAAATCAAGCTTTTTGCACATAGAGGAGGAAAAGTTCCTGACCCTAACCCTAACCCTAACCCTAACCCTAATCCTAACCCTAACCCTAACCCTTTTTCTTTCTTTCACAAAAAAGTGTGCTTCGGAGGCCAAATTTTGTTTGTGCCCAAACTGAAAAATCCTTCAGGGGAACTCATTTGGGGTGGAATTTCATATTTAAAAATGGTATTTCTTGCTCTTTCTAAAAATCAAGCTTTTATCACATAGAGGAGGAAAACTCCTGACCCCGCGGTCACAAAAAAGTGTGCTTCGGAGGCCAAATTTTTTTTGTGCCCAAATTGAAAAATCCTTCAGGGGACTTGACTTGGGGTGGAATTTCATGCTTAAAAATGGTATTACTTGCTGTTTTTAAAAATCAAGCTCTTTGCACCCAGAGGAGGAAAACTCCTGACCCCACGGTCAGAAAAAAGTGAGCTTTGGAGGCCAATTTTTTTTTGTGCCCAAATTCAAATATCCTTCAGGGGACTTGACTCGGGGTGGAATTTCATACTTAAAAACGGTATTTCTTGCTCTTTCTAAAAATTAAGCTTTTTGCACCCAGAGGAGGAACCTCCTGACCCTGCGTTCAGTAAAAAGTGTGCTTCGGAGGCCAAATTTTTTTTCTGCCCAAATTGAAAAATCCTTCAGGGGACTTGATTTGGGGTGGAATTTCATGCTTAAAAATAGTATTTCTGCTGTTTCTAAAAATTAAGCTTTTTGCACCCAGAGGAGGAATTCTCCTGACCGCGCGGTCACAAAAAATTGTGCTTCGGAGGCCAAATTTTTTTTCTGCCCAAATTGAAAAATCCTTCAGTGGACTTGACTCGGGGTGAAAATTCATACTTAAAAATGGTATTTCTTGCTCTTTCTAACAATCAAGCATTTTCCACATAGAGGAGGAAAAGTTCCTGACCCTAACCCTAACCCTAACCCTAACCCTAACCCTAACCCTAACCCTTTTTCTTTCTTTCACAAAAAAGTGTGCTTCGGAGGCCAAATTTTTTTTGTGCCCAAACTGAAAAATCCTTCAGGGGACTTGACTCGGGGTGGAATTTCATGCTTAATAATGGTATTACTTGCTGTTTTTAAAAATCATGCTCTTTGCACCCAGAGGAGGAAAACTCATGACCCCGCGGTCAGAAAAAAGTGAGCTTTGGACGCCAATTTTTTTTTGTGCCCAAATTGAAAAATCCTTCAGGGGACCTGATTTGGGGTGGAATTTCATGCTTAAAAATGGTATTGCTTGCTTTTCTAAAAATCAAGCTCTTTGCACCCAGAGGAGGAAAAATCCAGACCCCGCGGTCAGAAAAAAGTGAGCTTTGGAGGCCAAATTTTTTTTGTGCCGAAATTGAAAAATCCTTCAGGGGACTTGATTTGGGGTGGAATTTCATGCTTAAAAATAGTATTTCTGCTGTTTCTAAAAATTAAGCTTTTTGCACCCAGAGGAGGAATTCTCCTGACCGCGCGGTCACAAAAAATTGTGCTTCGGAGGCCAAATTTTTTTTCTGCCCAAATTGAAAAATCCTTCAGTGGACTTGACTCGGGGTGAAAATTCATACTTAAAAATGGTATTTCTTGCTCTTTCTAACAATCAAGCATTTTCCACATAGAGGAGGAAAAGTTCCTGACCCTAACCCTAACCCTAACCCTAACCCTAACCCTAACCCTAACCCTTTTTCTTTCTTTCACAAAAAAGTGTGCTTCGGAGGCCAAATTTTTTTTGTGCCCAAACTGAAAAATCCTTCAGGGGACTTGACTCGGGGTGGAATTTCATGCTTAATAATGGTATTACTTGCTGTTTTTAAAAATCATGCTCTTTGCACCCAGAGGAGGAAAACTCATGACCCCGCGGTCAGAAAAAAGTGAGCTTTGGACGCCAATTTTTTTTTGTGCCCAAATTGAAAAATCCTTCAGGGGACCTGATTTGGGGTGGAATTTCATGCTTAAAAATGGTATTGCTTGCTTTTCTAAAAATCAAGCTCTTTGCACCCAGAGGAGGAAAAATCCAGACCCCGCGGTCAGAAAAAAGTGAGCTTTGGAGGCCAAATTTTTTTTGTGCCGAAATTGAAAAATCCTTCAGGGGACTTGATTTGGGGTGGAATTTCATGCTTAAAAATAGTATTTCTGCTGTTTCTAAAAATTAAGCTTTTTGCACCCAGAGGAGGAATTCTCCTGACCCCGCGGTCACAAAAAAGTGTGCTTCGGAGGCCAAAATTTTTTTCTGCCCAAATTGAAAAATCCTTCAGGGGACTTGACTCGGGGTGGAATTTCATGCTTAAAAATGGTATTTCTTGCTCTTTCTAACAATCAAGCATTTTCCACATAGAGGAGGAAAAGTTCCTAACCCTAAGCCTAACCCTAACCCTAACCCTAACCCTAACCCTAAGCCTAACCCTAACCCTAACCCCAACCCTAACCCTTACCCTAACCCTAACACTTTTTCTTTCTTTCACAAAAAAGTGTGCTTCGGAGGCCAAATTTTTTTTGTGCCCAAACTGAAAAATCCTTCAGGGGACTTGACTTGGGGTGGAATTTCATGCTTAAAAATGGTATTACTTGCTGTTTCTAAAAATTAAGCTTTTTGCACCCAGAGGAGGAATTCTCCTGACCCCGCGGTCACAAAAAAGTGTGCTTCGGAGGCCAAAATTTTTTTCTGCCCAAATTGAAAAATCCTTCAGGGGACTTGACTCGGGGTGGAATTTCATGCTTAAAAATGGTATTTCTTGCTCTTTCTAACAATCAAGCATTTTCCACATAGAGGAGGAAAAGTTCCTAACCCTAAGCCTAACCCTAACCCTAACCCTAAGCCTAACCCTAACCCTAACCCCAACCCTAACCCTAACCCTAACCCTAACACTTTTTCTTTCTTTCACAAAAAAGTGTGCTTCGGAGGCCAAATTTTTTTTGTGCCCAAACTGAAAAATCCTTCAGGGGACTTGACTTGGGGTGGAATTTCATGCTTAAAAATGGTATTACTTGCTGTTTTTAAAAATGAAGCTCTTTGCACCCAGAGGAGGAAAACTCCTGACCCCGCGGTCACAAAAAAGTGAGCTTTGGAGGCGAAATTTTTTTTGTGCCGAAATTGAAAAATCCTTTAGGGGACTTGATTCGGGGTGGAATTTCATGCTTAAAAATAGTATTTCTTGCTGTTTCTAAAAATCAAGCTTTTTGCACATAGAGCAGGAAAACTCCTGACCCCGCGGTCACAAAAAAGTGTGCTTCGGAGGCCAAATTTTTTTTGTGCCCAAATTGAAAAATCCTTCAGTGGACTTGACTCGGGGTGGAATTTCATGCTTAAAAATGTTATTTCTTGCTGTTTCTAAAAATTAAGCTTTTTGCACATAGAGGAGGAAAAGTTCCTAACCCTAACCCTAACCCTAACCCTAACCCTAACCCTAACCCTTTTTCTTTCTTTCACAAAAAAGTGTGCTTCGGAGGCCAAATTTTTTTTCTGCCAAAATTGAAAAATCCTTCAGTGGACTTGACTCATGGTGGAATTTCATACTTAAAAATGGTATTACTTGCTGTTTTTAAAAATCAAGCTCTTTGCACCCAGAGGAGGAAAACTCCTGACCCCACGGTCACAAAAAAGTGTGCTTCGGAGGCCAAATTTTTTTTGTGCCCAAATTGAAAAATCCTTCAGGGGACTTGACTTGGGGTGGAATTTCATGCTTAAAAATGGTATTACTTGCTGTTTTTAAAAATCAAGCTCTTTGCACCCCGAGGAGGAAAACTCCTGACCCCACGGTCAGAAAAAAGTGAGCTTTGGAGGCCAATTTTTTTTTGGGCCCAAATTCAAAAATCCTTCAGGGGACTTGACTCGGGGTGGAATTTCATACTTAAAAACGGTATTTCTTGCTCTTTCTAAAAATTAAGCTTTTTGCACCCAGAGGAGGAACCTCCTGACCCTGCGGTCAGTAAAAAGTGTGCTTCTGAGGCCAAATTTTTTTTGTGCCCAAATTGAAAAATCCTTCAGGGGACTTGATTTGGGGTGGAATTTCATGCTTAAAAATGGCATTGCTTGGTGTTTCTAAAAATCAAGCTCTTTGCACCCAGAGGAGGAACCTCCTGACCCTGCGGTAAGAAAAAAGTGAGCTTTGGAGGCCAAATTTTTTTTGTGCCAAAATTGAAAAATCCTTCAGGGGACTTGACTCGGGGTGGAATTTCATGCTTAAAAACGGCATATCTTGCTCTTTCTAACAATCAAGCTTTTTCCACATAGAGGAAAAGTTCCTAACCCTAACCCTAACCCTAACCCTAACCCTAACCCTAACCCTAACCCTAACCCTAACCCTAACCCTAACCCTTTTTCTTTCTTTCACAAAAAAGTGAGCTTTGGAGGCCAATTTTTTTTTGTGCCCAAATTGAAAAATCCTTCAGGGGACCTCATTTGGGGTGGAATTTCATGCTTAAAAATGGTATTGCTTGCTGTTTCTAAAAATCAAGCTCTTTGCACCCAGAGGAGGAAAACTCCTGACCCCGCGGTCACAAAAAAGTGTGCTTCGGAGGCCAAAAATTTTTTCTGCCCAAATTGAAAAATCCTTCAGTGGACTTGACTCGGGGTGGAATTTCATACTTAAAAATGGTATTTATTGCTATTTCTAACAATCAAGCATTTTCCACATAGAGGAGGAAAAGTTCCTGACCCTAACCCTAACCCTAACCCTAACCCTAACCCTAACCCTAACCCTTTTTCTTTCTTTCACAAAAAAGTGTGCTTCGGAGGCCAAATTTTGTTTGTGCCCAAACTGAAAAATCCTTCAGGGGACTTGATTCGGGGTGGAATTTCATGCTTAAAAATAGTATTTCTTGCTGTTTCTAAAAATCAAGCTTTTTGCACATAGAGGAGGAAAACTCCTGACCCCACGGTCACAAAAAAGTGTGCTTCGGAGGCAAAAAATTTTTTGTGCCCAAATTGAAAAATCCTTCAGGGGACTTGACTCGGGGTGGAATTTCATGCTTAAAAATGGTATATCTTGCTCTTTCTAAAAATCAAGCTTTTTCCACATAGAGGAAAAGTTCCTAACCCTAACCCTAACCCTAACCCTAACCCTAACCCTAACCCTAAACCTAACCCTAACCCTAACCCTTTTTCTTTCTTTCACAAAAAAGTGAGCTTTGGAGGCCAATTTTTTTTTGTGCCCAAATTGAAAAATCCTTCAGGGGAACTCATTTGGGGTGGAATTTCATGCTTAAAAATGGTATTGCTTGCTGTTTCTAAAAATCAAGCTCTTTGCACCCAGAGGAGGAAAACTCCTGACCCCGCGGTCACAAAAAAGTGTGCTTCGGAGGCCAAAATTTTTTTCTGCCCAAATTGAAAAATCCTTCAGGGGACTTCACTCGGGGTGGAATTTCATATTTAAAAATGGTATTTCTTGCTCTTTCTAAAAATCAAGCTTTTTGCACATAGAGGAGGAAAACTCCTGACCGCGCGGTCACAAAAAAGTGTGCTTCGGAGGCCAAATTTTTTTTCTGCCCAAATTGAAAAATCCTTCAGTGGACTTGACTCGGGGTGGAAATTCATACTTAAAAATGGTATTTCTTGCTCTTTCTAACAATCAAGCATTTTCCACATAGAGGAGGAAAAGTTCCTGACCCTGACCCTAACCCTAACCCTAACCCTAACCCTTTTTCTTTCTTTCACAAAAAAGTGTGCTTCGGAGGCCAAATTTTTTTTGTGCCCAAACTGAAAAATCCTTCAGGGGACTTGACTCGGGGTGGAATTTCATGCTTAATAATGGTATTACTTGCTGTTTTTAAAAATCATGCTCTTTGCACCCAGAGGAGGAAAACTCATGACCCCGCGGTCAGAAAAAAGTGAGCTTTGGACGCCAATTTTTTTTTGTGCCCAAATTGAAAAATCCTTCAGGGGACCTGATTTGGGGTGGAATTTCATGCTTAAAAATGGTATTGCTTGCTTTTCTAAAAATCAAGCTCTTTGCACCCAGAGGAGGAAAAATCCAGACCCCGCGGTCAGAAAAAAGTGAGCTTTGGAGGCCAAATTTTTTTTGTGCCGAAATTGAAAAATCCTTCAGGGGACTTGATTTGGGGTGTAATTTCATGCTTAAAAATAGTATTTCTGCTGTTTCTAAAAATTAAGCTTTTTGCACCCAGAGGAGGAATTCTCCTGACCCCGCGGTCACAAAAAAGTGTGCTTCGGAGGCCAAAATTTTTTTCTGCCCAAATTGAAAAATCCTTCAGGGGACTTGACTCGGGGTGGAATTTCATGCTTAAAAATGGTATTTCTTGCTCTTTCTAACAATCAAGCATTTTCCACATAGAGGAGGAAAAGTTCCTAACCCTAAGCCTAACCCTAACCCTAACCCTAACCCTAACCCTAAGCCTAACCCTAACCCTAACCCCAACCCTAACCCTTACCCTAACCCTAACACTTTTTCTTTCTTTCACAAAAAAGTGTGCTTCGGAGGCCAAATTTTTTTTGTGCCCAAACTGAAAAATCCTTCAGGGGACTTGACTTGGGGTGGAATTTCGTGCTTAAAAATGGTATTACTTGCTGTTTCTAAAAATTAAGCTTTTTGCACCCAGAGGAGGAATTCTCCTGACCCCGCGGTCACAAAAAAGTGTGCTTCGGAGGCCAAAATTTTTTTCTGCCCAAATTGAAAAATCCTTCAGGGGACTTGACTCGGGGTGGAATTTCATGCTTAAAAATGGTATTTCTTGCTCTTTCTAACAATCAAGCATTTTCCACATAGAGGAGGAAAAGTTCCTAACCCTAAGCCTAACCCTAACCCTAACCCTAAGCCTAACCCTAACCCTAACCCCAACCCTAACCCTAACCCTAACCCTAACACTTTTTCTTTCTTTCACAAAAAAGTGTGCTTCGGAGGCCAAATTTTTTTTGTGCCCAAACTGAAAAATCCTTCAGGGGACTTGACTTGGGGTGGAATTTCATGCTTAAAAATGGTATTACTTGCTGTTTTTAAAAATGAAGCTCTTTGCACCCAGAGGAGGAAAACTCCTGACCCCGCGGTCACAAAAAAGTGAGCTTTGGAGGCGAAATTTTTTTTGTGCCGAAATTGAAAAATCCTTTAGGGGACTTGATTCGGGGTGGAATTTCATGCTTAAAAATAGTATTTCTTGCTGTTTCTAAAAATCAAGCTTTTTGCACATAGAGCAGGAAAACTCCTGACCCCGCGGTCACAAAAAAGTGTGCTTCGGAGGCCAAATTTTTTTTGTGCCCAAATTGAAAAATCCTTCAGTGGACTTGACTCGGGGTGGAATTTCATGCTTAAAAATGTTATTTCTTGCTGTTTCTAAAAATTAAGCTTTTTGCACATAGAGGAGGAAAAGTTCCTAACCCTAACCCTAACCCTAACCCTAACCCTAACCCTTTTTCTTTCTTTCACAAAAAAGTGTGCTTCGGAGGCCAAATTTTTTTTCTGCCAAAATTGAAAAATCCTTCAGTGGACTTGACTCATGGTGGAATTTCATACTTAAAAATGGTATTACTTGCTGTTTTTAAAAATCAAGCTCTTTGCACCCAGAGGAGGAAAACTCCTGACCCCACGGTCACAAAAAAGTGTGCTTCGGAGGCCAAATTTTTTTTGTGCCCAAATTGAAAAATCCTTCAGGGGACTTGACTTGGGGTGGAATTTCATGCTTAAAAATGGTATTACTTGCTGTTTTTAAAAATCAAGCTCTTTGCACCCCGAGGAGGAAAACTCCTGACCCCACGGTCAGAAAAAAGTGAGCTTTGGAGGCCAATTTTTTTTTGGGCCCAAATTCAAAAATCCTTCAGGGGACTTGACTCGGGGTGGAATTTTATACTTAAAAACGGTATTTCTTGCTCTTTCTAAAAATTAAGCTTTTTGCACCCAGAGGAGGAACCTCCTGACCCTGCGGTCAGTAAAAAGTGTGCTTCTGAGGCCAAATTTTTTTTGTGCCCAAATTGAAAAATCCTTCAGGGGACTTGATTTGGGGTGGAATTTCATGCTTAAAAATGGCATTGCTTGGTGTTTCTAAAAATCAAGCTCTTTGCACCCAGAGGAGGAACCTCCTGACCCTGCGGTAAGAAAAAAGTGAGCTTTGGAGGCCAAATTTTTTTTGTGCCAAAATTGAAAAATCCTTCAGGGGACTTGACTCGGGGTGGAATTTCATGCTTAAAAACGGCATATCTTGCTCTTTCTAACAATCAAGCTTTTTCCACATAGAGGAAAAGTTCCTAACCCTAACCCTAACCCTAACCCTAACCCTAACCCTAACCCTAACCCTAACCCTAACCCTAACCCTTTTTCTTTCTTTCACAAAAAAGTGAGCTTTGGAGGCCAATTTTTTTTTGTGCCCAAATTGAAAAATCCTTCAGGGGACCTCATTTGGGGTGGAATTTCATGCTTAAAAATGGTATTGCTTGCTGTTTCTAAAAATCAAGCTCTTTGCACCCAGAGGAGGAAAACTCCTGACCCCGCGGTCACAAAAAAGTGTGCTTCGGAGGCCAAAAATTTTTTCTGCCCAAATTGAAAAATCCTTCAGTGGACTTGACTCGGGGTGGAATTTCATACTTAAAAATGGTATTTATTGCTATTTCTAACAATCAAGCATTTTCCACATAGAGGAGGAAAAGTTCCTGACCCTAACCCTAACCCTAACCCTAACCCTAACCCTAACCCTAACCCTTTTTCTTTCTTTCACAAAAAAGTGTGCTTCGGAGGCCAAATTTTGTTTGTGCCCAAACTGAAAAATCCTTCAGGGGACTTGATTCGGGGTGGAATTTCATGCTTAAAAATAGTATTTCTTGCTGTTTCTAAAAATCAAGCTTTTTGCACATAGAGGAGGAAAACTCCTGACCCCACGGTCACAAAAAAGTGTGCTTCGGAGGCAAAAAATTTTTTGTGCCCAAATTGAAAAATCCTTCAGGGGACTTGACTCGGGGTGGAATTTCATGCTTAAAAATGGTATATCTTGCTCTTTCTAAAAATCAAGCTTTTTCCACATAGAGGAAAAGTTCCTAACCCTAACCCTAACCCTAACCCTAACCCTAACCCTAACCCTAAACCTAACCCTAACCCTAACCCTTTTTCTTTCTTTCACAAAAAAGTGAGCTTTGGAGGCCAATTTTTTTTTGTGCCCAAATTGAAAAATCCTTCAGGGGAACTCATTTGGGGTGGAATTTCATGCTTAAAAATGGTATTGCTTGCTGTTTCTAAAAATCAAGCTCTTTGCACCCAGAGGAGGAAAACTCCTGACCCCGCGGTCACAAAAAAGTGTGCTTCGGAGGCCAAAATTTTTTTCTGCCCAAATTGAAAAATCCTTCAGGGGACTTCACTCGGGGTGGAATTTCATATTTAAAAATGGTATTTCTTGCTCTTTCTAAAAATCAAGCTTTTTGCACATAGAGGAGGAAAACTCCTGACCGCGCGGTCACAAAAAAGTGTGCTTCGGAGGCCAAATTTTTTTTCTGCCCAAATTGAAAAATCCTTCAGTGGACTTGACTCGGGGTGGAAATTCATACTTAAAAATGGTATTTCTTGCTCTTTCTAACAATCAAGCATTTTCCACATAGAGGAGGAAAAGTTCCTGACCCTGACCCTAACCCTAACCCTAACCCTAACCCTTTTTCTTTCTTTCACAAAAAAGTGTGCTTCGGAGGCCAAATTTTTTTTGTGCCCAAACTGAAAAATCCTTCAGGGGACTTGACTCGGGGTGGAATTTCATGCTTAATAATGGTATTACTTGCTGTTTTTAAAAATCATGCTCTTTGCACCCAGAGGAGGAAAACTCATGACCCCGCGGTCAGAAAAAAGTGAGCTTTGGACGCCAATTTTTTTTTGTGCCCAAATTGAAAAATCCTTCAGGGGACCTGATTTGGGGTGGAATTTCATGCTTAAAAATGGTATTGCTTGCTTTTCTAAAAATCAAGCTCTTTGCACCCAGAGGAGGAAAAATCCAGACCCCGCGGTCA
Organism: Natrix helvetica; assembly: GCF_964273705.1. Taxonomy (NCBI): domain Eukaryota; kingdom Metazoa; phylum Chordata; class Lepidosauria; order Squamata; family Natricidae; genus Natrix; species Natrix helvetica. Next base: position 55,706,922 of record NC_138558.1, on the reverse strand, counting down.
GAAAAAAGTGAGCTTTGGAGGCCAAATTTTTTTTGTGCCGAAATTGAAAAATCCTTCAGGGGACTTGATTTGGGGTGGAATTTCATTCTTAAAAATAGTATTTCTGCTGTTTCTAAAAATTAAGCTTTTTGCACCCAGAGGAGGAATTCTCCTGACCCCGCGGTCACAAAAAAGTGTGCTTCGGAGGCCAAATTTTTTTTCTGCCCAAATTGAAAAATCCTTCAGGGGACTTGACTCGGGGTGGAATTTCATGCTTAAAAATGGTATTTCTTGCTCTTTCTAACACTCAAGCATTTTCCACATAGAGGAGGAAAAGTTCCTAACCCTAAGCCTAACCCTAACCCTAACCCTAAGCCTAACCCTAACCCTAACCCTAACCCTAACCCTAACACTTTTTCTTTCTTTCACAAAAAAGTGTGCTTCGGAGGCCAAATTTTTTTTGTGCCCAAACTGAAAAATCCTTCAGGGGACTTGACTTGGGGTGGAATTTCATGCTTAAAAATGGTATTACTTGCTGTTTTTAAAAATGAAGCTCTTTGCACCCAGAGGAGGAAAAATCCAGACCCCGCGGTCAGAAAAAAGTGAGCTTTGGAGGCCAAATTTTTTTTGTGCCGAAATTGAAAAATCCTTTAGGGGACTTGATTCGGGGTGGAATTTCATGCTTAAAAATAGTATTTCTTGCTGTTTCTAAAAATCAAGCTTTTTGCACATAGAGCAGGAAAACTCCTGACCCCGCGGTCACAAAAAAGTGTGCTTCGGAGGCCAAATTTTTTTTGTGCCCAAATTGAAAAATCCTTCAGTGGACTTGACTCGGGGTGGAATTTCATGCTTAAAAATGTTATTTCTTGCTGTTTCTAAAAATTAAGCTTTTTGCACATAGAGGAGGAAAAGTTCCTAACCCTAACCCTAACCCTAACCCTAACCCTAACCCTAACCCTTTTTCTTTCTTTCACAAAAAAGTGTGCTTCGGAGGCCAAATTTTTTTTCTGCCAAAATTGAAAAATCCTTCAGTGGACTTGACTCATGGTGGAATTTCATACTTAAAAATGGTATTTCTTGCTCTTTCTAAAAATCAAGCTTTTATCACATAGAGGAGGTAAACTCCTGACCCCGCGGTCACAAAAAAGTGTGCTTCGGAGGCCAAATTTTTTTTGTGCCCAAATTGAAAAATCCTTCAGGGGACTTGACTTGGGGTGGAATTTCATGCTTAAAAATGGTATTACTTGCTGTTTTTAAAAATCAAGCTCTTTGCACCCAGAGGAGGAAAACTCCTGACCCCACGGTCAGAAAAAAGTGAGCTTTGGAGGCCATTTTTTTTTTGTGCCCAAATTCAAAAATCCTTCAGGGGACTTGACTCGGGGTGGAATTTCATACTTAAAAACGGTATTTCTTGCTCTTTCTAAAAATTAAGCTTTTTGCACCCAGAGGAGGAACCTCCTGACCCTGCGGTCAGTAAAAAGTGTGCTTCGGAGGCCAAATTTTTTTTCTGCCCAAATTGAAAAATCCTTCAGGGGACTTGACTCGGGGTGGAATTTCATACTTAAAAATGGTATTTCTTGCTCTTTCTAAAAATCAAGCTCTTTGCACCCAGAGGAGTAAAACTCCTGACCCTGCGGTCACAAAAAAGTGTGCTTGGGAGGCCAAATTTTTTTTGTGCCCAAATTGAAAAATCCTTCAGGGGACTTGATTCGGGGTGGAATTTCATGCTTAAAAATGGTATTTCTTGCTGTTGCTCAAAATCAAGCTTTTTGCACCCAGAGGAGGAAAACTCCTGACCCCGCGGTCACAAATAGTATAGAAGGCATAAATGTCTTAAATGCTTAAATACAAATGCTCAAAGTTTGGGAAACAAACAGGATGAATTAGAAGCAATAGTATACAAGGGCAGATATGACATAGTTGCCATTACAGAAACCTGGTGGGATGAAACCCATGACTGGAATGTACTTAATAGATGGATACAATTTTTTGAAAAGAAACAGATCAAGAAAAACAGGAGGTGGAGTTGCACTATATTTATTTATTTATATTTTTTATTTATTTCATCAAGCATATATTAGACAACGTATATATGTATAAACATGATTTTGGATACATGAAATGGATACGAATAAAAAGAAATATTAGGACAGGGATGGTAGGCACGTAGGTGTACTTATGCATGCTCCTTAAAGACCTCTTAGGAATGGGGTGAGGGCAACAGCAGACAGTGCAAGCTTAAAGTTTTAGGAGTTTGGGGAAGAAACCACAGAGTCAGGTAGTGCATTCCATGCATTGACCATTCTGTTGCAGAAGTCATATTTTCTGCAGTCAAGTTTGGAGTGGTTTACCTTAAGTTTGTATCAGTGGTGTCAGGGGAAAAAACGCCTGATATCTGAGATCAATGGACCGTGGCTGATTCCCTTCCGCATATCTTTTGAGATATTGAGAAAAAATAAGTCTTTTAAAATATTCTAATTAATAAACAAACTTTAATAATAAAATAAAAAAGTAAATGAAACAGAAGTAACTAATTGGTTACATTTTGATAATGAAAGCTACGTTTGCCAAAGTTGGCTGCCGAACAAAGAAGAGAGGAATTTGGAATGTGTAACGCGTGCGCAATAAATCACTTTCAGATAAGAACCTTTTTTGTTTTATGACCTGCGCAATAAAGCTTTCTTAGTTTAACTCTTGAGTGTCAATTCAGGCAGTTCAGGCCTAGCAAACCTTTTAACATCGTGACACCCCTTCTTTTGCTAGTCTGGGCTGACATCATCAAATCATCAATTAAGGCACATCTTCTTTCGCAGATACTCGTGTTGATTTGCGGCGAGTGGTTTGTTAAGCATGTCTGCGATCTGATCATGTGTAGAAACATATTGCAATTTAACAAAACCTTGCTTAACTAATTGCTTTGTGTTTTGATAACGAATGTCAATGTGTCTGGACCTAGAACCTGTAAAATGTGACTCAGAAATATAAACAACAGATACATTATCTTCCATCACGGTGATTGGTCGAATCGGACGTGTCCAGATATCTGTGATCAAAGCATCAAACCACGTTAGAGAATTACAAGCATCTGAAACACAAGCATATTCAGCTTCAGTAGATGAACATGAAACAAAACTCTGTTTTCTCACTTGCCAGTAAACAGGACAACCATTTAGGAACATCATGTAACCAGAAGTGCTTTTGCGTGACTTCTTGTCGCTCGCCCAGTCGGAATCAACAAAACAAATCAGCTTTGGTTGATCAGTGTGTGTTGGTTCTAGCAATAACTTCATGTGTTTAGTGTGTTTTAGGTATTTCAACAACTTCTTAATGCATGACCAATGAAATTGTGTTGCCTTACCTACGTGTCGTGATAAAAGATTAACACTAAGTGCGATGTCAGGTCTGGTCCAACTACTAATGTATAATAGTGAACCAATGACTGAACGATAAAGTGTTTGATCCTCGAACTCAGGACTTGGTTCATGTGTTAAGTTGTGAAAATCTGTTTGCATGGGTGTCTTTGTTGTGCTAGCATCTTTCATGTTGCAATGATGTAGAATGTGGTCAATTTTCTCCTCTTGTGAAAGACTAAACCCCTTCTGTGTCTTTTCAATTTGAACACCTAAATAAGTGCTAATGTGTCCTAAAGATTTTAGTGTGAAGTATCTCTGCAAACTTTTAGCAAAAATCTCACTCATTTTCTTATTTGGACCAATATAAACAATATCATCAACATAAACAAGAATTATCTCATATGCATTGTTAGATCTTTTTGTGAACATGCATTCATCAGTTTCGGACTTAATAAAGCCCATTGAATTTAGTTTGTCAGTAAGACATAAATACCACATTAAACCTGACTGTTTCAGACCATAAAGACTTTTGTTCAGGAACCAGGTATCCCCTTCTTGCTTTCGGAATCCTGGAGGGCTTCTCACGTAGATCTCTTCATCTAGGTCTGCATGTAGATAAGCTGTGTCCACATCAAATTGGAAAACTTCTAAACCAAGAATAGTTGCAGTGGTTAAGGCAATTTTTACACTTTCAGTTCTGACTGTTGGTGAGTAAGTGTTTGTGTAGTCCTCAGGATAACGTTGAGCGAAACCCTGAACTACCAGTCTGGCTTTGTATAAAGACTCACCATTTGGTTTCTTCTTGATTCTGTAGACCCATCGGGTGCCAATGACTTTCTTGTTTGTTGGAGGTTTTGCAGGTGTGAATACATTAAGTTTCTTCAAACTGTCCATTTCATCCTGCATTGCATCATACCACTTGTCTTGTTCTGAATCAGGAAGCTGTTTGATTTGTGTGAATGTCTCTGGAGGAAGAGTAACGTTGCAAATCAAAGGTACTGGTGTTTTTGTCAGTTGCCATGAATAACGTTGTGGAGGGATTCCTTTTGTGGCCCTCTTGGAGCGTCTAGGAACATCAGTCCAGTCTTCTTCTTCATCATCATCATCATCCTCGTCCTCACGTTCGTCGCTAGCATCAGCATCCGCGGCTTGCGAAGACGGAACATCAGGTTGTGAAGAACTGGTAGAAGGAATATCTGCCTGCAAATTGTCATCAGGCTGCATGGCATCTGGAACACCATCTCTAGGAAAATAAACTTCAGGATCATTGGAATGAATCCTGGACCAGCCAATATCTTCCTCAAAATTAGCAGATTGTGAAATGACAATCACATGTTTAGTATCAATGAATTTGTACCATTTTGAATTATCATCAATACCCATAAATCTCAGTCTCTTTGCTACTGTACCTCCCTTTCTTCTTTGACTTAAGGGAGTGTTCACCATAGCATATGAACCAAAAATATGGAGGTTCTTGAGATCAGGCTTGTAGCCATACAGCATGTAGAAAGGAGTTTGATTGATTACACTGCTCCAAGTACGGTTGACAATGTAATTTGCATATTTGATTGCTTCACCCCAGTATGCGTTACTGAGATTGGCATCTTCTAGAAGACAACGCATCATGGTTTGTAGAACCCCTTGTCTTCTTTCTACGACTCCGTTATGAGCCGGTGTATATGGAGCAGATGTCTGATGAAGAATTCCATTCTTACGCATCCAGTCCTGGAAACGCTGAGACATGAATTCTGCACCACGGTCACTCTGGATTCTGGCGATGCGAACTTGGTATTGTGTAGAAACAAACGCTGCAAAGTCTTTAAAGATCTGAAAGGTCTCAGATTTCTCTCTCATAGGATATACAAATCCATATCTAGAATGATTATCTACAATTGTTAAAAAATACTTTCTGCCACCAAGTGTTGGTGGGAAAGGACCCACTATGTCAGTGTGTACCAAATCAAAAATGCGTGTTGACCGGCGTGTAGCGTGTTTGGGAATTGCAGCCGCCTTGGATTTAGCCTTTTTGCAAACCGCACAATCCAAAAACACCTTACACCCCTTTAGATCCAAACCTTTTGCGAACTCCGGCATCTTTCTAAGAACACGGAAACTGGCATGCCCCAATCGTCTGTGCCACTTGTGAATACACCTGGAATGCAAAGGTTTACCAGTTAGTGAATTCTCAACATTAACAGTTTCATGAGGACCCTCAGGCTTGCTCTGAGCAATCTGTTTCTGTTTTCTTTGTTTGTTGGCTTTAGGAGCCTTTGGCACAGTAACGCTTTCTCTCTCTGGGACAACTCTCTCTGGGTTTGCGTTGTGCCTTTTTGGAGTTTGCATACTTGCCTGTGCTTGCCCTTTAGGCTTTGGCTTTAAGTAATAAACACCACCAATCAGCATGGTTTCAGCAACAATATCACCATCTTTAACTAAGTAACTTGCCTTTTTGAGGTGGTGAACCTGGAACTTTAACTCTCTAGACAAGTGACTTTGACTAAGCAAATTACTGGTTGCTGAAGGTATGTAATAAACATCAGGGATGTGTGTATCGAGCTCTTCAATGTAAACAGTTCCTTTTCCCATAACCTTGCAAGTGTGGTTGGTGAAGGAATACAGTTCTCGATACTCGGGCTCTGGTTCGCCCATCTCTGTGAAAAGTTCCCTTCTGTGGGTAACGTGCACAGCTGCTCCACTATCTAAAGTCCACAAAAGACGTCTGTCGAACTTTGGATCAGGTTGTGGAACGTTGGTTATGGCCAGTGTTGCAAGCGGAGCTTGTGGATCACGCCTTGGACCACGACGACCTTGTCTTCCGCCTCTACCTCTGCCTCTGGAATCTGTTCCTCTGGGCTGGTACGTGACGGGAGCTGGAACTCGTTGGGGACAATCCCGGGTGTCATGTCCCACACGGTTGCAGGTGTAGCATTTTGGCATCCTTGGAGCGTAGCCTCTTCCTCGGAAGGGACGTCTGGCTGGAGCCTTTGATGCTGGAGGCCATTGCAGATGTGGGGTAGCTAACCTGATAGCTTCGTCTTCCACTAAAAGTCTGCAAACGTGGTTAACTGTGCGTTGAGCAATAGGCACGTAGTTAATCTTTGCAACAGCATCTTTCCATTCATAATTCAATGAGTTAATGATGATGCTAATCATTTGGATATCATCGATTACATGGCCATTTTGTCTCAATTCACTTCTCATTCTTTTCAGTTTGGTCAAATGTCCACCAATTCGTTCACCAGGTTTCAACTTCGAACCATGGAACTCGGACATGAGCAAACATGAGGATTCAATTGAAACGGGCCTGTAGCAATCTTCCAAAATAGCCCATATTTCTTGGGCAGTTGCATCAGGTGGAAAGATACCTTGGATCTCAATTTCCATTGACATGAGTAAAGTCGTGATTGCTCTGTTTTCGAGGTCTCTTATTGCAGGCGTCCACGGTGGAGGAGGAGGATTAAAAATCATGGAATGTGTGCCTTCTCTTCGAAGCAAGAGCGCAATTTCACTGACCCAGGCTTTATAATTCTCTCCTGACTCCTTTAATTTGGACTCACCAGTCAAGGGGGTGACTGTGAATACCTGCTGAGGAACAATTTGTTGCTCTGGTTGCAAAGCTGGTTGTTGAACCAGGGGATGCTGGGGTTGCATCATTGGCCTTTGCGTGGCAACATCAAATTGGCTTCCTCGAATTCGCCTTTGGCTTTGCCTTTTTTCATCTAGGGAGAATTCCGCACCGCCAGGGGGTGTTGAAGACTTAACCTTTGATGGCAAAGTTTGGGCTTCTGTAAAACTCATAGCTAATTCTTTAAACCTCATCATCTTTTGCTGTAATGATTTTTCTCCGCCAGCAGATGGCAGTGCAGCTTCACTTCTTGGCTGCAGCCCTCTATACATGGCCGGAAGTTCAATGGGCTCAAAGGGACCACGTGACCTCGGTGACGTGTACATGTCTCTTTGTTCTAATTGACCAATGAACTCTGTGGGGTGTGTCTTAGGCTGTTGTTTTGAAGAAGACAAGATGGCGTCCTCAGACATTTTGGGAGTGGGGGAAGCTTCTTCTACTTCGCCTTATCTCCTCAAAACATACTCTCGCCTCCCTAGCATATTTTTCAAACAGTTTTAATCGATATAGATAGCTTTGCATTTCTTGCTCATCATCTGGGGAGATTTCATAAACTTTGCTTTCTGCGTGGGAGGATTTTTTTTTTTTTTTGCCGGCAGTTGCCGTTTAGACTTTTGCCGTTCATTAATTGTATCTTGATAATGAGGGACATTTACTGACCTCAGTCCGTAGATCTTGCCTTCTGTAGCTCCTTCCCCCATTTCTGGCTCGGCACCTGAAGAATCTTGCTCCTCTGTGTCCGAGGGAATGGATTCTTTCAAGTGCTTTCCATGTCCGCGTTTTTTTCTTTTCTTTCTCTTCTTCGACATGGCTAATTAGCCTTAGTCGGTTATCTTTAGATAGCATGAAGGGAAAATACAGCCATAAATTGTAGCCATCTCAGCTTGTATCATCAAAAAGCCAAACTCTGCATACCAAGTTGTCAGGGGAAAAAACGCCTGATATCTGAGATCAATGGACCGTGGCTGATTCCCTTCCGCATATCTTTTGAGATATTGAGAAAAAATAAGTCTTTAAAAATATTCTAATTAATAAACAAACTTTAATAATAAAATAAAAAAGTAAATGAAACAGAAGTAACTAATTGGTTACATTTTGATAATGAAAGCTACGTTTGCCAAAGTTGGCTGCCGAACAAAGAAGAGAGGAATTTGGAATGTGTAACGCGTGCGCAATAAATCACTTTCAGATAAGAACCTTTTTTGTTTTATGACCTGCGCAATAAAGCTTTCTTAGTTTAACTCTTGAGTGTCAATTCAGGCAGTTCAGGCCTAGCAAACCTTTTAACATCGTGACAAGTGGTGGGTTTCAAAAATTTTTAGAACCTCTTCTGTAGGTGTGCCTGCTTTGTGGGAGTGGCATGCCAACCATATGACCTGGTGGGAGTGGCTTACCAGCCACGTGACCAAGTGGGAGTGGCTTGGCAGTCATATGACTGGGTGGGCATGGCCAACTTGTAATATGTGGTGAAACTCACTTAACAACGCTCTTGCTTAGCAACCAAAATGTTGGCTCAGAAACTCTGGCATTTGAAGCACACAAGTCTTAAAGTTGTCAAGTTACAAGACCCTTGCACCCCTAATCCTTTAGAAAAAAACTCCAGGGGTGTTCAAACTTGGCAGCTTTAAGACTTGTGGATTTCAACTCCAAGAATTCCTCATCCAGTCATGTTGACTAAGGAACTCTGGCACTGACGTGTGCAAGTCTTAAAAATGTCAAGTTAAAAGACCTTTGCACCCCTAACCCTTTAGAAAAAAAACCCCAGGGATGTTCAAACCTGACAGCTTTAAGACATTAAGGTTTAGATAGGACTCTTAGAGGCGGGTGGGGGGATTGGTAAGCCAGCCAATCAATGAGCGGCGGGCAGGGCAAGCGTGTTGCAGATGGGTGGGGGGAGGCAGCTGGAACCGGTTCTAAATGGCACGGTAGATTTGTGGAACCTCTTCTATAGAAGAGGTTAGAACTGGCAGGAACCCACCCCTGGTTTGTATCTATTGTGAGCTCATATATTGTTGTGGTTGAAGTTGCACTGCATATAAGAGATCACTACATATCTACAGAAATGATCAAAGATGAAACTCCTCCAGAATGTATATGGGTCAATATAAAAGGGCGGGGGAGTGACATTGCCTAAGTCACTCTTTGGATCAGTCTTCACTCAAAAAGAAATTATAGTCCAACCTACCAAAGAAACTGCTATAAAAGAAATAGAAATTTAAATTAAAATAAGCAAGAAAATGGTAAGAGAACACCTATCTGACCTTGATGAATATAAATCCCTGGGACCTAACAGATTACCTCCCAGAGTTCTGAAGGAGCTGGTAGATGTTATCTCAGAACCATCGTGCCATATCTTTCAAAAAGCTTGGAGCACTGAGGAAGTACCTGAGCATTGGGAAAGGGCTGATCTAGTTCCCATCTTCAAGAAAGGGGGGAAAACAGACCCAGGAAACTATAGACCAATCAGTCTTACATCAATATCTGGAAGATTCTGGAAAAGATAATCAAAAAACAGAGCTGCAAACAACTAGAAGCAAATAAAGCTACAACTAGTAGCCAGCACGGGTTTGTTAAAAACAGATCATGCCAAACCAATCTTGTTAGATTGGGTGAACAGATGAGATAGGACTCAGGCTTCAGTGACAAACAACAGCTTTTTATTAGACAACTATTTACAAATGGTGGAGCTTATTTTCCTACTGTCAATTTGTAACAAATCCTATCTCATTCTTTGATAAAGTGACTAATCAAGGAGAGAAGCAACTTAGAACTGAGGAGAAATTTCCTGACAGTTAGAACAATGAAACAGTGGAATGGCTTGCCTCCAGAAGTTGTGAATGCCCAACACTGGAAGTCTTTAAGAAGATGTTGGATAGCCATCTGTCTGAAATGGTACTATAGGGTTTCCTGCCTAGGCAGGGGGTTGGAGTAGAAGACCTCCAAGGTCCCTTCCAACTCTGCTATTATATTGTATTGTATTAGTACCACTTTATAAAACCCTAGTAAGACCAAATTTGGAATACTGCAACCAATTTTGATCACCATACTGCAAAAAAGATGTTGAAGAGCAACTAAGATGAGCAAAGGCCTGGAGGCTAAAACATATGAAGAATGGCTTCAGGATTTGGGTTTGGCTAAACTAAAGAAAAGAAGAATTAGAGGTGACATGATAGTAGTATTCCAGTACTTGAGGGGCTGCCACAAAGAAGAGGAAGTCAAATTAGTCTCAAAAAACCTGAGGGCAGGATAAGAAACAATAGTTGGAAACTAAACAAAGAGAGAAGCAACCTGGAATTAAGGAGAACCTTCCTAACAGTGAGGACAATTAATCAGTGGAAGAACATGCCTCTAGAAATCGTGGGCTACTCCATCACTACATGTTTTTAAGAAGAGTCTAGACAGTCACTTATTTGAAACATTAAAGGTTGTCCTGCTTGAGAAGGGGGCTGGATAGAAGACCTCCAAGGTCCCTTTCAGCTCATTCATTCTATTCATTTCAGTAGAAGCATTTTCAAGTATCTTTTGTCTCCATTTTGGAACATGGGGGGCTTCTTTGTGATTTTTAAATCTGATAGAGTTTTACATTGAGAACAGGATTTATATGCCTTGATTTATATATAATCATAATAAGAATCTTGTTGTTCTGATTATTTTTCAAAGAAAAAGAAAAAAAGTGATATTATTGTAAAACAATAATATACAATACAATACAATAGTAGAGTTGGAAGGGACCTTGGAGGTCTTCTAGTCCAACCCCCTGCCTAGGCAGGAAACCCTATACCGTTTCAGACAAATAGCTATCCAACATCTTCTTAAAGACTTCCAGTGTTGGGGCATTCACAACTTCTGGAGGTAAGCTGTTCCACTGATTAATTGTTCTAACTGTCAGGAAGTTTCTCCTCAGTTCTAAGTTGCTTCTCTCCTTGATTAGTTTCCACCCATTGCTTCCTGTTCTACCCTCAGGTGCCTTGGAGAATAGTTTGATTCCCTCTTCTTTGTGGCAACCCCTGAGATATTGGAACAATGCTATCATGTCTCCCCTAGTCCTTCTTTCTCTTAAGCTAGACATACCCAGTTCCTGCAACCGTTCTTCATATGTTTTAGTCTCCAGTCCCCTAATCATCTTAGTCTCCAGTCCCCTACTATTCCTATACTAGGAATGTTTTTCCCTCCTTTTTTTAAAAAAGGGGGTAATTGTCAAGAAAATATTTAGAGGGTAAATTGAAATGACTGGATAATTTTATTACTCTTATTCTTTAGCTTAACAAACCGTTTTCAGCTATTGGCAAAGCAATTACATATTCAGCTCCTTTTAGAAGATCTTTGTTCTAAATTCCTTTAGCTCTCTTTTATTGCTAAGAGCCAAAAGTTTTGACGGATATTGCAAGTGCTGTATTATGTTGGAAACAATTGGAGAAATTTCCTAGCAACAGTACAGAACCCAGTTAGTATCTTACTACATATCACATTTCAGACTATCTGGACATCTTTGAAGAAAATACTGTGACATTCAAAATGACATTTTTAGTCTATCCCTGTGCATGGATAATAATATAAAAATGCTGGAAAGAGTGAGAGTAATGGAACTGTTTGCCTTATGTGTACACAAACATATTTTTGCACATCATCTTATAAACCTAGAGGCAATTGCTATGAGGCATGCATTAGAGATGACAACCAGTTACATAGGAACAATTTACTCAGAAAAGTCAATTTTTAATTAACAGAGATATTGCTGGCAACAAACCCAATAAACCTAATATGTACAGAGAAATTCAGTCCTTAAAAACGAGAATCCTTCTGTGTTTAGATAAAAGAATGGAAAATAAAAGTTAGATCGAAAGTATCTCTTGGTGTAAATTATGCCAATTCAGTACTTAAATTTGAAATTCCTGTATTTGTTCCCTTTTCTCTTAATTCTTTCTGTCTTCTAGGAGAATGGTGAACTTGGCTGGTCTGAATACTGCTTTATATGGAGGCCGGGCATTTGCAGAACCTCTAGGTAAAAAGCATAATTGTTGGCTAATTTATTTAACATATTTCATAAAAGTTACTAGTTATAAATAATTATTAAAATATATATTTTATGCTAGCAGCCATTCTTAAATCTTTAAATTGTTACATAGTAAGATAACTAACAAATCATCCTAATCCAAAAATCATCTGCCACTCATGCATTAAATGAATTTCCTTTTGGATATTCACTTTTTCTTCAAATATAGTAGTCTAAACATACATACATACATACATACATACATACATACATACATACATACATACGTGTGTGTGTGTGTTTTCGTAGATTTTCATGGGTGTAGGTATGCTGGTCTTGTTGTATTCAGGTTTTTTCCCATGTAAGATTGAGATTGTCTTGGCAATGTTTTGGCAAGGTCTCACTCGCCATCTTCAGGCTGGGTTTTGGGCTTAAAGCATGGTTGGAGTTGCCGTCTTTCTATAAATCTTGGTGGGGGTGTGTGGAATGCTGGCTTTGTTTAAGTAAGAGGAATGATTGGTTGTATCATGATTGGTAGATTGGTACTGATTGGTGCTGGCTGTGTGTCCGTTATTTTGTGTTGTAATGGCCTGGATGGTGGGTGTGGCTCGTTTGTTGACTAGGGCTGCTTTCCAGATGTCTGGTAGGCGGGAGGTATCATCACGTTTATTCATGTTGTGGGGGTGTTTCTCTATTTTGGTGGCTTCCATAATTATTCTCTTGTTGAAGTGTTCAGTTTTGGAGATTAACCTGGTTCCTTCAAAATTAATTTCATGTCCTGTAGCTTTAAGGTGCTGGAAAAGGGAGGAAGTTTTTTCTTTTTTTCTTACTGCATTCTTGTGTTCTGCGATGCGTGCATTAATTCTCCTGTTTGTTTGTCCTATGTATGTTGCAGGGCAGATTTTGCATGGTATTTCATAGACTCCTTGATTTTCTAGCTGGATAAACATGACGATACCTCCACTTACTGGATGGTTTTCTGTGATGAGCCAAATGACAGAAAGAGGGAGTAGTGAGCTCCCTCCCATATTTGGGCATACCAGGGGTTGTAACACAAATACATACCTATTTCCCTGGCTCAGCTGATAAGAAGGAGAGCCTGTGGCTTAGTGGCTAAGACATCTGCCTAATATGTAATACAGCCCAGGTTCTAATCCCAGTAAGGGTATGGCTAGCTGATGAGAGCTAAATAGCTTGAAATAGATCAATACTAGTCTCCCTTTATTTATTTATCAGCACAAATACAACACACACACACATATACACACACATACATACACACACATACATACACACACACACCAGTGGTGGGTTCCTGCCGGATCACACCGGATCACGAGCTCCCTTTCGGCGCTAAACCCGGAAGTACAGTCTTGCCCCGCCCCTGGCGACGCGACAACGCTTGCCTGCGCTCCACCAGCTCGGCTGGGAACGGAGACGTTTCTCTGCTCAGCAATGTCTTCAGTGGAGTGGTGGCAGCCTGGCAGGCTGAGCCTGCGTCCCTTTCAGGCGCTCCGCTCCGCTGAGGAAACGTCTCCGTTCCCAGCCGAGCTGGTGGAGCGCAGGCAAGCGTCGTCACGTCGCCAGGGGCGGGGCAAGACCGTACTTCCAGGTTTAGCGCCGAAAGGGAGCGCGTGATCCGGTGCGATCCGGCAGGAACCCACCACTGACACACACATACATAATGCATACATATATACATACATACATATACATACACATACACATACACATACACATACACATACACATACACATACACATACACATACATGTTGTGGCCCAGCAGCAGCCGGCTGAGCTGTTGGTGGACTCTGATTACCCCTGATGTGCATAGGCATCAAATTGATAGGAGAAGGGAACAGCTGTGGAGAAGACGTCATAGAAGAAAGTAAGGACAGCTGGTTAAGGGTGTGGCCCCTCCCAAAGAGTTTATAGGTGGAGCGATGGGAAGGGAATCTTTGCAGGAAACAACAGTCCATATTCGAGCCATTGCGAAAGCCTTCTGTAAGTTTTATCTTGGGTTCGTGAAGATAACTTTCTAGGCTCCCAGCCAAAGGGTGGCTTTATCTATGTAATTAGTCGTGGCAGACAGCCAAGCCTGGGTCTGCATATTCATTGTAATCATGGGACAGAACATATACATATACATACATACATACATACATACATACATACATACATACATACATACATACATAAACATATAATTGAAATGATGGAGACAAGAGAAGACATCTCATATCTATCTAGAAATGGATTTCTAAGTCCTCATCACTACCTAGAAGGACATCCCAACCCTCTATTCTCAATTACACTTCTGAACCAGAGGCTGTCAGATTTACATACCTGCTTAATTTTAACAATTCTTAGAAAATTGTCCTATTTATTTCCTTGTCACCTCATGACTTAACTATTGCACATAGGCTGTTCTTAAACATCACTCAGAAGTTGCAACTGATCCAGAATACAGCAGTGTAAGTAGAGGTAGGTAGCTGCATTAGTTGACAGTATGCTTCCAGGTGTGATTCAAGGGGCTGGTTATTACTGTAAAACTCTACATGGTATAAAGGCCCTATGTGAGATTTCCTAAAAATGCCCTAATTGATTCATGAGCATTGAGTCAAGGTTCAATACAAAAACAAGTCCTTTATTAAAAGCATTTATTAAAAGCACCATAGGTAAGATCTGTTCACAGTCAAGTCTATACTTTGTTTGGTTTATTTCTTACCTTTACCCCTGTTCCTTCCCTCCCCTTAGTCTGTGTCATAGATCACATTCCCGTATAAGATGCACCCGTCCCAAACCAGCTGCAGTAATCTGAAATCCGACTCCAGCCGACAGTATGTGTGGAATCCACTCCCCTTCCTTGTCTCCCATAACAACGCTGGGAGTTGGCACCTTGTTGTATGAGGGAAAGTGTATTAACTGTGGGTTTTGCATGACCAGTAAAAATTATCATATTGAGTGATAACTGTTTTTTCAGCCCTAAGGTAGGGAGCATTACGCTCCCTGTTAGAAATTATTGATAGTTTGTTTTAGTGTTGATGCGGTGGTCCCGACTGTCATTACATTATTTATCCTATCACATTTCTTATTTATGTTGTTCTATTCTGTGTTCTATTGTGAGTTGTCCAAATTTGTTCTGGAGTTGGAGAGCGCCTAAATCAGATCAAATGAAATTTAATGGAGCCAAGTTATCTGAAGTACTGCTTCTCCCCTATGCCTGTCCAATGATGTTTTGGGAGAAAGACATGCTGTGGGTCCTGTCTCTCGGGGAACTACACTAGCGGACTATCTCTGCTGTGATGCCCACCTTATACAATCCCCCCCACCAGAAATGAGGTTAGTTTCATCCTTGTTAATACTCTGAAAGTCCCTCAAAACCTGATAATGTCATCAGACTGGGGTTCCAAGGTGATTGGTGAGATTTTGAGGTGTTATTGCAGTGAACATTTATCCCCTCTTCTGCCTTTTTATAATTTTTAAATTATTATTACTAAGGTTTGCTGTTCTCTAGCCAGAGTTATTTTTGTGAACTGAACACCCATATACATTTGATAAATCAATAAATCATTAAAATATTTGCTCTTTTGTCAGCTTGTTGGGTGTGTAGGTATGTGTTGTGTTGTATGGTGGCTGTTGGACATTGGAGTCAGTTTTAAATTACAGATAACAAGAAATCCACTCGTTAACTTTTAACCTTTTACTGAATTGCCAGTAATACATGTTTTAGAATAAATTATTTATTTTACTTAGTAGCTTACTACTAAGTACTTACTACTTACCTATGAAGGACCAAATTAATTAACTCACATTTTATGACTGCACATTTATATAGTCTTAATCAGGCTAAAGGTAAATGTAAAGTTTCCCCTCGCACATATGTGCTAGTCGTTCCTGACTCTAGGGGGCAGTGCTGATCTCAGTTTCAAAGCCGAAGAGCCAGCACTATCCAAAGACATCTCTGTGTCTAAACGCATGACTAAATGCAGAAGGCGCATGGAATGCTGTTACCTTCCCACCAAAGGTGGTCCCTATTTTTCTACTTGCATTTTTTACATGCTTTCGAACTGCTAGGTTGGCAGAAGCTGGGACAAATAACGGGAGCTCACTTCATTACGCAGCACTAGGGATTCAAACCACCGAACTGACGACCTTTCTGATTGATAAGCTCAGCATCTCAGAACAGGGTGGCAGCCATGCATGCGCACCCATTGCCTGCTGGTGCTGCTCATGGCCAGACCCGGCCAGGAGAATGGCAGCAGCTGGAGGGTTGCCGTCGCAGTGGAGCTACTCAGAAAGCAGCTAAAAATGACTGCTGGCGGCTGGAGGTTTCTTGGAATGAAAGATGGCCAAGCCCCACTGTGTGCTGCTCCCAAGGTGCAAAGATAGGTGAGTAAGGGTGGTGAGTGGGTGGCAGCTCAGGGGCAAGGCCAGAGCTGGGGAATGGTGTATTCCCCAACCTGGCTGAGGTGGGTGGCAAGGGCAGCGGCTCTGGGGCCTTGAGAAATGGTGCATCCCTGGGCCCCAGCCCTGACCCAAGGTGAAGGGCAAGCGGCAGCTTGAGTGGGCGAGATGATTGGCGAGGCAATTAGCTGGGATGCAAGGCAAAGGCAACCTATATAGGGCAGGGGTGAGTGGGCGGGTTGAGTGGTCGGAAGGGGTGGGTGATGAGCAGCTGGAAGGGGCAAGCGAGTAGCCGGAAGGGGCGACAGGGCATCTGGGCAGGCGTGGGCACGGCCAAGCAGGAGGGGTGGGGTTATCAATTTGGCGAACTAATTCAAATAGTCCCTACAGCTTCACCTGAACCATTCCAAACTGGTCAAATTTCACCCCTGAATCACATCCAGAACTGGAAAATCAACACAGGATTCAAAGTGAAAATTGCAAAGAATAAATACTAGGCTCACGTAAGAAGATCACCTAAACTGGTTACAAACAACATGCAATCACCAAAATGTTTCACTGGAACATCTGTGGAAATGATCAGGAATGAAAAATTAGTGGAAACATACAGTTGAAAAAATTGTTCTCAAAATGAGGAAGTTAAAATAGTGTGGGATTTCTGAATACAACCTGATAAAGTTTTGGCTTATAACAGACCAGATTTAAATATATGGTTATAGGTGAATAAAATACCACATCCAATCTAAAAAATCTGGCTGACTGTGCAACCAACCATAATAATAATTATTTTTTGAGTAGCCATTAGGCCATATCAGAATAATCGGGGTCATAATGATTGACCCCCATGGTTCATTAGTTTCACAATGCTATGAAGAAATTCCTGACAGTGATTACAAACTTGTTTCACTGTTGGCTGAGAGGAATCAGTTCATTAACCTTTCTCACATAAAACGTGATAGTTGCTGTCACAGGCTATCTACTTCGTTCTTGATCACACAACTCAGACTCATTAATATAAGCAGGTTACCAAGAAGGGGGAAAGAAATACAAATTCACAATATCATGAGTTAGATTTATTGTTAGGAAAGCAAAAGGTTAAAATACAAAACCATGTAAATGGAATAATTTGGCACAAAACTGTGGCACTCATTTACTCAGGGACGTGCGGTCAGGGGAGGCAGGGGAGGCAGAGCCTCACCTCTCTTCATGAAATAATAGTATATAATATTATATACTATATATATATATAATATTATAATATTATATACATCCGTCCAGCCGCGCCCGGGAGCTGCGGAGGAGGGAGGCAGAAATATTGTCAACGCTCCCTCAAGGAGCACCCGAAATCCAGCAGACGCAGGAAGGTTCTCGTCGTTCCCCAGGCGCTTTCGTGCCTTCGTCATCCAGCAGCGCCGACAATATTTCTGCCTCCGCCCTCCGCAGCTCCCGGGCGCGGCCAGATGGAGGTAGCCAGAATGGCGCTGAGGCAGTCCGGTGGGCGAGCAACCGAGGATCAGGCTGCCTCGCTCGCTCTTTCGTCCACCCGGACCGCCTCGGCGTCGCTGTGGCTACATCCGTCCGGCCACACCCGGGAGCTGCGGAGAGCGGAGGCAGAAATGTAGGCGCTCCTGGATGACGAAGGCACGAAAGCGCCTGGGGAACGACGAGAACCTTCCTGCGTCTGCTGGATTTCGGGTGCTCCTTGAGGAGCACGCAAAGTCCAGCAGACGCAGGAAGGTTCTCGTCATTCCCCAGGCACTTTCAAGGACTGTGGAGTGCGAGCCGGCGGAGCACGCTTAGGAAGGCGGGGAATGGG
This sequence comes from Natrix helvetica, assembly GCF_964273705.1. Taxonomy (NCBI): domain Eukaryota; kingdom Metazoa; phylum Chordata; class Lepidosauria; order Squamata; family Natricidae; genus Natrix; species Natrix helvetica. Next base: position 55,688,746 of record NC_138558.1, on the reverse strand, counting down.
ATCACGTGTGCTGGAGGCTGAGGCAGCCTGAGCCTCCAGCACACGTGGTCCCATTCCCCGCCTTCCTGATGACGTCACCAGCCTCACCAGCCATGAACCTCACCACACGTCACTGCATTTACTAGTTACTGAATCTAGAATGTCCTTTTTGTTAATATCTTTCCAAGATCCAGAACTTTCACTTACATTCATATAGGGAGCCTATTACACAAGCCTTTCTATTTAGATTGGCAAGTTAGAGTCTGATCTGGTGACTACAATGCAGTGGTGGGTTATGACCAGTACACCCCGGTACGGGAATACCGGTGCCTGCCGGGAGCACCAGGTACCATTCCGGTATGGTGGTCCAGAGGACCCGCCCTCCAGCCCACACTCCTTACCGATATTTGAGGTTTTTGTGGCTTCCATGCATGCACACGGAGCGTACGGCATCTGCGCAATGCTCCGCCGAGCAGCTGGTGTGTCGCAGAGGCATTGCAGGCGGTAAGTATGCATGTGCAAGCTGCTTGCATATGCACACGTATTGCGCATCTTCATGTGGTGGACACCTGGCCCCACTGCACCGTACCGGTTGCAATGGGATCCGGAACCCACCACTGCTACAATGGCACATGTAAACCCTTAGAAAGGTACATATCTCTTTTAAGGCAAAACATCTGAATGGATTATATTAACAAGTTAACATGAGCTTAATTTAAGAAGACGTTGAGGACCGTTTTTTGAATTCCAATTTTACAGTCCAAGAACAGCTCATATAATCCAATAAATAAATAATAAATAATAATTTCCATCCATGAATTTTTAGGGTTTACATCTGACAAAATAAAGAACAGCTAAGACCAAAGGATTTCAAATTTCAGATGATACTTTAAATAACTCAGAATGATTACTAAGTATCCTGTAAGTCACTGAATAATGTATAGAGGCTTTGTTACCTTATAACTTGGAGGCACTGAGCAAATTCTTCTATTTAACAGATTTAAAAGATTAGATCTTCTAGTCCATGGGTGTCAAATTCATACCATCACCTTGCCGTCACATTGCCACATTGTGACATTTTGCCCTTTGCGGAGCTGGGGTTGGTATGGTCTGCCACAAGTTTGACATCTCTGTATCTAGTCCAACCCTCTGCCCAAGCAGGAGACCCTATACCATTTCTGACAAATGGCAGTCCAGTCTCTTCTTCTTCTAGTGAGGAAGCTCCCACAACTTTTAAAGCCAAACAGTTCCATTGGTTGATTGTTCTCACTGTCAGAAAATTTATCCTTATTTACAGGTTGAATTTCTCATCGATCAGTTTCCATCCATTATTCCTTGTCTGACCTTTGGGTGCTTTGGAAAATAGCTTGACCCCCTTCTCTTTGTGGAAGCCCCTCAAATATTGGAACACTGCCATCATGTCTCCCCTGGTCCTTCTCTTCATTAGACTAGCCATGCCAAGTATTTGCAACCATTTGTTATATATTTTAGCCTCCAGTCCCCTAATCATCTTGGTTGTTTTTTCTGTCCTTTTTCTAGAGTCTCAACATCTATTTTATAGTGTACTGACCAAAAGTGGATGCAGTCTTCTAGGTGTGATCTTACTAAGGCTTTATAGAGTGGTATTAGTATCTCACTTGATCTTGATTGTATCCTTCTATTATTGTAGTTTAGGATTGCATTGGCTTTTTTGGCTACCACTCCCCAATGTTGGCTCATATTTAATTGGTCTGTCTGTCTGTCTTCATCATTATCTACCATCTGTCTATATCCATCATCTATCTCCCTTCTCACTCTTGTGGGTGGTGTGTAAATCTCAGGACCTCTACCATGCTAAGTAAATGTAGTATTTTAACTATTCCTAGCATTGCACTTTTCTGAACAGAGAGCTCTGAGGTTGTTTATGAGATCTAGTGGAGTCACTCTCCCAGCATAAAAATCACACACTACCACTACTGGGACTACTTTGGCTTTTATTTTCTACATCCTGTCTAGTTACTCCTTCAGGTCCTGGTACTTTTCCAGAATCTCATACTGATGCTGCTATCACTTGCCACCACTACATCTATAAGCTATTATTGTCTTCTAGACTGATCCTTTACTACTATCATGGTATCTGGATAATTGGTCAATACATGCCTTTTCATTTGAATCCAGAAGTCCCACAGAATCTTAGCCCTCTTATTCTCCATGACCTTTTTGGAATCTCCCATCTGGGCTTGGGAAGGCCTAATGAGCCATGCCCCGTACAGATATTCCTGTACACAATGCCAGCTACTCAATGTATGCTGTTCCACTCAGTATATGTCTTTGAAAAACAACAAGAAAGAGAAAAACAGAGTTTAGGGAACACAGTGTTCCATATACTGAATGTCATTAGAGAAAAAAAAATGTCTTATGTATTATCTTTAGCTGCATCTCAGAAAGCTATGGAAGGGACAAAACAGTTTCATTAGGAAATATGACCTATGTCTGAAGAAATCAGCAGGAAACCCCCCCCCCCATGCTTCATTTTAAGTACAACTTAAAGCAAATTATTAATTCATGATCTTGCTAGCTATGGGATATCAATGTTGCATAGTGACTACTCCATGTTCAGGATTGCTCTTCGTGCAGCACTAATTACCATGATAACATCTCAACCCTGTCACTATGTTGTCTTGGAGGCCTTCCTGCACAGTAGGCACCTTGTGTCCTGTCTAATGTAGTAGACAGTATGGGTCTGGTACTTACTGCCTTATATGTGCTTACTGTGCTTATATGATCAATGCCTCAGTGCTATCTTTTAATCCAGCCCTTGCCAGCCACTAGTAAGACTCTCAGTGTCAGTCACTCAGCTATCTGTCGATGCACATCCCATACAGGGTCTTGTCTTGCCATGGCATCAACTCTACTTGATTTTTCTCCCATGTTGCTGCTGCTTCAGGCATTTTCTTGGCAGCTCATCTTTGGGTAACAGCAATCTGAAGTACTCCTGAATTCTCTGCATTTTACCCAGGGCAGCCGTTTTAACACTCATCAGATACCACTCACCCTCTTTGCAGCTGGTGTACAAACTCTGATGAACTTGGGATAGACATCTCCATGTCTTCCTTTGACCAGCTCACAGAGTGTCTGATGACTGACAGGATATATATGTTGATGGCATGTGCCCTGTCCTTCCCGTTGAGCCAGCTCTTCAGGACCTGCCTTATCCTTTGGTGGTACTTGAATGTTGCTGTCTTTCTTACATCTTTCCAGGTGACTGTGGGACACCAAGGAACTTGTAGTTGATCTGCTATATTAGTCTTAATTATCTTAATCATCTTCCCTGTTTTTACTACAATCTGAACAACACATGTATATAGGTACATACACATACATGTGCACATACATAAACATACAGACAATCCTTTCCTGCGGCACAGAAAAAAAACTTGGAAGTCACACTTGGGGTAACTTCAGCCAAGAAACTTATCAAAGCCTATTCACTTTCTTTGTTGCTTGCATCAACTTCAACTTTGCCAGACACAAATGGGAGTGGGGTTGTTAAAGTAATGTAGGTTGTTGAACTATCTTTTGGAGTGATTTTTACCAATTTCATTGTATTTATTTTGTACAATGACAATAAAAACTATACTATTAAAAGGAGACTTAAGTAATCATTCCGAGGAACTATTTATATCCATGAAATACTCTTACAGTACCAGCAATTAGATTTGTTATGATGCTATCCTTCCTTCTAATTTTATTGAGGAGACCAGCACCCCTTTAAAAGCATTGAGGTTGCACTGTTTTTCATCTGTCCCTGTTTCTCAAGCTAGTAGCAGTCAGTATCTCAAATAATAGGTATGCAGAGAAAGGAGGAATCATGTTTACTCCTGGAACCTCGTATTTTCTCCTGTTGAATTGGCAAGATTGCCTGTTTGGCAGGAGGAATTGCTACAGAGGAAAATGATTACAAAACTTTGGCCAAGTAGATTTAGATCTCCAACAGTGCATTTTTTTCCTTCTGGATCCTATCCATTGCAGTAAATATTGAAAATCCATTTACTATCTTAAATGTCTTTGGAAGTTGATTTTTAAAAAAACAAAAACTTAGTATGCTTACAGCAGTCCATTTGACTAGTAGAAGCTTATTTCAAATACTTTTTAACAAGGCCAGGTAAGGAATAAGCTTTTTGACTTCGCTTTTTGTGGTTGCATATCAGTTGTTAGGAAGTCACATGTTGGCCACCCTTTTAGCTTGTGTCTTTTCTAATTAGATAGGTTTGGATTTTAACTTCAGAAATTGTGTGTCAACAACTGGTCTGTTCCAGTTAAATCAAAACATCTGCTCAGTACTGCTGCAGCTGGATGCTTACTCTCAAGTTATGTATAGTTCTGCAGGTGCTGGCTGATTCCTGCATCAGCCTATGAGCATAATAATTTATATTAAATTATGTATCCTATTTTCCTTCCAGGCAGATGTGTCCAAAACAGTCAATATCAATTAAAAATGAAACAAGCCATAATGCAAACCCTGATAATCTCATTGAAGTAGGAAAAAATAATTACAGCAGTATACTATATCAACAAATTAATAAGCAGAAGAAAGCCATACTGATTTAAAACTTTAAAAACAATCCAAAATAAATCTAAGTGTTTGATTTATAATAGAAGAGCAAAATTTAAAAAGTCTTTGAAAAACAACTGCTTTCAAGGAGTAGCAGAAGAAAGAGAAAAACAGAGTTTTTGGGACACAGAGTTCCATGTTTGGAATGCCATTAGAGAAAATATTTCTTATGTGTTGCCTTTAACTATCTCAGAAAGCTATGGAAAGGACAAAACATTTCATTAGATAATCTTAACTATGTCTGAGGAAATCAGCAAGAACCCTCCCCCCACCCCCACTTATCTTAAGTACAACTTAAAACAAATTATTAAGTTTACATAATGATCTTAGCAGCCATGAGAGATCAATGTTGTTTGGTGACTACTTCATGCAGCGCTAATTCCCATGATAGAAATATTACTCTGCTCCATCTACATAAGCTTCAGTTACTGTATTTTATGAAGTAGTTTTGAAAATTGCAGGATTATCTTTTGGTCACAAGTTTTGATTGTGTTTATCAAGCTCCTGGTCTATAGTGCACACTCCCATCTTAAACTGGTTAGGATTAGGATGAGAATATTTTAAGAACTATCAATGTATAGTTTAGCATTTATTGTCATTGTACAAAATAAATACAACAAAATTAGTTGCCACAGCTTTATCTTATTGACTGAATAGATGCCACAATAAGACTTTCAAATCACATGCTGCAGAGGTTGTTTCAGTTACCCTTTTTAGTTTACTAGATAATCCAACCCGATTTAGTTAACTGTTATTTTTTTTTCAGGGCAAATAAACATACTGTCAAGTTTCAAAGTGTATTCAGGCTGCTTTCATTTTTACAGATTCTTAGCTTGCCAATGAACTATGGAGGGAGGGGAAATTGGAATTGGATTTTTAAACATCAAGCAGTCAAGCTGTGAGAACCAAGGTCACATTAGCAGGTGTTTGGCAGACTTTCAAAGCATCTTCTCACAACAATATTGTGACACTTAATTGGACAATATGACCTGCATTAATTGGACAGAGGGAGTGTTCTATACTTTAATTATATTGAATTTCCCAGAAATTAGTCAGAGCTGCTTTTGTTTTCATTCCATGCCGAAATGATGTACTCAATAAAGTTTTGCATAAAGGGACTGCATCGTCTCATCAGTGCTTGTTGGGTTGGGTTCGTCAGTTGGAACCTTGACACATACTTCTAAAGTACTGAGTTATAGACAATTGTAATAGTTATTTCCTAAAAATGCCAATCTACATGTATGAATTGCAAGTGCTTTACTTCATACCAATCCAGCTTCCTTAAAAAAGTAACATATAACGTACAAAGTCAGGTGAAACAAGGAGCCTTTAGTTACCAAGGAAGTCTTTGTGGTGACACAAAGTATTTGTGGTCTATCCTACTCAAAAAAGATAATATAGGAACCTTTTAGAGAATTAGTATTGCTTTACAAAGCCTTAGTAAGACCACACTTGAAATACTGCATCCACTTCTGGTCACCACAATATAAAAAAGATGTTGAGACTCTAGAAAGAGTGATGAGAACAGCAACAAAAATGATTAGGAGGCTGGAGGTTTAAACATATGAAGAACGATTACAGAAATTGGATATGTCTAGTCTAATGAAAAGAAGCACCAAGGGAGACATTATAACAGTGTTGCAATATTTGAGGCTCTACACCTACCTAGCCCTACAAAGAAAAGGGGGTCAAACTATTTTCCAAAGCATCAAAAGGCAAGACAAGAAACAATGTATGGAAACTAACCAAAGAGAGAAGCAATTAGAACTAAGGAGAAATTTTCTAACACTAAAAGCAATCGATCAATGGAATAGTTTGCCTTCAGAAGCTATGGGTGCTCCATCACCAGAGGCTTTCAAAAAGAAACTGGACAATCATTTACCTGAAATAGTATAGGATCTCCTGCTCAAGTAGGAGGTTGGATTTGAAGATATCTAATGTCCCTTCCAACTCTATTTTTCTATATTCTCATCATGTTCATATTTATGAATAGTTGCATATGTGTTGATTCTAAAGAATAAAATTAATTCCACCATGGTTTTAATTCCTGGTTACACCATCATAATACAGTTGCTCTTCTTTCTGAATACTCTCCCTCCCCTCTCTTATACAAATATTATATATGTCAACATGTTATACAATATATTCTTCTCTTTTTTGATGGTTTCTTTTCTTAGTCTAAAACACATTTTACCAAGGATCTGTAAATTTTGGATGTTGATTTCCATAAACTCCAATAGTTGGACTGATAGGAGATAGGAAATTTAACCTAAAAATTCTGGACTCTATCACACTGATGAAGTTTTTTCTAAAGCAGAAACCCAAGGTGTCACGTGACCCTTAAAACTTTGAATATGATTTCAGGGACTTCCAAAATTTATATTTTTAATGATTATTAAATTTAATGAGTTTGAATTAGATTAATTTAAATGTAACCAAATCATGTTAAGGATTGAAGGCTTTGTTCATGGTTGTAGTCCTCTTCACCCATTTCTTTTTGCACTGGGTTCCTTGGGGCATTTACTCAATGGCCAAATGTAATTTTCTATCTAGAAAAAAAATGTGTAACCCTCTTCTAAAGCACTCAAAGCATTATCTGGCTAAAGCTCTCTTGGAAGAAAATAAAGTCTAAACCTCCATATCTTTATTTAGCTCTTCCAAAGCAAAGCAGAAAAATAGCTAAGAATGGTCAGTGATTTGAAATATGTGTGTGATTATAAGAGACTGGTATTTCTTTTTCATTGTGAAAAGTCAAGATTCACAACAATCCAAACCTGACTTTCTCTTGATGGGATCCTGTTCTAGAAAACTGGTTCTAATTTTTACCTTCTGAAAGTTTCATTGTGGTGCCTAAACTTTATAATTGAAATGACTAATAATATGTTTCCTATCCTTTTAGCTGAATTTTATTCCACTTGGGAGGTATTATGCAGATACAGATGAAGACTGAAATGTTTATGTCTATAAAAAAAATTAGAAGAGGTGTTTTTGGAATAGGCAAAGGGTAAAATCTTTTTCCCTTATTTTTTTTAACATTCACTGGATGTTAAAACTGGATAGGGATGTTTTTGACAGGAAGTACTCTTACTAATGTGGTTTATACCCTAAATGAAAGGTATTTTATAGCTTAGTATATTTATGTGGACCGCATTAATGTGAAGGAAAATGTGACCACCTCAGTAAGATCATCTCAGGGTTAAAATAAAGCACATTTCTGAAGAAGAAAAAAGTAGAATATGGTAACTGAAATACATACACACATACACAGACAGAGAGACAGAGAAACAGAGAAAGAGAGAGAAATGAAGGAGAGAGATTGAGGGAGAAAGAAAAATATCTGGCATAGCATCTGGGCTATAAAAAGGTTGATAATCCCTAGATGGCAGAAAAGAAAAAATATTTTTTTTCTTGAATATATTTGCGTTATTTAGTGGTCTCTGGATTTTGAGTCCAAGAGAGATACATTTGATGTAGTACAATAAACCATACTTTGAAGAAAACACGGTAATCTGGATTCATGCAATAAACAATGTCATAATCCCAAAGTTTCAAATATCTAATGTGTCACTGCGTTTATTTGGTTTGCCAGCTGTGCTTACATTCTGAGTTATACGGTAGAATGAACTGTCTCTAATCTCTAAGCTTCACTGCGCATGTCACACATTCTTTCACACCTTTGCTTTACTTTCTTTTGTCTGTCTGCCAAGGCAGACAGGAAATTTTGCCAAGATGTAATCATTAGCTTAGTAAGTTTGTATTTTTACTTTCTTTACAATAAAATGTTTTCCTTAGAATATATCTCGGGCTTATTTTGCTTATTTAAAAAGTATGCTTCAAGGAAATGCCACGATTCATATCTCATTAAATTTCAGGGCTTAATTCACACCCCGACATAATGGATGGCTAATCCATAAATATTTAATAAACATTAATGTAGGACATGAAAGTGAATATAAAACCTTGAGACTACAGATTTGAATCAGAAACTCTTGCAAAGGCAGCAAACCTTCTTGCTAGTAGGCAACCATTGTGATTACTGTGGTAATGTATACTTACTATTATTATTTTTTTGCAAAAAAAAGTATTTTATAAAAACTGTACATTTTCACACATACAGAGTCTCTCCAGACTCTCACTAAGCATGAAAGTAAGAGCAATTCTGCATTATTTTATGATCCAAACAGTGGTGGGGTTCAAATAATTGAATAACCGATTCTCTGGCCTAATGACCAGCTGGGTGGTCATGTGACTGGGTGGGTGTGGTCAGTTTCATCCTTAGAAAATTTCTCCTAAATCCAACTCACAATAAAATAGCACTGTTCCAATATTTAAAAGAGAAGAGAAAAATTGGAAGGGATTATTAGCTGGAGATAAATAAGAAAGATGTAGACAGAGACAAAGACCCAAGGCAGGAGTTTGGGAAGCAAGTCAAAAAACAAATAAAAATTGAAATATTAAAGTGGGCAAGAGATGATGGTTAGAAAGGGAAGGCTGTTTAATATAAGATTGGCTTTATTGAGAGCTAGAATAGAGGCAGAAATAAGATCAAGGGGGAATATTATTATACATATTTTTATATACTAAAAGTAATAACTAGTTGTAAAGATTACATGTTGAAAGATGGTATAACTGTGTAGATTTAAATAATATTGTTATTGCTATTAGAATGGCGCACAAACCCTGAACAGCTAAACAATGAAGGAACACACTCTAATACAAATATGCATTATAACACCACAATTGTAACCACAAGTATGATTAATGTAACAATTATTATTATTATTATTATTATTATTATTATTATTATTATTATTATTATTATTATTATTATTAGTATTTAAATGGATGACATCCAGTTGCCTCACTGTTCATATAATGATATTGATGTATATCCATGAAGAAGAAGAAGAAATTTGGGTGCTCCATTGCACACAAGCAACACAGTTACAAGATAATTTGAAATCTTTACAGTCTAATACTGTAAAATAACTCTGAAATGCTGAAAATGCAGGATCAAAATGTATAAACATAGAAACAGCATTGCAGCCCTATTCCAAATTAATAAAATCAATCCTTCTAATTAGAATGTGTATTTAAAAAGACATAAGAAATCTGACAAGAAACTCCTACTCTGTATTAACATTTTTAAAACTTCTTCCCTGGCCTAATCCTGTCAAGAACAAGGAGTGATTCAAGCTAGAAATAAGGAGAATTTTCTGACAGTGAGAACAATCAACCAGAGACAACTTGCTTTCTGAAGTTGTGGGAACTTCATCACTGGAGGCTTTCATGAAGAGATTGACTGCCATTTGTCAGGAATGGTGTAGGGTCTCCTGCTTGAGGGGGTGGGGGCGTTGGACTAGATGACCTACAAGGTTCCTTCCAACTCTGTTAATCTGTATGATCTGAAAGTTTCTATTGTTTCTGTGCTGACTGCATTCCTGTGGCTTTGTTATCACAACTAAGTATTTGCCTGTTAAATGGTTCTTGGCTGTCTGCCTGGAGCTATTAATTGAAGGGAGAGAGAAGTAAAGACAACCTCTTTCACTTTATTTTCCTCCCTGAGTTTTAAAGGGGCTAGAATTTTTCTGCTGAAAAATGGCTATTCAGTTATTTCTTCTCCCACCCACCCCCACTCCTTCCTTTGGTTAATTACAAATGAGTAGGAATGTCTGTGTGAGCTACTGGAATAGTTAGGCAGGCAATCAGGCAGGCAGCCTTGATTATTCAGCCAGTTCACAGAACTCTACAAAGAGTTAAGAAACGGTTCTCCCAAACCGGTGTGAACCAGCTGAATCCCACCAATCCAAATAATGCTAGCTCACAAACACACACCCACCCACACACACTCCACAAACTGAAACTGATAGAAATATTGCTGCACTTTAGTTCTCCCCCAAAAATTTCTAGAGTTCAGAAAGTAATTTCTCATTATAAGTGGATAGCAATATTTCTCTTTGTACATGGAATAAAACAGTCACTTTATTCTAACATTAGAGAACATTAAAAATAGAAGTTGCCGCATATTCACAATGAGGTGTTCCTGAATGACTAAACCCACACCATAATCTCAGTTTGAAATGACTAAACAGCACTTTGCTGATTGACTAATGCTGAAAATCTTATTTTCCCCCCTACAATTAAGTGAAACCTGTAATACAGTGTAAAAGAAAGTATAATCACTTTCTGTAAAGCAATATGAATCATTTGTAACTAAGAAGTTTTCAACTAACTTCATAGTGCTTGCATTGAAAAAGTTTGCCGTTCCAGGAAATTGCGCAAGAGGTATAAAAAGAAGTTTCAAGTTCCTGAATTCACATATTGCTTCAGGAAAAAAAATGGTTTTGTGTTATTTCATTTTTGAAAGAACTGTTATGTATTTCCAATGTAATTCAAAGGTAGATTTTACAAAGCAAAAAAAATCATGTTGCCATGAAACAGCACAGAGGTCTGACACGTTTAGAAAAGAAAATGTATTGCTTATTTCGATCCCTCTGCTTCCGGTCTCTGGGGATGACGGACATGTTGTCTGCCATTTGCTGTCTTGGTGGGTTCCCCCTGACTCAGGGGGGGGCACAGGGTGCCTTGTAGGGGCGTTCTGCCAAAGGGGCGGCTTGCTGGAGCCCCCTGGAGCGGCGGCGGCCGCAGGGGGCTGCCAGCTTTGCCCTAGGTGCCGGGAGGCATAGGGGGTGCGCAATCCACGTGCGCCTTCGCCCTGAGGAGATCGGAAGAAACGCTCTACGTGAAGGCAACAGCTGAAATGCGGTGAGAGGGGAATTCCCCCGGGGTCTCTCTTTTTCTTCTCGGAGCAATACGTAAATAAGGATTAGCAGCTTCCCTAAGACTCTTCGATCTTGGAAAAGTGTTAATATTGGAGAGGGGGCTTTCTCCCCCCCCCTTGGAAAAGCGGCTTTACACGATCTCACTCTCGGAGGAGAGTGAGAGAATTGGAAAAAAAACCTTTTGATATTCACTTCTTTCAAGCAATGGGACAATGACTTGCTAGAACAATTGCGAAAGAAAGAATGTGAGCTGACTTTATAAACTATGAATGGAAACTTTTTGAATGGTTGTTCTCTGACCCCCTGGGAGGGCTGAGCCAAAATGGAGTTTCTCCCTCCTTTTCTACTGCTGTTACAAATGAACTTTGCACCGCCCCGAGTCCCTTTTTGGGAGAGGGGGCGGTCTAAAAATCTAAGAAATAAAATAAACTGTCACTTTTGAAAAATTTTCTGGGTTGGAATTACTATACCCCAGAGGCATCTCTTCGTATAATCTTCCCTGGGCTGGAAAAAATTAATTTTAATTGGCGGGGAGCTGTATTGAAAGACTAATATCCCACATTGGACTTTGCCTGCCTGTGGATCTCCCCTGATGGTGCACTTCTGCAAACACCATTTTTTCTGTCTAGACTTATAACTTTCTCTGAGTTTTGCAATGCCTGTGAAAAAGTCCCCCCCCCAAACCAGCGTCGGCTCCAACATCCTCTGTTTCAAGTCCTGTTCCCCAACAAACACAATTATCTTCCCTTTTACAACCTAAAGCTTCTGAGGGGGAACAGCTGTCCCAAGAAATGTTTCACCAAATGTTCCAGATGCTTATAAAGGGACAGGATGAAATTAAAAAGCAGTTGGCAGACTTAAAGGAACAACTCAGAGAGAATCAACAACAAACTTCACAAAATAGACAGAAAATAGACGCCCTGGAGGAGGGTGCTGTGGGGATGAGAGAAGAGGTGAAGGCACTGCAAAAAGATAATGCTGGAATTGAAAATTATATCGAAAAAATGGAATTTGAAAGGATGTCTTTCTTTCTTAGATTTCAAAATATACCTGAAATGGAGGTGAAGATTTAAGAGAGACTATGATAACAATCTTAGCAGACTATATCAAGAGAGATAAACAACAGCTAGGGTGGGATATTGACTTGATATATAGAATTAATTCAGCATATGCTAGAATACACAATACTCCAAGGGAAGTTCATGTTAAATTTTTTAGAAAGATTACAAGAGATGAGATTCTAAGGGTTCAAAGGGGCGAACCTTTAAGATATAAGGATAAAGAAATAACCATTTTAAAACAGATACCAAAAAGAATAAGAGATAAGAGGAATAAATTTTACTTTTTAACTAAAAAATTGTATGAAAAAAATATCTGGTTTAGATGGTTAATTCCAGAAGGGTTGTTGATTTTCTGCGAGGGTGGTAGAGTGAGAATTAATACAGTGGTGGAGGCGGAAGCCTTCATGGAAAAACATAAGATCCTTCTAGACGGAACAAGTGACAGTGCGCAAGATATGAAAGGGGGAGGGGCCATGGCTCAGCCAACACACAGGGGAGAGGAGGCAGCAATGAGACTCAGGTCACAGAAATGAATTAAAAGTACATTGCAATTGTTAACATAATGAAATGGTTAGAAGTGATATAAAGTATGATTGAAGATGTTAAAGAATTTGAGGTAAACCTAAACTTAAGGTGACCAACCGTCCTCCTTTAGGGAGGACAGTCCTTCTTTTGTAAGTTCTGTCCTCCCTCAAAAAGTGTCCTCCTACATGTCCTCCTTTTCGATATTTGAAGACTAATCTGTTGCACGTTATGTGACATATTTGTATTTGACATGACAGTTCGTCAAGACTCGGTATAGTGCGGTATAAGACATGATTATGAGACGCATGCGCTCCGCACGGGAGACCTTGAGAGAGAGCGCCGCGTGCAAGTAGCTTTGTTTACTTCTTACCGAAACACAACACGGCACATACACACGCAGTAGACTCATGGCACGTCGGCAATTGAATGACTCATGGTAATTATTTCTTTCTCAGTGAATATTCAATTATACAGAGGTAAGTACAATTCACGTTTTATTTAACAGTTTTTAATGGTGTTTTTTTTACTTCATTGCAAGTATATTGAACAGATATTAAATCTTGTGTTGAATTTTTATCTAAAGAAATGCTAGACATTAAAATAGACGACAATTGTCTCGTTGAAGAAATTAGAAGACTGAATGTATATTTAAATTCTGAAAAATTAATACAATGGGAAAATCAACATGTTGAAATTGATAAAAGATGGGTGGATATTTTCAGCCATTTCAAAAATGAACATATTCCATGTGAACATTTATTTATACTTGTTCAATTTACGTTGTGCTGCCCTGGAACTAATGCAGCAGTTGAAAGAGTTTTTTTTCAATTGCCAATGATTTTTCGACAAGTGATAAATCGAGATTGAATGTTGATACTCTAGCTGCAGCACTTGCCGTAAAATTCAATATGAAGGATATTTCTTGTTCAGATATTTCCAATATATTGTTAGAAGATGATACATTGACAAAAAATATTAATTCAATGGAAAAGTACTCATTTAAATAATAATTAACAGGCATGTAAGCATAATTAGAATATAAAATGTTGCAAATGTTTTATTATGCATATATCATATTTTAGTGTATTATTGTTGCAATGAATAAAATATTTCTTTTATTTACGATATATTTTTTCCAATTTATTTGTCCTCCTTTTCATTGTAAAAAAGTTGGTCACCTTACTAAACTGCTAATATGTATGTAATAATGATATTTTGATATATATAAAATAAGAGAGAGATGTAAGATCTCGGGGGAGCACCACCTTCCGTATGATGTAGCTGTCAAAAATTTTCTCCACACTTATGTACCCTTTCCCCCAAAATATTTGTAAAAACCAATAAAAACTTTTTATAAAAAAAATATTAAAAAAAGAAAAGAAAATGTATTGCTTATTTTTAGGTATCATTTCTTTGGTTTGGTTGAATTTGTTAATCAGACAAAAGGCTTTATTTATATTAATTTGCAGGAAAACTACGGTATTAACTGTCTAATAGTAGCAAAATAATATATTTATACAGTAAACCAGTATACAGACTTAGAATTAGCAACCATATTACTTAGGTAAAACTTCTCTCCACATAAATTATTAAGGGTCCCAAACATCATTAGCAAACATATTGCACAATTCTCTCTTCCAAATCTTGAGAGAAAAAGAATAAACCAGTTAATTAAGTAAGAACTGGGTAACGTGGCTCTACCAAACACCATCTTCCTAGCCATCTCTTTTGACAGCATTTACACGAGTTATTGTACCAAACATGGTGCAAATCCTGGACATAACAGGAAAGAGACAAAGTGACAGAGTTAGCTTTTGGCCTCTTGGCACCTCTTGCTCAAAGCTTTTTCTCTTGGACAATTCCAGCCCATCTGAGTATAATTGCCCTTAATCTTTTTCTCCAAGTAATTTTTATTAAAGATTGTAATTACAATAATAAAAATGATAGTGTTTCCCCAAAAATACAACCTACACCAAATACAAGCCCTAGCCTGTTTTTGGGGGGATAGACCTAATATAAGCCCTGCCCCCCAAAGTGGGCATGGCCAACACAGGAGGCAGCCCTTCCCTTCCCTGGTAACCTCATGGAGGCTAGGTCCCTTTAATTGTGGCTGCGCAGATTAGTTAAAACAGCAAGGGCTGGGAACTGCCCCTCATTCTATCTATGGGTGCCTGGGGGTGTTTCTAGTGCACTCTTGCCAGCCCCAGCCCTGCCCGCAGTGCGAGGCAATCTCTCAGCCAAGGGCTCCTCTCTTTCACAGCTCACCTTGTGGCTCTGGAGCAGGCAGCTCCCACAGTTTGCACTCCTCCAGGTCCGGAACTCGGGTCTTGTTCAGGCTGCTGCTACAACGAGGCAGAAAGCTGTGGGGAGTGTCAGAATCGACTCCCTCTGCTTCTGCCTAGCTGCTGGGCCTGCTGCACCTGTTGCTGCTGGCCTCACCTTTCTGGCTGCACTGCTCCCAGCAGCCCTGTTGGGCTGATCTTGCCTGGTGTGGGGCAACTTGGGCCAGATATCCAGAGCCCCTTCCTCACTGCCAGCCTGCCAGGCTCCCCTTTGCTAGCAATCGCACTGCCCTGCGTGAGTTCTGTGGTGGCCCTGCAGCAGGAGGGAGGAGGGTGGGGGAGAGTGTTCCTTCCTCCTTTGTACCCCAAAACCCCATCTTTCCTGGCTGCCAAGTCCCCAGCCTTCAACCCTCTTGCTGGAGTCAGACATGCAACTCAAAGTTATCCATGGAAGCCTCCCAGTTCAGTGCTCTCCCCCAACTTTGGAGAAACACTCCACTTTCCCCGCACAGGATTGCAAGGCTTGAAGGCTTTGGATGGAGCATTCGGCACAAGGAAAGGACGATTGGCAGGAAAATGGGGGTGGGTGAGCTGTGGGGAGTTCTGGGAGTTGAAATCCACAAGTCTTCAAGCGGCCAAGCAGTTGCCCATGCTGCCACTGGCCTTGTGGGGGCTCTTTGCCCTCCTGGCAGTGCTGCTCTTGGCTGCCTTGCTGAGCTGCTCCTGCCTGGTGCAGAATGAGTCGTCCCAGATCAAAAACCTATGGAGCACCACCAGCCACCTGTGTCTTTGGACTGCTCAGTGCCGACCTGCATGCCTACTCAGGGCTGTAGGTGCTGTGCTACTGCTATGCTGAGTCCGGTGCTCTTTGGGCCCTGGTGGACACTGCAGCTCTCTTTCCAGCTGGGCATGGGGTAGCTCCAGCAGGAGGAAGTGAAGGCTGCTGAGTTGCAGCTGGGGCTTGGCGGTGGGCTGGGCTGAGCAGAAGGTGAGGTGGCTGCTGCCACAGGTGACACAGCCTGCCTTGCACAACTGGCAAGAGAGCTGCAGTGCCCAAAGATGGCAGCGAGCAAGGCAGTACAGGTGCAATGGCTCCACCGATGGACACTTGCAAAGGGGCCCTAACAGGTCAGCAGCACTCCAGAGGTTTTTGATCTGGGACAACTAAACCCTTACCAGGCAGAAGCAGCCCAGCAGGATAGCCGAGAGCAGCACTGCCAGGAGGGCAAAGAGCCCCTAATAGGCCAGCAGCAGTAAGGCAGCCGCAGCCAGCACGCTGCCCACCATGGTCAAGAAGTGTCCCAGTAGCAGCTGGGTCAATAGGCAGGGCAAATGGTGGCTAAGAATTAATATTATTTCTCAGAGATCCCAGGTATGATCTTCTTCATGTTGTTGAAGTAGAATTCCTATCATTGTCACTGCAATGGGAGGTAGAATTCATACTACCAGGAGAGTGAGTCTTGTCTATATTTCAATTAAATAGGAAAGGACTTTCTTATACCATTTCATTTTTGTGAACGGTCATTAACTTTTGATGATTTTCATTGTCTCCCAACATTTCATTTTTTAGTGTTCTGTTTTGGTAGCCCACAACCAATATAGAATATATAAAAGCCTCTTGTGGGATACTCCTCTATACTTCTCAGAAAACAGATTGCAATCCCTCAAACTCACACTGAAACTTGAAGTCAATGAAGTGGTGATCCTAAAATTTTATATGCCGCAAACCTCACATCACAAAAAAATTCTTCTTTCAAAAGAAGCTGTAATAGTAAGTGAGAATGATCTTGACAGATAAAAGGGAGAGCTGCAGACTACACAACAATAAGATAAGAGGCAACTGAATCTACTATACCAGTGATGGCGAACCTGTGGCACGCGTGCCACAAGTGGCACGCGGAGCCATTTGTCAGGGCACGCGAGGCGCTGCCCTGTCAGCTGGCCAGTCACTTCCGGTTTGCGCGGAGAGTCATTTTAAGCGCTCCGAAGGCTTCAGGGAGGCCTCCGGACGGTCCCTGAAGCCTTCGGAATGCTTTAAATGACCCTCCAAGCAACCCGGAAGTCACTTCCGGTTTGCTCGGAGGGTGCTTTTAAGCGTTCTGAAGGTTTCAGGGAAGCCTCCGGACGGTCCCTGAAGCCTCCGGAGGGCCTCCGGGGGGGTGGGGGAGGCTCTTTTCGCCCTCCCCAGGCTCCTATAAAGCCTCTGGAGCCTGGGGAGGGCGAAAAAAGCATGTAAAAATGGGGGGCGCGCATTGTGCATGCATGCACACTGGGGGGGGTCACGCGTTGCATTATGGGTCCGGCACGCCCGCACACAAACCCCCTGCGCTCCCCCCACTTGTGGCATGCAAGCCAAAAAAGGTTCGCCATCGCTGTACTATACTAACGGAATGGAAGTATGACAAATGAGACTAGTGTATTTGACTTTTAAGATGATTGTAAAGGGAAGATATATATTTTCAAATTTGCAAGATTCTGTTAAGGAAGTAATACAATAACATTGGAACTAGTACTTCCAATGGACTACCTTGCAATGCTGACAGAAATTCACTTTTGTTACTACTAAACAATTCTTCCCCAAAAAAATTCCAGGAAATCTGAATTAACTTTTATAAGGTTATACATAATTATTAATAATGCTAAAATAAAAGAAATCATATATAAAATGGAAATAGCACATTTACATCATTATTGTGAATAACCAAAACCTGGCTACAAAGATTATCATATAATATTAATTACTTTTTTGAATAGGTTAGTTTTATTCCCCAGCATATGTTATTTCTCCAATCATCAGAAAAGTAAGCAATAAATAATTCATGAGGTTTCAGAAGAGCAAACAGTTTAGGGAAATTTAAAAGGTGAAGCACTTTCAGATCTCTATCTTAAATGTTTGCTTATGTTGATTATAAATATCACCACACATTCCATCTCTTCCCTTTCCTTCCTTCCTCTCACATGAACTCTCTGTTTCTCAAAGACATAAATATTCTATGGCAGTATCTGAAATAATCTGGAGTAGATTAATTGCATTATGAAGAATTTGTTCATTTTAAGTGAGTAACTATAGATATATATAGAATAGAGAATCAGCTGTTCCTCCCAATATAACCATTTTTATCTTCTTCCTATCAGGAATTTAAACAAACAAAAGAAAAAAGTAAATAAAATAATTTATAGATCTCCAGTTGGTTGTTCTACAATCTTTAAAAAAATAACCTGATCCTACAATAGTTAATTCTTAGAATAACTTAGAAGAGAGGCAAAAAGGAACTTTAGGCAACAGTATAGTCTACTTCCCTGAAGCTGGATCATGCTTATTTTCAATATATGACAAATATAATACATTGCCATTTGGTCATCAAACTTTGTGGATATATGTCACCTTTCCTGTGGGAGCTGCATTGGCTCCCGATTTGCTTCTGGTTGCAATTCAAGTGCTGGTCCTTTAAAGTCATTTATGGTTTGAGACTCTTCCTGGTTACATCCACTTGACCTATTAGAGTGGGAAGGCAGGCAATGTTCCACATTATAAAACTTGCTAAAAATATACATGTCAGACTTGGCTTTACTCTGATATATTTATGAATATATAAAAGTGCCTAAAGGATGTGTTAATTACACTTTTTAAAAAAATAGCAAGCTTTTTTTGCATGTAACATTCAATAATCTCATTTTGTGCTATTTCCCTTATACATTTTTATACAGTAGTTTCTGTCATATGTAACTTTGAGCTAAAGTGAGAATTCTGCAAAATTTATAAAATGGAAAAAGAAATATGAAATACTCTTAAGGAGTTTTCAAACCAAAAACAAATATTTTCAATAATTGTGCAGCTTATAAACATGACGCAAACATTTAAAAAAAAATTCCAATTAATTTTGCTTACATTTTCAACATCCTTGAATAGTTAAATCCTGAAATTAATGGGAAATTGAAACAGTGACACTTGCTAGATTGTGCTCTTAGAGTTAATATTTAAAACAATTTATCATATTTAATTAGCTACACATGACACTTATAAAACAGTCAGGAATTATGCCAGATTGGCCTTTCTTTAGGTGAGATAATAATTTCAAAAACATTCATGCCAACATAACAGGTGACATGATTTTTGGTAGATAAACAGCATTTTAAAACTTAAAGTCATCAGTAATCAGCTGTGTAATGAAATATACCATCATGACTCAGAAAAATGGCATGGTAAGAGGAGGAGCCGAAGTCGCGACGACACGAAGTGTGATCTCAATGCTCTGAGATCTCAGTCGACACTTTTGCCACTGGGTGGTCCAAATGGACCTAAACTGTCCCGTAGAGATGGTGAACAGGAAGAATATGTCTTGCTGATCTCAGGGACATCGCAAAGTCCCTGATCGATCCAAGAGAAGGTCTTCAAGCCGGTGACAAAAAATCCAGCCATTTGGCTGATGAAGTCGGGGCAGCTCCAAAACAGAAGGATACGGAAAGAGAAAGTGTTTCCACCTGGTGAGGAATTTTTACCGTTTTAAAAGTGACTGCCTATAAAAAACTTAAAATAAATTTAAATTGGAGAACAGAAGAAATAAGCAGCAGAATTAAATTTGGAATGGTTTTTGACAGTGAGTCTTTTTTTTTTAATGCTATCTTCACATATGGAATTTATGTAAGACTTTTAAAATGAATGGATTAAGCCTTCTTCTTCTATTTTTCTTTTTTTTTATTACTCTTTGTAACCTATGGTCTAAACTTCTCCTCTTTCATTACTGTGGGTGTTTTTCTAACTCATTTAAGAATTGGACTTTCTTTTCAACTTGAAATACAAAAAAGATATTTTTTTTAAAAAAATTGCAACATTGTAACAATAACACTGCTACTTCGGCGGCTAGAGCTTTGTGTATTGGGAACAAAACACTTTATTTTCTTTCACTGATTATCTTGGCTTGGCACTTCAAGGTCTCACTGCTTGTTTATAGAGAGTGATAAGAAGAACAGCACACAAAAGTTTCTTTGAAGTATTTCTAACCAGAGAAAGGTGAAAATGAAATGATTATTGTGAATCGATGCTTAACCTTGATTAAAACCTTCTAAGCTGGAATAGCAGTGTTTATTAGCTGGAGATAATGGCAAAATTTCAACAGCAGAAAGAAGTTTTAAGTCTGCAAAAGATATTCTCAGAAATACAGAAATTGTCAAATACACGTGAGAGGATAGAGAAGAAGTTGGATGACTTAGTGCACTTAACAGCAAAATATGATGGAAAAGTTGAAGATGTTCATCAAATGGATAAAGTGGCGGTTAAAATCCAAATAATCGAAGAGGAAAATGAATATAAATTAAAATTGCTGATATTTATGGTGATTGGTTTGTCTCTGAAAGAGGAATTAAATGGAAGGGAAACCTACCCCAGATGGCAAGATACAGAAGAAGAAAAAATAAAAGAATTTATGAATTTAAAGAGAGAAATCTTATTAGCAATAGTTTTGACAACACCACCGACAATCAAAGATAAGCTGATTAAGGAAACAGAAGAAGGGCATCGAAATTACATGAGAGATTTTATAAGCAAAGAGTTGCTAAGAGGAGTCCATACAAAGTTGATTAAAGAGATGATTAGAGGATGATACCACAAATAGCAGAAGATATGAGACTGTTTTGCTACTGGAAAGATACAGGTTGATAGATGGAAGAGTATAATTTAAAACTAGTTAAACTTAGTGAAATGTAGTGATAATAGATATAGTTAAACAAATAATTGATAATGATAATAATGTATACAATGTGTAGTGTCATGATAAGCAATAATGGAATATGAATATTGAATGGTACCTGTTGTGGCCCAGCAGGATCTGATTCAGCTGCTGATGGACTCGGATAGCGAGGGATCATTTGAGTCTGCCCTGGATGATGTGGAGGACCCTGTGCAGGGTTCAGATTCAGAGCAGGGACCAGAGGGGCTGGTTGGCCACCAGGAGGCGCCTGAGGCACAGAGCAGTGGGGAGGATCAAAGGCAGTTTGTCCCTGATGCTAGACTGAGAAGGGCTGAGAAACAAAAGCAGCAATTACGTAGCCAGACGCATAGAAGATAATTCAGCACAGGTGATTGTGGATTGGCCCCTCCCAAGAGAGCTTATAGATGAGGCGTTGGGAGGGGATATTTGCAGGAAACAACCGTTCAAAATTAGCAGTGAAGAAAGTCTATGTCTTAGAGCCGTGTTTCGTTGGGAATATCTGGTTTGTTTTTCTTGTATGTGAGTTATCTGGGCCCTCAGCCAAACGGTTTGTTATCTTGCAATTAAACAGTGGCAAACAGCTAAGCTTGTGTTCTGGCTTGTTCACAGGCGTAGAGAGAGGGGGGTCAGAACAGGTACCCATGAAAGGAAGATTAGAAATTCTTTTGGATTATATATAAAGGTTAATAAAAAAGAACTAAGTTAGATATAGTTAAGTTTTGAATATTAGGGGGGAAATGTTATGATACAGGATATAGTTAAATAAAGGAGGGATAATGATAATAACGTATATATAGGTATGGGTACAACATAAGGAAATTGGATGTAAATTGCAAATAATGATTTGGAAAGAAGGATTAGAAAATTTTGTTATTGAATATTATGCATGTTTAGCTAGAATAGGATATAAAGATTCAGTGTTATTGGAGGATTTTAGAAAGAGTAAATGAAATGCCAGTATGTGGTTATGTATTAAATCTTGGTATATTCTATGATGGACGTTTAAACAATTATAGTCAAATGAAAATTGAGGTATGATAATGGCAACATGTATAAATATCTGAGTTAAACTACTTGAGTTAATATGAATTATGTTTGTTGACTGTGGAAGAGATGCACATAAGCCTTTTGTAACCAACTGATACATTTTCTACAGTATGTAAAGGACGATGTGTTGTGTTTCTCTTGAAAAATAAAAATAAAACTTTTTTATAAAAAAGAAAATGGGATGGTAAATGGCAAGGACTGGCTTAGCAAAATATCTAAAAATACAAAGGTAGCAAGGAAGTGAAAATCCAGCAATCTAAAAAGTGCCAAAAACTCAATACACAGCAAATAACATATGCCTAAGTTGATAATGAAAGCAAAGCCTATTAATTGTGCCATACAAATTCAAGAATGATTTTATCTTGGAACATTTCTTCGTCAGTTGCATCTCAAATGAACTTGTTACAATATGCTTAATGAAGGATGGTCTCTTAAGAAATATTGCTCCCCAAATTTGATTGGTATCATGTTAATGAATTAATCTGACTTTTGTTTTATTGAGCCTGCTGCACTGGCTCATGAACATAATTCAATTGTTAGTTTTTACATTTAAAGTCTTGCAACTCAGTTCCTCCCACATGAAATTGATTTTAACTGGCTGTCCATGACTCTGCTTCCCAAAGTCTGCTAGCAACAATCTGGATGGCTTCTTCTGCCCTAGCATTCCATTTGTAGAACTCCTGTCCCTAACATCCCAAAAACTTTCCTTAAGTGTGCTAAGGTTAATTGAATTCAAGAAGAGGAAGATCACAAATTAAACAAATTGCTTTATCATGGAGTGCTGTAGATTAACTAAAATGTTCCTCTCATTTCAATTGTATTTAGAGGAGGAGGAGGAGCTTCCTGGAGGATGGCGGTCGGCCTCTGAGCTCCGTGTTTTCTCGGGGCTCTTTTTGACCTGGGCTGGGTGCTGCTGGCCCTTGGACGAACTGGAGGACCACAAATCTGCCCAATGACCACCCTGGCTTATCTCTGGACCCTAGTGGACCCCCAGGGTGGCCGGACGGCACAGAGGAGCGGAAGAAAGTAAATCGGTTTTTGAAAATCTGAAGTGAGCTGGGAAATGGCGTTCGGCGTTCGGGCGCGTCGGCTCACTCCTGGGGATTGCAGGCGTCGACGGCTGCTGGAGCTGGCGCCTTGGCGTTTTGATATTTCGATCTATTTGGTCGGCGTTTGCGGGCGTTAGTGACGGGGACACGATGGCGTCCCATACGAGAGAAGGCGGAGGGAGGCGTTGGTTGGCAGAGGCGGCCCGGAAGACCATCGGGGGCTTTAAACATCAGTCCCCCGACCCGTTGGACCCGCCGGGAGCCCCGAGCCTTCTAGAAGCCCAGTGGAGATCGTGGGAGGTTGGAGCTGGGCGTGAAACATCTGAGTTGTGAAACATCTGAGTTGCCGGAGCTGTTGGATTTGTTGGAGGGCGCCGGAGTGAATAACAGAGGCCTCCTGAAATGGCGCGGAGGCGACGCTGGAGCTTGAAAGGTGCACGGTGAGCCGTCGACACCACCCCCCTCCCCATTAGGGATTATCCACTTGCCTTCGTATAGACTCTGAGAACTCTTACCATCTGGGGCTTGGAAGAACTGCGGGGAGCTATTTGAACTCCCCCCCCGCCGCTATGAATCATCTGCTCACCCTCTTATGGATTTTTAAGAACTGCCTAACCCCCTACTATGGGCCCTATTTATTTTTAGCTACTTCTACCTATTTCTTTCTCCATCCCTCTCTCTCTCATTTTGTTATCTTGGTTGCCGTTCTGTTATGATTTTTACGGGTAGACTTATTTAACACCTCAGCACCCAGAATCCATCTTTAGCCCGGTGTATTTACTATTTATCATTTGTCATGTATGCGAGGTCTGACCTTATTTTATTGTGGGAGTCCCCCCTCTCGCAGTTATGTCCTCCTGCCCTTTCTAGGACCCACCTCGAGGACGGGTTTATTAACCCAGAGAGGTGGAGGAAGCGCACATTGAGGGTTTTTTTAATAAATTCTTTTTTAAAAATTGTAAGGGGTTCCAGGGGTGGGGGGGGGGAACCAGTCAGGAGGGATGGAAGAGCCAGGCACCTAGGTGTGGTCAAAAGAGGAGGGAGCGGAGTGGGGGAGGAGAGGGAAGATAGCATTCCTGTGCAGGGCTCCTTAATACCAACGGTCGTGGGGAGGGGCAGGTGCGAGGACAGTTTAAGAGCGCGTAGTCGGTTGGGAGACCGGGGTTTTTGGTCATTCCCGGTCGTTTGTACCAACCCCTGCATACTAGGTGGTCAGGATCTACAGACCCAAGGCCTGAGACTGCTGTTATGCAATGCGAGGTCCGTTGTTAATAAGGCCCCCCTCATCCACGATCTAATTTTGGAGGGGGAGCCGGACCTCGCCGGAATAACCGAGACCTGGTTGGGCCACGAGGGAGGTCTACCCCTTGTGGAAATGTGCCCGCCAGGCTATCGAGCATTTCACCAGCCTCGGGCCCAGGGAAGGGGCGGCGGGGTAGCAGTGATTATCCGGGAAGACTTAGAGCCGAGAGAGTTCACCGTGCCGCAGACATCCGGGTGTGAGTCCCTCGTCGTGAGATGGGGCCCAGGGAGGCAGTTGGGCCTGCTGATAGTATACCTGGCTCCTCGCTATACCTCAGCGGCCCTGCCCGAACTCCTTGAGCTGATCTCATCGGTGGCGGTTGAGACCCCCAAACTTTTAGTGATGGGGGATTTTAATCTGCCGTCGATGGGAGAAGCGTCTGAGGGGGTGCGGGAGTTCATGGCTTCCATGACAGCCATGGACCTGACCCAGTTAATTCAGGGCCCTACTCACGAGGGAGGCCACACCCTGGACCTTGTTTTCGTCTCTGGCCAGTGGATGAGTGATCAGGGAATAGGGGATCTAGACATTATTCCCCTGTCATGGTCGGATCACTCACTTCTCCGGCTGGACTTCCCTGGTGCTACCCCCCGCCGCGAGGAGGCGGAACTGGAAGGTATTAGATGGTATTAGAGCGCCTGATGGAACCAGATAGGTTCCAGACGGAACTTGGGCCACCTCCTGTGGACCTGACCCGCCCCCGAGTGGAGGACCTGGTAGACGCATGGAATAGTGCGACTACCGGGGCCCTAGACCGGGTGGCGCCTTTGCGGCCTCTCCTGCGGCGATGAACCACCCTGGCACCTTGGTTTACCGAGGAGCTAAGGGTGATGAAACGCCACAAGAGACGCCTAGAGAGTTGTTGGAGATCCTCCCGTTCCGAATTTGACCGAGCACAGGCACGAGCCTATTTGAAGACGTACCTCGTGGCATTAAGAGCGGCCAAACGTCAACATTGTGCCGCTCTTATTGCGTCTGCAGATAACCGCCCTGCCGCCCTGTTTCGGGTGACCCGCTCCCTCTTGTTTGAGAGACCACGGGAAGCCCCATTACAGGGCAGAGCAGAGGAGTTTGGGAAATATCTACAGGACAAAGTCGCTCAAATCCGGATGGGATGGGCCCCTTTCAGTGGTTCAGTAGAGACGCCCGTGGCGAGTCTTGAGGGACCGTTTTGGGAGGAGTTTGACTCGGTTGCCATCGAGGATTTGGACAGGTTGCTTGGACGTCTGCGACCCACCACATGTTTATTGGACCCGTGTCCCTCCTGGCTTGTACTGGCATCCTGGGAGGTTACGTGCGACTGGCTCCTGGGCCTGGTGAACGCCTCGTTGGGTGAGGGGTCTCTACCGGCCGCCTTGAAAGAGGCGGTGGTGAGGCCCCTGCTCAAGAAGCCTTCCCTGGACCCAACGGACCTAGTCAATTATCGTCCAGTCTCCAACCTTCCTTTTTTAGCGAAGGTTGTAGAGAGTGTGGTGGCACAGCAGTTCCCACGTCACCTGGAGGAAAATGATTATCTAGACCCGCGCCAGTCCGGCTTCCGACCCGGGCACAGCACGGAGACGGCCTTGGTCGCATTGGTTGATGATCTCTGGAGGGCCAGAGATAGGGGTTGTTCCTCTATCCTGGTCCTATTAGATCTCTCGGCGGCGTTCGATACCATCGACCATGGTATCCTGTTGCACCGGCTAGAGGGGCTGGGAGTCAGGGGCACCGTTTTACGGTGGTTTGGCTCCTACCTCTCTGATCGGACGCAACGTGTGTTGGCAGGGGAGCAGAGTTCGACCCGGAGGTCACTCACATGTGGAGTGCCTCAGGGATCGGTGCTCTCGCCTCTCCTGTTCAACACATATATGAAACCGCTGGGCGAGATCATCCGTGGTTTTGGGGTGGGATATCATCTGTATGCTGATGATACTCAGCTATACATTTCCACCCCGAACCACCCCAATGAGGCCGTCGAAATGATGTCCCGGTGTCTGGAGGCCGTACAGGTCTGGATGGATGGCAACCGACTAAAACTCAACCCTTCCAAGACGGAGTGGCTGTGGCTTCCGGCCTCCCGGTTCAACCAGGTGCTTCCATCTCTGGCCATCGGGGGCGTCCAACTGGCCCCCATGGAACAGGTGCGCAATTTGGGCGTCCTCCTAGATGCCCGGCTGTCCATGGATGACCATGTAACAGCCGTGGCAAGGGGGGCGTTCCATCAGGTCCGCCTGATGCGCCAATTGCGCCCCTTATTGGACCGGGATGCCCTACGCACAGTCACCCATGCGCTAGTGACGTCTCGCCTGGATTACTGCAATGCTCTCTACATGGGGCTTCCCTTGAGATGCACTCGGAGACTACAGTTGGTCCAGAACGCGGCCGCGCGGGTGATTATGGGGAGGACTAGATACTCCCCTGTAACACCTCTCCTGCGCGAGCTGCACTGGCTTCCTGTGGTCTACCGAGTGCGTTTCAAGGTTTTGATTATGATCTTTAAAGCGCTTCATGGCACAGGGCCTAGTTACATGCAGGATCGCATCCTGCCCCACACATCCCTACGACCAATTCGCTCACACAGAGAGGGACTTCTCCGGGTGCCATCCGCCAAACAGTGCCGGGGGGCGACACCCAGGAGCAGAGCCTTCTCTGTGATGGGCCCAGCCCTGTGGAATGACCTCCCCCGTGACATCAGGATTACTTCCGATCTCCGCTCCTTCCGTGTACAGCTGAAGACCCACCTCTTTCAATTATCTGGCCTGGCTCAATCGCAATCGTAATTTCTCTTATTCCTCCTAACTGTTTTTTAAGTTGTCTTTTAAATGTCAAATTTTTAATTGCATATTGGGTTTCTTACAATTGGGGTATTTTAATGCTGATTTTTAACTGTCTAAATGATATAATTTGTTACCTCCTCCGTGTATGCGTGCATGTGTGTTTTGTATGTATGTACGTTTATGTGTTTTGATACATCTTCTATGTTTTATATGCTCCATTGTACGCCGCCCCGAGTCCTACTTGGAAAGGGAGCGGCTAATAAATTCAAATTATTATTATTATTATTATTATTATTATTATTATTATTATTATTTCTTGCTTATATTATTTCAGAGTGTTAATTGCTATTCTTTATGCATGCATGTATATGCACACATTCATTTTATACAGCTGATTGAATGAAACACAAGTCAAGATTTATGACATATAATTATAATATAGCCAGTTAGCAAAAAAAATAAGAATGGAACATCGGCTGGTATTTCCCAAGGCTTGTTGATCAATAACTTTTAACTTTTGATTGTACACTGCCCCGAGTCCCTTCGGGGAAAGGGAGCGGTTTATAAATTTAATCAAATCAAATCAAATCAAAATCTCTGATATTCCATTATGGATTCATTTTCCAACTCTCCCCTGAGAGTGCTCTGTTGATTCAGCTGATACTACAGGAAATCCATAGCTAATGTCATAATTAATAGTCATGCCTTAAACATGTAGTCAATCTGACAGACAAAATAAACAGGAAATTATACTTAAACGAATTTTGGAACCATGTGTTGTACAAGGCCCACACTGAAATATTTCTGGGAACTAAGTTTTATTTATTTATTTTCATTATTTGCTCCCACCCACCCAAGAAATAACAACAAAATGACAAACAATGTTATACAAATATTAACAATTTTGTTAAAATATTAAACTAACATATGGTGTAAATTAACAGTACAAAAAGTCTTCTTCCAGCTATTTGTCCTATTTCCATATTCATCATTTCAAAAAAGAGACATGAAATATGAAATAAAAGAAGGAACAAAAGAAGAGCAAGATGTTGAAAGTTTTCTCAAAAATCCACTTCTTTGCCTGCTGTCCTAAAACTTAACTTCTATAATAATAAATAAACATTTATTTTTTTTGTATATAGAAATAATTAAATAGCAATTTCCATCTGTCAATCGTAAAGGCCATTTCTTGTATCCAGTTCTTGTGGATACTGCTGATATATTACAAAATCAGAGATCTTTGGGAAGAACTTGATGTATATGAAAGCCAACCGCATTTAAAGACTTGGCAGCTGTGTTTTCACATTTTTTGTACAATCATCATCATCTTCCCAATAAACTGATATCAAGCACACTGAAGTCAAAAAGAATAGAAGTGAATGCATCCTGAGAATAAAGAAGAACTTAATGTCCAAGTGGAGGAACATCATCAAGGGATCATCATCTGGATCAGAAAACCAGAAAATATTGACAATGAATTATTCCCTTCATCCAGTGATACTGACATATTTTATTTACTAAGGACCATAGGTTTACGTGGAATGGTGCACGCTTTTTAATTTGATAGTTAAAGAAAGAAAGTAAGTAAGTATGTAAATCTTCATTACGGTCAAAGACCAGCAATACACATCAGTTTCCACAACATGTTAAAAAGTACTGACATTAAGATATAATTAAAAAGTATTGACATTAAAAGTGGAAAATAACATACATGTTCTCAGATTGTTCGGGTCACTCCCTGGTTTACCTGGGTGCAACGCTGTTAAGTATAGGAGTAAATACAATGGTCCAAAGATTGTTAGAGATATGTTCAGATAATTGGTACAAGGTGACAACTATACTTCTGTAGCCAATTTTTTTCTTATGGACATTGCAGCAGCACAGAACTTTGCCACTGCATACATGGCAACCGGGTTAGTGTCCTGGAGGAGAAAGGATAAAAATTGTCTGCCCTCCCTGGCAATCTCTCTAATAAGGGGAGAATATGTGCAGACCTACAAGCTCTGTATAGCTCGCAGTGTAATAGAACATTGAGATATCTTCAACTTCTTCTTTACCACATATACAAACGCATTCTGCTCTAGGTGTTCTCTTATACTTGCTCTGGACGAGTGCTGAAGAAAGAATGTTAAATCTGGCTCTGAAGAAAGCTATTCTTTGTTTGGGAAGATCAGGTCATTTAGATATCTTGCCAGTTCCCACACACCCTGTTTGATTCTGTCCCTACTGTGGAGAGACTATTTAATTCTTCTTGGAACTCCATGTCCTTCATTCTATTAATTACTGCTTGCTGTGTTTGATCAAAGCCTAGGGACATTAAGAATAACAGTGAGAGCCCATAAGAGCCCAGTTTGTGATCAATTGCCTGTTTCCAGGGGGAGGGAAAACTGTCAGTCAACACTAATGGGGACAGTCCCTCTGGAAAGAAATGCATTTTAAGCCAATGAATGATCATCATCTTCCAGGCTCTTACCTGAATTTGAGGCATGCCTGCCTCAATTCTTAACTGGGCATTTGGAGTTCCATTGGGTGCATCTAAGATGGCTTGCAGGAATTTGGTTTGTATGGTTTCTAGCAAGTCTTTCTTTGCAAGGATCCCTGTTTGGAATATTGGAGTATTGGAATAGTATTTGAATAATATTTGAAAGACACATAGTAGACTATGAAGATTTAAAATCACATAAAAATACTTGGTAAAGTCTAGGAGCAGGAAAATTGAATATGAGGGGCAAATTCTGGCTACAAAATACCAAGCCTTAAGAACAGACTCATACAAATCCAGAATTGAAAAAAAAACAGCAACAGAAAGTAAATGTTGCCTCTCTGCAAAGATGCAGACCACCTACTGCAAGAATATTGCACATATAACAAAGTAGCAACAACGATGCATTGGAATATCTCCAAGAAATCTCACTGCTCTGCAAGGAATTACTTCAAAATAGACAAAGTAATAGAAAATAAAGAAGCTAAAGTGCTCTGGGATTTTAGAATTCAAACAGACAAGCATCTGCCATTCAACAACACACAGGTTTAACAATTGTTGATAAGAAATTTTTTAAAAAATCTGGATAGTAGACATTGTAGTACCTGGAGATAGATGAATAAAATTGAACTGGAGAAAATCACAAACAACAAAGATCTGCACATAGAACTAGAATGACTGTGGGAAAAGAAACCAAAGGTAGAACCAATAGTAATAGTCACCTTGGATGCAATCCCAAAACAACTACCCCTTGAACATCATTGGCATTAATAAATTTACCATCAAACATTTGCAAAGGCAGCTTTACTCAGAACAGCTTATACCTTGTGGACAATACTTCTCTGGATTGACTATATTCAAAACAAATACCGGACTAAAAAATTCCAGTTAGCTTATGAATGAAGGCATAAAGAACACTACAATTTATTCAATAAAGGGGGAGTTAAAGCACAAGAATAGTAACATGTTAAAATTAGTTAGCTTATGTTAGCGTATGGTTGTTAAATGTTTATACTCTGTATTTTGCTCTGGGAGGGCGGGGGGAGGGAGGGCGGGAAGAGGGAAGGGTAAGGGGGGTGATAATTGTAAATTTTATTTTAAAAATTTTAATAAAAAAAAACAATACTTCTCAATAGGTGGGTAAAAATGCCAAATTCAGTCTGTATGATGAACCATAATAATAATGTTTATTAAAGAATAAAGGGTAGATTTCATCTTTTAAAAAATGATGAATATGGAAACAGGAAACATTTAACCTGAACATCCCACAATTCCATGAGACATTAAGAACAAAGAAAGAGTATATCAACTGATCCAAGAATATTTTGAAGAACCATACATAGAGACAAGGACATCTGGCTCATCAAATTTTGTTGGATTGCAGCTCCCATTAACTTGTGTCCACATAGAACTGCCATTACTACTTGAGCCCTTTGTGCTAATTGATGACATGCGGCACCAATTGCTTTGTTGATCAGGACAGTGACATCCTATTATTCTATGACTGCTATAGTCATAGCTGGCATGACCAATGGTCAGAATAACGGGGACAAATTACCTGTAGGTTCACAGTTGTCCATTTCACAAACTGCTCTGATGAAGAGCAACAAAAATGATTAGAGAGCTAGAGACTAAAACATATGAAGAACAGTTACAGGAACTGGGCATGTCTAGTCTAATGAAAAGAAGGATGGGGGGGGGGAGATATGATAGTTTTGTTCCAATATTTCAGGGAAGATGGGGGTGGGGGGTTCCAGCTATTTTCTAAAGCACCAAAAGGCATGACGACAAACAATGGTTGGAAACCAACCAAGGAAAAATGTCCTAATGGTGAGAGCAATTAACCAATGTACAACTTGCCTTCAGAAGTTGTGGGTGTTCCATCTATGTAAGGTCTCAAAAACCATTTTTCTGAAATGATATAGTGTTGCCTGCTCAAGCAGGGGGTTGAATTAGAAGACTCCAAGGTCCCTTCCAACTATCTTATTCTAGGTAATGCAGCTTCCAGTGATGTAAGCATCCAAACAAATGGTTTATTGATTCATTTTAGAAGGACAAAAAGCAAAAACAAACTTTTTATCAACCTAAGCTTTTGCAAAATAAACTTTTTCATAATCCAAAATTTTGTGATGACTTATAAATATTTGTGTTCTTAATGCAGAAGTGGATTGTGAAAGATTAATATATTGTATTCTTGATTTTGTGCAGTTATGCTATAATGCAAAGGCCTATACAATATTTCTGATTCTAAGAGCATTTAAAGGAATGTTATTTAGGGTTAGTGGTGAATGAAAATACACTAGTTCCAACTGCGATCTGACAACATGACAAAATAACTCTAATTACATAATATGCAAACTACATTCAGAAGTCTGCTCAAAAGCTTGCTTATTAGAAAAAAATAAACCATATGGCACAAACAGACACTTAGGACAGACAGTGTGCATGAACTTGTATAATCCTTCCAGAGGTGCCTATTTCTAGTGGGGAAAAAAACCTGTCTTCCTCAGCCTACAAAAAGCAGCATTGGTTTTAAAAAAGCATTGCTCTGTATCTAAATCTATCCAAATCCATGACACATTGATAGCATTATCTTTCTCTGGACTTTTCATCTTAAGAGGAGAAGTGATAGAAATAGCTTACCATTTCTAATTGCCAGCCCAGTAGCAATCTTTGCAAAATTAGATGCTGAATTCTAGGAAAGGGAGTGGTATTGGTTCTCCTTCCCATTTCCATTTGAAAGAAAACAGCCCCATCTTGAGGCAGATGTAAGAAAACTGGGGAGAAATCATTTTAGGGCATAATTCAAATTATGAAAGGGATGGATCCTTTCACATATTAAAAGGCAAATATCCATTTTCTAAGGAAAAAGCGGGTGAGTATGGTAAGGAGATAGGGTGCCCAATTCTGCTACTTTCCCATTCTATCTCGAAATTCCTTTTTTTTAAATAGCAAAAATGGGATCAATTAACAGAATATTCACTCATAGCTTAGAGTATCGTTTGTCAAGGTTTGTTTATGAAGAGATATAAACCTACTGCAAATAAAAACCACAATATAATAGATATTTTAGCTTCACAGAACATTCTGTCAATTACCTTTAAGCAAATACAAAGAATGATCGTAAAACAGCTGGATTATATTTTATTAGATTTATTTTCTACAGATTAAATGGAAACCAGTATTATCATATAGCATCTGTAAATTAGCTCTCCAAAGCAAAAAAAAATTACATATATATTTATCGGAGTCTTCTTTCGTTGGGGGTGTTACTTGGAATCCTGACATTATATTAGATAGATATTCTCTGAATAGCTTCTGTCTCTAGATAATTTATTTGCTTTTAGCCATTTTTTTTAACTATCTCCCCCAAGTACAAAATCATGCATTCCTTCCTGAAGATGAATTCCATTCATCTGTTGATGAGAATCCTAGCTCAGTGCTTTTCAATCTTTTCACACATAGTACCACTTTTAGGATATGGCAATATTCGAATATCACTAATCGCCTAGCAAGGTGTCAAAAATTTAATGACTAAAAAAAGGAAAAAAAGTCCCTGTGTGGCACTGATGTCACTTCAGCTCATCCCCCCACTACACTTTTACACTTTTTAAAACATTTTGATAACAGTGCTTTTCAACCCGTCATTTGCATACCACTTGCCAGGTGCCGAAGTACTACCAATGGGGTACCAGCGATATCCCAGCAAAGTTTACAGCATGACAACATTGTTTTTAGGACTATTTTTACTTTAGGCTGAAGGTGGAGTTCTGGAGGTGGTGCAACTAGTTATTTTGGATCTCTCAGCAGCTATATTCAGCAGCCACTGGTAATGGTATTGTTATGGATTGACTGTGGACATTAGGAATAAAAGGCATGGCATTGCAGGAATTCTCTTCCTTTTCTCTATGGCTGGTCCAGTCCCAGGATGACAAATCAAGTGTGAGGTCCCTGATGTCTCAGTCTTTGGGGATGTTACATTTTCCTTTCTCAGAGACTATGTTTTGTCATCAGCTGACTAACTCCTCTTTCTCATCTTTTACAGGAAGATGCTTCTGCAGCCATTTGGGTCCAAGGTCCCATCTTGGGCCTTGGATGAGGATGTCATCCCTCTAGGCCCTGGCTTACCTTCTTCCAGAGAAGTCACCATAGACCTTTCTTCTCCCTTCCTGACCAGGAGCCAACAATTGCTCTGCACATTCATTTAACTTCATTCTCCCAATTTTCTCTCCAGAAACTCAGTTTTTCACAGTCATTTTCTTTCCTCTCCTTTTGTCCTATCCAATTTTGAGGGATGTGCATATATACCTTCAGGGCTCTAATCCCCAATACCTATATACCCTGATGGACCATTGGGACTATTGTATGTCCACCTGCCCACAACTCTGGTTAGCAAGAAGTTCTAGTGATAGAACAGCTGCCCTTCCAGACCAGAATTATGCTTCTGCTCCTGTCAGCCTCTCCTTTGCTTGCTTGCTTTCGGTTGCCATAGAAATGGGGAGGGATGGGGCTTGAGATATTTGGGATGGGGAATTTATGGTGTTGAAGGGAGGGAGTTTGGTTCTCACCACCTTCTGCGCAAGCTGATGCCCTGTGTTTGGATTTGGTCAAGATCAACCGTCTTTGTATACCAACTGAATGAGGCTTTTTGAAGATGCACCCCACATGACACCTTAGGGAGTTGCAGATTGGTCATTGGGTTGGGGTATTTGGGGGGAGGGTGCTGGGCAAATGTTTGATATGTGCATGTTCTCGCCTTTTTGGCTCAGATCTTGCTTTCCTTTTGCTGCTTTCTTTTCATAACCAGTAAAAGTATCTTTACCTCTACAAAAATGGAGTTAGGCGTTTTCTTTCTTGGTTATTGAAGGAGGCACGCCTGACAGCTCCCCTTTTCTCTATCCAATTGCTGACTCACAACAGCAGAATAGCAGCCATGCTAGGCCACTAAAAATCTATATGCAGATGTGATCAATTGTGGTATATTTATGTAATATTTCTGCTGTGTGAGCTGCACTCCTTACCAGGTGTAATCAAGCAACTTGTTAGCATGTACTTAAAGCCAATTCCACCTGATTCTAGGATAGGATCCATTATGAATCCGCATCCGGTTTGTGCCATAAAGGTAGAAAAGAGGGCACTTGATTGATTCACTGTCCTGTTTTCTGGCTGGAAATTATAAGAGCCAAAGGTGTCCTTTTCATATCCCACCAAGCCAATCAATCATGACCTACTTGATTACATCTCATTCTGTGCAGTCCTTGGGCTCTCACCCTCTTATGTCTTGGAGTGTTTACCAAAAAATCTAAATTACAATTAAATTACAGCCATCCATCAGTTGTAACCAAATTCAGATAAACCATATGGAACTAAAAGTAAATGTCAGGCATGCCTCCTTCAAAACCCAAGAAAAAAAACCCCCAACTCCATGGTTTTAGAGTAAAGGTACTTTACTGGGTGTGGAGTGATAGCAGCGAAGGAAAAGCAAGATAGCAGTAAAGGAAAAGCAAGGACCCAGGCTGAATGCCCAATCCCCAGCCCCCATGGTGTCATGTGGGGTGCATCTTTAGGTACGCTGGGACGGTTGATCTTGACTGGGCATATACAAGTCAACTACGCTGTAGACAATGAGAGCAATCCTCCCTTTTTTTTCACATGGGCGAGACGCCTCCACCAGTTTGCTTCCCCCTCTCCCAAATACCTATGCCCCTCCCCCCATTAATTAGGCAGCTGATAGCAAGCAAGCAAGATAGATAGAGGCTGACAGTAACTTATCCCAGAAAAACAGGTTACAACAGGTTGCCAAGCCAATCAGGATATTTCTCCCAAATCCTTCTAAAGTTCCAGTCATGGATAATGTTATTATCCATGGATGATCTTATTCTTCTGAGAATAGAGGAAAAAACCCATCCAAATAAATAAAATTTAAAAAATTGGAAAACACCCATGATATCCCTGGAAAGAATAGCCAGACTCATATTAATAATAATAATAATAATAATAATAATAATAATAATAATAATAATAATAATAATAATAATAATAATAATAATAATAATAATAAATTTATTTGATTAGCCGCAACCCTCTCCCGAAGGACTCGGGGCGGCGTACAATCAAAACGGATAAAAATACACATAAGACAAACATATATACAAAAAGAACAGAGACATATACATATGTGCATGGAGGAGAGTTGACTTATAAGTGAAAGACAATTAAAAACACGATTAAAAAAAACACAATTAAAAACACAATTTAAAATCCCCTTAAATAAAATTACTAAATTAAAAAACCCATCAGGAGCGTTACGAAGTTATGGTTGAGCCAGGCCAGCTATTTGGAAAAGGTGGGTCTTGAGCTTAACACGGAAGGAGCGGAGGTCAGTAGTGGTCCTAATATCCGGGGGGAGGTCATTCCACAGGGCTGGGCCCGCCACAGAGAAGGCTCTGCTCCTAGGCGCCGCCCCATGGCACTGTCTGGTGGACGGCACCTGGAGAAGTCCCTCTCTGTGCGAGCGGATGGGTCGTAGGGATGTATGGGGCAGAATACGATCCCGCAGGTAGCTAGGTCCTGAGCCATGGAGCGCTTTAAAGATCGTAATCAAGACCTTGAAACGCACTCGATAGACCACAGGAAGCCAGTGCAGCTCGCGCAGGAGAGGTGTCACATGGGAGTACTTAGTACTCCCCATAATCACCCGCGCGGCCGCATTCTGGACCAACTGCAGTCTCCGAGTGCATTTCAAGGGAAGCCCCATGTAGAGAGCGTTACAGTAGTCCAGGCGAGACGTCACCAGCGCATGGGTGACTGTGCGTAGGGCGTCCCGGTCCAATAGGGGGCGCAATTGGCGCACCAGGCGAACCTGGTGGAACGCCCCCTGGCCACAGCTGTCACATGTTCATCCATGGACAGCCTGGCATCCAGGAGGACGCCCAAATTGTGCGCCCGCTCCACGGGGGCGAGTTGAATGCCCCCAATGGCCAGAGATGGAATTATCTGGTTGAACCGGGGAGCCGGAACCCACAGCCACTCCGTCTTGGAAGGGTTGAGCCTGAGTCGGTTGTCATCCATCCAGACCCGATGGAACATAGCAATAGCAATAGCAATAGCAATAGCTATTAGATATATAATAGATATATAATAGATATATATCACTTCATATCGCTTTATTCTTTACAGAATCAGCATATTACCCCCCAACAATCTGGGTCTTTATTTTACCAACCTCAGAAGGATGGAAGGCTGAATCAACCTTGAGTCTCTCAGAATCAAACTCCTGGAGTGAGCAGTGAGTTAGCCTGCAGTACTGCATTCTAACCACAGCACCACAGCTCTTCATTAATCATGCTCAAGCATCACTGAACCACATGCTCAAATAAAATAACTTAATATATTGTCTCTGGCAAGGGGAGACCAAAACCTGTCTCCCTCCCTGTTAACCTTTTTTCACAATGTCCCAGGTGTATCATCATTCTGGAGTATTGTTGAACAGAGTTTGATTGCCTTATGATGTCATTTCAGACCCCATGAACAATTCTGCACCAGTTATTTTCTGCTGAACTTCCTACTGCCTATTGTCAATGTACTTTTTCGATTTTTTGTTCTGGTGCATTTATGGACTCTTTTGTTGGCATGGTACTAAAATGTTGTTGAAAAAGACAAAAACTACATGCTATTTCATATGAGAAAGAATGTTGAGTCTTGTAGCCATGTAACATAACTGCAAGTGTAGAAAGTAACTTTTAGGTGATTAGATAAACAAAATACACTTTCCTTTATTGTTTAATAATAGGTATTTGATATTTCAAGAGAATGTTTCTCTCTCCCCCATTTCCTCCCTCACGATTCCTCCCTTTCTCTATTCTAAAAAAAACCCCAGCTACCATAGCAACCATTTTAGTACATTGGTTGAGAGACTTACGAGATAAAATAGCAATTTATTTAAATAAATTTATGTTATAATGTGGAAGTTGAATATGAACAATAGATTTATATATTATTACTATATAATATATAAAGTATTAGATAGATATATGATAGATAGATAGATAGATAGATAGATAGATAGATAGATAGATAGATAGATAGATAGATAGATAGATAGTATAATATGCATTAGAAAATATAGTAGTTCTTTAAATACATCTATTTTATAATATGGGATAATTTTTCATCAATGGCACTTTCTAACAATAATGCATCTGTTC
This sequence comes from Natrix helvetica, assembly GCF_964273705.1. Lineage (NCBI taxonomy): Eukaryota > Metazoa > Chordata > Lepidosauria > Squamata > Natricidae > Natrix > Natrix helvetica. Next base: position 55,650,968 of record NC_138558.1, on the reverse strand, counting down.
CATTTTAGAGGCAAGACCAGGGAATTTGAAATTCTAACATTTGGAAATAAATTCAGATAAGAAATGCTTAGAAGAGTTGGAAATACTGTATATTCAGCTTGTATAATTTTAATAGAGAAATAAAAAAAACCAGCTGCCATGTTAAAAGCATATTCAGAAATGTGCTTAGAGAATCTCTCTTTCTCCTTTTCTGCATTTAATAAATATTTATAGCTATTGAAAATGAAGATGAAATGTTAACAAGTTAACAAGTTTTGATTAACTATATACATAGTATATAAATTTATAAACTATAAAAATGCAAAAAATAAGAAATTAAAAGAAGAAAAAATTTCTCAGTCAAGTGACTGTGGATGGCTTACAATTCTAAAAAAACCTTACAGTTTCCTATATTTATTATGAATCACCTATTCTCCCTGGACTATTCCTATTTTTTCTAAATCATGCATGCTCCTGACCAGGAGGCTTTTTCTCTGACCTCAAATGATGTTGCCCATCAGGCCAGCAGTTTAGAAGATGCTACAATCTGTCATATAAATAAAGTACCCATATATATTCAAGCATAGAAGTTGAATCCCTATCTCAAATCTTATTAAAATGTCCACTCTATTCAAATTGGCAATTAGAATTCATAAACACAATTATTAGGAATTTTATTTTTCCCCTGAAGTCACTGTATTTTTTTTAATGATCAGATTTTTAGCTGTATCAAGGATAGGGGCGATATTTTTATCAGTATAAATTTTTTAGCCTTTAGAAACTGACCAGTACCTTGTTTATGGTAGTGATTGGCTTGTTTTTATAACACTTTTACGCATGTTATTTTAGAATTATTCGTTATAAATATGATTTTGAGTGTATAATGCCTTTATACAGATTAAAAGGTCACCTCTGTCCTTGTTACATCTAAAAAATTCCCAATAATTCAACTTCTAAGTAAATCTTATTTTAATAAGCCACTCTTTACTATGAAGACTATAAATGTCTTTTCACTATCTATTATTCGTTATCTATCATTCTTTTTGATGAATCCCAGGCTTATCTAGTGTGTTATGAGCTAAAACGTTGTCAGTTTCTATTCAGAAGTCTCGCAATATTTCAACCAATTCATTTTCAACTATTTTTTCAGTTACCGTATATGTTTCCACCAATTCTTCATTATTGGTACATGATAATTTTTACAAATGTTCCAATGAATCATTTTGGGAACTATGTTATGTCATTATTTATAATCAGCTTGTGCTATCTTCTTGCAGAAGCTGATTATTACTATTGTTATTATTTCTAGTGTTTATTTTATTTTGGCTGTTTTATTTCACCATTGATAAGCTTCTCGCCCAGGGGGTGCTTCAACCTGTGGACTTCTCCTCTTGGGAGATAGTAGTTCCCTTGAAGTCTGATGGATCCGTAAGGATCTGCGCGGACTTTAAGTCAACTGTCAATAAGGCCCTTCAAGCCCATCCCTATCCTGTTCCAGTTGTGCAACATGTCCTGCACACACTCGGCCAAGGCAAGATTTTTGCTAAATTGGACCTTGCGCAAGCGTATCAGCAGCTCCCTGTTGACGACGCCACGGCGCTTGCACAAACAATCGTGACCCACCGCGGCGCCTTTAAATGTAAAAGGCTCCAGTTTGGCATTAGTGTTGCCCCTGGCATATTTCAAAGTCTTATGGAGCGGCTGCTCCATGGGATCCCTGGCGTCACTCCCTACTTCGACGATGTCCTGATCGCTGCCCAGGATCGATCAGGACTCGCCGAAGTCCTTCGTTCCGTCCTACAGCGTTTCCGTAAAGTTGGTCTCCGCCTTAAACCCTCCAAATGCCAGCTTGGCGTTTCCTCCGTTGAATTTTTAGGTTTCCTCATTGACCGGCATGGCGTCCATCCCTCCCCCTCCAAAATAGATGCCATTCTTTCTGCCCCCACTCTCTCTAACAAGGTTGAGTTGCAGGCCTTTCTTGGCCTCCTCAACTTCTATTCCTCTTTTATTCCTCATAAAGCTTCCCTCACGGAGCCTCTCCATAGGCTTTTAGATAGCTCCGCTGCCTGGACATGGACTAGCCGCGAAGCGCAGGCGCTCGCGGCTGTCAAGGAATCCCTCACGTGCCCACCTGTCCTGGCACAATACGATCAGTCCCTTCCTCTGCTCCTTGCTTGCGACGCCTCTCCTTTCGGCGTCGGGGCTGTCCTGAGCCACGCTTACCCTGATGGCTCGGAAGCTCCTATTGCTTTTTACTCCCGCACTTTGTCCAAGCTACAGCCAGCTGGACAAAGAGGCGCTGGCCGCCGTTGCGGGGGTAAAACGTTTTCATCACTACCTCTACGGCCGTCCCTTCTCCCTTCTTACGGATCATAAGCCTCTTTTGGGCATCCTCGCAGGAGATCGCCCTACTCCTCCCATCCTCTCCCCTCGCATGTCGCGTTGGGAGGAATTCCTCTCTACTTACAATTACTCCCTCATCCACAAGCCCAGCCACCATATGGGCCACGTGGACGCTCTTAGCCCCTGCCCGCTTCCCCTGCTTCTTTCCGATCCAGCTCCCATCGAGTCCATCCACCTCCTGGACGAACTCCACCTGCCCATTACCGCCTCCGACATAGCCCTGTCCTCTCTCTCTGATTCTACCATTTCTGCTGTCCTTAACTATGTTCGCAGGGGATGGCCTCCCTCCTCTGTCAAACCCCGTTTTCTCCCCTTTTACCGGCGCCGCACAGAGCTCTCTGCGCTTCAGGGTTGCCTCTTATGGGGCCATCGCGTGGTTATTCCTGAACGTTGGCGCCAGTCTGTGCTTGCACGCCTCCATGAGGGGCACCCAGGCATAGTCCGGATGAAATCCCTGGGCAGGGGGTATGTCTGGTGGCCCTCCATGGACGCAGACATTACGGCTTGGGTGCAGCGCTGCGCCCCATTGCATCCTTAATTCACTGTTCAATACCCATGGGTTGCCGGACGTCATTGTCTTGGACAATGGCCCCCAGTTCACTTCCCAGGAATTCCAACAATTCCTTGTAGTTTTGGGCATTCGCCATGCCCCAGTCGCTCCCTTTCACCCTGCGGGGAATGGCCTGGCTGAACGCGCTGTGCATTCCGCCAAGGAATCACTTGCCCGCATGGTTGATCTCCCTTTATCCTTCCGGATTACCACCTTCCTGCGATCCCAGCATTCCACCCCGTGCCCCTTCACAGGCAAAAGTCCTGCTGAACTCCTCTTGGGCAGAAAAATCCGGACCACCCTGGACCGTCTTCACCCTCTGTATTCTTCTTCCCCTCTTCCTACTTCTCCCCCTCCTAGGGCTTTTCGGGTGGGTGAGAGGGTTTTTGCATGGAACTTCGCGGGTGATCCGAAGTGGGTACCCAGAAGTATTGCGGACATAACAGGGCCCTGCTCTTACAGGGTCCTACTCGGCGACGGACGAATGTGGCGGCGCCACATAGATCAGCTGCGGCGGCGAACTGACGATGGGTCTCCAGATAGACCACCAACTCCGAGTAGACTAGGCCCTAGCGATGCCGCCTGCCGGCCCAACGACAACAACGCAGCTAGCTCTGAACCCGTTTCCCCCACCACGTTTAGATCCGCAGACTTATCTCGTAATTTTGGTGCACCTCCCAGGGTGGGGCCTCTGGAACAGCTCCGCCTGCCTTCCGGACCGAGCCATCCTTCTACCTCGACCACAGCCACTCCTTCCCTGCGAAGATCTTTGCGCGTGCGCCAGCATCCCGTGTATTTACGGGACTACGTCTGCACGAACCAGGGGAAAGGGGTGAGTCCACCAGTAGGTGGCGCTGCGTAGACCTTCTTTTCATTGGCCCATACATCCGGCGGGAGAATCCTGGTTACCCTATTGGTTCCCAGACTGACGGCGTTTGTATAAATTGCTGTCAGCCGGGATTGTGTATCTCGGGTTTAGACAGTTACTGTTGTTTTTAAATAAAGATTAACGTCCAGCAGCCTTCTTGTATTTCTTTGCCTTGGAACACAAAAGTATTGGCTTCTATTGAAAATCCAAAGCCAAGTTTAGAGTTTATAATTGGGTGGGTTTGTCACTTTTCTGCTTTCTATTCTTCTGTTCAAAAGCGTTTGAAACAAAGAACTTCTGGGGGGGGGGGGCTGGAGTTACAACCCTCCAACTTCCTTCCTTTCTTCCTTTCTTTGGGAAAAAAAGTCCTGATCTGAGCATTATTTATGGTCTTATTATTTATGTTCTCAGTATTATTTATGTTCTCAAGATTTATTTGCCTTTTCTAGATTTAATTTATAGTTGTGGGTTAGATAAATTCTCTTACCAGGCCTATCATCTCTCCTGGTCTCCACTTGCTTCATTTGCTTGACAAAAAGCCAGCATCTTGTCAGCCATGATGACTTCCGCCCCGACTCTGATTCATAAGCAAATCTCTAACCCACAAGGGATCTGTTGTTTCCCCCATAGTCTGATGAGACGCTGCCCTTCTTTGCCCCCACCTCCAATGGGGGTTCAGATTCAAAAGAATCTCGGAATTGGTTAAAAAATGGTGACAATTCATAAGGAAATATCTACATTAATGAAAAAATTCATTAACATATTAATTATTTAATATACATTTCTACACATAAATTAACATTTGCTCATTTAACATAATAATGCTTCCAGGTTCAATTCAAACTATTGGTTTTGCCCTTTAAAGCCCTTCATATCATGGGACTGAGTAACTTGAGGAACTCTTTCCACCCAAATATATTTCATTAGGTCCAACAGAACAGATATGCAATGGGTCCCACTTGTAAAAGAGTTACATCCGGCAGATTTCAGAGACAGGCTTTTTCTGTCATGGCTAAACACTATAGAGTTTAATTCCACTGGCCCACCCCTGACATCCTTCCAAAAGTCCTTTAGAATGTGATGATGTCATCAGAGTTGGAAATCTCAAGGAAATGGTGACTTAGTAAGATGGCTATATTGCCTATCATGACAGATCCTACTGACACTCTGCCATTGGTAACTTTGTCTGGTGTTTTTAATGGTAGAATGCTTTTTAAATAGTTTTTATTATGTTATTATTATACGCTACTGAGAGGCAAGTTCTTAACCAACAGTGGAATTGAGTGTTCAATCAAAAAGTTTCATTTATGAAGATATAATTTGTCCAGAATTTCTTATGATTTATAATCATAATTTGAAATCTCCCTAGTAGAAACTTGGATATTCTGACTGAAGAGCATCATTTGTAGCAGAATAGAAGCATATTGTAATTTGTCAAGAATAAGGTATCTTTTGAATTTTTCTTTTTTATAGGAAAAGAAGAAAAAACTACTTTATATGCTGCCATTCATTTATTATCTCGGCAGCTCTGTAATTTACTTTCTTTCTTACTAAATGGCAACCTTTTTAAATTTATAGTTAAAAAGGATTATTAACATTTTCTATTTTGTTTTAAATTAGATTAAAATAATCGACCGTGAGATTATTCTGTCTTCAAAAGAGGGAAGAAAGGGCTGAATACTATACTCTAATCACCACATCTCTGTGGTCTATGGCCAGGAAGTAAACTGTATAAACATTTGGCCTTTTAATCACAAAAAAGGCAGCCCTATCTTTATCACTCACTGGAATTAGAGAGTCGATGCCAGAGAAATGATTTGGTGATATCACAGGTAGCATGAAAAGCAGAAGATGGGACGTAGCCTTTCATCATATAAACACAGCAATCTACCATTGGCCCAAATAAAATGCAAAATGTTTTTCCAAAGATGCTTTTTTCAAGAGGTAACTGGACTTCCTTGTTTTTCTTTGAAGATGTTTCTCTCGAGCTGAAGAAGCTTCTTGGAAGAGAAGCGAAATGTCTTCAACGAAAAACAAGAAAGTCCAGTTTCCTCTTGAAAAAAGCACCTTTGGGACACTCATGACATGAATGACTGAGAGTCTCCATATGCAAAATGTTTCTTACTAGAATTGACTTGATAGAAGGCATTCCACATTATTTTGCCTGATATTTTCTGGTTCCATGTTAGTCAACCCAAAATTAAAAAGGAGTGGAATATAAAATGTAAAGAGCTGAAATAGTGCATTGTGTGACTCATTTTGATTGCAGGTTGTAAAATTAACAGTAGATATTTTATTTATTTATGTATTTATTTATTTATCATACAGCAGCAGAAAACAATATACAAACATCTCAAAATTTGGCAGTAATGTTTCACCTACTTTAACATTATTTAATGTATAAATATTGATAGATAGATAGATAGATAGATAGATAGAGAGAGAGAGAGAGAGAGAGAGAGAGAGAGAGAGACAGACAGACAGACAGACAGACAAGAGATCTATCTTCAGGAATGTACGTCTTAATTAGAATATTTGATATAAGAATCATTCATAGTTCTGTAAAATTATATCATCTGCCCAAAGCTGTCTGTCACATAGAAATAAATTATTAAAGTAATTATTTAGAAAAAGCACTTAAAAGGACAATTATTCAAACAGTCTGGTTCAAAAGGACTGTTTCTTCCTGAAGTTTCATGATTCAAAGAGATTTTGTGGACATTCTGATAAGTTTTAATGAAGAAATGTATGAGTCATTTGATTAAAAAATCTATGCTATGCAATGCTTTTGTAGTATTTTAATACTGTTTTAAAGTCTATTAAAATTTGAGTTGTATTTTAAAAGGAGAGAAAGTCATTACGCCTCCATCTATGATCCCTGGAGACACATGTTCGAGAGAAATCTGACAGTGTACTTCAAAAATATAAATGTGTCTGGCAACAGATAAGCTAGTGGCTTAGCTAAAACAATCATATTATTTTTTCTGTATAGACAAGAGCTCACGATTTGATAATTGAGTCTCTGCATGTTGCATAAATATGACACCAAACTGAAGCTAATGAAAATTTGCTTGAATTTCTATGCATTCTACTGAATGATACTAGAAAATTTACATTTTTAAAAATTTAGTCTGTTCAAATACTTTGTGCATGTTTATATGTGTGTTGTGTCAGTCACCTTATATTTTTTTCCCTTTTTAATATTCAAGGAGAAACTTGCAGGAGCTTCTTCTATAATACAACAAAAGAATAAAATATGTCACTTAAAATAATGAACTGTTATTTTGCTTTAAAATCTGATGGTAATTCATGCCCTAGTTTTTGCTGTTATCATTTTCAACTTCAATAAAATCTGATAATAGAAAGTTGTGAGACTGAAAACCAGCAGCTTCCATATGAAGATTTTCCTCTGTTTTATTTTTATTTCTTCATGTAAAAATAACTATCTCAAATAAAATATGAACCAACATAATTTGTATGCATGCCAGAATAATGGGGACATCCAAAAATAATATTTCCTATGCGTATATAAGCTTATTTACCTTCTGTCTCTGGTTGCGTTATTTTCTATCAATATAGTCTACAACAGTGATGGCAAACCTTTTTGGCACCGCGTGCCAATAGCGGGGGGAGGGCAGGGGGGTCGTGGGCATGTGTGCCACACCCATAATCCTATGCGTGCAGACCCCCATGCGCATGTGCATGCAACTACCACCCCTGCGCATGCACGTGCGACCCCCGCCCCCCTAATTTTGGTGCGTGATGATCCCGTTTTTTAACACTTCCCAGGCTCCAGAGGATTTCTAGGAGCCTGTGGAGGGTAAAAATGCCCCCCGCTCCCCCAGAGGCCCTCCGGAGGTTTCTAGCACCTTCCACTCACACCCGCAGGATCTGCCGCTCCCTGCCGCCTTCAGAGGCAACAGAGGCAACCGGTACTCTTGGTGGGGCAGCCGTGCTCATGCGGTCCTGGCCTGAAGCCTCATGACCCTCCCGCCCAGCCAACCGTGATTCACCTGCACTGGGAGGCACCTGGTAGCGCCGGTGGTCTCCCTGGTAGCTGGTGGGCAGTTGCAGGTGCAATGCCCCTGATGCCCAGCGCCTTCCACCGGTGCAGAAAGGGTGTGGGTGGGGAAACAAGTTTCCCAGGGAGGGGGGAATGAGAGAGAGGTTTTAGGATGATGTAATGAAATGCCATAACATAAATTTATTCTAAATTTAGAATATTTCACACAAAAGGAAGTAATAATAGTTATAGTCAAATAAATGTTTAATAATGATAATAATTTTGTACATATATATTAGATTGATAATATGAGATTCTTCTATATAAATTGTAAGTGAAGACTACGGTGAGGAGGCAGATGAGTTTTGTGATTAATCGACATACTGTATGTGATTTGAGGATGGTTTTTATGTTCTGTGTTTGTTTATGTTTGTTTGTTTAAAAATAAAAAATGAAAAAAAAATCACCAGGACCAGATCTGAAAAATCATGTCCATTTTTTTGTTAAAAAATTAAAACTTTCTAAAAAATTACTTTCTCTGTTGTGAAGTGTTAGTTTACAATAGTTTACAAAAGTTCTTGACCCTTTGTTCTCTGTCTTCAAAAATCCCCCATTATCTTCCTTGTTTTAAGTGTCTGCCTCATTTTCGTGATTATTTTTTCATCTTAGATAATTAAGAATTTAAACATTTCTAAAGAATTAAAATAAGCAAACATTTTTCAAATCTTTAATTGAAAAACCATAATTGAAAAATGGAAAAAAGAATGTTAAAATTGAAAAAGATTTAAAAATAGAAAATGGAATTAGAATGAAAAAGAAATTTTAGGTTGAAAAAAAGATTTAAAAATGGAAAAGAATTTAAAAATGGAGAAAATAAATTGAAAGTGGAGAAAAGAAATTGAAAATTGAAAAATTTGAAAATTTGAAAAAATGAATTTAAAAAACTTCAGAAATTTAAAAAAATTAAGAATTTACAAAAGTTCTTGGCCTTTTATGAAGGCCTTCTTTATGTGAGAAATCTCAGACATTTTTTTAGGAGATGCTTAGTTCTTAGAACCTCTACCTGGGGTGGCAGCTGCTGCTTCGCCTTCTCCCTCTCGGCAGTCCAGTTCCTCCCAAGCTTGCAGGTTCTCAAAAGCCTCCATGATAAACCGCATGACTTGCTTTTGAAATCACTCGTTCCTAGCCAGTTCTTCGGCAAGGTCCTCCTGGTTCTACAGGGCATCTAGCTGGCTTTTCCAGCCTGGTTGCCAGCTGCCCTGGGTGAGGGTGACACATTTGGTTCTTCCATCCCAGTTATATTTCTTTCCCCTCTCTAATCGACCATCTTGGTTTTGTGGGATCCTCCAGAACAGCCTTATCTTGAATAGGGCACTCAGAGATTGCATCCGACTGGGTGGAGGTTTCATCCCAGCAATCTCCCTCTCTGTGCTCACCCCTCTGCTTGGACATGGTTTGCAGAGTCCCCTCGGTAGAGTGAGTGCTTCTCCGGGTTAACCACTTTTGCAGATCTTGCTTTATGTAAGGCCCCGCCTCTCCTCTCCGCTCAAAAAAGTAGAACTCCTTAAATGATTGGTATTTCACAAAGAAACTTTTATTGAAAGGAAAATAATAGCAAGGCAAAAAAAAAGGTAGGATCTGTGGATTGCCACACAATTCTGTTAGATTAAAACAGTTAGAGACCCCTCCCCTCAGTCCAGTGTTGGATAAACCAATCTGCAGGTGTGAAGGTGTTTTGGGAATTGCAGGCTGAGAAGATTATAAGAAGCCGTTCTCAGGCATCGCTTGCTGGAGGCTCGGGAGCCGAGATGAAACAGATGACCCTCCCACCTTTCGTTTCCAGGAAGGTAAATCAAAGCACAGGATAGACAGGCACCAGGCAGAAGGTTATAAACTGAGGAATGCCTCCAGGCCCCTTCCCCACCAGAATGGCAGTGTTCTATGGGACCTGACACCAATAGAATTAGCTGTAGCCATTGCAGCATGAGAAGCTGACTTTAGAAGTACTGATACTCCTTACTTTGCATATATTTGGAATTCTGAAGAAGCACTGTGTCAGGCCTGCAGTTATATTCCTTTTAGAATCTTTGGGCTGCCACACTTTCTCTCTCTTTCTTTACTATGCTGTTTCATTAGTGGGCAATTGGGAGAGGGGAATAGTAAGGAGTAGAATTGCGGAATGTGTTGTTGTCATTCCTTTCTAGAAATCAAGGTCATTCTTTGTCTCTGCACCTCTGCATCTGACTGGAACTAGATGGGTGAAAATACCAGCTTGGCAGAGGAAGATTGGACCATGTGATGGATTTATGGGAACAAGATCATGAACTTTCAACTGGGTGGGAATCCGAGGAAGCTTTCAAATTTGGAATCCCACAGATGTGCCAACATGTCTGTCTTATTAAATTGAAACTTTAAGGATAGCTCTGCCTTGGACTCTGATTTAATTCGGCATATTTGGAACGCTGACATTATCCCGAATCTCCCTTAAAATAAATCACCAGCAACCCGGCTGGTGAGGGTGCTGACTCCCAACGCTGACCGGATCAGTGTAAAATATCAGCGAACAATTAAGAGAAAGCCTTTTGAGATAAGAAGCTGAGATGAGACCCTTCTCTATATATCTCCCAAGTAGCAAAGGAATTTGTGGGAGAGATTTTCAGATTTATTGCGCCTGGGAAGATGCAGCCAGAGGGGATTAGAAAAGATTATTCTGCACATGGCTGGAACCGACAAGATGTTTGGAATCCCAGACCAACTTCTTCAGCCAAACGTGAGTCAATCTTTTCCCCCTTCACTAGTAAAAGCTGCAATGGACTGGAGGACTGGAGTGGAGATAATTACTCCTTCCAAACAGCGATAAATGAAATAATCTTAGGTTTATATACTAAAAACAATATAATGGTTAGTTGCAGGAGAGGAGAAAGGGAAAGAGTAAACTGATTGCTTGGAGGTGATATGACAGTGATGGTGAACCTATGGCAGGTGTGCCACAGGTGGGACGCGGAGCCATTTGTCAGGGCATGTGAGGCGCTGCCCTGTCAGCTGGCCAGCGCGCATGCGTGTGCTGGCCAGCTGAGTTCACCTTTTTTAAAGCCATTTTTCGCCCTCCCCAGGCTGTAGAGGCTTTATAGGAGCCTGGGGAGGGTGAAAAGAGCCCCCTGCCCCCCGGAGTCCCTCCTGAGGCTTCATGAGCTTCCCTGAAGCCTCTGGAGCACAAAAAACTGGTCCTATGGGCAAACTGGAAGTTCAGGAACGGACTTCTGGTTTGCTCGGAGGGTCGTTTTGACTGCTCCGGAGGCTTCAGGGAAGCCTCTTGAAGGTCCCTGAAGCCTTCGGAGCGCTTAAAACGACCCTCTGAGCAAACCGGAAGTGACTTCCAGTTTGCTCGGAGGGTAGTTTTGACTGCTTCAGAGGCTTTAGGGAAGCCTCCTGAAGGTCGCTGAAGCCTCCGGAAGGCCTCCGGTGGGCGGGGAGGGCTGTTTTCACCCTCCCCAGGCTCCTATAAAGCCTCTGGAGCCTGGGGAGGGCGAAAAAAGCATGCAAAAATGGGGGGGCTGAAGTGCGTGCATGCGCACTGGGGGGATCGTGCATTGCATTATGGGTGTGGCACGCCTGCACACGACCCCCCTGCGCTCCCCCCACTTATGGCACGCGAGCCAAAATAGGTTCACCATCGCTATGATAGGATCTGCATGGGATGTGGAGAGAGCAGAGCTTCTCAATTCTTTTTTGGTTTCAATCTTCTTCCTAAAGGTGTCATCAAAGTTCCCCAAACTGTTTATACAAGGGACTAATCGCAAACTTAAGGAGAATATGGATAAGGAGCATGTGACTAACAAAAGTCTTCAGGATCAAAATCACGCTCTAAACATGTGCGGGGCAGTAACAAAACACACATACACACATGAATAAAAGTCATTTTCTCTCAGCCCTAGGAAGCAGGCAATGGCAGCCCACTTCCAAAACCCTTTGCTGAGAAAACTGCAGGGACTAGTCCAGACGTTGCCAGGAGTCCATACTGACTAGAAGGCATTAAACACACTTTAGGAAAGATGATTAGTACGTGGTAAAGGTTTAAGGCTTTGTTTTTTTAAAATTTATGTCTGGGTGTACCGTAGGATGTATCTGTCCCTTTTGTTTGTTCGTTACGTTTTGGCACTTTTGTACTTTTTGCAAATATCCAAGTAGCAAAGACGATTTAATTACAAAGGGCTGCTCCAGCCAAACCGGAGAAAACCTCGTCGGACCTTCGCTCTGCGCTTAACCGGGAGTAGGAGGGGCCAGCAAAGCGAAAGGGAAATCCGACGCGCTCTCATGATCCTATGGCCGTGCGCCCTCTCAATCCTGCTTCCCTTTCTTGGGGATGGCTCCCGCTCCGAATTTGCACCGGCAAATCTCTCCCTTCCCTTTCGCAATCCCAGGGGCAGCGAGTGGAGGAAAGAAAGCGCCTTGCGGGTAGGTAGGAAAGGAGGAAAAATCTCCTTCCATCCCCGTCGTGGGTCATCTACCCGCCACCCTTTTCCGTGCGCAGGCTCCGCTTTGCAGCTTTTCGTGAGGAGGCCCCGCTTTGCAGCTTCCTCTTCTGTTTTTTCGCCGATTCCCCCAGCTTGCGGTGCTGCTCTTCAAACTTATGGCCCCGAGCAACCTCTTCCTTTTGCCTGGTTCACTTAGTGGAGGGTGTTTGAAGTCTATTTACGCTCTGTTTATTTTTGCAGGAAAGTATTAAGAGAATTAAGCATTGGAATTCATTATCATTCGGTGACAATGTTACTGCCCTGTATGGAATAAATCAGTTTTCTCACTTATCTCCTGAAGAATTTAAAGGTACAGAACATATGACCAAATTTACTTTTTTGCCAGTGGTACCACTTTATCCTGGATGAGTGCATTCTGAGAATTTGATATTATCCTTAAGAAGTTTCAAAAAGATTTTGAACACTTTTGGATCATTATTGCTTCCAAAATGACCTGATTAGTATTAAATTAAAATATATAAGTGTTTACTTTCAAAACAAAATATCTGTACTGATTGTAGTTGTGATAAAGTCAAAATAAATGAATTGTTTTTATATTAAAGCTATTTACCTACAAAGTAGAGCTTCTAAAGTTCCCATATATGTGCCTCAAGTTGCATTGCAAGGAACAGACTCACCCTTGCCAGCAAAGTTTGATTGGAGAAACAAGAATGTTGTTACAGAAGTGAGAAATCAAAGACAGGTAATCTGTCTATTTCTTTTTATTTAATCTCAGCGTTGTTAGTTTTGGACATAACATATTTTAATTATATGGCAGCCTTATTAGAGGAACTATAATTTATAAGGAAAATATTTCTGCATTCTTTTCAACTTATGCCTTAGATTTGCATGGTGCAGCTTTTACTTATGGTAATTTATATTTAATTTATTACTTGGGAGCTAAAGACAGTGTACAGAGTTCTTTCCCTCATTCTCATTTAATTTTTACCACAAACCTGTGACATAAGATAGATGAATGATCATGATGGGCTCCAAGGGACTTGAGTTAACTCTATGCCAGACTAGAGACTAGGTTTTTTAAAATTATAGTGCAACGGTCTGAAAGTACTTAGAAAAAACTTCTGCACTTAAAAAAAAACAATATCTGTCAATTTCTCTGAAAGGAATCAAAAGGGGTTTTCTTGAAAAATAGATTGAATATTATATGTAATCAGAAAAACATTATATATAAAAATCATAAATAGTGCAGTGAGATAACATAATATGTATAGTAAACATGCTTCCTTAAACTGTTAGTCAAAGAATAATACCCATGGGATTTCTTTCTTTCTTTCAGTGTGGTGCCTGCTGGGCTTTCAGTGTTGTTAGTGGAATAGAATCTGCTTATGCAATTAAAAGAAACACTCTGGAAGAACTCAGTGTACAGCAAGTCATTGATTGTTCATATAATAATTATGGTTGCAATGGAGGTTCAACTATTAGTGCTCTGAGTTGGTTAAATGAGGTATTTATTTAAAATCCCTATTGATAAGTTCATAGTGTTTGTGAAAAGAAGACAAATCTTACAATTATTTTAAAAAATAGCTTTGATTGATGCCATACTAATGCAAAAATTACCCTCCACTGCTATATTGATTTTTCAAGCTAGTGGATTGGCTTGAAATAGCTATATTGACCATGTGCCCAGGCATTAATTACGTATCTTCTTCAAATATTTTCCACAAATCCTTTTAGAAATAGGATTGAGAACAGTTTTAGATTCCTGATCTCTTTCTCTTCATAGTATGCAATACAAGAAAAATGAATGTCATGCTTGTTTGACTGGAATATTATTTGGCCCTCTTGCATAGAACCTATCAAAGAATAACTTTGGAAATAATCATAAATATATTGGTATTTAATTATTAATTATTGATTTCCCCCCGAAGACACATGTGAAACTGGTGAGAGATTCAAACTATCTGTTTAAAGCTCAGACAGGATTGTGCCATTACTTCAGACGTTCTGACTTTGGAATCTCAGTAACAGATTATGTTGCGTATGATCTAAGGTAATACTTAATTATTATGTTTATGATTTTTTTTCCTTGACTGGCTTAAGGTAGAGAAGCATAGACCTTCCAGATGTTACAGCTCCATCTGATTAGTGTGATGAGGGACAATTGAAGTTATGTTCAAAAATTGGTTATATAGCAATAGGGAATTGGTATATTGAACAACATAAAACAGATAGTTCAGTTTGTTAACAAGCAGTTGAAATTATGACAGACTTCAGAAAAGCAGATATGATCAGTCCTTGAAGTTATGACTGCCGCATCCACCCCCCGCAGTCACATCACAGTGGTGCTTTACATATTTGTGACTGGTTGCACTCTCACAATCATGTAATCATGATTTGCAATGCTTTGCTGTTTTAGAAAATGGCAAAAAACACTCCTGAATATGTTGGATCCACTTTGGATGATGAGATGGGCAGTTTATACTGTTTAAAAGTAATTCAATAACCATATGGTTTGTTTAATAACCGCAGTGATTCACTCTGTGATTATTGTAAAAATGGTCATAAAATCAAGTTAGGTAATGTGACCTGCTTAACCTGCAATAACAACTTACAGCTAAAATTCTGGGCTCAATTGTGATCAGAAGACAAGGACTACCTGTATATCTATGCTTAGATTGTCTGCATCCTTTGTCTGTATTCAAAGGTATAATCAGCTTAACAATGAGTGGATGTCATCAACACAGTAAAAACTTAACAAATATTCTTGAAATGATAGCTACTTCATAGTTCTCAATAAATTTAATAGTAGTTTGGATTCTGTCCCTCTCTTCCTTTTTAGAATTTTAAATACATTTCTTGAGTCTCCAGACACAATAAATTTATCCATCATACATGTGGCAAAACACACAATACTTTTCTGCTTTTAATGTAACACACTATTGATGACAAATGGCTTTTAAAATATGTGGTAAAGGCCATCTTTTTCAAATCAGGTCAATCTGAGGAGACAGATATATGTTATATGTTTACCCAATTGTTCATAAAAAGAAATCGGTACTGTTTGCAATGTACTGACTCTTTTCCCATGTGGCCAGAATAAATAGCGATACTGAAAACAACAAAGCTGTTTCGGTTTATATAACTCATCAGAACAACTAGAATAAAAAAGAAAATCTCAAATGTTTGCAAATAGTTGAGATCCAATATTTATTCATAAATCTGTATAAATAATTAAGTAATATTCACTAATGCCAGTACATAAATGAAAACTATTCATTTTCTTTTGCTTGTTCAAACCAGTATGTTTTAGTTTTAGTTTAAAACTAAATAATTCTAGATGCATGTTTTAACAAGCAGTTCTGTTCAGGCAAGGAAAGATACTCCCCAAGAACAGCAGAAAAGCCCGATCTAAACATTCAGTTCCTCTTTTTTGTAACTAGGTAGTATTCAACTTATAACAGTTTGTTTGATAACCGCTCAAAGTGACAACAGAAATGAAAAAAAAAATGACTCTTGACCATTTTCCCCATTTACGACCATTGCAGAATCTCCATGATCGCATGTCAAAATTCAGATGCTTAGCAAGTGGCATGTATTTATGACAGTTGCAGAGTTCTGGATCATGTGGTCACTTTTTGTAACTTGACAAAGTCAATGGGGAAGCCAGGTTCACTTAACAACCGTGTTACTAACTTAAGAACTTCAGTGATTCACTTAACAACTGTGGCAAGAACGCTCATAAAATGGAGCAAAACTCACTTATTAACCGTCTCACTTACAGAAATTTTGGGTTCAATTGTGGTTGTAAGTCAAGGACTGCTGTATATGAAAATGGTAGATGCAGCTGCTAGATAGACATAGAGTAGCCTAATGTAGAATAATCTATTCCATGCATCTTTTCAACAAATGATTCAACTGACAGGTAAAACCAGACAGATTGGATTGGGATTGGGTTGGGACTGGGAACTAAACTGTATTAAGTATATGTTTACAAACTGCCTTGATTTAACAAAATGCCCCTTGCTCCACTCCCACCCAATTCAGCAGACTTTGCATACAGTAAATCAGTGGTCCCCAACTTATTTGACACCAGGGACTGGTTCTGTGTAGAGAGAAGCTTGCATGGACTGGAGTGGGCATGGTTTCGTGTGCTGCCTGCATCTTGCGGATGGGGCTTTGCTTGTTTGTGCGGCCCAATTTCTGGCATGCCATGGACGGGTGCAAGTCCATGGACTATGGGTTGGGGACCCCTACAGTAAACAACTTTTGACTTCATCACCAAATAATGGAAAAGCCTATTTAATGAATCAGTCCATCCAAGTTAAATTTTCATTTAAAGTCAAATATTTGCCTTTAATGGACACTCGCTCTACCTGGTCCATTGCATTGAGGTGCATTTGAATTAAATTTACAGAGTCGATTATACATTTTCCATGTTGTTTGCTTCATTTGAATAACATTTTTATTTAATTATTGGTACAGTGATAGTAAATATTTCCTAATATAACTTCACTGGCACAAATTACTCCAGTTTCTGAATAGACACAGTTCAGCTTCTTGATATAGATTGTCCAGAACTGTTTTATATCAGAGTGGTGTTTTGCGTATTGCATTCTAATTATATATCATTATTTCTGTGTCTTGCAGCAAACATGAAGATGAAATGATGAAGATGCTGATTAAATGGGGTCCTTTGTCAGTAGTTGTAGATGCTCTTAGCTGGCAAGATTATCTTGGTGGTATCATACAACATCATTGTTCTAGTGGGGAACAAAATCATGCTGTGGTTGTAACTGGTTTTGATAGAACAGGTAAACTTTCATTTGTTTATTTTGTTATTTATTTCAGTGCAAAATAGTTTTAGGTTTGCTATTTATTTATGAGAAGGCCTTACATAGGTTCCTTCAATATACATATATAAATTGGCTGTTATTATACCTGAAATTATATTATAAGCTTAATTTCTCAGTTTAAATCCATTGTTCCAGTTTTTATAATTATAAAGTCTGTACTTGGGTACAGATACTTTATTGCATTGGTTCATACAGCTAGACCTCCACTTACAATTGGAATTGGATCTGAAATAACAATCTTCAGCAAAGTAACATGCCATGTGCAGTGGTGGGATTCAAATTTGTTTACTACTGTTTGTGGGCGTGGCTTGGTGGGCATGGCAGGAGAAGAATACTGGAAAATCTCCATTCCCCCCCCCCACTCCAGGGGAAGGATACTGCAAAATTTCCATTTCCTCCCGATCAGCTGCAACTCAGGAGGCAGAGAATAGATGGGGCCAGTCAGAGGTGGTATTTACCGGTATTTACACAAAATTTCCGCTACCAGTTCTCCAGAACTGGTCAAAACCTGCTAAATACCACTTCTGGCCATGTTGATCCAATTGTGATAATTAAATGCCAAGGGATGTGCCCTTTCCCTGCTTCACTAAGGTGGTCCACTAATGATCATGAGTGTTTTTGACAGATTTGAGGTCCATTCCTCCAGGATTAGGGAAGAAACAGAACTTATAACTGGTGAAAAATTTAGTGAACACCAAACCTTTCAGAAACTTGCCATTTGCTAGTATTTTCCCCTCTCTTCTGAAGGGCCCAGAAAGTCCAGAGAAAAGAAAAATGCTAGCAAACAGCAACATTCTGAAAGGCTCCAAATACTTATGTTTACTAGTATTTTTACCAGATTTGTAGTTTGTTTTTCTAGCATGCACACTTTCTGAGTAGAAGGGAGGGGAAATTCCTTGACAGGCTGAAGAAATAGACCTTATATCTGATGTTCTCTCCACTTGAAACCTTCCCTTCTGGCTTCCCAATTGCCTTTCTGGGAAAGCCAGCAGAGAAAACTGCAAATGGCAATCACATGATTGCTGGGCATTTGGCAATCAGTTGTAAATATGTAAGTTTCTCAAGCACCCAAAATTAGGTCATGTAACCAGAGAGGTTGGCACAATGTTTTACAATGGTTGCAAGTGCATTTCCGAACTGATATGATGGCAATTTGGCTTCCTAAGAAACCAGATTCCCTTTTTATTTTTAAAGATAAATACTTAGATACTTAACAAAATGATTTTACAGGTGTCATTCCCTATTGGATTGTACGGAACTCCTGGGGACAAACATGGGGAATAAACGGCTATGCTCATGTTAAAATGGGTTCTAATATTTGTGGTAAGTTTTGATTTAGTATAATAGTATAATCTTTATTCTCATTGTATTTAAATACAACGAAATTGGTTATTTGTATTGAATTTAAATGTGAATGATTCCTTACACAACACCTACTGTAACAGTCTTTTGTTACAGTTTGAATTTTCAGATAGTATCTTGTACACTGGAAAACTAAGTTTTATTGTTGTTACTTTGATATAGATATTTATGGTTTGTGTTATATTTTATAGATGTTCTATTGTTATTCTGCTAACTACTTAGATTAAGAAAAGTCAAAATATTTTTTAAATTTAAAAGAAATAATAGATTTTCTAAAGTTTAAATGGTAACTTTGTTTCTTGCTCTCTAGGTATTGCTGATTCAGTTTCTGCTGTATCTGTATGAATAAACTGATAAGGATTTGTGGCAAATATTGCAGCCACTAGTTTATAATATAGAATTAAAAAAGGACTGTTGATGTTCAGATAACACCAATCCTTGGATCTGAGAACAATCTTCCAGCCAGCTCCTCAAAAGTAGTTGTTGATTTCACAGTTTATCCCTTTTTTATCTTTTATATTCTACTGGAAAACCATTTGGGATTAGAAGCATATTTCTGTGTAGTTTTTGTTTCTCCATTTATGAATTTGATTCAAATTGAATAGAATCCTACAATAATTGGAATTACCAATTTGGATAATAGTAGGGGATGGAAGTCTTTTATACATATATACCATATTTTTCGTGGTATAAGACGCACCAAGGTTTTGAAGAAGCAAATTAAAAAAAAAGTTTTTGCACTCTGCAAACCTCCCAAAAACAGCCCGTTTTTCACAAAAATGGGGCTGTTTTTTCCTCCAAAAAAGGCATGAATAGCTTTTGGGGGCTTGCAGAGTGCTCCTGGGGGGTGGGGCTCCCAAAAAACGAGCAAATTTTTTTTTGTCAAAATATTTGCATGCATAGCCTTTAGGAGGCTTATAGAGTACTCCTGGGGGCTGGGTGGGGGGCAAAATTGAGCAAAGAACGGCCTGTTTTTCACTTATTTCTGCGCTCCCCAGCCCCCAGGCGCTCTCTGAACGCCGCCTACAGGCTCTGCATGGCAATTTTGGTGAAGGGGCGGGGTTTCAGGAGGAAAAAAAATGCTGTATTCAGTGTATAAGACACACCCAGATTTTCAGCCTCTCTTTTGAGGGAAAAAGGTGCATCTTATACTCTGAAAAATATGGTAGATATAATTTTGAAGTGTTTGCAATTAATAGTTGATCACAGTTGAAATATTTCTAACAGTTTAATAAGTTTTAATTAAATGTCTCAAAAGGTCATAAGAAACACTTTTTGTATAGTCATGTCAATATTATCTGATATGTTTAATAATAAAGATAAAAATTTAAAAAACTCTTACTTTCTTTGCATTTGAACTTCAAAAACTGCCCCCACTATAATTTTCTACTTGGTTCAGTAATAATGGAAAAAATGCATGGAAATTTATCACAATTGCAGATTAGCTAATTTATCTGAAAGGAAGGCAAGTCAATTTCATCAACCATCTGATAAAAACTACTTCAACTTTTTTTAAACTGGTCACATCCTTTGTATTCCGTCCACTAAGCACCCATTCATTTTGACCTATCATTTTTAATGTATATCTCACAATTCTTAAGTATGTCATTTCCCTTCAAATGTTCTGTTTCTCCTGATAACATTAGTTCTCATTTCTTTATTTTAAAAAAATGAAGGTTGCTTCAAAAAACATTTATTAAAAATGTCTTCCATTTTCCAACATGTGCATAACATGTTCTTGCAATCCACTCTAGCATATGTTGCCAATTTTATATAAATCTTTGGTTTCTTCAGTTTTTTTAATATACTAGCTGTACCCGGTCACACGTTGCTGTGGCCCAGTCTGGTTAAATGGAAAAGAAAGAAGCGAGAAAGCGCAAATCCCCCAGCAGAGGCGGCCCCCGCATGGAAGTGAGCCACAGTGCTTCTGCAAGAGCCACCACGGAGGACACTCCCACAGACTCCGGCCTAGCTGAGCTGAGGAGGAGAGGAGGAGGAGGAGGCCACCGCCCCCAACCCGGCATCCCCTCAGGAGCAGGAGCAGGAGGAAGGAGCTGTCCCTGGTGACGCGGACACAAGGCAGCCCCTGCTGGTCGCGGCCCCATCCAGAGTCGCCGTCGGTGCTGCAGTCGCCGCCTCACCGGGCACCCAGTGGCGGCACCAGCCCCACTGCGCCTCAGGCGACACCGCTGCCGCCTCGGCGGAGCCACCTTGGCGAGGGCGTAGCTGGCTCCCTGTGAAGGGGGGTGGAGAGCGCACGCAGCCGGCCGGGCTGAGGAGACGCTCCTCCTCTGGAGTTCCACTGGGCTGGGCGGGGGGAGGCCGGCTTAAGGGTGGGAGGAGGCGCCCAAAGGATGGGGCAGGCGCCGCCTCACCGCAGACAGCAAAGGCCTGGCAGGAGGGCAGGAGAGAGAGGGGAGGGGGAGACCAAAAGGCTTTGGCTCCCCTTGGTGGAAATGGTGAAACTCATCGTCGGAGGCGCGGAAAGGGGAAAGGCTGCAGCCACAGCCCAGCCACACATATAAAGGGACCGTCAGGACGAAGCTGGAGGGAGGCCGAACTGTTCCAAATATACTATACTCAAGAAATGAACGCTATGATATAGCGTGTGTTGCTTTTACATCCAGCAGATGGCGCTGATTTTCAAAACATGTTTTTACAAAAAAGCATGTTTTTACCTGTCACAGGTGTGACATCTATATAATATACGTATATAAAAAAGTGCGTAGTCGAATGCAACGTCGTGTCAAAATTTCAAAGCAATCAGTGAACTTTCGGAGATTTGAGATTTTGAACAAACATACATTACATTTTTATTTATATAGATAATGCAATTTTCTTCCTTTCTCCATTCCAACTTTTTAAAACTTTCTTCAGGAGCAAGCTTTCATAAGGAAATTTGAAGACACAATTTAACTGTAATAAACCTAAAACCATATATTTATTACAAACTTAATGCAACAATCAGAAACATCTTGGTTCATCCTAATGAATGAGGTAAGACTGATAAAAGTAAAGCTTAAAATTGAGTAGGTTATTTCTATATATTTTTATAATTACTTAATTGAAATATATATATTAAAATCTATGTTACTCTATATTGTGCATAAATACATACATACATAGATACATACATACATACATACATATAATTAATCTACACAGTATACTTTAAAAAAAAACCAGTGCCTCTAGGTGTATTGATTCCACAACTTCCAGGCTTTTATGCCACCACCACCATTATCAAACTAGAGCTCAATATATCAAAAGTGTGGGGTTTGTAATACTTGTCTAAGGAAAGCTGTTAATCCGAATCATCACTGCTGAAGTATGAACTATCACAATATTCTGCGGTGTAAAGGAATTTATGAAGTGTTGGATTCATTTTTGGGATCCAGCTTCTTGGCACCAAGTAAGTTGAAAGATTGAATAAATCAACAAATACTTTATATCTGTCACTGAAAAAGAAAAAGAAAAATAGTAATGGAAATGGAATCCCATGGTATATTATAGATAATGACAAGCAGAACCTATAACAATAGACTCGATCCAAGGCTTTGACTGTTTTGATGTACTAGCATCCAGTTGGGAATGGTCAATTCAGGGGAAAAACCAGTATGTTACGAGCTTTCTAGTGATCCCAATGCTTCTGATAATAACTTTATTTATATCCTTAACTATGAAAAAGTGTGGAAAGCCTTTTGCGTAATGCTCACTAATATCAATAGAGCAGCAAGAGATTGCAGCAAGGGGACACTATGAGGGCAAACATCTTTATTTATTTTTTCTTCTGGGAAGAACCTATTGTCCAGAAGATTTCAACTTTACTTGTCCCTTTAAGGTGAGCATTAACAATAGAACATGTTGGTTGGAATCAACTTGCCATTCACCTTGGAGATGATAATTGTGCTATGGGGAATAATGATGATCTCTTATTAGTCATAATTTACAATAATTGTTTCTTTGATTAAGGGGGGTTATATAAATGACTAATTATTATGATGGCATAATTAGACAAAATTATTTTTCTATAATTAATATACCATCATTTTATTGGACAGTTGTACAAATATATACAATTATGAATTAATTTGCATAATCAAAGTAAAAATGACTTCTTTTTGTTCTTATAATAAGAAACACAGCTTATGTGCAAAAAGAGACAGGATACAATAATTCATGCTATGACATATTAAATACTATATAAAGGCTAATAAATGTGTCTATGGTTGCATGAAGGCCAATGGATGCCCTAAGCAAGGTCCAACAATGGTGTCTCTCAATGGAAGTGAAGCTCTTGCCATGAGACAGAAACAAATAGGATATATGAGGACACCTTCAACTCAGACTTAAATTTTAGTGGTGTGTGTGTGTGTGAGAGAGAGAGAGAGAGATTAATATTATTTAACAAAATTCTAAAAGTGCATCAATTGAGGTAAAGTACAACCATCATTAACATGCAGTTGTTAGAGCAAGTTGTCTACAAGCAGACTTGGACTTCCAAATGTTGTTAGACAATATTAGACAATAACATCTATAATCATGAATATCATGGGGCTCAAATTAGAAGAGGAAAGCCAGTTTTCTATTGGCTATCAACACAACTGTATCCCACCATCTGAATTCCCAATTACATTCAAACAGATGTCCACATTAAATCAGCAAATAATTTATTTGCTCCAAGAACTGCCTGTAATAAACTATGTGATTAACTATTAACAGCATGAAGGTAGATTAGACCACCCACAACATAAACCTGTCCAGCTTGAATCGGTTATGGCAATACATTTGCTGTATTAATTATGAATCCTTTCATTAATTCTATTGGTGCTCTAAATAATTTTACTAGTGTTCAAGAGAAAGTTTAAAAAATGCTCTTTACTTCCTATGCACCCTATACGTATTTGAGGAATGAATATGTCTGTATGTAGTCTTCGACTTATTACTACATTTGTGCCAGAATTTCTGTTATAAATTGTTTGCAACTGTAAGTTGAGTCAGGTGCAATTTTGCCACCATTTTATAATGATCATTAAGTAAATCACAGTCATTAAGCGAACTCAGATTCCCCACTTGACTTTTTTGTAGGAAATTGGCGAAAAAGATCACAAATCATGACCATAAGACTGCAGGATGTTGCAAACAGTGAGCTGCTAAGTGCCGAATGGTGATGACATAACGGGGTGGACATTTATACTTCACCCACAGCATATTGTGGTTTCCTACAAAAAGATCAATATGAACTCCCTTGTAAATTTAAAAGTATGAGATCTGCTCTGCAAATATTTCTAAGAAGACTCTTGACAGGCTTGCAGCTGGTTCCTTTTAGGATCTTTGGCCTGCCACACTAATATTCTGCTCTACTAGTCTGTTTCATTAGTAGGGAATTGGGAGGGGGAATAGTAAGGAGTAGAATGTGTTGTTGTCAAAATAAAAAATTCCTTTCTAGAAACCAAGGTCATCTTTTGTTCTCTACACCTCTGAGCCTGACCGGAACTGGATGGGTGGAACTGCCAGCGTGGCAGTGGAAGATTGGACCATATGATGGACTTGTGGGTGTGGGGGCAATACAATACAATACAATAGTAGAGTTGGAAGGGACCTTGGAGTTCTTCTAGTCCAACCCCCTGCCTAGGCAGGAAACCCTATACCATTTCAGACAGATGGCTATCCAACATCTTCTTAAAGACTTCCAGTGTTGGGGCATTCACAACTTCTGGAGGCAAGCTGTTCCACTAATTAATTGTTCTAACTGTCAGGAAATTTCTTCTCAGTTCTAAGTTGCTTCTCTCCTTGATTAGTTTCCACCCATTGCTTCTTGTTCTACCCTCAGGTGCCTTGGAGAATAGTTTGACTCCCTCTTCTTTGTGGCAACCCCTGAGATATTGGAACACTGCTATCATGTCGCCCCTAGTCCTTCTTTCTCTTAAGCTAAACATACCCAGTTCCTGCAACCGTTCTTCATATGTTTTAGTCTCCAGTCCCCTAATCATCTTTGTTGCTCTTCTCTGCACTCTTTCTAGAGTCTCCACATCTTTTTTATATCGTGGCGACCAGAACTGAATGCAGTATTCCAAGGGTGGCCTTACCAAGGCATTATAAAGTGGTATTAACACTTCATGTGATCTTGATTCTATCCCTCTATTTATACAGCCTAGAACTGTGTTGGCTTTTTTGGCAGCTGCTGCACACTGCTGGCTCATATTTAAATGGTTGTCCACTAGCACTCCAAGATCCCTTTCACAGTTACTACTATTGAGCAAGGTATCATCTATACTGTACCTGTGCATTCCGTTTTTGTTACCTAAATGTAGAACCTTACTCTTTTCACCATTGAATTTCATTTTATTAGATAGTGCCCAATGTTCAAGTTTGTCAAGATCCTTCTGTATCTTAAGCCTATCTTCTGGAGTGTTGGCTATTCCTGCCAGCTTGGTGTCATCTGCAAATTTGATGAGTTCCCCATTTATTCCCTCATCCATATCATTGATGAAGATGTTGAAGAGTACTGGGCCTAAAACAGAGCCTTGAGGTACTCTGTTTTAGGCCCAGTACTCTTCAACATCTTCATCAATGATTTGGATGAGGGAATAAATGGGGAAGATCATGAACTTTCAACTAGGTGGGGAAACCCAGGAAGCTTTCAGATTCGGGCTTTTCCACAGATGTGCCAACATGTCTCTCTTAATAAAGTGGAACTTTGAGGAAAGCTCTGTCTTGAACTCTGATTTAATGTTGGATGATATTTGGAATGCTGACAACTGTATGTAGATGCCAAATAATTATTGCTTCGCATTTTTATCCATTTTTGATATGAATATGGTATGTGTCTTGCCATTCATAAATAATATCAAAAACTGAAGTTGACTTCCTAAACTTACCTCACAGTTGAGCGTAGATACTGGTACCCTGATGAACCTCCAGTCCCAGCCTTGCTGCCAATCATTCTGTGCACCATACACACATGGTTATCTAAGTATATAAAAACTCACTTAGTTCATTTTCTATCTTAAGATATAAAAAGATTGTGTGACTGTTGTAAATGAGAATTGTTTCATCAGTTGCACAAACTTAAATTTTATATTAATATATTCTACTTTATTTATAATTAAATGGATACCTATTTTATTTCAAAGTGGATACCATAAAAGTCTAATAATTGGGTTCTACAGGATTTAATATAGCCTAGATATACCAAAATGAGTATAAGATCACAACCTTGGAATATATTTATTACACAATATATTATCACATATAGTATTTTTGCTGCATAAGGTAGTTTTGTGATATCATTCCACATTCCAGATGAGCAGAAGTAAGGTTAAAATAAAATGATTTGCTAAATGTGGATTACTTTGTGGCAGAAGCATTATCTGAGTATTTCAAATGTATTCATCACTTAAACCTGTAATGGGGAAACTATGGCATGCGTGCCAGAAGTGGCATGCAGAGCCATCTCTCCAGGCACGCCAACCATTGCCAGTTGCTCTTCTGAGTTCCATCACACACATGTGCGCTGGCCAGCTGGTCTTCTGGCATGCACACCAGAAACCAAAAGACCAGGATGGAATAAATATTGAGTAAATATTTAGACTGTCAACCTTGAAAATATGCTTCATGTTGACTATAGTGGCAATGTCAAATGAAAATAATGTTATTTGCATCAAAGGAATGCTCAAAAGAGAACTTACATCTCCATTTAGTCATTAGCACATCGATATCCATAAGAGAAGTAAGAAGCTGAAAAGGAACTTGGAAGCGAGGTTCCTCTCTTAAATAATAGAAGAAAGTTGATTGAATTCCCGTTTATCAGTTTGTGTTAAGGCAAAAAAAGAAAAGAAAACAATAAACATACTTGGTAAAGCAATTTGAGAAAGTTTAATAGCTAAAAATAATCAGCAGAAAACAGAAAATAGACTTTAAATTTGCCTCTCAAAATTTGCTGCTCCTTTTTATATGCGTTTGAAATAAACTTAAACAGGCATAAATGGAGCTTAGGGTCAAAGTAAATATTTAGTGCAGTTTTCTCCCATTTGTTTTCTTATGCTCTACATGGGGTGGGGGGGTGTTTGTCAGTTCAGTTTGCAAAAGATTTGACTAATAGCTTTAAATAAAATAGAATTGGGCTGACTCAAAGGAGAGATTTTCTATAAAAATCACTTGGAGAGAAAGAGTTTTCTAGAGAATTCTCTAAGTTGTTTTCACAACATGCCCACAGCTCCCAGCCTGCTTTTTATATGTAGAACAGCAAACTGCTTACTCCCTCCTCCTATGCAATATCTCTGCTCTGCAAGGTGGGCAGGGATTAAAAACCACAGATCAGGGACAGTACAATATCTATTAGCTGCAAGGGCAGACTAAGGGATGCAGCAAAGTTTGTAAATGGTAAATGAACTGTAAACTTGTTTTTTTTCAGTGCTGTTGTAACTTCAAATGGTTGCTAAACAAATAGTTGGTAAGCAAGGGCTCATTTTCTTCTTCTCAATAATCCTAATCCTGCTTGTTAAGGATGTTAAAACAAAAACCAAACACTTCAGTAAAGAAATAACACTAGGAAAGCCATTTACAGAGGCAATAACCTTTTGCATACCTGTAGAAGTATATCATTAAGGCTCCTTTCATTGCTTTATAGGACAATCTTCTGTCCCCTGCAAAAATTAAAAAGTGGAAAATAATACAGAAATTTTAATGGAGATATTTATGTTGTCTGTCAAGAACTGAAAATCCACTTCTGCTAATACTATTACAGATAGTCCTCAATTTACGATCCCAATTGAATCCAAAATTTCTGTTGCTTAACAGCTGTTAAGTGAATTTTGCCCCATTTTACAACTGTTCACGCCACAGTTGCTAAATGAATCATTGTGGTTGTTACAGTAATATGGTTAAGTGACTTTGCTTGTCAGAAGATCATAAAAGATGATCACGTGACCCCAGGACACTAAAACTGTCATAAATATGAGTCAGTTGCCAAGAGTCTGAATTTTGATCAAGTGGCCACGGGGATGCTGCAATGGTTGTAAGTGTGAAAGATGGTCACAGTTTATTCACAATAAAATATTTTATTCAGTGCTTTTGTAAGTTTGAACCATCACTAAATGAATTGTTGTAAGTCTAGGACTACCTGTGTTTGCCTTTACTATGCTTACCTTTACTAAGAAGATGTTCATGGAGTTTTTCATCAAATAATGACATAAGTACTTCTTTTTGCTTCTTAAGTTCTTCCATTTGATCTTCTTTTTCCTCAGAGTCTTCTTTAGCCTTTCAAAGACAATTATTCTTTTTTAAAAAAAAACATTTTACTTATCTAATTGCATTTATGTGGAATATTTTCCCTTTGCATTTCATATATTCACAACTTTTCCCCACAAGTCCTTTGTTTAGCTCATGACAATCACGGTTCATCCTGTGTGCATGTGTGATTAAAATAAAACACAAACATGTCAGCATGAAAAGGAAACTATTGCAGACTTAGCTGCCTCTGCTTATGGTTCAATTGATAGATCATGAACTTTTTCTAACATGGTCGTCTAGTTTTCCTAAGACTGCAGCTTTCAACACACCTGGAGGCAACTAGGAAGAGCATGGAGTATCCTAAATATGGATGGAGTTTATTGACTGTACCGAACTATTATCCTAAAACAAACTTGGGCACAGAAATGAATAACTAGTCTACTTTCTAACAAGATAACCACATTTATTAATGACACCTTTTCTTATATACCCTTAAAAACTGTTAAGCTTGTAACTATATAATCATTCCTGAATTAATTTATTTTGACTATTTTATTTGTTTAAATGTCCAAATAAGAACTTTAGATTTTGTCAGAGTATCTGATTCAGTGTCTGAAAATAAGTCATCCTCATCTACAGCACACCAACATTTGAGAACTGAACTATTTAAGAAGACATTCATGTAGTGTTGCCATAGATAAATGTTCTCCCCATCAGTAGAATCTGCAGGATGGTCAAGAAGGGCAAAATGATTGTGCAATCATGATGTCAGACCTATCCCTCTTATATACATGTTGCAACATTGCATGCATATCCATGCTTCACTGCAATTCTGCTTTCATTATTTCAATAAAAGCAATCAGAGCCCATGCATGCCCATTCATAAATATATGCCTCAGCAAGCTTACATTAATCCATTGGGAAATTCATACATATATGGAGGTTTAACTGGCAGGTTAGAACTGCAACCAGGATGTTTTGCTACAAATATTGATCACCCCTGGAAATCTACTTTATTAATCTAGGTAAGGACAACATGATAAATTGGAATATGTACCTGTACTATTGCGTATTCTTGTTGTAATCCACTAAGTACATTTGCTTCAAATTTTCCCCAGAAATTAAATCCTTCTGGTTCAAGTCCCGGTGTCCTTTCCAGCCATGCCTTATAAAACATAAGGAAGTAAACATCAACTGATTGCACCAGTTGCAATGTGTGAATTAGCAAGCTAGTGCTTAGTGATTAGCCATAGCAAAACATAGCATTAACAGACAAAATAATAGGAGTAGCAGCCTTCCTTCCCATATCCCACCAGAACACCCACCCAGTTTTTAATTCCTTATATTTTACCAATACCTATTCTAGTGTGGCAAAATTCAACTAAGCTAATTTTTTAAAAGAAAAAGCTGTGAACAAATTCCAGGAGTGGATGAGCCCTTTTATTATCACAACTCTGCATGACCAGTTAAATAGTAAATGAGAAAAATCATACTTTGACTAGCTGCAGTAGTGTTGGCTCTTGTTCTGATTTAAGCAATAATTCATATTCCTTTCCCTTGAAGTTATCCCGATAGTGCCTCCTGTTATATGGAACTCTCAAACTTTGAGGGACACCAATCTTATTTTCCAATAATCGAAACTGTAAACTCTGAAATCCTGAAGCTGGACTCAGATAATCTCTTTAAAAATAGGAGAAAGAGCAGTAATTTATTATTCTGCACAAAAAAGCATGTTTGATTTTGTGGTGTTAATCTATTACATCAAGTAATTGTGAAGTTATTGAATCATCAATCTTTGTTCAAGCAATCACTCTGGACAGAATCCCAATTTTAGGCATAGAATCATATCTTTGGAAATAAATTAGATTTATATTAATCCTGGATAACTTGTCTCATTGATTTTAATTAGGTCAATTTTGGTGCCTTCCTCCCGGCATTTTGTATGCTTAATCAAAAGTGACTCGAACACTGTAAGGCTTATTTCTAAATATATATGCCCAGTTACAGTATGTGTTTATACAAACAGGAATTAAGTTGAAACTTGCTACTTAATGTTTATTTTAATTCATCCAGAATGCCATCCAAAACATCTGAATAAGGATAGAAATACGGCATTCATATTTTTCCTAAAGGACTTGAAAAAAGTCATTCACATCTCATGTGAAGTTTCTAGCCTAATTCTTAAGTAGCAGGATGTACTACAGAGGTTGACCATTTCAGGTAGACCTCATAGTCTTTATGATAAACTAATTAAGGAGAGAAGCAACCTAGAATTAAACAGAAACTTCCTGACAGTGAGAACAATTAACCAGTGGAATGACTTGTTTCAGAAGATTTTCAACAGCATTGTACAATAGGAACAATGTTATGTCTCCACCAAAAAAAAAAAACAACCCCACAATTTTTAAAATTTCTGAAATCTTAGATTAGTAAATTTGTGGAATTTCAATGGTTCTATGCAGGATCATTAAAAATTCATGTGAGTTGGTGATCTTGTAAGATTTGGCCATTTTAAAAATATGGTAATGTGTACCTTAGATGCCATCCAGTAATGTTATATCTATTTTGTTTACCACAGACCTGCCAGTTAAACCTGCAGTTCATATGTGGTCTGAAGTTCTTTACTGGTTTCCCCTGCTTTCATTGTTCTCTCCTTTGCAATTTTTCCTTTTTTTTTGTATTCTAGATTTCTAATCCTGTCAGGATAAAGACTTCTATTCTTCAATTCTGTGAAATGCTGATACATTACTGTTATCATCACTACAAATCCTGATTAAAAAAAAAATACTGAGTATTTTGTGAGGGGTCCTTGGTGCTCTGTGAGCTTGGTTGTTTCATTACGCAAACTAGGTAATATCATCAGTTCTAACAGGGAGTGGAGTTGCTCTAATTTTATATTCTACTGGTTGCCCTGTCAGTGTTGGTGGGAGTGGTCTTGGAGGTACTTTGGTTGGGTTGTTTACTGTTCCCTTGTTTGGAGTTCCTTTCTAGAAGCCTCGCACTCTGACAAGTTAACCAGACATAAACATAAACAATATCTACATAGTGTGCAAAAGAGACAATAAACAAGCCAAAAGGGAACACCTCCCCACCAGCAATCAATACCCAGATGAGTATAGATTAACAATCAAGAAGTATACAATACCCCAATCAAGGAACTTCCAAATAAGCTAACAGTAAACAGCCCAAGCAAAGAACCTGCAAGACCGTTCCCACCAACACTGACAGGGTAAGCCACTATAATATAAACAGAGAGCAAACTCTACTAGCACTGCTGATGTTACCTAGATTGGATAATGACATATCT
This sequence comes from Natrix helvetica, assembly GCF_964273705.1. Classification (NCBI taxonomy): domain Eukaryota; kingdom Metazoa; phylum Chordata; class Lepidosauria; order Squamata; family Natricidae; genus Natrix; species Natrix helvetica. The sequence goes on along the minus strand of NC_138558.1, from coordinate 55,619,934 downwards.
GCAAGAAAGCAACTAAGCTCAGAGAACACCAACAACTCCTCATTTGAATCCTGAGCAAGAAATATTTTTCATTATCAGTCTTTTATTTCCTATAAATTCATTTTAAGACATTTGCAAACATAGTAACTGAAATGTTTGTACCTAAAGTCAAAGAAGTCCAGAGCTGTCATTGTTTCTAGGACAGAAAATTGTTCCACAAGCAATTTAAGGATTATTGAAATTCTCTGCATTCGAGCAACCACCTTCAGCATGTTTCTTTCATCTCTCACCTTAGTTTGAATGTGTATATAGAAAATATTATTATGACTTGGCTGACAAAGCAGAACAATAACAATAAAATCATAGCCCACAATGGACTGCTTGAATTGTAACAGTCATTTGATAACATTTACAAATAGCCCACTTTACTAGGGTTTAATCTAGGCTTGTTTTGCCCCACCCATCATCCGTTGGTCCCTCACAGCCTCCAGGCACAATTTTGATATTTCCACATTTTCATCTCCTGTTGCCTGATGTCCTTCTTTCTTTGTCAGAATACATCCCACTGAGTACAGAGGGATTTCCCTCCAAATAATAAGATTTTCTTTCTGGTAAAAGTGTATAGGACTGCAGCCCAAAGAATTTTAATTGTGCTCTTCACTCATACGTTTTAGAGATTTAATCTAACTGGCATCCAAAAAATGGTGATTACTGTTCAGAATATCCAAATTTCACAAGCTGAATTTCAAATGGTTTTTGATAAAAATCAGAATCCAAAGAGAGATTTAAATAAAACAGTTCTATTCTACTTACATGGCCATTCTGAAATATCACTCGAACAGAATCCAATTCCCACAGGATCTGCTTGAACCATAATTCATAAGCTAAAGTTGAAAGGAACATTAGTTCAGTTTTCAAGCAATAAATAAAAGTGAATTAATAGAGATTCATATGATATTTAAAATATTTTTAAAACCCAAAAGTGCTGTAAATCAATATACTTTTCTATCCTGATTATTTTTCAGTTGCTTTTCACGGCCAATGCAATACTTTGGCTGAGATTTGATGGTTTTTATATAGAAAGCAAACATTTGTAGATGTCCACTCTACTATTTTTCATACATTCATCACACTGAATACAAAGATTTAAATCAGAATCACATCCGTTTTCAAAAATCCTCATCTTAATGTTTATACCAAATAATCAATCCCATTTGTCCCTGAAGTGGCATTTAAATGTACATCTGAAGAATCTACAATGTCAAATCAATAGAAGTTGCTAGTTGTAATATCACAGTGCAGAAAATAGTCCCAGATTGTTCTTTTGCAGTAATAATAAAGATCAGACCAAGCACGCCATGATTCTGTTCAGAGCAAACAACATGATAATCCCACCTGAATATTTAAACGCAGTGGTGGGTTTCAAAATGTTTTCCTACAGGTTTGCTCAATTCTGCACATGTGGGCAGAGCCTCTCGCTGCCGCTATTACCAGTTCGGGAGATCCGGGCTGAACTGGGAGCAACCCACCTCTGATTTAAACAGTACATAAACTTGCAATCATCAGCTCTCCAGCAGATTTACATTCTGTAATCACCACCAATAATTTGAATTGCAGTCCCCTATACAGATAATATTTCTATTTAGGCAAATTATATGCTTGTCTATACAAGAAGCATATTGCTGAGAAATTTGCACCTAGTTATATAATGTATCTGTTATTTAAAATTTGTGAAAGTTGCTTGTGCCCATATTAAAAAAAATATTTCAGCACAAGAAGGCTAAGTATAGACGGATGATTCAAAAGGCTGCCACTTTGTATATAAAAGACTAATTTGTATGATTGCTGTTACTAGTCAATGATGCATCTAATGACTATAATTTTGGCCAGATGCTCCAGTCTACAAAATCTGGAGACAATTTAATGTCCAGGGTGCTCTCACATATATCCTTTATTTCTTTATTAATAATAAACATTAATAGCAAATGGATCAATTATCTTTACATCACCTCTCTGCCAAATCAGTGTGGACAGTGATTTCATTGCCTCCCTTTATATCCCCTCACCCTTCTTTTACTCTGCAATGACTCAGTGAAATAGCTTAATTGAAGAGATATGATTGAGCCAAAGATTATTCTGATGGTTTTGTAGATGAATGAGGATTTGAACCCTACACTTTCTAATACAACTTTTTACTGTTGCAATTGTAATAGTAACTCCCCGTGGTTTTCTTTTACAGTTTACAGGTTCTGCAAGTAACATCTCCATTCCAGAATGACATTTATAATTTTAAGGCAGGAGCATAAGTATCAATGTTTTCATCAAAATTTTGCATTATATCTTGTGATTCACAATGAATGCTTACATATTTGCATGTGATATTACAACACAAATGTAAAAAGTACAGACTTTGCAGCTTGATACTATAATGCAAAATACATATATTGGGTTTTGCCACATTAAAAATAATGTAACTTTTAAAAAGTTAGCAAAACAAAACTATGCTCCAGTCCAGTGTAAACCTACCGTAGCCAGGGAAATTTATGGATGAAACTAAATGAAACCTGAAAGCATGTATAGAACATAAATACAACATAATTTGTATAATTTTATATATAGCAGAATCAGATCTGCATCCATGTACATGCTTTAAAATCACAGTTGGATAATAAGCACAATAAATACCTGCATTTATTGAATATTACTGAATTAATTCAGTAATAACTGAATCAATAATAGTAATTAATTAATGAACTTCAGTTTATTTGCATTTTCTTATGTATATATTGCATATATGCATATATGTTCTGCATTCTGTAAAGTTAGCAGTTTTGGCATAAGTTAGAAAATTGCCTATACACATCTTAACTTTTTTGGTTTTAAGAAATCTAGGGATTGTTCAAAATTTGAAGACAATTCAAATGTTATTCATCAGCCTTTTCAGCTAAGATATAGTTATGGAAATTGAGTTATGTTAGCTGTTTTTACACATGCTTTTACTTATACTAAAATAGTATATAGAACAAAATCATTTTTATTAAAAAGCAAACATGTATTTGTAATCACCAGATAATAAGATGAACTGGATTACTCAGGATTTACCTTGATGGGTCACAATAAACAGATGTTCATCATGAATTTTGTTTCCCTTATTTTCACTCTGAAGTTCCTGTGCATTCAATATTTTATCCAGCTTTAAAAGAAAGACAAGTAAGGTGATCTTTCAATAATTCTGCAGATAATGTCATTTAATTCTGTATCACATAATCTTTATTAAAAATTCAATCTTGATAAGCAGTCTTTTATATTTTGAAAACAATAGCTTTAAAGCTGTGTCCATACATACCATTTCTTTAAACATATTAATTAATAGGGCTGTTCTTAGATTAAGGATGAGCAGGACACCAAAGTTTCTCTAAATCATTCTAAAAACACAAAATATTCATATTGGAAGGAGATGGTCCCATAGTTAACGTGGCCTAGGGATACCATGTATTTTTGAGCCAGCACTTATGTTTAACATAGCACAATTATTGCAGCCACCCCATCCCCACATTAATGTAATTAGATATCAAACAAAGCTGATTTTATGCTGAAAAATATAACCGCTGTCGCAGCAGCAAAACAAGAATAATTTCACAGGGATGGGGGTGGGGGTGGGGTGGGGAAGCCAGCAGCCAATAAAAGTGACTCTCAGCCTAAAAGTAATATAGGAGATTATGGATCTGGATAAGAACGTTTGTTCAAGCTGCATTTCTACTGGTAGAGCTTTTTCAGTAATTTTTTTACTATTGATTTTTGTCCGGCAGGGGAACCCTACTGGAAAAAGATGAACAATTTAAAAATAAAAGCATAACATGATATTTTTCTCCTGCCCCGTGAAGATTTCACTGCCACCTTATTCTTAAAAAAAATAATCCATGACTATTATCTATACTACAACTGGCAGAGCCTAAGATATTATTCTGTTACAAATCCAAAATGCTAATATTCAAAATGTATTTTGCTGAGAGAAAAGAAAAAGTTGGTAGTTCATATTAAGTTACGAAGACTGATTATTCCTGATCTCTATGCCACAACAAGGAGAAGAGATGGCTGCCACAAAACCAGGACAACAGATGCACGGCTAAGCACAGTGCAGGAGCAGACTTCGGTGAACAGTGTATGAAGTGGTGAGAAGAATTCTTTCTATTCAAATTTTAACCCCAAATAAATTTGGAGGAACTATTGATTTACAGCTATTTGTTAAACAGCAAACAAGCACTTTGGAAAGTAATTAAGTGATTAAATGGAGGAGATTTGAGAGAGAAAACAATTTATTCTCTAAAAATACAAAAAAACTGGACTTTCAAAGTGAGAAGACGTATTGTTGAGAAGGCATTTTAAAATGGTGGAACAATGGATTAAAAAAAATACCACTGCTTTTTCACTTGAATTAGAAATATAATCAGATGTCTCAATAACAACATTGTGAAGTAGAGTGTCATCTGCTTGTTGCAGAAAATGACAAGCGTAGACTTCTCAGGATACAGGAAAAGTTTATTTGGCAGCCAGGTTCAGAAAGTTAGCACATGGCTAACTTGCAAATTCTGAACAACCTTCATTATCGAAGCATGCATTCTTATACATTCTCAAAAGCAGCGCGACACGGAAGTACTTAACTCATTTCTTATTGGTTATTTTGGGGGGAAAGCCTTATAAGTAGATGGGGGTCTTACTTCTCCTTTTGAATTCACAAAAGTGATTTGAGGAGATTTGGATAACCTCTGGTCAATTTAAACGGATTTGACTGATTACTTATGAGATATAAAGAATTGTGATTTGTATAAGTTCAGCTTTGAACAAGTGGTTCTTGGACTTTGGGCTAAAACTGGGATCTACTAAAATAAAAAAAACCGAGATGGAGCTGGTGTCCCAAAGCATCAAGGATTTGATACAGAAACAACACAAGATGATCATGGAATTATTTGATGGCATAGAACAAAAACTGGAAAATAGTACACAAGGGACAAGAACGAAGAGCAGGATGTTCAGGAAAAGAAGGAACCACTAGAAGTAACGGGGGGGGGGGGGGAGCAGAACTCAGAAATCAGCAAAAAAAAAAAAAGATAACAAAGAAAATATACCATCAAATCTAATAATGATCAAGGAATTTAAACAGGAGGAAAATAATTTTAAAAACCTAAAAAGAGAATGGGAGAAACAGGAAAATATTTTGGGAAAGGAGATAGGAGTTAGAATAGATAGTTTTAAAATTAGACAGTGGATAAGGGTAGGGAGGAGAGAAAAAGTTGGATTGAATAGTCAGGATGTAGATGTAGATAGAATTAAGGATCCTAGAGAAGAATATTGGAGGCAATATTTTTTTTAAAAAAGGATAAGACTTACAGTAAGGTACTGTTGAAGCCAAGAGATGATGGATAGAAAAAAAAAGGGGGGGGGATTCTTTAAGAATATATTTAAACAAAAACATGTATATTAACATTAAAATTATATAGACTGGATAATTATTTTGTATATACTGTGATAGGCATTAGGATAATATTTCAATACAAATAGATACTAAGAGTGAAATATGGGAATTATGAATAAGAATTAAGCATTAATTGGAAAATTAGAGAATGAATGATGGTATTATTAACATGCTCTAATAATATAATGACTAGCAGTGAAATAATAAAATTGATAATAATAAATATTAATAAAATTAAACAATGAGTAATTAGATAATGAAATAATATATTTTAATATAAGCATGTGTATTAGAATTACATGGATTGGATGAATGGAAGGGATATGAATAGATCTACTTTATATGTTTAAATTATACTGTGGTTGATATTAGAATTGTATATTAAAACACTGAACAATGAAAAATGAAGAATGAAACTTTAATATATATACAGATGTGAAGAGCTAAATAAGGGAAATATGATTAATAAAGTAGGTGAAAAATGGAAGACAGAAAAGAAACATTTTTGAATACAACAATGACATGAATAAAAGTTAGAAGAATAGAAATAGAAATAAGAGGGGAACAAATATACAACACACACGCACACAAGATATATGCAATAATAAGAGGGAGGTTTAGAAATTAAATGGCAGTAGTATTAGCTATGTTTAAACAATATGAAATGAAAATGAAGTGTAATAACTATGAGTAATAATATTATGTTTATGTGTACTAACATGTATGATATCCAGGTATCACACTTTTCATGCATTGTTATGTATAAGCAATAAAAAAAACTTGACCAGAAAGAAAGAAAGGAAATACATTACTACAAATTAAATTCAATGTATCTCATCATAACTTAGTGGAACTATACATGCTTCAGTCTACATGCTGTTGATGGCTAGACCCTTATAAATTATAGGTAGAATGGAGAATCATCAAAAAAACCAAAACCAAAGTTAATTTGAAGCAAGTTTTCAAATGGAAAACACCCTTTATAAAGTAGGACTCATAACTACCCAGCTGATTGGGAGAACCACTCTGGGCAGGGGGAAGGGGGCAGATGGAACCTATTGGGGTTCCTGAGACAGTTTAAGAATCTGTAGCTAAAACATGACAGTATTTTGAAGATTCATTACAATAATCAAGAGTTTCATAATCATAAAACCTTCTTAAAAAGCTACAGAAACTGCAGAAATATTCAGTTACATATTAGTCATTTTTTAAAACATTACCACTATCTCATACTTACATGTAGATATTCGCCATAGATAAGACCACCTTTGCTAGCCTTGTTTAATCCTTCCTGTGATTTGTCATCTGCCTCTTCTTCCAAAGCCAGTTTAGTAAAATCAAATCTATGAATAAAGAAATGATAACGGGGCTAAGTACTGCCAACAGAAGAGAACATTATAACAGACTACATCACTATGCTGGTTATTTGAATTTGTAACAAGCGAAGACTGATTCTGTTTTTGTAAATTAAAATCACTGGAAAAAAAGAAATAAAAATAGGATGCTAGCGGCTTCTAGGATTTTTTTTTAAGTATTATTTTAGTTACTTATATATCTATTTCATTTGTTTTTATTTATCCCAATATCTCTTTCTTATTCACAAAAAAGAGAAATGTACTTACTGGTATTTGTTCTTCCAAAACGGACATCCAGTCATGGCTCCAGTATCAAATATTGCCTGTTCCAATGTCCTGAGATAAAATAAATTGCATTCCTAGTGCATTCTTTTATGTAATCTGATCAACAATTTAGTCCAGCCCTCTTCTTGAAATGCCCACCCTCGCTATCATTCAGATTCAGTGGATATCTAGAAATTAACTTCATGAAATATTTGTCTTATTAACTGAACAATTCCCTCATTCAATTCAAACACAAATTGCAAAACAAAACAAAACAAAACAAAAAACTTCACAAGCCTAACAGGTAACAGGAGCACTTTTAATGGAATTTCAAAGTCTTCAGTTATTGCAATTTTTTCAACTTCAGATATTTACAGAGCTGAAGGAAATAATCTATAAGTGATATAAATCCTCTGCATAAAAGTCAGATATACTTAAATATATATAAATCATAAATTGTTTATAAGTCCTAGGTTCAAAACATAAATAGAAAACCCGCTCTGAAAACATAATGTTTTCAAGCAAACAAATGTTCACATTTCCAAATTTAATAAAATGTTTTGAACATTTGTTAATTCTTTCTGAGTGAAAACATGTCCCAATATTCTTCTTCAAGAGATTTTGAATTCTTCACTAGTTTTCCAAATCCTAGTTTTACTTATTGCACATTGTTATTCAATTTCATCTAATCATTAACAGAGCATTTGCTGAAGTGATACATCATGTCCTCTTACTGCATCTCAATTTCACTAAATATTTAACGTGTCATATCTAGAGAAAAGAACTGACCAAAAAAGCTGATCATTCTATTGGAAAACTGCAATTTTCTAACCTATCAAGAGATATACATGCATCATATGGAACATTATCACTCATTGTACAGATAATGTAGCAACTATGCATCTCTTCCCACATTGCTATCTGTGTGAATCTATTTTTTTAAACTTCACTGCAACTTTTTGAAAAAAATTGTATTCAAAACAGAGAGCTGCAGAATACAAAGAATAAAGAAACATACAAGGAATGATGCTAACTGAAAGTTCAGATACTATGCAAATAAATTTCATTTTTCTACAACTGGACATATACAGGTAGTCCTCAAGTTATGACCAAGCACTTAATGAGCTTTCAAAATTACAATGGGTTCGAATAGATGCTTTATTCCTTTTTTAACAGGAGTTCTGTGGTTGCACAGAGACAATTTTAAAAAAGATAGAGCATCATAAATCAGAAAGTAACAGAAAAATATTGCTACGCTTGCTAGGCTATTGGTAGTCATGCTGCCTCCTATTTCTTACAGGCAACTTCTTTGTCACTCCTATATATCATTATTTTCAGCAACTAGAGAAAGATCTCATTAATTCAGTTACTCAAAATCATTTTCACACTGTTAGGTGACAGAGTAGAATGCTACAGAAAACAGTTAACTTTCTATGGAAATTTGTTGAAGGTTTTGCCGATTGCTTGAATGACGGGAATTTGCCTCAAAAAAAACCTACTGCCATGCAAATATTGAGACCAAACATGAGATAAGATGAAAGGAGTAAATTGATTAGTGAAACAAGCATTACCATAGTGCAGCGAGCGCAATATATGCTCCCAGGGTTGACCCTGAGAGAGCTTTAGTCCTGTTTTAACAGGAGTTCTGTGGTTGCACAGAGACAGAATTTTAAAAAAAGATAGAACATCATAAATCAGAACGCAACAGAAAAGTATTGCTACGCTTGCTAGGCTATTGGTAGTCATGCTGCCTCCTCTTTCTTACAGGCAACTTCTTTGTCACTCCTATATATCATCATTTTCAGCAACTAGAGAAAGTTCTCATTAATTCAATTACTCAAAATCATTTTCACACTGTTAGATGACAGAGTAGAATGTTACAGAAAACAGTTAGCTTTCTATGGAAATTTGTTGAAGGTTTTGCTGATTGCTTTAATGACGGGACTTTGCCTCAAAAAAACCTACTGCTATGCAAATATTGAGACCAAACATGAGATAAGATGAAAGGAGTAAATTGATTAGTGAAGCAAGCACTACCATAGTGCAGTGAGCACAATATATGTTCCCAGGGCTGACCCCAAGAGAGCTTTGGAGAAAGTTGTAATGGGCTTGAAATGTTTAATGTGACAGAAAAAAAGTATAAGTCTATTAATTGGGATATATTACTGAAATCATGTTATTTTCAATTGCACACAAATGTCCATAAAATTTTGAGGGTTGTTGTTGTTAGCTCTAATCTAGCCCTTAGCACCACTCAAATATGGCCCTTATCCTGCAAAAAAAAAAAGTTGTAACTTTGCCATAATATTTTATGGAAATTTCTGTAGACTGCTGTTCTAGGACAGTTGGAAAGAACTGGATTAGGGAAAGACAATTTACAGCCCTTCAGAGTCAATTTGTATATTTACTATAGTTCTCTTATTATTGGTGGAAAATTTGACCATTTTAACTCTTTCTCTGCATTTTCAACTCTTAAGATTACTCTTCTAATTTATTTCACTATCATTAAAAAGAAGTTTATTAAACATTTTAATCTTTAAAAACAGAAAGACACAACAAGAAAAAAACAAAAAACAAAACATACATAACAATATAAAGTAATTATACAACCTTCTGTATCAGCTTTCATGTTTAGCCTTTATAGTTCTCCATTCTGCACTGCCTTCCTATTGATTTTACCTTGTCCAATAATATAACAACAGTAGTACTAACATTTACAATAATATTAATTATTTATATCACCATTATATTTGCATTCTCTTTTTCTGTTTTGGCTTCTGTTTTCTAGCCACTTATAAATTCTATTCCATATTTTATAAAAATCCAATTCTTCTCTTTCTTTTGGTTATATTGTCATTTTGTCCATCTCTGCACATTCGAGTACTTTTCTAATTATTGTTTCGTCTGTGGGTGTATTTATTTTTTTCCAGTTTGTGCGAAAGCAATCCTAGCTGCCGTGAGTATGTGTATTATTATGTATTGAAATTGTTTATCCATTTTTTGGTCTAGTAGTCCTAATAAGAATGCTTCTGGTTTCAGTTCTATTTTTTGCTCAGTAATTTCCTCTGATCATTTCTGAATTTTGCACCAGTATTTCCTTGTGATGGGGCATGTCCACTACATATGGTAGAATTTTCCATACTTGTGGCTATATCTCCAACATTTGAGGGATAAATGTGGGTACATTTTGGCCAATCTCGCTGGGGGCAAATGCCATCTATAAAACATTTTATAGAGGTTTTCTTTGTAAGCTACTGCTGTCGTAAATTTATAATTTCTTCCCCATAATTTATCCCATTTTTCTAACTCTATATTATGGCTAAAATTTCTTCCCCAACTAATCATTGTCTCCTTTTCAGTCTCTTCCTCCATTTTATATCTTAAAAGAGAATTATATAATTTGGTAATTATCCTCCCCCCCAGTTCCTAATAATATTTTATCTAATTCCATTTTTCTCGTGTGTTCTGTATTATTCCTGATCTTTTTTAAATGTTGTTTTAATTTGGAAATAGGGCCACCATTCCATATTTATTCCTTGTATTTTCAGATCTTGTACTTATTTTAGTTCTCCTTTTTCATCTAAGAGTTCTGCATTGCTTACCATTTTGCTGAGATCTATAGTATTTGGATATGTCATTGTCTCCATCGTTGATAACAGATTGGGATTTTCATGTAATTTTTTTTAATTTTTTCCCAGACCTTAAACAGGGCATCCCTTACTATGTGTCTCTGGAAGTATGAATGAGATTTATTCTTTCCCTCCCAGAGGAAGCCATGCCAGCCTAGCTGGAGATCATGGCCTTCTAGCATAAGAATTCTTTTATTTTTTTAGTTGAATCCAGTCCTTAAACCATGTCAAGGCTATCGCCTGCTGGTAAAGCTCCCAGTCTGGGAGACCAAAGCCACCTTTGTTTCTACTATCTTGTAGAAGTTTGAATTTAATACACATTTTTTTCCCTGACCAGATAAAATTGGATACCATTTTATTTAGTTGTTTGAAAAAAAAAATCTCTAATTTAATCGGTGTTGTTTGAAAAAGATAAAATAGTTTGGGTAGTACATTCACTTTAATTGTTGAAATTCTGCTGATTAGTGATATCTGTAGTTTAGTCCAATTATCCAAATCTTTTTGTATTTGTCATAGCAATTTATTGTAGTTATCTTCTTTTATTGTAATACATTTTGACGATAACCATATTCCCAAATATTTAATTTTCTTGGCCCTCAAAATTCCCAGTTTCTCTTCCAGTTCTTCATTTTGTCTTTTGGTTAGATTCTTAGTTAATATTTTAGTTTTCTCTTTATTTATTTTAAGCTCTGCCACTTTACCGAATTGGTTTATGTCTTATAATAATATTAGTCCAGTTTCTAGAGGTCCCTCTATGATAAATGCTAGATCGTCTGCAAAGGCCTGAACTTTGTATTCCTGTGTTCTAATTTTCAATCCCTTTATGTTCTGGTTCTGTCTAATTTGTAACATCAATGTCTTTATTGAGAGGATAAATAACAGGGGGGATAGAGGGCATCCTTCTCCATTTCCGGGTCCATCCACACCATGTCAATCCTGGACCATGAATTATGGGTGTATTGATTCTTCTGTGGGTTGATTTCTCTCCAGACATCTTTTAAATTTAATTCTCGGCCCATTTCAAAGAATGCATTTGGTAGTGTTCTCCTTTCATATTTTTTTTAATTATCTGTTTTGTAGTCTTTCTTTGGGTCTACCACCGCATTAAAGTCCCTTAATACACATACATTGTCCAGTTCCAATTCTGAAATCCGCTTATGTAATTTACTATAGTATTCTTTCTGGTTCATGTTTGGTGCATATATGACTGCAATTAGTACTTTTTTGTTTTATTGATACTTCAATTAATAATGTTCTTCCCTCTTCATCCATGTATACCTGTTTAGGTTTTAGCCAGTCCTTGATATATACTGCAATTCTCCTTTTCTTTGTTTCAGCCAAGTCCAGATGTAATTTCCCTAGCTTCAGAGATTCCAGGATACTACCATTTCCTTTTTTAATATGAACTTCCTGTAGGTATGTGATGTCCATGTTTTGTTTTTGGAGTTTAGAAATTGTTTGTCTTCTTTTTATAGGTTAATTTAGTGACATTATTTTTCCTCTACAATAGTTAGAACAACATGATGGCTAATTTCCAATAGAAAATTACAAAATAAGTCAGAATTGAACTTTTTTCCTATTGCTCCCATAACAATCCTTCAATCTAAATCAGTACAGGTATTCCTCATTTAGCATCCACAGTCAGGACTGGCAACTCAGTCATAAAGCAAAGCTGTTACTAAGTAAAATAGAAAAAGTGCTTATGATATTATTTCAGCTTTCCTTTGCTTTACCCATGAAGATCATAAATATGATGACTGTTATTTTTTTGTCACCATGATAGTTATGCAAGGACACTAAATGAGGCTGTTGCTAAACAAGGACTGCCTTATTAGGGCTGATGGAGATGCCACAAAAAATTCTCATAATGTGCTTAGCTCTACTTTGAGCATATGCTGCCAAGAAAGGATTTGGCTTTTCTCTTGCTTTGTCATTAGGCAATCACATAAGAGAGCAGTGCCTTTTAAACTTTTGCTTGTGAGCCATAAATGAAATCCTGAATGCTAATAAATAAATTTAACTTTACATCTACTACTGTCCCTATTAAGGGCACTGGTTGTAAAATGGAAAAGTTAAACACTTTTCCAGCTGGGGATACTTCTGTTCACCATCGGAGTAAGTCTCTGGCATTGACAGGTTCTAATTGAGTGCAGACTAAAGTAAACCCAAGTTTCTGATCATCTGACTTAATCATTAAGTAAAAGGGGTGGGAAAGAAAGCCACCTTCCCGCTAACCCAATAGAAACAGCAAGTTCTTTGCTTTAGTTTGGTTGAAGGTTTTTTTTTGTTGTTGTTTTTACATTTTACATAAGTGGTGCAACTGATCTTGCAACAGAAATCCTGAATCCAATACTTTGTCTAACTGAAGCAAATTAGGCTTTTACTCATGAATTGATGTCTCCCTCCCTCCCCCCCCTCTCTCATAAAATGTTTAGGTAAAGAAAACACATGTGCAATCATCAGTAATTTTGTTTTTGTGAGACATTTTTACCTGATTTGTTTGAACAGCATGTGAATAACATTCATTACAGTAATGAAGCAATCGTTTCCAGAAAATTAAGATGTATTTCCCTCTCCTTTTTGCACATTTATAGCAATAGGCATGCTTTATGGCAAATGTTAGAGATGAGATACTATTTCTCAGCCAAAAAATATTAGACTCACAGTTGTGAAGGGACAGATTTCAGCAAGTCAGTATAACTGAATATTGCCAGTCAAACTGAAATTGGAACATGGGACCAGCTGAAGCTCATCACTACTATTCAATACATTACCCAAAAGGAAAGAAACAAACCCCGGATAGACAGCCAGTGTTTCTCCAGCTCTTTGCATCAGCCCAATGAATAGGCGTGGCTCCTAAAACCGCCTCCTGATTGTAAGGGAAATTCAACACGTGAGAGCGCACATGCAAGCACCAGCAAACCGGTAGTACACAGGTTAGCAACCCACCACTGTTTTAAACCCACTTTAAAAACATTCCACTTTTGATGTGATTTATTTTTCACTTTACACAGTGGCGTAGCGTGGGGGGTGCAGGGGGGGGGCGGCCGCACCGGGTGCAACATCTGGGGGGGGCGCGCTCGCACTCGCAGCTCTCTGCCCCTGCCTGGCTCACTCACTCTCTCTCACTGCAGTGCTGGCTGTGTGAATCCGACCCGAGCCGCCGGGTCGCCGCCCACTGTGGAGGGGGGGTGCTATTCATGCATCCTCTCGTAATACAGATCATCAAATAAAAAGCTCTTCTCTCTTGAAGGGAGAAAGGCGGCGTGTTGAGGGATAACGAGAGGGAGACTACATTTCCCAGAACGCTTTGCCTAGGAGCTTGCTTTTGGATTGGCCGCCGCCCGGCCCAATTCGGGCCGGGAAAGTGGCGTGGATAACGGCCGCTAGCAGGTAGACGGGAGGTATTGAAGGGCGCTGTTGGGAAGCCATGGCATCGCTACGGCTCTTAAGGCTGCACCTGTCTGCGGGGAGCTGCCTCCTCTTCCTCCTTTGTTTCCAGTTCGGGGGAAGCCAGAAGAAGAAGGAGGTAGACCCCTCTTCACCTGCCCCATCTTTCCTTCTTCCCCGGGAGCACCGATAAGACCGGGCAATTGTGTCCCCCACCCTTCCCTCCACGCTGCTGGCGCCCTTGCTTTATTTGAGTGCATCGCTGCTGCTTTCCTTTCTCGTCCCCACTTATGCCATTCTGAGTCCTCGCTTTCCTTGCCCTGTGCGCGTTTTGTATTTTACGAGCGTCCTTCTGGTTCAGAATTGGTTCGCAGCCATTTCACACGAAGCCCCGAATTTTCTTTCGGCAGCCTCGGAGATTGCCATCTCCGAGGAAATGTTCCCTGGGGACCGTGTATCGGTAGCCATTCTTCTTCCGTAGGTGCAGAAGTGCAGCGTGGTAAGAAACAATGATCCTTCAGGCCTGGCCTTCAAGCTGTAAATCAGGTGGAGATACAGCCTAGCTGAGGGCTTGAACTAATTATCCATCTGTAAACTGGAGCTTAGGGACTCAAGAGTCTTTTATTTTGCAAAACATTACAATAAATCAATAAATAAAGCTTATCTTCTTTGATCGCGCACACTGTTTCTATCATAACTTCCAAAGTAAATAAGATAAATTATTCTGGGGCCTGGATTTTTCAGGGGAGGACTCAGTTTCCTTGAGCAAATATTTGGGAATAAGAGAAATGAATTTGATATCAAAGATGGTGACTTTTATACAGGAGAATAATAAGGGATCCTTTTTGGACTTAATTGCTGGGAGGTTTCCCCCCCCCCCCCCATATTTTTTTTCTTATTGCATTTTGCTGATATTTTGAAATGGTCTGCAAAATTTAAATCCACCTGAAGCTGCTTTTCTAAAAATAGAATTTTATATTCCTTGTTGTGCTCTTACAGATCTTGATTAAAATTAAGATCTTCCTCTAGCAAAGAGGAAAGGACTAGCTGAAAGGGCAAGGAAAAAGAAGAGAAGGACAACTTGAGTGGAGGCAGGACCACATTGAGGAAAGGAATATATAATACAGAGGTCTTCAAACTTCCACAAGTCTTAATGTTACCAAGTTTGGGGACCCCTGATATAATACATCTCTAGGATGCCTAGGTTTTTCATTGTGGGTACAATAAATTACATTTTAGTCATTGTTTTAATATAAGTTATGAATTCTAGACAATTTTTATGTAATGTTTTCTTTGTAAGCTGTAAATGTAAAGTTCTGAAACTGAAAAAAAAGTTCATAGGTGTGGAAAAATGAAGAACATCAAACTGGAGATGAAAAAAAACTATGAAAGGCAAACTAGAAGCAAAGGGAGAAAAGCAAAAATGAAATTTAAGACAAAGAACATTAAAGAGCATATGATGTGAAAAAGAAACCTATAGGTATATTCTTCCTTTTTTTCCTGCAAGTACAAGGTCAGCTTTTTTTTGGATCAAACAAGTGTTGATCCATTGATTATGGCAGGAATTGATTAATCAGCTTGTCACCCACACCTGATATTAGGCATTGGGGTTGAACTAATTCTCCCTCCAGAAGTTAGATCACTATGGACTCAACATGCTATTTTATTTTCTAAATCGTTTGAAGATTAAAGCATATATAAAAGGTTAATCTCTTTGATCACACACTGATTCATCAAAACTTCTGAAGTAAAGAAAATAAATTATTCAATGTCCTGAATTTTTCAGTGGTTTGTGTGAGAGAGTCTGTATGAGATGAAGAACTTTTTGAGAAATTAGAACCATGTCTATTCATTTGGTTACTTTTTAACAAACTTTATATACCATGAAATAAACTTGTATTTAGATGCATTTTACTTTAATTACATCAGTATTTTCATAACAAACAATACATGTGCTTAGGGGGTAAGGGTTTCTTTAACTAATCTAGTGGAAGAGACTCGAGTGCTAAAATCCACGGGTTAGGGGGCGCAAATTACTTGCCTTGCCCCGGGTGCTGACAACCCACGCTACGCCACTGACTTTACATGTGGATAAACTATTTTTGGAGGGGGCCATATCCACTTTGTAATGTTGCCTTTAGCTGGAAAATGTTGCATAAGGAAGGAACTTCAAATTGATTGTCTTTTCTTTGCCTGATGTGATCAGAGGTGTCCCAGGTGATTCCTACTTGGTCTAGGCAGACTCAGAAAGAAATCAAGCTGGGTTGTATTTTCTTATACCTCATTTGTCTAAGTCTGTTTTTGCGGTCAATGATTTATTAAGTGGGAGAAACAATTGGCATCAATAGAGTAAACAGATTAAATATACCTCCCCCTGCCCCCCAGAAAATTTCATCCAAGACAAAACTACACAATAAATGTCATTGTCAGCCTCTATCTTGCTTGGTTGCTATCAGCTACCATAGTAACAGGAGGAGGGGGCTTAGGTATTTGGGAAGGGCAGCTTGCTAGTGGAGATGTCTAGTGAAGAAGAGGGAGGGTTGTTCTCATTGTCTACTGCGCAGCTGAATGGACTTGTTTATGCCCAGTCAAGGTCAACCAACCCTGCATACCAGATGGATGAAGCCAGCTGAAGATGCAGCCCACATGACACCCATGGGGGTTGGGAATTGAGTATTCAGCCTGGGTCTATGGGGGGAGGGATCCTGGAATACTTTCAATATGTGATTTTTCACACCTTTAGCCTCAGGCCTTGCTTTACTTTAGCTGCTATCACTTCATATCCAGTAAAAGTACCTTTTCTCTAAAACCATGGAGTTGGTGGTTTCTTTTCTTGGATTTTGAAGGAGGCACGTCTGACAGTCATTCTTCAAACTTATTTGAATTTATGAAGTCAGAAAATTCAACGGTGTCATTAAAAATAATAATGATATATCATAGTGAGAAGCAAAATGGAGTTTGCTGGGAGCTACATCTTATTCTTCTAATAGAGGGCCTCCAATGTTTTATGACATAGCAAATCACTTGAACAGCAAGCTTACAAATTGTTGGCCCCACTTGGGAAGGCAATTGTTTCAAGGTATATATGTTAGGAAAAGGAGACCCTAATAAGCAATCATTACCATTTTCTTCTTCCTTTCAGTCATGTCTGCTTCTTGACGACTGCATTTGTACCACTCCTATTTCTTAAAATATCCAAAATACGAAATTTAACTGCAAAATGGATGAATGTCAGCAATTCAATTTGCGGTCAATTTTGGAGTTTGGGGAAGATTGAACCCACCCACCCCTTAGGACAATGGAGGTCCACAAATCTATCCTGAGAGCCAGAGGCAACCTATGGGCCATAAACTGTTCAACTATGCTTTTAAATGTTTCCAACAATTACTACAATAGGAAGGCTTAGATTATGTGCACATCCCACAGAAAAGTGATTGAAAATAGGTTTCCTTTCTTTACCTATGTACTTCATACAGTGATGACCCTGAAATAATGCTTTATTATTGGAAGTATTTCTACAATTAACCTATGAGTGCAACTAAACTTGTATATAAATTGCAAGCCTTTATACTGTGAACTCTTGTGTTCAGTGTCATGTTTTTAATAGCACTTTCCCTCTTCACACTTTTAATTATTTCACAAGAACTGGGAAGAGAACAATTACTCATACAATCTGCCTGGTATTCATCTCATAATTTGCATATTCAATGGCTGTTATAGACACGTGTGTCTTCTGTGATGCTTCTGGCTCCTTCTGAAGTTAATTTTGGAAATTAAAATTCTGATTACTGTGGGTTGGCAAAGTCCAGGCTGGTGCTCAATTAAGACTATGGCTACAACAACCCCATTGTTCTTCTGTTTTTTGCGCTTCCTATTCATACATTTTAAATAAGACAAGCCCAACTGGCTGGCTCCTCTGTGGGTAAGTCTCTCAGTGCCCACCTTTACTTAAACTTTACTTTTTATTATTAGTTCCTGGTTTGTTTTTTCATTTGTTCTCCCAGATGTTTACATTTATGAATACTTCCACATCCCCTTCCCGCATTATATCCATTGATTCTAACCCAGACCCTTTCTTCCCTGCAATCTTTATTGTTTCATCACTTCTTCAGTGCTGCACTGATTAAAGCAAAATAACAACAGCATGCTGTTCCTTGCTAAATTGACAACCTCTTAAATATGAGCCAACAATGTGCTCCAGCCACCAAAAAAGCCATCGCAGTCCTAGGCTGCATTAACAGAGTTATAGAATCAAGACCAGATAAGTGTTAATACTGCTTCAGAATGCATTGGTAAGACCACACTTGGAATATTACATCCAGTTTTGGATGTATTACGCCACAATATAAAAAAGTTGTTGTGACGCTATAAAAAGTGCAGAGAAGAGCAACATAGATAATTAGGGAATTGGAGGCGAAAATATATGAAGAACGGTTACAGGAACTGGGTATGTCTAGTTGAATGAAGAGAAAAAAATAGGGTGACTTGAGAGCATTCTGCCAAAATTTAAGGGGCTTCCACAAAGAAGAATTTTCGAAAGGCTGGACAAGAAACAATGGATGGAAATTAATCAAGGAAAAAACCAACCTAGAACTAAGGAGAAATTTCCTTACGGTGAGAACAATTAGTCAGTGGAATGGGTTTCCCCAGAAGTTGTGGATAGTCATCACTGGAAGTATTTAAGAAGAGATTGGACAGTCATTTGTCTGACATAGTTTAGGGCCTTTTGCTTGAGCAGAGGGTTGGACTAGAAGACCTTCAAGGTCCCTTTCAATTCTGTTATTTTGCCATTCTTTTTTCTGTTTGTGTCCCAGGAACCTTTGTGGCAATGAAATAGTGATGGTTTCTTACGTTCTATTGAAGTTTTAAAAAAGGTATTCATTCAGGCTGAGGTTTTGTTCTAAAATGCCTATGCTGCAAATTTGGGACAGGAATTGGAGAGAAGAGAACCATTCCAATACATTGGGCAGGTAGCTAGAAAGAATCTGAAATTGAAAATATACCCATTGGGAGAAGTAGTGAACTGTAGGATTGTGCTGGCTGAAATGCTGGGAAAATCAGTTGCCAGGAGGCATCAACTGGATATCAGCTGGAAGGGGGGGGGGGGAAAGGAACTTACTGACCAGTTGAGGGCATAGCAACCCACTAGCTCAGAATGAAATGGCTATATATGGCAGTGACCAGCTATTGGAGGAGGTGCTATTTAACACACTCAGAGCTGGGAAAATGTATACATCCCTATTACAGTAAACTAACTGCTCAGAAAATCTTACAATGGCTCAGAATTGAAAACAGTACTTTGAAAACAGAGCTTTGAAACATCGGCATGGAATTACTGTTGTAATGTGCTGGGAGTGTTTGGAGGACAATATTGTTTAATTCTTCACTGAAATAATTATGGGTAGCCTGAATTGGCAATTTTGGTTGGGTTGGGATGTATTTTGCCAAAATCTCTTTTGTTGTTTTTCATGTTGATCAAAATATTGTAAATACAAAATCTTGGGGTTTTATTGTAAATATTGTAAGTAAAAAAAACAGGGTTTTAGACAGATCTTATCTTGAATGCATATAAATATGCATTAGTGTCTCTCTGTATATGTACATGTGTGTCTGTGTGAGTGTGTGTGTGCGTGCTTCCTGTGTTCCTTGCATATTTTGTAATTTCCTCTCACACATTGCCCTTTATATTTAACCCCCATTTACAATTAATAGCTGCTTTAAGTAAATGGGAGATCAAATAACTGAAGGTTAAGCAAATACGGATAACAGTTGATGCAATATTAATAATCCAATCACATACTCATTTTCAGTGGGAGGAATAAAGGACAAAGTTCAGCAAATCTCATAGCAAAAGCATTAGCTACAGAAGACATTCTGAAAGGTTTTATCCTTGGCTTCTTCTTTTTTCAACTGTGGTTTATACCACAGTTTATACACTGTGCTCTCAGAAACTATAACCTGCAGACTGGACATTCAATGACATAGAAGAAGAAATGGCATTTCAAGGAGAAGAAAGGGCATTCAATCATATAGCAGAAGAAATGGGTATCTTTATAGGCAGGTATGTTGTCCCCCTAGAGCAAAAATTCAAAGATGTAACTCAGAAACTTACTAAAATAAGCAACCACATGGATACCCCTTTCTTCTCCTACATATGGGTACAAATGACACAACAATGAACCTGAAAACAATAACAACAGATTACGAACAGCTAGGGAAGAAAATTAAGGAATTAGGAACACAAGTATTTTCCATTCATCAGTAGGTGGCGCCCTCATCTTAAATTTCAGCATTGGTTTCAGCATTGTTTCAAATGTAAAGTTATTTAATCCGAGTTTAATTCGATTTTTAGAAGCAAAGTCAATTATTCAAGTAGATAGTTCCAGCATTTTAAGATGCCTTTCCAAAACAATGCCTATCAAGTTTGAAAGTCCTATTTTCTATGTTTTAAAAAAGTCTTTAGCTCCTCTCCCCTTAGTTCTTTTCCTTCGGGTCTACAATTTTTCACCGTATAATTGTTCGCTTTAACAAACAGCAATAACTAGAGGGAAAGATTAGAGGTTGAAAGAGGGCAGTACTATGTAAACTCAAATAATATTGTGATTGGCATTAAAATGGAACATTGAAGTATTGAATAACTACTTTAAAGCAAATATCAATACTAGCATTTCATAAGTTTGGTTAATGTAACAAATACCATTATTTTTATTGACATTTGTCCCAAAATGAATGAAACCCAGATGCCGCACTGATGTTGATGTATATTCTAAAAATAAAAATAAAATAAAAAACCTTAAAAAGAAAAATTACACTTTAAAAAATATCTTGCATCGCATGCTGCAATCCCACAGCCCCTGCGACTGCCAATTCCACACTGCCCTGCAGCACCATTGCTTCTGCCTGCCACCCGATTGGTTGGCAGCTATTTGACCCATGCAACCAAAAAGCCAGGTCAACAGTGTTTGAGCAAAGGGGTCAGGACAAAGGGAAAGGGGGAGAGAGCCAGGGGCCCATTGCCCATGGAGAATGGCAGGAGGAGGCCCAGTGGAGGAAGAAATCTGGCTATGAATGGGCTGAGGTGGGTAGCTGGAGGTGAAGGAGATGTGGCCAAGGGTCTGTGTCTAAACAACCCATTCCACTGTAGGGAGTCAAGGGGAAAATGATGGAATCACCATTCCAATATCATGAACAAAATCTACCATCCCTTTTATATGGGGCAGGACATGCCCACAGGTTGAAAAGGAATAGAATTTGCATTATAATGATGCAACCTCGATTAAGTCATTTTGACACATGTTTCTGCAGGTACTCTCATTCTCTATTTTGATATCCCCTTAAAGTATATTAGATTATGCCGTGTATTTTTTAGCCACCAGGTCACAAAATAGTTTGTATCTTATAATCTAAAATCCCATTCTTTCTGATAGTGCTATATCACTAGCCAGAAACCCAGCTGTCTTCAGAGAGTAAATGAATTTGAAATATTGAAAATACAATTCCTAGCTATAGAAATATTGCTTGCTGCTAGATTAAGGTTAAGCAGTTTTTAAACAAATTACAATTCAAACCATGCATAGTTTGTATTAGTGTGTAAATTATAGTATATCATTATTATTATCTGTAACACCAATCATTAAATGATGCCACAGTGTAATAATACTGTGTAGCTTTGCATCATGCATTTATGTGAAAGTGCATGTTTAAAGAATGGAATGCATAGGATTCACTCAAAGCAGGCTAGAGAGACAAAAAACATGTTCAGGAAGATTTCAGTTTATGCAACATCTGGAAAAGTAGCAGAATGAAGACTTTTAGAACAGCCTAAGAAAATGGTTCTCAAAATAAAAGATCATTCCCAAAACTGCATATGGTTTCCATGTAAACTAGCGATTGCACTGTAGTGGAAAATCATGTTGAGAAAACTGTAGTTCTTTGGGGCCACCATTTATATGGCTATGTCCACTGACTACTTTGTCCTTATTCTTCTGAAACTCAACATATCCTATTTAGTAAGACTTAAAATTGTGTAGGTATGCTGGTTGTATGAATGGTGAGTGAGTACAATTTTTAGTTAAGAAAGTGAAAAGTAGAAGTTGCAAATATGTATTTTTAGAAATCCTGAGTCTCCACATATGGATTTTTTTTTAAATACTCAATTCACACCTTTTTCTATGCTTTCTTACAACAATGCCTGTTCACTATGACATTATTTGCAATAATTCCCATGCTACCTCTTCTGCCTTTTTTTCTCCAGAGAGTCAATATACATGGAATAGTCACATAATCTACATTAAAACCATGGAAATTTGAGACAGATGGGGTTGCCAGAGGAAGAAGCCATACAATAGCCAGTTCTGATTTTGTTGGTGCTTTTGATTTTTAAATTATTTGTCGAGAAATTATGTATTTATCTTTTTTGCATACTGCTATATTTCATAACTGCAAATAGCTAATGACATTAACAAATATATACATATAAACCATCCACAATGGTCAAAATGAAGCAGTTAAGCTAAATTAGACAGATTATTTAATTAATTTCAATATTAATTAATGGAATTAAATGAAGTACAATGGAGTCATGTGTAGATATGTGTCATCTTGACAAAGGCTAACTTAATGGCTATCTCTAGCTCAGTTAAAAGTAATTAAGATATGAATTTACCATAGTTAAGCTGTTCAGGGAAGATCACAGATAGTAAATCAAACGGAGCAGGTACCATGTTCTCCAGCTACCAAATCCACATCTTTCCTCTGTTATTTTGAAAAGGGGTTTACCCATCACCAGTACAAAGATACATTTAATGCAAATAATGACTATTCCACAGGATTATGTAAATTATCACCATCGCATTTTGAGTGTCCCAGAATGAAGCTAGGCATGTGAAATTCGGGTGGGTAGTTACTGAGCTCCCTCTAGTGTTATTTATGCTCGTGAATTTTCATCTTCAATTAATTGTTTGAGCTACAACTGGGTTTATTAGTAAATAGTAATGATAATATATAACATTCATTAAATTCATTAAATTGTAATCTTCAGTATGAACTTTAATCAATGACAGATATTAGGAATTTTCATAATTTTGGGATGCAATGCTCCTCTCACCTTCCCATGTTTATTTGGTAAATTAAGAAGACCAATTGTGATATCACTGCATACTGGCAAGCTTCCTCTTGTATAATAAACAGCCCTGTTTATGTAGAATATTGTAACTCAATTCAGATTTGCTATGTGTTTTCTCCCAACTGGATTTTACACAGTATTGCTACTACACATGTTTATGAGTAGATTCTGAACTTCAATAGAATACATAGAAATTACTTCAAAACACAAAACGTCTTTGATAGAACTGTGACATTGGGTCCCTTGTGAAGAATAATGTGTGTGAATCAAATTGCTAATCTGGATATTAATAGCAACAGATGAGCATTCTGTTTTCACAGGAAAGGCTAATACAAGCTAATAGGAAAGGCTAATACAGCTAATGCAGTGAAATCACACAAAGTCTTCTATTCAACTGCATTAAAAAGTTCCAAAAGGAAAAAAAAGTGAAAAAGTAAAACCTAGTGCTTGATCATATCTACTGAGTTTTACTCAAAATCTGTCATTGCCTTTTTGTTTGATATTCCAGTAATTAATTCATTAATTAATTATGACATTATTTAAAAAGTGTCACTCCTCTTTTTTATTATATGTTGTATGCTTAAATGCATGCATTTAGTCTTCTTGTTTGTGTATGTTTGTGTGTGTGTGTGAGAGAGAGAGAGTAGCAACAAAGACAGGCAAATTGCACGTTGTTGTGTATTTAATAGAATCCCCACCCATTTCCTGATGTTATAAAAGCAATTAACTCCCCATGTTTTAGAGATGACTCTTCTAATATTTATCTAATGGAGAAGCTTAGAAAGTTAAGGAACTTTCATGGCAAAGGTACGCTGTAATTATTATATTTTGTTGGCTGGTTATATTAAGTGTTTAGCATTATTCATTTTTGTGAACGTAATGAAAATTGTAAGCACTTTTTTGTTGAGAATATATTGAATAGTTAATTCTTTTGAATACAATATGCAGGTAAACTACAGGTGCAATTTTTCATATACTTAGAAAAATAAGTAACCATGTTACTTAAATCTGATTTATCAGGCACAGGCTTGGGTTGCAACTTGTAGAGGAGATTAAGAAAAGTGAAATAATAGAAAAAACAACTATATTCATAGGAAAATATCTCAGAATACTTGTATATTTGCATTAAAATACCATCCTTTATCATTGATATTTTAACAAACTAGTGTAAACTATCATCAGAGAATTTTTCATGATTTTTTTGGCAAAACATTTGCATGGATTCTTTCTCTCTAATCTCTGCTTCCCTTTTCCTTAATATTTGTTTGGAAACACACGCCAAATATGTAGACACCAAAAATAAATACATAAAATAATTGAAAATTGACCACACTATGTTTTCATTAAGGTGGTGTTTATTGTATCCTTTATTCAACTGAACTCATTCTGAACTGACTTCCATTATTTGTTAAATGTTAAGGAATTCTGGAAAAAGCCAGGCTCTATTTCACAAGAAAGGCTCTACCATCTTTGGAAGAAAGGAAGAAATATGACGATGAGTTTGCAACTTCAACTTCCTTCCATGGGGTGCACAATATTATTCATACCAAGAGCAAGACACGCAAGATCTTATGGATGGTAGTAGTCTTGGGCTCCATTATCCTAGTTGCCTGGCAGGTTTACTGTCGTTTCATCAATTATTTCAGCTGGCCCACCACAACCTCAGTGGTAGTTCAATATGTGGAGAAGATTGAATTTCCAGCTGTAACATTTTGTAATCTGAACAGGTAAGGCACTATTTTCTTCCTTGTGTCCTACACGATTTTCTGAAGATCACAACTGGACAACCATCAAGGCTAACAATTCTAGATTTTATTGTATACATTTATATGAGTTAAATGTTGTAATATTTAATTATTAAATATAAAAAATATTTAAATATAATTTAATTATTATACCCAATGTAAAATTAAATAACTTCTATGTAATTCATCTTTTCTTTGGAAATAAATATAGTCTTGGGCTACAGCATTCAGAATTTATATTTGCATTTCTGATTTATGCTTATAGGTTCCAAACTCAAGCAGTAGCTAATCTGAGCATCGTTTTCTTCTTATGGAGCATAGTGTCAGGAGTTCTTCGTATGTTCAGTACTGATGATAAGTTTAGTCAAGAACTACAAGATTTTTTTCAAGGGAATCAAAATTTCAGCATCAAAGAATTTACAAGAGATAATGGTTTCTATCTCAACAGTAGTACCTTGCTGAATTGTGAATTTTTTGGGAAAAAATGCCATCCAAAGGTAACATTTTTGTTTTTATAAAACATGTATTAGCTAAATGCTGAAATAAATGTAGTCTTTATCTAACAATCTGAAAGGCAATATTGTCAGAAAAAATATAGTCTGAAAACTGAAAGACAGTTTTTCTACCAAGGTAAGAGAATACATATTTGGCTGTCACGATGCATATTTTAAGTTTTAGCAAAGGGCTATATATGCAAAGTTAGTTATGCATCAAGCAAATGCAATGTGATAATACATGCTATTTTTTTTAATTTTAGCCTGCTTTTATTATTTTTATAAATAACTCAAGGCAGTGAACATATCCTCCTCTTTTTTTATTTTTTTCTTCCTACAACACATTACAGTCATTATATCAACATTGTTATGTCATCATATCTGTACATGTATATAACATTTCGCTTCTTTATACACAGTTCTATATATATTTATATATATTGTTTTTTGGCTTAATTAATTGTCTTGTTTTGCAACCATTTGTACCAATTGTTCCAAATTTCATAATATTCCGACTCTTCTTTATCTTTTAATTTCAGTGTTAATTTATTCATCTCTGCACAATCCAACGGTTTTTTTTATCACTAATTCGTCTGAGAGGGTATTATTTTGTTTCCAGCATTGGGCAAATGCTATTCTAGCTGTAGTTAGCAGATGTGTTAATATGTATTTAATTTTCTTTGTATATTTCCCTTTGATTATTCCCAGCAGAAAGATTTTGGGTTTGTATTTTATCTGTTCTCCTGTAATTTCTTGCACCCATTTCCAGATTTTTGTCCAATATTTTTGTGTTTCCGGGCTGGTCCACCATATGTAATAAAAAGTCCCTTGTACTTTTTTACACTTCCAGCAGGTCGGCTTCATGTTTGGGTACATTTTAGCCAACCTTGTTGGTGGTAAATGCCAAAGATAAAACATTTTGTACATATTTTCTTTAAGTGCTGCTGATCATGTTAATTTATAATTTGTGTTCCAAATTCTTTCCCAATCCACTAGATCAGTGGTCAGCAAGCCGCGGCTCGTGAGCCACATGCGGCTCTTTACACACTTTAATGCGGCTCTTCTGTGTGCCGGGCGCCCGCTCCCCTCCCTCCTCTTGGGCGGCCACCCCAAAAGTCAGGACTCTGCAGATAGCCTCTGTCAGTGCGCGCCCTGTGTACTGTTCCCTCTAAGGTGCGCGCCTGCACGGCCGCGCACGTGCCTAGAGTACACCGCGCACTAATTTCTAACTGCCACGCAGCGCCAGCATCGCGTATTTGGTGTGGACACGCGGTATCCAGCCAGTTCCAGCTAAACGCAGTTCATTGCCGCCTGACTTGTGACTTCAGGATTCTCCTTAATCAGTGTAGGTAGGTCAAAAATAAAAAAGGGAAAGGGGCACTTCAAAACAAGCGCCCCTTTCCCTTTTTTCTTTTCGACCCACAATGATTAGGGAGGATCCTGAAGTCGGGCGGGGCTGAGAAGCGAGGAGGCAGAAAAAGAAACGGAGGCCAAGGAGCTTCCTCCCCTGCCCCCTCCCAGGAAAAATCTAACCGGGGAGCCGGGCGGGCAGTAGCAAATTAGCCGATCACGCCGCGTGATCGGTTAATTTGCTACTGCCCACGCGGCGTGATCGGCTAATTTGCTACTGCCCGCCCGGCTCCCCAGTTAGATTTTTGCTGGGAGGGAGTGGGGGGGAAGCTCCTTGGCCTCCGTTTCTTTTTCTGCCTCCTCGCTTCTCAGCCCCGCCCGACTTCAGGATCCTCCCTAATCATTTTGGGTTGAAAAGAAAAAAGGGAAAGGGGCGCTTAAAGTTTCAAAATATTGGAGCAAAATATCGCTTCAGAGGCAACAGTTCTCATGGGGAATTAGCCCTGGAGTTTCATTGCCCCACCCGGTCAAACCTCGCTTTCCGTGTATGCCGCGTGATCAGCTAATTTGCTACTGCCCGCCGGTTCCCTGATAAGATTTTTGCGGGGGGGGGAGAAGCTCCTTGGCCTCCGTCTCTTTTTCTCCCTCCTCGCTTCTTGGGGCTCCACCAATGGGGGAGCAAGGCCCGCCCAGTGCCAGGCTTTGGGCTAACATAGAGGTCTGCAAAGTTGGCTGTTTTAAGACTGGTGGACTTCAATTCTCAGAATTCTGGGAATTGAAGTCCACCAGTCTTAAGAGCCAATTTTGCAGATCCCTGGAGAGCCCGGTCACATGACATGACATCATGCTTTGTGACCACATTTCTGACTAATAAAAATTCCAGTCCCACCCACGTTGTAATGTTAAATCATTTGGAGCAAATTAAAATCACTACTTTTTAAACAAAAGGAAGGTGTTTTTTTTCCTCTTATTTGTTATGGTAGAGCCATTTTAACAATCTATTTAATTTGCAAGTAGTATGGAGTTTAGAAATTTTTTAGAATTAAAATCTTAACTACAATATAAGTACTTTAAAGTGATCCACACAGTTCACTTATTGAAACTTATTGAAACTAAAAACAGTGTACCATCCTATGTATTTTCGGTTTTAAAAATGTGGCTCTCAAAATAAATTTCAATCGTGGTTTTGGCGAGATTTGGCTCAGTTGAAAAAAAAGGTTGCCCACCACTGCACTAGATCTATGTTGTAACCAAAGTTTTTGGCCCACGCTATCATGCAACCTTTAACTTTTTCTTCTTCTAATGTTACTTCTAATAAATATTTGTAAATTTTCATTATGAGTTTATTTTCCAGGCCAATTAAAATTTTATCTATTTGTTGTAATTCTGTGTATATTCCATATTCTTTTACATCTTTTTTGTATCTCGATTGTAGTTAGAGATATGGCCACCAATCTATATTTATATTTTGCTCCTTTAATTCTTGATTTGTTTTCAAATTCCCTTGGCTGTCTAAAATTTCACTATATCTAACCATTTTCGATAGATCTAGCGTATTGGGATGTGTCATGGCTTCCATAGTGGAAAACCATGTCGATATTTTCATGTAATGTTTTTCTCTAATTTTATTCCAGACCTGTATCAGTGCATCTCTAATATAGTGTCTGTGAAAGTATTTTTGTTTCTTTTTACCCTCTTCCCATAGGAAAAAAATGCCATCCCGTTTGCAAATCGTGACCCTCTAATGTTAGTATTCTTTTATTTTTTAAATTAAAAAAAGAACATATCCTCCTCTTATTTCACAACAACAACTGTGTGAGGTGGGTTGGTCTGAAAGAGAATGACTGGTCCAAAGTCACCCCTATGACTTACATGGCAAATGTGGAACTTAAACTCAAAGTCTCCTATTTCCTAGCCTACTGCCTTAACCACTAGACCAACCTGGCTCTCAATATATCTTAAGGTTGGGGAAAAAATTCTCAATGTTTTACCAATACATGAGGATACATTAGTGAATCACTCCATAGTTTTTTTTTAATTCGCAGAGTGAAGCTGTAATTCTAAGTCAAAAATTAATTCCACTTATCCATCAAAAAAGGTCAAAAGGTAAAAACTGAAATTTACTGAAATTTAAAAGCTTGTAACAAACAATTACCACAAACATATTGAATTTCATTAATATCTGGTTTTATTTATGCTAAATAAAAGCATTGTGTCTGAAAACTCCCTAATTAAAATCCATTGATTTCACTGATGGAACTGATGGGAAGCTTAAACATGATGAGACCTGCATTGATTGCCTACTTTCAACAGTGAACCCGAGCTGAAATTCAATCTTTAGGGGTTTTTTAATTAGAAAGATACTTTCAAATCTCTGTGTAGTACAAATTCAATTTTTAGGATTATTTAATTAGAAAGATACTTGCAAATCTCTGTGTAGTACAAACCTCTTCATTCACTGATACTAAAATGCCACAGGTAATAGCAAAACTTGACACCTAAAATGTCTGTGAGAAAATACTAACTCCATTTTTCATTTGTTTGTTTTTTCTTCATGGAAGGACTTTGTACATGTCTTTACTGAATATGGGAACTGCTTTACTTTTAATCATATTAATCTTCCTACAAGAAGAAGAGTTAGCCTTTCTGGAAGAGGCCTCAGTTTGATTTTCGATGTCAAACAGGTAGAGATATTCTCATGAATGTACTATTTTCCACTGATTAGTAAATTGCTATAATTTGTTTGCTATTTCCTTGCCAAAGGTAGAAAGTCATAAGGAGAGAAAAATCAAAGTTGGGATCAGGAAGCACTAATGATATCATGTGCAACATGATGCCATGGTTTAAATGACTTTAATAACATATTGGTTTCTACCAGATGTTTGTGATGAGAGAATCTATTCTTTCAGTTGTCAAGTATTAGAAGCAATAGATTGTATGCTTTAACCTACATTTTTTATAAAGGCATTTTCCATTGTTTAATTTCATGTCAGTTTTCATTGTATTGGGGTAATTCTGAAACATCACTCACTTCATTTTGCAGTCCAGATTCCAAAATATGTAGCCCAAGTCCAAATGGTCATTTGTACAGAAGTCACAAAGACATAAATCTAAGATTACCCTAAAATGTGTATATTTTACATTTGGTTTGGTTTGAACTTTTGGTCAGTGACCAAAAGCTTAGTAAAAGCTTTGGCATTTATACTGAGAGAGTAATAAAATCATTTAAATAATTATTTAAAATGCATGAGTGCTCAGACCTAATTGGACTTGCTGTCCAGTATGTGTATATAGAATAGCAATCTTAACCAGTATGGTTGAAGGATAATTAATAATAAATGACATATTACATAATATAGCAATACTTCATAGCAATACAGTTTATGTTCTTTCATTTTAATTCATCAACACTGTAGATCATTTTGCAGGAGAGCAATTAAGAGATCACTGACATGGAATTTATCCCATTTATTTTACTATGTCTTTCTCTAAATAATCTTATTAGGGTCAGTTCACTGATGATCCTAGTCTTGGTTTTGTTGATGCTGGCATAACCTTTGCTATCCATTCACCTAAAGAACCTCCCCGATTTGATGGTTTAGGTGTCTTTACGCCAGTGGGAATGCATGCCCATGCTGCAATCCAACAGGTAAAAGTAAGTATTAGCATTTGATATGCAAAATTAGGTTCAATATTATTTTATTTTCTACATTTTAAAGCAATCAGTAATAAAATACAGTAGATGGGGCTTATTAAATTAATACAAGATGGTTCATCAGGGGAAAGGAGTGAGAGTTCAAGAGAAATGGTGTTGATGTTTCAAACCATTAGGGGTACTAAGGAAAAGAATCACAGAGAGATAAAGTACATAATGCAAAGCATACATGGGAAAATAGAAAATATGCTACAATTGATGATGAGTGAAGATCAAAGAGTCCAGGAAAGAGGAGATAGCAGAAAAAATGAAAGAAAAGACAGAACAGACGAGCCAGCAAACAAAACCAAAAGATGGGAAGGAGAAGATGATAAAGATAATAATGATTGATGAAATAAACCAAGGGAAAAGTACATTAAGAAATTTAAAAATGGAACCAGATAACTGGGAAGACACTTTTGAAAGGGAGATAGGGGTGTGGGTAGATATTCTGGAGACCTGGCAGATTAGGAGGATAGAGATGGGAGAAATATTCAGTCTGAATGGTGAAGATACAGATGTTGATTAAAAATAAAGATCCAAGACAGGAATATGGGAGGCAAAAAATGAGTAGAATTGAAGTATAAAACGATGAATAGAAAGAAATTATTATAGATTTCTTTCTTCTTTTTTCTAATGTAATGATGGCCTGATTAGAAATTTATAGAGGAAGAAATAAGAATGCACACCTTTATATACTAGGATTAGTAATAGTGACCTGATTTAGGGGTAATATTAGCAGATATAATTTTCCCCGTTCTTTTTATATAATAGAATATAAGTAATAATTTGATGGGAAAGACTAGAGGGTGAAAGATGGTATTACGATGCACGTTTATAACATCATTGGCATTAAAATGGAATATTGAAATATTGAATAACTGCCTTAAAAATCATGTATATCAATTTTAGGATTATATAAGTCTGATTAATGTAAGGATTATATAAACATGTTTTAAAAAGATTACAGAGCTTTAGGGTCTAGTCTACAATAATAATTGTTGATCTTCATTGTTAAATCAAATTCAATCCTTACAATGAACTGCTTTAGAAAAAAAATAGGGACAAATAAGATTAGGGAATTAGAAGATAAAAGGGATACGAAAAGGAATCCCTTAAAAGTTACATTGAGATAGGACCTTGATTCTGCCATAAAGCAAAATGTTTTTATTTATTTCAACCCAGGAATATAATGCACAGTGTATTCAGTTGTGTTTTGTATTTGAAGATGATTTGTGCTAAAAATGTTCATTTTATAGTGATTACTTTTCTGGGTTTAATTTTTAAAAGCTGTTCCATCAATACTATGCCATTAAAATTGATGCTATTTGTTCAAAATAAAACTTTCTTTTTTTCACATCAGACAATTATCCAAGAATACCCTTGGGGAGAATGCAACCCAAACATTAAGCTTCAGCATCATCAAATCTACAGTACATATGGATGTCTACAAGAATGCAAGGGCCACCTTATACAAAAGCACTGTGGATGTTTGCCTTTTATGCTGCCAGGTACAACTTGGCACATTACTTCTTATTTTGCAAAGGTTAAAAAAAAATTCAATAATACTGTGTGAATCATGACTGGACAAAAAAGCTACCAAGATATTCAAAAGCAGAGGTTACAATACATTTAGATTAAAATACAAATGGGTTCAAAATAGAAATATATATGTAAATGTGACAAATCATAATTAATGCAACAGTGATTATACCTATGCTATGGAGAGAGTGGACATTCCATTTTTGCTACATATAGACCTTCTCTGTATACCACTTTCAGGGAAAACTTAAAAGGAGATACAAGTACTGGAAAGAATGACTGAAATTGCCATTTGATTCATCAATAGAATAGGTTAATTATAAATACTGTTATTTTCTTCTTTCTCCTATATAAAGAGATGTTTAAAAATGTCCTGTGAGTGGATATAAAGCTGTATTGTTAGATGAATGGAAATGTAAGATTGAATGTGCTATTCATACTTTTGTTTATATTGCTAATTTTCATTTACTGCAACTGTCCCATGCACCTGTTGAAAAGGAAATGGCACAGAATGTGATTTGGAGAAATTTTACAGCTGTGTTTCTCCTTCTTTGTGTGAGTATAACTAATAAATATCACAAAACTAAAACTGGTTCAAAAATTTCATTGTAGCTGTACCAAATTACACTTAGTTAGATCACTAAGATATGGACATGATAATATGGCCACTGGGTGAATGATGATATATGACCTGAGTTTCTCCACCAATCTTGTGAGACTCACAAACTAGTGCAGTTGGACATCAGTGCATATTTTATTGATATAAAATAAAGAGAAAGATTTTAGTTCTATCAAAATAAGTTTTAATTAGACCTGGCTGTACTAAATAAGGATGCTAACATTAACTTTGTAAATAAATAGAACCCTTCTGGAATCCAAGTTTTATTAAACTCTAGGAAGTGTGGGAAACAGGCAGGAATTATAAACTAAAATGATTAAAGTTCTCCTTAAAATATGTAAAAAAAATCTTGACTTTAAATTGTTAATTATATATTAATTACGCAAAATACAATCCTTGGTTGTATAAACAGAGACATAGAATCAAAATCAACTATTAGTACCACTTTATAAAGACTTATAAGACCCCACCTAGAATAATGCATCCAGTTTTGGTTACCACATTACAAAAAAGATAGTGAGACTTTGGAAACAGTGCAAAGAAGAGCAACTAAGATGATTAAAGGCCTGGGGACTAAAACATTTGACGAACAGTTGCAGGATTTAGGTTTGGCTTAATCTAGAGAAAAAAAGGAGTGGGGGGGGGCATGATAGCAGTATTCCAATATTTGAGAGGCTGCCACAAACAGGTCAATTTATTTTTCCAAAGCACCAGAGGGCAGGACAAGAAACAATGGATGGAAACTAATCAAGGAGAGATGCAACCTGGAATTAAGGAAAACAGTTAAACAGCTTGTCTTCAGAAGTTGCGGGTGCTTCACCACTGACGGTTTTTAATAAGATACTGGACATGTGAAATGCAACTCTACTCTGATTGATTGAATTAAGTTTACACTTTTAGTTTAAAATCCTGCATTGGATAAAGCATATATTATCTAAGAAGATAAGCCAAACAAAAAGTTAATTTAGTCTCTCTCTCTCTCTCTGGGTGTGTGTAATATTTATTTTTCCATTTTAGATAAAATAGAATTCATGGGATTATGTACAGTAGGAACACATAATTCCACATGTCCAGTACCATGTGAAGAAACAGATTACCCAACCACCATCTCGTATTCTACTTTTGCAAGTGAACAAGGCCTCAAATTCCTATCTGCAAAGCTGAAGAAAAAACCAGAATATGCCAGGTATTTTTATTTTTCATCATAAAGTCAAACCATGGAGAGATTTCAGACTTAGTTTCACTCCATGTGCAGCACCTGCTTAATCCTATTGGGCCTAGAAACTATGCAAAGCTT
The DNA here is from genome assembly GCF_964273705.1 of Natrix helvetica. NCBI lineage: Eukaryota > Metazoa > Chordata > Lepidosauria > Squamata > Natricidae > Natrix > Natrix helvetica. The sequence continues at coordinate 55,585,979 of NC_138558.1, read as the reverse complement.
GGTTTGGTTAGTACTTTTGTAGGAGACAAGAGAAATAAGAAAGACCAGATAAAACTAATAACAAATCAAGCATGTTCCAGAAAGTAGCTTGGATATAGTCATGCATTTACCAGGATTATTGAAGAGCATTTTTACTTTTCTTTTAATATGAAAAATTGACTTTTTTTCATCTGTAGATAAAGACTCTTAAATCTTATCATGAAGTTGATGCCACCTGGCAGCTTTTTCTCAGTGTGATCTGGATGTAAATAAATGTTTTCAGTTGCTCCTTATTCTCTAGATCAGGGGTGTCAAACTCACAGCCTGTGGGCTGGATGTGTCACAGCCCACCCCAATTTTAGCAAAGGGGGGAAAGTCATGATGTCATGTGATGAAAACATGGTGCTGTGGTTTGACACCCCTGCTGTTGATATTTATATTGGTAATATTTTGGGCTAGTCTACATTTTTATTAGTCCCTGAAAGGACTACAGGTGAAACTGGGTTGTTGTTGTTTTTTTGCCAAATTGTATTAGAATTATGTGCTTTGAAAGATGATATATTTAACTCTTTTCTCCGTTTAATCCCATTGTTGCATTCTGATTTACTGATATAATACAAGAACTGTTAATTCTGCTAAAAGCAGAAAATCAAGCGCTGTGCAGATTATTGCATGATTTATTTAGGAGAAGAAAATCAGTGTTTAGATTCAGGGGTGGAAAAGATTGAAAACATCATTCTAGAAAAAGCATCCTGCTCTGTCATTGCTGTGATTGAAAGCTGTATTTGCTTTATATCAAAAACAGGAGTGCCATGGATCTTTTTTGCAGACTGAGTTTCCTATCAACATTTTTATTTAATTTATTCTGATATTTGATTGTCCACAAATGGAGCTCTATCTTGCAATTACTCAGTGAAGCTTGACAAATGACAGGAAAATATTTCTGTTCCCAAGTACTTAACCAACATGAATCTAGCAAACATATTAATAAGCAAACATTATAAACATTATAAATGGTCATCTAATTGTCATCCATTGATTAAAAAAAACAAAAGTAAAAAAAGTAATATAGCTGTGAGCTATAGGTATAGAATACTAGCATATCTATTGTGTCAGCAATCATAAAATGGGGTCCATTAGCAAAGACATTAAGTAATTGTAGGACTGTTCTGAAGAGAAAATGTTACTTAAGAATGGAATTGTTGCATTAATGAATCCTGAATTTTCAGAACTAGGCAAAAAATAGGTAATTTCTTTTTTTAAATTTTTTTAAAAACTTTATTAAATATCTTTCAAATTAAAAAGCAATATATAGTTCCAATCATTGCAGCATTTCCGTATCAATGTCATTCACATTAACATAGTCACTAACTATATAGATTACTATACTATGGTAATTTACTATGGAAATAGGTAATTTATTTATTATTGAAGAATCTACAGTCAAAGAACAAAAAAAAACTATGTTAAAATACAAAATATCTATGCTAAAAAAACCTATTTATAGCTGAAATTAAATATCCAATGGCATTTGAGCACCATTACTCTTGTCACAGAATGTAGTCACCTTCTCAGATATTAATCAGTAATCTATTTTCCATTATCGGTTATACTCTTCTGTTTGTCATGGCCATGAAGTCCAGGAGGAAACATCCAATGATGAGGCCACTGCAGTACCCCCATAGGTGTTTTGTATATAACTATGTGGATTGTACGCATATGTTTATTTCTCTTTGCCGTGTTTTCATCATACACGAAATAAATAATATGGATTATTTGCATACTAGGATTGGTCTTCCAAAATTGATTGGTAGGACATTTTAGGAGTCCCGAGAGCCACGAAGTGTCCATCTCTAGTTCTGGATGGAGTGCATTGTCAAACTAGTGCACAATTTGGAGATCCTCCCAGATTCATGTTCAGAGACCAGGTGGCAAATGTTGTAAGGAGGACTATTGCACAACTATGTTTTGGACATTGCACTCTTTCCTGGACTAGGAAGTATTGTACATAGCCACCCATGATTTGGTCACCTCCCAAGTGGACTATTTACAAAGTCCTAAGGAGCATGGTGGCTTGCGTGGTTAGGACGTTGGGTTGGAGGTTAGCAAGTCCATGTTCAAGACCTGAGTGCTGTCATGGGATGAGCTCTCTTCCTTCGCTCCAGCTCCTGCCAATGACATGAAATGAGCCCCCAACCAGACATCTCCCGAGCAATTGTGATGTCACCAGCTAATCCTTTCAACCCAGAAGCGCCACAATGCATCTGACACAAGTGTGATTGCGATAACAAAGTGCTCTGCATCGGGATGCCCCTGAAGAGCATCCAGAAGTTGCAACTGATCCGAAATGTAGCAGCACAGATTTGTTATATCTCTGCTTTGTGAGCAGCACTGGCTCCCAGTATGCTTGCAAGTATACTTCAAAATATAGGTTGTCAGCTATCAACCTTCGTGGCATGAGGCCAGGTGATTTGTAGGACTACCTCTCTCTGATTGCTTCTACCTATCTACCTAGATCAAGAGTCCCATTGATTAAAAATGCTATCTTGCAAAACACAGAAAGTAAGTCTTTTCTGCCACAGCACCTGCACTTTGGAACACCATAGCTATGAGAATTGATTGATCCTAGCACTGTCAGCTTTCCAGAAGCTTTGAAGACATAGATATAGGAAGATGACAGGCAATGACAACCAGTCGCCCGAATCATATGACAGCAAGGACGAGGGAGAAAATGACCCAATGGTGAGTGAATCAATTCACCCTTTCTTTTTCCAATACGCCTCAGAGCCCCCAAAACAGGAAATCGGGGGGATTTTCAAGCCCGAATAGACTCAGGCTGCACAAGGTGCTTGATCAACCTAACCACAATCCTGAAACTTGGGATCAGAGCAAAAAGACTGGCCCACCCGATCCGGTTCGAGCAGGTCAATGGGTCCCTAATGGGAAGAGTCTATGTCACCCACCTGACTGAACCAGTGAGGCTAGAGCTAGCGGATCACTGGGAAGTAATTTGATTCATAATAGCCCCCAAAATGACAGATGCAGTCATACTGGGACTTTCCTGGCTACACAAGTGGGGACCGACTATCTGGTGGCAAGGAGGTACCTGCAGACTTAGGATATCAAGGGGCCCCCAAACCCTCCCACACCAGCAAGCAGAAACACCACCCACGCTGGAGATCCCCCAAGAGAGCCCACGAGAACAGCTGGCAAACACATCTGACAAAACCCCAGAGGCCGAACTGATTCCAATAGAATATCAGGACCTCGCAGAAATATTCAGCGAGGCCGAGTGCGATGTTCTGCCTCCCCACCGGGAGACAGACTGTGCCATTGAAATCATCCCCGGGGCAAAACTACCCAAGCCCAAACTGTACGCCATGACGCCCCGGGAAATGCAAGAGATGCACAAATACATACACAAAAACCTAGCAAGGGGGTTCATTGAGCCAGCCAAGCCACTGGTCGCGGCACCATCCTCTTCAAAGAAAAAAAAGATGGAACCATGACATTGTGTGTGGACTTTTGAGGGATAAATGGGGTGTGCGTACATAACCTATACCTTCTCCCCCTCATGAAGGACATGCTGTCTCATCTGGCCAAGGGAAAAGTCTTCACCAAACTAGACCTCAGAGAAGCATACTACCGAGTACATATCAGAGAGGGAGATGAGTGGAAAACAGTGTTCAACTGCCCCCTAGGGATCTTTCAATTCAAAGTGATGCCTTTCGGGCTGCAGGGGGCCCCAGTGGTATTCATGCAGTTAATAAACAAAGCGCTGCAAGAGCGCCTCTACAAGGGGGTCCTCATCTACCTAGATGACATCCTTATCTACATGGAGACCATGGATGACCACGTACTCCTGGTCCGCCAAGTACTAGAGAAACCTCTGGCAGCCAACCTGTATGTCAAGGTATCAAAATGTGAATTCCACCATGCACGGTTAGACTACCTGGGTTACCAAGTGTCAAATGAGGGAATAGAGATGGACCCAGCAAAAGTGCAAGTCGTCCTAAGCTGGCATCCCCCTTGTACCCGCAGACAGCTACAAAGCTTCCTAGGGTTTGCGAATTCATCCCCTCCTTTGTGAAGATTGCCAAACCCATGACAGACCTCCTGAAGACAGGGAGCCCAGGAACGAAATCTCGTCCGGGACAACCCCTACCATGGGATCTAACCTGCCAAGAGGCATTCGAGACACTAAAAGAAATGTTTGCAAAGGAGCCAGTGCTGAAGCATCCTGACCCCGAGCAACCTTTCATGATCCAAGTAGATGCCAGTGATGTGACAATGGGAGCGGTGCTACTCCAAAGAAACAACCAAGGAAACTTACAACCCTGCGCTTACACCTCCTGCAAGCTCACAGACACAGAGAGACGATGAGCCACATGGGAAAAGGAGGCTTTCGCAGTGAGATGGGCACTGCTAACCTGGAGACACCTGTTGGTAGGGAGCCAGAAACCGTTCGAAGTCTGGACCGACCACTAAAATCTGGAGGTGCTTAGGACCCCATGGAAACTATCACCCAAATAAGTCCAATGGGCTCAATACTTCAACCGTTTAGACTTAGTACTAAAGCACATTCCAAAGGGGAAGAACTTTCTAGCTGACGCCCTCTCCTGCATGCCTCAGTACAAATGCGAACAGGAGCAGGTGGTGGACATCATCATTCCCTTTACTCAAATAGCTGCCCAAGTAACCACCAGGCAGCAACGCCATGACCGGCAAGACCAACCCACAAGAGACCTAACCACGAGACTCAAAACTGAACTGCTAGCAGACTCCTGGTTCCAAAACAACCAACATATCTTGATGAAAAGAGATGATCTTGCATGGAAGGGGACGAAACTTTATGTCCCAGAATCCCTATGTACCCTAGTTCTCCAGAGGAGTCACGATGCCAAACTGGCAGGCCACTTTGGGTTCCTAAAGACTTTACACTTAGCCCAGAGGCAATTCTGGTGGCCTGGCATGAAAGATGTGGATAGTTACGTGAAAAGTTGCACCATCTGTGCCACAATGAAGAGACAACCAGGAAATCCCCTGGACTGCTGCAAATAGTAGCAGAGGCAACGAGGCCATGGGAGGAGATCGCAATGGACTTTATAGTAGAGTTGCCAAAAAGTGGGGGAAACACAGTGATTTGGACTGTAATAGATCTGTTCTCCAAACAGGCACACTTCATACCCTGTAGAGGACTACCCTTGGCTCACAAGCTGGCTAAACTGTTCATGAAGCATATTTACCGACTGCATGGAGTACCTCAAAGAATTATCTCAGACAGAGGGGTCCAGTTCACAGCTAAGTTCTGGAGGGAGTTCCTGCGGTCCATTGGGTCATACCAGGGTCTTAGTTCAGCTTTTCATCCAAGCACCAATGGGGCAGCAGAGAGACTGAACGCCATGATAGAGCATTATCCGAAGTGTTACGTGAACTATCAGCAGTCCAATTGGGCAGACCTTTTATTTTTTGCTGAGGTCGCGTACAATAATGTTGTCCACAGTAGCACAGGGCTCACGCCGTTCAAAATAGAGAGTCGTATGGACTTCGTCCCAATGCCCAAGTATCCAAGGAATCCCCCCTCCTTAGTCAGATTGACTAATTGGATGTCGATACTGAAATCAACCTGGGAAAATGTAAAAAAGGCACTGGCTAAAGCCGCACAAACCTATAAGAAACAGGCAGATAAACACCTGGCTCCACAATGGCCATTCCAGGTGGGAGAGAAGGTTTACCTCTCCACAAAATATTTGAGATTAAAACTGCCTAGCAAGAAACTGGGGCCAAAGTTTATGGAACCATTCTCCATAGTAAAGATCATCAACCAGTCACAGTGCAATTGAAACTACCTCGATTGTTGGGGAAGAAACACCCAGCGTTTCATAGTAGCCTCTTAAAACCTGTGATCAGATCCACTCTGAGACCACTACCCCAGGAACCCCCGGGCCCTATGGTCATAGGTGGCCAAACCCATTATGAAGTTCAACGAATCCTCGATTCAAGGTGGCACAGGAGACAACTCCAATACTTAATCAAGTGGAGGGGCTACCCATTAGGCATCTTGGGTGAAAAGTAGAAATATCCAGGCTGATTGCCTCATAGCAAAATTCCATGCAGAAAGCCTAAGCAAGCTTGGGGGAGGGACACATCCCTAAGTTATATACCTGTACTCAAATTGTCTTTGTGTCACACGGGTCGCTTTCAGGAAGTGAGGGGAGCCGGATGTCAACTTCTAAAGCATTGCCATGACTATTATCAGGCTGGCATGGAAGGAGAAATTCCATGCATGCCTTCGGCCGGAGTCGGATCTCAGGTCTACAGCCTAGTTGGAGAATATGAGTTATGACGCAGGACAGAAGGGAGGGGATACAGGGTAAAGTTCAAACGCAATTAAGCAAAAGCAGTTTTGGCTCCACAGGAGTCCATGCCAGAATGTCGATCCTAATAAATGATTAGATTTTTTTTTAACTTTGTCTTGAGGCTCGTAAATTAATTAGGTCATCTTCTGGGAACTCCACACTATAATTTTTTGGTGTCAACTGCCTTGTGACTCACTACATTATTCCTTATGGGAAATATTTGTTTGGTACTCATCACATCTCCCAGAACCAATTAACGATGAGTACCGAGGCACTACTGTATTTTTAGATTTAGATTGCTATGGCAGGTGAATAGCCATGTAAATTGAATAAATACATATTGACATATATGCATATACTTTCAAGAGTATATAATTGACCATAATTTCGCATTTGAATGTACACACACACACACACACATCTTAGGAAATATTATTAAATCTCTTGGTCACCAATGGCAAAACATCAAAAAGCAATAGCAACTTCATACTACCAATTCTCACTACACATAAAAAAATAAAATAAAATGTAATGACTCTAAATTCAAAATTTAGAAAAACTTATTAGTTTGGAATTAGAACTATATAATTCTTTCATTTTAATAACCAATTTTAACAGAATAATATTCAAAACCTGCCAGATAGCTTTCATTTTAATTAAAATCCTGAATTGATTGGATTAGGCATCTCTCTCTCTCTCTCCCTCCCTCCCTCTGTCTTCCAGCTTATATTAACTAAGCCCATCAGCCTCAGGAACATATTATAATTATTTCATTGATGATTTGATTTCTGATGCCAGAGTAGGGAGATATGTGTGAGATTTACCATCTCATTCCAAAACTTGCTTTATTTTGATGATATATGGCTTGATTGGGTTAATATGAAGAAGCTGATCCATCTAGGCATCAAAATGTCTTAGGCTGATGATGTAAAGCAGCAGCAGCAGCAGCAGCAGCAATATCCTAGTCCAAATTATTTCTTTACTTTTTCTCACAATTCGGAGACTTATTGTGATCTGAAAAACTGGGTATAAGAAGCCACTGAAACGTAAAAGGTTTCATTCAATGAACATGAATTTGGCAAACTCCAATGGACAGTGAAGGACAGGGACGTACGCCATGCCCTCCATGGGGTCACAAAGAGTCAAACGTGACTTACTGACCAAACAACAAATACATTACAAGTAAAAGTGTGTGGTCGGCTATTAATTGATTTTTTTTTTCTATCTGTAGAAAGAAAAGCATAACTAAATTGATAACAACACAGTATCTTTATAACCCTTAGGAATAATCTTGTATATATTGACATTAAATACCACAATTTGAATTACAAAATGACCCAGCAACAGAAGGCACTGAGTGTATCAGAACTGTTAGGTAAGTAGTCTATAATTACATTTTATATCTTGTATTGCTAGTTCAGATAAGGCTGAATAATATGTAATTAGCTTTATGGTTCTTATTTTATTTCAATTTGCTTATAATCAACTCTAATATAAAAATAGATGAAAATATAAGGATGGGCGAAATATATAAAATCCACGGGCCTATAGTGAATAAGTTTTTATCATGTTTTGGTCTCATTAACATCAAATATGTTCATAGGACTGAGTATCATATCTCCATGTTAGATACTATGTGAATATGGAGAAAATGGTCAGCTGACATGCATTTTCATTCTGAACTATAAATTTAACACAGTATATTCTGTGCACATGAGATCAAGTTGTTAATAGTATTAAATTATATGGACTCCAATATGAAGTTATTTCTGACTAAATAAGGATAGAGTTACAGTTAAAAACACTAGATGGATAAATTTGTTGCTTTTGTTACAGCTGATATTGGTGGACAGCTGGGCTTATTTTGTGGAGCCAGTATGATTACCATCATTGAAATTGTCGAATATGCGTTCACCAACTTCTATTGGATGTGTGTTTTTCTTCTACTAAAAGCACCAAAATTGCCTGATTGGAACACTTCAAATCAGAATGAACAAATACACAAGCGAAGAATACAAGAATGCTAATACCTTGCAGAAAACAAATCAAAAGTGACATCCCTTTCTTTCTGTTTACACAGGGCATTTATTTTTAACATCTATCTTTGTTACTAAAGAAAAGATAGCCTTAGTATCATTACTCATTTTTATTAGGGTAGTAGAAAGACCACTTTATGCACCTATCTGGATAGAGTAACTAATAGTTATCTATCTTTTGTTAATTTATTACATTATATTTCGAAAATGGTCCAGAAATTTCAGCTGATGTGGAACAACAGCCAGTGAAAATGCTGGTCACTGCAATCCTATTATGGTTTGAGTTGGCAATCTATTGCCATTATCAAAGTACTGTTTTAATGTTCAAATTGTTCAAGAAGATCTTATTCTATATAGCTGGTAGCAACATTCCCCCCAAAATTTTCTCAATCTGTAGTTACGGTAGTTACTATTTGGTACTCATCCTTCTCAATTATTAAGATGTGGTAGCTGCAACGGAGAGACTTTTTCAGTTATAACCTCATCTTTCTGAAAAATGCCTGCTACCGAAGGGATTTTTCCCAAACTTGCATTATAATCTTTTCAACAGCAAGGAAAGATTTGGACATGATATAATGATTTATGATCTGTCTGTGGTCCTAATGTTGCTTTATTGATACATTATATTACTTTTTAGCTTCAAGTGATAATTTATATTATTGTATAGTTATGTTGTTTGTGTTTTCCTTATCTTTCTTTATCTTAAGTATTTAATTCATATTTTTATATCACTGGGAAAAAAAGGTCTTTAGACAGTTTTATTGAATAGTGATTAGATAGGATGTGGTTAGTGTACGGTTAAGCAAGTCATGTGAATATAAGAAAAGGATCAAGTAAACTTTGATTAGCCCTAATTAAGTGGATCGTGTACATACAACCACTATGTGAGTTTGCATAATAATCTGTGACTGTAAGTTTGTAAGGCTTCTACCTAATAATATTTTTTTTGCGTCCGGAACATGTAGATTAAATTTGGTTCATTTCCATATATTAATTTCTTTATATTTTTTAAAACAAGAACATGTATACTTCTACATTGGGTATAACCTTTCCTTAAATATGCATTTTGTATTCATTTATTTCTCCAAAATGAATTTCTTTTAATACATTTGTTTTCTAAAGCAATTAATTACTATAAACGTATGTCTTTTGCGCTGACATCCATGTGTCTTTATGCAGTTGCACATATAACATCTGACTAAAGAACTTCAATGGTGACAAGGATGCTTATTAAGCATCATTTAATATATATGGTAGGTTCTCTAGATGCACACATTTTCACAGACTAGAAAAGGAAAATATGCAGTTTAATGAAGATTTAAGTATCTCTAATTACAGTGTATTGCCAGCAGATGTCCTACTCCTCTTTCTCTTTTAATTCCTAGTATTTTTTTTAAAAAGCATGACACAATGTAGAACTGACTTTTATTGATGTATGGAATCAATGAAATATGGAAATTCATTCTGCTAATTCCACCAGAACAGCTAATAGAGGTAGTTCTTGTTTGACATTGATATAAACTGATGGTGCATTTGTACTGAAATATTTTCTGGCTGCTTCACATCAAAGTGATATTTTGATCCTTAGGAAAAAGGACCTATTGGAATTCTTAAGTTTTAAGAAGAAAAAAAGACAACAGCATACATGTGATAGGGATTACAAAATTATAAATACTTATACATAGTGGGGTAAAAAATGCAATTATTTCTACCAGAACTTGTTGCATAAAACAAAATCATATCCGAGGCTTATTCATGGGACACTGAAGATCTCAACAAGGATATTTTGCTTCAGAGGCAGTAGAAGTGCCTCTTCAAAGTGATTTTGTGAAGCAAAACTGTGCAAAACTTTCTTATCAGCAGAAAAGTCAAATGGTTGCACTTTGAGACAGACTGGCTCTGCCTTGACTTTTGATAAGCCATAAAGTGAGTGTTAGCAGATTTAGGACAAGAAAAGAAATTATACTTTATTGTGGAAAGGTTTTATATGTCAATAGTTCAGTCCCTTGGTCAGTTTGCAAACTGGACTGCTTAGAAACTGATTTCTGAAGCAGAGGTGGGTTGCTCCCGGATCGGCCAAACCGGTAGTAGCGGCGGCGGGAAACTCCACCCACCCATCCGGACACTTCTGCCCATGTGCAGAAGCATCGCGTATGAGCGAACCAGTAGTAAAAAATATGGAAACCCACTACTGTTCTGAAGGTAAGGCAATGGCCACTACCTTAGGTGAGTTAAAAGAATTTATACAAATTCAGGAAGGAAGACAGGTTCATAATAACTCAAAGGAAATATAATTGAGACAGTGAGTTTCTAATATGAAGCAAAACAAAAAAAAACCAATTGTCTTTGTACAAGTTTCTCAAAAGCAGCTAACTGGTCATTGTGGAAATAATAAACTGGACCAGATGGAATGCAAATCTCAACTAGCATGGATGTTGGTGTGTTTAACACTGCAAACTGTTAATATATCTTAAAATATTATTTGTAATTATGTATATATATTTAAGCTAACTAGCACGTATCATAGCTTTTAAATGCTAATTTTTTTTGTTTGGTTTAGAAAATAATTACTGTATCTTATTAAATTGTAATGCAACCTATAGAAATGTGTCCACCACTTTAGTTTAATAAAGTAAAACTGGTGTGTGTGTGTGTGTGTGTGTGTGTGTGTCAGAAACTTTTTCGAAGCTCACACATAGTGTGGAAAATAAAGATACTACTTCTATCCACTCTTACTGGATATTTACTGGAAACTACCCATATGCAGAGAGATGTTCGCTCCTCCCACTTGCAGATACTGATGAAGCAACATCAGTATCTAATGCTTGGCATTCTTCCCAACTCTGAGAATTCCTAAACTTCTGAAGAGAGGGTTGATATAAACAATAGCAGAATTGTTATTCGAAATAAGAATTGTAATCTCTATTTTTTTATAGAAGGGTCTGCAATCTAATAAAGTTAGTAATGGTGTGAGAACAAAAGTTTTGGTTTTCTTTTGTTGATAACAACTGATCAATTCAGCATTCTCTGAAATTCAGTTGTGTAAACAGTTTAAACAAAACAAATGAATTATACATTGAAACTCATGAATAATTAGAGACAGCATTTGAAGATTCAGAGAACCTCATGTTCAATGGTGTTTCTTACCTTAGTTACTCAGTCTAACTCTGTGTCTATCTTTCTCTGTGTGTGTGTGTGTGTGTGTGTGTGTGAGAGAGAGAGAGAGAGAGAGAGAGAGAGAGAGAGAGAGAGAGAGAGAGAGAGAGAGAGAGAGAGAGAGAGAGAGAGAGAGAGAGAGAGAGAGAGAGAGAGAGAGAGAGAGATTAAATCAGTGTTCACTACCTAAGGTAGTGAACATTGTCAACTTCCTGGAACAGTCCTTGCATTTTTATTGCGAAATTTCAGGATTTCCCATTGTTTCTTCCTAGGCCAAGAAAGAATGATTGGCCAAAGGTCACCCAGCTGACTTTATGTCTAAAGCAAGACTAGAATTTACAGTCTCCTGGTTTCTAGCTTAACACCTTAACCACTATACCAAACTGGTTCTCAAATTCCCATTCATTCAGGCATGGCATACCAAGTGCTTCCCTTCTAAAATTCAAACAGACAACCAAAATAGATGTTCCAAATACCTCAACAGAAGGATCTTTTATGGAATTCTTGGTGCTCCTTCAGCTTAAGTTGTTAGCTTGCAGATGTTTCATTACTTAGTCAGATAACATTATCAGTGCTAGTGAATGTGTGGTTTGCTCCGTTTATATACAGTAGCTTGCCATGCCAGTGTTGATGGGGTGTGGTTTGTTCCTTAATAGTTCCTTGATTAGTGTTTTTTGTTTTATTGTTTGTCTGGTGTTAATTTAGGTGCAGCCTGCTGGAAAGTATATGTTCTGGTCTTTTTGTTTCCTTACATTTGTATAAAATAATATTTGTTGTACTAATTTATCGTATCAATATTTTATAAATATTTATTGTAATGTATATAGTAATATTTTATTGTAATGTATTGTAATAATATTTTTATTGCGTTAGTTTTAGATTAGAATTGATTCATGGAGGAAGAGATAACAGCAGATAAGATGTAAAACAAAAGTCTCTGACAAAAGCCTACTTAAATGGTTTTATATAAAGAGTGCAAAGTCCAAATTCAGTTCAAGAGTAAGGTGAGATCAAAATTTCACCTTATGCAGATAGAGCAGGGGTGTCCAAACTTGGGAACTTTAAGACTTGTGGACTTCAACTCCCAGCATGGCTGGCTGGGGAATTCTGGGAGTTGAAGTCCACAAGTCTTAAAGTTCCCAAGTTTGGACACCCCTGAGATAGAGTTTTTAACAGAATAACAGAGTTAGAAGAGATGTAGTCCAACCCCCTGCTCAAGCAGGAAACCATATACCATTTCAGACAAATGGTTGTCCAATCTCTTCTTAAAAACCTCCACTGTTAAGAGCACCCACAACTTCTGGGAACAAGTCGTTCCACTGATTAATTGTTCTAACTGCCAAGATATCTAAAACTTTCTTTGAATGTTACCCTTCAATAGACATTTTGCTAACCATAAAAATCATTGTTGTTTATGGAAGATACTGCAGTAAATTTTAAAATCTTTCAATGAATCAGTTATTTTAAGGTGACCAACTTTTTTACAATGAAAAGGAGGACAAATAAATTGGAAAAAATAAATCGTAAATAAAAGAAATATTTTATTCATTGCAACAATAATACACTAAAATATGATATATGCATAATAAAAACATTTGCAACATTTTATATTGTAATTATGCTTGCATGCCTGTTAATTATTATTTAAATGAGTACTTTTCCATTGAATTAATATTTTTTGTCAATGTATCATCTTCTAACAATATATTGGAAATATCTGAACAAGAAATATCCTTCATATTGAATTTTATGGCAAGTGCTGCAGCTAGAGTATCAACATTCAATTTCGATTTCTCACTTGTCCAAAAATCATTGGCAATTGAAAAAAACTCTTTCAACTGCTGCATTAGTTCCAGGGCAGCACAACGTAAATTGAACAAGTATAAATAAATGTTCACATGGAATATGTTCATTTTTGAAATGGCTGAAAATATCCACCCATCTTTTATCAATTTCAACATGTTGATTTTCCCATTGTATTAATTTTTCAGAATTTAAATACACATTAAGTCTTCTAATTTCTTCAAAGAGACAATTGTCGTCTATTTTAATGTCTAGCATTTCTTTAGATAAAAATTCAACACCAGATTCAATATCTGTTCAATATACTTGCGATGAAGTAAAAAAAACACCATTAAAAACTGTTTAATAAAATACGTCACATAACGCGCAACAGATTAGCCTTCAAATATCAAAAAGGAGGACACGTAGGAGGACACTTTTCAAGGGAGGACAGAACTTACAAAAGAAGGACTGTCCTCCCTAAAGGAGGACGGTTGGCCACCTTAGTTATTTATTACTATGTAATTTAATACTTTGTTTTACAGGAAATAGATTTTAATGTTTTGATTTATATGTGCAAATTTTGATTGCCAGATACATGCCGTTATTCATCAGAAGCCATAGGGAAAGAAAAATATTGTGTAGGCCAGCAGGGAGCGCTTAAAACCACCCTCCGAGCAAACCGGAAGTGACTTCCGGGTTGCTCAGAGGGTGGTTTTAAGCGTTCCGAAGGCTTCAGGGAAGCCTCCGGATGGTCCCTGAAGCCTCCGGAGGGCCTCCGGGGGGCGGGGGAGGCTCTTTTTGCCCTCCCCAGGCTCCTATAAAGCCTCTGGAGCCTGGGGAGGGCGAAAAAGGCATGTAAAAATGGGGGGTCGCGTGTTGCGCGCGCATGCGCACTGAGGGGTCGCGCGTTGCATTATGGGTGCGGCACGCCCGCACATGACCCCCCTGCGCTCCCCCCACTTGTGGCACGCGAGCCAAAAAAGGTTCGCCATCGCTGACATACACACTTGGGGCTTTTGTTTGCCTTTTGCTTTCCTTTTTCTATGATTTCCTCCTCTTTTGTGTTTTCCTGTTTTGCTCCTTTTTAATATTAAAATAAAAATAATAAAAAGATTAAAATACACTGGATGACACCATTACAGTATTACATTAACAGTAAAAAGTAAAACTTTTTTGGAAATGAAGATCAGTGGTTGGGATTTTTCTTTCTTGCTTTTTTGCTCTTTTAATTGTTCTATTTCTGCCTGATATCTTTACAACATCTACTGTTGAAAATAAACTGAATGTGGTTTTCCTTAGCACTTCTTAAAGTAGAGAGGAAATGATTTCAAAAATAGAGACAGATAAGGAAGTGATATTTGCCATTTTGAACATTTCTTTCCAAATTTACACTTTTATACCAGGACATTAAATGACTTAAGGACAAGCAATAATTCAAGCAAATTATTAATTTATATATTTATAAACAATACTGTATATTAGAATAATCCAATCTGCCCTTCAGTTCTAATTCCAATTGAGGGGTTTTAGATTTTAGCTTGAGATATAACACCCTTCCATTTTCTGTATGGATTCTATTTTTTCACATCTATCCAAATTGAAAGACCTTGTTTGGGAAAGCAAATCAACAGTAACTCCTCTTGCACTTTTCACTTTTTATTCTGCATCCAATTTAGGCCTATTGTACTACTGTGCAATGTGAATTTGCCTTCTCGGCCAACAGCTGCTGGACATGGGTCAGTAGCGGGGACACTGGTATTTGCATCCAGTCATTCCTCCTGAGATCTTCCTCAAGGAGTATATATTATTCTGGTCCTCTTCATTTAATGCATCATAAATACGGATGACTAAAGAAAGAAGAAAGCACAGAGGAAAAGCCAGGCTAAGCCAGGTGCTCTAGCATTACGTTTCTACAAGTTACTCTTCACTTAGGTTATGCATGCTGTCATAACTGCTGCTGCGGTGCAGTATTTCAAGACTGGAAGATGCAGCCAATTGAGAAAACTGTCGGTAGAGTAGATACAATACAATACAATACAATACAATACAATACAATAGTAGAGTTGGAAGGGACCTTGGAGGTCTTCTAGTCCAACCCCCTGCCTAGGCAGGAAACCCTATACTGTTTCAGACAAATAGCTATCCAACATCTTCTTAAAGACTTCCAGTGTTGGGGCATTCACAACTTCTGGAGGCAAGCTGTTCCACTGATTAATTGTTCTCACTGTCAGGAAATTTCTCCTCAGTTCTAAGTTGCTTCTCTCTTTGATTAGTTTCCACCCATTGCTTCTTGTTCTACCCTCAGGTGCTTTGGAGAATAGTTTGACTCCCTCTTCTTTGTGGTAACCTCTGAGATATTGGAACAATGCTATCATGTCTCCCCTAGTCCTTCTCACCGCCCCGAGTCCCTTCGGGGAGAGGGGGCGGTCTAGAAGTCTAATAAATAAATAAATTAATTAATTCTTTCTCTTAAGCTAAACATACCCAGTTCCTGCAACCGTTCTTCATATGTTTTAGTCTCCAGTCCCCTAATCATCTTTGTTGCTCTTCTCTGCACTCTTTCTAGAGTCTCCACATCTTTTTTACATCATGGCAACCAGAACTGAATGCAGTATTCCAAGTGTGGCCTTACCAAGGCATTATAAAGCGGTATTAACACTTCACGTGATCTTGATTCTATCCCTCTGTTGATGCAGCCTAGAACTGTGTTGGCTTTTTTGGCAGCTGCTGCACACTGCTGGCTCATATTTAAATGGTTGTCCACTAGGACTCCAAGATCCCTTTCACAGTTACTACTACTGAGCAAGGTATCACCTATACTGTACCTGTGCATTCCATGGGAGAGGTGAATGGGAGAGGTGAATGTACTACATGGTTTTTCTTGAAACACTTCAGGTAGCCTCTGCCCTAACAAATGGTGGTAGATGCTATCTCAGTTTCAGCCAGTATGATTGGCCTTGGTAGATGAAATGGAGGAAAAGAATCCATTTTGTCCTTTGTTGCAAGCAGAACATGACATTCCACTAGAGCTTCTTCCTTGACATTTTGAGTCATAGGCATGTTCTGCTTGCCAGAAAGAACAAAACAGATTCTTTTCCTCCATTTCATCTACCATGCCTATAATTCAAAATGTCAAGGAAGAAGCTCTAGTGGAATGTCATCCTCAGGTGACAAAAAGTCAAGAGTCACTTGACGCTAATCAAACACAGGTGCAGCTGCAAAGTCAGATGATTTTGATGATGTTAAGCATTTCAGGGTAAGTCAAGGACTATCTGTATTTGAAAGAAATGGCTATGTGGTAGAGTTTATTGTCAGTGGCTGAATTCAGCGTAGCATCTTACATAAAATCTAACATTTTCCCCAACTCTCCTGCTTAGTGCTTTATATCAATGTCAAAAGATTTTTGCTTGTTCATTTAGATGCAGTTACCATATTATCCAATGTACCACAGTAGAACTTTGGCCTTTCTAATGAGGGGTAGATACTGGATCCTCTTCCACCTTAGTGTACTTCTGAAGGACTATAAAAAAACCTAGCCTTTGAAGAAATGCAGAAAGCACGATTTTAGCTTAACCCCACCAAGACTGAGTAGCTGTGGATCTTAGGCCCCATGAATCCTGAAATTGGATAGATATGAATCACGACAGGATTACAGTCAGATTCAATGCACAATCAGGGGGTTTCTCTTGGACTCGCTAATTCTGCTAAATGTACAGCGGACAGGGTCACGGGTGTCTTTGCATAACTTCACATTGTGTATCAATTGCACCCTGCATTCCTGGGTTGGGAGGAATTCTGCTGAAGGTCACAAATGCTCTGTTTGGATTATTGCAAAATGATATGTATAGGAATGCTGTTCAGGATTAGATACTGCCCATATAATACCTGAAATACCTGATCCTTAACTTCATACATTTAGAAAATTAAATTGTCAGGTCTACCATTAGAAACAGTGCATATTCTGCTTAAATATATTTATCATGATTTTTTGAAAAAAATTAAGCAGGTTGTATATGTAATATTAAGAATAAAGTGTATTTATTATATCTTTTCAGAAAATTAACATAATTTTTCACCAACATAAAGAAGAAAGAATATTTTGCAAAAAATCTGTGGGGAAAATTCATACTTCAAAAACTTCCTTGTGCACATTAATAAAATATTTATACATATATTCTATGTGTATGTGCACACACTGTGTATGTGCATGAATGTGTTTGTGTAGATACCGTGTTTCCCCGAAAATAAGACAGGGTCTTTTCTTTTGACCCCCAAAATATTGTTTGGGCTTTATTATCTGGGGGGCTTATTGTTTTGGGGTTGCCAGGTGGCTGCTGTCTTGCGAGCAGGCGCCCGAAGAGCCAGGCACAGCCTCAGAGGCAGTGTTGCGCTGTTGTAGCAGCGCAATACACCAGCCATGAGGTGACCATGCTCATGAGCAGCCACCTGGCAACCCCCCTTTCCAGCCGGGCAGAGCACCATTTACTGACCCAGTGATATCCCAAAGGCACTAAGCCACGTGGTGCTCTGCCCTCCCCCCAGCTCCCGCGGCTTGGCGCATTTGGGATACCCTTAGGTCAGTGCATGGCGCTCTGCCTGGCTGGAAAGGGAGGTTGCGCGAGTGCTTGTTCCATCCCCAGCTGGTATGCCTCCTAACCTCACCATGCCCTGGCCCAGCTCTCCCTGCAGGGCCAGGGTGCTGCCACCGCCATGACACTCCGAGCATAACCTATTCTCCAGCTTCCAAACTCCAGAGATCCGCAGCTGACTCTTTTGGCAGTGGCCGCTCTGGGAGTACGCTCTATGGTTGTGGGCTGGCTGCCAGCAGAGTGTATTCCCAGAGCGTACAGCCATAGAGCATATTCCCAGAGTGGCAACTTCCGGAAGACTTGGCATCCTACCTCCGTGCTTTGGAAGCCGCAGAAAAAGCCATGCGGCAGTGGTGGGGACAGCGGTGTCAGCGGAGATGCCCTGGCTCTGCAGGGAGAGTTAGGCAAGGGAATCGTGAGCCTGGGAGTCGCATGAGCGGGGAGCGAAAAAGCCGCTCGCACAACCCCCCTCTCCAGTCATGCAGAGCCCCATTCACTGACCTAGGGGCATTCCGAATGCGCCAAGCCGCGGGAGCCAGAGGGCGGCGAACAGATGCTCACGCGGCTTAGCGATTCCCCTGGATCAGTGAATGGTGCTGTGCCCAGCTGGAAAGGGGGGTTGCTGGGAGGCTGCTCATGAGCGTGGGCACCTCATGGCTGCTGTGTTGTGCTGTTGCAACAGCGCAACACAGCCGTTTACCCCTGAGGCTGTGCCCGGCTCTCCGGGAGCCCGCGTGCAAGAGAGTAACTGCCCGACATTCACCCTGTCCAGCTGGGCACAGCACCGCTAACCGACCTAGTGGTATCCCAAAGGCGGCAAGCAACGCAAGCCTTTGCCGCCCTCCGTTCCTGTGGCTTGGAGCATTCGGGATACCGCTAGATTGGTGAGTGGCGCTCTGCCTTGCTGGATGGGGGTGTGTGTCCAGGGAGCTTATTTTCAGGGGAGGGCTTACATTTTTGCCCACCCGAAAAATGTGGCATGGCTTTATTATCAGGACATGTTGTATTTTCAGGGAAACACACTATATGTACACACACACACACACACACAGAGTATACAAATACATACATACACATGCTAAATATGAACACATTTTATTCATGACATTTATATATTTATGTGCGTGTATATATGTGTGTGTATATGTATGTGTGTGTGTATATTAGATGCAGTATATAAAGTATACACACACCTACACAATCACATACATACTGCTATCTGAAATGACTCAAGACAATGTCCAATAGATTAAAAGCATCTTTACACAAAACAAAGCAACACAAGATCAAATACAACAATGTCAGCAATTGGAGAATGCACAATATTTAAATAGAAGCGATTCAAGCAGTTCATCAGTTGCCTTGATTAAGGGCCTGCTGGAAAAGTCAAGCTTTTAATGTGTTCCTGAAGGACAGCCGGGTCAAGGCTAAATGGATCTCAGTAGTAATGCTATTCCAGAGGGCAGGAGTGGTGATCCATAAGGCCCCCAAACAGAAAGCTGCAAGAGTGTTCTGAGCACAAAAAAAGCCATCTCCAGCATGTGACCATCAGTACATCTTGGGTCCTTGATGATCTAGGTTAAGCTCATGGTGGCCATGAACCTTTGAGTCACTTTTGAGCCATTTCAGATTCCATGTGGGGGAGTGCTTGAGTCTAGGAAACTGCACTACAAGCTTTGCCACGGGAAGCAATTGCACAGCTCAGGCTAGTACAGTAACTACAATGCCAACTGATCCCTAGAATGCAACTTCACAAACAATGATTTATTCATTTATGTCTAATACAGATTTAAATATCAAATTAGTTTAAACGGATACATTATTCTCTACAACATACATCTAAACTGCATTTATTAGTTTGATATATTTGACATATGGATAAATAATCAGTACTTCATAGAAATATAAATGCTGTTTACATAAGCATTGTTTCCATTATATACTTATAAACACATGATGAATCTGATTCACCCACATATAATTTTATTGCTTTTAAGCAATAAAATGAAGATAATTTGAAAGGTTTCACTACTTACTTACACGATAATTGTTTTACTTATGGATAAACAGTAGAAAATGTGTTTTGCACAACTGCATCATCAAGATTCCACCCAGATGCAACTTGAAACAGAATTATATATTTTTTCCTGTTCTTGCCATTATAAGCTTGGAAAGATAAAAGAGTACTACAATATATATGAAATTCTATGCTCTGAAGGTTTAGAAACCTGTATCATGCAAACACAATCACTTTCAGTGTTCTGACACAAGTGAATTTATTGAAAAAATAAAACTAAACCAGGACTTCTAGAAAGGCTACCTAAGAAAAGACCAGATTTTTAAAAATCTGCATGTTTTCAAGTTAACATTTTTATAGATCAAAGCATACTGGCACTCATATACTGGAATTTCCTTTAACATACAGTATGTTTTTCCTTGGATGCTGTTAAAGTAACGTTTTTAAAGCAATTTACTGCTTTCTGGTTTGTATAATGGGCCTTTTTTACATATTGCTTCCAAAATAAATCAGAGCAGGGACCAAAAAAATTGCCCCAAGTCTGATAAAATAGGATATCTGGATTTTTTTTTCTGTGAAAGTCTTTCCATTCCTAATTTAAAAATCTGCAATATTTATGCACATAAAACATCTGATAACTTATTACTGTATGCATAATAATATGATCAGTTTAAGAGTAGAAATTGCTTTTTATTTCCATAAACTTTACATTAAACAACCTTCATTTCTCTTCTATATAGAAAATGCATATGTTGCCTCAAATAACAGCAAATACATAGTAAACTACTAACAAGGCAGAAACTATCTAATAGAATTACTGCAATACATCGTAAAAGCAGATTGGAAGAAACAGATGGATTAGTACATTGATAATTGTCAAACAATGTTTATAAGTTCTCTGGTTTATGATTCTAAGTATCATAATTCCTCTTGCAGAAATAGTGTTGGGTACACATGCATAAAGATGCTGCTGCTAAATCATTAAATTTGGAGATGAAAAGCATGTGTGAAATGGATTATTTATGTACATAACACGGGAAGGAAGACAAAAGATACTGAAACACACGTACAGCATAAATATTATAATATCAAATGCAAACTGAACAAAAAGCAGGAAAAGAAGGGAACGTGATGTAAGAATTACTGCTTATTATGGAAATGGACATAAAATTGAAGCAACTGCACTCATATCTGATACTGCCAGACTAGATAAATGGCAGGACAGGGTTCATTCTGTTCTTCTCCAGCATTTCACCTGGCTCAGTTAGCATCATGTGTTACTTCCTTGAAGGCATGCAAAAAAAGTTTAAAAAGTAAGGCGCTGCAATCTAATAATAATATCTGGCATGTCAGAAATATACTTTTAATTGGTGAACTATAGAAATTAAATAGTTTGAAATATTATCTTCTTCCTCATAGAATTACTGATATTTTTCTGCAACCTACTGTGATATGAATGTGTGATGTCTCAAAGGATAGAGTAATACGTGAATTAATTCTTTCTCCTCAATAATACATCAAAGCATTAGATTCTATTTATTTTAATGAAGACTAGGCTAATCTTGTTTACTTATCTCTTAATTGGATATTACTATTTACTGCTTCCAAGAATGCTATTTTGCAGCCATTATATATGATAACAGTTTAATATTATACTGTGGCCATGAAAATAGATTGACTAAGAATTGAATGTAAGTATTCCTCATATCCTTGGCAGAAGGTGGAAGTCATTCGTTGTATAAGGTAAGGTAAAGCTCGCACATATGTGCTAGTCGTTCCCGACTCTAGGGGGCGGTGCTCATCTCTGTTTCAAAGCCAAAGAGCCAGCACTGTCCAAACACCTCTCCGGGGTCATGTGGCCAGCATGACAAAACGCCAAAGGCGCATGGAACACTGTTACCTTCCCACCAAAGGTGGTTCTTATTTTTCTACTTGCATTTTTACATGCTTTCGAACTGCTAGGTTGGCAGAAGCTGGGACAAGTAACGGGAGCTCACTCCGTTACGTGGCACTAGGGATTCATTGTATACATCTTTGTTTTCCTTTCTTTCTCTTTATACCTTTTTGCATTTCCATCCCTATTTTCTTCTTATTCTTTATCTTTTCTCTTGATTGTTAGTTTATGCTGTTGTTTTTATATTTTTAAGCTTCCCTCTGAAAAAGGCTGACCTTGTTTTTATTTCCAACATTCAGATTATTAAAAAAAGATGCCACTTCAAATTTGCCATTTTGTGTTCTGAACCTCATGTTGTTTACAGTATCCATGACTGGCTTTAAAGAAAAATATATATACCAGCCATGGAAACCTAAAGCACATCAGCAATTAAGTAATTAAGTAACTTTAAAAATCAAAGCAATTAAAATAGGCACAGAATCCATCCTTTCTGTCATTTGCTGCAGCTATTAAACAATACAAAGAAGTAAAAAGAATATGTTTAGAAAAAAATGGTGTTTGTTTCAAGGTGAAAGACATAAATTAACTGTTGCCTACTTGGCAGTAAAGAGGTCTCAAAGAGAGACGGAGATATATGGAGAGAGAAAGAGAGAGATGTTACATCATATTATAAGCACATGTGTGAGATTTTTAAAATATAAATATATTATAAAATATGAAACATATCCTACATACTGCATTAGAAAGAATCCAGCCATCTACAATTTCAGATTTTGATCCATCAGAATACAAAACACTTGAGATTTTCCAATCAAAAGATTTAACAACAGTTGTTTTAGCTGAGCTGTTTAAATGAACCTGCTATATCCTAAATTTACTAAATACATATTAAGATAAATACTATTCCTATAGGCAGAACTTTAAATGCTCTTAATAAAAAAAATCCAGACAAGTAACATTTTATACTATGTATAAATTCGATTAGAGCTTTATTTCACACACATTTTACTCCTTGAAAATAATGTAGAGTTAACTGCTTTCTGCTCTGTGGCTGTGCCAAATATTGGGCCTCAATCTATGTGCAAATGTAGATTAAATGTAATCATTTTTGAAAACAAATATAAAGTTTAAGCAGAGTAAAAAGAGCTTTTGACTATAATGTGCAAAGCAGCAAATTCTGATATCATTAGGACTAGCCATTAAATAAATACAAATTCTAGTGCAGGAGGGGAAAAGATTAAAATTAATGTTTAATCAGTTGGCATTTTCTCAAAACTTTCCTGAAATACAAACACTTAAAGTCTGGTAATATATAATAGATAGTAATTGGCTGTCAAGATAACAAATATATTAACATAGCAATATTTTTAAATGGCTCATTTCTTCATAGGGACATTCAATTTTGCAACTAGAAAGCCTGATGTAGTCATATGTAGTCCTTGCATCATTTTTGGGTTTGTTTTTATTTTGATGAACATGTTTTGATTACTCATACCATATTTAGTCCTCACATCATTTCTGTTTTGTTTTTATTTTGATAAAATGTTTTGGTTAGTCATACCTCTGTCCCCTTCCTGGACAAAAACCAAACTTGCATTGGTTCTTTTTTACCCTTCATGGAAACAGGACCTCTGTGTTCTAGATGGAACTGTGGATCTGAGTTTTCTGGAGTTCTCAGACATCTGAAATTAAATAGATTATAATTAAATAAGAGCATGAATGAAATATAAAATGTTGAATATTGAATTTTGGGACATTTGTTGACACCATTCAGACTGGCTGTGATTCAATATAAACAAATCTGGAACAGTGCTGGATCTTTTATCCATGAGAAACAGTGATTAGGTATTTTGGGCTGCCAAAATTTGCATGAGCACTAGAAGGGAGCAGAGAGTTGCGGAAAACGTTTATTGTTGGCTGTCATCTGGATTTATCTGTACAACTTGGAGCTGGTATCCTCAGCCTTCTTTGGAGCAACCATTTGTCTGGCGGCTATAGGATTTCTAACTGAAAAGAATGTGAGGGAACATAGATTTGGCTCTGTTTCTGACCTCCGAAGGCACAATCAATTATTTCCTCCAGAGCATGACCACTATTGTTATAAAGTATTAAATCACATTCACATGCTCAGAAGCACAAACAGCAAAAGCATAATTAAAAGTCACACCCATAATCTTGAAAACCTCAACTGGCTTTTTAATAACTGCATCAAATGTACCAAATCAACTGGTTCAAATAATCAACAAGTTTTGCAGCAAAATGTAGCATGGACTGAATCGAAGGACATAAATGCATGATCAAAATGAATACATACACCTCAACAGAGCAGGCTGACTAATACAGCACCTTCTTGCATCTTTAGCAGTTTCTGCAAGCAAAAAGGCATAGCAGAATGTCTAGAGCCCAATGATGAATGTATGACATTCAGGTCAACAATTTCCAAAAAAATCAATCAAATCAAAACAAGCTATCAGCAAAAAGCTTTTGAAAAAAACAGTAGCCACGTTGATGACGGCTTGAGATTTTAAGTACTTTGTTCTTTCCTCTGTTGATTGCAGACCATTCAAAGGCCTTTTTAAAGGTAATAAACATTGCAGCAGGCATTCTGAATGTCCATGACTGGTCCACCATCATACCCTGTCATTCTGTTGAAAAGGGAAGAGGCTTCCTGGCATTTTATATCTACCTAGTACTCAGTGACGTGCAGTCAGGTGAGGCAAGTGAGGCAAGTGAGGCAAGTGAGGCGCAGCCTCACCACTCTCATCATGAAAAAAAAAAGTAAAAGGAAAAAGCTGAGCTAGTTGCTGCCTCACCGTGGATGACTCTGCTTAACCTCACTGGTGGTGGGTGGGCTTTATTGTGTTCCAGGCATTTCCCACTCAGACAGCAGGCTGCATTTGCAATGGTGGAGGTGTTTGGGAAAGGCAGCAGGGGAATGGGGGGGGGGGGATGGCAGAGGAGCTGCTTTCAAGCCACTGGAAAAGATATCCAATCCAACTTTTGTGTGTGGGGGGGTTTGTTTGAGAGTGAGTGAGAGAGGGAAGGGGTAGGAGAGATAGTCCAATCCAACTTGTGTGTGTGTGTGTGTGTGTGTGTGTGTGTGTTTGAGAGAGGGGGAGGAAGGGAGAGGGAGGAAGGAGGGGAAGGAGAAGAAAAAGAAAAAGAAAGAAGGAGTAAAGGAGAAAAACAAATGCTGTCGCTTTAAATTGGAACTGAGCATGCCTGGCTGTGGAATTCTGGGAGTTGAAGTCCACAAGTCTAAAAATATTTGAAACTCAGCACTGTGTCAGTGCCTCACCAGTCATAAACCTCACCGCACGTCACTGCTAGTACTTATGGAGTTCCCATAACAGCCTTGTGGCATCACATTGGTTGCCGGTGGATTGGTCAGGAGGGGGTTGGGCTTGGCAAAATAAAATAATTGCTACTTTTCACATTCCACCTAATGTAAGGACCTGCCACTTCAATGTTATGTTGTACTATCTCCCAGGGGGGAAAACTCCTTAGCTGACGCTTGTCCTCCATCTTCCTCCTCTTGGGTTTCTGGGCCTCGCTGGTAGCAGCTTTGGCATGTGTCTTGCGTGCCTTCAGGGTTTGTGAGTCAAGGCATGTAGTTCATGATGAATGCCCTCCAAACCATGAAAGCACGTGAGGCAGATGCCAAGGCTGCTACCAGTGAGGCCTGGCAAATCTAAGACGATGAGTTTCAGCGCTAGACACCACGGTGGAAG
This sequence comes from Natrix helvetica, assembly GCF_964273705.1. Lineage (NCBI taxonomy): Eukaryota > Metazoa > Chordata > Lepidosauria > Squamata > Natricidae > Natrix > Natrix helvetica. The sequence continues at coordinate 55,560,433 of NC_138558.1, read as the reverse complement.
TTTCAGTGCTCCAACCGCTGCCTCAACTGTCGCAGGTGGGACACCTAGCGGAGCTGCCAGGTCTGCTGCCCTGGTGGGAACTGGCCAGGTGAGAGCCAAGCGCGGAAAGACCCCACCTGTCAGGCATGTCTCCTTCAATATCCAAGAAAGAAAAACCTCAACTCCATTTGAATAAAGATAAAATACCGGCTGCCCCCTCGTGGACATGTCATCTCCTCATTCCATCTCCCCATGATGTCATCCCATTTGGTTGATGCCACACTCTCCTCTATGCTATACTGCGACAGAACTTTATTCCCTCCAGGAACTCCCCCTTTCCCGGGGATGGCCTTCTGACCTATCAAGGCGCTTCCTTAATGACGGATCCTGGGATCCGGAGGGGTGGCATGCAAAGAAGAGACTTCTTAAGGGTTTTTTACAGGGGCTTTTAAGCCAAATTTTAAGGGGGGCGAGGGGGGGTTGATTCGGATGGCTCAGACAGGCTTGGGGGGGGGAGTATGCCAGGGCACAGGTCAGTGCTAACTAATGGGCGCGGGTTGGGAGGGCTAGGAAGGATTGCGATTCTGGGGGAGACATTAAGCCATTCCATTGGGGAGTTCACCATCTCTACTGTTTGTGAGAGAGGCAGATATGGGGGGGCCGAGGGCCAAATGATGTTCGGAGGATGCAGGTTTGCTGTTTAAGAGCAATCGCGCATTCCAACCCTCATCGCCCTTCTTGCACCCCCGGGTGCTCGGGATTACAGGACCCTGGTCTCCGGCTGGAGTCGCTTAACGCCAGGTCTGTGGTACATAGGGCTCCCCTCATTTACGACCTCATACAAGAGGGTAGAGCGGACCTGGCGTGCATTACGGAGACCTGGTTGGGCCATGAGGGGGTGTGTGCCCCTTAGCGAACTATGCCCACCAGGCTTCCGGGCGTTTCACCAGCCGAGAGCCCAAGGCGGGGGGGGGGGTAGCGGTGGTTATTAGGGAAAGTCTCAGACCTCATGAGGTCACTGTGCCTCAGATAGGCGGGTATGAGTCCCTCTTTGTGAAGTGGGGCCTTGGAGCTCAGGTGGGCCTTTTTGTTACATACCTGTCTCCCTGCTATGTTTCATAGGCCCTGCCGGAGCTGCTGGATGTATTAGCTGGATTGGTGGTTGATTTCCCCAGGCTCATGGTCCTGGGGGATTTCAATCTGCCTTCCATTGGCGAGACATCCGAGTCAGCTCGGGAGTTCATGGCTTCCATGACAGCTATGGACCTAACTCAGTTAATTCAAGACCCCACCCATAATGGGGGACACACACTCAACCTAATTTTTGTCTCTGGGCAGTGGATGAATGATCTAGATTTAGGGGATATTTCTATTCAACCCTTGTCACGGTCTGATCATTTCCTCATCAGGCTTGACTTCCATACTGCTACCCCTCGCCGCAGGGAGGGGGAACCGACTAGATGGTTCCGCCCCAGGCACCTGATGGACCCCGAAAGGTTCCTGATGGAGCTTGGGACTTTTCCTGAATCCTTTGCTCACAACTCGACCGAAGCCCTAGTGGAAGCCTGGGATAGGGCTGCCGCTGGGGCTTTGGATCGTGTTGTGCCTTTGCGGCCTCTGACCCGGTGTCGATCCCGGATGGCTCCCTGGTTTACCGGGGAGCTCCGGGAGATGAAACGCCGGAAAAGTCGCCTAGAGAGTGGCTGGAGGGCCAGCCGGTCCGAATCTGATCGAACACTAGTAAGAATTTATATTAAATCCTACTTAGTGGCGACAGAAGCGGCAAAATGGCAATATTTTTCCACTCTTATCGCGTCCACAGATAACCACCCAGCCGCCCTGTTTAGGGTGACCCGCTCCTTACTTAACCAAGGAACTGGGGAAGACCCCTTGCAGGGTAGGGCTGAAAAATTTGTTCAGTATCTGCAGGATAAAATCGCTCAGATCGGGACAGGCTTGGACTCTGAGTGGGTAGATTCGGGTGAGCCGATGGGGATGAATCTTGAGGAGACAATCTGGGATGGGTTTGACCCTGTGACCCCCGAAGGCATGGACAGGATTATGGGGAGACTCAGTGCTGCCACTTGTGTGCTGGACCCGTTTCTCTCTTGGTTAGTTTCGGCTTCCCGGGAGGTGACACGAGGCTGGCTCCAGGCGATTACCAACGCTTCATTGAGAGAGGGGTTCTTTCCCACCGCCTTGAAGGAGGCGGTGGTGAGGCCCCTCCTCCCAGCTTCTTTAGCCAACTATCGTCCGGTCTCCAACCTTCGCTTTGTAGCGAAGGTTGTTGAGAGTGTGGTAGCACGTCAGCTTCCCCAGTACCTGGATGAAGCTGTCTACCTGGATCTGTTTCAGTTGGGTTTCAGGCCCGGGTACAGCACGGAGACGGCATTGGTCACGTTGGTCGATGACCTCTGGCGGGCCCGGGACAGGGGCTGTTCCTCTGTCCTGGTCCTATTAGACCTCTCGGCGGCTTTCAATACCATCGACCATGGTATCCTACTGCAATGACTCGGGGGGTTGGGAGTGGGGGGCACCGTTTTACAGTGGTTCTCCTCCTACCTGTCGGATCAGTCGCAGTTTGTGTTGACTGGAGGGCAGAGATCGACCCCCAGGCACGTCACTTGTGGGGTGTCCCAGGGGTCGGTTCTCTCACCCCTTCTGTTCAACATATAAATGAAACCGCTGGGTGAGATCATCCGTGGTTTTGGGGTACGGTATCATCAATATGCTGATGATACCCAACTTTTCATCTCTACCCCAAACCACCCAAACGATGCCCTCGACGTGATGTCCTGATGCCTGGAGGCTGTGCGGATCTGGATGGGGAGGAACAGGCTCAAGCTCAATCCCTCCAAGACTGAGTGGCTGTGGTTTCCATTATCCCGATTTGTACATCTTGTTCCATCTTTGACGATAGGGGGAGAAATTTTAGCCCCCTCAGAGAAGGCTTGCAATCTGGGAGTCGCTGACCCGGAGGCTTCAGCTGGTCCAGAATGCGGCTGCACGGGTTGTCATGGGGGTACCTAGGTGCTCCCATGTCACACCCCTTTTAGGCGGCCTGCACTGGTTGCCGGTTGTTTTCCAGGTGCGATTCAAGGTGTTAATTATGACCTTTAAAGCGCTCCATGGCTTAGGCCCAGGGTACCTGCGAGACCACCTACTGCCACCAGTAGCCTCCCACCGTCCAGTACGATCCCATAGAGTTGGCCTCCTCATGGTGCCGTCGGCCAGGCAGCGTTGGCTGGTGACCCCCAGGGGGAGACCTTCTCTGTGGGAGCGCCTTCCCTCTGGAATGAGCTGCCCCCGGAGCTCCGCATAATCCCCGACCTCCGGTCCTTCCGACGCGCCCTAAAAAGTTGGCTTTTCCAGCAAGCCGGCCTGGCCTGTTAATTTTAATTTTAACTTATTTTAAATGTATTGTTTCTTTAAAAAAAAATCGGTTTGTTTTTTTTGGAAATGGATTTAATCTTTTTCTAACTTTTGAGATGTGTGTTTTTAATGTTGTACGCCGCCCTGAGTCCTTTTGGAGAAGGGCGGCATATAAATCCAAATAAACCAAACCAAACCAAACTTTTACTAGATATGAATTGAAAGCAATGAAATGCACCTGCTTGGAGAACAAATCGGTGATCACCCAGATCACAGTATTTCCCTGGCTTTCTGGTAACTCGTCAATAAAATCCATTGATATTTCCTTCCACGGGGCAGCAGGTCTGGTGACACTTTGAAGCAGTCCTTGAAGTTTCCCTGGTGGTCTCTTTGCAGCTGCACATATGGGACAACTAGCAATATAAGTTTCTATGTCTTTTTTTCAATGAAGGCCACCAAAATTGTCTTTCAGTCTGAGTCATAAATCACATTCCTCAATGAGCTGCACCCCTCCCAAGTCTGCTGCAGTAATCTGAGATCCAACTAGCTGAAAGTTTGCATGGAATGTTCTCCTCTCCTTTTCTACTATGTTACCTTTACTAGTTGACATTTGGCTCCCCTCACTTTCCAAAAGCAACCTGTGCAAAGCAAAAACAATTTGAGTACAGGTATAGGATTTATGGCTACATCCTCCCCTTAGGCTTGTTAGGATGTTCTGCATGGAAATTTGCTATAAGGCGATCGGCCTGGATATTTCTGCTCTTTATCCAAGATCCCTCTGATAAGGGGTAACCTTCCACTTGACTAAGTATTGGAGTTGTCTCCTGTGCCACCTCGAATCAAGGATTCGCTGCATTTATAATGGGTTTGGCCCCCTATGACCACAGGGCCTGTGGTCTCCCAGGGTAGTGGTCGCAGAGTGGATCTGACCATGGGTTTTAAGAGGTTACTATGGAATACCGGGTGTATCTTCCCTAGCAGTTGGGGCAGTTTCAATTGCACTGTGGCTGGGTTGATGATCTTTACTATGGGGAATGGTCCCATAAACTTTGGCCCCAGTTTCTTGCTAGGCAGTTTTAATCTCAAATATTTTGTGGAGAGGTAAACCTTCTCTCCCACCTGGAATGGCCATTGTGGAGCCCGGTGTTTATCTGCCTGTTTCTTATAGTTTTGTGCAGCTTTAGCCAGTGCCTTTTTGACATTTTCCCAGGTTGATTTCAGCATCGACATCCAATTAGTCAAGCTGACTGAGGAGGGGAGAATCCCTTGGATACTTAGACATTGGGACAAAGTCCATGCCACTCACTACTTTGAAGAGTATTAGTTCCGTGCTACTGTGAACAGCATTATTGTACGTGATTTCAGCAAAAGACAGAAGGTCTGCCCAACTGGACTGCTAATAGTTCATGTAGCAACTCAGGTACTGCTTTACCATGGCGTTCAGTCTCTGTTCCCTCCCCATTGGTGCTTGGGTGAAAAGCAGATCTAAGGCCCTGGTATGACCCAATGGACCGCAGGAATTCCCTCCAGAACATAGCCGTGAACTGAATCCCTCTGTCTGAGAGGTACTCCATGCAGGCAGTTGATGTGCTTCAGGAACAGTTTGGCCAGCTGGTGAGCTGAGGGTAATCCACTGCAGGGTATGAAATGTGCCTGTTTAGAGAACAGATCTATTACAGTCCACATCACTGTGTTTCCCCCACTTTTCGGCAACTCTACTATAAAGTCCATTGCGATCTCCTCCCATGGCCTCGTTGGTTCTGCTACTGGTTGCAGCAGTCTGGGGGTGTTTGTTCCAGGTCATCTCTTCTTTGTGGCACAGATGGTGCAACTTTTCACGTAACTGTCCACGTCTTTCTTCATGCCAGGCCACCAGAACTGCCTCTGGGATAAGTGTAAAGTCTTTAGGAACCCAAAGTGGCCTGCCGGTTTGGCATCGTGGCTCCACTGGAGAATTAGGGTGCATAGGGATTCTGGGACATAGAGTTTTGTTCCCTTCCGTGTGAGGTCATCTCTTTTTGTCAAGATGTGTTGGTTGTTTCGGGACCAAGGGTCTGCTAGCAGTTCGGTTTTGAGTCTTGTGGTTAGGTCACTTGCTGGTTGGTCTTGCCGGTCACAGCATTGTCATCTGGTGGTCACTTGGGCAGCTATTTAAGTAGGGGGAATAATGACGTCCACCACCTGCTCCTGTTCGCATTTGTACTGGGTATGCCGGAGAGGACATCAGCTAGAAAGTTCCTCCCCTTTGGAATGTGCTTTAGTACGAAGTCTAAACGGTTGAAGTATTGAGCCCATTGGACTTATTTGGCTGATAGTTTCCACGGGGTCCTGAGAGCCTCCAGATTTTTGTGGTCAGTCCAGACTTCGAACAGTTTCTGGCCCCCTTTCAACAGGTGTCACCAGTTTAGCAATGCCCATCTCACCGTGAAAGCCTCCTTTTCCCATGCAGCCCATTGTCTCTCTGTGTCTATGAGCTTGCGGGAAGTATAGGTGCAGGGCTGTAAATTTCCTTGGTTGTTTCTTTGGAGTAGCACCGCTCCCACTGCAATGTCGCTGGCGTCTGCTTGGATCACGAAGGGTTGCTCGGGGTCAGGATGCTTCAGCACCGGTTCCTTTGCAAACTTTTCTTTTAGCATTTTGAATGCCTTTTGGCAGGTTAGGTCCCACTGTAGAGGTTGTCCCAAGCAAGATTTTGTTCCTGGGCTCCCTGTCTTTAGAAGGTCTGTCATGGGTTTGGCAGTCTTCACGAAGGAGGGGATGAATTGCCTATAGAAGTTTGCCAACCCTAGGAAGCTTTGTAGCTATCTGCAGGTACGAGGAGGTTGCCAGCCTAGGACAGCTTGTACTTTGACTGGATCCATCTCTATTCCCTCATTTGATACTTGGTAACCCAGGTAGTCTAGCCATGCACAGTGGAATTCACATTTTGAAAGCTTGATGTATAGGTTGGCTGTCAGAAGTTTTTCCAGTACCTGTCAGACCAGGGGTATTGTTCATGGTCTCCATGTAGGTTGTTCATGGTCTCCATGTAGATGAAGATCTCACCAGGTAGACGAGGACCCCTTGTAGAAGTGCTTGTGCAGCACCTCATTTATTAACTGCATGAACACTGCTGGGGCTCCCTGCAGTCCGAAAGGCATCACTTTGAATTGAAAACTCCCTAGGGGGCAGTTGAATGCTGTTTTCCACTCATCTTATTCCCTGATCCGTACCCGGTAGTATGCTTCTCTGAGGTCTGGTTTGGTGAAGACTTTTCCCTTGGCTAGGTGAGATAGCATCTCCTTCATGAGGGAGTTGGGGTATAGATTATGTACGCACACAGCATTGATTCCTCTAAAGTCCACACAGTCTCATAGTTCTGTCTTTTTTTTCTTTGAAGAGGACTGGCGCTGCAACCCGTTGCTTGGCTGGCTCAATGAACCCCTGTGCTAGATTTTTGTCTATGTATTTGCGCATTTCTTGCATTTCCCGGGGCGTCATGGCATACAGTTTGGGTCTGGGTAGTTTTGCCCCAGGGATGATTTCAACGGCGCAATCTGCCTCACAGTGGGGGTGGGTGGGCAGAATGTTGCACTCAGTCTTGCTGAATAATTCTGCGAGGTCCTGATACTCCCCTGGGATCTGTTTGATCTGTTGGGTTTTGTCGGATGTGGCTGCCAGATGTTCTGGTGGGCTCTTTTGGGAGGTTCCTTGCTTGGGTGGTGTTTCTGCTTGCTGCTGTGGGAGGGTTTGGGGGACCCTTTTCTATCCTAAGTCTGCAGGTATCCCCTTGCCACCAGATGGTCGGTCCCCACTTGTCTAGCCAGGAGTGTCCCAGTATGACTGCATCTGTTGTTTTGGGAGCTATTATGAATCGAATTACTTCCCAGTGATCCTCTAGCTCTAGTCTCACTGGTTCGGTCAGGTGGGTGGCTTAGGTTTTCCCCATTAGGAACCCATCGGCCTGTTCGAACCGGATTGGGTGGGCCAGTCTTTTTCCTCTGATCCCAAGTTTCAGGACTGTAGTCATGTTGATCAAGCATCTAGTGCAGCCTGAGTCTATTAGGGCTTGAAAATCCTCCTGGTTTCCTGTTTTTGGGGCTGTGAGGCATATTGGAAAAAGGAAAGGGTTAACTGGTCCTCTCACCATTGGGTCGTTTTCGCCCTTGTCATCACTGTCATAGGATTCTGACCACTGGTCATTGTTGCCTGGGGTCCCCTCCCCCTTTTTCAGGGTGGGGAGGAACTTCTGCAGCCTAGAGGGCCTTCTGGGATGCATTGGTGGCCCATTTGGGGCCCCTTTCCAGTCATGCCCTTGGTGGTGGCTCTGGCCTTGGCATCAGGGTTGGGGTCATCCACAAAGATGCCATGTGGCCCATCCCCCACATCTGTAGCATTTTAGTGGACTTTGAGGGGAGCTTGTTTCGGGCCTGCTGTGTTGCTGTGAGTCCCTGTCGGTCAGGTGGTTTCAGGTAGAGTTGACCTCTCTCTTTCATGTCCAATGGCTTTCTCATGTCATTAGCGTGCAATCCGCCATTGACTTTTATTGCTACTCGGAACCACTCAAGAGAGTCGGTTTGGGATGTCGCAGTAAGCAGTTACCTGGGCAATCTGCTTGCCAAGGCTTGTTCTGAAAAATGCACTAATAGACGCTCTGGTAAAGGTCGTAACCTTCCAATGACTCTCCTAAATGTGTGGATATGCTCTTTGATGGGGCGGCCCTTCTGCTTTAGGTCGCTGAGCCATCTTCCACATACAGGTCCTCCTCCACCTCCTCAAATCTGGCCTCTAGCAGTCGTAGGAAGTCATCGACGCCTTGTAGTGGGGTGCTCTCCTCTTGTGGAGGACTACTAGCCATTCCCTTGCTTCTCCCTCTAGTCCCTCTGTGATAGTATTCACTATGGCTCTGGGAGATGAGTAGAAGTGTCCATAGCATTCTAGGTGTATCTCAGTTGAGTCAAGGAATAGGGCTAACTGGTCTGAGTCCCTATCAAACTTTCCCCTGAACCAGGGAAGTTCGATCAGCACTGCTCCTCCCTCCTCCTGTTGGCCTCTGTATGCTTGTGCTTGATATGTCTGGCCATATTTCTCAGTTCTAGTTCGGAGGGGGGGGGGGAGATTGTCTGTCCTGGGAAGCCTGCCTGCTACGTGGGAGAGGCACTGGTCTCAGCCTCCTTCTAATGGGTGGACCCCTCCCAAGTCTGCTGCGGTAATCTGAGATCCAACTAGCTGAAAGTATGCATGGAATGTGCTCCCCCCCTTTTCTACTATGTCATCTTTAGGAGTTGACACCAGCCCCATAGAAAAGAGAGGCAGCGAAACCACAAAACGCGCAGCTGTGCTCCACTCTCTGCTTCAAATTTGGCCAAGAGGGCACCAAGCAGCTGAGTGCAAGACTGGCCACCAAGCCAAGACGCCCCCCTCCCCCAGCCCTCCAGAAAAGCCACCAATGCCTCACAGCGGATGAGGAAAATGGCATTGAAGGGAGTGGGGGTTGTCAAATTCACCCTCACTGAAGCAAGATGGAACTCCAACTCCACTAGCTGACGGCCAGGGGCTAAATGACACCGACACCAATGATGATCCCCTAGTAAGTGGTCCAGTCACACTAGTGACACTCCACATAGAGCTAGTTTCCAAGCCTCAGGGCTTAAGGCCACCTTACAGATCCTGCCAGACTCAGGCTCCACCAGGTGCCTGGTTAACACAGCTCTGGTTTAAAAATTAGGAATCTGCTTGAGGCAGCTGAAAGTACCCACTGCATTTTGCCAACTAGACAGATCCATAGCAAGGGGCATCCCAGCAACATCTGTCACTGAACCCATAGAAATGCAGAAGGGGTCCACGTAGAGACTTTAAGCTTCATAGTCGCCCCAGGGATGGAATAGCCTCTAGTTTGACTTACCTAAAGAAGTGAAATCCATACATAAACTGGAGAAGGGGACTGCTAAAACTCCAAATGAGTCGCCCTCCTTGGGAGCAAGTTGGAGTCCAGAAGGCAGCTTCTCCATGGTGGGAAATCAGGCAGTAATGCAGGGACTATAGAAGGGCCGCCCTGCTATCCACAAAGAATACTGGGACCTAAGAGAGGTGTTCAGCAAAAAGGGTTTGGACAAACTCCCCCTTTATTAGTTGATGAACCGTGCTATAGAAATCCTTCCCAGGGCTAAACTACCTAAGCCGGAACTATATTCAATGACCTCGAGGGAGTTAGATACACTGCAACTATTTATTGACAAAAATCTTGCCTATGGTTTTATTCAACTGGCTAATCCGGGGACCAGCAGCCCTGGTTCTGTTCCACAAAAAAAAAGACAGAACTTCAACCCTATTCCTGAATTACCCCTCAATGACCCACATGAGTCACATCACTGAAAGAGTGGATCTCCCAACTGAGAAATATGTGGCAAGTGATGAGGAAGGCACTGGCGGATGTTCATGAGACTTATAAGAAGCAAGCTGACAAGAAGCGTTAAGAATCCAAACTGTTTAAGATTGGCAACTGAGTTTACCTTTCCATCCACTTCCTGCAATCTCTACAATCATCAAAGAAGCTGGGACCCAGGTTTGTAGGGCCCTTCCCAATCAAACGCATCATTTACCCAGAAACTGTAGAATTACATTTGCCCAAGTCTCTTCGACAGGTTCACTGCGTGTTTCATTGCACCTTTTGAAGTCTAAGGTCACTTCCACCAACCCCGGAACCTTTAATGATAGAAGGGGAACACACTTTGAAATCTGGGAAATTCTAGATTCCCGTAAGCAAAGGGGAACCCTTCAGAACCTGGTAGCGTGGAAAGATTTCCAGACAGCTCAGTATGAATGGGTGGACCACCGCCATGTTAGAGCCCCTAAACTTGTAAAACACTTCCATAATCAGTATCCTCACAAGCCCAAATGACATTTCTCTTGTTTTATGTTTTATGTTCAGGACTAATGTCACTGTTCATGGGGGAAGCATCTAAGGTCCACCATTGTGTCCTCCCATTCTGTGAGAAGAGCGGGGGAGGCTCGCTGGCATTTTTCACATGCTTTTGCTGTACTGCTTGGGAATTAGGGAGGGGGATTGTCTTCGGAGATGGAACGGACTCCCTCCCAACTGCTTCCAGCTGGTTTCAAGGCTGTCATGCTCTGAGAGTGAACTGTTAGCTGCCTTTTACCTCAGAATTCCAGTAACAACCTTGCGGCATCATATTGGCTGCTGGTGGACTGGTCAGGTGGAGTAGGGTTTGAGGAAATGAAAGAATTGCTGTGTGCTTTGCGTGAGACTTTTCAGATTCCACCTTGCTTTCCTGAAATCACTTTCTCTCAGAAAAAGTTATTTTGATTCAACTTAAGGGATTCAAGAGTCTTGCTTTCTTGAGGGACAGCTGTGGCAGGTCCTTACAGTCAGCATCACCAAGAACATACACAGAGTATACATACTCATAATGCCCCATAGGTTCAGAAAATAGATAGGTCAAAGAAAATACAATGCACAATGTCAAAAAATAAAAACAAAACAGGGAGACAACCTCTCACTTTCCTGTGGTGGTATGTGAAAGTAGTGACAAGCAAATAGATAAAAGATACACTAGAATCCAGCATCTTGCATTATGCAGAATGTCTGATCATTCAAAGCCATCATCAGAATAATAGTATATATCATAGTCATCCATGCACATTCTGAATTTAGTATCTTGGCTTTCATTTAAATATTACATTATGTTTGGCAAAGTTATATTATAAAGACCACACAGAATGTTTGAAAATGATATTATTATCTGGGCAATGCTAAGTTTTTTACTCTAAATAGTTTATGTAAGATGACATGTATAAATTGAAGCAAAGAGACTACAAATAATCCTTGACTTACAGCCATTCATTTAGTGACTGTCCAATGTTACAATAGCACTGAAAAAAGTGATTTATGGCCAATCCTTACACTTACAATCACTGCAGCATCCCTACAGTTACCGTATGTGATCAAATTTCAGATGCTTGAAAACCAGTATATTTATGATACCTGTTGCATGTCCTAGAATCAATGTGAACCTCACAGCTGGCTTCTGACAAGCAAAGTTAACATGGGAAGGTTGATTCGCTTAATTACTATGTGGTTCACTTAACAATTGTGGCCAAAAAGGTTGTAAAATAGGGTTGCAACTCACTTAACAAGCGCCTAACCAAGCAACAGAAATTCTGGTCTCAACTGTGCTCATAAGTTGAGCATTATTTGTATGGTAAATTACTTCCATACTGTTAGGACAAAAATAAAAAAAGTGTATCCATATTTTACCAAGAATTTATATCAACTTAAAACTAAATTTTAATGAGTTAAATTGAAAGAAAATAGAGTAAATTTCAAACCCTATGGTTTGGAAATAGATACAATGATACAAGTACACTTAATTTCTCACCTATAAGTATATTCGGAAACATTGATCCTTCCTTTTTCACCTGTCGTTTCTGTTCTGCTTGTGAGATTTACTGTGTTCCCAAAAAGACAATAACGTGGCATCCTTTGGCCAATGACACCTGTGACCACTTCTCCAGTGTGAATGCCTATTGTTATCTATTATAAAAAATTAATAGAAAAGAAAATGATATCGTTGATTTAATATTTGGTCAACAGTATCGTTAGTCAGTAATGGGAATGCACTAAGAATGTGAAATTAAATATTAACTTTATGCTTAATTTTAACTGAATTTACATACCAAAATATGTAACACAACACTAAAAACCTAGAACAAATATAGCATAGTCAGTCTATTTTAAGTTTTCACCTAAACAACTGAACTAGAAAATCATTCAATGTAATTCTGAAAACATCAACACTTTCTCTAAGAATGGCAAAATAAAATTATGTATATTGAAATGTAACTAATTGCCTGGTAAGGAATTGCAAAAAAGGTTGGTCTATTCGTCCATCTTTTTCCAGATAAATTAGAATATGTTATATTAAATAAATAGGATTTTTTTCCCTTGTTCATAATTTTATACTAATGAACCCTCAGTTTTAAGAACTCTTTTATCTATAGGTATATACAAGAAATTAGTAAGTTAAAAAGTAGCAGACAGATTTCTCATAATAAGGATCACCATCCTGCCTATTTTTATGGAGTTCAAAAACCTGAAAGTTGATTCTATGTTAAGTCAGGACTGAAAGTGCACAATAATAAATCCCTAAGTGCCATAATATGGTGTCAATCACTGACCTGAATAGATTCTCCATCAACTTGAACTTGCCCAGCTATTTCCATCATATCCAATGCTAAGTGGCAAATAGAACGTGCATGATGAATGCATGGTTCTGGCAAGCCACTTACTGTCATATATTTGTCTCCAACTGTCTCAACCTAGTAAAACATAAATCTGAAAGTTATGATATTCCCTTTCTTTGCTTGCCTCAGTAAAATAATAACCTTTGATTATCAATCATCTGGCCTTAAAGCAGTATCATTTCATTAGAAAGATTATTTTCTCAGTTATCAAACATGGAAGATATTTACACTATCTTCCCCATTTTTCACAAATCCTAAGAATCTAAAATCTTCAGTACATACACTCATATCAATAATTATGGGAGAGGTATTCTTAACACATATAAAGGAAATCAAGTTCTGGAAAAATGCATTAACTTCTCATCTCAATGTAGCACTTTTTTTGCCCCAAAATAACATAATTTCCATCTTAATATACTCACTGGCTTTCATTTGTCAAAATTCCAGTATCATCAATACAAGAAATTTTATTTAAAAATAAGTTTGAGATTAGGAAGTACATCAAAATATATATATCTCCCAATAAGTCACAAAAAAGAAGTGCAAGACCACAGATCACAACAATCTTTTCCTGGAAGAATAAACCTATTATCTATATTATTTTATAGCAGTAGTTAAAACAATTTTCTTGAATGATATTCAATCCACAGTGACATATAATATTCAAAATTATCACTCTTGTATGGTTAATAAAATAGAATGTATTATTATTGTTTATCTGTATACAAGGCTCTAACAATCTGTTGACCAAAACTGAGCTTTCATTTTATTTCATAATAAACGAACCTGGAATGTAACTTCAGATTTAAATACTGTGCCTAGCATCAGATTGTGTAAGCCCATATTAGGAAAGTTGCCAAGAGATAGTTTGAGACTTCCGTAAAATGTTTTGGAATCTGCAACCCACATCTCTAGCTTCTGTTGTTTGTAGTACATAAAGAAATATGTTCAGCCATACATCTTATATTATTCGTCATAAGCTGGTCATTACAGTGTTATCCCCCTCACAGAACAGAAATGACGTATCATATTTACCTTATAAACAAATGGGTTTTTTCGTGAATCAGTCAAAATATCAAATCTTGTATAAAGATCGTTTAAAAGATTGACAATTTTCATAGCTCCTTCTCCAGAGGCATGTTTACTGCAGAAGGCATTGAAACCAACAATGCCACTAAACAATATAGTCACATTATCATAACGTTTTGCTGGTACAGGACGCTTGTGTCTCAGTTCATTGGCCACAGATGGAGGAAGCACGGAATACAATAATCTATATAAGTTTTGTGTAACAGTAGCAAAGGAAAAAATAGAAAATAAATAAATAAATCCGATACATTTATCATATTTGTGTTTAGTATTCACTGATTTAAAAGCATATTCCACAGCAGGCATAATTTGCATTATAAAGTTTACTTCTAAACAAACAACACAATAAATATATACACTAAATTATTTTATACATTCATTTATTTATATTATTTTATTATTATTTATACAGGTATACACCATTCAAGCTCAATGTAAGCAAATTATACTCTGATGAATAGATATATGGTTAAAATCCTATTAATATGCTTCTTAACAATAATTATATTATCAATAGCTAACAATTTTTGTAATACTTCTTTTGGATTTGTTACATGTTTCTGATTTTTTTTTTTTTTACTTATTTGAATTTAATGCAGCGATCTCCAACTTTTCCGGCTCTGCAAACCAGCAGGGGCAGGTGGAACCAGTTGAAGAGCGATTGGTTCTGCACAATTAGCAGGCACATGCGCTCACAAAGCTCCATTTGTGCAAGCTGCGGGCGCACACACCTGCCCCCTACGCAAATGGAGATTCATGTGCTCGCTTGCATGGCCTGATTTCCAATAATAATAATAATAATAATAATAATAATAATAATAATAATAATAATAATAATAATAATAATAATAATAATAATAATAATAATAATAATAATAATTTATTTGTTAGCCGCAACCCTCTCCCGAAGGACTCGGGGCGGCGTACAATCAAAGCAAATAAAATACAGCTAAAGACAAACATACATAAAACAAAGACATATACATGTGCATGGAGGAGGTAGACTAAGGAGTGAGAACAATTAAAAAACACAATTTAAAATCCCATTGAATAAAATTGCCGAATTAAAAAACCCGTCAGGAGCGATATGAAGTTATGGTTGAGCCAGGCCAGCTATTTGGAATAGGTGGGTCTTGAGCTTTACACGGAAGGAGCGGAGGTCAGTGGTGGTCCTAATATCCGGAGGGACACAGAGAAGGCTCTGCTCCTAGGCGCCGCCCCTCGGCATTGTCTGGTGGACGGCACCTGGAGAAGTCCCTCTCTGTGCGAGCGGATGGGTCGTAGGGATGTATGGGGCAGAATATGCAATGGACTATGGACTGGTAGTGAGCTGCAGACTGGGGTGTAGGGAGGCTGATTTAATGCATAACGACTTTTGTTACAGAAAATACTGTTACAAGACAAAAATTGGATGACAAGCTCAGTAGTAGCCCATAATACATTAGGATTTCAAAAACAGATATTCTTGAGATACGCTCTTATAACTAGAAATTAATTTGGCAATGATGACTACATATTATGAGGAGTGAATTGCAACTCGCTTAGATTGTGAAGGCTGAAAAATGCATTTAATACAAAGCTTCATAACCATGTCTTAAAATACATATATATACACACACTAAAATTAGTAATTTATATGATTAAACTACATATGAACATTCCATTAGAAAGTTCAGACACTGCAGATTGTTTAGTTTAGTGGCATGACATTAAACTACCTTCATTGTATTCAAACATTTATATCTTCTTTATCCACCCAGACTGATGAGAGCTGGTGACCTAAATATAAAGGTCACATGTGTGCAAGAACTGTAAGTAGAAAACATTCTCAGGCTTCAGCAAGAGACATGTTTGTGTTTCTTTGTTCAACATTTTTATCTTACTTTATCTACCTAAATGTAGAACCTTACTTTTTTCACCATTGAATTTCATTTCACCATTGAATTTCATTTTATTAGATAGTGCCCAATGTTCAAGTTTGTCAAGATCCTTCTGTATCTTAAGTCCATCTTCTGGAGTGTTGGCTATTCCTGTCTACAGCATCACCACCAGATGGATTCGTAACTGGCTGACCAACCACATTCAATGTGTAGTCCTCAATGGAACTGCATCTACATGGAGGGAAGTATGCACCGGAGTACCCCAAGGCTCTGTTTTAGGCCCAGTACTCTTCAACATCTTCATCAATGGTTTGGATGAGGGAATAAATGGGGAACTCATCAAATTTGCAGATGACACCAAGCTGGCAGGAATAGCCAACACTCCAGAAGATAGACTTAAGATACAGAAGGATCTTGACAAACTTGAACACTGGGCACTATCTAATAAAATGAAATTCAATGGTGAAAAGAGCAAGGTTCTACATTTAGGCAAGAAAAACAAAATGCACAGGTACAGCATAGGTGGTACCTTCCTCAATAGTAGTAATTGTGAGAGGGCTCTTGGAGTCCTAGTGGGCAACCATTTAAATATGAGCCAACAGTGTGCAGCAGCTGCCAAAAAAGCCAACACAGTTCTAAGCTACATAAAAAGAGGGATAGAATCAAGATCACGTGAAGTGTTAATACCACTTTATAATGCCTTGGTAAGGCCACACTTGGAATACTACATTCAGTTTTGGTCGCCACGATGTAGAAAAGATGTGGAAACTCTAGAAAGAGTGCAGAGAAGAGCAACAAAGATGATTAGGGGACTGGAGACTAAAACAAATGAAGAACGGTTGCAGGAACCTAGTTTTAATGAAAAGAAGGACTAGGGGAGACATGATAGCAGTGTTCCAATATCTCAGGGTTTGCCACAAAGAAGAGGGAGTCAAACTATTCTCCAAGGCACCTGAGGGCAGAACAAGAAGCAATGGATGGAAGCTAATCAAGGAGAGAAGCAACTAAGAACTGAGGAGAAATTTCCTGACAGTTAGAACAATTGATCAGTGGAACATTTGCCTCCAGAAGTTGTGAATGCCCCAACACTGGAAGTCTTTAAGAAGATGTTGGATAGCTATTTGTCTGAAACGGTATAGGGTTTCCTGCCTAGGCAAGGGGTTGGACTAGAAGACCTCCAAGGTCCCTTCCAACTCTATTATTGTATTGTATCTACAGTAATGCCACTGACTTTAACTAGGCAATTAGGAATCAGAGTTGTTAATGAGCCTCCAAACAGAGGACAGCAGAGTGGTGAAAATTGATGATTTATAACATTTCATAGTCAAAATAAGAGATTAAATCTTACGTATCTGTCTTCTTCTTTTCATCTTCCAAAGCTCTTAAAGTGTGCTGAAGCCTATCCGTTAATATTTCCAGTTCTTGTGTTAGTTTGTATTCCTCTCGGAATTGCTCTCCCAAAAGGACCAAATCACGAGTAGCATCATGCAGGGGAATATCACTTAAGTACAGTCCTCTTCTAGTTAAGTCATCCAAATTCATCACACTAATGCAATTAAAAGTGAAATGAGAAAATGACAGGGCAAGATTTTCCTGGTACTTATGTAGAAGATACTGATTAATCTGTTTTGCAAGTATTCTTCAATACAAAAAGTAACATTATATTTCTATTTCATCATTTAATACACTAATAGTATTGCATTTTTCTATTCTTCTATGTAGTACATTTATTTAAAAAGGCAGTTCATCAACTTAACAATATTAGTGTTATTCTGCTACAATAACTGATTCTTTCACAACATTTTTTGAAATCAAAGTCAAAATACAAGCAATTAAAACACTTTTTTGAGGGACTTTAACCATTACCAACCACCCTTCTATTGCTTTTTTCCCTCCTTAGTGTTAGTATACTTTGATATTTTCCCCAGCAGTGATACTATCATCAGCTTCAGGAATGGACCTTACAGCAGGGATCCCTAACGCCCAGTCTGTGGACCAACACCAACTGGACCCAGAAACTGGGCCACACAAACAAGCAAAGCCCCACCTGCAGAATGCAGGCAGCATACAAAACCACGCCACCCCTCCGGTCCATGGAAAAACGGAACCAATCCTTGGTGCCCAAAAGGTTAGGGGCCGCTGTTATACAGGGATGCAGAACAAGCAGAAATGTTTAATCACCTTCTGATCAAGAATCAAAAGGAAGCTTCTAATGTAGCAATATAACATAAAACAAACACAGAACCTTTTGCATCACAATGTTTTGCTTTCAAAGGCTGCAATTCTAGTTGTTCCAACACTATAAATGCACTACACACGCAAATCTTATTTGCTTACCTTGGAGAACAAAGAAAAAGAATACTATCTGCTTCAGGTAAGTAGATCATTTGCCCTTTCAGGCGTAAACAGCTAATTTCTGTACCAGTCAATTCATCTTCACATTCCAATTTTTCCACATCCAAAAGTCCTTCCTTTTAAACAACAAAAAGAAACTTCAACGAAAAGTACCATTGTCATAAGCCTCCGCCCTGAGGTTCACCCACAGAAAACTTTAATGCTTTTATTTCTGATTTTCTGATCTTTATCTAAACAAATATTGTAAAGAAAAGCAGTTCTGTTTTTTTGTGGTAAAACCCAGTTCTCAACAACTCCGGGTGGTTCAAAACAATCAAAAGAAAGAAATTACAATATTAAAAAAGAAGATTTTTTAAAAAAAATAGATAACAAGAATGAGAGACTGAATGGAAACAAAGCAAGGGTCTCACTCTCCCTTGTCAAAGGCCTGGTTGAAGTGTCAAATCTCCACCATATTCTGAAAAATAGCAGGATAAGGGCCATATGGATCTCAGGGGAAATCCCATTCAGGAGGGCAGGCACTGCTACTGAATGCATACTTCCAAGATCCAAATAAAAAGCAAAGTTTAACCAAAGGTACTCAGAGCGTACCAACTATTCAGGACAGATCAGCTAATCCATATTCAGAAACCAGGCCCTAAGCCTTGTAAAGCTTTATAGCATGGGTGTTAAACTTGCCGTGTCATGTTGCTGTCACATGATGTTTCGCAACATTTCCCCCATTTGCGGAGCTGGGGTGGGCGTGGCCTGCACATCACACATCTGGCCTGTGGGCCGCCAGTTTCACACCCCTGCTTTATAGGTAATGGCCAGCACTTTAATTGCATCCAAAATTGGCAATATGCAAAGCAGAGGTTTACTGGGAAACCAAGGCATATCTATCACTGCTCATGATGCTGCATTCTGGACCAGCTGGGACTTCCAGGTGGCCCTGCAGTCCTATGTACAGCCACAAGAAATAGTCAACATGACCATGGCATGAGTGGCTATCTAAAGGCCCTGAAAGTGTGCAAGTTGTACACCAGAGGCTGCCTTTTTGACCACAACTGTTACTGGTTCTTTAAGCATAAGCTTTAGGTCCATGAAGATTCTTAGACTGTGCAAGCCCATCCAAGATGGAATATCCTCATATATGGACAGTCAGAAGATAATAGAATAACAGAATTTGAAGAAACCTTGAATGTCTTCTAGTACAACCCCCTGCTCAGGCAAGAAGCCCTATACTATTTCAGACAAATGGTTGTCCAATCTCTTCTTAAAAATTTCCAGGGTTGGAGCATTCACAACTTCTGTAGGCAAGTTGCTCCATTGATTAATTGTTCTAACTGTCAGGAAATTTCTTTTTAGTTCTAGGTTGGCTCTCTCCTTGATTGGTTTACATCCTTTGCTTCTTGTCCTGCCTTCAGGCACTTTGGACAACAGGCTGACTCCCTCTTCTTTGCAGCAACTCCTTAGATACTACTATCATGTCACCTTAGTCCTTCTTTTCATTAAACTAGACATACCCAACCGTTCTTTATATGTTTTAGCCTCCAGTCCCCCAATTATCTTCGTTGCTCTTCTCTGCACTCTTTCTAGAACCTCAACATCTTTTTTACATTGTGGCAACCAAAACTGGATGCAGTATCCAGTACCCTAGCCATAAGGTCTTCATAGACTTGAAAGTGTTTTTACTATTTCAAATTAACATGAGTTTAAAGTATTTTCTTCTTCCTAGTAAAACAGATATCTATTGAAAAATTGTACTCAGTTTTAGATTACCTTACTCCTTAACACAAACACTGTGTTGATATGTGAGAGGATTCCATGGAAACTAATATCAATATGAGGCCGAACCAATGAAAATACTGATAATAGATTACAATATCCTGGCTGGAGCTGAAATGTAAAGGAAAAAGAAAAAAAATTAAAACTTTGAATTCTGGTTAGTGATTGCAGTCCATTTCTCTATGTTCTGTCTGTGCTTTAATACAATAATATTTAGTGAACTAGTGTTCCTATTGCATAATTAAATAATGGACCTTTTGCATAAAAAAAATAAATTGAATAAGAGTTGTCCAAGCTCCGGGATGAAAGAATGAATCCTATCTTCAATTGCACTGAGCAAGGAAATATTCTAAAGCAGTATTTTCAGCCTTGCATGATGGCTGGGTAATCCTGGGAGTTGAAGTCCATATGTTAAAGTTGCCAAGATTGAGAAACTCTGTTATAAACGATCTCCATACCTAATTTTGTGTTCTATAATCAACAGCAGTAATTCAAGCAACACTTCTAGAAAGTGATGGCCATTTCTACTTAGACCTGTTCCATGTGGCCCTATTCATAAATTTCATGTTTACAGTGATTCAGGCTGCATAGGCTAAAATAAATTCAAATGGACTATTTAATGAAAACGGTTTAGGATGAAAAACTCTAGGCTTCCATTATCATACTTTGTTAAAATCAACCTGAAAGGGGTGGGAGGAGGAAAGATAGAGGCATGAAATAATATAAATAATTTGAAATGCTGGATTATTTAATATTTGCTAATTTAAAAAAGGAAAAAAAAACTTTTTAGCATGTAACATAGGCATAGCTAATTATGAAATGAAAACTATTTAAAATATATAAGTGCTAAACTACATCAATTAGGGCTTATGCTTGTTTTTCAGCATTAATGTTTTTAAGTGTTTAAAAGGTTGGTTATTAAAACTTCATGTGTGCAGATTCAGATATAATAGTAAAAAAGGGGGAAATGTGAAATACATTTCATAGTCCAAATAGGGCATACAGAATATTCAGTAATAGAACTAGTATAAAAAAAGTGAATAGAAGGATGGTGGAAAGTCTGGAATTCAAAAGCTTTGCAGGAAAAAACAAGAATTCTCACCTGGGGAAGGACTCTATATATAGCATTTCCACACTGAGTGACAACTAGGTCTCTATCAAATATAATATGGAAAGGAAAAGCCTTGCAAAATGTGTATGGACTGATGCGAGACTCTTGAGTACCATTCTCTTCAAATCTGTCAAGGTCTTCATAAAAATCTTCTTCTTTAGATTCTTTTTCTTCGATTAAGAACTGAATATGGTCACACTCTTCATTTCTTTGTTGAATAACCTGAACATCATAAAGAAAAGGTGGTTAATACAATAATAGTCTATTTTTATTCTTCAGGAACAAGTGTTGCTCATACTAAATTCCAATCTAAGACACCTAAAGTGCATGAGTAAAAATAAATAGACTTAGAATTCCTGGCAGTATTACAGCTATCTAAACAATGAACTAATAGCATAAATGTAAGGCATGATGACTTAAGAACAAGAAAGTCTACTTTTGAAGTTCAATTTGCTTTTCAGATCAAGCGATTTGCCAAAGAAAGAGGGTCATCAGGAAGAATCAATTTACAGCATAGAAAACTATAGCTTCCAAAAAGTCCCTGGCATGATTAAGAATAACTTGACAATTTGAATCTCTAGTTTCTAGAATACCTAAGTCTCTTTGCAATACTTTGAATACATCCAGTGCTTCTTTAGTATATAAAACCAAGAAAGGAAGAATGGTGCCAGTGAACAAAGATTTGATTTTGCTTTAAAATATAATGAAATATAATAAATGTTTTAAGTTAGAGCATTCAGTCTAAATGGGACACTTTCACAATATAGTTCTGTAAAACAGATGTCCAGCTGTAATATAAACTCATTTTCATGCATTTACTATTTTTTCACATACTGTAATCTTCTTTTTCTCCTTCTTCTCCTTTTCCTTCTTCTTCCTTCTATATATATACAGTATCTTCTATATTATATATGTGTATGTGTGTGTGTGTATTGTGATAAAGGAGGAGAGCCTGTGGCTTAGTGGCTAATACATCTGCCTAATATGTAATACAGCCCAGGTTCAAATCCCAGTAAGGGTATGGTTAGCTGATGAGATCTAAATAGCTTGAAATAGATCTATACTAGTCTCCCTTTATTTATTTATCAGCACAAATACACAAATACATATGTGATGTTATGGGAGGGACGGGAGAGTCTGGGCCGTTAAGGAGAACGAGTGTGGCATCCTAGAGCAACAATTGTTTGTGATGTCAGTTCCTTCGCAGCTTCCTCTGGAAAGCCAGCCATGATGTTCGCCCTCCAGTAGACCAATCGGGAAGCACCTGAT
Source organism: Natrix helvetica (assembly GCF_964273705.1). NCBI lineage: Eukaryota > Metazoa > Chordata > Lepidosauria > Squamata > Natricidae > Natrix > Natrix helvetica. The sequence continues at coordinate 55,538,368 of NC_138558.1, read as the reverse complement.
GGATTTGGGAAAAAGTACCAGGATTGTAGACAGAGCGAGAAAGAGGAGTGCATGGAAGGGGAAGGGAGAGGGCAGGGATAATGGGCATGGGAGTAGGGGGAAGAAAGGCCCCTCTCAATGGCTCCTTGTCAGACAAACACTTCTAAGTCTATAAATACCCAGGCAACCATACCCAGCTATAATATAAACTCATTTTCATGCATTTACTATTTTTTCACATACTTAATCATATTCATAAATAATCTTTCATTATACCCTTATACAAATCCAATAACACCGAATTAAAGGTTTAATAACAGTAGCAATTTTTAAATTGTATTTTGATTATATAAAGCGTTTGCCCAAGAAAGAACAAGCTATCCCCCATGTACAAGAAAGGTACTCTGTCGTGTATAAAACCAATCTCTGGACCCAAGCCAGATTTATTTCCATTGTTTAAGCTATCTGCACCGTTTCAGAGGCAAGAAGGAAACTCTTAGTAAGAAACAAAGGTTCCTCCAAAATTAAAAAAACTAGTTCTATCTGTGGCTCACTGTTATTTAAACTGATATACATCATAGCCTTCCGCTGAATTTATATAAACTGCATTGCAGAGAATAATGTACTTGACATGAAACTATTCATTTAATATCATTGATAAACTACCACACAATAAGATAAAAGAGCCTGAAGATACTGTGTATATCTTTGGGGGGGAAATACTATTAAATTAAACATACCTTACTTCTGAGTAGACATGGATTTCACACTAACTTGTCATTTTTCAGCTATATCATACGTATTAAAATTAGAATGGTATCTAGTTACCAAATTTTCATTCATTTTATTGGCTAAAATAGTAATGCAACATTGTGACTGGAGAAATGTGTCTTAAAAATCTTAGTTTTGACTAGTTATGTGTATGTCACAGCAGATATTATTTTAGAGAAATGCTGCTAATGATGATATTAAAGTTGTTGCCAGCCAAATGCTTGAAATGTGAATTCAATAGCCTTCAAATATGTTTTAAAATATTCTGACTTATTATACATAGCTTTTACTAATCAAAGATTTTTAATAAAGACATAAAGTCCTGTAGATGTCAGGGTTCCAAGTAACACCCCCAACGAAAGAAGACTCTGAGGCTAGAAGTTTCTCAAAGTTCCATTTTATTAGAGATGTCATATTGGCACATCTGGAAAACCCAAATCTGAAACCTTCCGGGTTTTCCGCACCCAAAATAAAGTCATAGTCCCTTCCCCTGCACCCACATGTCCATCACATGGTCCAATCAATCCACCATCCCAAGTGGAGATGTTTCCCAGTCATGCCTCTCCAGGTACAGGCTGAACGTCCTTGACTCTCAGAGAAAAGAATGTTGTTATGGCTGTATATCTCCACCACTGCATGCAATTCCCCCTTCCAGGTTCCCACAACATTAAGTGTGGCAGCCCTGAAAATCCAAACAAAAAGATGGCCTCCAGGACTGACAGTAGACCTACTCAAAAACACATTTTTGAACAGTATAACTGAAATGTTCAAAATACTACTAAGTGGTTTAATCATTTTCTATCCAAAGCCCTCTCTTTAACCACCAAATTAAAAAGGTGAACAATACAAAACATTATCTAGAAAACGAACGTCCTTCTGCCACATAATTAGGCTGTTTTGAGAGCTGACACTAATATACACTAGCACTGTAAACTTTCATAATTTGATCAAATTCATCCTTTAGTTTTCTGCTAGTCTCTTGTGTCAATAGCAGCAAAATTGCAAGGAAATTTATAGCAAATGATTTAGAACATAATGTTAAGACAATAATAGGGATAATATGCGTCTAGGAGAAGAAATGTCAAAAATGGAAAATGTCATTATAGCATAGCTGAAATTAGCAGAATTGTTTACATTATATTCAGTCCACTATAGGAACATTAAACAAACGAAGCATTTGATAGAATTAAAGAATATATATCACTATGTGTTATTGATATAAAGGCTCACTTAACAACTCTATTCAACTCTACCTTAGAACTAGATGCAAGCTTTAAAATATTAACTGTTGCAAAAAGTTGTATTTCCATTCCTAGCAAATTTGACAACATTCCAATTCCATTGCATGAAAATTATACTGAATAATAGTTCCATTCCTTGCTTTGTTTTCACAGGATTAAGAACAGCTGTATTCCTTTCAACACTAGACTGTGAGACTTTTTCAAGCACAAACACCTGATACTGATAAATGGCAAGGAATTGAAAAATAAAAGCAACTTCCTTTCTATGAATTCTCAACATCCCATAGGCTTTCATACAGCTTTAGAGATAGATGTGTTAAAGAAGAGGCTAAACAAGAATACCAGTACCAGTGACACAACCTGGAATAAAGTTTAAATTATCTAACTCCCTGAATTAGCTACCAAACTAAAGCAACCAGCACATCTACAAAGTCTTTCACCATGGCAACAGCAGTAAAAATGAAGACAAATTGCCTATCAGGTTTCAAAGATGCAGCAGACAAAACAGAGGTCTCCATTCAGCTAATGAAAAAGGGGAAGGGCCTAAAAATGACTTTCTGTTATATATACATATGCACATATATGCATACATATATACATACAAACATTTAAATATTTAAATAATTTTATTTAGCACCAGAAGGGAAGAATATTTAGTGTTTCCACCTTTTCCTAATATATGCATGAATTATAGATGTGAGGAAAAAATCATAATATATGCAAAGATGTAGGTCTAAACAGTAACTGATTAATTAAAATATTTAATGCTAATATAATTATGTAGTTTTGAAGGGTCTGGCTCTTTGGAAAGCATGATTGATGCCCTTTCTTTCTATTCTCTTCTTGGTCAATTTTCTTTGCCATTGTGGTTCTGTTTTGTGCTGTTTTTGTCTCTATGTGTTTTTCTATTGTATTTTGCTTTTAAATATTTAAATGATTGTAAGCTGTCTAGCAACATTCGGAGTTGGCCAGCATATAAAATTAATACATTATTGTTGGTCGCATAGTAAGCCAGTTGTTTAGACTGGATTTTATCTACTTATCAAGTCCTTCTATGGGATAGGCATTATTTGACAGTATTAAAGATACCATTACAAGATATTAATTTTTATTTTATTTTATTTATGGTCACAGACCAAAACACAAGTACTACAAAGAGACATAAGAGAATTGATCATAGCAATCAGTCACCAGAAGGTTAACTAAGAAAAGTTACAGCGTTCTCCTCTAGTGGTTACAGCTCTTAAGAAAAATTTGGAAACCTGAAAGGTGATGTATGAGGGACGATTTCAAGAAGAGATAGTAACTTGGATTTGTCTGCGTTATACATGGGACAAAATAGAAGGACGTACTCCACAGTTTCAACCTCGGCTCTGTCACAAGGGCATCGCTGCTCGTTAATTGGGAGCCTCTTAAAACGACCATCCAAAAGTGCTGAGGGCAAGACATTAAAGCGAGCTAGGGAAAAAGCTCTTCTATACTTAGGAATAGTTAAAGTATAAAAATAGGAAGCCATCCTCAATCCATAATTATTAAGTTGGTTAAAAGTCAGTGGGGAGCAAGTTTTGTTGGCTCTGGCTCGTAGATATTGTAAATCAATGTCCACAAGCCGTTAGACTACCCTAAATTGGGCGTCCTTAAGGACGTAGTTTCCCAAGGCATCCTCCATAAAACCTAGCAGATGTAGTTTCTTCAGCAGCTCTTTCTCCCAGCGAGAAATATGGGAGTCCGCAAACGCCAGGGAGAGGTAGCTGCCAGGAACTGCCAGAAAAAGCACCCAAAACCACAATTTAGAGGTGTCAATCCAGGCCATACATTCCACCAATCGAATGCCCAGTTCCAGTTACATCAGGGCAAAACCAACACAAGGGGGAAGACCCAGAAGTTTTCTAAGAAAAGCCACCTGGGTTCTTTCAATGCAATCCTTGAAGCCCCATATCCATATGGGAATACCGTAAAGAGTTTGGACCAACATTTTGGCATTGTAAATACGTAGGGCAGAAGGAATGAACCGGCCACCCTGGGTATAAAAGAATCTTAAAATCTGCTGGTGACTACAGGAGGCCGAGTTCAGCACCTGGGTTCAGTGTCTGGTCCAGGCACCAGTGTTCTGAAATTGAATACCTAAATACTTAGAATGTAAAACCTGCTTGACAGCATTGCCACTGATATCCCAGTTATACAATTTCCGGGCTCTAGTAAACACTAATAGTTTCGATTTATCATAATTAATAACCAAATGGTTTTCAACACAATAAGACCCAAATGCAGAAAGTAGTCTTTTCAGTCCTGGCCTTGTCAATGAAAGGAGAACCGCATCATCAGCATAAAGAAGAAGCGGGATCTTTGTAGTTGTCAACTTCGGGGCTTGGGACTCAATATGTCCGATGTAACCGGCCAGGTCAGATAAAAATATATTAAACAGACAAGGAGCCAGAACACATCCCTGCCTTACTCCATTCTTAATCGGGATAGGATTAGAGAGTTCTCCCTGCAGATCACACCTGACCTGGCTGTAGGTCTGATTGTACAAGGATCTAATTAAGAACAACAAACGTCTGTCGATGGAACTTTTAAGCAGTTTTGACCACAACAGACTCCTCGGGACTGAGTCAAATGCTGACTTTAGGTCGATAAAAGCAGTGAACAGTTTGCCACCTGGTATAGTAGTATATTTGTTGACCAGGTGCGCTAGGATAAAGCAGTGATCCAATGTGGCACAACCCGCTTTAAACCCAATTTGTTCAGCACCAATAATATTGGATTCCTCAGCCCAAGAGAGGAGTCTGCGGTGGAGATATTTAGCGTACAATTTCCCAATAAAGGAAAGCAGGCTTATGGGGCGATAGTGAGCTGGGTTGTTTCTATTTCCTTGTTTAAAGACTGGCACAATAATTGCTGAGCTCTAGGAGGTAGGTATCCTGCTAGTATTAATATACGTAAAGAGTCTTGCCAAAAGAGGAATCCACCATACAGGATTGGATTTTAGCATCAGGGGGAATAGCATCAAGGCCAGGAGCTTTGCCTGACTTGAGTTTGGAGATAATCTCGGTGATCTCAGCATGAGTCACAGGTTGCCAGTCAGGGGCTACAGGAGACAGTCGTGCGTGAGGCATGGTTGAGGTTGCTGATGCCTGGTAAATTGCCAGGAAATGGTTTTCCCAGTCTCTATTAGAGATACAACAGAGAGGGAGTTCCTGATGTCCCCGCAAAGAGCTGGCAGCAATTTGCCAAAATAGTTGTGTGTCCTTCTGCTGGATGGAGAAAGCTCTTTAGCTTTCTTTTCTTAACAATTAATCCTTTGTATTCCTGCTTCAGGCGGTAGTAGTCCTCTGGTGGACGTTTGTCCCCTCGATTGCGGTAGAGCAGGTAAACCCATTTGATCTGGTTCCTAAGCATCAGGCAATCTTTGTCAAACCAAGTATTACTTCGTGATTGATATGGACCACTCGGCCCAGACAGCTCCAAGCTCCCTTTGGACACTGTTAATTAGTGATTCAAAGGCCAAGACTATCTCCGAGCCGCTACTTGCTAGTACCTGATTATACAAGTTGAGGCACTCCGGAGATGATAAAAAGGAGTGAAACTTTATTTCAGTATTGGGAGACTATTTGATCCTCCTTGTACACGAGGCCACATAGGGATCTAATATCTGAGGGCCCCTAGGGAGATGTATATTTGAAAGAAGCTCAATAATTGTAACCAGGGGGTAGTGGTCGCTCTCCGTAAGGCAGTTCATGTAAAAAGCATGGACTGCCTGTCTTAAGGGTTGAGATACCAGCACAAAATCAACAACACTACTCCCACATAAAGAACTAAAAGTAAATTCACCAGCCAGATCACCTAGGGTACACCCATTAAGAATTATCTTGTTGTGTTGGGCTGCTAGAAAGGCTAGCTGAATGCCAGCAAAATTTGTTAATTTGTCCTTAGAATGTCTGGCTGAAGTCAGGTGACCTAGGGCCTGGAAGGTTTCTTGGGGGTAGAGTGCCTCTATCGCTGGGGGGACTTGAGCTCCCAAACGGGCATTAAAGTCACCCCCTATAAGGATGTACAACGCTGGGAATTTAGTTTCCATACAAGTAATATAGTTCTCCAGCGTGCCCCATTGAGCTTTGATATCGGCTTGCCTCCTCATCAGGGGAAGATAAACATTGAACACTAACAGTTGCTGCGTCCTTTCTTAATTAAAAGCGCCATAGATAAAGAGCCACAGGGGGGTAGTTCCACTATTTCCACTTTCAAAGAAGTGGGAACCAAACAAGCTAGACCACCCCTAGGCCTCCCTGCTGTATATTGTCTAATAGCGGCCAACGAAATGGTCGTAAATCCTGAAAAGGATATCTTATCACAAGCCCAGGTCTCCTGGAGCAGGATCACATAGTTAACAAATATATAGTTAACAAATTCTGTAGTCCCACACCTTCGCCCCCAACCTGCAATGTTCCACGAAAGGCACTTAAGTATGCAGGGGAGGGTATCCGAGTTACTAGTCATTCTGTGTGGTTAATTTTTTCCAGAGCACCCTTCGGATCCAAAAAAACACATCCATTATTAGATGGCAGGCTCATCCTCTTGGGTGGCAAAAGCAGGGGGAAAGAAGGGGGAGGCGAGCCTTGCTCATGGGGTTGTAAGACTCTAAGCGCACTCCAGTTTGTACTTGTGACATTGACTGGCTGCTTAGCTGGAAGGTGTTCGGCAGTATCATCAAGCGGAGTTTGAGTTAGCCCTGCGTCTCCAGATTTACAAATTAAACATTTGGGGGAAAACGCCAGCAGAGCTTCCGCTGGTAAATCAGTATAAACTCCCTGTGGTCCAAAGGAGTCCTTGTCAGAAAGTTATAGGCTCCAAAGCTTGAACTTAACTGCATCCAGACGCTTTGTGATTTGGGCTCTTTCCGATTGAAGAAGCTTACTAAAGAAGTCAAAGAGCCGTGTCTCCTCCTGGTTCCAAAAGCTGTCCTGACACAGATCAGTCCCTTAGATAGGTGGAATCCCAGAGACATTGACCTGGGACCCATCTACCAAGAGATCTTGGGTGCCCTGGGCTGATGTTGCTACTTTTGGGGCCACCTCTTCCCAGCTGATCAGATCAAGGGAAGCTTCCTGGTAAGTTGTTACGTGCCGCGAGGGGCTAATTTGGCCAGTTGTAGGAGGAGCAGTTAGCCTACCATCTGAGAGAATGCCAGCTGAAGGTTTTGCAGAAGTGGGTATATAGCTAAAACATGGTGCAATATCCAGACTAGCATTCAAAGTTGGCTCATTAATATATGCCACTGAGGATCTTTTGGGGGCAATAAATCTCCTGCCGCTCACAGATTGTCTCACAAGTTGTCGATTACTCAAAAGTGGCTTAATCGATATATCTTTGAAGACTCTTCTTGGCAAAATGCCAAAGGAACTTAACCAGGATCCACTTCTGAACAATAGTTTTGGGATGTTAGAATTAGCAAAACTAAGTAGCACTCTGCTGCAGTATTCAGGGGAGAGTAAAAGTTCAATCTTCTTCAGATCATCAGCTTCCAGCCCCAATAACTTTGATAGATGACCCCTCGCCAGCTGTATTGAACTCCAGCAAGGTAAATTGCTGTTAATGGGATTAATGATGAGGGCCACCTGTTTTGGCTGTAAGACCAGGCAGCTATTCGCGTCATAGGATGCGGAATTCAGTCTGTTGGTAGAATTTTGTTGACCAGGATTTCGTTGGCCAGTACTTTTGTTAAAACTTTTCCTGGGGCTTGGCAGGGAACACCCTGCCACCACCACCGACTGCCGGGCAGTCATCCCAGAACACCCACTAATAGTCCAGGAGACTAAGTAGTTTAAAGTACTTACTATTCTATCAAGCTGGAGCTGAATGCTCGCTGTAGTTTCTGCAACCAGAAAGCATTGCTGAGCCAAAAGTTCTACAAGAGTAGGCTCATACAAAGGGTGGTTAGAGGCCGCAGTTTCAGGTAAGTCTTCATCCTCAGCTCGGGGGGCGACGCCCTCATAAGCTCCCCAGCCAGAAGACCGAGCCAAAACAAAGTCCTCAATCTTAGATTGCTTCAAGGAAGGCTGAAAAGCCAAGTCAATGGGAGATCCGCTCCTTTTCCTTATCTGCTGCCCAGCTTCTTCTCCAATCTTTTTCAGGGCCTCGTTCTTCATTTTGTTAAGTTGTCTCCTAAAATACTGGAAAAGAGACGCAGCAGCTTGTACGCCTTCTTCTCAAAGAAAAGCCGCATCTCCCGGAAGGATCAGGAATCGTAAGATGCCTGTAGTTCATCCACCTCCCATGTCCATCACCGTTGCACAAATAGGTTTGGTTTATAGCTACTTATTCATGCATCCATAGACTGGTGCCGATAGTAAGTAACCAAGTAACTGGGAATCTCTTTATTATGCATCAAAATTCCCTAAAGAAATCATATCCATTTACTAACCACGATCAACCACTTTCAAAAGAATGTCTATTAACCTTTCTCTGTCAAGGATGACTGGTAAGCTTTCTATATTTTCAAAATGTTTCAAATGAATTTTTTTCTACTCTAAATGCATCCCAAAGTAAATGCTATAGATTCTTTCTATTCCCAGTTTACCAGGCTTCAAAATAAACATGTCTTTTTTTACTGTAACTATAATTATGGAGCTATGTGCCTATTAGTGAAACATCCATGGGTATTAAATGAACAAAATTATGACTAATTCAGCTCGATGAAGTGTTTCAATCCACTGTAGTATTCTTCATAAAGTGCTGGGTCTCCCTGTTGATTATAAGCAGATAACACTGCACTCACATCTGGCTGATCTTCTACAAGAACTCCGGCTTTCCCAGGATGGCTCAAGGGCGCTGCGGGAGGTGTCGTGATAGCAGCTGGAGAGATCGTAGGTCTAGTCTGGCCAAAAGTGATAGAATTGATTAGCACGTCCGACGCTCCAGGGGCCAAGTCCCGGCGCTGGGATCCTGTCCTTCCCCTCCATGAGCTCCGGGGAGCCCAGGAGCTGATGAATTCGGGTCGCTCGGGACGTCATCGACAAGACCATGAGCTTCCTTCCGGAGGATCTCCTCCGATTCGCACAGATTGCTGCGGCACAAGAATTGCAGCACTGCCAGCAGAGTCTGCTTGTCAGCAGGTAGTTGAGTGGCTGGCGGCGTGGGGCTGGAAGTCACCCAGCTCTTCGCGTCAACTCCTCCTGCAAGCGGCTCCCCATCCGCGAGAAGGGTGGCAGGGACCAAGGACGCCGACGCAGGAGGGACAGTTGTTGCAACTGCTGCTGCCATCGATATAGGGGACTGGGAGAGAGGAGTGGGCCGAGCAGGCGGCCCATTACAAAATATAAGTTGTTCTGCTTTTTTCAACTGATTGATGGGGATTATGTCAATGATGATGATATTCAAGTGGTGTCCAGATGTTTTGGGATTGCGCCTATTGATACTATAACTGCTTTCTTTTGCCACAGTCATTCTATATCTATTTGCAGGTCTTTGTATTTTGTGATTTTATGCAATTATTATTAAAATTGTATCACCTTTCCAGAAATATTTCCAGAAATTGTATCACCTTTCCAGAAATATTTCCAGAAATTGTATCACCTTTCCAGACTAACATTATGCAGAGTTTTGCACCACCTCCTTTGTGAGAGCATATTGTCATTTTTTAGTAAAGCTATTTCATTTACCTATGACTTACTTTTCTACGAAGGCCTTTCAGTAAAATTAATAGGTATTGTCCTATTCCACTTCTAATTTCACTAATGCTTTCCCCAACCAATGTTAGGCAAATCAATAAACCTGTGGGATATGGTGTTTTCTTTTCTTTTTTTAAGTAATCAACTGGATCAGTTTATCTAATCAGTTATCGTCCATCCATGATGCAATCCATCCTGTCCAGATTAAACAGTCAACATTTATACTTTAAAAATATAAAACAGAAGTAAGGCAGTACAATATAAATTACTGTACAAATATCATCTAGTTTACTCCTCAGTCTGTAAACAGTCACTTTACCTAACAATGTTTGATTGGTGCCTGCCATTTACTCATTTTCTGTATGGTCTGAAAAGCAGGAATTGCTCTTAACATAATAGAAAGTGGTCCACTGTTGCTATCCCTCAGTTGAACCAGCACAAAATAGCCATGTTATCTATGGGAATACAATTCTGCTACCAGGTAGGTAGAGGCTGTTTGTGGAGTACCCTCGCTAGCCAACTACCATCAATAGTGAGCCTAGCTTTGTTTTCATAACAAAGCTCAAACTGATTCAAGTAATTTGGTATAGATTATGGAAAATCTGCCTCCATCTTAAATGCATCAGAGAGGAAACAAGATTTTTTTATTTCCTCAAGCATAGCAGGCCTTAAACAGAGAAGCTGTAATCAAATGTAACTACAGTATGGGTAAATGAAAGAAATCATTCTGAAATCCTGTTTTATAAGAATACCAATAAATGATAATGAAAATTAGATGTAATTTATATTATGAGCTAAGATAAACCAAAACGAAAAGCAAAGTTCCCCATTTCCTTCTTGCAAATAGGTCACAATAGTAGAAAAGTAAGAGAATATAAAGCTGATCCCATGTGTGAATAAATCATTTTTATTATTTCCACATATACACAATATTGAAAGGCAAGATAAATCTACTTAGTATTGGGTGCATTAAAATAAATTTATAGAAAAGCTTGACTGTGATGTTTAGACATATTTAAAATTAGCACAAAACTTGTTTGCTTGGTATTCAATTTTATTCATTTCCTACAATGTTCATAATGTCCTAACAAAAGTTGTAGAATAAAAAATCAAACAAATGTTCAATTGTCTCACAACTTCAACTGCCTATTCTACCTGAATTAAAAAGTGGAGCAATTATCAACAATCCTCATTCCAAGAGATACTTTTCAAGATAGTTTCATATTATTATGAAACAACATGTGCAATGCTTTTACATAATTGCCCACAATCTTTAAAATACAACAACCCTTTTAAAATAGTAATATATCAAGATAATAGACAAACACTTTCTTTGTCAGTGGGGTTAAGAAAAAACATGAAACAACCAAGTCAGGCAGAAAGGACTAGAAGAACAGCATTGTTTGCCTACTGAAGGCACTCTCTCATATATATGCTACTCTCATATACATATACATATACATATACATACACACACACACACATATATATATGCATGCACTACTTTTTCTTTTATCTATCCTCTCTAATCAATATTCATGCTTCTGCTAAACTCTCATATTACCTGATTTCTGATATCAAGTATATAATGTATTATAAGATGTTCCATTTGATCTCATCCATAATAACACAAAATAATGTATAGGACATTCTCAATTTATGGAACAGGAATACAATTTTTTTAAAACCCTTAAGTCAGACAGTCTTTATAGTCTATGCAGAGTCTATTATTTGTGTATATTTTTAAAAAAGAAAATAAGAGGATACAAAAAGAGAAGGAATTGATGTGCTCTCACCCGAACAGATAAGATAGTCATTCCCAACTTGGTACTTCTCAAACAGTATGGTCAATGAGTTGGGAATTATGGTTATTAAAGTTCAAAGTATCTGAAGGACACCAACTCTAGGAGTGAAACTTGCAATAAGAAGCTGAGGTATTCCCAAGTAACCCTTCAATAAAGACTAGAACTGAAAACTCTGTAGTAATATTTTTTTGTCCATTCTTAAAAATTATCCTCCCCTCCAGCTTCAGATAATAAAATATTGGGGCAAATCCTGATCTTGTATTAAAAGCACATTTAGGATTCTAGAATTTTTTAATTTTTTTTGTAAAAAGTTTTTATTGGTTTTAAAACATTTATAGGGAAAAGGTAATAGAGTACATAGAAAATTTTAGTAGCTCCCATGTTAGCAGTAAAAATCCCCCCAAATCTCACACTTCTACAATTTTAGAAATAACATGTAAAGGGTAGCATAAACAGAATTCTTACTTTATATCAACAATGTGTTCAATCATCTCTTTCTTTGTCACTTTCTAGTAAATCAACAATTGCAATAATATTTCAGATATATTTATTTTTGTGACCTGAGCCTTTTCGATATTGCTCCCTCCTCCCTGCCCCCAGGTGGAGCCATAGCCCCCCCCGTTCTCCATATCTTGTACGTTGCTGCCTTTTTCCCCACCTCCGCTATCTTCGTCCTCTGGGAGGGAAAAATGTTTTTTAATAAAGGCCTCTGCCTCATCCACTGTCTTAATTCTAATTCGGCTTCCCTCTCAGAAAATCAGCATTCCTTCTGGCAATAACCATCTGAACCAAATTCCTCTATTGTATAGTTTCTTTGATAAGGAAGAGTACTTCCTCCTTTTTTCTCTAATCTTTTTTGGAATTTGCTTAAGAATGGTAATTTCTTTATCTTGGTATTTTAGAGGTCCCTTCCTTTGGGCCCCTAGCACCTCGTCTCTCGTGGTCCTCCTGAGAAATTTAACGTGTACCTCTCTTGGAACATTATGAGTTCTGGCATATGCTGAATTAATTCTATAGACCAGGTCCATATCCCACCACATCTGCTCTTTGTTTCTCTTAAGGTATTCTGCTAAAATTGTGCTCATAATATCTTTAAGATCTTCTAGGATTCTAGAATTGTTGAATCAATTAATATACAACTAGCCATAAATTAATCAAAATTTACACAGGATTCTGTTCCTGATACTGCTATTTGTAATTTTCTACAAATAAAAATTAACTGTTGAAATTTGTAATAGAATAACGAAGTAATGATGAGGTATCCATTGTCACAATGACCCTGTGTGCCTAACAATGGAAACATAGTACTGTACCTTGAAAATACTTTTGAAAAAGAGATAAAGAAATTGCTACAAAGTAATTTTACGTATTTGTGAAATACCAACCATTGGAGAGACTTTATCTTGACATTTACCTTCATATCAATTTCTGTGCCATGAATTTGTTGAGCAACTGTTTTGATGATTCCAATTACAATATCTTGGAGTCCTTCCCTCTCTGAATAGTAATGCAGGATGAGGCCCTTCCCTTTTTCTGCATCTGTGCATCTAAAGGAAGGAGCACGCATACCTGGATATATCGTAGCAAGATGGTCATGCAAAGCATCAAGATTCTGGGGGGTGGGAAATAATTACAAGAAAATGTTACAATCTGATTTTCTAACATTCTCTTAGAGAAGCTGTGTTCAAGCTAAAGTAAACAGAAATTCAAAGTATGCCTATTATGTATAAAATAAACCTCTAAAGGTGTTGGAAATCACATATTGCAAGAAAGGAAATCAATAAAACGGTACTTGGATGGGGAATCTGTAACTTTGCAAGTATCCCCCTACTTTCATTAACTTACTTTTACTTACACTAAGATAGTGAAAGGAAAACATTCAGATAGTAACCACAATCAGCATCATTTCCATCAGTTCTAAATTATTGTACAGTCTTTATCTCTACTCCTGAATTTTATGCAATTATATTTTGTTAATATAACTTTAAAGCATATGTAGTGAGGAATGAAGATGTTTTATATGTAATGCGATAACAGATATCAGATCCATATTTAACATATGTAAATCTCCAAAACTTTGGAAACAGCTAGGAATGAAATGTGTTTGAATATTAGTAGCTCGGGTTGCTAGTTAGGCTGTTGGTTTTAGCTCCGAGCTTGGCAATTTGGTTGCAAACGTTTCATCACCATTCAAGGAGACATTGTCAGTGCACTTTGAGGGTGTGCTTGTCTGTCAGAACACAGGTCTTTAAATACCTTTTTATGAGATGCAGATTAGTCTGGATGTTGTTTGTTCAGATATTTGAGTCATGACCTGATTTTGGAATGTTTGATTGACTGGCTGTTGTTGCTGGGCTATAGTTATATACTGTCTGTGTGATGCAGATTAGGATTAGAATTGTTTATCTGGATGCTTCTGAGTCATGGTCTGGTTTCGGCTTGTTTGATAGTTTGAGTGGCTGGCCGGCTCACAAGAAATTGGACCGTGTCTCAGTAACAACAGCCAGCCACCAGGTGAACAACTGCCATGGTGCTGCAACATTCGTAATTTTGGGACTTGCTCGTTAACACCAGGGGGCGCTTATCTCATAACTTCGAACAGGCACTAAATGAACAGTCGTAACACTGGGATTACTTGTACTTGTTAAGTAAATTATTTTTTAGTATAACTCTGACTTTTATACAGTACATCAAAGGAAGTGGCAAGAATACAATTCCATTTATTTCAGTGACGTGCGGTGAGGTTTATGGCTGGTGAGGCACTGACGTCATCAAATGATCATCATGAAGGGAGGACTGTGACAACTTTGATCTTTGCAAGTGTGCAAGCAAAATACCCCAGGATCACAGTGGCGGGGACAGCAACTCCTTCCACTGCGCTGCGGGGAAGAGCCACGCTGTGCAGGAGGCTCCTCAGCGCTAGCCTCAGATCAGCGCGAGCCGCGTCCTCTTCATGTTGGCTCAGGAAGGAGGGGAATGGGACTGCGGCTCACACTGATCTGAGGCTAGCGTTGAGGAGCCTCCTGCACATGCGGTCCCATTCCGCTCCTTCCTGAGCCAAGATGAAGGGGACCGCGGCTCACGCTGATCTGAAGCTAGCGTTGAGGAGCCTCCTTCACAGCCTCACCTCAGCACTCACCTTTTCCCTTTTACATTTTTTTTTCTTTTCATGAGAGCGGTGAGGCTCTGCCTTTCCTGACTGCACATCACTGATTTATTTCAAGATCAGTAAAAAATATGGATGCACATGTTTTCCTCATTACATTTTGCTTAATGTTTTAATAATTATGCAGAAAACTCAATTTAAGTAAGTGGAAGCATAAAAGATTCATTTTTTTATACCTGGCCATCTTTAACCTAGCTTTCAAGGTCAAAGCTGCCTATATGTTGCCATGTTTTTGAATATTGTATCTTCAGAGAGTGCATATTTGTGTCAGTAACAGAATATGAGTAGACTACTAGACTGCTCCCTAAAGTATTTTTTATTAACCACCACTCTATGTCTGATTGATTTTTCTTTTATGCTATTAATTTATGCTATTAATACAAAAATACCCCTGGGATGCCTCAAATTATACTTATTGACTAGCCATTCTTCATTTACATGCTGCGTTAACATTGCCTTTAGCAATATTTTCTTTTCAAATTATGTACTGGGGATTTTTTTAAAGTCATAAAATTAAACTTGTATTTAAAACAATGGTTGCCTTTTGGAATGATATATGGATAAATGAATGCACAGAATCACATTTTCTCAAGGTTTTGACATGTATTTGATGTATAAATCATCTTGTCGTTTATTGCCTATAAAGCTATAGATTTTTTTTTTACATGATTAGAATATCTATTTCAGATGCTATTGTCAGGGTTCCAAGTAATATACCCACAGCAAACAAAACTCCAAGGCAGGTAGATTCCTCAAAGAATAGCTTTATTGAATATGCCATATTGACATGGGCTGATGAAAACCAACTCTAAACGTTCCCGTGGTTTTAACCTCATTAAAAGTAGAAGTTTTTCGCTTTCTCAAGACAATGAGTCACATGGTCCAATCAGGACACAGTCCAGTTGCTAGGTGACCTCAGTTCCCTCCTTCCAAGCACCTGCTGGAATGTCCTTGAATGTCCCAAGAGAAAGTATTTTGTTTTGGCTACAAATCTCAGTTATCTCTACTCCCCGCCTTCCCATCCCTTAGCTCCAGTTGTGGCAGCCCTGAAGCCTCAAAATGGCCTCAGTCAGGTCAGTTTCAGGGTTTACAGCTATGAATTATCATTAATAGGAGTAAAACAATTCAATTTGTCCCCATATGAATAAATATAGTATATTATAAAAATACCTCACATTATTAAAATAATTCAAATTAGCTGAGCATATTCTTATTGCAATAAAAGTTATTCATCTTAAGATGTCACAGGTTCGCTATAGCATTATCTGGATGAAGCAAAAATGGAATGGAAATGGAATTTAGTAATCAAGATTGGGGCTTTTTCATTGTTTTTGTTTTGAGTGACTGCTATTTAAATATGTTTTTCTTATAATTTCCACTAATTTCTTAACTACATGAAAAAACTGAAGCTTGATGTGTATTATTTTTGTTCTTAAATGTGAATTATCAAGACATTATTTTTGATAAGGCTAATGGCATAGCAAATAAAAAAGTTACTGCCTACAAAGTAGCCAGAGTGAAAGGATTTCCAATTCTGATCTAGAAATTTGATAAATTACATTGTTGTGTTTAAGTAACTGTGCATAGTACCATAACAAACACACTGTTCAAATTCAATTGTCCTGGAACTGAGCCATTGATGATTTTTCTCAGTTAACTTACTTGTAAAAACTCTCTAACATTTGATCCCAACACACGTAAGATGGTATCATAACCAGATTCTTGGCAAAACACAAAAAACATCTTCCCAAACATTTGAAGGATTTCTCCGGCATTAAGGTCTGCAAAATAAAGAAACAAATAAAATAATAAAATTCTGTATTTTGAAAGTGTCAAGGTCAATGTTTTTTGCTAAGCAAGGAATAATATTACAGCAGTGATTAGGTAAAAAAATAAAATGAGTAATGTTGACCAAGGAATTCAGCAAATTATAGTCGAGAAAGACACACTATATCTATTACTTATTTTCAAAACCAGTTTTAAAATCTTTATGAGAACTTAAAAGTATTTTAGAAATTTCAGATTAGATAACCAGCACATTTAGAGGAGCTTCAAGAATTGTCTCGAAGTTCAATGGATTGGATTGTGCAAAACAAATTCTTCCAAAAATTCTGATATACATATGCACATTTATTCTTTTAAATTGAAGCTCAAAATAAAGAATAACAGTGATATGCAAAACACACTTGAGAAGCGCATATATGGTAAGTATTTTCTATCTCGCACAATTCTAATTTCAACAAACTACAATTCATGAGTCTTTTTTAAAACAACAATTTGGGACAAACTGTATATGATGCTAAATGTGTTAGACATGCTTATGTTAATGTGTGCACATATGCATATACATGCACATTTAAGTGGCAGAAATCAGCCAGTGAAGGGGATCATAGTATGTAGGAATATGAAGATAAACTTAGCCACTTCATAGGTAAATTGATCCTCTGAAGCCACTATCTACCTTGTAAAGAAAATATTCCTTAGCAGTCCTGAAGCCTGCTCTTAATTTGAAACAATATTCTAAGAATGACTGCATAGTACCACTGTCAAGTCATTGAAAAATAATACTCCAGACTGAACTACAGAAAACATTTTTGTAATGTTTATTACACATTTATGTAATATCATGTACATCATAAAACGTAACACTAGTTGAATTGCATCATGTCCTTTAGAAATAATGCTGAAAGAAAGCCAAATTTACTCACTGAGGACTTTACTTGCTGCAGCAACCAAATCATACGTTTTGGAATCATCATAAATAATTCTGACCAAAAACTGCCCTTCCTCATCCAGCTGTGCCTCTCTCCTAGAACAAAGTACAACATACTTTTTTTTAAAAAAAAGTTATATATTTTGGACATTTATAAAACAGATCAAAGTTGCTGAGAATACTGAAAATGGGTGTTGGTCCTTACCTGATACGCTCATTCTCTCTGAAGTGGAGACAGCAGCCAGACTGGGTTTGCTCTGTCCAGTAACCAACTGGACTAGGTCTACAATCTGTGATGTCATCGTGCACTGGTGGCTCCTCCCAGTTTAGATGAAGTTGACTGTAGACTCATGTGAGAATTGAGAAAAAGGTAAAACTGCAAAATTTGCACAGTCTCTCTCCTCGTGCACAAAATTGTTTAGGTCAGACCAAGACTAAGAGAGGGTGGGGCTGGCTGCTGTCTCCACTTCAGAAAGAATGAGCATATCGGGTAAGGACCAATGCCCATTCTTCTATATCAGTGGAGACAGCAACCAGATTGGGACATACCAAAGGAAGGGCTATCCTCTAGGGAGGGGAAATGATTGATTAAAGTCTGTTAAGGCACATGTACTTGTTGCAGTACTCTGTGGCCAAAAGCTGCATGAGCCGATGCATACTTGACTAATTTGTAGTGGCATATGAAGGCGGTAGATGTCCATGTGGCTGCCCGGCAAACTTCCTCAATGGACGCCTGTGTAGACCATGCTGCCGTGGTTGCCGCACTCCTGGTGGAGTGGGCCGTAATGTTTTGTGGAACCTGTAAAGACTGAAGTTCATAAGTTAATTGAATGCAGACTCTGATCCACCACGCCAGACTCGACGGTGATGCCTTGGCCCCCAAGGATGCCTGGCGGAAAGAGACAAAGAGATGTTCAGAGTGTCAAAGCGAGGCCGGGAACGATCTCATTGCACTGTAGAGTACGACAAGCCACCGGTGATTGACACCTGCCACCTTCGCTGTCTCCCTGAAGCCGTTGGGGCCCAATGGGATCGAATTTGAATCTCCAGCTCGATCCGATGAAAAAGAGTGAAGGAGAAAAACACCAATTGTAAAAATAATTTGGAAAAAAGCCAATTAAGATACCAAACTCAGTTTTTAAAAGTTTTTTGGAGGAGAGACTAATTCTCACAGCTAGTCCAGGTTGGACTGAGTCGAAACTGGGAGGAGCCACCAGTGCACGATGACATCACAGATGGTAGGCCCAGTCACAGAGCAAACCCAGTCTGGCTGCTGTCTCCACTGATATAAGAGAATGTGTTAGGAGTGAAGATGTAATGTGGACCAAGGTTATAATCTTAACCGAAATAAAGAAAAAAGTATAAATGTCATGTTTTGACCCCAAAACTCAAATGTAACATAAGAAAAGATAAGATAACATAAGGTAACATAACAACTCCTGGGCTTTTTGTTTATGTGCCTTTGAGTCATTGTTGACTCCTAGCAATTGCCTGGACAAGTCTTTGAAACCAGCTTCCTTCAAGGTCATTCAGCCGACTTTGTGCTAAGGCAGGTCTCCAGGTTTCAAACCTGATGCCTTAACCATTTCACTAAACTGGCTCACAATTATATGTTAGTCTATATTATTTTTTAAAAAACATTATCCAAAGCAAACAATTGAAATAATGAATAAAAGCTCGTTAATTTTGGGACCAATTTTCAAACATTATAAATTTTAAACAGATTGATAGAAAATTTTCTCATTGCAGAAATTTGTAAGAGGCGCTGCTATATACATACTACGTACATACAATATTAATATATAGCATTATGAAAATAAAACTATTTAAACAATTCATACGTTTCTGTGCATTATTGTGGACATGATTTTTTCTCCCTCAATTTCTGTGAAATCTCATTTAGAACTAAAATGAGAGAAGAAATAGCATTGATTCCTAGAAAAAAAAATCCTGTCATTTGAGTAGTGATGCTTAATTCTCTAGATTCTGGAATGTAAACAAAATGTACTTTGATATTCATCTAAATTAGTCTTTTTGATTGAAATTAGACCTTGTTCTTTATTGTGATTATTTAAAAATACAGTCCAATAACAATTTAGGAAGTTAATTGTTATGTTAGCTATACTTTCAGGTTTCCAAACCTGTCTCCATGAATTGTTTCCTATGAATAAAGAAACAGAGTAACAGAGCTGGAAGGGACCTTGGAAGTCTTCTAGTCCAACTCCGTGCACAAGCAGGAGATCCTATACCCGTGATGGTGAACCTTTGGCACGTGTGCCAGAGGTGGCACACAGCGCCCTCTCTGATGGTACGTGAGCCCTTGTGCCAATTCAGCTCTGCCATGCATGTGCCTCTTGCCAACTAGCGGGTCTTCGGGTCTATGCCGTGCATGTGCAGGGGACGGAGTACATGTAGGAGGCCTGCATGCACAGGGGAAACATGTGTAGGGGAATGCACGTGCTTGGGATGCACGCATTGTATTTGGGGGATTCAGATGCGTGTGCATGCTTTGGGCACTTGGTCCGAAAAAGGTTCGCCATCACTGCCCTGTACCATTCCAGACATGGCTTTCCAGTCTCTACTTAAAAGCTTCCAATGATGGGACACCCACAACTTTTGAAGGCAAACTGGTTAATTGTTCTCACTGTTAGGGAATTTCTCCTTAGTTCCAGATTGCTTTTTTCCTTGATTAGTTTCCACCCATTGTCATGTCTTCTGGTGCTTTGGAAAATAAAAGAATAACAATGGATATCTTCCCCCCCCCACACTCCAGAACCTTTTTTATTGAAAAGGAAATAGCGGTAAAGCTGGACTGATGGACTTATGGTCAAATAATATGTTTTAATTTTGGTGATCTTATCCTCAAACCCAAAGAATTAGAATCAGAAGGACATGTCTGTCATTGGTTTACATATTTACAATTGAAAGAAAGATTTAAATCAAACAGTTATGGTTTTGACTTTGTGAAAAATGAATTGGAAATCTTACTGCGTGATCTTAATGAATATATGATTTCTAAGGTTTATAAATTGTTATTGAATTTTAATTTGGAGAATGAATATGTAAAGCACCTTATGACTTAGTAAGCAAGAAAGTTTGGATATAAAGTAATGGTTGGGTAAGTATGTGAATGAAAGTTCTACAATTTACACTAAATTATAATTTAAGAGAAAACTTTTATCAGATGTATCATTGGTATTTAACACCAGATAATTTGTCAAGAATGTAGAAAGGAATTTCAAATGAATGCTGGAAATGCAAATGTAAAGAAGGGTTCCTTTATCATTTATGGTGGTTATGTGATAAAGCAAAAAAATACTGAAGTAGAATTCACATCTTAATACAGAAGATTTTCAAAGTGAATATAAAGATAAAACAAGAAAGTTTTAATGGAAAAAAAGTCTTAGGAAAAAAATTGAAACTTCGATGTTATATATGCTGATGGTAGCAAGTTTACTTTACGCACAAAAACGGAAGGGCACTTTGATTCCTACAATGGATGAATACAATACAATAAAATAGCAGATAGGGCCCAATGTTCAAGTTTGTCAAGATCCTTCTGTATCTTAAGCATATCTTTTACAGTGTTGGCTATTCCTGCCAGCTTGATGTTGTCTGCGGATGAGTTTCCCATTTATCCCCTCCTCCAAATCAGTGATGGAAATGTTGAAGAGTACTAGGCCTAAAACAGAGCTTTGGGGTATCCCACTGCATACTTCCCTTCATGTAGATGCAGTTCCATTGAAGACTATACATTGAATGTGGTTGGTCAGCCAGTTACAAATCCATCTGGTGGTGATACTGTATTGTGCTGGTCTGGGCTTTTAGGATAGTACTTTTCAGTGTTTCCCAAGATTCTTGAGTTGTTTTCCCCTTTAGGATTTTCATCCAAGGAATCTTTCCCAAGTTCTCTCTGAGTTTATTAAAATCAGCTCTTTTAAAATCTAAGACCCTGGTGTCGTTATGTTTTATTGCTTGTGTTTGTGTTATGTTGAATGCTAGTATGACATGGTCATTCACACCCAAGGTTCCTAAAGTTTCAATTCCCTCTATCACTTATTCTCTGTTTGTAAGAATTAAATCCAGTATGGCTGTCCATCTAGTTCCCTCTTCTACCTTTTAGACAACAAAGTTGTCAGTTAGGTTGGTTAGGAACCTATTTGATTTCTCACTTGGTGCAGAATAGTTTTCCAATTGATATCAGGATAATTAAAGTCCCCAATTACTATTGTAGGGTCTTTCCTACACATATTTGTTAGTTGGTTGGCAAAAAGGACATCTATTTTATCTGCTTGATTGGTGACCTATAATATACACCTATGGCCAGGTCATTCTTTTTTCTTTCTTTTATATTGACCTATATGCATTCTAGGAGGTTTTCGTCTTTGGTTTCATGCATTTCTGTAAATGTCCAGACCAGCACAATACCACTGAGAAAGAGAAACAAGAAATCCAAGAAGAAACCAGCATGGCTGCACAAAGATCTCTCTGACAAATTGAAAGACAAAAAGGACAAGTACGAAAAATGGAAAGAGGGACACACAACTAAGGCAGAGTATCAGCAGATAGTCAGAATCTGCAAAGATGAAGTCGGGAAAGCAAAGGCTCAAAATGAAGAAAGACTTGCAACAAAAGTCAAAGATAATTTTAAAAGTTTCTTCCAACATATAAATAACAAAAAAAAAATCAAGGAAACAGTCAGTCCACTAAAGAGAGAAGATGGCAAGGAAGTAACAGGCAACACAGATAAAGCACAGCTGCTTAACTCATTCTTTGTATCGGTCTTCACGCAAAAAGAAAATATAGCCCAGCCTACCAAAAACATAACTGTAAAAGACAAACTAGAAATTAAAATTAAAATAAGCAAAAAAATAGTAAGCTAACACCTGTCTGATCTTGTTGAATAAAATCACGGGGACCTGATGGATTACATCCTAGAGTTCTAAAGGAGCTGGCAGAGGTCATCAGAACTACTGCACCACATCTTTCAAAAATCCTGGAGCACCAGGGAACTACTAGAGGACTAGAAAAGAATTGATGTGATTCCCATGTTCAAAAAAAAAAGGGGGGGGGGGAAACTGACCCAGGAAATTGCAAACCAATCAGCCTAACATCAATACCCGGGAAGATGCTGGAAAAGATAATAAAAAACAGATCTGCCAACATTTAGAAACGAATAAAGAAACAACTAGCACTCAGCACAGATTTGTTAAAAACAGATAATGACAAACCAATCTTATTTCATTCTTCAACATAGTGATTAAATTAGTAGACCAGCGAAATACTGTGGACATAATATACTTAGACTTCAGCAAGGCATTCAACAAAGTAGACGGCAAACTACTTTTTTGTAAGCTAGAATAAAATGGGATAGATAGCATCATCACCAGATGGATTCACAACTGGCTGACAAACCATACTCAACAAGTAGTCCTTAATGGGTCTAAGTCTGGATGGAAGTAAGCACTGGAGTTCTGTTTTAGTCCCAGTACTGTCCCAGTACTCTTCAATATCTTCATAAATGACTTAGATGAGAGAATAGAAGGGGAACTTACCAAATTTGCAGATGATACTAAGCTGGCAGGAATAGCTAACACCCTAACAGATAGGCTCAAGATCCAGATGGATCTTGAAAGACTTGAACACTGGGCCCCATCTAACAAAATGCAATTTGATGTAGAGAAACATAAAATCCTACACTTAGGCAAGAAAAATCAAAAGTACATGTATAAACTGGGTGAAACCAGGCTTAATAGCAGTAACTGTGAGAGGGATCTTGGAGTTTTAGTGGTTGTTGTTGTTAGTTGTGAAGTCATGACCGACCCATTATGACCCCATGGACAACATTCCTCCAGGCCTTCCTGTTCTCTACCATCCTCTGGCATTGCCCTCAATCTTTCCAGCATTAGGCTCTTCTCCAGTGAGTCCTTCCTTCTCATTAAGTGGCCAGTTTTAGTAGACAACCAGCTAAATATGAACCAGTAGTGTGCAGCGGCAGCCATGCAATCCTGTTGCATTAAAAAAGGGATACAATCAAGATCAAGTGAGGTATTAATACCACTCTATAAAGCCCTAGTAAGACCACACTAGAGTACTGCATCCAGTTTTGGTCAATTCAATTCAATTCAATTTATTTGATTTCTAGACCGCCCCCTCTCCCCAAAGGGACTCGGGGCGGTGTACAGGCACCAAATAAAAAAACCATACACATAAGAATAAATACCATTAAAATCAAATTAAACCTTAACCCCTGTACAAATGTATAAAAATCATCACACTATAAAAAAGATGTTGAGACTCTTTAAAAAAAAGTGCAGAGAAGAGCAATCAGGATGATTAGGGGATTGGAGACTAAAACATATGAAGAATGGTTACAAGAAACTGGGCATGGTTAGTCTAGTGAAGAGAAGGACCAAGGGAAACATGTTAGCAGTGTTCTAATATTTGAGGGGCTGCCACAGAGAGGAAGGGATCAAGCTATTTTCCAAGGCACCTGAAGGTCAGAGAAGGAATAATGGATGGAAACTGATCAAGGAGATATTCAACTTAGAAATAAGCAGAAATGTTCTGACAATGAGAACAATCAACAAATGGAACGAAGATGTGGGAGCTTCATCACTGGAGGCTTTCAAGAAGAGATTAGACTACCATTTGTCTGATGATGTAGGGTCTTGGACTTCCTGTTGTACTTCCAACACCTTCGGAAGGCTGATCCGCAAGCTCTGCAGTCAGCTCCAACCTCTCCCTGTCAGAGGGTCCAAATTCGTACCTTAGCCACTCTGGAGGAGTGGTGAAGTTAAGGGGGACCGACTGGCAGGTAGAAGAGAACCTCATCTGTTCTCCCTGACTTGGAAAGCCCCTCATCTGAAGACCAGGAGCAGCGGCAGCCAAAATGGCCACCATGAAGCCGGGGACAGCCTGAATACCCAAGACTGTGCTGGAGTGGAGAAAGTGAAGAGAGTGTGATCTGGGTGAGAAAATATTTTTTTATTGGAAGTTGACCCCAGAAATCCAAGGGGAAAACGTATTTAAAGCTATTTGTTGAAGCAGCAACTAGGCACACAAGAAAAATACCAGAGAATGAAGGTGGAAAAGATCTGTTTTTAAAATGATAAATAGAAACTTGGTTCTCAAAGTTAAAAGATGTGATATTGAGAGTATTTTAAAACCCTGAAATTAAAGTCCCAAATTTCTTTTTACAAACATTGTCCAGTTATTGGATTTATAATTTAAAAATAATTGAAATTGGAACTGTCAACAATAGTGTGGAAGCTGAAGCAGACAGAAGCGAGAGTGTCAACTGCTGATGAAAAGGGAAATATGCAAGCTTGGAAATAACTATTCAAAAAAACTGAAAATTATTAAATTGATTATTAACTAAGGACTTCAGTTAAGAGCCCCTGAATATCATTGAATATTATTGAACATATAAAGTAATTTGAAGAGGCTGTGGATAAACTCCTGTTGAATTTAAATTGTTTGGATTGATTATTGATGAGACATTTCAAATTGTGACTTGGAATTTTGCTTTTTGAATTAATGAACTCTGGACAGTGGACTAAAAAAGAGATTGACTAAACCCAGACGCAACGGGGTTTAGATGTAAGTGAGGGGAACCTAAAAAGAATAGAGCTTTTTCAAAGCATTGAGAAAATATTTTGACCGTATAGACCAAAAATTGGGAAATTTAATACAAAGAATAATTGTCAAGGATCAGGGCAAGGTAGAAAGAATGGGGCCACCAGAAGAAACAGAGGGGAAAGTGGAGAGAAATCAACAAGAAGAAGATAACAAGGAGGAGATGTTACCAAAATAATGATTAAGGAGCTAAAAAAAGGAGAGAAATAATGTAAAAGACCTAAAAAGGGAATGGGAAAAACAGGAAGAGAACTGGGGAAAAGAGATAGGAGGTGGAATGGATAGTTCTGGAATTAGACAGTGGGAAAGGGTAGAGTTTGGAGGGAAAGTTAGATTGCATAGTCAAATAGAGAGAGAAAAAGACCTAAGGGATAAATATGGGAGGAAAACTATAAAGAAAATATGATTAACGGTTCGGATGCGGGTAAGAAATGATGGATAAGGGAAAATAGAGTAAAATAATATTTTTATGAATATATTTCAATCGTGTATTAATATCAGAACTATACAGGTTGGATTATTATTTTAGGAGTGTGATAGATATCAGGATAGTATTTTAAAATAAATAGATATGAAGAATTGGAAAATAGATTGTGAATGACTGTACTACTAAATATGTATGAAAATATGAACAACAGTGGAAGGTTAGAACTTAACAATGGCAACTAGGTAAATATATATAAATATATATTAATCTAAACATTTTTATTAACAGTAGAATTGTCTGGGTTAAAAAAGAATAGAAGTACTCTAAATGTATAAATGTGGACTTTGTCTCCTAAATGCAGATGGACTGTTGAATCTAGTTTCAATGGGTTTGTTTTCCTATGTTTTGCCATGTGTTTATGAAGTGGTTGTTTTGTTTCCCCAATGTATAGACCTGCACATGGCTCATTGCATTGCACTGCACATACCACATTGCTCAGTTTGTTCTTTACTATTTACAGACTGCATTCTATATTATCAAACTAATATTCAATTGAATCCATTAATATTTAAGATAATAAGAATGAATTGTTGACAGAGGTACACTTCAAATATCACAAAGGTATTGGTGGCTCTGAAACTAAAAGCAAAAATATGGTGGCATACAAATTTGATCCTCAAAGCACATTAAGCCAAAATGATTTCTTTTCAATTCAAAATTCTGAAAATTATGTGTATCAACCCAAGAAGCATGTTCGTTGAAGAGAGTAGGCTTACATTATGATACCTGTCAATTAAAACTTAAACAGACTCTATTAGATATAAATACAGACTTTGGGAATGGGCTGTGTTTTGTTTTAAAACATTGCTGACATCATTTTCAAGTGCAGAGATGCTTTCTATCCTAAAGTAGCATGTATACCAGTCAAAATTTTAGTAATAAGCCTAGTAAAATATTACAATACTTTTACAAATCCTACAATCTAATCATTAAAATATCAACTTTGATAACTATATTATAAATTTTCTTAATACATTGGTTGAAACTATCCTAGAATGGCTATTTTAGGGAAAACTCTCATTTGCAGTTTGGCTTTTTTCTCAAAATATTCATAAAGTGTATTAAGTTGAAATGTCTATATGAGATTTCCTTTGAAAATAACTGCCAAGTCAACCAAATAGAGAATAATTGCAATATGTGATTGATGTCACATCTTCCTCCTAATCTAGAAAATACTTCAGGTCTAGCCAAGCTGATTTGCCAAAAAAAAAAACACCCAAAAAAACCCCTCACAACCCCAAACAAACATGGTGCACATATAGATGGGAAGGAAGTGACAGTAATGGAGGATACAAAGGAGCTTAATTCCAGATTATTTGTAATAATATAAAATTTGTTTGTTGATTCGATTATTGAAGTACCTTGATAAACTTTGCCATAAATAAATTCATGCACTGAGATTCATGAATATTGCCATCAAATATTAAAGAAGTACATTCAAGCTATTACAAGCAAAACAATAATTTACAACAATTAATAATTGCTTAACACTTCTTGTCATACACAAAATAGTTTTCATAGATCATTAGCAAAATAAGAAGGAAAAAAATTTCAGGCCACAGCATAAATAGACTCTCAAATGCAGTTGGATTTAAATCTAGTTAATTTATGAATTTGAAATAAACAATGACAGTGTTTCTTTTCTATAGTTCTAGGGTTTCTTTTCCTGTCAACTCTAAAATAAGAAAAAATTGGTGTTACCAGATCTCAGCTGTGCATCTATTAGAGTCACCATGTCGGGGAGATGGGTGGCATAAAAATTTAGTAGATAATACATAATTTAATAATAAATGATAAATAATCAGATGGTACAAAAAAGATTCAGAAAAGTAGATTTTGTATCTCAGACACAGATATGCACTGTAAGCTAAATACACTAATTGCAAAACCTTAAACTGTGGTTTATCTTATCAAATCATATTTAAGATTTAGCACATTTTGGGATTTAGAGGGGTGATAATGCATTCTTAATCAAAAGTTTTGCAACCTACTATCGCCCCATGGTAGATGATGAGTGCATGTGTAAACACTAAAGCAAATAAGTCTATTTCTTTTTTTGTGATCAATGAATAAAGTCATTTATGTTTGACCTATTTCTATCACAATTTGGTTACTTCAAGGACAAGACAAAAGAGCACAATAGTGTATTTATTAGCAGTGAAGAGCAACACAGAAAGAAGTGGAAGTTAAAGTCACTACTTATGTTTTGAAATTAAGTTGGATGGGCATATGCAGACAGTAAACAGATTATAGAGGATAGTGAGCAGGCTTCTCTGTCACATATGTAATTTACTCCATTGGATAAAGGGCAGTGACTGTCATTCAGTTCAATAATCCAAACAACTGAGCACATTTAAGCTGCATTAAACTCAGTGAAAGAGATTTATATAAACAAATCCTAATGTTTGCATTAAAGCAACTTACTTTGGTGTATTATGTGTCCTATTATGTACTCTAATATTTTGATCTACCATATTATATAAGAGTATTTTCTAAATTTTCCTTTCCAAATTTTTCTTTGGTGAACAAATGATATAAATCAAAACAATTAACTTTGACTTTATAACAAATATATCAGGGGTTATTATTATTATTTTTTGCAAAATAGCATACTTAATATTTCTGCTATTTGCATCAACCTTTTACCTAAGAGTGGTAACTTATAAGCAATAAGGCAAAATGACAGCTAAGCAACTGGGTAGGCAGATGTTGTTACCAGTTCCATATTTTGCTCCATATTTTACAAGGAAATGCAGCATTGCTCTTCTGCTAACAAAATTGTATGCAACCTGATTACATAGCACTGTTTTTCCTTATCTCTGATTTATGGCCATGTTAGAAAATATGACACATAACCTTGATGCTCTATTTAGACACTGCACTTCCTATTCACTGTGAAATCCCTTGCAATAAATTTTTAATATAAAAAGGAATAGCTCATCAGTAGAAATGCTCCCAAGAGAACAATGGCAAAACAGAATGGAGATCATCCTAAAGAGAAAAAAGAAAGCACCACATCTCTTTATAAATGTTAATACAATTCAACTTTATCTAGGACAAGTCTGATAATAGGCTGTCACAAACAATTAAGTCAGACACAAAATCTTTATTCCATGTGACTTAAATATTTCCTGAGCTGATGTTTACCATTTTAAATACTTCTTCATTAAAGCCCATATTCAAGATTCATTGTGTGCACAGAGGCATTCTTTTTATTGGGTGTCTTCAGTGGTAGGATGCAATTTTTTTAGCAACCGGTTCTCTGCCCTACTGATTGGCTGGGTGGGCGTGGCTTGATGGGTGTGGCAAACTCAATGTCACTTTTCATTAATAAAAACTTGGTTTCAGAAAAGGTCAAATCAGTGGATAAAATGAAGCCTCCATAAATAGCCTCCACATGCTTCCTTTTATTAGCATGTTGAAAATATGCACGTAAAAATAGCAACTGCCTGCTATTTCTCATATTAAAGATCCTCTTTCCAAGATCATAGAAAATGCAGAAGATAATTGAGCAAACGTGTGACCATTGTTCTTTTAAGAAATTAGAGATGGAAGTTATATATTCACATATTCTAAAGCATCTTTTCCTTAAATTCCAAAGGCTGCACAACCGTAACTTTTAACATTATTAATGTAATGAAGCTCACACATCTCCCGCAGCTCAAAAGATATCCCTGGAAAATAGTACCTGTACGTGGTAATGAGCCTTTATAAGAGTTTGAAATGGAAGTTAATATTAACAAAAACAGAAAACAACGAAGCTATGATTTCTGGAACAAAAATGTGCTGCTCTGATCACAATGAAGTTTAGCAGTTGCCTTTCTCATAGGGATGTATTGCAGGAATTTTTCAGGAATGGTGATTGTTTTTTTTTTTGTTGTTGTTTTTTGCAGTTCCCAGCCAGACCAAGACCATTTCCAAATTTAATCTTTCCTTGCTCTTTTTTCTTTCAACACCAAATTTGGTCCCATCGTGTTCTTTTTGGAAAGTTATCCTGCTGATGGACAAGAGTCTCACAACCCTCTACATATCTTCTTTCCAACATTCCATTGTGTTGGAAAAAATAAAAATGAAAAATCTGTCACTTCCCTGAGACATTCTTTTTTATCTAACATTTCAAGCTATTTCCCTATAGCATTTACATTTGGCAGAGTGCTTAATATTTTATTACAATCATGAATTACAAATAATTAAATAATAAATATCTACAGCAAACTGTCTTGTAATCTCAATCCCAAGGAGTACAACAAAGCCATTTAATAGTTCGTTAAACATTATCAGGAATACCTCAAACATCTTTTCAAACACTGATTTTTCATATAAAGGTAACACATGAATGGAAATAAGACAACATACAATTATTTTGTTGTTACCCCATTTTAATTCTACTTGGAATTGAAATATCTAAAAATGTCATGCTTTGAAAATGGGTCAGAAATGGTCTATTAATGATAATGGTATCAGCGATTACCAGACTTTTTGAGGTTACAACTTTATGCAGATTAGTCCAGAATAAGTCCCTGTGGCAGGATGAGTTGCATTGTGTTTTGTTCCAAAGATGAATTTTTCACACTGTGCCAACACCATATTAGTCATGTCAATAGAGGATTCTGAAACTAGTGAAAGTACATATATATATAATGTATCCATGTATGTGTTGTGGCCCAGCAGGAGCCATTGGAGCTGCCACCAGACTCCGACAGCGAGGGTCCCTATGAGTCGGCTCTGGAGGATGTGGAGGACGCTGGGCAGGGTTCTGACTCCGAGCAGGGTGCAGAGAGGCTGGTCGGCCACCAGGAGGCGCCTGAGGCATGGAGCAGTGGTGAAAGCCAAAGGAAGGGGGCTCCTGATGTCATGCCTTGGAGCAGTGGGGAGGAGTCACGGGACAGTGAGTCAGACATCAGCAGTGAGTTATTAGATGCTTGTTACCGGCATGCTAACAGGCGTAATGAGCAATTGAGCAGTTACAGGAGGTAATTGCTCTCAGCTGCTGATAATTAGACTCCTCTCCAGACTATAAAAGGACTGCTTGTGCACACGCCCTTTGCAGAAGTCAACGCAGGAACTATTGTGGGAGTATAGTCTTATGAGCTGGCAGGCTGGAAAGCTGCTATTGCATATCAGTGCCGGAGGGTTCTGAAGGTCGAGTTGTGTTGGATTGCTGCCAAGGATCTGTCTGTCTGTGCAATAAACCTCATGAAGTATCTTTGGCTCGGAGTGTGTCTGTGATTGCGGGGGAAGAGGGCGGTCAGAACATGTATGTGTGTGTTTGTGTGTGTGTATACATATATATGTATTTGTGTTACAACCCCTGGTATCTCCCTTTATTTATTTATCAGCACAAATACAACATATATATATATATATATGAATATATATATATATATATATATATATATATATATATATATATATATATATATATATATATATATATATATATATATATGAATATATATATATATATATATATATATATATATATATATATATATGAATATATACATATATACACACACATACACACGCACACATATACTTTTTAATAAATTTATAATTATGCATTTTTATAATTAAAATGTTTCATGAATTATCAGAGTAAAGTAATTTAATCTGACTTTCTGTCTGCCCTAAGAATGCAAATAATTACTCTATTGATATATTCATATAGAAAATTATCTTAAACTATAAAATTGCACATTTGTTTTAAGTGAACACAGAGATTATTCTATAGGCAAACATCTTGTCTCATTTTATCATCTTAAGAATCAAAACTCACACAAGACTAGTATTTGAAGTTACAGTATATTGCCAGGCCATCTGCCTAATCCAAAATCTCCTCAACTCTCTCGCATACATATAATCAGTGGTGGGATTCAAATAATTTAACAACCAGTTTTCTGCCCTAATGACCAGCAGTCTAAGCATGATTGGGTGGGCATGTGACTGGGTGGGCAGGGCCAACTTGACATCACTCACGTCGAGGGGCGCTTCACATCGCCCGGCCTCTCATGTCCGTGCAGATGCTGCAACAGTCCCAAATGTGAAAAGTAATCATGTCACTTTTTTCAGTGCCGTTGTAATTTTGAATGGTCACTAAATGAACTGTTGTAAGTCAAGGATTACCTGTACAAAAACACAAAAAGCTTCTTTGCTTGCAAAAAGCTGCCCTAAATACCAATCATTAGATTAGAATTTTCTGGGTTCTGGAGCCCTATAGGAAGATTATTCACATCCAATGAATCCCAGCCGAGGCTCCCTGAAGCCTGACCAAGGCTGGCTTGAGGGGCCAATGGTGGCCTAGTCATAGTTTTCTCCCCAGACTGGGTCCCATGTAGGCTGGAATCCCCTTGGTAAGGGCCTTGATCCTCCATGGAGAGGGAAGGAGAAGGGGAAGCCTCCCCTAATGAATCTGGGGAACCAGGAGAAGAAACTTCTCTAAAAGCGCTTCCCAAGGGTGATCTGGATCTGGATGGGGAAGCACTTAGCCTGTCCTGCTGGGCCCGCAATCTCTCGACCCTTGAAAAGGTCTTGGTTAAGGCCTTATGCCTCCGGTGCTCATCCCTCTGGGTGACACGTGAGGAACAAGTGGCAGCCGAAGCCTTTTGCCTCCTGGAAGAGGTGGTAGGCCCCTGCAGAGATGAAGTTCCCTCCCCAGGAGACATCGGGGGGAGGGGACCTCCCAGCTCCATCCACCATCTAGCATGTGGTGCAATTGATACTTATGATCCTCCTCGCACCATCTCTGCCATGATACGCCCTCATCTTCACTCGCTTTGGCAGCAGCAAAAGAAGCCTTCACCTTCCCTCCTTGCAGCTCGCCGCGACATAAAAAATGCCATGATCGGTGCGTTCTGGGGCTACTGCGGAGGCTTCCTGAGGCGTCGGAAACTGCTTGCCTCTCTCCACCGCTCCGGCGGCTTGCCAGAGCGCCGAAAAACTTTGCACTCTTCTCTGCACTCCCCCTCGATGGCTCTCAGCTGGGGAAGACTGCCAGGGACGACGAGGACTGTCAGGCTGGAAACCCAAGGCCCATTAGCTCCCCAAAGCCGCCACGATCGGGGAATAGCCTCCACATGGCCATTGGATCAAAATGGCCACCCAGAATGGCGCCCAAGCCTCTGGAGTCCCCGAATCTTCCACCCAACACCCAGGTGGTCAGAAAAACACCGCCACCACCAGGGAACCTACTGGGGAATGGAGGTAGGGTCTCTGGATAGCAGGAGAAGCAGGAGTGAGGTGAGAAAGGTCCAGAACTTTTCAAATTTGATCAGGAGTCCAATTTTTTGTGTCTCGTCTCAGGCCAGACTGAATTGAAACTGGAGTCAGAAGGGAGGAGCACAGAGGCTTGGCTTCAGTTTCAACCCAGTCTCGAAGTTAATTGGACCTGTCAATACCATCACTGGACCATCCTGCAACTCACTCCAGAAAACCCACACCTCTACCTATTTTTTTAAAAAATCTTACTATCAGTGAGCAATCACGTGCCTTGGCCACTCTGAAGCAATGAAAGGGACTCCTGTCCCAAAGATGCTTTTTCAAGAGGCAACTTGACTTTCTGAAAACCAAGAAAGTCCAGTTGCCTCTTGAAAAAAGCACCTTTGGGACAACCATGACCTGGATGACTGAAGAATCCCCAAAGAGGCTCCTGTGCTCAGTGAACTGACTTAAAGATATCAGCTGGTCTCACTCACCTCACAAGATATCCTAAGGAAATCATCCAGATTTAAGGAAAGACCACATGCCCCAGAAAGGCAGTAAAAAAATCAGAGAGTGCCAAGCTTGCATCCTACCTCTTTGAAGTACATCCCAAAAGGACAATGCCAGGTGCTAAAGCAGTATAAAAAGCCTTTTTAAAAAAGTAAAGCCCCTAATAAAAGTAGCAGCAAGAAAGAAAGAAAAAAAAACTCCAGAGAAGCCAATCAGTTTACAGAATTTCTGGGTGTATTGCCAAGAACCATTAACTGCCCTTACAACGTAACAAGACTTAACTCAGAGGCAGTTTCTGAAAACACTTAAAAGATAAGCAGGATTAGGCTACAAACAACACAGAGAGGCACACCAGAATGTCTCCTTTCTGCCTTCCTGACAGGATTAACACTGTAAAGTGGGGGGGGGGAGGCTGTAGGAAGGAGATTTCTTCCAACAACCGGTTCACTGAACTGCCCAGAAAGTTAACAAATGGTTCTCCCGAACCAGTGTGGACCAGCTGAATCCCACCACTGCATATAATGAATGAGAAGCTGTAACCATTTGCCTTGTGAAGGCTACTTTTACAATGCACATTTTTTTCTTAATTTGAAGAAATTCTACAAATCATTTAGAAATATACAAAAGGAAGCAAAAAAATTGGATTCGCCAAATTCCTTCCCTTTCCAATTGCCTCTGAATACATATATAAAAATATAAAAACTATGCATTTTTATCCAGTGAAATACAATTTCATATATTAAATTTATTGTTTTATTTATTGTAAAATTTATTGTCAATATAATATTGTCTTTTATCTATGATTTGGCACTTACTGCTCAGGGAACAAACTTCAAGGAGTTGGAAGACAAGCTTACTCTGGTTCTGAAGAATATGTCGGAATACTATAACAAGAATGGACTAAGACCTAATCTATCAAAAAATAATGTCTGTGCATTCCATCTCAAAAACAAGCCAGCCAGATGCATACTCGAAAACTGTATCTCAGTGATTTTTTATTTTCAGCAAAATACTAATACAAGTAGTCTCGAGTTACGAATGTAATGGAGCCTGCCCATTCCATTTGTAACCCAGCATTTGTGGGACTGAATGTCATACCCCCTTTCGCCCACACATTCGCTAATCGAATGCGAGGCTCATTAAGTGAACATGAGGTATTTCAGGGTGGGGAAGACCATCGGGGGCCTAGTGATGGAA
The DNA here is from genome assembly GCF_964273705.1 of Natrix helvetica. Lineage (NCBI taxonomy): Eukaryota > Metazoa > Chordata > Lepidosauria > Squamata > Natricidae > Natrix > Natrix helvetica. The sequence goes on along the minus strand of NC_138558.1, from coordinate 55,503,994 downwards.
CAGGCCATCTGATTAAGACCACCCAACACCTCCCCGACCCACTGAAATACCTCATGCTCCCAACAATTGGTTCTCCCTCATCCAACCTGCCGCCCCAGGTCACTTATGTGAAGATCTAGCAAGCTGTCTCTTCTCCAGTCTCTCAGCCAAGCATGCCTCTCAAACAACCTCCGCAGGCCTCAGCCGGCATATTGAAGGCCAAAATGGAATGTTGAAGGGGCAGGCCTGTCTCCACAGGCCTCGGCTCGCATTTTTATGGCCAAAACGGAGTTCCATTTAGGCCTCTACAGACCTTGCCTGGTACAAAAATGAAGCCACCCCTCCCAACCTCCATACCTAAATAGAGCTCCATTTTGGCCAGCCAACTGCTGGGTGAGGCCTGTGCAGGCCTAAATGGAGCATTGGAGGGGCAGACTCGCCCCTCCAAACATCCATTTTGGCTGGCAAAGTGCAGGACGAATGTTGCAGAGTCTCTGAAGTTGTTCATATGGGCGAATAACTGCAATGGTGCTGTAAGATTCATAGTTTCAGGACTTGTTCGTAAACACTAGGGGCGCTGATCGAATAACTTTGAACATTCGCTAAGGGAACGCTCGTAACCCAAGTATTACCTGTAGTTTACAATGGAAGCCCAAATAGACAAGCTGTCAAAATATAATGTGTCATGCCTGTTGTCCAACGTCATGCAATTATGCTAATTTGCTTTTGTTTTTAGAATTGTTTACAATGATTTTGATAAATCCAACTCCTGTGTATATATTCTTCTATGTCTTTTTAATAAATTTACTATCTATTTTTCATGAGAATATTACTCAAATCAAATTGGAGGTTACAAATTTTAATACTGAAATAGACGTTAGGACTTTCCTTTATGTAAATCCATTGTCTCTGTTGCATGTGAGGTGTAAGGGGTGGATGGAGTGCATATAAATAACTCCAATTAGTTAGGACAAGCTGGAACATTTGGCAGTTGTTGCTGCTGATTACTGTTAAAGTCCAAGAGCAGGAAACCATATGAATCCAAATCCTCAGGAAGCAGTTGGAATATTTCTGAGAGATAAACCTGATGTTGCACTCTAATAAGATAAATGCTACTTTTAGCCTTCCCTTTTTTGAGAGACCAAAAAAGCAAGAACTATTGTTTTATGGTTTAAAATATTTTTAAGACTGGCTTTCACTTTAGCATAGCTGTCAACAACAGCTGAAAATCAGAAACTTTTTTGTTCTCTTAGCTCCCTTGCTTCTTTCTGCAGATAGACAAGGTAAACAGCAAACATTAGCATATTAATTCATACGTTAACTGGTTTTCATATAAAAGCAGAATAAATACTATATGATAGATATGACAAATGTTCATATCTAAAAAGACTACAATACTTTCAGAATTTTTGTTTGGTAGATCAGGGTCATTTGTTTCATAAAATAAGCTATTCCAGAATAAAGGATTGCTTGAATAGCAAATGACTTTTTGCTTAGCAAAACACTATACAATATAATATGTAACCGTCATTTCCTATTTTTAGGGTAGGGGGAAATCCCCTTTGTAAATTTCACCATTTATGGAAACCATGATCTACAATTCTGAATGCATGCCAACCCACAGAACTGTCATGCTATTTAAAGCTATTTTAATATTAATTCTGAACTTCAATAGAAAAAGATTAAAAATATGTATTTTCAGAAATAGATCCCCCCCCCTCAAATATTCTGATCTCAATAGACAGGAAATCATATGATGTTTTGTTTTATTGAGACAATTTCTTTCTTTTTTATAGAATTGTTTTAGAAAGTCAGGTCAAAGGCATGATTTAGTATTAGCACAGCTAATGGAGCTGTCCTCATAAGTGGCAGCCTATGCTTAGTTGCTATGATCTTCTGGTACTCTATCCTGGTTGGTAGGTAAAAGTTATTACATAGATATTATAGCTATGGACTAATGTAAATATTAAATGCATTCTCCATTAGGATGCAAATCACACAGAGCAGTTTTCTTGCTTTTTCAGGAAGAAATGCATTTGAAACATGGATATGGACTACCTAGTCAATTTATCTGTTTGCCATTCTAGCCAAGATGATAAGAGTAGATTTTAATTCTAAGCTTTCTTGAATTGAGGTACTTTTAAACCTTTTGCCAACTGGATTCTGCATGACTTGTTGGCCGATTGTTGAGACTCCTCAACACAAAGAAACTGGAACCATAAATACCTGTGAGCTGTATGTAGTCCTGTGTCCTGCTCTTTTTCTTTTTTATTTATGTTGTCTGATGTAGCACCTTGGTTCTGGGGAAACGTTGTTTCGTTTCACTGTGTACTGTGTTGTATATTGTTGCAATGACAATAAAACCTACTTGACTTGACTTGATTGACAATCTGCATCATACCAAGAGCTCATTTTTCCATTTTCAGTGCAGTCATGATATTATATCAAGAAAAAAATGGTTAATACAATAGAATGTGGATTCAAAGGCTCCTCTACGTTTTATTGTGCAGTTTGATATTCTTATTTAGTATGTGTGTTAGAGTTGATATTCTATATGACAATTTAATTAATATAATGAAATTAAACTCTAATTTTAAAAAAATCTACAGAACCCACTTTAAACAGCTACAAACTCAGCCACCCACTACACATTAGCAGATGCAAGCAAAGAGAGGAAAGAACTATTGTCACTGGAATCATTTCATGAAATCATGAAAATGTCTCTGTTTGTCTTGACCTCTTTCTAGTCTATGATATTGTCTGGAGAGGACTTTTTCTCAGACTAATCATGGTTACAACTTATCATAACATCACTGCCTTGATTAACAAGATGTTGAATAATAGGTTATTTCAAGTTTTCACAGAATTCAATAAAAGCAAATATCGTAAGTTGAATAATGGACTACCACTAGGATCAATGCTATCTATCCCTTGCTCTTTTTAACTTGTACATCCATGACCTGCCTGAAATTGTTTCTCAAAAATTTATCTATGCTGATGATATCAATTCCACACACCAAAAAACCAATTTCAGTGATGCAGAGATCTTAAGATCTCCAGAAACTGGACAGCTACTTCAAAAAACTGTGCCTCCAACCAACCTTAACAAAAACAGAAATAGCTACATTCCACTTTAGCAATAGGTACACAAATTACCAGCCTTTAGTGTAGTTCCAGAACTGTATTTTACAATACAGTAACTCTCCAAAATACTTGGAGATAACACTAGACAGATCACCAACCTTTCAGCAGCACCTGGAAAAAACATCTGCAAAACTGAAAAGTTGCAACAATTTACTTGAATATTTTCATGGCCGATTTCCCCTTCTGCACCATTTTTTTTAGTAAGTGCCAAATTTCAAAAATTAGGTTCTGATCACGATCAAATAAGGGTTGCGACCAAAGTTATGCAACTAATTATGGACGTGACCAGAGGTTCTACTGTACATCAAAATTATAAGCATGATCCGGCAATTGAAGTCTCATCCCACGTAAGAGGGCCACAACCCTGCCTGCCCAGTCCTGCCTGCCATTTTAACATTACTGCCCTCTATCATAACAGAATATGTTTAATTGGGGAAGTAAGATATAGTAACACTGGAAATTTTGGAAATTTGGGAAGAATTAATTTGGGAATTTGGAAAGCTAATAGAGTAAAAGTAGATGGCATCCTTATGAACTCTGAATACAAAATGACTTTAAAAAAACAAAAATATATTACTTTGATTGGAAAGTATTATCCGATTTTATTCTATTCAGAGACTGACCTTTTCACCAACATTATTTTATTTTGTAAATACTGTAAATCACCTAGATTCTTATGAAATTGGTAGTCATAAGAGAGTTTGTCTCCAATGAAATTTAAAAATTAAATTAAATGAAACCATTGTGGGCAGCATTTGGATGCAAGCGTCATTCTTATGCAAATTATCTGGGTATAAATGCAGTAGTGAAATAGATGACAACCAGTAATATGAGGTTCTATTGCAATAAGCAGAGAAATGTATGGTAGGATAATGAGAAGTAGTAAGTCTGTCAATGTTATATTTCTCAGAAAGAATAGATCTTTGTTTGGGAAATTGCAACAAGCTTCATTGTCATTACAAGTCCAATTAACTTTTTGACCAGAGTGCCTATTCCTAGCAAAGACAGCCTGGCTACTAGTATTTATTTACCACATGGGTGTCAAACTCAAGGCCCGCGGGCCAGATGCGGCCTGCGGGGTGCTTAGATTTGGCCCGCAGAGCAACCCTGGAAACAGCAAAGGACCAGCCCACGGTCTCTTCCAGCGAAAATGCGGCTCCCTTGAGCTCCATTTTCACTGGCAGAGGGTTACAGGAGGCAGTCCCAGCCAAAAACGGGGCTCGGAGGGTTGTGCGTGTTTTCACTGGCAGAGGACTAGCAAAACAAAAACAAAAAAGGAGAAATACTTCCCCTTTTTCATTTGAGGATGCAAGAAGGGACAGGAAAGGAGAAAGGAAAAGAGGAAAGATAAAGAAAAAGAAAGGAATACGGGAAGAGAGCAAGGAAATAAAAATAAGGAAAGGAGGAAGGATGGAAGAAGAAAGGAAAATGAAGAGGGAAGGAAAAAGAAGAAAAGGAAGGAGGGAGGGAAGGAAGGAAGGATATAATGAGAGTGAGGGAGGGTCTGAGGAAAGTCCTGCCTTAGCACCTGGCCACCACAGGTACCCCTGACATGAGTGACATCAAGCTGGTCATGCCCCCCTGCCCCCCTCCTGAGGTCAAACACAACCATGATGCGGCCCTCAATGAAATTGAGTTTGACATCCCTGATTTAACATATTAACAATATAGCAATACGACGACAGCTTCCCCTTCAGGACAGAGACTAATAGGAGATATGATGGGTGGTGAGAAATCAGGATGCACATTGAGTCTACAGAATATGCAGTCGACTCTGAGTATGATCCAAGAGGTGATGTTGAAAACACAGGAATCAATCACGAAAAACCACAAGGAAATCAAGAGCGAGATGGGAGAAGTAAAAGGAGATATACATAAACTGGATGGTAAAATGGGGGGAAATACTGGAAGCGATTGTTAAAAATGAACAGAAGATAAAATAATTGAAGATAGAACAGAATAAACTGAAAAGAAATTAGAAGCAACAGAAGAAATATTGATGGCCGCAAACAGAGATCTGGAGGAGGCAATAATATAGAGAAATCAGCATTTTACTTGAGGTTTCAGAATATAACAGAAAATAGAGAGGAAGACCTGCTAAACCTCATGGCAGAACTGCTGGCTGATATGGTGCAGAAAAGTAAACAAGAAATGCAAAATGACATAGATGAAATTTACAGAGTTCACACTAACTGCATGAAGACACAAACAAACAAACAAAATAGTATGGAAGAAGAAATTAAGTTGATATCAATTAATATAAACAGATTGAATTCTCTGGCCAAATGGAAACAAATGCTCTCCAAACTTCAAAAACAGAATACGGACATTACCTGATTAGAAGAGGCTTATATTAAACAACAATATGGTGGCATCCTTGAATTTCCATAAATAGGAAAATTACATTTGGCTTTGCCACAAAAAAAGAAGAGGGGTATAGCGTTATATATAAAAGAATGGTTAAAATCAAGACAAATTTACGCAGATGAAGAAGGTAGAATTTTATTAATTGAAATAATCCTAAGGCAAAAATGAATACTATTGACAGTAATATATGCACCAAATATTAATCAGAAAGAATATTACCATAATTTGAACAGAAAGATAATAGAATCAGAAGTGGAAAACATCTGTTTAGTAGGAGACCAGTGGTAGTGGACACTAAAAAGTATTGCACAACCAGTAAACAAAAATAAAAATAAGAGGAAGATACTGCCACTTTCTTTGAAATGATAGAAGAACTGAATTTAAAAGATATATGGAGAGAAACAAACCCACAGGGAAGTCAATATTTTTTTTCCAAATCCTAATAATTCATGGTCCAGGATAGATATAGTGTGGATGGATTCAGAATTGTGAAAAGATGTAGAGATAGAGATAATGCCAAATACATGGGAAATAATAATATTACAAATACTGACTGTAATGAGAACAGTATTTGCTCAAAATTGGAAGCAGAATAATATCCCTTCAGGATGCATGGATAACAAGAAAGGTACCTGAGTGTGCAGAAATGGATAGGTTGACCATGGAGCTGAGAGAGAAGAATCTGAGTATTATAGAGTGTGGAGTAGATGGTATACATGGCTGGATGATTGATGCAAAACACTGTATAAGGATTAAGTATTATCTACTATAACTACAACAACACTGTATATATCTGTAAATATTATTATACTTTAAGTGACTAAATAATATAGATTATATTAGAGGATATAGAAATGAAGCTTATGTAACTATGAATGATATTAACTAATGATACCGATACGGAAACGCTTAATGAGTGGAAAATTTAATTTACAGTTTTTTATCACTGTACTTTAACACTTTTTAAAATTATAAACTGCTTTAAGATATGACTACTTTGGACAAAATTATGTTAAATCCATTTTAAAAACCAGTGGGTAAATGTAAATATATTTTGCTTTCCTGAAAGATTATTTCTCAACAAATAATTTGCTTTGTTATTTTTAAAAGTAAATAAATCATTAACGTGCACCAAAAATACACTAAATAAGGTATATGAATTGCCTGCCTGGTTTTTGTGTGTATATTTGGGAGATGGAAGTGGCTTAAATTCAGATATTATGATTCAGATTGATTCTAATTCAGGTAAAGATGTTATACATTTTGTGTAAGTTTATTCACTTATTTACTTATTCAATTTATATGCCACCCTGATTAAAAAATCTTAGAATCTCAAAGCAATAAATAGTAACATTAAATTGGCTAAAAATTGAGAAAGCTAGGGGGAAGGGAGCAAGATGTATATGGCAGGTTGTGTGTTTAATCTTAGCCCTTTAGCTAGGTCTAGAATGGTATGCCCTCCTTGGGGCCCCAGGCCAGTTGGCAGAGTCAGTTCTTCAGTCCCCTTAGGAAAGCTGAAAGGGTAATTGCACGATCTTCCAAAGGGCAGGAGTCACAGCAGAAAAGGCTTTTCTTCTGGATCAACCAGAATTCATTGACCAACTGAGTTCACAGCATGTCCTTTCAACTGGCTTGGGTGGGACAAGCCAATCCCATTGGGGTAAAACAGTTCCTCAGATAGCCCATTGTTTAACCTTTTAAATTGCTTGAAGGATGCAACTTATCTGTTTAATTTGTATGATAGATACATAAAAAACTCCCTTTTTATGACCCTGAAATTCCTTAATTTGGGTAGAGTCAGGGCTACTGGATGAAGCTGAGTGTTTACTGGCCAGATGCCCTTCCTGATGTCACACAGAGTTTGCAGCGAATATTTTTTTTCTTTGCACCCTAGGAGAGAAACGTCTACCATTACCTAGGATTGAACTCTCAACCTTCTGAATGGGAGGCAAGTGTTTTCATCACACTGCTCTTATGATAGATGAAAAAAATCATTGTTTTAAAAAAGCTTGGGTTTTGTGCACTTATGTATGATACATATATAAGTACACAAAAATATGATTTTTGCCTTTTATAGTTTGTAAAAAAATTGAATCCTTTAAGATTTAGTTTGAAAATAAACCAGAAGGTCAGATTTGACTGACTTGGAAAGTTCAGACAAAAGAAGGTAGGTAATATAAAACAGGATACAAAAGAGTGGTTAGTCCTGCTATACAGGTTTGCTAAGCATTTGTGTGTGTATTTTTAGGTGTATTGTTTTGTTTCTGTCCTAGAAATAATGAATCTCCTGTTTCAGTTTAAACAGTATTGTTCTGGTTCACTTTGTGTAAATGAAAGAGTTGCAAAACTCTGACATTTCATGTGGGTTATATTTACCTCTTAAGAGCTAAGTCCCATAAACTCAATTACTTTTAGCAGATAATATATATTGCATTGTCAAATATTGTGTTTATGACAAATCTAACTCATTTGACAAAGGTCCCATGGAAGGACTAGAGGAACTACATGGTGAAATAGCTAAATGGACCTCTCTTTTTGCATCTCTAGTTAATTAAATTACTGTAGTGTAATTCAGTTTAATATTATGCCTGCCATAACACAGATTTAATTAAGAAAATGGAAATATATATTTGTCATAGGCAGAGGTTAAAGTTGGGCATGCTACTTCATCACTATTACATTAATCATAAGGAAAACAACACTATAAAAGACAAGGACCCTATAGGAGACACATATTTACTTTCTTAAAGAACAATATGTGATATAAACAGAACTCTACTACTGGCAGCACAAATCATTTGCTATCTCTTTGTAAAAATTTACCTGAAACACAAAATTATGGCTTCAGGGGTGAAATACTACCGGGAGAACCCATAGCAGACATTTGGCCTGGATCGCCGAACCGGTAGGGACCGCTGGCTGGCCATGCCTCTGAACCAGTCCCCCGGTCGCCGCTCACTCACCCCACCCCACCCAGTCTCAGCTTTCCTCCGTCCCAACCTGCCTCCCTTACTCCCTTCCCTGCTGCCCGCAGCCCTGCCATGCTGTGTGGAAGGTAGGCAAGCATGTCAGGGCCAGCTGGCTGTGGGAAGGGAGCTAACAGCCTACTCCCTTCCCTGCAGCCCTGCCATGCTTGCCTGCCTTTCATGCAGCCTTCCTGGTGTCCCCGTGGAGAGCTTGCGAAGGCAGGTAAGTGGAAGGCTGCGTGGTTGGCAGGCAAGCATGTCAGGGTTGGCCAGCCACAGGGAAGGAAGCTAGCAGCCTACTCCCTTCCCTGCAGTCCTGCACTGCCAGTGGTGGTGAGGGGGGAAGAGCTTGCCTGGGCTCTCCGCCATCCCAGAACTGTGTTGCGCTGGGGAGTTCTCCTGCAGACATGCCCAGCGCCAGCAGAGGGGAGGGAGGGAGGGGGAGAGAGAGGAAGAAAAAAGAGAAGAAAGAAAAAGAAGAAAAGAAAGAGAAAGAAAGAAAGAAAAAGAAAGCAAATTGACACACACCATGAAAACATGGCCAGACCGCAAACTCGGAGCCAAACCAAACCCGGGATGTTACACCACAGCCATCTGCTCAGGACATTACATCACAGAACTCAGGAGGTTACAACGCAAAGGCTCAAGATGTTACAACGCAGCCAACCCCACAGGAGGTTGCAGCACAGGATATCACTACAAAAGAGCTCAGGATGTCATCACACAGCCCATTACCCAGGTCATTACAACACAAAAGAACAATAGGCACACAGCCAGTACCTCAGCCACACAGGATGTTACGAAACAGCCGACTAATTTGCAAATATCAACTCCATCAACTAATCAAGATGTTACAACACAGCCAACCAATCCGCTTACAGCAACAAAGCCAGCACTCCACACACACCAATATTTGTAGAAAGATGACAGCTCTGATCACGCTTTGCTCGCACAAGTACAGAGCCGAAGGCACCAGTATGAAGATGGCAAGTGGGACCTCATTGAAACGTCGCCAAGATACTCTCAATCTTACACGGGAAAAGACCCAAATGCGCCAAGACCTGCATACCTGTACCTGTGAAAATCTACGAAAACAAATACATATACATACATACATACACATACACATATACATACATACATACATACATACATACATACATACATACATACATATTCCTGTCAGTTAAGAAGTGGCATTCAATTATGGTAAAGGGAAAGAAAAAGATGTAAAAAGGGTCTAGAAAAGACCCTTAAGCTTGTTACTTAAAACCTATAGCCAGTTGCCATATTTGCAAGCAACATGTTAAAATAATATCTTTTTTTACTCTTTTTCCATATATTTTTGGGTTGTGTTGGCTTTGTGATATTGGATAGTTTACATACATTGGTTTTAATATAGCAATCGGGCTATGCTAATAATTTTTGAACATTAATATTTAACAAAAGCACAGCTATAAGTTTGCATATATAACATACAGCATGTAATTCTAGCACAATACTTCTATAAATCTGTGGAAAATTATACCTAATCACTTGCCCCACATAAGGTCCATTTTAGATTATCCAACACCAATTTTATTAAAGCTCATTTAAGATTTCCCAGCAACAAAAAATTTGTGATGAACATGTATTGATTTTTGCAGGCCCAGAGCAACCAATTCCTCAAAAAATACTAAATTATCAGGAACAATATTAAGAATAATTGAAATTAGGAATAATAATTTCCCTGCTCAAGTTACATACCAATTTTATGCTTAATGGAATAATGCTTATATTAGACTTAATAATAAATATAACCTTAAAATAGTGCACAGTGTGAACGCTTTTGCATTCTACAGAATTCTTCTTAGAATAATAGGATGGATGGCTCTCTTTTGCTGGCTTGTTTGTATCCACATATACTGTAAGTACACAAGTTGTTTTGTATTTAGCATCTATAAAGGCATATGGCAAACCTGCAAGTTTGAATTTTAAGTTGATCCTAATAAAATTATGGACATAACTACTGCTGATGTGATTAAAGTACCAGTCCAGAAGCTGGAGAGCATGAGTTCTAGTTCAATCATAGGCACAAAGCCAGTTGCATGATCTTGGGCCAGTCTCTTTCTCTCAGCTCTGGAAGGAGGCAATGACAACCTACTTTTGCAATCTTGCCAAGAAAATTGCAGGGGCTTGTCCAGACAGTGGCCAGGAGTCAAGACTAACTCAAAAGCACCAAAAAGCATGTTCTGTGTCTTTCTGACACAGGTTTTAGGTTTATATATTGTTTTTGCAAACCTAATGCATATTTATTTAAGAGATTAAGAGGTCCTCTTGCTTGAAAAATTCATGAAGCAAGAAGTCCTCTTTCCTGAAAAATAGTTGTTATAACAAGAATGCTAAAAAGATGTTATTCATCCTCTCCCCCATGGAGATTCTCAACCCTAGAAGTTTTGGCTGCCTATTTTGTTTTTCCCATCAACTTTGAGGTCAGAGTCAGCCATGAAAAAGGGTAACCTCTTCCCATAAGCGATTGAGTGCCAAGCTGCTCTCACCTCCTCTTTCTCCCCTTAGGGAACTAAGAGTCTTCCGCCAGAACTTCACTCTCTCCTGCACCCTTCAGAGCGTGAGAACCAGGCAAAGCGATGGCCTAGAGAGAGTCCCACCAGCGGAAGCAGCCTCATTCTTCAGCTCCACTAGGCATGAGACAAGGAGGAGGAAGAGCCTACCAAAAACTTTCACCCTGCTTCCTGATAAGAAACAAGGAAGCAGAGCCAGTTCCAGTGGGGGGACCGGACAGTGTTTTTCTATGCACACAACATTTGGCCCTGGGGGTTTTCAGGTGAAGCTGAAGTCCAGATGGCTTCTACTTACTTGATGTCTTCCCAGACTTCGGGGCCGTAATTTCGAATCACCAGCAGCTCCAGGGCGTGATTGACAAAACCATACTGTCAAAGATAAAAGGCGGGGAAAAGTCTTTTGTGGCTACAAGGCTTTGGAGCACTCAAGGGTAGCAAAGGGCAAGAGGGAGGAGATGGATGGAAACGTGAGACAAACCCAGATTGGGTTCCAAAAAATAATAGGTGGCAAATCTGGCAACTGCCCCTTCACCTACTCCAGGTATTTAATGCTTATTCAAGACCATTTTGAATGCCCCACTGAAGGCGGAGCTATTAAAATTTGCACAGAAGGACAGGGGGGGAAGGGCAATGCGAGGGGCAATCCGGACTAGGGCGGATAGGAAGGAACAGGGTGGGCCGCTGCAACCCTCCGCCTGCACCCCTTTTCTCCTTCGGAGCTCTTCTCTTCCTATCTTCTCCCCCTTCATCTCCCACTTCAGCACCGCGCATCTTTCTCTTCCCCACCTTTAGTGCTAAAGACGACCCAGCACCCTCCGACGGGCCCTGGGAAGCGTCGCCTTGACACTCACCATCGCGCCTGCGGTCTACCCCTCCCCGGCTTCGCGGGGATAACGTTCCAGCAGCGGCTTAGCGAGGCAAAGACTGAAGAAGAGCAAGTAAGCAGCAGCTCGGCGCGCCAGCCGCCTCCGCGGCCACTCTCTGATTGTCACCGAGCCGTAGCCAATCGCAAGATCAGCCAGGAGGGTGACTTCCAATCAGAAGCAGAGGAGGAATTTGGGTGCTCTCCTGGCTCCGGGCGGGGGACGAGAGAGGCCGGGGGAGGAAAATTGATTAGAAGGCAGGAGAATGCGGCCCGACTTATACAAAACTCCCTCGACTGTGGCAGAGAGAAGGAGAAGATACGAAATCTCGCATTTAAGTGCTCACGTGCGATGCCTCCTATGCTGTGAGAACAGGATCTTCCCCGTTGCGTACACTCACGCCGCTTTCCCCAGTAATCTTAGATGCTGCCCGGTCGCCTTAGTTACCTGTTTGCCTTTTTTCTGATTGATACACAGATGTACTTTTCTAGAAATTGAATTTTTTCTTGCAGGGAAACTCACTCTACTCTATTTCATTTCCTTGGCTGCACTTGAATGGAGTCGATTTTAGCCATGGTTTCCCCTCCAGGAAGTACAGCAATATACATTCTTGTAATGGAAATCGGTTACATTTTTATTTATTTATTAAATTTGTTCGCCGCCCATCTTGGCACAAGGATACTCTGGGGGGCTTGCAACGTTAAAATGAAAATGTGAATCTATGAATAAATATATAAAATCACATTAAAATTAAAAATACCAGTTATAACTAAAGATGGGGAGGAAAGGAGGAGACTATGGGGGAGAGGAGGGAACTGCTATCACCAGTGTGAAATTTCCCCATTGGGGCCACAAGCCAACTGGCAATGCCAGATCCTAAGGCTTTTGCGGAAGTCTAATTCTCTGATGCAACAAGCTCGTGGATGGTGTCTGTGTTGATCCTTAGATATTCTGCCCCATCAAGAACTGGACATTACATATTGTCCCTTTACAGTCTCTTACAGTTCATGTCAGTTGCCAATTGACAACAAAGATGTGGATTCTATTGTAGCTTAGATCTAGTTAATAATTGTATAGGAAAGAGCCAATCTGACAGCACTCAGCTGAAATTATAATTATACTGAATGACCAGGATTAACACCAGCATGGACTGTTTCCAACGAAAAAGGGGGAAATGCTGTGATTATTACAAATTGCTCCATCATTAAAGTGAACATTAAAAACTGGACTAAAAACCATAACATTTTCAAAAAATATATCTGTACATAGATGAGAATAAAACAAGGATAAGGAATATGAGCCACTTCATTACTCAATTACAACAATTACTCAATTACAGGGGAGGGGCTTCCCAAACATCATGTTGTGGGAAGCCCCCCCACCCTTGCCCGCCGCCTAGAGAATGAGTATTTTGGAGAATATTAAAAGAGGCAGAATATTATATTTCCTCAAAGGAGAAATGGAGAAAAATATTAACAAAGGCAGAAAGTAGCCCCATAGCCTCAAGCAGAAGCCTCAAGTCTTCAGAGATGGATAGTTTGGTGCCCTCTTAATGGGCCAGCCTATTCATAAACAAAAACGCCTTCACCCAGAGTTGATGGGATTAAGAATTTACATTTCCCCAAGGAAATGGCATGACATTTAGGACATGGATGGATTTACCCACTTTTGCTATTAGAATAGCAAAAGACGAAAGCTTGCTACATTGTATGTACAACCCCCTGGAGCATCTTAAACATAAAACTCCAGAAACCTATAAAGATTCATGCACTCATTCAGCCATTTTGTCAGCCACGCCAGAAAAATTGCTGTTGTCAATGAAGTTTCTGGAAACCAAATAAACCACCTTTCCTTGCAGCCAGTTGGCCTCCATTTTATTTCCACTGCCTTTCTCCCATCTTGGAACCAGACTGGATTTTTCTTCCTACAATGGAGTATAGTGAGGAATATTGGTAACTATAATAGAACAATATTTTGAGATCCATGGTTTACCCACCCACTGGAGTGCCAAATGTTTCAAAAACATTTCTTAAGGTCTTATTCAAAATGTTTCCTTCTGCCACTCCACGTCTTCTGAGATCCATTTTAAAATTGCAGCAATGTACTGTACTGTACTGTCTTGCAAAAGGTATCAGAAATGTTTGATGTTATATTGAAAAATTGTATCAAATATGGCTAAATGCCTCTTGGGATAAATAAATCAGTTGAGAAATGAAATCGGTGTCTTCTACTTTTTTTGATAAAGATATTGAGTACAATGATTGATCCAAAGCAATAATGTGAATTCAGAGATATGTTAATATTGGACATTTAATTATACTGTAGTTATTAACTTCTATGAAATATAAAAGCAAAAACTGTAAACTTTTAGATATGTTTTGATGCTGCTGCAAAATTAGCCCTTATCAGAATTATCCCAGTTTGTCATTATCTAAATTTATTACATTTTATTGCAAATTATGGTTTAATTCAAGTCACTCCCTTCCAAAATGCAATTTATTGGTAAATAAAATGAATTATGAATCCAAATTTTCACTGCACCCAGGTTGCAATTGACTAAAAACAAGTTATTTGATTAAAAATCTGCAAAACAGAGCCAAACTACACATCCACTATGCAAAAAGTGACATAATCTGTCAGCGACATCTGATCAAATAAAATGTTATTTACGATCAGTTTGTTCTTGGAATATAACATAATCAGATGATTTTGCCAGGCTGATTCACAATTTTTCATGGATTTTGATTTTGAGGTGTTTCTCACAGGCCTATATTTATAATTCTTTAAATGTTCATACAAAATATCTTCACTATGAAGCCAACACACTGTGTGTGTGTGTGTGTGTGTGTGTGTGTGTGTGTGTGTGTGAGAGAGAGAGAGAGAGAGAGAGAGAGAGAGAGAGAGAGAGAGAGAGAGACTGTCCATCCATCCATATAAATTGATTCCTATTTCTACAAGAAATGAATCAGAGAGAAAGAATATGGTGGGAGGAGCTCTTTTGACAACAGTATTCCCATCCCTCAAAATGGCACTACTCCATTTTCTCTACACATCTTCAACTGACTAAACTAAATCAACCTGAAGTAATCAGACAGTCTGGATTTTAATGCAATGTATTGTAATTCTACACTGAGCCGTGGTGGCACAATGGTTAGAATATAGTACAGTACTGCAGTCTAACTCACTGCTCACTTTGGGAATTCGATTCTGAAAGGCTCAAGGTTCACTCAGCCTTCCA
This sequence comes from Natrix helvetica, assembly GCF_964273705.1. NCBI lineage: Eukaryota > Metazoa > Chordata > Lepidosauria > Squamata > Natricidae > Natrix > Natrix helvetica. Next base: position 55,488,876 of record NC_138558.1, on the reverse strand, counting down.
TCCTTCCGTGGTTGGTAAAATGAGGACCTAGATTGTTGGGGGCAATATGTTGATTCTGTAAACTGTATAGAGAGGGCTGTAAAGTACTGTGAAGCGGTATACAGTATGAGGCTAAGCGTTTTTACTATTGATATTGCTACTTAGCCATCCTCAAATACTGCAACTCTCCAGGTCAATACTTTTAAATCAGTCATGTCTATAACTATTCAATCTGTTATCTAGAGAGAATTGTAGCTTCCCAAAATATATTACCTGGTTAGTCATCCAGTGTTTTCAAATGATAAATTTGAACTTGATTTCTTCTACACAGAAATCATTATCTGTAGAGGTATTCCTCAAGTTACAACCACAATTGAGCCCAGAATTTATGTTGCTAAGTGAGAAATGTAAATGGTCGCTAAATGAACTCTACTGTCAAGATTAGATATCTATTTGGACTTTCCTTGTACTCCATCCATTACCTATTGTATGTGTAGTACAATAAAATTGAACACTTGCTGTCATCTTTTGCCAGCTTTTTAATTAAAAGTCAATATTGAAAATATTTTAGCTGATTATTTTACTTTATTATTTTTATTTCAAATGTGCTGTCTAATCAAGCTACATACTTCTCCAAGGGGAATTATCTTTTCTGTCCTTTTATGGGTGAATTTCTGCTATGAACACAACATAATAAAATTGAGTAGTATCACAGACAAAGCTGGTGTTCTCTGATATGTTCTTTCTGAGCTAGTTGGTGAAATGTCTTTTTTCTTTCCTACCCTTCAACCAGAGATGAAACCTTATTTATTTCACAATTTCCAGAGATGTTTTCTAACTATGTGCAAGTTATTCCCAAGGCCAGATATTTCTAATTCAGAGCAAGTTGTTTAAAAATTATTTCAGCAGCCACTACCATGTTTTCCCGAAAATAAGACCCACCAAACAAGCCTGAGCCTGATATTTTGGGGTGGGCCTAATAGAAGCCCTACCCCAGTGGTGGGTTCCGGATCCCGGTGCAACTGGTACGGTGCAACGGGGTCGAGCGTCCACCACATGCATGTGCGCATGCATACTTACCGCCCGCGATACTCCGCGACTGCTCCGCGATGCTCCAGCTACTTGGCAGAGCATTGCGCAGGCGCCATACACTCCGTGCGCTTGCGCGAAAGCCCCGATCAGCTCAAATACAGGTAAGGAACACAGGTAGGCCCTCCGGAGCATCGGACCGGAATGGTACCTGGTGCTCCCGGCAGGACCAGTACGCTCGGACTGGGGCGTACTGGTCGTATCCCACCACTGCCCTACCCACAAAATATGCCCGGGCAATGGATTTGGCCAGCACGAGAGCCAGTTCCTTGGCGCAGTACAAGTGTGGAGGAAGGGGGGAGAAGACAGGTGATCCGGATGTGCTCTGCGGCTGCCTGTCTCACAGGAGGCTCATGGGAGGCTTGCACAGTGGCACCAGCAGCAGGTAGAGGCAGAGGCATGAGCGATGGGGGAAGGCAGGCGATCCCAACACCCACACATGTGTTTGTTTGGTATGGCCGCAGGCAAGTCAAGAGATGGTGGGACAGAGTGGGCCATGTATTGGGATCACCTCTGCCTCCACCTGGCTCTGCTGTGTACTTTTCACCCAGAGGGTGACGAAGCTTTAGCTGCTTGCAAAGTGGACACTTTGAAACAGAGCTAATGATTCAGTTTCAAACCATCCTCTTTGCAAACTACATGAAGCTTTTGAATCTCTATCATTTCTCCATCCAGGCAAAAAGTATTAGGTCGCCCGGATGGAGAAATGAAGGAGATTCAAAAGCTTCATGTGCTTGCAAATGGGATGGTTTGAAACAGAATGATTAGCTCTGTTTCAACACATCCCATTTGTAAGCAGACAAAGCTTTGCCTCCCTCTGGGTGAAGTGTTTGGGCAACTACCACTGGTCCCACCTCTCCGTCCCACGGTCTGCTTGCCCACTGCCTCATTTGGGGCCAACCTCTCAGCACATCCTGGCCTCCACCTGTCCTGCCGGGAGAGCAGAGTCCCTGAGTGGCGCCGCAGTCAAGAAGTGTCCCGGCAGCAGCTGGGCCAGCAGGCATGGTAGAGGCTGGGGCGTGCTGAGAACTTGGCCCGTTGCAAACAGTGGGATGAACAGAGTCAGGCAGAAGTAGCTGCACTCCTGCCCAGACTCAATGCCTCCTGTACTTAAAAAAAAGACCTCCCTGAAAATAAGCCTTAGTGCTTATTTTCAAGCCCAAAAGTCTTATTTTCGGGAAAACGTGGTATCAAAACTATATAAAATATATGCAAGGGTTAATTGGGTTGTGTTCATGTATATAAGGATATGAGGTTTGAGTAGATATAAAGGAAAAGGAAAGTTTGTCTTCACTTGCTGGCATAAGCAGAAAAGCTACTCTGCTGTCAGCTCTGAAACCTCCGAAGCCCAGGGGACATATAGTTAGAGGAGTGTTTACTTTATTCCAAATTCCTGAACAGTTTATTATTTCTTTGACTGTATGTCTAACCTCATGTTCCAACATAACTGCATATTTAACATTCAGATCTACCCTTTGTAGTTAGGAGAGAAACATCTTGAATTGTTGTATTTGGGTACTATGGAGCATTCATAGCATTGGGTTATGTTTGTATATGCCTCAACAAGCATATAAATGGAATTTAATGGCACTGAGAGTTATACAGTGCAAAGAAAATGTTGAATGTGACTGAAACAGACTGCATATAGGAAAGCAGTAAGGTTTTTTCCCCTTTTTCTAGTTCTTCTGAATAGTAATAGTGCAGATCATAATTTCTGATGAAAACTGGAAAGATTTATGATAAGATCTAACTTATAATAGTGAATAGCTAAGATTTATCAAACGATAGATATTGGCATTTTCTATGCTACCTAATAGCCACAGAATCATTTCTTCTGTGATCATTGTTAGGATCCATAGTAAAACATCCAAATCAAATGTCTACTGCTTAAAGAAACCCACCACTTCCTATTGAAGTGATTTTTACTTTAACTTTCCACCAGAATATGCCTTCTGGTACCTTAAAACCATTATTTTTTGTCCTCCAAGCTGGATAAAATCCTCCCCTCCGTTCCTCCAGCTTCAGCCTGTGTTTACATCTGTTTTTTAAAAAAAACTTACTACATATTAACATTGGTATGATTGTACTGTAACTTCACACAGAATTCTAAATCCTAAGTGGAACCCGCATGTGAAACTGGCTTGTATCGAAAATGTGCCTTTCCAGCAAGTGAATAGTAAGTCTAGAAGTCATCCTGAGATTTTCCAAAGCATTATTTAATCAAGGGACCCTAAAATTCAAACATTTTTACAAATGACTATTGGTGTTGCTTCGTAATGTCATTGATTTGTTCCATTTATACACTAGACCTGAAACCATATTTTAAAGCATCCCAACAATTTTTATATCATATCAGAAGAAAAAATAAGGCTAAAGATACGTTGTTTTTAAAACTGAAATACTGGAGCTATTGTTTATAGGAAGAGGAAAAGTAGTGATGCAAGATGTTTCAGTAATCTATCTACATGGAATGCCTAACAGAGAATCACTGGGAAAGGGACCTCAAAAGTTTTCTAAGCAACCCCCTGCTTAAGACAGGAGACTTACACCATCCAAATCAAATCATTATTTAGTCTATTTTTGAAAACCTCCAGTGATGAAACATACACAACTCTGGGAGGCAAGCTATTGCACTGATTAACTGTTCTCACTGTCAGAAAATTTCTCCTTGCTTCTAGGTTGGATCCCTTTAACAAGGTTTCCCGTTACTTCTTGTCCTGCCCTCTGGTGCTTTGGAGAATAAATCAATCCCCTCTTCCCTGTTACAGTCCCTCAGATACTGGAATTCAGCTATCATGTCATCCCTAATCCTTCTCATTGTTAGGCTAGGCATAGTGTACCTAGCTCTCTCAGCTGTTCATCAAATGAATTAGCTTCCAGACTTCTTCTCTGCAGAATTTCCAGGTTTTATATATTTCATAAATATCTATATAATTTGTACTGTACTAATCGCTAATTTCTTTCAATTTCTCCTTACTTTTGCAGAATTAGGCAATTTTCTGACTTTGATCCTTTGATACAAATACAAGGAAGAGAAGAAACAATACAAATATAATGGAATACAAATACAAATATGCATGTCCCATTAGTCACACATTTGTGAAATGCATTATATATGACTGAAATGTGTTATATGATCGAAATGTATTATATATGATCTAAAATATCTAATTCTCTGCATCATTAAATATACTATTCTTTTATTACCATGTGCCATCAATTTTTTCCTCATTTCAATGCCTCTGAAAATCAGCTATACATGGACTAGAACCCTGATGGCGAACCTATGGCATGCGTGCCACAGGTGGCATGCGGAGCCATTTGTCAGGGCAATGCGAGGCGTTGCCCTTTCAGCTGGCCAGCTGATTTAGGTCCCTTGAGACAAAAACCGCCCTTACGGGCAAACTGGAAGTTCAGGAACGGACTTCTGCTTTGCTCATAGGGCCAGTTTTAGCCCTCCAGCGCCTTCAGGGACTTTCAGGAGGCCTCCCTGAAGGCTCCCGAGGGCTAAAACTGGCCCTACGAGCAACCCAGGACATTCCCGAACTTCCGGTTTGCCCATAGGGTCGTTATTTGCCCTCCGGAGTCTTCAAGGAGGCCTCCTGAAAGTCTCTGAAGCACCGGAGGGCTAAAACTGGCCCTACGAGCAAACCGGAAGTCTGTTCCCAAACTTCCGGTTTGCCCCTGGGGCCGGTTTTTCACACTCCAGAAGCTCCAGGGAAGGCGAGGGAGGCTGTTTTTGCCCTTCCCAGGCTCCTATAAAGCCTCTGGAGCCTGGGGAGGGTGAAAAAAGCATGCCAAAAATGGGGGGGAGCACTGATTGTACATGCATGCACACTGGGGTCGTGCGCAAGCATTATGGGTGTGGCATGTCCACGCACACACACCCTGCGCTCTCCCCGCTTTTGGCACTGGACTAGAACATCGCAATGAAAAAGTTACTTAGGTAGTTTGTTCTCCCATAATAGGTATGTTGCACAGCATGAAGTCTATGGTATCATCAGAAGCCTTATGTGTGCCCTCCAGATACCCCAAAACATTGTTTCCAAACTTGATAGTACTACCTTTCATTTTAATATAAATTGTAAATGAAATGAAATCAGTCTTCTATTTCTCTACCAGTTTTTTTCAGATTATGGTGGTAGCATAACTCTCAAAGGACAAATATGGTTCTTAGTCTGGTTATGGGTCTTTTGAGTTATGACATAGAACAAGCCCTAATTCATAAACATACTGGCACTAGTTAATTGGAGTAAGCATGTCTAGGTATTCAGAAATATTAGAAACTATGAGTAATGTGTGTTTGTTAAAAAGAGAATTGTACAGGATCTACTCAGGACTGAAAAATATAAGGACTGAATTAAATTAAACCGTGCCCTAGGATATTAATTTTATTATTAAGCTCAATTGGAAAATGAAGTATACAAGGTAAAATAATTTTTGTGGTATCCAAGTTCTGTATATTCTTTCTGTGTAATTCTTTTTATTGAGTTCAAACATTACCATAATGCATTCTAAGTTTCTATATACATATATTTGATTCATAAGTCCTCATATATTGCAATATCTGTGCTATGTTAATATTGTTAAGCAAAGATTATACACATTTTAAATTAAACAGTTAAAATTACTTGAGAAAACATTTATTGCTATTACACAGAACAGGGTATATACAATATGTGCTTCCTATAAAATGTGCCTCCAAACTTAAAATTCTGTTTGAATACAGATTTTAGATTTGTTTACTCAATATATTACATATATTTATTTATAGACAGTGAGAGCAGTGAGTGGCATCTTGTGTATATGAGTTCTAAAAATTGCCAACACCAATCAAGTAGGGAAATAACAATCCTATGTATGTTTACTCATATGTCTTGATGAATTCATTGGCATTTATCTAGATAGGTTCAAATAAAATCATCTAAATGACATTGTTTACCTCATAGTATCTCCATAATCTTTGGTATAATCACCTGACCAAAGCATTATTGGTGATATTAAGGAACAAATATTGCAATAGTGACTAATTTCAATGAGCTTCACATAAACTGGATAACACATATATTCTTTTCATGGATATATAATAGATAATATTAACAGTTGCGCATTAAAAAAAACTAGGCATAGAATCAGCCAGAGACAATTCTGAATTTAAGTTCATGTAGTCCACAGGTGTAAATATTGTTTAACTGACTAAAAACAGGGAGCACAGTTCATCCAAGTTAGTTTATACATAACTAGAAAATTGCCAAGGATAACCATAAAAAAGACGCTAGAAGAAAAAAAAAAGAATTGGATTTCATCAGGCAGGTATGAAATCCAGAAATTCTGGAATACAATTCCATAAATTACGGCTTTTGGAGCGGTGTTTAAAAATATTTTAGTCTACAACAGCTTGATGACATCCTTAGCAGCAAGTAGACCATAATCTATGGCTGCACTTTCCAATTCCTTAGGAAATCATTTAGAAAAATTCACTAAAGCAGCTTTGACATTCATCTAGCTGGATGTATATATATATATCACCTGTGTACTTAATAGTTTTTTAATTTTTATCTCACCTATTACTTTATAAATAACTCACGGTAATGAACATACATAATACTCCTTCCTACTATTTTTCCCACAACCACCCCATGAGGCGAGTTAGGTTGAGACAGTGACTGGCCCAAGGTCACCCAGTTGGCTTTCATGCCTAAGGTGAACTCAGCCTCCTATCTTCTAGGCCAGCACCTTAACCACTACACCAAACTGCTCTCTTAAAAAAAACAAAAAAAACATGCTCTGATGCTCCTACAGCCCCAGATGGAGGTGTAGATGCTGAGAAACTATTGTGAAAGCTGATTCTAAAACTGGGAATTTGGTGAGGTGCAAAGCACACATTATCAAAAAACTGACTTCATTTCTAGAGGGACAGAATTCTTCACAGGCAGATTGGCTCTGTCTTGTTACAGCTTCAACTATTATTTTTTATACACTGAATATATTATCTCAATAAAAATTCTACATAGTATGCAATACCCTTTAAATCTAAAATTTAATACTGGCTTTCAAGTGATTAATAAGCTAAAGTGCTATTATATTTCTTCAACAAAAGGAAATCAAAACTCAGAACTTATAAACACACACACACATACACACTATTTTGTCTCCAAAATACAATTTAATCCACTCCTGTTGATGTCCCCAGGAAATTTGTCTTGTCTTCTTCAGCATCTTTCCTCTGAAACCAGGCTTTTGTACTTTTCCCTTGAAGATAAGCATCAAGAAAGTAACAGATTCCAGGTATATCATCTGGAAAGTTGGAAGGAAGTTCTTGTCTTGAGCGAGGAGTAAACATGAAGCCAGGGTGATCCTTTATCAACCTCCAATGAGAATGAAAAGTATTATTACATATTTCAGACATTACCCATAGATCTCACCAGCATAGTTAGGAGAATGGGAGGGATATCATCAGTACATACAAGGTAATAGGGTAAGAATTCAAAAGAATCCCCGGAGAGAGAAGGAAGGTTTCAGATTATTATTACAGTGGTAAGAAATAAGCAGCAAAAGCAAGTGCTTGACATGGCAAGCTACTATACCTGTAGGTAGTGGGGCTAACATTTATTTTCCTAGGGAGACTGCAAGACTCAAACTTGTTGGCAAGTGTTACGTTGTTTCCAAATAGGCAGTAACGTGGCATTTTCACACCAACAACACCAGCAAAAACAGAGCCAGAATGCAGTCCTATACGCATCTTTTATAAGAGAGAAAGAAGAGATATTAAAAATCATAATCACATTTAGCAAAAATGAAAATATTATTGAATTCTATCTATTTCTATATGTCAGAATGAATTGTGAGCTCAGCTTGGAAGCTGTAGTCAATGGATTCTAATGAATGAGATACTGAAATAATTCAAATCTATAATATAAACAAAGATTCAACCACAGCCTATAATGAAGAAACATCAAAATCCCTAGTATCAAACATGTATGTTATCACAATTGCATGTGATAATATAATAATATGCTAAGCATTATATACAAAATAGTCTAAGAGCAAGCATCAGATCTCAAAATCAATTTTGGAAAAAAAGTTTTCCTGTTTTCATAGCCATCTTCTATTCAAAAGTGCCCAATTTTACAAGCTTGGGAAATTTAAAAGCAGGGAAACCAATTATATGATGTCATTCATCTGTCTTGCCACTGAACTGTGAAAACCTCAAGTTAATATAAAATACAATTCACAACAAATAGATTAATGCATTATTAATATGAAACATTGCTCACATGTTAAATTAAATTAAAATGTGTGTGAAAAGTATACACAGTAACATTACATGGGACAGTAATAACAAAAGAGATTTCCTTAGAGTAGATGATCCATTGCAATAACATCAGCCATCTCTCCCATTGACAATAGTGGCTAAATGTCATAACATTAACACCCGAGTGGGAAAAAAAAAAAAGGTTTGAAGTTTGGATTTGTTATACATAAACTAGGGTGCTAAATTTATTTGTATTAATGGCATTATTTTAATATCAAACTAAAAGCTTGTTAAGAAGTATGTTCAGGAAACCCAAATATGAGTCTTCAACTGCAAGTACCATGTTTCCCCAAAAATAAGACAGGGTCTTATTTTCTTTTGACCCTCGAAATAAGGGCTTGGCTCAAGTTCTCCTTGCCTTCATCTGCCCTGTGTGCTGGCCACCGAACAGCTGACTGTGCTGCTCTGGCCTCCTGGGGGGGGGGCTCTTCCTGGTAGCACACACACACACACACAGATCTCTCACACACACCCTCCCTCTCCAAGGCAGCCACATCCCTTCACTAGCTTGCTTTCCAGCTCTATTTTCCACTGCCATGTGCAGGACAAGAAAAGTAGACTGTGTGCCTATGGTAAAAAAAAATACCAGAAAATACCTTCCAACTTCTCAAAAAGAAAAAAAATCTCGCAAGGTTGGAAGTAGTCCCACAAACTACTTTCCTTGCCCTGCATGTGGCAGTGGAAAATAGAGCAGGAAAGTAGGTTAGTAGAGGAATGTGGCTGCCTTAGGAGGGGGGGGATTAGGGATCTCTCTCTCTCTCTCTCTCTCTCTCTCTCTCTCTGTCACACACACACAAACACACACACAAACACACACACACACACCATCCTTTCCTTGGGAGCTCTGCACAGACACAGAGAAGGCTCTGGATAGAGCATTTGGGTGATGTGCATCTGCAGAAAGAACAATTGCCAGGAAAGGGGGTGGGATTTTGCCTCTTATCCTGTTCTGTGCTGAGCTTCAAGAACAGGGTAAGAGGAAGGAAAATCCCCCCCCCCCCAAATTTTCAAGCCGTTTGCAAAAATGCCCCATTCCGAGCTTTTAATGCTGCAATCCTGGAATATGCTGAAGGCTTTGAATGGGCGTTTTTACAATTTCCTGCACATAGCAGCAGCGTCTCCTTGCAGGGCTTCTTCCAATGTCCCAGGTGTATTGATTTCCATGCTTTCCTTTCCTATTCCGTGGACAGAATTGCCTGCTGTGACTGTCACCGTCAGGTAAGGAGGGCATGAGGCATGGGGGTTGTGTTGCTTGACCTCCAGCTTCTTTTTGCAGCCGCAATTGGCTGCAAAAGCAACTGGCGCTTGCTGGAGGCAGAGGCCTGATTGACACCCGCAAATCAGCTGTTTTGTAAATGGAGTGGTCCAGCTGATCCGATTAAGAAGCCAAGAAGCCCTGAGATGACCGGGGAAGGGAAGGGCTGCCTCCTGTTCAGGCTAAACCCACCCCTTCACTAGGGCTTATTTTCGGGGGAGGGCTTATATTTTTGGCCACCCCGAAAATCTGGCATGGCCTTATTTTCAAGGACATGTCTTATTTTCGAAAAAACTTTGTAATTGTTTGCGGGTATGAGGAGGTGCCCATTCAGTTACAGCCTGGACTTTCGCTGGGTCCATCTTGATGCCGTTGTGGGAGATGCGGTAGCCCAAGTAATCAATTTTCTCTTGATGAAATTCACATTTAGACAATTTGGCATAAAGTTCTGCGGCCCGGAGTTTCTTGAGTACTGATCGAACTAAAGTCACATGTTCATCACGTGTTTCCGTGTAGATAAGGATGTCGTCAAGGTAGACCATCACACCCTTGTACAGGTGTTCATATAAAACTTCATTTATTAATTGCATGAAGACAGCTGGCGCCCCCTGTAGGCCAAACAGGAGTACTCTGAAATGAAAACACCCGAGTGGGCAGTTGAAAGCAGTTTCCCATTCATCTCCCTCTTTGATTCTGACTCTGTAGAAGGCCTCTCTTAGGTCCAATTTCATGAAGATCTTCCCTTTACCCAATTGGGCCAACATATCCTTCATCAGAGGAAGGGGGTATACATTTTCCGTGCACACAGAATTAAGATTTTTGTAATTAACACAGAGACGAAAGGAGCCATCTTTCTTTTCTGTAAACAACACAGGGGCGGCCACACATGGCCTAACAGGTTCAATAAACCCCCTTTTCAATTTTTTGTCAATAAACTTCCATAATTCCTCCATCTCGCATGGGGTCATTGAGTAAATCTGGGGTTTTGGAAGTTTTACTCCTGGGAGGATCTCAATGCTGGAACCCGTCGTGCAGTGAGGAGGTAATTTATCAGAGGATTTTTCACTGAAAACGTCCTTTAGGTCACAATATTCCTTTGGGATTTTCTCCTCCCCCTCAATTTTTTCCTGCATCGTGGCCGCTAGGTTAGGTTCAGCATTAGTAATATTGGAAACCCTCCCATTTCCTTCAGGAGGTTTAGCGGATTGGATGCGCAACCACCCTTTCTTCCAGTTGATGTGTGGGTTCCATTTACGCAACCAGGGTAAGCCCAGTATGAGAGGTTGGTCCATTCCCGGTGCCACAATGAAACTTAATGTTTCCTGGTGATCTCCCATCCACATGTCTATAGGTTCAGTCACAAAATGAGCAGCCCTCCCCCCAGCTATAGACCCATCTAGCTGGCAAAAAGCAATGGGGACTTTCAAAGTTCTCAGTTTCAAGCCCATTTTTTCCACTACTTCCGGGCTAACAATGCAACATGTGCATCCCGAGTCTAAAAGGGCCTGCATTTTTGCTTGGGTGCCAGTAGAGGGCACTTTTAAGTTCTACTGGGATGGTCATGGGGCCCGATTGGGAACTTACCAGATGGTCGTCATCGGATTCGGTTTCACTTTCCCCCGATGAGGAGGTCAGTTCTTCTCTTGGGATGGGAGGGAATTGCGCAACAGGTTCCACCCCTTTCATGGTGGTGTCCCTTGTCTTCCCGGGTTGTTTGTCTGGCTTCCTCTCCCCCCCCCCCACGGCAGAGGGCTTTGGGCCAATCTTGGAGTGGCAATTTGCCGCCCGGTGCCCCTCTTTTGTGCAACGGAAGCAGGTGGTAGACTGGGGCTTGCTTGTAGACCAACTTTTTCCTCCTTTCAAGGTTCCTTTAGGGGGGTTGGGAGGGGTGGATTTCTCTTTCTCATTGTCTTCGCAGTACTTATCTCTGGCTACATCGATCTCCACGTCTGCTACCAATTCGTACTAGCGTTGCAAGTTACCGGGGGCGGTGTGTGTGTGTTTACACAGTTTTGGTATATATCTTTGTTTAAGCCATCCATAAAACTGTCATTTAAAGCTTCTTCCGACCAATCCCGCATATAAACGGACAATTCAGGAAACTCTTGTATGTAATCAGCCACTGGGTTCTTCCACTGGGTAAGGGTTTTCATTCTGGTTCTGGCCTTCCGTTCCATGAGCGGGTCATCAAAGCATTTCCCCAGGATGGCCATAAGCTTATTATAGTGTCTCAGCAGGGGGGAGTCATCGTTGTGCAGGGCAACCATCCATGCCGCTGCCTTGTTCTCCAGCGCCATGGTAACCACTCTTACCTTAGCTTCTTCTGTGGGGAGATCCTCTCCGACCTGTTGCATGAAATTCCAAACTTGGACCAGGAAAAATCTTAATTCCTTTGGGTCACCTCCAAATTTCACACCAAGCAGAGGAACATTTGCCATCCAGTGTCTGTGGGGGGCCCTCCTCCTCTTGGAAGGGCTCTCGTGGCTGCTGCTGCTGCTGCTGCTGCTGCTGCTGCTGGCTTCCCCATCCTGATGAGCTCCACTGTCTGCCCCCAGGGCCGCTCTTGGGCAGAACAGGGCTTCTGCAGTTCTCTCCTCTAGGTTTGGGAGATCAGCTTCTCTTTTGGGACCGCTCTCGCATAAACGTCGCCTCTCCCAAGCCTCTTGAAAGAGTTTCATAGCCTGGGACATCATAAGGTTCTCCACGTCAACGTCCTGCCAAGCAGCTGCCAGCCGCAGATATCACCTTGTGGTAACTCCAGCTGGAATTTCCTCAGGGTCATACTTCTGTCCTGCTCCCAATGACCACCTGGACCGGACAGATCGTTCCTCCAAATTCAGATCCGCCATCCGCTCCGTCTCTAAGGGACACGAGGATGCAACCACCCCCATGTCGTCCTCCTGGTCGCTGCCTGGCTAAGACATTCCTTTGAAGGTTTTAGTTTTATTTACACTCCCCTCAGAAGGTGTTAGCTCCGGGATGAGTGCGAAAGTGAGATCTTGCTTAACGTCAAGTCGGCCTCCCTCAGTAACCAAGAAAGAAACCACTTAACTCCATTTTGCAGAATTAAGAGTACTTTTACTGGTTATGAAAAGATAGTAGCTAAGCAAAGCAAGATCTGAGGCAAAAGCATGCAAAATCATACATATCAATATGTGACCAACCCCCTCCCCCTGGTAACCCTCATCCCACTGTCCAATCTGCAAATCCCTTAGGTGCCATGTGAGTTCCATCTTCAAGGAGCATCATCAGGTAGGTATGCGGACGGTTGGCCTTGACCAACACCAAGCGCTAATCTCTAGCATGTGCAGTAACAGTGAGACCAAAACCCCCACCTTACAATCTCTCCTGTACTAAAGCTTCCCCTCCCAAATACCACCACCCCTCCCCATTTCAATGGCAGCCGAAAGCAAACAGCGAAACAGGCTGACACATGGTATCACTTTGGGAGAAGATGGATACTATACAGAAAATAAATGAAGTCATGTTCAAATAGCTCGCTAACCTTGATGGATTCTCCATGTGGTGACATCACTTCATTGGACAGTTCCATCATTTTAAGTGCCATTAGTGCAATCTGAATTGCATGAGTCTCATTTTCTTTATGTAAGCCTCCAGCTACACAATATGCATCTCCAATGGTTTCTACCTAAACATTAAAACGAACAATTTATAAGATGAGAAAATTTATAAAGGAAATCCAAAACAGTTTGAAATGCTTTTGTCAATCATGTTTTCCCCCCCAAACCACCTACTATTACATTCTTTTAGTCAAAATACATACTTCTCTTATGCAATCTATCCACTGGTGAATATTTTTGCATAGCAAAGTCTGATTCATTATTGGTAATTCTTCATTATAATAAAATGTTATGTCAAAATATTTACCTTGAATTCTACTTCTTTGAGGCACTATTAGCAGTCCCAAAACTCTTACTCATAAATAGTGTCATTGAGGTCAATATATTAATTTCAAGGTAAATGTAGTAAAATTGCAGTCTAAAGCATATAATTTCCCATTTTACAGCTAAAGCACCAACTTCTAAGTTATATTATGCTTCCTACTTAATTACACCTACAGTTTAGCTGCCAATAAACATTATATATGTTTTAAACCTGTTATAATTTTGAATCACAATAGTTCTTCATATCCCATTAACTTCTTTTGCAATCATTTCTCTCGGGAAAACAATTCTTTACCTTGTAGATATCCAGTTCTCCACACTGATAATCAAAGCGAGTGTAGAGCTCATTAAGCATGGTGATAACCTGCATGGGTGAACACTGAGAACAGATTGCAGTGAATCCTACAATGTCAGAAAAAAGCATTGTGACATTATTAAATTTCTTGGCCTGTACAACTTGTCCTTGCCATAGCTGCTGAGCAACTTCCTCAGGGAAAATAGAGCACAAAAGATCAACTGTCTTTTTTTTCTCCTCTTCAAGAGCTTGGTGAGCTTGTTCAAGAGTTGCTTTAAGCTTCCCTAATCTTTTCTTCAATCCATCTTGAGCTCTGGCTTGTTCTCCTATTAAAACAACATCCCTAAGTGCATTATGAATTGGAATATCTGAAAGATATAAGCCACGTCCTGTGAAATCTTCCAGTCTATCCACACAAGGAGATCCCAGGAACAAAATGGCATTAGATTCAATAATGTAAATCATTTGTCCTTTAAGATCCATAACCTAAGTCAAGACAGAAAAATGAAGCAATGAGAGAATTCTGAAGCTACTTAACATATACAACGATAACAAAAAATCAACTTATTTACTCTGTGGTGTCTGTGGATACATGTGGATGTGGATACATTCCAGGAAAATTGGTCTGGATTACCCTTCCTCCATAAACAGTTCTGTATTTAATAGATTTTGACTTTATGATGCCTATATTCTATCTTCTTTATCTTCTGATAGTTTATCTTCTGATAAAGTTAGTTATAAATGTGCAAGTTTTTCAAAGTGTCTCTAGACTTGCAATTTTCATCAAGATGAACATCATCTATTAATCTGAAGAACCAACCAATGCCTTTCACAAATGCATGCAAGAACATCTCTTAACTTTTGGAAAATCTATTGTACTGATTAAAAATGAACATGCATAGAGGAAAGATACAGGTTCAAATAGTTAAGATGTTTCTCTTCTTCACAAATTCACAGTGAAGAGAATTGAGTGAGAACCTAAAAAGGTGGGATGGATCATTTACACAAATTAACTGATAGGCTGGGTTCATTCATAATGATAAGTTATAATCTGACTTGTTTTATGGACCATGCCAGTAAAGGCAATGAATCATGCCTGGTGGTTTGCTTATTTATAAGCAAACTGTAGCTCATCCCAATACATACGAGTTCAATCGTAGTCTCATACCTTTAAAAATGGATTTAATGAAGAAATGAAGAAAAAAAGATACATCCAATTCTTACCCCCGTTGACTTTTTAAGAACTTTGTCTCCTCGTCTCACTCTTATAGTAAACTGCATGTTCAGCATAGACATGATCCCGTTAAATGTGCAATTTATTTTAGGAGCTAAAATCTCAAACCACTCATCAAACTGTGGCTTTGCTTGAAACTCTCGTTTGCTTAATAATCTCCTGATCCCATTGCCAACTTGCAAAATATCCATGGCCTTGTCAAACATGCAATGGAAAGGAAAGGTCTTACAGAACATAGAAGTAGGAATGACAAGGGAAGAATGGGGCTTACAAGGCGACAGTGATGGCTTTGTGCTTTTGACGTGCACAGAGTACAACAAATAAGGTTGATCAATAAACTCGGAACTGTCTTTGCAGAAGCTGGGTGGCATTAGCATTATTTCCACCTCCGTGTCATACAAAATGCGAGCTGCTGCTTTAATAATACCAGACAAGATGAGGGTAGTTGGTTTTTTGGGGAAAAAATAGTATACATTTAAAAAATTGGGATCTTTTTCCAAGCACAAAATTGAGACTTCTTCAACTCGGCCCATTTTTTCAGCTTCATGGCAATGAGAGCTCTGCTTCAGGAGAGTACTGAAACTGTTCAAAAAGTCTTTCAGACTTCCCCCAACAACTCCAAGGATTTGTTCTTCTTCTTCATAACATATTTTGAACAGCTCTTCGCCAAGTGATTCTCTTAGAACAGAGACTGGAATTCCTGCCGGCATAAAACATTTTGATTACTGATAATTGTTCTAAATACAGTCTTTAAATCCCTCCAGTCAGTATGCTTTTGATTTTCAATGTACATTCTCCTTTCATTTCCTTTATCTGTTTTCTATTACTGAACACTACAGATAAGTAACTATTTTACATCACTCTCTGAAATCAGTTTTTCTCTCCTGAGACCTTATATGGTTGAAGCAAAGTATTATTTTTCTTCTTCTGCTTGCTTTTTTTTTTTTTTTGATAAAAATCTGGTGACCATTTATTATTGGCTTTTGCAGAAGAAATGTAACCAACTAGCACATGCACAATGGATGTAATTGCTCTACTAAAAATTACTATTGGTGCAAGTGGCAAATGTAAAATGGGTCATAGGTGGATCTTTAACCCTTTTTAAAATGTAATATGCTCCTAGCCATTTGGCCTTCTGAAATGAAAAGGACAGAGATGCAAATAATGAATGAAATGAAAAATCTAAGAATAAGAAAAAAAATAAACTCTCTGATTGCTGCTTTTCTCCTTCTAATCAAGGCAACAGATTCTACAGATTTGGAGTTCTGTCTTTGCAGCTTAACATTTAATTTGAATTTGAGATTATCTGAGATAACGTTTAATTTGATGTTTTCTACAGAGAGACACCATCAGAGGAGATCTGCACTCTAATCTTTTATTAAGAGAGCTGTTTGTATGCACACACAGTATATGTGAATAACAAAAAAAGATCATAAGAAGGGGAGTGTAAATGTCTTACATAGCTAGTATTGTCGACAATTTCATGCCATGGTATCAGAGTATAAGAGACATAAACTTAGCTGTCAATATTGTTGATTATCTGTCTGTTCAGTTGCATGCCTTCCTTTTGAGAGTAAGACATTCAAAAGGCTCTATGTCATTAGTAGTCTTGGTAGAACTCAGGTTATTGGGGATACTAAATAAACTTGTAATGTTAACACTTGCTATTCATAAATATATAATTACCAGCCAAATCTGCATTATCCGTGAGTAGCTTCTCAAAATCCTTTTCCTCACCCTGTCTGTAAAGGAAGAAAAATACAATTTTAAAACTACAATTGTCTACTAAGACAAAATAAAATGTAATTATACATAATTAATAAAATGATAAGTAATGTCTCAGAGTTTAAAGTATAATCCTCATTCTTATTTTGTTTTTCCATTTATCACAAATTAAATGACCACTGTGGTCATGTATCCATATTCACCCATGAAATTCTGATCAAATCTAAATTTGAAAACTGATAGAACATGCAGCCAAATCAGTTTGCTTGCAACTGCAGCACCACAAATAGATCGTAACACTTGTTCTGATTATATCAAATTGACTAGATCAAGAAGCAGCCAAAATGTTAAGAAATGGTACAAGCCAACTGAAGTCTGGCTCTTTGACATTTTCACTAAATACATGTAAACTTTTAAGCCAGGGGTGTCAAACTCAATTTCATTGAGGGCCACATCAGGGTTGTGTTTGACCTCCGGGGGCTGGGGTGAGGATGGCCAGCTCTACGTCACTCGTGTTGGGGGCACCTGTGGTGGCCTGAGCGCTCTGCTAGTGAAAACGGGCTCCCAAGCTCCGTTTGTGGTTGTGATGGCCTCCTGCAATCCTCTGCCAGCAAAAATGGAGCTTGGGAGGGCCACCCGTGACCCTTCTGAGCTCCATTTTCGCTGGCAGAGGCACCACAGGCTGGTCCTTCGCTGTTTCCAGGGCGGCCCTGCGGGCCAGATCTAAGCACCCTGCAGGCCAGATCCAACACCCAGGCCTTGAGTTTGACACCCCTGTTTTAAGCTGTCAGTTTTTATGAGTCAGGATAGCATAGTTTGAAAGGAAAGTCAAAGGGCACAAGCTATTTTCAAAATGAAATATTTCAATACTCTAAAAAGAAGGTACAAGTCAAGATTCAGTCTCTTAACCCCGTCTTGAGGAAAAAGTCAACATTTTGCTATTAAATTATAGCTCAAATTCTTTGCTATTTAGTACAGAAGAGACTGTTTTATAGATCAGCACAGATTGAGTCATCGGGCTGAGCTGCAAAAATCTAGAAGATCACAAGATGGCAACAAAGATAACATTTTATATATATTTTTATTGCCATCTTGTGGCCTTCTCCATACCTGTTGTATTTATTGGATAAATGGGATAGAAACCTTTGCTAACATACAGAAAAGTCACTCAGAAGTCTGTTAGTTCATTTTCTATTTTTTCCCCATTTTTGTAAACGAATATAAAAGAGTATAAAGCATTACATGTAATAATGTTACAGCCTTTGTTTAATAATATACATCACTCTATCAACAGCCTATTAAGCGTTACAGTCCAAAATACCGAGAGAGAGAAATATAGTATAAAGCTGCAATTAACTTTTGCTTTGTAAGTATTAAAACTTAGTCATTATATAATAGGAAATTGAGATTAATGAGGCAGCAATAACTACTAGATAACTATATCATTCTTTTTGAATTTAAATGATGCAGCTACAGATAACTTACCCCATTTCTTTTATGTTATTATTGGCTAGGCTTCTTTGAAATGCAAGATACAACTTTTCATACTGAAATGAGAAAAGGTCATATTAAATCAGATTTCAGTATGTAATACTGGTGTCAGAGAGAACCTGGTCATTTAAGCAGGAGAGAAAAGGCACAAATGTCATTTAGCTCAGGTCCATTCTATATATTTAATAAAAATACATGCTTAAATAGGAAGGTCTCTTTCGAAGGATTTGCACATAATGCATGACCTTTTGTCAACCACAGTTTAGGTAGACCAAGAGTAGTTTCTTTACTTTCTTCAAAGACAGGCACAGTGATATTTACATAAACCAGCAGCAGGATTGAATCCAGGAGCATCTCTCATCCGTGAGTTCTTGTTTAAGATAGAATTCTATCTCATACAAAACAAAATATACGGATTTTTGGATTGCCATTGAATTCTCACTAACATATCTGTCTTGTTTGCATACTACACAATTGTTTCCAAGATTCTTCATCAAAATGATCATATTTGCATACAGATTATAAATTTACAATTTTATTTTAACTTACATTGAAATAATATGCTCACTAGGAATAGCTGTTATTGCACTAACGTTTTTTT
Organism: Natrix helvetica; assembly: GCF_964273705.1. Classification (NCBI taxonomy): domain Eukaryota; kingdom Metazoa; phylum Chordata; class Lepidosauria; order Squamata; family Natricidae; genus Natrix; species Natrix helvetica. Next base: position 55,469,987 of record NC_138558.1, on the reverse strand, counting down.
TAAAGAAAGAGTGCCTTGTATTTCAGAATTATTCCCTATTACCCCTCAGCAATCCAACTCAGAGATTATGGGCTTTAAGCGATTTCTCATTGGCAAATTTCCAAGAGGAATGAAGGGGACTTGTAGGGTATCTAAGCAATTAAACCAGGCCTTTGCACAATGCAAGATATGCAAAGATAGTTATCCAGACTCTAGGTATCCTCAATAGACGGTTGTCCAGAGTCTATTATTTTCGGTCCATCAGAATGGCACACTTGAGTAGTTACTATATTTAACATCTCTTCCCATTTTCATTATTTATTGCACCAAAATTTTAGATATTTAATGGAAGGAAAATAGGTATGAAGGAAGATTATGTTGCCTGAAGAAAAATGTTAGTGTTGATTTTAGTATTTTTTATTTCCTCATTCGATTCCACAATTTCTATTTTTTAAAACTCAAATAAAGTAATAAATACAGACATTTATTGGTATTTTCAACTTGGTTTAATTCTATTTCAGCTATACTTATTTCTCCACATGATTCTTAGAACAATCTCTGATTGATGTCAATGAACACATATAATCAGATCTGGGGCGTGATAGTTGAAAAAAATATTTCCAAGTAGAAAATGGGTGACATAAGCTGATTTTCAGCTAGTAGAAAGAAAGGCTAACTTTTAAATATATCTGGATCTATCTAAGAAAACCTACACAACTAGGTGCAATTTAGTCCTATATATCATATAATCAATTCACTAGCATACTGGAATATTTGTCAGTCAATTTATATATAAAGTTCTGCAGGTATAACAGAAAACATCTTCATGTCGGAGTCAACATCCCACCATCCATATACATACTAGGTTCCTACTCTACTTTAATAATGTAGTACGAAAATATTGAAAAGGACTTTAGAAATGGCAGACTATGCATTTTACATGCTTAAGGTCACATATCTTATGTTCCATTAGATCAGCGGTTCTCAACCTGTGGGTTGGGACCCCTTTGGGGGTCGAACGACCCTTTCACAGGGGTCGCCTAAGACCATCGGAAAACACATATTTTTGAAAAAATACGGAAAACAGAAAATAATTTTATGGTTGGGTGTCACCACAACATGAGAAACTGTATTAAAGGGTCGTGGCATTAGGAAGGTTGAGACCCATTGCACTAGATGATCCCAGACAATGTGATTCAAAAACATTTCTGCTTTAAAGATCTATAATAATTGCTGACAGGAACAGGAAATTAAGACTTGATCCAGATGTTTTAGATAATAATTCCTATATTTTCTGACTTTCCTGACTGAAATTTCTGGCACTTAAAAACAAAATGATCATGCGGCAACAAGAAACTTGATTAATCTAGACTAAAGCAAAAGCACTATTAGATTGATGGAATAATAAGAAAAAAACTGCTTTTCTCTCTAAAAAGTACTCTGAAACATTTTTTCTTCTCAATGCATATAATATTTATGTAATATGGATATTATTTACTAAGCAAAATGTTTTTCAAAATATTGTTAAAAATAGATTCGAGAGGTAAATTTAGCTGGGAAAAAGAAAAAAAAATGCATTTTGCTAAAGCAACCCCCCCACCTCATTAGTATACATTGATGCCTCCATCATTACTATAAAGGCAAAGTCAGAACTCTAGGAACCAATTTCTATTGCTATAAAAAGAGTGAAACATATATAAGAAAATAGGTCCATTTAAATTTTGCTGTAATGACAGAACTAATTCTGTACTCTGAGTTTTGCTAGGATGCTAGCCAGTGTCAAACTTGTTAAGTAACTGATAAATCAAAGTATTATATTTGGGGTACCTGTATCAACATGTCTCCAATAACCTAGAATGCTTATTTTTTTTAAAAAAAACATTGACAGGATTTTCCAATTGATATTCCAAACAACTTACTTCTGGAGAGATGAGCTTGTAAATACTCTCAGCCAAAGTATGCAGAAATACTCTGTTCCTGCTGATTTTCCTTTGTGGAAGGTTTCCCTGAGGGACTTTCTCTCTGCAGATGGGCAAAGGAGCCTTAGAACTGTTGGGCACTTCAGCACACTCTTCCTCATTTTCATCTGGAATGCAACTTTGGTTGAGCAAGGAGAAAGGACATTCACCAGTGATCTTCAGCTCTTTAAGTTTTGTGCAGAACATACTGTACAGATCACTGTTATAAAATTTTGTGTATATCTTTATTTTGTGCTTAACATGCCACCTCCATTAACCAACAACAGAAGGAAAAGGTAACAGTAGGAATTCCTTTGGCAAATTACTTATGACTGTAAAATCAACTTCCAAAACAACTTTATTAGCCTGCAACAAAAGAAGGGAAAAAGTGAAAGGAGACAAATAGCATTATATTATACTTTGCATTATATTAAAGAACCAGCATAATATGTTCTCAATTTTTGATATCTATTTTTTGGACATCTTATTAAATTACACAGTAATTGACATAATAACCTGCAGGCACATGAATTCTTACATTGGTGCAAAAGAAAAAGATATGAAAACCTAGTTTTCACTGGGTTGCCAAGAAACAGAGAGATATTTCTGGAACAATGAAGCAGAATCAAACAAGTTGAATCAATTTGGGAAACAATATGGGAAAAAGAGTTCTAAGAAAGTCAATTGTATAACACTTGGTTTTATATATCATATCTCAAATGAGCAGACTCTGCTTTTATTGCTACCTAAGGCAAAAAATTTTAACTGATTATGGACTGGATGCAGGTTGGGAACAAAATTTACATGATAAAACATGATGGTCTGTGGGAAGCTATCTGCCTTGCCTACAACAATCTTCATATTGACTGCTGAAATATTATTTATATTTTCTTGGTGCTTTCCATTTAAATTATAAAGATAAACTTCTTTAGCTGGTATCATCGTATCCTGTTTGTAAAAGGCAGCATTTGCCTCCACATAATTAACCTGGGTTAGATAATTGGGGCAAAATCCAAATGGACAATTTACAAATCTGTGTCATATCATAAAATATACATCTAGTCTACAAACAGTTCACCTGGCTAATTCACTAATTTGGGTCAACTACAATATATAATAGAACCCATTTCTGAATTCAGGATGAAGGACAGATATGCTGTCAACTGAATTAGATTGGAATTCTATAGTGACTTCCCAAGATCCATATATGAACTTTTATTTTTCTTGTCCTCAAAAACAATCTGATTATTTGCCTCCAGCACTCTCTCAGAGGAAAAGCTATGATAAAGAAATAGAACTAAAATATATTGCTATGAGCTAGTGTGAAGTTTGTTGCTATGGAAAGGAAAAAACCACCCAGTCATACATACATACGTACGTACGTACATATATACATCCCCAACTTTTATCAATCGGGAATTAACCTCTGTCATAGCAATGAAATAAACTTGTACTTTGAGGGGGAAGAATAGATGGCTCAGAAAATTGATGATAATGGCCAAAGGCATGTGGAAGTTTCCTTACAGACAACTGAAGCATACTAGACAGAAAATTATTTTTGCCCAGCTCTGCTTCCAAATGTCATTACTGTGGTTCCATCAGCATTTTAAAATGATTAGTTTATATGCATCTCTGCAGTTTAGTAAGAGATTTTGTAGTACTACAGGGCAGTTGACTAGGGCACCACCCGTACAACTGCATGATGCTGCAATCTGTTGTGTTGAAAAATAATGAACCAGACTTCAAAATAATGTGCAATAACAGAAAACATGTAAAATTAATTGTAACTTTGTTGACATGTATCTGAACAATTAAGTATTCTATTCACATAGGTAGAAATGTCAACTTAATTAAATATATATATAAACAGATTGCAGTTTGGGAAATTAGACATTAAAGCCTAGAGATGTTGAAACTCAAGCCTTAGCAACTCAATGAGTAAGCAGCTACTAAGAAATTGAGGAACATTCACTGTTTAAAAGAGGGATGTCCCTCAATTTTACTTAAAATACCTGTTTAGAAGTCAAGGCTTTAGAAGTCATGGCTTCATAAAAGTTAGTATTATTACAGAAGGTTTTGGCATTTAGTCTCTTTCCAATTGGATCTTCCTGTAAACATAGTGATTTATTTGATCCCTTAATACTTTGACGTTTCAAGTCCAATTTATTGGAATTAAATACAAAGTCATTAGGAATGTATCAAACTGACTACAAAATAATATTCTAAAGCAGCATAATATTTTAATTAAAACACAAAATGCAATACAATATTTGATATTTAAAAGAGATGTTAATATGCTCTCCTTTAATACCTGCATTTTATTATATAATATACTTAAAAGTATACATAGTACTATTACTTTATTAACAATGGGAAACATATTTATTTTAATATTAACATTTTAAAGCATGAATTTTTATAGAAAGCAGGGTTCTTGACTGAATTTTTTTTTTAAAAAGCAGAGGGCAACTATAAATGGAGCTTTGATTACATGTTTCAAAACCCTCATTTTTAGTTCAAACCTTAAGAACAGTAACACAGGGAAAGGAAATCATAATAAAACCACTGGGTTACTAGAAGACAGATCATAAGACAACACGGATAAATAATTAGCATTTCTCTTCTAGGAGCCATAGCTCAAATCTATTTATTAGCCATAACTATTTTTAATTAAAAATGAAATGGGTCCTATCATAAATTAACCATATTAGGTATACTTTGGCACATAGCTAGTTTAGGAGCAGTTTGTTACCATTAAATGTTACACTTAGTCACAAAATCAATAGCCAAAGTTGAAATTTGTAACAGAAAAACAAACAAAACTTGGGTGCAAGGTGCAATTCCAAATTAAAGCAGTCATTTTAATGCATTTCAGTGCCATTGTTTCACACAGACTGTTTACTAATATCAGCTACAGCAAGTAGAAACAAAACCTTGCAGGATGCCAAATTAGCTTCTTAATTTTGTTCTAAGTTTTTATGTTATATTTAAAACCTTATATACAATATAAATATTTAGCCTCGGTAAATCATTTATTTACATTCTTGCAGCATATTTGTCAGTTCCACCATTGTATTCCGGTATTCTGCCATTGTGCTGGGGGGAAGGGAGTTTGGCATGCTTGGGATTTTTATTTATTTATTTATTTATTTCTTAGATTTTTAGACCGCCCCTCTCCCAAAAAGGGACTCGGGGCGGTGTACAGTCAATACAATAAAACCAGTCATAAAATTAAATACATTTAAGCTACATTTAAGATACATTTGGAGGGGAGATAGGCTGTACTAAGAAATAAATAATTCTAATCCTAAAAACATCACAATTAAAACCCCAAACCCTAAAATAAAATAAATCCCTGGGAGGTAAAACTAAGAAAGTGCCAGGCCAGCTGATTGAAACAGGTGAGTCTTTAACTTTTGCCGGAAGGAACGGAGGTCGGTGGTAGTTCGAATGTCTGGGGGGAGGTCATTCCAGAGGGTTGGGCCCATCACAGAGAAGGATCTACTCCTAGGTGTCGCCCGCTGGCATTGCCTAGCAGACGGCACCAGGAGGAGCCCCTCCCTGTGTGAGCGGATAGGTCACAGGGACGTATGTGGAAGGATGCGATCCTGCAGATAACTAGGTCCTCTGCCATGGAGCGCTTTAAAGATGGTGATCAATACCTTGAAACGCACCCGAAAGGCCACTTCTGCTGCACACTTAGGAATTAGGGAGGGGGACTAGGTCCTCTGCCATGGAGCGCTTTAAAGATGGTGATCAATACCTTGAAACGCACCCGAAAGGCCTCTTCTGCTGCACACTTAGGAATTAGGGAGGGGGACTATCTTTGGAGATGGGACAGACTCCTTCCCAGTCAATTTTTGCCAGGGTCCAAGCCATCTTGCCCCTAGTGTGAACTGTTATCTGCCTAGCACTTCATCAAAGCCACTAGGCTCCTTAAACATTTTCATAGCCAATATCCGAATAAAACTAACTAAGTTATTTTTACCTCTTTTCTCTCTTCATTTATTATTTTTTGTTCTGTAGGACTAACCTCACTGTTCAGGGGGGCAGTATATTAGGTCCACCATTGTATTTGGCTGTTCTGCCATTGTGCTGGATTTCTACATGTTTAAAGTTCATCTGTGAATTGATATATTTTAAATATGGACGAGTTAAACCGAGAGGCTAATAATTCAGTATATATGAACAGTCAATGCTACTTTTCTAAGTTTCAATTTATGTCATTTTTACAAATATAACTATTTGTTTTTCATCATTTCCATTCTCATATGTTCCTCTTTATTATTTTTATACATATAAACATATAAAAGAATTGTGTTATATGGGCTTCCTGTTGACTTTAAAGAGTTATATGGGCTTCCTGTTGACTTTAAAACAAAATTATTCCAAACTATATTTACTTTCTTTCGAGAAGGACTTAGCTGGAAGGGTCTTCTTTGGTGTCAGCACAGCAGGGCCTATTTTCATTCAGACTGGCCAGGCCACAAGAGACTTTCCAGTGGTACCAGCACACAAAAAAAGTAATAGAAAAATGGCCCTGGCTGGTAGTAGTAGTGCAGAATGAGGTGGTCAGGTAGACAGTGGGTAGACAGGCAGCCAAAAAGCAGTCATAAAGGTTGGCCGATGTGAAACCAAATTTGCTTCACATGATTGCAGAAGTGCAACAACTAGAACTTTGAGGACTAGTCATAAGTCACTTAATTCAGTACCTTTGTAATTTCAAACAGTGACTGAATGAATGGATGTTTAAAAGGACTACCTGTATTATCTAAAATTCAAGAATGATTAATGTGCAGTCAGGATGAATTGTTCCACATGAGGTTATTTGGGGATACAAAACATGTCTTTCTCACTTTGCTTATATATATTTTCCATGAAAAATGTGAAACGCTCTTATTTACATACATCCATGCATACATGAATTCTGTGTACAGGTAGTCCTCAACTTACCACCACAATTAAGCCTAAAACGTCAATTGCTAAGCAAGCTGGTTAAATGTTTCTTGCCATAGTTGGTAAATGAATCACTGCAGTTAAAATAATAATGGTTTTTAAGCGAATCTGGCTCCCCCCTTTTGCTTGTCAGAAGGTAACAAAAGTTGATCACATGGTCTGGGACACTTCAACTGTCATTAATACATGCCAGGTGCCAAAGGTCCGAACTTTTATTACATGATGGTGGGGATACTGCAACAGTTGTAAGTGTGAAAAACAGTTGTATGTCACTTTTTTCAGTGATATTATAACTTAGAACAGTCACTAAACAAAAGGTTGTACAGAAAAGAACAGTTGTAAGTTGAAGACTACCTGTATATAATTCTATTTATTTTTACCATACTGATTTTTTACATTAATATGTTATAGAAGAGGAGTTAAGATATTTGTTATTAGTCATCTACAGTATTTGCAATGCATTCTTTAGAGAATGTATACAAGGCCACATCTCATCCAACTTCCCATTATTTTAAAAGTGTATTAATGACAGGGAATTAGCCTTATGAAAAATTAATTTCACTAAGACTGACTTCCAAGCTAACTGCCTTGGAATGTTGCGAGGTTTGACAGTTCTGTGATTTAAGATAATGCCCTCCAAGGAATTCTGAATAATAAAAGTTAACTGCTTTGTTACTGTTTAAGGAGTAAGAATTTGTGATTATATCAAATGGTATTACAGTGTATGAAATAGGGAGAAAGATAAATGGAAAAAAGAAAATGTTCCTCCTGGCTTTAAATACCAATGAAAGAAATTATGGTACAGCAGAAACAAGGAATACTTTGTGCATATATTTTCCACTGCAGTGGAATTCAGACAATTCAAAGAAAGGTCTCCTTTGTCTGATTATACTGATTTCAGATAATGATCCCATTGGATGATCAGATGTCTCATCTTTCTGTCCCGTATCCAATTCTGTAATCTCCTGTCTGACCCGACTGACAAAATGAAATGAGACACAATCTTAGCACCATAATCAAAGTACGGCACAGAGATGACCACAAATTAATGCAGTGAAGACTTAGATGTCCATAAATTCAGTAATACTGATAAAACTCTGGAGTTAGTTACTTTATTCATCCAGTGAAAAATACTGCTGCATCTCTAAATAAGAATATCAAATTTGGACATTGTAAAATAAAATTTCAGTAATCTTTCAGCTCAGTGATATATTTATTAACAATATTATCCATTCTTGTTCTCCAGTGTCATTTAATTGAACTTGTTACTCCTTTAAAATTTTATGAAAGGCTCCTTATTATAAACTTATAGTTTGACATATTGTTCTGGTGTTACAAAGCAAGTCTATTTCATCAAGATGAAAGGTATTATTTTCTCTACTAGCCTTGCAATGCCTGTCAAAAGGTAGTTTGAATAACATGCATATAATAATTGACAAGGTAGCAAATCATAAGGCAATATAATAAAGTTGCAAAGATTCTTATGGTATATTAAAATGTTGGAAGCATTGTAGCACATGCTTTTGTATTATCAATTTTAAATGCATTTAGTAGAGAAAACTTGTAGTTATGTCACAATAAATTTACCAACTCTTCAGTTGCATCTCAATTCCAACCAATAATGAAATTTTAAACAAGTAAAAATGGTTAAAAATCAGAAACAAATACATAATGCTTAGCTTTCATCTTCCCTTCCCCCAATAAATTGAATTAAAAATTCAAACAGCAAACAGAAACCCTTGCTACACATAAACATCTAGGCAAAATATTGCACTCTGGTGTCAAACCAAATGTTTCAATGTTTGGTTGACATCAAAACAAATCATGTCAACCAAAATGTTTCCAACTAATACATGGCTTACAAAGGCCTTTCAGAGGACAACATCCTATTATAATAAATTCATAATGAACCTACTAGGCATAGCAAATTGTAATCAATTATTTTCTAAGCTTATGGAAAACAATATAATTATGACTCTATAAAATCATTTATAAACAAATGAAATCAAGCTATAGTAGAAAACAAATCGCTTTTTGTAAAATCCAACTATTTTTGCAGTTATTCATTCCACCAATCAAAGCTTGAAATAAAACACTGTTTTTTAAGAACTGACAAATCAAAGATTAATTTTGTACATCAAGAAAAAATATCTAATATTCTACTAAAAATAGTTCTCGGTGACTAATAAAATGATAGACAAAGTTTTAGAACATAAGTAAAATGTAAAAAGTATATTAAGATATGAGAAAGCAAAAAAAAAAAACAATCTTTAAAATATTTTAAAGTACCTAACCTGTTTTGTTTACTTAGATACATCTTGTGCTGCAATATATTTGGAGCCAAAATATCTAGAAATAGGTGTTTCTATGGCTGCAAGCTATTGTTTCCACTATTCATTAAAATGAATGTACACATAAATGATAAATCAACTAAAAATAGCGCAGCCTCAGTTGGTCTTTTCTTGTAATGGTTGTTTGATGAACAAAATTCCAAACACGAAACTTTTCACAAAAGAAAAGATACTGATAGCCTTCAAAGCTTTGGAATTTCCTTTTGCTTGAAGACAGGTGCCTGATAGAATACCCATATTTTCCCCGAGAGAAAGATTTTTTTTCTGGGAAATTGATTTCCTTTTCATTTCACAATACTATGTGATTGGTTTTCATTTTTTTTATCTTGTTAAAATGCCTGATTAAATGACATTCATATATTGCAGATTTTAATTGTTAATACGCATTTATTTACCTATTCTACATATAAAAAGGCAGTGTAGGGAAATGGACCCAATTCTTATCCAGCATTCAGCTCAGCAGATGATCTGGCTGGTCAGTACCCTGCAGTCTAATCCACCCGTTTATTACAAGAATAAAGGACAAGGCAAATCTTGTAAATCCTCCTAAATTCAGAGGCAGGCTAGGATAAAAAAGCAATCAGTCAATAAGTGAACTAAAGCATTTAGTGCTACATGGGAATCAGTCTTTGGAGTTGGGCAACAAAGTCTTCATCGGGGGGGGGGGGAGCCACAGTTCAGGGCTCACTGGAAAACCCTCAAACTTCAAGGAACGCCAGAGAGGGTTGCGGGCTGCAGCCTCGGCGGTAACCTTCCCACCAAGTTAGAAGGGGCTCTGGCTCGCCTGTTCCCACGAACTTGCCTGCCCCGCTGCCGGTTCCTGGAAGCCCTGACCTCGAGGCCTCGTTCCCGGCCGTTTCCCTTCGGCTGCGCAATCCGTGGGAAAATAAGAGGCGCGCTCGAAGGGGAGGCGGGGCACGTGGGGGGGGGGGATTTTGCGGCGGTGGGATCGAGAGCGGCTGGCGGAATGGGCGACCGGATGCGGCGAAGGGAAACCGCGGCAACTCCTTCCAAGAAAGGGGGTGGCGGGGGAGGGGGCTCTAGCTACGCCGCCACCTGTAACTGCAACTCGAACAAGCCATCGCTGCTACTTCGTGTAGCACTCTCAGCTGGGATGGAAGGGCATCCCCCCTCCCCGCCCCCCCCAAAAAGACGTGTAAGAAAACGTCGGTGGGATTTACAGAGGCAAATGAAGAACATTCCCACAACCTCCTTCCATCCCCTCCTCCCTTTCACAGCCACCTGCCCCGGGTGGATGATGCCCGGGGGAAGGTATTCCAGGGAAGCCAACCCTTAAACTAGAAACGAGGAAGGAGGTGGGAGGCGACGCCAGCAGTGGAAACGAAAAGGCGCCACTGATGAGCCAAGCGAGGCTGCAAAGAGCGAACAAAGATAGGACGGCAGCTTCCGCGCGAGCAGTTTTATCCCTCCGCCCCCCCACCCCATGGCACCTCGCGTGCGGTCCAGAAACCCTTCCCGGCTACGCTTGCGCTTTTCTTCTCTAGAAACTAGGCTGGCGAGCGCAGTCACCTGTAAATATCGCCTCGGGGGCAGAGAGAGTCATTCCAGACGAAGGGGCAGTTTTTAGCGGTGGGGCTGGGCGCTCCACGCTTCGTCTACTCCCTACCGCCGCCGCGGCCGCCCAGCCGTGGTCTTCGAAGGGCGGCGAGGGGAAGAAGTCGCCGTCGCGCTCCCCAGCCGGTCAGCCTTTCCCCAGTCAATTCATGTTCAAAACGTGCCTTTGGACAGCTGGCTTCAGCCGCTCCTTCTGGCTCCTCCACAGCGGCTGTCTGCGAGCGAGGAGGCGACGTGTGTGTGTGTGTGTGTGTGTGTGTGTGTGTGTCCAATCAGCAAGCGCCTAAACTAGCACTCAAGCGGCGGAAGGGAGAGCGGGTGCGGGAAAAGCCTTACAAAAGAGAGGAGGAGGAGAAAGTCTTGGATTCGCCAGTATAAGCGAGTCCCCGCAGGATCCCCGTTAGACCCTTCGAGCGGTAGCCAGACGGAGTGAAAGTCTTTATGATGAAAGGCATAAGCATCATGTGAACTATTGCACTCTCAAGTAAAACGTAGATGTGTTTTGTGTCTTCCACAGCGCTCCCTGTGTATCACAACATCAGAATTACGGGAAAGGAAATCCTAATGTCTTTGGCCTTAAGTCTGTTTCCTAGAGCCTCTTTTCTCCAGGCCAGGCTTAGTTTAGTCACAGTTTGCTGGGGAGCCAGATATTTTTATTTTTAATGTTGCCTTTTTATATTTGTGTTGTATTTGTGCTGATAAAACAAAGGGAGACTAGTATAGATCCATTTCGAGCTATTTAGCTCTCATCAGCTAGCCATACCCTTACTGGGATTCGAACCTGGGCTGTATTATACACTAGGCAAGAGTTTTAGCCACTATGCCACAGGTTGTAACACAAACACATACTTATTTCCCTGGCTCAGCTGATAAAGGAGGAGAAGCCTGTGGCATAGTGGCTAAAACTCTTGCCTAGTGTATAATACAGCCCAGGTTCGAATCCCAGTAAGGGTATGGCTAGCTGATGAGAGCTAAATAGCTCGAAATGGATCTATACTAGTCTCCCTTTATTTTATCAGCACAAATACAACACACACACACACACACACACACACACACACACACATATATATATATATATATATTTATGTTACAACCCCTGGTATGACTAAATTTATTTTATTTATTTTATTTATTTATCAGTACAATTACAACATATGTGTGTGTGTGTGTGTGTGTGTTTTCGTAGATTTTCATGGGTGTAGGTATGCTGGTTTTGTTGTATTCGGGTCTTTTCCCGTGTAAGGTTGAGATTGTCTTTGCAACGTTTCGGCAGGATCTCACCTGCCATCTTCAAGCGTGGGCTCAAAATGTGGGCTTAAAATGGGCAGCTCCGTTCCCATTTTAAGCCCACATTTTGAGCCCACGCTTGAAGATGGCAGGTGAGATCCTGCCGAAACGTTGCAAAGACAATCTCAACCTTACACGGGAAAAGACCCGAATACAACAAAACCAGCATACCTACACCCGTGAAAATCTACGAAAACAAATATATATATAGGATGCTTAGTATTTAGTCCTAAATAGCATGTCAGAAACACTAGTAGGATGGTATAAAATTTAAGAAACACCACAAAACTTAAATATTAAAACTTTACAAAAAGTTTTTTGTGTATCATTTTGAATATGGTACTGTTGAAAGAAATGTCCTTCTGGGTTCGGCTCCAAGTGGGGGAAAAGACACTGGAGACATGGAGGTTGCTCGGAAAGATGGTTTAATGGGGGACAGGACCACATGGCTTGAGTCCTGAACAGAAAAGGTGTTCACACGCTTCAATGTTGGTGGAGAAAAGAGAAGGAAGGGCTGAGTCCCTGGTTTTATGCCCTCTCTGGCCTTTGATCTTAAGCTTGTATAATGATTGGTTGTCAGACTCCCATGGGGCCATGCAGGGGCAACTTCTAGGCTGCATTTTGAATCCAGGTTTCCTTGAGTTCTCAGATGCCATGTGGGGAGTTGGGTAAAGGGCCATTATTATCATGCCTTAATCCCATCCCCCTGGAGCTGAAGGGGAGAACTCTTTATTATGTAAAGGGACCGGCTTGGCCTTCTTAATGGCCCATTGACAAAGGGGGTGGAGGCGGGAAGCTACAGGGAGCTATTCTTAATTGAAAACACGTTTCTTCCTTTTCACATCCAGGGAAATATAATATTCTGCCTTTTCAATATTTCCTAGGATATTTCATTTTTCTGGGAGAGGGCTGGGTGATAACTTTACACAGTACAAAGCTATATATAAAATTGTTATATAGAAATAATTTTCAAATTGACTTGTTGGAAGAAATGTCCTTCTGGGTTCAGTTCCTAGTGGGGAAAACGACACTGGAAACATGGAGGCTGCTTGGAAAGATGGTTTAATGATAGACAGGATCACATGGCTTGAGCTCCTGAACAAAAAAGGAGGGGTTGTAGGAAGTTAAAACCCATTCCTCTCCTAGAAGAATGAAATATCCAAGGAAATATTGAAAAGGCAGAATATTATATTTCCCTGGATGTGAAAAGAGAGAAACATGTTTTAAAGACAGAGTAGCTCCCTGCAGCTTTACATAATAAAGAATTCTCCCCTTCAGCTCCAGGGTGATGGGATTAAGGCATGATAGTATTAGCCCTTTAGCCCACTCACCACATGGCACCTGGAAACTCAAACTTGGCCCCATAGGAGTCTGACAACCAATCAGAATACATTTCTTCCACAGGAACAGGAAACAGAGAGGTGGGGCCGAATAGATTATAAAAAACCCCAGCAAGCTCCTCCTTCGCTCTCTCTCTTCTTCACCCAACATTGAAGCATGTGATCCTCCTTTTCTGTTCAGGTCTCAAGATAGGTGGTCCTGTCCACCTCCTTTTTTTTTCAAAACATGTGAGTGGAACACACATGTTCTTGACAAAAGATAAAAATTGGTCATATCAGGGAAACTTAATTTTTCTGATGGAAATGCATTGAAAGAGACAACAGAAGGATCCCTTCAGTGGCTCCCAGAGAGCTTTCAACCATGAAGGTCTAGCAACCAGGGCACAATTTCTGGAAAGAAATTTACAATATCCAATTTACCATGCCAATTATTTTCAGATGTTTGATATCACTTTCTGTGAGCTTCCAGACAGGTTACAAGCAAGCAGAAATCCCAAAATTCTTCACAGCCATGCTTTTCCTTTAAGTTACAGGCTGCATATTTCAAAGGGATGGTTCTTGAACCTGTCCTAGCTCTTATTTTAGTGAGGCCAAATTGAGTTTAGCTAGTGTGCAATACAAGCTATTTAGTGTTTTTTTTTAAATTACACACAATGAGCCCAGGGACTCCTATCAGAGATCACCAGTGCAACATGTCCTGCTTTACTGAGCAGCATCATTTTTTTTGAGTCACAGTCAGGGTTTGAGTTTTGAAGATCCTTTCTGCTACTCTTCAAGTGGGGGAATTGCCTGAGGGGAATTGACCCTCCCCCATGGGATTTAAAGGGAGATATCACTGCTTAGGCTTTTGTGCAAGGGCAAAAATCAACCTAGGAAAAGCTTTGTGTGGAGTTAAGTCAAGGAGGTAGGTTCAATCTAATTCTGAATGCCCCCCCTCTCTCTCTTTTGTGTGTGTGTGTGTGTGTGTGTGTGTGTGTGTGTGTGTGTGTAGCTGCTTCTACAATACAGAAAATACAGATATTTTGGATAAATTTCCCTCCCACCAGCCATAAATCTAAGGTGTTCAGATCTTGCTGTGCCAGCCACCCTCAAATACAATTCTTATATGAATACATTAAACTGATTACAATATAAACAAGACAGGAAAGAAAACGTTACAATGATTTTTTTGTGAAGGAGGCAAAGAAAGAAAACTTTACAATCAATTTTCACCCTCCCCCGTAGTCTTTACTGCTGTCTTCTGGGAATTGGAGTCTTTTGGTCTTTACTTCTTCATCTCCTTCAGGGTTCTTTCATGTCTGCTAGGGTGGCTTGCTTGGTTTGGTGGTAAGGCTGGTGAGTTAGGCTTCACTCTGGTTGCTGGACATTCAGTGGAGGACTAGATCCAAACCCAAGTCCTGGCTCAAATGGATGGAGGGTCTCCTCTAGAAGCATCTGGATCCATGTGCTCATACCCGTCAGCGGGTATGCGCACCTCCTCTTTTCCTCTCTCTACGCACAATGGGCATTTGCTTTTTTTCTCTCACAGGACAAAAACAGCAACAACAACAAAAATTCATTCACTTTTCCATCCATTTTCACACACACAAGTCACACACATGCAGGCATACACACATTTCCCACGCTTTAAAATTAAATTTTTTTACAGAATTAAAATTTAGAGGTACTCACCTTCTTTCCAGGCAGCCTTTGAGTTCAAACTCAAAACCCCTTTACAACCTAGATCCAAATGGCTAAGGCCAAGATAAAGTCCACCCACAGACTCAATGGGGTCTGTGCCAGCATGGGAGGCTTACCTGGGCATATCCACTGGTTAGGCTAGCTTGGAGTCCCATCTGGGGGGGGTGCCAATTGTTGGAAGAAATGTCCTTCTGGGTTCGGCTCCAAGTGGGAAAAAGACACTGGAGACATGGAGGCTGCTTGGAAAGATGGTTTTAATGGTGGACAGGACCACATGGTTTGAGTCCTGAACAGAAAAGGTGATCACATGCTTCAATGTTGATGGAGAAGAGAAGAGAAGGGAAGGGAAGAGAAGAGAAGAGAGGAGCTTGCAGGGCTTTTTATAATCTGTTCGGCCCCACCTATCTGTTTCCTGTTCCTGTGTAAGAAATGTATTCTGATTGGTTGCCAGACTCCCATGGGCCCGTGCAAGGGCAACCCTCTAGGCTGAGTTTTGAATCCAGGTTTGGTTGAGTTCTCAGATGCCATGTGGTCAGTTGAGTAAAGGCTTATATTATCATGCCTTAATCCCATCCCCCTGTAGCTGATGGGGAGAACTCTTTATTATGTAAAGTGGACTAGCTTGGCCTTCTTAATGGCCCATTGACAAAGTGGGGATGGGCAGGAAGCTGCAGGAATTTACTTTGTGTTTAAAATGTGTTTCTCCCTTTTTCACATCCAGGAAAATATAATATTCTGCCTTTTTAATATTTCCTAGGATATATTGAAATAAAATTCACAATTATTGTACTAAGGAAACCAAACTGAAACACACTAAACTGAGCATATTTCTCATCTCCCTATGACCCAAACCAAGGAGGGAAGGGGAGACTTTTAGGTGGATTCTTCTTTCAGCAAACCTTAAGCAGTTATTGTTCAAAGCTTACTTTAAAATGCTTTCAACCTTACATATCTTCCTAAGCATCAGATATTTCTTGCTGAAATAGTTTGTTTACATATTTTTATACTGGGTTTTTAAAATTGTACTTTTTATCTTTTATGTGTTGGTTATGGTATTAAGAATAATATCAAGCTATATTTATTCTACGGTATCATTCCACTGCTTATAACAATATTAAAAATAAGACTTGCACTGGTAAATATAGATGCTGAGAAGTGATCATTCTGTTGGTTACATTTGGACTTCAAGGATTGTAGAATTTCCACATTCCTATTTTCCATTCCTTGTTCTACATGGCTTGCTTTTATTCTGTGATGAAATGCTGGCTACGCCTATGAAATAAAGGTGGATAAATACAAAACTTCCATTCTAACAATATATGGGCCTGCATCTCTATACAGATGTGTACAAGATTTAAGTTTCAACTTTTTTGATTTTGGGAACTGAAATTAAAAATCATTTAAAAAAAGAAATCTTTTTATTTTTGTTTTCTGGTGGACATTAGTTCAGCAGGAAATACGTCTAATAAAAGAACCACGAACCAGGCAGAGTATGTTTGTTACATATTTGACTTTTTCTCAGCTTTAACCAAATTGATTTTAGTTGAGCTAAGAAACACATTTTCACAGTTTCTAGTTCAATATAAATGTAAGCTGACAGCAGGTCTTTGTGCTGCAAAGTGTTGGTGTTCAGAGTACTGTAAGGTAATTTTAAATAAAATATTGTTTTATCATTTTGTGGTAGTAGCAATATAATGTACACAGGTATATGCAGAGTGAATATAACACTGTATGCCATTCAATAGGCCATTTAAAAAAATAAAAACATTCTGAGTCACATTGTAACCAGCTACTTAAACCATTTCATTTGCATTTCTTTCCTCCTTAGCTAAATTGTGGGGCCAGGCTCTTTATTTCTAAACAGAACACCCCCACCCCAAATGTCTTCCATTCTTCTCTGGATACCAGTTGAGATAATGCTGGAAGAAGTCCAGATGGTGATAGGTAGGTAAGTAGGCAGAGACAATCAACAAATACAATATTTAGATATAGCTTAAAATAGGGAAGTGAATTCTGTATGATCATATATTTCAGTTGTACAGTATGTTGCAAAACAAGTTCAACTGCATAAAGAGAACAGTACAGCATCAGGTTCTACAAACTGATGTACTATACTCTCATCTATAAAATTCACTATTGCACCAGTCTAAAAGATTGGAGAACTATTTTTATGTCCAAGGGCCTGTAAAGCATAACAGGAATAATAAAATGCAATTGCATATGAACCATTGAACAATTCTTATTTATTTGAGAATCCCCCTGCAGAGCTCTTGGGAGAGAAGCTTACAAAGCTTTCTGAAGATAAGTCTTTGGACCAATCCAGGCATTTACTCATGTGGTGACTTTGATTCCACTGGTGCAACGCTTTCCAGATACTTCAGAGTAGTTAGCCTTAGTAGGACAAGCCATGGCTAGGAGTTCTGGAGCTGCATAGTAAAGCCTAAATTGCAATTTTCCTTCTCTTTGTAAAGCTGCAAACACCTATTTGCATAGATTCTATGATGCTGTAATCCAAGGAGACTGTTTGTGTGTGTTTTATGTGTGTATGGCCACAAAAGGCTGAAAAACATCTTCCTTTATTGTTTCATCCATGTCTTAATTCTTCAGATCACCAGATAATTAACACACAACACTGAAACAATACTTAAAAATTGTATGTTATACTTTGCTTTACTAATTCATCCCTCAGTTCATCAGAGAATCCTTTCTGAAACTGGTCAATCAGGGTAAAATCATTCTAATGCACATCTCTGACACACACTGGAAATCAGCTATATATTCATAAAGGTTATTTCTTTGCTTTAGCTTGTAAATCACCCAATTTGCTATTCTTCTCTTATATTAAATCACCAAAAGCAACTTCCTACACAGGTATACATTTTTTTTCATCAAGTTGTGATACTTATCCAACAATGCAACATAGTTCTCAATGAAGGGCATAGCTTATCTGGCTGGTCCTTCTTTCAGCAGACTAAAAATAAAGGCAAACTTGGGATTTGTAGGAAATTTTACTGGCTAGGCTGGCATAAACAATTCATACAATGTTAGTGGAAGTCAGAAATTGATCCAGGAGACTGGAGCAAAACCTCTTGGGCAGCAAGTTGTGGGACCACTACTGGGTGAGGTAAACCTTGCCTAGCTATATCATGATATTGCCAATGTGCAGGTTGGTTACTTGCATGCATGATGATGTAACAATATTTCAGCAACTTGTTCTGAAGACAGCAAGGTGCCTCAAGGCATTGTCATCATATTCAGGGCTTCTTTGTTTGGCTGAATAGATGGAAACAAAATACCTTAACAGGTCATTAATCCTGTGATTTTAGCTGGATATTTTCAAGGTTTTCTGTAAGCTAACTGAGATGTAAAGCTACAGAAGCTGGTCCCAGAGAAAGAAGCTGACACAAAACCTGTGACATTTTGTTGGACGTTATCACCCAGCCCTCTCCCAGAAAAATGAAATATTATAGGAAATATTGAAAAGGCAGAATATTATATTTTCCTGGATGTGAAAAAGGGAGAAACACATTTTAAACACAAAGTAAATTTCTGCAGCTTCCGGCCCATCCCCACTTTGTCAATGGGCCATTAAGAAGGCCAAGCTAGTCCACTTTACATAATAAAGAGTTCTCCCCTTCAGCTCCAGGGGGATGGGAATGAAGGCATGATAATATAAGCCTTTACTCAACTGACCACATGGCATCTGAGAATTCAACTGAACCTGGATTCAAAACTCAGCCTAGAGGGTTGCCCTTGCATGGGACCATGTGAGTCTGACAGCCAATCAGAATACATTTCTTACACAGGAACAGGAAACAGATAGGTGGGGCTGAACAGATTATAAAAAGCCCTGCAAGCCCTTCTTCCTTCCTTTGCCTTCTCTTCTTCTCCACCAACAGCATGTGATCAGCTTTTCTGTTCAGGACTCAGGCCATGTGGTCCTGTCCACCATTAAACCATCTTTCCAAGCAGCCTCCATGTCTCCAGTGTCTTTTTCCCCACTTGAAGCCGAACCCAGAAGGACATTTCTTTCATCAATTTAAAGCCTTGCCACCCATTATTCAAAACGGGAAACATTTAGGCAAGCATCTGTCTTCACAAAGTATCAATATATTCTTCGCAAAAAAGGTGAAAACTGCCTTAACGAAGCAGATCTTTTATATAAATGTGGTTTAAAGCTGCTCATCTTGTTGCTATTAATGCTACTACTATTATCATAGGTTATGAATATTAAAAACACTATTTAAAAGAAAAATTACTAAGAAACATTTTGAAGTGGAAACTGTTCAGAAATACAAAAGAAGAGAAAAAAGAAGGAAGCAGTTAAATATGATATTATTCAAACACATGTTAAACATCATTTCTCTACAGGTGAAACTTGAAAAATTAGAATATCGTGCAAAAGTCCATTTATTTCAGTAATGCAACTTAAAAGGTGAAACTAATATATGAGATAGACTCATTACATGCAAAGCAAGATAGTTCAAGCCATGATTTGTCATAATTATGATAATTATGGCTTACAGCTCATGAAAACCCCAAATCCACAATCCCAGAAAATTAGAATATTACATGCAATCAATAAAACAAGGATTGTACATAGAACAATATTGGACCTCTGAAAAGTATAAGCATGCATATGTACTCAGTACTTGGTTTGGGCCCCTTTTGCAGCAATTACTACCTCAATGTGGCATGGCATGGAAGCTATCAGCCTGTGGCACTGCTGAGGTGTTATGGAAGACCAGGATGCTTCAATAGAGGCCTTCAGCTCTTCTGCATTGTTCAATCCCATGTCTCTCATCTTTCTCTTGGCAACGCCCCATAGATTCTCTATGGGGTTCAGGTCAGGTGAGTTTGCTGGCCAATCAAGCACAGTAATCCAACAGTCATTGAACCAGGTTTTGGTGCTTTTGGCAGTGGGCAGCTGGAAAATGAAGTCAGCATCCCCATAAAGCTCATCTGCGGAAGGAAGCATGAAGTGCTCCAAATTCTCCTGGTAGATGGCTGTGTTGACCCTGGACTTAATGAAGCACAGTGGACCAACACCAGCAGATGACATGGCTCCCCAAATCAAACTGGAAACTTCACACTGGACTTCAAGCATCTTGTAGTGTGTGTCTCTCCATTCTTCCTCCATACTCTGGGTCCTTGGTTTCCAAATGAGATGCAAAAGTTCAGGAGCGGCTTGACAAGAGGAATACGACATTTGAAGCCCATGTCCAGGATCCATTTGTGTGTGGTGGCTCTTGATGCACTGATTCCAGCCTCAGTCCACTCCTTGTGAAAGTCCCCAACATTTTTGAATGGCCTTTTCCCGACAATTCTCTCCAGGCTGCGGTCATCCCTGCTGCTTGTGCACCTTTTTCTTCCACACTTTTCCTTTCCACATAACTTTCCATTAATGTGCTTTGATACAGCACTTTGGGAATATCCAACTTCTTTTGCAATTACCTTTTGAGGCTTTCCCTCCTTATGGAGGGTGTCAATGATGGATTTCTGCACAATTGTAAGGTCAGCAGTCTTTCCCATGATTGTGATTCCTACTGAACCAGACTGAGAGACCATTTAAAGGCTCAGGAACCCTTTGCAGGTGTTATGGCTTAATTAGCTGATTAAAGTGGGACACTTTGAGCCTAGAATGTTGCACCTTTTCACAATATTCTAATTTTCTGAGATTGTGGATTTGGGGTTTTCATGAGCTGTAAGCCGTAATCATCACAATTATGACAAATCACAGCTTGAACTATCTTGCTTTGCATGTAATGAGTCTATCTCATATATTAGTTTCACCTTTTAAGTTGCATTACTGAAATAAATGAACTTTTGCCCGATATTCTAAATTTTTGAGTTTCACCTGTATAGAGTGGCTAATCCTTTAAAAGCCGCCCTGTTTTAACATGCCTTTTGGCTTTCAGTATTAAAATATGGAAATACTGCTTGTTATGCTGATGCTTGATACATTGTATTTTCTGTTATGTTCTTTTTTACTTTTACAACATCCAGCTTCTTGGCTCAGATGAAAATGTAAACCAAAAGGACAATTACTCATGAAATGTCTCCTTTTTAAAAGCATCTGGATCCATTCTTCACTTTATGAGAAAACTGTCTCTGTACAATTTATTTTCAAAAACCATTCAGTGTAAAAAGATATGCAAGTTTTTCTTATTCCGAATGCTGAATCATTCGTTGACTAACATTTGATGGTTGATATTTTCCAGTTATTCTCCTCTAAGATGAAAGTGATAATTTCTTAACTGATCGCAAGTCAAAACTATTTTATATAATTATTTTTTAAAAATAGTGATATCTCCAATTAATTCATCAAGGTAAACAACCACAAATTTTCTATAAATTCTAAGGAATGGGACACCTATCATTAAATCATTGTTTTAATAGTTGCATGTTTCATTTCCAGAAATATACCCTAACGCTAAAACTGTCCTCCAAGTAATTACTTATTTAACAGGTATGATTTGATTATCAATCTTTGTTGACTCTGTTCAGCAAAACTAATGCTGGTAATTTTAATGCTGTTTAAAAAGTTCTAACATGAAATATGCAATTGTCTAGTTAGTTTAAAACTAAATTATTTTATTTAATTGTATATAGTAGGCTGCTACAGGCTGTTGTAATAGGCTGCATTGCATTGTTGAATGCAATAGTTTGTACAACTATTGCAATAGGTAGTAATATCTGTTATGGACTATTAATATCACATTATGTCACGATAGTATATAAACTAACTGAAACAGAAATCATTTACAATAGCAGCCCCCAACCTTTTGGGCATCAGGGGCCGGTTCTGTGGAGAGAGATTTTTCTGCAGACTGGAGGAAGCAAAGTTTCATTTGCTGCTTGCATCCTGTGGATGGGGCTTTGTTTGTTTGTGTGGACTGTTGCTGGCATGCCGTGGACTGCTGCAGGTCCATGGATCAGGAGTTGGGGACCCCTGATCTTCAACACAAAGTGTAAGCACTATAAACAGCCACCGTGTCAGGCCTGCTTCCATTCAAAACTTAAGAAAGAAAACCGTCAACTCCATTCATTTAGAGAAGAGGTACTTTTACGAAGTTTGAAGTAATAGCAATTACTTCAAAGCAAGGCAAGATCAAAGCAAGGCAAGATCTGATTCAAAATGCGCGAAAGTTACAGATTGAAAGTCACCCCAAATCCCTCCCCTCGGGGTCCAGCACTGAGAGTCCAATCAAGGCCCAGTATGATGTTGTGGAAAAGCGCACCTTCAGGTATTTCTCCCATCTGGAATCTCAGGATGGTTAGCTTTGACAGAGTGTAAACACTTCTGCCATAATTCATGAGTTGCAAACCTCCCTTTCAGTTCTCATGGGACTACACCTGCTCACTTTCCCATCCCAAATATGCGAACTCCCCCTCCCCATTACTATGGCAAGCATGCTGAAGAAACCCATGCTGGAGATCCGGCTGACATACCATGTTGGAAAGACAGGCAGGCAGGCAGGAAGGCAAGCAGAAGACTAGCAGAAAAATAAATAAATAAATATATTAATAAGTGAAAGATGTAGAGAATATAACAAAAGTAATAATGCCTCAACAGTATCTATGCAATCCTCTTTGAGAAGCCTTTTACTATTATTTATCATTTATTTATTTATTCAAATAGTGCATTTTAGACAAATATGATAACTGTGCTATTGATAATGACCTGTAATAAGCTGCAGAAGACTTTATTGATGCAGGCCTGCAAAATACAAGAAATATTTTTTTATTTTAAAACTACTTGGGTCTGCATATACAGTAGCTACATTTTGATGCTTTGACTCTGCATCTATCAAATAAACTTTGTATTGTAAACACACATACCCAAGTATACATGTCCAGAGATGGGGGGGGGGGAGAAACACACTTGACAATTGCTTTCTTGGCAAATAAGATTGGGGTGCAGAGCATAGCAGCAAGGAAATGCAATGGAAAGCACTGGATTGGGAGAGGGGGTGAAAGATGCAGTCCCCAGTAGTTTATAATGAATACTTGGCAACTTGCTTTCAACGTGTGCCAATACAAAGAATGTGTTTTCAATCCAGCTTTGAGACAGCATCTGTGAGGAACAAGAAAGCTTGAGGGGTGCAGTGAAACTATGCACTTAGGCAGGAAATTCAGCTAAAATGATTAGATAGCAAGTTGAAACAAAGAAAGACATAGCACTTCATGAGAGGTATACTAGGCATTAGTGTATTTTATATTTTTAAGTGAATAACATTTGAAATAGATTTCAGTGCGGATTTGTTTCCCCATTTGTGAGTTTCTAAAACACTTCTGAATTGCTGGTGTGCATTCTAACTCATGAATACAATGCATTAAGAAAGTATTCAGACTCCCTTCTCTTTTGTCAATTTCGTTGTGCTGCAGCCTGATTCCACAGTTGTTGAAATTCATTTCCCCCCATTAATCTACCCTCAGTACCCTGTAATGACAAAGTGAAAACAAAAGTTTAGAAAAGTTCATAAATTTATTAAAAAGAAAAAACTGAAATATCACATAAATATTCAGACCCTTCACTCAGTACTTTGTTGAAGCACCTTTGACAGTAATTACAGGACAGTTTTTGGGGTATGATGCAAAAACTTTGCACCCTTGGATTGGGGATTTTCTGCCTTTCTTCCTTGGAAATCCTCTTAAGCTCAGTCAGGTTGGATGGCGACCATCAGTGGACAGTCATTTGCAGGTCTCTTAAGAAATGTTCAATAGGATTCAAGTCAGGACATTGGCTGAGCCACTCTAGGACAGTGTACCTTAAGCCAGTGTCCTGTATTGTCTTGGCTGTGTGCTTAGGATTCTGGTCATGGAGATACCCTGTACTTTGCTCCATTCAGCTTTCCCTCAACTCTGACCAGTCTCCCATCCCTGCTGTTAAAAAACACACCCACAGCATGATGCTGCCTCCACCTTGCTTCATTTTTGAGATATTGGGCAGGTGATGAACAGTGTATAGTTTTTTCCCCCAGATATATCATTTAGAATTAACAACAGTTCAATCTTGGCTTCATCAGACCAGACTCTGTTCCTCACAGAGAGTCTTTCAGGTGCTTTTTTGCAAACTTCAAGCGGGCTTTCATGCGTTTTGCACTGAGGATAGGTTTCCACCTAGCCACTCTGCCATGAAGCTCAGATTGGTGGAGAGTTGCAGTGATGGTTCTTCTGGAACTCTGTCCCATCTTCACACAACATCTCTGGAGCTCAGTCAGAGTAACTAACAGGTTCTTGGTCCCCTCTCTTACTAAGGCTCTTCTCCCCCGATTGCTCAGTTTGACCAGGAGACCAGCTCTTGGAAGAGTCCTAATTGTGCCAAACATCTTCCATTTGAGAATTATGGAGGCCACTGTGCTCTTAGGAACCTTCAGTGCAGCAGAAATTTTATTGTGGCCTTCCTCAGATCAGTGCTTTGCAATAATCCTGTCTCTCAGTTCTACAGGCAGTTCCTTTGACCTCATGGCTTTTGCTCCATTGTCAGCTGTGAGGCCTACTATAGAGAGGTGTGTGCTTTTCCAAATCATGTCCAATCAATTTATTTTGG
This sequence comes from Natrix helvetica, assembly GCF_964273705.1. Classification (NCBI taxonomy): domain Eukaryota; kingdom Metazoa; phylum Chordata; class Lepidosauria; order Squamata; family Natricidae; genus Natrix; species Natrix helvetica. The sequence goes on along the minus strand of NC_138558.1, from coordinate 55,445,305 downwards.
AGGTGGACTCCAATCAAGAGGTAAAAACATATCAGCAACAATCAAGAAACATGTCAGCAATGATCAAGACAAATGAGAGGCACCTGAGCTAAATTTCAAGTGTTGCAAAGAGTCTGAATATATCTTCTTTACAGCAATAAACTGTATAACTTATATTAGTTACAATTATAACTTCACTTCTTACTCTATGGTTACAACATGACTCTTCTTTCTATACTCTGTACTGTCTAATCATCAAAACCACCAAAACTTTATTTTTTTCTATAGGGAATTTCCAATCGGAAATAAACAGTTAATCTTTTCTCTGATCAAGGAAGTTAATTTAGCGATCTCAGCAAGTTCCGTCAACTTCAACAAAACTCCTCTCCCCCAATAAAAACCAGCAATAGTAATGGGTAATAGAAAACAAAGTACATTTTCCAATATATAGCAATTTCTCCTGGTATTTAAGTAAAAATATAGTATTGACATTCTGGACAATTTAGTCAGAGAACAGACGGAAGCCCTCTTAAGTTCTCTTCAAATTCAGAGTTCTGAAAAAAATTACAAACTGATGTCTCACCATGGCAACACAGCAGCAAACGAGAGGAAGCAAGATAAAGTTGGAGGAAGAAAGATAAGTTGAAGAGAGAGTTTCCTAAACATAAAAACATTTAGGGACTGGAACAAATTACACAGGAAGTTGTAAAGTCCTCATCACTAGAAGTGAACTTCTTTAAAAATAGATTATTAGGTAAACAGATGTCTGACTGTTTTAATGTTGTTTTGTACAGTGCAATAACTAGGATTATCTGTTATGGTATTTTATCATTATTAGTGATGCTGTATCACAATTACTTTGCTTTTCTGTTCCATAAAATAGAATAAAATAACATTTAACATTGAATTATAAGCAGATTCTGTTAGAAATTGCTGTTAAACCTGTGACTTTATGCGAGTGAATAAATTTACTTCCTATAAAGGTCTTGATAGCTCAGTGGGGGAATCCATTCAGTAGTGGGATTCAACCAGTTCGTACTACTTCAGCCGAACTGGTTGTTAAATTGCTGGCTGGCCCCATCCTGGTTCCCACCCCACCACTACTTATTGGCCTCTCACACCTCAGTTAGTGCCTTAGAGCAGGATGTTAGGGTTCTAAATACCATGCAGAAATAAATCATTGTCCAAGGCAAAACATCCTTAAAGGTGCAATTTATTCCGCAGGCATGTTAGCACGGCTATGGAAAATTCCAACTCTGGAAGTACATCCTCTGGGTTCACCCAGTTGAAAGTTCATGATCTTCCCCACACCCACAAATCCATCACATGTTCCAATCATCATCTTCCACGCTGGCATGTACACCCATCTTTTTCCGGCCAGGTGTCGAGATACGAAGACAAAAGATGACCTTGGCTTCTACAAAAGAATGTCAACAATCCATTCTACAATCCTACTCCTCTCTATTCCCCCCTCCCAACTACTACACTATTGAAACAGCATAGAAAATTATAAAAAAGTGTGGCAGGCCAAAGATCCTAAAAAGAATATAATTACAGGCCTGACACAGGGATCCTCAAATTCACTGAAGCAATTAATGCTGTCCTTGTGCCACCAAAAGGCTATGGTGCCCACATTGCCCCACCCATCCTTCAGCCGAACACAGGCTTTACTTTCGCGGGCAGCCACAGTGAACAGAGCACTGCGAACCCAGTGGGCTGCAACTGGAAGGAAAGGCCAATGGCGGGGGAGGGAAATCTGTTCTGGGCCTGCCATGCTAGGCTGAAGGGCCATCAAAGAAGGGGGTTGTCATGGCGAGGCTCAGTCCCTTCCACTGCTCCAGGCTGGGTAGCAATTCGGCTTTCCCGGCTGTCCGTGACCCCTGATTCCTGCCTACTCTTCCCTTTCTCCCATGGCTTGGGGCAGAGAGGAAGGTGAGCCATTGCCACTCGCCCCCCTCCAGTCCACATCTAGCCCCCTGCCTGGACTCTGCAGCTTCTAGACATCACCTGCTGTGGCTGCCAGCAGCCAGGACACACAAAGCTGTGCCGTACGCATTGCTCTTCCACCAGCTGGCTTCCCCCACCGGCCTGTGATCTCTGGCTGAGCGCGGGCCTTACTTTTGTGGGCATCTGGTGAGAAGAGAACTGTGAGCCCCACAGCCTGGAACTGGAAGGTAAGTGTGGGAGGGAAATCCATCCCGGACCTGCCATGCTTGGCTGAAGGGCTGCCTCAGGGGGGGTGGGGCTGTGGACGACGAGCCTCAGCCGCCTTTCAAGCCTGCCTCTCGGCTTCTGTGGGGCCTCCGGGCACCTGCTGCACACTTGCCCTCCCCTCCACCTCGGGCTGCGCATCCAGCCTGCGACTAGGGGATGTGTCGCCCAGTGCAGTGCTCTTCCCTGAGGGCTGCCTGTTTTCCCACCTGCCAGCCAGACTGGCCTGGAAATGGTGCATCACCTTGCACCCATCCTTGGCCTCCTCCTGCCCCCCTGCCAATTGGAGTGTTGCAGGTCTAAAAGCAAGTTTTTATTCCTTCTTCCTGCCCTGCCTCATTTTATGTCTTGTCTCACTTTTATGTTGTCTCACTTTATGTCCTGCCTCAGGAGTTACCAGCAAGAGCAGCCACCGCCTCACTTGCGCCTTCTCATCCAAGCTGCCTAGGGTTGCTCCAGTTCTTTCCACCACAGCTGCACAGCCTTTTCTTCCAATTCTAGCTATTCCTTGGCATTTGCCCCCACTGCAGTTTCCCTTGCTCCAACCAGCAGCCTCTGCTCCCATCAAGAAGCCAGTGGCGAGTGGGAAGAGGCAAAGGATGGGCACAAGGTGATGCACCACTTCCACGCAGTGTGGGCAGGGACCGAAAGCCGTGTGGGGATGGCTTCTCCGAAAGAACTATGGCAGAGCCTTGCAGCTTTTATCTGCTGGCTGGCCTCCGGGTAAGGCCCCTCCTCCTCCTCTCCCCTTTTCCTTCCCGCAGTGTCTTGTTTTTCCAAACACTCGGGCCAGGCCAGGCAGCAATTCCCAGGAAGGTGCCCCTACTGAAGAGGCTCAGACTGTATCCCGCAGCTTGCATAAACCGCTCCTACCCCTTTCAAAATGGCCACCCAGTGTTTCCCTTGGGGAGCCAGGGACAGTGAGTGGCTCTTCCAAGAACTGGGGGGAGGGGAGGCAGGCATGCTGGCAGAAACAGGCTTTGGTTGCTCATTCTGCTGTGACCCCGAGTGCCTTGGATGCAGCTCAAGGGCACTCTGCTGAGGGAACTGAAGCGGTGAAATGCCACTTCCACTAGCCCTGCATCCCCGGGCAAAGCTCCAGGTGGAAGAGCATGCTTTGCCCTAGGCTGGAGTGGCGATGAGACAACGGTGATGGCATGAAGAGATACTGCGCAGCCAGAGGCCTGGAAGAAAATCCCTTTTCTTTTTCCTTCTTTCAGTCTTTGCTGGCAGGATGTCTTAGTTCAGGACAGTTTCAAGTAGCTGAATAGTTTGCAAATATATTACTCTTACCAATACTGATATATTTCCAAATATGTGATAAGAAGTTGAAAGCGTCTTTTTGTGGGAAAATGATTTTTCTTAATATAAGGAAAATTGAAATACTAGTTCAGATCTTATCAATTCTTTATTTTTTTCTATAGGGAATTTCCAATCGGATGCAAATATGGCCTACCTTTGCCAATATGGAGCATATTTGAATGACATATTAATCTCATGTGTTTGATATTGTTCTGTCCTCACTACACAGTAGTTTGTGCAGTGAGGTGCGGCGAGGTTTATGGCTGGTGAGGCTGGTGACGTCATCAAATAATCATCATGAAGGGAGGACTGTGACAACTTTGATCTTTTCAAGCGTGCAAGCAAAATACCCCAGGATCATGGTGGCAGGGACAGCAACTCCTTCCGCTGCATTGTGGAGAAGAGCCATGCTGTGCTCCTCAGCGCTAGCCTCAGATCAGCGCGAGCCGTGGTCCCCTTCATGTTGGCTGAGGAAGGAGGAGAATGGGACTGCATGTGCAGGAGGCTCCTCAGCGCTAGCCTCAGATCAGCATGAGCCGCAGTCCCCTTCCCCTGCACACGCGGTCCCATTCACCTCCTTCCTCAGCCAACATGAAGGGGACCGCGGCTCGCGCTGATCTGAGGCTAGCACTGAAGAGCACAGCGTGGCTCTTCTCCGCAGCGCAGAGGAAGGAGTTGCTGTCCCCTCCACCGTGATCCTAGGGTATTTTGCTTGCACGCACAAGAAAGAGATGAAAGAGAAAAGGGGAGAATTTTTTTTCTTTTTTTTCTTTTCATGATGAGAGCGGTGAGGCTCTGCCTCCCCTGCCTCTCCTGACTGCATGTCATTAACTCTGTGTGCAGCTCAACATGCAGCTAAACCCATCTATCCTCCAAAAAAACAGACCATGTGGGTAGATCTGTATACTTTATTGAAAGAACAGGATATGGAATAACTGGGGAAAATAGGAATACATACAATGAGAACCAAATACAAGATAGGCAGTATTGAGTTATTGATGAACATAACAATTAATAAATCTAAGTAATCTATATCTCACCAGCAATGCCCTGTGTGTGGGATGTGGGTTTGTCCCTGGTTAAACATGTGTCGCAGATTAAGATGGATTCTTCTTTGTGTTTCTGCCTTATCCAAATGCTAAAGGAAAATGGAGTCGGCTTCCCAGCATGCACTTGTTTTGAGAGTGCAGGCTGATGGAAAAAAGGATTGGGTCAGCTTCAAACAATATAATTGGTATTTGTCCCTCCAGCCACTAGATGAAGCTAGAGAGCAACAACAGTATAAAGATTATATGTCAGGGCATAACAGATATCATTCTAAATAAATCAGAATGTTATTGTCAGGCCTGTAGTTATATTCTTTTTTAGGATCTTTGGCCTGCCACACTCTCTATTATTTCATTATGCTGTTTAATTAGTGTAGTAATTGGGAGGGGGAATAGAAAGAAGTAGAATTGTGGAATGTGTTGTTGTCATTCCTTTCTAGAAGCCCAAGGTCATCTTTTGTCTCCACACCTCTGCACCTGACCGGAACCAGCTGGGGGGAGATGCCAGCGTGGCCGAAGAAGATTTGACCATGTGATGGAATTATGGGTGTGGGGATAAGATCATGAACTTTCAACTGGGTGGAATCCCAGGAAGCTTTTAGATTTGGGATTCCACAGATGTGCCAGCATGTCTGTCTTATTAAATTGGAACTTTAAGGATAGCGCTGCCTTGGACTCTGATTTAATTCTGCATGATATTTGGAACGCTGACATTATCCCAAATCTCTCTCTAAAATAAATCACCAGCACCCCGGCATGGGAGCTGGTGAGGGGTGCTGATTTCCCAACACTGACCGGGTCAGCGTAAAATATCAGCAAACAATTATGAGAAAGCCTTTTGAGATAAGAAGCTGAGATGAGACGCTTCTCTGCAAATCCTCAAAGTGCAAAGGAATTTCTGTTTGAAGCTTCTTTACAAAGCCTCGGAGGCAAAGGAGTTTCTGTTTGAAGATTTATAGCATCTGGAAGAATGCAGTGGGGAAAAGATTCTGCACACAGGAGTACCAGGTACCATTCCAATACGGTGCTCCGGAGGGCCCATCTGCCCGCCCTCGCTCCTTACCGATATTTGAGGTTTTCGCAGCTTATGCACATAGAGCGTACAGCGCCTGTGCGATGCTTCGCCAAGCAGCTGGAGCATCGTGGGTGGTAAGTACGCATGCGCATGCTGCGTGGGCTCATGCGATAGACGCCCAGTCCCGTTGCACTGTACCGGTTGCACCAGGATCTGGAACCACCACTGATACATACATACATACATACACACACACACACACACACACACACACACACACACACTCTGCATTGCCAACATTTTGTTAAGAACACAGGACACTGAATTCACTATCTGGTAGCCTGTGAAGCATTGAGCAAATTTGCCTACTCAGTTTGGCACTGAAAAATTATTGCCGATTTAGCAATGTGGAAATTCTCAGGATCAGTGGGAAAAGAGGTTTTAATTAACTAACTGCCTTGTAATTTTTTAAAAATATCTGATTGTACAACATAACAAAAATATATTCATAGGGGAATGCTTAATAATGTAGGCATATGTATGTCTGATATAGTGACTTTCTGTTAGCTTCCTCGTGGATATTATGTGCAGTGCCTGGGCCTCTAAATAAGTGTCTAAATTTCAAACATTTTATTGGTTTACCAAAATATAAAATACAGAAATACAGAGCAAAATGAAGATAATGGGAATATAAGGGAAGAAAAGGGGAAATAAAAGTAAAGGGGAAAAGAAAAATATTGACTTTCTGACTCCTTATGGTGCAGTAGAATAAGATAGTAACATAAACCCTAAACTTTTTACTTTTACATAATAATATATACTAACTATTTCTATAACAATAAGTCTATCTAATCTGCAAAACCCAAAATCAAAGTTTCATTTTTTTCCACCTAAAGCACGAAGTCCAAAAGTGGTTTCCAAGTAGAAACAAAATAACTGTTTTTTTTAAATCAAAGCAGTCAATTTAGCCATCTCTGCTAACTCCATCAACCTTTGCAGCCATTCATCCATTGCAGAAATCTATGCAGCCTTCCGTTTTTATGCATAAAGGATTGTTGCTGCTGTCAGCATATATAACACCAAACTTCCATTTTTTGAAGTTCTTTATACATTATGCTTAAGAGAAAAGTTTCTTATTCTATCTTTATATTCACTTTAAGAATCCTTTTTATTAATATGTGCATTCTACTCCAATATTTCTTTGCTTTGTCACATATCCATCATAAATGGTAAAAGGTTTCTTCTTTATATTTACATTTCCAGCATTCATTTGAAGTACCTTTATACATTCTTGACAATTTGTCCTGAATTAGATTATAAATTAAATGGTGCATCAATGGTGCATCATCTTATAAAGATTCTTCTTTTAATTTATAATTTAATGTGAATTTTAGACCTTCTGTCCACATGTTTTCCCATTGTTCAATCATTATATTATATCCAATGTTCTTTGCCCACTGAATCATACAATGTTTTACTTATTCGTTCATTTGTAAGCCTTAGAAATAATATGGGGCTGGGGGGGGGGGGAGGTTAAGGCAGTCCAGAAGGGGAATAGAGAATTGGAAAATTTTATGGTAAAGACAGAACTTGAAAGAATGTCCTTTTTTTCTCAGATTCCAGAACCTACCAGAGACAGAAGATGAAGATCTTAAGGATATTATGAGTACAATCTTAGCAGAATATATTAAGAGAGATAAAGAACAGTTGTGGTGGGATATGGATCTGGTTTACAGGATCAACTCAGCATATGCCAGAACACATAATGTTCCAAGGGAAGTACATGTTAAATTTCTTAGGAAGACCATGAGGGATGAGGTGCTAGGAGCCCAAAGGGGGGGACCACTAAAATATAAAGACAAAGAAATTACCATTCTTAAGCAAATTCCGAAAAAAATAAGAGATAAGAGGAGGAAGTATTCCTCCTTATCAAAGAAATTATATAATAAAGGAGTTTGGTTTAGATGGTTATTGCTAGAAGGAATGTTGATCTTCTGGGAGGGAAACAGAATTAAAATTAACACAGTTGTGGAGGCAGAGGCCTTCATTTAAAAACATAGTGGCCTCCTAGAAGACGAAAATATAAGAGGTAGGGAAAAAGGTGACAATACACAAGATATGAAGGAGGGAGGGGCTGCGGCTCTGCCTGAAGACAGGGGGGAGGGAGTAATATCAAAAAGACTCAGGTCACAAAAATAAATGTATTTGAAATATCATTGTAATTGTTGATATATTAGAAAGTGGCAAAAGAGATGATTGAACACATGGTTGATACAATGTATAACAAGACACTGTTTCTGCTTATCTTTTATCTTTTGTTTTTTTCTTTTCTGTAAAAGTTGTGAGATTTGGAAGATTTCTACCTCTAGCACGATGGAGCTGCCAAAATGTTTGCATATCCACTTACCCTTTTCCATAAATATTTTAAAATCAATAAAATTCTTTTTTAAAAAAGAAACAATATGTTCATTAGTACCAGACAATAAGATTTCCAATTCATTTTTCATAAAATCAAATCAATAGTTTTTTAAAGTGTAATTTAAATCTTTCTTTCAACTGTAAATATGTGAACCAATGGCAATCACATCTTCTTGATTCCAACTGATCTTTAGATTTGAGGACAGGGTCACCATAATTGAAATATATTATTTGACTACAAGTCCACTAGTCTGGGGTCCCTGCAATTTCTTTCTAAAAAAAGATTCATTTGGATGGTACCCAGAAGGGCATCTTCACAGAGAACCTTACTTTATATTTATTCCAGACTCATAGGATGGCATGTCTACAAAGTGATCATTAAAATCAATATTTAATTTAACATTATCACCATGTCATCCAAACCTTAATTCATGGACAGCTCGGGTAACATCTCATTTTGGAGGGTCACCCAAAAAAACTGAAAAAGCATCTTTGGTAGAACGTTCATCTTAATTGCAGAGATTCTACCCAATAATGATAATTGTAATTTATCCCATCTTAATGTCTTTTAAAAAAGAGTCATTGGATGCAAGATGGCAGCAAATAAAATTTCTAAATATATAAATAAAATAAATTCCAAGGAAGCACAAAGTTATTTTGAATCAACTATCATTTGTATTTGTCAACAAAACCTCCAGGTATTTCACCTTTTTTTCTATCTTAGAACCTGACTTTTCAGTCAATATTTCATAGTCCTGAGAGATCATATTCTTAACAAGCATTGTTGTTTTCTGTTTATTTATTTCAAAGCCATTTCAATGTCAACACTCCAACTAGCGAACCCAAAAGAAGTAGACACTCTTGAGATCTTTGAATTCTCCAAAATATAACTTTCTTGGATATACCATCTCAGAACTGCAGGAGCAAAATCAGCTCTTGTTTTCTTGTGTAAATGCTCACTTAGTTAATGAATAGATTCCCTTTCTCCCCACCCCTGGGTGTTCACATTTGTTAGATACTAGCTACAGTTATAATGGTTTCCACCGAGGTCCTCTGTTCCGGTGGGAACAGAGGTTTAATCTCATTGGTCAATGGGTCTGACAGCTCCCTATAAAAGGGCTGCTGTCAGACTCAACCTTCGCTGGATTGTACATACTTGTTCTGTTACAATAAAGAGCTGTTGTTGCCTTTAGCCTGAGTGTGCCTTTCCATTACCCGATCTAACAACATTGTCCAATTATAAAATTCCCTTTTGTTATGGGAACAATCCATGTCTCCGTGTAACACTTGTAGTAGTGACCCTGGTGAGATTCAGGCTCTCGTGGTCCATAGACAAAGTCTTAGCCTTCCATTTCTTCACTCCATCCTCCCATTTGAATGGCAAATTGAAGAGCTATAGAAGCTCAGAAGTAAAGCAATTCAATATTGAAAGCTCCAAACTCATTTAGTTTCTTCATCAAATATTCATTATTAGTTTTGGGTCTTGTAAAAATATAACTAAATCATCAGCGAATGCTCTCAATTTATAAGCTTCCCTTTTGATATTCTACCCACATATTTTGGCAAAAGGCGGGATTGTTGGAAGTTAAAACTCACTTTTCCCCTAGAGCAATGAAATGTTTTAGGAAATATTAAAAAGGCAGAATATTTCCCCTAGAAAGAGAAGTAGAAACTCAAGAGAGGCAGAAACTCTGCTCCCCACACCTTTGTCAATGAGCCATTAAGGCCTGAGCCAGTCTACTCTACATAACAAACCCTCTACCAATTTCACCACATGGCACCTGGGAAGAAGCAATGCTCAACCAAACTTGGACTCAAAACACAGCTTACAAAGTTGCCCCTGCTTGGCCTCATGGGAGTCTGACAATCAGAATACAAGCTCAAGTTCAAAGCCCAGAGAGAGAATAAAACCAGGGGCTTTCAGAATCTCTGCTCTTTTTCTTCTTCACCCAACATCTCCCCCCCCCACTCTTTCTTTCTCTTTTCCTCTCCTCTCCCGCCCTCTCTCCTATCCCTCTCTTCTTCCCTTATCTCTCCCTTACTTCAGACTCTTCACCTCATTTACTTGGTGTATTTCAGCTCCTGAGCAAGCTCCATTTTATGTTGATGGTATTTATAATTCCTTTTCAATATACATATTTAATTTTAACATATATCTTCCTTCTTTTTTTTTTAAGAGAGAAAACGAAGTATACATATATAGTCATTATTCTTTTAACCCCTCCCCCCCGCCTCATTTTGTCCAAGATGTACACCTGGTTACAATTCCCAGCTATTTTCATCATTATATTTATATAATTATGCACCTTTACACGCTCCACCTTGTTATTTTGTCTTTAAATCTCAATAGTTTCCCATTGTAAGTATATCTCATGTTCCCTCCCCATTTTTCCATATCTTGGTTTATGTTATCCTTAACTGTCTATAAATGGCAATCCTTACTGTTCAATGCTCATTACAATTCCTTTAATCTACTATATAGAATAGCAAGCAATACACATCTCATTTTGTTCTATATATGTCCATGTTTCATATATTTTGACCCATGCTTAATTGTCCTTCTATTGTCATATTCATACAATTAGCAACTCAGCTTAATTATCATGTATAAAAGTGAATCACAAACCTCTGCTTTACAATCTTCCCATATCAATTTCATATTTGTTCACATTCCATATATTTTACCCTTTATTTAATTATATTACAATTACCATAATCAATCAGTTAGCAATTTAATTTTATTGTCATATTTAGGAATAAACCCCTTATCTCAGCTTTGTATTTTCCAATATAACGATTTCTAGTTGTCTGATTTTTTCCTAGTAAGTCTTTTGTCCCACTTCTGTATTCCTGCCTTCTCCCTTTTCTTTGTTTTGACACGTCCACCCACTTCAATTTTCCCCAAACCACCATCAAATAAATATTTTATATTTCCCTTTGTTGGGGCATAACCCCCTCCTTCAATTTTCCTTATGCCACTGTCAACCTCTGAAACCTCTTTTGTCTGCTTTTTATTTCCTTTTCTTGGGACACATCCCTCCTTTTTAATTTTCGGTATACTAATTTTCCCTATACCACTGCCAAACCCAATTGAGTTTTTTGTCTGCTTTTTATTTCCAACCATTTCTACCCCTTCATTATCTCTTCTCCTTCTTCCTTCTCTTCTGGATTCAGAATTCTATTTAAGCTTGATTTTAATGATTTCTGCATATTTTTATAATTTCACATAGTTCTTCAAATTCCCACCTTTTCATAATGTCTAGTTCCAAAGTTACAGTTAATTATGTGCATGAATCATACAAGTGGCAAGAAAATAGGGGCAGTCAGGCATAACACAGGTTATGTAGACAGTAAACACAGGGTCAATCAAAATGTACCCAAATGTCTATACACCAATGCACAGAGTATGAGGAATAAACAGGGTGAATTAGAAATTCATGTAAATGAGGGCAGATACGATATTGTTGCCATTACAGAAACTTGGTGGGATGAAACCGACAAATGGAACATACAGCTAGAAGGATTTAAATTATTTAAAAGAAATAGACTAAATAAAAGAGGAGGTGGAGTTGCACTATATATAAGAAATAACTACATCTCTACAGAAATAGAGCACAACAATAATGAGAACTATCTTGAATGCATTTGGGTCAATATTAAAGGTTGGGGGGAAATGACATAGGTCTATACTACAGGCCATCCAACCAAGCAGAGGAAGTAGATGAATTTTCTGCTAGTCAGCTAACTAAGGTATGTAGGAAGCACACCACAATAGTAATGGGGGATTTTAACTACCCTGACATCAACTGGGAAGCAAACTCTGCACCAAGTGGAAGATCCAACAGGTTCCTAACAAACCTAGCAGACAACTTTGTTTCCCAAAAAGTAGAGAAGGGAACAAGGGGATCAGCCTTATTGGACTTAATTCTCACTAACAGAGAGGAAATGATAGAAGGTGTTGAAGCCACAGGAACCCTGTGGGCAAGTGACCATGCAATATTAGAATTTAACATTATGCAAACACAAGTAGTAGAACAAAGTCAAACTAGAGTCTTGGACTTTAAGAGAGATAATTTCAATAAACCTAGAGAGTGCTTGGGAAGAATTCCATGGATGAGAATCCTCAGGGGAAAACAACTCAAGAAGCTTGGGAAATTTTGAAAAATGAGATTACAAAAGCCCAGTCTAGCACAATACCAATGAAGAAGAAAAATAACAGCTCCCAAAAGAAACCAGCATGGCTGCATAAAGAACTCTCTGACAAATTGAAAGACAAAAAAGATAAGTATAAAAAGTGGAAAGAGGGGGACATAACTAAGGCAGAATATCAGCAAATAGCCCAAGCCTGTAAAGATGAAGTGAGGAAAGCTAAGGCTCACAATGAAGAAAGGCTTGCCACAAAAGTAAAAAATAACAAAAAAAAGCTTCTTCCAACATGTTAAAAACAAGAAAAAAGTTAAGAAAACAATTGGTCCATTGCTGGAAGAAAGTGGCAAGAAGGTGACAAGCAATAGGAAGAAAGCAGAACTATTTAATTCATTTTTTTTGCATCTGTCTTTACACAAAGGGATAAAACAGTCCAACATATCAAAAACAGCACCACAAAAATCAGATTAGGAACACAAGTTGAAATAGGGAAGAAAATGGTAAGTGAGCACCTGTCTATCCTAGATGAGTTCAAATCACCAGAAACGGATGGATTACACCCCAGTTCTGAAGGAACTGGTGGACAAGATCTCAGAACCACTGAACTATATCTTTCAGAGATCCTGGAGCACCGGGAAACTACCAGAGGACTGGAAAAGAGCTGATGTGATTCCCATCTTCAAAAAAGGGAAAAAATAGATCCAGGAAACTACAGACCTATCAGCCTGACCTCAATACCAGGAAAGATTCTGGAAAAGATATTCAAGCAACGTTGGTGATGTAGAAATGAGGAAACAGACAGGAATCAGGTTGATGGGAAAAAGCACACTGAACATCTCCAGGAGCTCCCTTTTATTGTAATTCTTCTCCACACAGCAAAAGCTCATTGGACAACATAATACATTTGGCAAATGCTGATTGGTTACATAAAAGCATGATATCCTCATGGACTACTCATACTATGGCTACATGACTCACGTGTTTACTGACTGAATTCCTGTTGCCTGCTATGTGCTTATGCCTACGTGCCAAATCTATCGTTCCTTCTGATAAGGGAAGAGATTAGAGGAAGAAATGTGAGCGTTAGTTCCCCAGCGTGGTTTGCCAGCTACTGAGTAACGAATTAACTCCACAAAGCAACAAATTAGTGAACACCTAGAGTAAACAAAGTAATAGCCAAAAGCCAATATGGGTTTGTCAAAAACAGATCATGCCAGACTAATCTTATTGCATTCTTTGACAAAGTGACAAAATTAGTGGACCAGAGGAATGCCATCGATATAGTTTACTTGGATTTCAGCAAGGCATTTGATAAGGTAGAACATAACCTATTACTAGATAAAGTAGAAGAATGTGGGTTGGACAGCATCACCACCAGATGGTTTCATAACTGGCTGACCAACCACACTCAACATGTAATCCTCAATGGAACTGCATCTACATAGAGGGAAGTATGCAGTGGAGTACCCCAAGGCTCTTTTTTAGGCCCAGTACTTTTTAACATCTTCATCAATGATTTGGATGAGGGAATAAATGGAGAACTCATCAAATTTGCAGATGACACCAAGATGGCAGGAATAGACAACACTCCAGAAGATAGGCTTAAGATACAGAATATATCATACATATATGTTTTGTATATGTCTCGGTATATGTTTTTGGTATATGTATGTTTGTCTGTATATTTATTTCCTATGTTTTGTTGTACGCCGCCCCGAGTCCTTCGGGAGAGGGTGCGGCTAAGAAATAAATATTTATTTATTATTATTATTATTATTAGAAGGATCTTGACAAACTTGAACATTGGGCACTATCTGACAAAATGAAATTCAATGGTGAAAAGAGTAAGGTTCCACATTTAGGCAAGAAAAATGAAATGCACAGGTACAGTATAGGTGGTGCCTTGCTCAATAGTAGTAACTGTGGAGGGATCTTGGAGTTCTAGTGGACAACCATTTAAATATGAGCCAGCAGTGTGCAGCAGCTGCCAAAAAAGCCAACACAGTTCTAGGCTACATAAACAGAGGGATAGAATCAAGATCACGTGAAGTGTTAATACCACTTTATAATGCCTTGATAAGGCCACACTTGGAATACTGCATTCAGTTTTGGTCACCACGATGTAGAAAAGATGTGGAGACTCTAGAAAGAGTGCAAAGAGAGCACAAAGATGATTAGGGGACTGGAGACTAAAACATATGAAGAACGGTTGCAGGAACTGGGTATGTCTATTTAATGAAAAGAAGGACTAGGGGAGACATGATAACAGTGTTGCAATATCTCAGGGGTTGCCACAAAGAACAGGGAGTCAAATATTCTCCAAGGCATTTGAGTGTAGAACAAGAAGCAATGGGTGGAAAGCAATCAAGGAGAGAAGCAATTTAGAACTGAGGAGAAATTTCCTGACAGTTAGAACAATTAATCAGTGGAACATTTGCCTCCAGAAGCTGTGTGCCCCAACACTGGAAGTCTTTAAGAAGATGTTGGATAGCCATCTGTCTGAAACGGTATAGGGTTAACTGCCTAGGCAGGGGGTTGGACTAGAAGACCTCCAAGGTCCCTTCCAACTCTGCTATTCTATTGTATTGTATTGTATAATTATACTGTTCTTATTTCTGGTCCACCTTAAATTTATCTAATTCAGCTGCTGTGGAGAAGAACGACGGGAGCCATCTTGGTCTTTTGTTCTTCCTTAATATCCAGTTCCAAAATTGCAGTTAGTTATACAGATCTTATTTCAAAGTTCTGGTTCACCTTCAATTTAGCTAATTCAACTAATATGAAACCGGAAGAGAAGCTGGAGCCATCTTGATCTTTTGCAGAGAAAAAGAAAAGAGAAAACTTCGTATTTTCCCAGCTCTTGACATTGATATTATTTTCCCCTTGCCACTCTTCATGTCATGCTGGCCACAGTTGCTCAAATATATATCAATTGGAACGCATACAGCCAAACCCGGGTATGTTTCTATCGCCTCCTGCTTCCAAGTTCTGATTTATGGCAGTTGGTTAATTAAAGCTTCCCGCACAGGCAAGATTAGCTTATCAGTTGTCAGTGAGAAAATAGTGCTTTTTGCTTGATCTTTCTCTGTTGTTACATTCACTTCTTATTAATTGGAATTGGTTAAGATATATTAGTTGGCAGACATTCGGATGAAGTAATTCCTTCGGAATGTTTGGTTTCTATTTCAAATCCAAAACCAAGTTTAGAGTTGGTATTTGAGTGGGTTTGATACTTTTCTGCTTTCACCCTTTCTGTCCGAATCATTTCAAACAAATGTCTTTTTTTGGGGCTAGTGTTTTTCAACCCTCCATTTTCCTTTCTTTCTTTCATTTTGCCAAAATCCAGATCTAGCTATTAATAGTATTTGTACTCTCATGATTCTTTGCCTTTTCCAAGTTTTGATTTATGATTGTGGGTTAAATGAATTTTCTTACCGGTCTTTCACCTCGACCTTACCCTCCTGTTCAGTGTTTTGGCGGGAAGCCGGTTTCTTGTGCAGCAATGTTGCTGCCGTCCCCACTCTGATTCAGAGGGCAAATCTCCAACCTGCAAGGGACCTGTTGCCTCCCCCTGGGTCTGATAAGACACTGCCCCTTCTTCGCTCCCCCCTCCTAGGCGGGTTCTGATCTAAAAAAGGATCCCCGGAGTTTGTCAGACAGGATTCATGTGAGGTTCTTCAGAGCTCACATCCCCCATGTCTGTCCAGCTGGAGAACTTCCTGTCAAATCTTCACCCCAACACCTTGAAGCATATGGTCTCCCTTTTCTCTTCAGGAGCTCAAGTCATGTGATCCTGTCTACCATTAAACCATCTTTCCAAGCAGCCTCCATGTTTCCAGTCTCTTTTTCCCCACTTGGAACTGAACCCAGAAGGACATTTCTTCCAACTTGTCCATTAATAATAATCTTTGTTTGCTGTGATGTATAAATTGCTTTGACCCCTTGAATAAATTTCTCCCCAAATCCATATCTTCCAAAAGATAAAAGATAAAAACCCAATTTAAATTGTTGAAGGCTGCTAGATATTCACCCATTCTACTATGGTTTCCACCAAGGACCTCTGTTCTGGCGGGAACAGAGGTTTAATTCTATTGGTTGAGAGGTCTGTCAGCTCCCAATAAAAGGGCTGCTGTCAGACCAAGCAGTTGCTGGATTGTACATACTTGTTACTTGTTAATAAAGAGCTGTTGTTACGATAAGCCTGTGTCTGCCTTCTCAATATTCAAAGGCCTTCTGTGCATCAAAAAATATTACTTATTATATTCTAAGTATTCAGTAATGTTCAAAACAGTCTTCATATGGTCTATTATCTGTCTTTTTGCCAAAAAGCCAGATTGATCTTCATGAAGATATGTCTGTAAAACCTCCTTATTATTGTTTAGTTTCAAACCTCCCTTTATTAATCTAATTTAAAAAATGTTATTTAAGATGACTGAATAGTTCATAGAGCTCAGGACATTTTTTTTATTTTTTTCTGTATTTAGGTGAATACACTCAAATAGACAATAATGTCTGAAACAGATTTTTTTTTTTAAAAAAAATCTCTTTTAGAATGCTTCTGTCCATTTATGTGTATTCACCTAAATACAGAAAAATATAGCTTCATATTGTGTGATAAGCTACAATTAACTGGAACACACACTATTATAAACAATATTTCTTTGATTAAAATATTTATATAGCTGCCCGGGGTATTATAATATAGTGTATCATAGTATAGTAGTATAACAACTCAGGGTGCCTTATACATATTCTTGAATCTGCTTCTTCTCAGGGGATGAATTTTTAATCAGATTAAACAACACAGATTGGCAGAATAATCTTAAAGATGTTGCATGAGAGATACAAACAAGGTCATCTATTAACTTAAACATGAAGTAATAATACACATATACAAATATACATACTGGTTCAACCCGAATTCTTACTTCAATTTCATTGCTAGAATCATAAAAAGAAGATGCTATATTTGTAAGTGAACATTCATATTTTATGAACCACGCAAAGGCTAGTTATATGGGGAGAGGGAGAAAAAGCAATTGATACTCTTAGGGGTGAAATCTGGTATGTTTACTTTTTAATGAGCACATTTTAATCCTTAAAATTTTGCCTCTTGCATTTTAAACATGAAAGAGTCTGAGTTTCTTTTTTATGCACAAATATTTATTGAATGTGTTTGTGAAGCTATAGTAATCACAAAAAAGTATTTATTGCACACATGAGAAATTACATTGATTTATAACAGTTCATTTAGTAACCATTCAAAGTTACAAAAGTACTGAGAAAAGTGACATGACCGTTTTTCATATTTACAATGTTTGCAGCATCACCGTGGTCACAGGATCAAAATTCAGGCTCTTGATATCCAAATTAAGCAATATAAGCAGACACTTTAACCAACTCTGCAGAAGCCAGGCTTGAAGCTTTGTTCTTGTCATTTTTCCACTTTCCTGAGACTAAGAATTATCTTCTTTTCAAAAAGCTTTTAGAAAAACAGTGCATTAGTTGGGATTCTAATTCCTGAGAAGCAATAATCCTGGTGCCTCAAAAACAGTTTTTTTTTTTTAATAAACCGAATGGCTAAATATCTCAGCTAGTGATATCCCTGCTCAATCAGCTTTGTTCACTGTTCTGGGAAGGGATTGGAAAGTGGAAATCAAAATGAACAAAGTATTAATTCCATCTGTTCGGTGCATGTGAGCTGGCAAACATGCAATTACATTCATGCTGAATGATATAGATATCAGAAATAAACAATTCGAGGCTTAATCAAACACACAGTGAAGTGTACACTGCGATCCGGCAGTTTTGTATAGCTCAAAAAATAGTTAGGGCTGAAATTTTCATCTTCTATTCTTGGCAGTTTAAGAAGCATGCTACATTTCTGTTTCTTGTTAAAGCTTATTTAGCAGTAGCTGCAATATAAATTGTGCTATTATTCTTTGTGACAGAAGAAAAGCCCAAGGAGCTGTATAATATTTTGCTAGTTCCTGTCTCCTCTCCAAATAGATTCTGGAAGCTTTTAAGACAGTTGAACCAAATAAGAATGATTAGGTGTGTTTAAGAGGGGAAAATAATTCATTGTGCTGTAAAGGAAACAAATGAGCCTTTCTGTCCGTAAGAAATTGTTTTGTAATAGCAAAAACAGACAAGAAGAAAATATGCTATTACTCTTAAACCTTTTGCACACTTTACTTGAAACATTAGGGCATTGTGCTTCTAATATTGGTAGGTTGTTGTTGTTTTTTTGACTCAAAACTCTTGGACTGCTGTCAGAATGTAATTCAATTGTAATTTGATTTGTCCTTTGTCTGTATGTGACATCCTGAAGGAGGGGACATTTCAGTTTACCTCCCTGGACTTTAATCCAGCAAATCTTTCTTTGTTCCATGTTTAAAATAGAACATAGCATACTGCTGCGCAATTTGTCATCAATGTTTTAGTAGCTTCCTCTTGACAGCAATGAGAAGGTAATGAAAAATTGATGGCAAAATATGGTCCATAACTGTGATAATTAAATAATTTTAATTCTTGCACTTTATATCATTTTACCAAATATGTATCGTCCTCATCAGATATAGTAACTTGGTGGGAATCATAACATTTTAGTTAATTTTAATAAATTTGAGGGGAAATGCTCAGAACAATCCTGTTTTTAAAGCTAGTAGTTAAACTACAACTTAAATCCTTTATCAATCAAAATCATAATGGGAGAATCCTAAAACTTAATGAACATTTTACGATTAAAATTAACCAAAGTTTTAAGCATAGTATCTGTACCGATTTATACATTTGTACCTAGCATTGCTTTTTATACTTACATTCACCTGTATGCAGTTTTTCCAAAAGCTGAACAGCAATCTACCCACTTAGAAGTCTTACCTTTGTATAGATGACTTCATTTATTTGATATCAATTGAATAGTCGGATATGAATTTTCTATATCATATAGAAAGGCAAATTTATAAAGAACAACAGAATATTATATATTCTAGGTTTTTTTTGAAGGAGTTCCCTTTTCTGTTTCATTTTAAAGGTGCTGTAGAATTTCTCTATAATACTGACTGTTAAATTTACTTTACTGTATTTTGCTTAATACTTAATCAAAGGCTATTTCTAAGGGAAAAAATGAGTTTAGAACCAATTGGATTTTTTAAAGAGATAGGCTTATATAGGTAAAAGGAGGAAAAATTTCCTTATTTTAATAAGGGCTACAAGGACATAAAGGATGCGGTGGCTCAGTGGTTAAGTCACTGAGCTTGTTGATCAAAAAGGTCGGCAGAGCGGCGGTTTGAATCCCTAGCACCACGTAATGGAGTGAGCTCCCGTTACTTGTCCCAGCTTCTGACAACCTAGCAGTTTGAAAGCATGCAAAAATGCAGGTAGAAAAATAGGGATCACTTTGGTGGGAAGGTAACATTCCGTGCACCTTCAGCTTTTAGTCATGCTGGCAGCATGACCACGGAGACATCTTCAGACAGTGCTCACTTTTCGGTTTTGAAACAGACATGAGCACCTCCCCCTAGATTTGGGAATTACTAGCGCAAATGTGCGAGAGGAAGCTTTACCTTTACCTTTACAAGGACTATGCTTTTATTTCACTTTCCCTATAATGTTTAGGGAATAAGATTTTGATGGTTCAAATGGAAAACAAAAGTCATAACATTATCTCATGTTGCTGGGTTGTCTAATGTGGTAATATAAATTATACATCAAATAATATTTCATGCAGTTCGTCATTGCTTTTTAAATAGACAACATATTAGGCTGCTGTCTATCAAATCAAATGGATGATCTGCGTGGTTCTATATTGTCTGAATTTATTGGCTGGGCTTTCTCCAAATGTTTATAGCTCCTCCTCCCCAGAGTTCCAATCTGGGATTCCCTGCTTGGAAAACAGGTTCTCCACCACCAAACAACCGCTTTTCTGCATTATATGAACAACACTCCTCTTTAGAAAGAGAAAAATATTTTCTCATACCAACTTGGAAGCATTTCATGGGAAAAGATGTTTTCCTACCCCTGCCAAGTTCAACAGTTTCTTTCCCCATATTGAAATTCTAGCTTAAATATTTTTGCTTATATGGGTTGGCTTCCAAGTCATTGGCATTTTTTAAATTCTTGAAACTGTGGCTTATTCGCATATGGCTCAAAACTATACTGAAATTTACAGCGCTGAATGAGTGCATTCCTCCTTGTGGAAACAAGGTTTTATTTATGCAAGTGCATCTAAGGTGCTGCTCAATCCTATTTACTTATCTATCATCTATATCTATCTATCTATCTATCTATCTATCTATCTATCTATCTATCATCTATCTATCTATCTATCTATCTATCTATCATCTATCTATCTATCTATCTATCTATCTATCTAATTCAGCCACCCATCTCACAAAAAGTGATTTTAATCTTTCGACAGTTTGCATTTCATCTTATTATAGAGCTGTCACCACTTCCTCCAGATAAATTTGTTTGCAGGTACAAGGGATGGTACAATGGATGCAGTGACTCAGTGTCTAAGATGCTGAGCTTGTTGATCAGAAAGGTTGGCGGTTCGAATCCCTAGCGCGCATAACGGAGTGAGCTTCTGCTACTTGTCCGAGCTTCTGCCAACCGAGCATTTGGAAAGCATGTAAAAATGCAAATAAAAAAATAGGAACCACCTTTGGTGGGAAGGTGTTTTTGGCACTTAGTCATGCCAGCCACATGACCACAGAGACATCTTCGGACAGTGCTGGCTCTTCGGCTTTGAAACAGAGATGAGCACCACCCCCTAGAGTCGGGAACAACTAGCACATATGTGCGAGGGGAACTTTTACCTTTACCTTTACCAGGGATGGTTAGAACTGACTGTTGCCACAATACTATTTGCAGAGTTTCTAAATAGTCCATTTCAAAAATTTTATTAGTTTATCAAAATATAAAATACAGGAATATAAAGAAAAATGAAAATAATGGGAAAAGCAAAAGAGAAAAAAGTAAAAGGGAAAAAAATTAAAAGGACATTGATATTCTGCCTCCTTTTGGTGCAGCAGAAAAAGGTAATAAAATGAAAACCCAACTTTTTACTTTTATAAAGGTAAAGGTTCCCCTTGCACATATGTGCTAGTTGTTCCCAACTCTAGGGGGTGCTGCTCATCTACATTTCAAAGCTGCTGTCCAAAGACGTCTCCATGTCATGTGGCCGGCATGACTAAATGATGAAGGTGCACAGAATGCTGTTACTTTCCCACCAAGGTGGTCCCTATTTTTCTACTTGCATTTTTTACGTGCTTTCAAACTGCTAGGTTGGCAAAAGCTAGGACAAGTAACGGGAGCTCACTCCGTTATGCGCCATCAGGGATTCAAACCACCGAACTACCGACCTTTCTGATCGACAAGCTCAGTGTCTTAGTCACTAAGCCACCGCATCCCTTTTACTTTTATATATACTAGCTATTTCTATAACAACATCCCTATCAAATCAGCAAAACCATTTTTTACACCTTAAGCACAAAGTCCAAAACTGGTTTCTAAGCAGAAACAAAATTATTTATGTTTTTTTCTTTAATCAAAGCAATCAATTTACTAACTCCATCAACTTTTGCAGCCATTGTGCACCTGTATACACGAGACTCATGTCTTAGTTCTTTTACATTTTTTTTCTGCCAGTTTTCATTTGTTTTAAGGAAAGTGGATATTCTTCTTTCAAAGAGAACACTCTTCTTTCAGGGAAATGAAAACAAAGATTAGGAAAAGGGAAAGGAGGGTGTAAGAATAAAAAGAAAGCATTGATTCCAAACTCTTTCCAGTACAGTAAAATACTAATTATAGTTACAGCCTCAACTTTTTCTATTGCATTTAGTCACTCCTAGCCATTTCTATAGCTATAGTTATCTAATATTCAAATTAAAGCCAAAATTTCATTTTTTTCCTCTCTCTCTCCTTTTTTAAGCATAACGCCCGGAAGCAATTTCCAAATGGAAACAAAACCAGATAAAATTTGTCCTTGTTTAAAACATTTGATTTAATTTATCATCTCAACCTAATCCATTTTTTCAATCCATTTTTTATGTTGTGAAAAATAATATATCTTTTACTAGAAATTACATTCCTTGGGTTGTGTTTTTTTTTTTTTTTGCTTTGTCACTATCTATAATAACAAAAGTCCACAAACTCTTTGAAGTTCTTTGTCTAAATAGAAAACTGCTATCTGTGTTTCCCTGAAATACAACCAGGTGTTATTTTCTTTTGGGCTCCAAAATTAGCACTAGGGCTTATTTTCACAGGATGTCTTATTTTTCCCCATGTACTTTAAGAGTAGATAGGAGGACAACTTATTCTGCTTGCTCGCGGCAGGGCAGGAGGCCAGGCTGTGCATCAGTGTCGCCACCGTGAGGCAGAGGGGGTGGAGCTGCCACATGCACCTTGCACTGGCCACCCACGCCCCTGCACTTAGGGCCCCTGCAGCCAGGCTACCCATGCCCCGACACCTGCCTTGTCTCATGGTAGCGGCTGCAGCAGCCCCATCCAGCAGGATCTCATATGGCTGCTGACCTACTTCTCTTGCTCTGGTTGTTGAATGAGGTGAACACAACGATTGAAAGATATATTGTAAATAAATTAAGTCTGGGAATGAATGAAGTCTTTTTTTTACAAATGGTAAAAAGCCATTTTATTCTTTTAAAATGTTATTTATTTATCAAATTTATATAGCCACCAATTGTACCTTCTGTTTTATATGTCATTCTAAATTTGACAGGAGCTACAAGAAGTAAATAATGTATTTTAAAAATTTTATTTTAAGACATTTAAATAATATAGTATAAAACAAAAAGGAAAAGTGAGAAAGGGCTAAGTGATTGGAAAGTATCTATAAAAACACAGCATTTACAATTGTCAAAAATTTAGAATTCATTATTAAATTAAGTGATTATTCATTCATTCAGATGATTGTGTAATCGAGAAAAATAATTATAAATCACTAGAAACTCTAAATGGTGATGTGTATATATATATTTGTTTTCGTAGATTTTCACGGGTGTAGGTATGCTGGTTTTGTTGTATTCGGGTCTTTTCCCATGTAAGGTTGAGATTGTCTTTGCAACGTTTCGGCAGGATCTCACCTGCCATCTTCAAGCTGTGGGCTTAAAGCCCACAGCTTGAAGATGGCAGGTGAGATCCTGCCGAAACGTTGCAAAGACAATCTCAACCTTACATGGGAAAAGACCCGAATACAACAAAACCAGCACACACACACACACACACACACACATATACATGTATGCCATCCTTATCTATAATTATCTAAAATAAATGGGCATGATCATCATGCACAAAAAATAATTAAAACAATATTACATTCTAACTTGCCTCCCATTGTACCTGATTACATTAAATTATTTATAAACATTTGGTTACACATGGTTACTATTTTACATCAAATATTTTCCCCTTAAAACTAATTAAATGTTCCTTGTGTGATATATAATGTATAGGTAAGCCATTTTTGCTTGAATTTAATCAGACTTTTTGGTTTTATGAATGATCATTGTTCCATTGTGAATTTTGCAGATGTTTACATGTTACAACATACTGGATAGGACTGGTAGTAATGATGGCCTGGACACGCCCCCAAACCTGTTCTCCTATCAGAAGCTTCATCAAAAGCTTTTTTTAAAACGTTTTTTTGCCCTGCTGGTTCAGGCAAGGTGAAACCTCTAGAAGGTCCAAGCTGTACTTGACTGACAAGTCAAAGATGTCCAGTGCTTCTTGGGCTAGTTAACTTCTACAGGAAATTTATACCAGGGTTTGCTCATAAAGCCAAACCATTGATCTAACTGACTAAGAAGGGAGTTAAATTTGCTTGAACTCCTACACACCAAACAGCATTTAAAGAGGTAAATCAACTTTTTGCTTGCCAGTCCCTGTGTCAGTCCCTGGACATATTAAAGAGCTTTATTGTCCAGACAGATGCTTCAGATGTAACAATTGGAGCTGTTTACTTACAGGAGAGAGGGGAAGACAACAGCCTTCATCCATGCGCCTTCTTTTCTGGAGCCCTGACAACTCCAGAACGCAATTATGACATCTTTAGTAAGGAACTCCTTGCCATTAAATCAGTATTCCAGCATTGGAAACATTTCCTAGAACAGCGGTCACCAACTGGTGGTCAATGGACCACTGAGGGTCCACGAGAAAATTTTGGTGGTCTGCAGAAAAATTATTTGCATTTTTTATATTACACTAAATCAGGGGTCCTCAAACTACGACCCCTGGGCTGGATGCGTGCAATGAACGTTTGTGTTGCTGCAGAGAATCTTTCCTTTTGGGGTCTTTTTGTGTGGGTCAGAAGGGGCAGAAATTCTGACTTGGGGTCTGGTTCAACTTCCTGGTGGGAGGCTTTGGGCAAAGGCTGGAGGGAAGCACCACCGGTGGCGAAGAGCCGGAGGGCCTTGTTCCAGTGGGACTGCATCCTGGAACTGACTGACTGTCAGGCATGCCTCCTTCAATATCCAAGAAAGAAAAACCTCAACTCCATTTGAATAGAGATAAAGTACTTTTACTAGATATGAATTGAAAGCAGCAAAAAGGAAAGCAAGATCTGAGCCAAAAAGGCGCGAACAAGTACATATCAAATGATTACCCAGCCCCCTTCCTCCAATTACCCCAGCCCAGTGTCCAATCTGCAACTCCCTAAGGTGTCATGTGGGGTGCATCTTCAAAAGGCCTCAACAGGTTGGTATGCAAGATGGTTGGCCTTGACCAAGACCAAACATCACCCATCCGCATGCACAGAAGATGGTGAGAATAAAACTCCTTTCTACATACTCCTCCAGTACCAATTCCCTTCCCAAATACCATGCCCCCTCCCTCCCCGTTTCTATGGCAAGCAAGTGAAGCAAAGGCTGACACTGACCAACTCAGCCCGCTGAGCCTCCAGGCACTGGTACCTGGCCTTGTACTGCCACAGGTCTTTCCTCTGCTTGGAAAGCCCATGCTTGTAGTCTTCAGTGAGCTGCTTCTGCTTCCTGTTGGGTCCCTAAGGAGCCCAGGTGAGCAGGCAAGGAGTGGCTGGGAAGGGTGGGGTAAGTAGTGCAAAGTGCCCCTTGATGTGAGTGAGGTTTGGTATCATCAATAAGCTGATGATAATCCAAATTTACATCACCACAGAAGCTGGAAGGGAAATGTTGTACATTTCCTTTCCTAGTGCTTGAAGCTAGATAGCTCTGGGTGGGAGGAAATAGACTGAAGCTGAATATAAATAAGGCAGAATAACTGTATCATACCAGTGTTGTTTCTGGGTGGTTATGTATTACATACACAGGAAAGAGCAGATTTAAGATGTGAGGGTTTTTCTAGACCAGGGGTGTCAAATCTGTGTCGTCACTGCAATGTCACATGATTTATTGTATTTTATTTATTTATTTATTTATTCAATTTATAGGCCGCACCCTCTCCACAAAGGGACTCGGGGCGGCGTACAACTCAATACAAATAAATGACAAGGAGGAGGTAATCAAAAGCATTGTACAATTCATAAATAAATAATCATAAGTTAAAAACAACACAACTTTTTTCCCCCTTTGCTAAACCGGACGAGGGCAGGACCAGCCCGTGACACATCTATGCCGTGGGCTGCGAGTTCTAGGCCCATAGCTCCTGCTAGAACAGCAGATAGAAGCCTTGACTAGAGGAGCTGATGTAAAATTATGATCCTACCTGGTGGAGAAGATCTGAAGACACACTTTCATTGGCACTTAGCTGGGCTATTGCAGTATGCTTTACCAGAACTACAACTGGTACAAAAATTGGCAGCTTGTGTATATACCGACCTTGGGTGATGGAGACCCATATTTTGAGGGCTCTTCGCTAGTTACCAGTATGCTTCAGAATACAATTTAAGGTGCTGATATTGACTTATAAAATCCTTCATGGTTTGACACCTGGGTGTTAATCTGACTGTCTCTTCCAACTATAATCAATTTATCTTGTAGATAACTGTTGCTCTGAGGAGAGCCAAAGGTGACATTACTTTTGTATGGTGATGCTATAGTTCGAACAGCCTCTTCTTGGAAAAATCTCCCCATCCATATTGACTTTCAGAGAGATACTGAATACTGAAATATTTCAGAGAGCATATCCTCAATTTACTGTATAGCATCATTTTTATTTCTTAATTAATTTTTCTCCTTTTTTGACATATATTGTCAGTCTTTTTAAATTCATATTACTGCTTTGCATATTTGAAATCTGCTGAGCTGCTGTTGTGGTAGAGTATTAACAAACAAGGAAACAAACAAAAATAAACCTCTGCATATGCATGAACTTTGTTCAGTCTCTCATCTTCACAGGATTGAGTCTACATACTGTAACTGTTGTGTCTTGATACTCCCCAGCAATCAGATGCAAAAATGATGATTAGTGATTGAGAAATTATGGGTAGTTACATAAAGATTGCACCCAAACATTTCATATTAGTGAAATCAGCTGCTAAATCAAGACAAAAATTGATTTATTTTTATCTATTTTTAATTTTATTCAAATGAAAATACAAAACTAAAAAAAACTAAAAAAAAACACACCACAAAGTGGTTCCCCATGATTGTTTTGTTTGTGTGTGTGTGTTTTTTTTTAATTTTTTGGAATTTTGTACTTTACCTTCATTTCAAATTGCTCAACATCTCTTTTTTCATAAAACATGGCTTGGAAGTTTTTAATCTAATTTAGGATACTTTGTATGTGGGTTTTTCTTAATACAATACAATAGCAGAGTTGGAAGGGACCTTGGAGGTCTTCTAGTCCAACTCCCTGCCTAGGGAGGAAACCCTATACCATTTCAGACAAATGGCTATCCAACATCTTCTTAAAGACTTCCAATGTTGGGACATTCATAATTTCTGTAGGCAAGCTGTTCCATTGATTAATTGTTCTAACTGTCAGGAAGTTTCTCCTCAGTTCTAAGTTGCTTCTCTCCTTGATTAGTTTCCACCCATTGCTTCTTGTTCTACCCTCAGGTGCCTTGGAGAATAGCTTGACTCCCTCTTCTTTGTGGCAACCCCTGAGATATTGGAACACTGCTATCATGTCTCCCCTAGTCCTTCTTTTAATCAAACTAGACATACTCAGTTCCTGCAACCGTTCTTCATATGTTTTAGTCTCCAGTCCCCTAATCATCTTTGTTGCTCTTCTCTGCACTTTCTACAGTCTTCACATCTTTTCTACATCATGGTGACCAAAACTGAATGCAGTATTCCAAGTGTGGCCTTACCAAAGCATTATAAAGTGGTATTAACACTTCACATGATCTTAATTCTATCCCTCTGTTGATGCAGCCTAGAACTGTGTTGGCTTTTTTGGCAGCTGCTGCACACTGCTGGCTCCTGTTTAAATGGTTGTCCACTAGGACTCCAAGATCCCTTTTACAATTACTACTGTTGAGCAAGGTACCACCTATTCTGTACCTGTGCATTTTGTTTTTGTTGCCTAAATGTAGAACCTTACTCTACCGTTGAATTTCATGTTGTTAGATAGTGCCCAATGTTCAGGTTTGTCAAGATCCTTCTGTATCTTAAGCCTATCTTCTGGAGTGTTGGCTATTCCTGCCAGCTTGGTGTCATCTGCAAATTTGATGAGTTCCCCATTTATTCCCTCATCCAAATCATTGATGAAGATGTTGAAGAGTACTGGGCCCAAAACAGAGCCTCGGGGTACTCCACTGCATACTTCCCTCCATGTAGATGCAGTTCCATTGAGGACTACACATTGCGTGCAGTTGGTCAGCCACTTACGAATCCATCTGGTGGTGATGCTGTCCAACCAACATTCTTCTACTTTATCTAGTAGTAGGTTATGGTCTACCTTATCAAATGCCTTACTGAAGTCCAAGTAAACTATATTGACGGCATTCCTCTGGTCCACTAATTTTGTCACTTTGTCAAAGAATGCAATAAGATTAGTTTGGCATGATCTGTTTTTGACAAACCCATGTTGGCTTTTGGCTATTACTTTGTTTGCTTCTAGGTGTTTGCTAATTTGTTGCTTGATCTTTTTCCATCATGCATTTGTTATGGCTCTTTGCCAACAACCTTTTCAATATAATTGTTATTATGTTATGGCAAAGGATATAAAAACTATTTCAATTCCAAGCAATTCAGGATTTCTTAATATTTTGGAGAAACATATGGCAGGATAGAGAGAGGAGGGAAGGAGAGGAAGTGAAGTTGGATGATTAACATGCCTAACCAGGGCTGTCAAACTCGTGGCCCGCAGGCTGTGTCCTGCCCACACCAGGATTACTAAAGGGGAAAAAAGTCCCAATACATCACATGATGCCGTTGTGACACCGCAAGTTTGACACCCTTGTGTTCCGACATAGGTTTTCTGAGACAGTAAAAAGCACATGCTTAGTCCCAAAAACCCTCTTTTTATTTCAACGGCTGTGAATTATGTTCATTCACAGCCCATAATGAGTCACAAATACCTTGTAAAGAGTCTGACAGAAGTATGCCAAAGTCTTTTGGGATAAGGTTGATAAGCACCCACCTTTATCTCCCTTGAAATGCTGCCAAAGACCTAATTAGCTTTACAAGACCACACAGAGCACAGAGTCAAAACGGAGCTTCAGAATTTAAAGAAGGGGCCAATCATTTCCAAACCTTACTCCCGAGTTACCCCTTTTGTCTTAACTGTTCTTGCCTTCTGGCAGCTCTGCACATGCGAGCACTGGGAACAGGCTCCCCTTGTTCCTCTTCCTCGCTGATGTCTGTCTGTGGAGGCTCCAGAGACAGCACATAACTCCCACATGGCCCTGGCCCCCTCTCTGCCTCTGACGCAGAGCCCTCGTCCAAGCCTTCCCCAGATTCCAGGACTGGCCCATGTTCCTCCCCAACTTCCTCACTGTCTGACGATGCAGGCCACTGGCAGACCGCAACACCCTGCTGTAATCTCATTTCCTCAGAAAGTCTCTAAGCACAGTCCTTTGGTGAGATATTTGCCTGCAGGTTTCTCAGGACTATAGCATTGCTGGTTTAGTCATTTTCACCATATCATTAAATTGTTGGTTTTATAGCATGAACTTACTATCCTCAACTCTAATGGAAGAGAGGGAAATAAAAAATGTAATTATGACCTGGAAGATGTCTGCACTGTGGATCGGACAGAAGCTGAGAGAAAGCCAAAGGCATGAATAGAGAGAATGCTGATTTTCACTGCTGATGCTGTGAATTTTTGGGAGGGGGTATGCTTTGTGGTCACTTTCTGTATGCTAATGAAGTCAGTTATTTTCTTTTCTGTAATCCTTTTTGACATGTAATTCACAAGCAAAAAATTGTCCATATTAGGTCCACATTATTCAGCAAGATAACAGGCTTCATGCTATCTTTCAATTCAGAGTCTAAAAATATAGCACCAGAGACACGGCAGTATTTTTATGACTCAACAGTTGCATAAACTCCTCCAGAGGGTCACATTGCACATCCAATAACTGTTTTCAGCTTTCTGTGGTTTTGTGTCTGAACCATTAATTGTTCCAAAGAGGGGTGTGGAATAAATAATTGTACATTGTTAAAAAAAAATCAGTTAACTAGGCCTGTACTAGAATTAAGTGGTTCTTGTAATTAATATCCAAATCCACCCAGAGGTGGTATTCAGCAGGTTCTGACCTTTTCTGGAGAACCAGTAGCGGAAATTTTGAATAGTTTGGAGAACTGGTAAATACCACCTATGACTGGACCTGCCCCCATCTATTCTCTGCCTCCTGAGTCCCAGCTGATTGGGAGGGAATGGAGATTTTACAGTATCCTTCCCCTGCCACGCCTACCAAGCCACGTCCACAGAGCTGGTAGTAAAAAGTTTTGAATCCCACCACTAAATCCACTATAATTCTTACCAAATCGTAAGTGTATAATTTTTCCAGGCAAAATAATTCTCAAGTAACCTTAAGTACTAGGAGACTAATAATGCAATTCTGTAAGTTCTATTTTCTTCTAAAAATATTTGTGTATAAGTCTGCTTGTCAGTTTCTTTATTTTCCTATTAAAGTCAATTGGATACAATACTTAATAAATACATATTGAAATCTAAAGATATGCTAAATGACTAACAATCCCTGTCAAAAAGATAGCAATAGTTACCATAACAGATGAGTCAGGAAATGTTAATTGGGAAGAGAAATTCCTAGTTTCATGGAATACAAATGAGATTCAAGCAAAAAATATTTGCTAGGAGAGACCTTTGCTTGATACTTTCTGTCAGCAGAAACAGTACAAGTTACATGAAGTTACTGAATCCTCAGAGACTTTTGCCTCTGGTGGTTATTATGGAATGCCAGATTGGCCTGTAATGAATTCTTCGTAACTCATGACCTTGTGGGTGAGAGGACAGACTATTTTATATTACCAAAAATCTGGATGGGTGAAAAGAGGAAGGGTCATGTTTCAGAGATATGACCAATAGAGATTTGGGGTTTGTCATCAAGCACATGGTCAGAGCAGGGGAAATACGCCAGCAGTGTTTTCCAGGAACATTGTTCCACTTGAGATGTGTTATGCATGAAGTTGAGCTTAGAAATAATTCGGAATTTCTCTTATGGTACCAGCCCTCCTGCTGCACAGTAGCATTCATGCCATGGCCATTAAACCTATTGCTGAGGAGGCAGCGACGTGCGGTGAGGTTTATGGCTGGTGAGGCACTGACACAGTGGTGGGTTTCAAATATTTTTAGACTTGTGGACTTCAACTCCCAGAATTCCACAGCCAGGCATGCTCAGTTCCGATTTAAAACGACAGCATTGTTTTTCTCCTTTGCGAAATAAGTTTCCTTTTTTCATTTTCTTTTTCTTCTCCCTTCCCCTCCTTCCTCCCTTCCTCCCTTCCTCCCCCTCTCTCAAACACACACACACACACACACACACACACACAAATTGGATTGGACTATCCTATCCCCTTCCCTCTCTCACTCACTCTCAAACAAACACACACACACACACAAAAGTTGGATTGGATATCTTTTCCAGTTGTTTGAAAGCAGCTCCTCTGCCACCACCCCCATTCCCCTGCTGCTTTCCCCAAACACCTCGACCATTGCAAATGGAGCCTGCTGTCTGGGTGGGAAATGGCTGGAATGCAATAAAGCCCACTCACTCACCTCCTGCTGGCAGGCTGGGGTGAGAGGAGAGGCAGAGAAGCCGGAGGGGAGCCGATCCGAGCCTTCCAAAAGAAAGAGGCTGGGGGAAAGTGTGTGTGCTACAGCATGGCTCTTTGCCTGGCTTCCATGGATGGCTCT
The DNA here is from genome assembly GCF_964273705.1 of Natrix helvetica. NCBI lineage: Eukaryota > Metazoa > Chordata > Lepidosauria > Squamata > Natricidae > Natrix > Natrix helvetica. The sequence goes on along the minus strand of NC_138558.1, from coordinate 55,413,922 downwards.
GCTTAATTGTTAAAAAAGCCTCTAAAAAGCACCCTCTACTATGAGGCAGGAGAATTGCGTGCCTCATCTACGTCAGGAAATTTTAGGCTTTTAACCCTTGTTTAACTCTGCTCGAGTGATCATAAAACGCCTAAAGTCAGACTAGATGAGGCATGCAGTTCTCCTGCGTCATAGTAGAGGGCACTTTTTAGAGGCTTTTTTAAACAGTTAAGCAGAGTCATCCACGGTGAGGCAGCAACTAGCTCAGCTTTTTCCTTTTACATTTTTTTTCTTTTCATGATGAGAGCGGTGAGGCTGTGCCTCACTTGCCTCACCTGACTGCACGTCACTGTGAGGAGGCAATGGAATTCCATAGGCCATTGGTGCTGAGGGAATGTAAACTCGTATTCCTTGAAAGGGAGATCAGAGGTAGCTCAGGAGTTCAAGATCACAAGACAACTACAGACCTTTCAGAATCAGAATACAGCTAGAAGGGTCCTTGGAGGTCTTCTATTCCAGCACCCTGCTCAAGCAGGAGATCCTATATCATTTCAGACAAGTGACTGTCCAGTCTCTTCTTAAAAACCTTCAGTGATGAAGCACCCACAACGTCTGAAGGCAAGCTATTCCATTGGTTATTTGTCTTCACTGTTAGGAAGTTTCTCCTCAATTCCAGGTTGCTTCTCTCCTTGATAGTTTGCATCAATTGTTTATTGTCCTGCCCTCTGGTACTTTGAAAAATAAATTGACTCCTCTTTGTGGCAGCTTCTCAAATCCCGGAATACTGCTATCATGTGTCCCCACCCCAGTTGTTTTTTTCTCTAGACTAGCCAAATCCAAATCCTGCAACCGATCTTCATATGTTTTAGTCTCCAGATCTTTGATCATCTTAGTTGCTCTTCTTTGCATTTTTTCCAAAGTCTCAACATCTTTTTTGTAATGTGGGGACCGAAACTGGATGCAGTATTCCAAGTGTGGTCTTACCAAGGCTTTATAAAGTGGTGCTAATACTCCACGTGATTTTGATTCTATGCCGCTGTTTATACAACCAAGGAATTCTATTAGCTTTTTTGCTGCTGCTGCCGCCACACACTGCTAACTCATATTTAAGTGATTCTCCATTAAGACTCCAAGGTCCCTCTCACAGTTACTGTTTTCAAGACAGGTTTCTGTACTAATCTGTACTTGTACCTTTGGTTTTTTCTGTTCAATTGTACAACTTTGCTTTTCTCCACATTAAATTTCATTTTGTTGAATAGGGCCCATTGTTCATGTCTGTCAAGATCTTTTTGGATCCTGAGCTTGCAAATTTGATGATTTCTTCTTCTATTCCCTCATCTAAGTCATTTATGAAGTTATTGAAGAGTACTAGGCCTAAGACAGAACCTTGTGGTACACTGCTGATTCAGTGGTGGGTTCCTACTGGCATTCCCACTAGTTCACTGAGCGCGTTCTCACTTTGCTCGCATGTGTGCCAGGTGCACGTTGCGTGTGTGTACGCACTTGAAAGAAAGATACTCAGAAAGCAAGGAAAACAGTTTAGGAGCGGCAATTTAATCTGCCCCCCACCCCTGATTAGCTGGGCTTCAGAAGCTGAAATAAAGGTAAGTATAACCCAGAGCGGGTTTCAAAGCAACAGAGAACTGGTTTGCTCTCTGCTTGATGGCAGAGCTACCAGTTCAGGAGAACCGGTCCGAACCGGTAGAAATCCATCACTGCGCTGCTTACTTCCCTCCATGTGGATATAGTATCATTAAGGACTACTTGTTGAATATGGTTTGTCAGCCAGTTACAAATCCATCTGGTGATTATGCTGTCTTTCCCACATTTTTCTAGCATACAAAGAAGTAAGTTGCGGTCTACTTTGTCAAATGCCTTGCTGAAGTCTAAATATATTATGTCCACAGTAGTTCACTGGTCTACTAATTTAGTCCCTTTGTCAAAGAATGAAATAAGATTGGTTTGGCATGATCTGTTTTTAACAAACCTGTGCTGGCTACTAGTTATAACTTTATTTGTTTCTAGACGTTCACAGATTTGTTTTTTTAAAATTATGTTTTCCAGTATCTTCCTGGGTATTGATGTTAGGCTGATTAGTCTGTAGTTTCCTGAGTCTGGGTTTTTTCCCTTTTTTGAAGATGGGAACCACATCAGCTCTTTTCCAATTCTTTTCCAATGCTCCAAGATTTTTTAAAGATACAATACAATGGTTCTAAAATAACATCTGACAGATCTTTCAGAACTCTGGGATATAAATCATCAGGTCCCGATGATTTATATTAATCAAGGTCAGGCAGGTATTATCTTATCATTTCTTCCTTATTTTAATTTTTATTTCTAGTCTGTCTTTTACAGATGTTTTTGGTAGGTTGGGCTATAGTTTCTTTTTGTGTGAAGACTGATGCAAAGAATGTGTTAAGTAGCTCTGCTTTCTCTCTACTGCCTGTTACTTGGGTAAGGGTGGTGGGGTGGTGGTGGTTATACGGGACTGTCTAGAGCCGAGGGAGTTCACTGTTCCTCAGATACCCGGGTGTGAGTCACTAGGTATGAAATGGGGGCCAGGGAGGCAGTGGGGCCTGCTGATTGTATACTTGGCTCCTCGCTATACGTCAGCGGCCCTGCCCGAGCTCCTCGAGCTGGTCTCGGAGACGGCGGTTGAGATCCCCAAACTTTTGGTTATGGGGGATTTCAACCTGCCGTCGACGGGAGCAGCGTCTGAGGTGGCTTGGGAGTTCATGGCTTCCATGACAGCCATGGGCCTGACCCAATTAATTCAGGGCCCCACACACAAAGGTGGCCACACACTGGACCTTGTCTTTGTATCTGAGCAGTGGACGAGTGATCTGGGAATAGGGGATTTAGATATTACTCCCCTGTCATGGTCAGATCACTCATGTCTCCGGCTGGACTTCCCTGGCGCTACCCTCCACCGCGAGGAGGCGGAGCCAGTTTGTTCAAGCTGGTACCGCCCCAAGCACTTGATGGAACCGGATAGGTTCCAGACGGAGCTTGGGCCACTACCTGTAGCCCTGACCCGCGCTCGGTCGGAGGACCTAGTCGACGCCTGGAATAGGGCGACGGCGGGGGCCTTGGACCGGGTTGCGTCTTTGCGACCTCTCCTACGGCAGCGACCCACCCGGGCTCCCTGGTACACCGAGGAGCTAAGGGTGATGAAGCGCCATAGGAGACGTCTAGAGAGCAGGTGGAGGTCCTCACGCTCCGAGTCTGACGGAACACAGGTAAGAGCCTATTTACGGACCTACCTTGTGGCATTGAGAGCGGCCAAACGTAGACATTGTGCCGCTCTCATTGCGTCTGCGGATAACCGCCCTGCCACCCTGTTTAGGGTGACCCGCTCTCTCTTGTCGCAGGAGACGCGGGGGGCACCCTTGCAGGGAAGAGCAGAGGAGTTTGGGGAATATCTGCAAGACAAAGTCGCTCAGATCCGGAGCGGATGGGCCCCCCTCAGTGGGCCGGATGAGCCGTCAACAGTGAGTCTTGTGAGTCCACTCTGGGAGGAGTTTGACTCTGTTGCCCCCGAGGATTTAGACGGGTTGCGTGGACGGCTGCGACCCACCACATGTTCAATGGACGCGTGTCCCTCCTGGTTGGTACTGGCATCCTGGGAGGTGACACGAGGCTGGCTCCTGGGCCTGGTGAACGCCTCATTGAGTGAGGGTTCCTTACCGACTGCCTTGAAAGAGGCGGTGGTGAGGCCCCTACTCAAGAGGCCTTCACTTGACCCAACGGAGCTAGCTAATTATCATCCAGTCTCCAACCTCCCCTTTTTAGCGAAGGTTGTTGAGAATGTGGTGGCGCAGCAATTTCCACGTCGCCTTGATGAATCCGTATATCTAGACCCACGCCAGTCTGGCTTCCGACCCAGGCACAGCACAGAGACAGCCTTGGTCGCGTTGGTTGATGATCTCTGGAGGGCCAGAGATAGGGGTTGTTCCTCTATCCTGGTCCTATTAGACCTCTCAGCGGCTTTTGATACCATCGACCATGGTATCCTATTGCGCCGGCTGGAGGGGATGGGAGTCGGAGGCACCGTTTTACGGTGGTTCGGCTCCTACCTCTCCGGCCGGATGCAATGTGTGTTGACTGGGGGGCAGAGGTCGACCCTGAGGCCACTCTCTTGTGGGGTGCCGCAAGGGTTGGTCCTCTCACCCCTTTTGTTCAACGCATATGTGAAGCCGCTGGGTGAGATCATCCGTGGCTTTGGGGTTGAGTACCATCTGTACGCTGACGATACTCAGTTGTACATCTCAACCCCAGGCCACCCCAACGAGGCTGTCGATGTGATGTCCCGGTGTTTGGAAGCCGTCGGGGTCTGGATGGGGGACAACAGACTCAAACTCAACCCCTCCAAGACCGAGTGGCTGTGGCTACCGGCACCTCGGTTCAGCCAGTTAACTCCATCACTGGCCATAGGGGGCGAACAATTGCCCCCTGTGGAACGGGCGCGCAATTTGGGCGTCCTCCTAGATGCCCGGCTGTCAATGGATGACCATGTGGCAGCCGTGGCAAGGGGGGCGTTCCACCAGGTTCGCCTGGTGCGCCAATTGCGCCCCCTTCTTGACCGGGATGCCCTACGCATGGTCACTCATGCACTGGTGACGTCTCACCTGGACTACTGTAACGCTCTCTACATGGGGCTCCCCTTGGGACGCGCCCGAAGACTGCAGCTAGTTCAGAACGCAGCCGCGCGGGTAGTCATGGGGAGTACCAGGTACTCCCATGTAACACCTCTCCTGCGCGAGCTGCACTGGCTGCCTGTGGTCTTTCGGGTGCGTTTCAAGGTTCTGGTTACCATCTTTAAAGCGCTCCATGGCACAGGGCCTAGCTACCTGCGGGATCGCATCCTCCCACACACATCCCTTCGGCCAATTCGCTCTCACAGGGCGGGGCTTCTCCTGGTGCCGTCCACTAGGCAATGCCAACGGGCGACACCGAGGAGTAGGGCCTTCTCTGTGATGGGCCCAACCCTCTGGAATGACCTCCCCCCGACATTAGAACCACTACTGACCTCCGCTCCTTCCGACAGAAATTGAAGACTCACCTGTTCCGACTGGCTGGTCTGGCATAATTATAACGTTTTCCTCCTGCCATACACACTTTTATTGGTTTTTAGAGGGATTGTCTCTTTTAAATTTAATTTTACAGGATATTGGGATTTCAAATTTTGTATATCCTGATTTATTTATTCAGCTGTACAGTTTGGCATATCTTTTATCCTCCTCACATATCTATTTATTTAATAATTTTAACTTGTTATATTTTTGCTACGGACTGTACACCGCCCCGAGTCCCTTTTGGGAGAGGGGGCGGTCTATAAGCGCTAATAAATAAATAAATAAATAAATAAATAAATAAATAAATAAATAAATAAATAAATTAATAAATAAATAAATACTTCCTTGCTATTTTCTCTCTTTAATGGACCGACTCTTTCCTTGACTTTTTTCTTTTATGTTGAAAGAAACTTTTTTATTATTATCTTTGATTTTTGTTGCAAGTCTTTGTTCATTCTGAGCCTTTGTTTTCTTGATGTGTTGTAGCAATCCTTTCAACTTCCAAAAAGGCTCCACACCCATTTGCACCACTCAGGTGACCCTGAAGAAACAGATAAACCTCCAAGTGGTCTTAACGACTCGCTAAAACAATGCAAATGTTTGCAAGCAGTATAAATCCTTCCATTCCCCACCATCCAGGCAGAGATGAATAAGCTTCTTGGATGAGAAGTGAAATGTCTTCAAAGAAAAACCAGAAAGTCCAGATGCCTCTTGAAAAAACACATTTAGGACAACCATGACCTGGATAACTGAGCATCTCCATAGACACAAGACTCTTTAGTTTCATTCTGTTTTGCCTGTATCTTCTTAATATTAGTATTACTAATTGCTGCTTGATTTTAACTCTTCATAGTTTGCAGTGTCATTGCTTTATAATGTACTTGTAATTCTTGATAAGCTTTCTCAATGGATGGTACAGTATATCTTTAGAAAAGCTGATGTTGTGATCCTAAAATTCTGTCATAAAATTGAATCTAAGTACACTAACACAAACCACATCTTGTGAATGGGGGATGAAAAAACTTTGATTGGGCCTACTTTTAAACTTAACTAAAGTGGTTTATAAAGAACGCACTTAAAACATGATGTTAGTTGCTTTGCAAAGTTCATCTTTTGAGGTGAACTTAACCTCCCTCCCACAAATTTTTCAATACACCTAACCCAGAAGTGAGGAATTGGATGGGATTTTCACCTACATTGGCACTGATACTGACAGTCTAAACCAGGGGTGTCAAACTCAATTTCACTGAGGGCTATATTAGGGTTGTGTTCGACCTTGGGGGGGAGGAAGAGTGGGTGTGGCTAACTCGATGTCACTCATGTCGGGGTGGCCTGAGCATTCTGTCAGCGAGCTCCTGAGCTCTGTTTTTGGCTGCCATGGCCTCCTGCAACCCTCTGTGAGTGAAAACGGAGCTCGAGAGGGCTGCTCGCAGCTCTCCCTAGTTCTGTGTTCACTGGCAGAGGCACCGTGGGACTGGTCCTTTGCTGTTTCCAGGGCAGCCCCATAGGCCAGATTTAAGTACCCTGTGAACAGGATACAGCCCCCAGGCCTTGAGTTTGACACCCCTGATCTAGACCTTGCTCTCATTACTTGATGACAATCTCAAGGTAGGTGACTAGAGGCTGGGTTGGAGCAGTGGAAAATGCATCTTCAATATATGCATTCATGCTTCTCAAGAAGCTATCACTCAATCTAAGAATTCTGTACAAAGATTAACCAGTCTACAATTTTTCTTTTCTTGGGAAGGTTATTAAGAGGGTTGCAATACAGGTAGTCCTTGACTTAATACACTTCATTTAGTGACCATTTAAAGCTACAATGGCACTGAATAAAGTGACTTATGACTGTTTTTCACACTTAAAACCATTGCAGCATTCCCCTGGTCATGTGATCAAAATTCAGACTCATATTTATGATGCTTGCAATGTCCTGCGGTCATGTGATCACCTTTTGTGACCGTCTGACAACCAAAATCAATGGGGAAGGCAGATTCACTTAACCATTTCACTAACTTAACAACTGCAGTGTTTCACTTAACAATGGTGGCAAGAAAGGTTGTAAAATAGGACAAAATTCACTTAATAATTGTCTTGCTTAGTAACAAAAATTTTGGGCTCAGTTGTGGTCATAATTCAAAGACTACCTGTAATATAATGTCTTGGAAGAAATTATTATCTCAGCTTAGATTATTGAACCTTTTTAATTGAGTTCAGGCCTTGACGTGGCAATGAGGTTGCATGGTTAGATGCCATCTGATAAGACAGATAGGGAAGTACGAAACCTCTTGGCATTAACTGATATCTCAGTAACCTTTGATGCCATCAGTGTCTCTCCCAGAGTCCAAATGCTTCATACCATATTAATTATTTATTAATTGATATTTGGATGATAACCAAGTTATCATCTCTATCACAGGTCTCTTTTAAAGTTAACAAGAACAAAGTCTATTTTATGTCTTCTCATGAAATAACATAAAAATGAAGACTGTGAAAGCTTTAATGCTCTATTTTATAAATATCCATAAAGATTGTTTTCCAAGGCAGAGCAAATTAGTAATATAGGTCATATCGTCAATAAAAAATATATATGCTGGGATGCTGCATAATTAGAAACAAGAGGAGGTAGTCGATTCCAGCAGCCATTCTTTATCAATCTTTCTCAACTGGTTACTTAGCACTTATCTCAGTGAAATAATGTGCTAAGAAGGAGCATAGGCTGATTTAACAGAGACTGCTTTCACAGGAAAGTTTTTTAGAATAAAGGAAGGAGGAAGATATTTAAGGTGCCAATAAAACATAAACAAATAGCCATAAAGACCATCACCATCTAGGTCAGATAGTTATTTGGATATGGCACATGCAGTCTACAGTTTTCAGTCAACATGCAATCCCCAGATCCTTTTCTCATGATCCTTTTCTTTTATAATTATCTAATTGCACTTGTTGATCAGGATTTCCCTAGTATCACCCATAACTCGTGGAGTAGATATCTAAATGTTTGAAATTACTAAGACTGTGGCACTACTAAAAATAAAATGCTTTAGTCATGGTATTTTAAATATTTGTTGGTCATTTCTCAATGCAAAGAACTTTCAAGAAAATGGCAAGAATGTAATTGTTAGTTTCAGATCTCTAGCTGCTTCTCAAAATTATATTTCAAATCAGTTGGCTATAAGTTGTAGTAGTTCTGCAGGTATTAAATTGTAATGAGGCTGAGAGTTTTAGCTGCCTGAGATATACTCAGATCAATAAGCGTACCGTATTTTTCAGAGTATAAGACGCACTGGAGTATAAGAGTACAAAACTACTTGGAGTACAAGATTTTGAAGAGGCAAATTAAAAAAAAGTTTTTGCAATCTGCAGACCTCCCAAAAACGGCCCATTTTTTTTGCAAAAACTGGCCTGTTTTTCATCAAAAAAGGCATGCATAGCCTTTAGGAGGCTCATAGAGTGCTCCTGTGTGTGTGTGGGGGGGGAAACGGCCTGTTTTTCGCTCATTTATGCCCTCTCCAGCCCCCAGGAGCACTCTGAACGCCTCCTAAAAGCTATGCATGGCCATTTTGGTGAAGGAGGCGGGGTTTCAGGAGGCAAAAAATGCTGGATTCAGTGTATAAGACGCACCCAGACTTTTAGCCTCTTTTTTGAGGGAAAAAGGTGCGTCTTAAACTCTGAAAAATACGGTAGTTATGCTTTTTGGTAGTTGAATATTGTCTATAAAAGAAAAATGTTCTGCAAAGCTCATTCTTTCTGGATACTCTTTGAGTTCCCACTTTCAGAAAAGAGATATGACTATTTTTTAAATCAAGAATCAAAAAATAGTTTGCCGTTGATTTCAGTCCCCCCCCCCCCAAGTATTTCAATGTGTGATACAAAATTCAGTATATTGTACAGTTATTACTTAATACAATAGCTAACCCTGTAATGGATTTTTGCATTCTTTAGAAAGCAACACAGCCAATGATTTCCTGGAGCATTTTTTTGCCACTTGCTGTATAAAAGCTGCATGCATTCAGCTTCCATAATGCAAAAGAAGAACTATTCTGCATGGCTGTTACATTCATTTCCCCAAATTCTTATATATGTATCATTCTTAGAATTTTGCATCATAATAATATCAGTGATGTTGGCTAATGAAAATACGTTTTTTCTTGGCTAGTGTTATTGTCTCATAATGGCAAATGCAAAATATTATATGGTATTGATAATTTCAGGAAACCATTTATTCCGTTCTAAATTGTTATTATAATTCAGAAATGACATGAATGACAATACTGAGAGAAAGCTTAATCCAAATGTAAGAAGAGTATCAAGAAATAATTGAATCATTCACTCAATATTTTTTTCTGGTGTACTTGGCTAGTCAAAGTTTTTGTGATGTATTTTGGCTTGTCAGAAGGATTTTGGCAGCAGACATCCAACACAGTTTTTAAAAAAGAAATCAGTGACAATTTTAAGAGTGGCATGTTTAACAACAAAGAAAGTTGTTAATAGTATCTTTGTATGTTTAGTTTGATTCATTCCATTTCTGCATCAGTTTAGGAGAGCATCAAAGCACTTATGTCCATTTCCCATCCAGCCTTTCTTGGGTGAAGCAATAGAAATGAAGTGGGGCTTTTTTTTGGAAATTAGCTTTAATTAGTTGTTCTATCTGAAGCTTCATCAAAGTGAAAGGGCATCTCAACAAGCTGCATACCTGTACATACATGCAGACTCATAAACAAATGGATATATACACACGTCATACAGTGATATCTACGCATCCAATCAGGTCCAGCAGAAGAGGCTTGTTAGAGGTTCCATCCAGTAGAGATGCTGTCAAATGAGGAGTATGGGCCTTTCTGGCTGTTCTGTTCTTGAATAACTCTGCTCTCCTGGTGACTGTACTTCAATTGTTTAAACATGTTGTATTGTTTTTATAGTTGCTTTATTTTTTGCTTATTTGGTACTGTTTATGCTTTAATTGTAAGTAATCCGGAGCCATGAATGTGAGATGACTCTTGAATAAATAAAGAAATAAATGGAATAAAGAAAGAAAGAAAGAAAGAAGGAAAGAAAGAAAGAAAGAAATTGAAGAAAGAAAGAAAGAAAGAAATTGAAGAAAGAAAGAAATTGAAGAAAGAAAGAAAGAAAGAAATTGAAGAAAGAAAGAAAGAAAGAAAGAAAGAAAGAAAGAAACAATTTTTTCACTGTAGATGGTATTTTTGTATATTGTTTTCATTCATGTATTCCATTTTAGCATTGAGATCTATACTGAAGAAACATGAATTTTAATTGAGTTATTGTTGATACGTTGTTGTGAAAATATGATACTTCTGAATGCATTTCTCTCTTGTTTCTCTTCTTCATTTATTACACACACGGGGGGGGGAAGGGATTGAGCGGGGGGAGAGAATTTTTCAATGCAGCAAGTTTTTTCTTCTGTATTTTATGTTTCTTTGTTTTACAGGGCAGGTGAGATTCTTGCAAAGAGCCAGGTTTAGATTCTATCAAACGGTGCAGTAGATTCTTGTGCCCACTCACCACCTTCTCCCAGGTTCCCCAGCACTTTTCAATGCTTAACATTAATTTATGTACTTCAAAATGTAGATGCTTAATAAAATATTTGGAAAATCATATTCATTCCTATCCAAATCAGCCAATCTCATTTAGCAGCACAGATGGCATTTTACTGTATCTGCTATCTGCCTTCAGTTAATTGTCTTGACAACTGTAAAGGAAAAGAGGGGTATCCATGAGGACTGCTAATGCCAAGATGGCATTTGTAAAAGTTTTCATTAAAATTAAATTATTAAAATATAGCCAGATAAACATGCCTGATAAGAGCAAAAGAGCTGAGTTGCTCTAAGGCATAAAAGTCTTCTCATATGAACCTATACTATAATGCAGAGGAGACATTTAAAGATTCACAGGATTCTTTTAAGTCTAGGGCCTGGATACACAATGCATAGCCAACCAAGTATTGCTAAACTATTATCTTCCAGCATCTCTTACACTTGACTGTACTGACTGGGTCTGTTGGGACATATGTTCACTCTTGTGCAGTTCTTAATAAGATTCAATTACAGGGAGTATAGCTATTCCATTAACAATATACTGTAAAACCAGGAAAAAGTCCTGCTGGAGCAGACCAAAGCTCTTTTAATACAGTATGCTGTTTCTCACAATGGTGAAGCAAAACCCACCAGCAGAATGGAAGAAACTAATATTCAGAGACTTACTTTCCTGGAATTTAAGAAGTATAATAAAAGTGGGAGAAGCCTTTCTCTGTTCATTTTTCTTCCTTCATCCATTCTGGAATGCTTCCACCTAGTCACCTCACCCGTTTTCTTAAATTATTTACTGTAATTTCTAAAAAATGGAACTGTGGGCTGTTTTAGATATATGTAGATGGACAACCTGTTAATGTCATGGGCCACATGTTATACTTTTTTGACTCGGTGAGAGCCACAGTGATTCTAGTAATGATACATAGTTGGAAACCCCACAATTAATTTTGGCAGCTGTAGTACATAAATTTGGCAATGTAGTTGGGAGGGAGGTTTCTTGGCAGGGATACAAAAATGTTAGAATCTGGGTATATAAAAGATTGTTATCTCTTTCCCATATTTATATATACTATAAATGTATGCTATAGAAATACTATACTATATTATAAATATAGTACTATAGAAAATATAGAAAACTCTCCAAATGTAAGGCGAGATTTGAGCTTTTGTATAGAGATTGTATTTTGATAGCAACTCTATGGTTGATGCATTAAGAATAAACCAACACAAAGTATTTTAAAAAGAAAGAAAATTGGGAATAGATATGAATACATCAATATAAAGATTAAACTGTTAAAGCAGGAACCGGAGGGTTCTCAGGTTTGACAGATGGCTGAATGGCCTATAACATTATCATTTTAAAAATGTTTTTTTAAACTGTGCAGTGCTTTACGTGTTATTTATTTTATGGTCTATTTTTTATTGAATGCAACCCAAAGTCACATTTTGTAAGACTGATGGCTATATAAATATGATAAACCAAATAAAATAATTGATAATGGGGAAAAAGCCTATGAAACTTTTCAACCCTGAGAAAAAGCAACAGAAAATCAATTCTGCTTTATTGTTTTTTTTTAAAAAAAACATAAAATATTTAGATACCTGAGTGCCAACTTGTGAGTTCTATAGGTCAAAAGATAGTCTAAATAGGGAAGAACACTAACTGTTATATATTGATCTAGAAATGAGAATATGTCAAAACAAACCTGCAACAAAGATTTGTGCTTGTATTGAAAGAAGAATACGAAAAATGTAATTATGAAACCAAAATTAAGCATAGTAAATTGTATGTTTTTGAAATGTTTGAGACAGACTAGAAATAAAAGTTAAAATAAGCAAAAAAATGGTAAGAGAACACCTGTCTGATCTTGATGGATACACATCACCTGCACCTGACTGATTAAATTGAGTTATAAAGGAGATGGCAGATGTTATCTCAGAACCACTGACTGTACCACATCTTTCAAAAATCCTGGAGCACTGGGGAACTACTAGAGGACTGGAAAAGATCTGATGTGGTTCCCATCTTCAAAAAAGGAAACAAAACCAGACTTGGGAAACTACAGACCAATCAGCCTTGCATCAATACCCATAAAGATACTGGAAAAGATAATAAAAAAAACCAGAATAGATCATGCCAAACCAATCTTATTCCATTGTTCAACAGAGTGAGTAAATTAGTAGACCTGCAAAATACTGTGGACATAATATACTTAGACTTAAGCAAGGGATTTGACAAAGTAGACCACAAGTTACTTCTTGGTAAGCTAGAAAAAAGGGAGATATATAGCATTACCATCAAATAGATTTGTAGCTGGCTGACAAACCATATTCAACCAATACTCCTTAATGGTTTTAAGTCTACATGGATGGAAGTAAGTAGTGGGGTACCACATGGTTCTGTCTTAGGCTCAGTACTCTTCAATATCTTCATAAACAACTTAGATGAGTGAATAGAAGGGGAACTTACCAAATTTGCGGATGATACTAAGCTGGCAGGAATCGCCAAAACCCTCGATGATAACCTCAAAGTCCAGATGGATCTTGACAGACTTGAAACTGGATCCTAGCTAACAAAATGAAATTCAATGTAGAGAAACGTAAAGTCTTACACTTAGGCAAGAACAACCAGAAGTGCACATATAGACTGGCTGAAACCAGGCTTAATAGCAGTAACTGTGAGAGGGATCTTGGAGTCTTAGTAGACAACCAATTAAATATGAGACAACAGTGTGCGGTGACAGCCAAAAAAACCAATGTGACCCTAAGTTGCATTAACAGAGGGATTCAGTTAAGATCAGGTGATGTACTAATACCACTCTATAAAGCCTTAGTAAGATTACACCTAGAAGACTGCATCCAGGTTTGGTTACCACACTATAAACAAGATGTTGAGACTCTAGAAAAAGTGCAAAGAGCAGCCAAGATGATTAGGTGACTGGAGGCTAAAACATACAATGAACAGTTGCAGGAACTGGGCATGACTACTCTAGTGAAGAGAAGGATTCGGGAGACATGATAGCAATGTTCCAATTTGAGTGGCTGCTACAGAGAGGAGAGGGGTCAAGCCATTTTCCAAAGCACCAAAAAGCCAGACAAGGAATAATGGATGGAAAGTGATCAAGGAGAGATTCAACCTATAAATAAGGACAAATTTTCTGACAGTGAAAACAACTAAGCCATGGAATAGCGTGCTGTCAGGTTTCCAAAAAATGCCCTAATTGATTAATGAGCCTTGGACCAAACTTCAAAAGAAAATTAGTCATTTATTAGGAGCATTTATTTTTTGCAAGATCTTTTCACAGTCAGATTTAAGCTTTGTTTGAGTTATAGCTGAACTTTACCCCTGTTCCTCCCCTTCCCTCAGTCTGTGTCATAAATCACATTCTCCAAAGAGGTGCAAGTCCTTGTCAAAAGATGATCACATGACCTTGGGCACAGCAACGGTCATAAATATGAACCAGTTGCCAAGCATCTGAATTTTGATCACATGATCATGAGGATGCTGCAAAGGTCGTAACTGTGGAAAATGGTCATAAGTCACATTTTTAGTGCTGTTGTAACTGTAAACAGTCATTAAATGAACTGCTGTAAATTGAGGACTACCTGTATAGAAAGACATGCAGTTCAATGTAAGAATTGCAACAGTCTCCCTGTCAGGTCCCATAGATCTCTATCGGGAGGCTGCCATTCTGGTGGGGAGGGAGCCTGGGTGCATTCCTTTTTATAGCCTTTTTTCTGATGCCTGTATATCCTGTACTTTGATTTACCTTCTTGGGAATGTAAGGACCATCTGTTTTTTTCTCAGTTCTGAAGCCTCCAGCAAGAGACTCCTGGGAACAACTTCTTATCACCTTCTCAACCTGCTATTCTCAAAACAACTTCCCACCTGTGGATTGGCTTATTCAACATCGGACTGAGGGGAGAAGTTTCTAACTGCTTTATCCTAACTGAATTGTGCGGCAAGTTTTAGATCCTGATTCTTTTCTCCTGCAATCACTTTCCTCCAATAAAAGGTTCCTTTTGAAATGTTAATTGTTTGAAGAGTTTTACTTTCTTTAACGAAGAGGCAGACCATTACACTTCCTGATGTGTAAGGTCCTATTGGTAGCAGGACTTCTACTGTGATTTCCCTACACTATCAGTGCTGCTTCTATTGTAAACCATCTAAGTTGAAATACTGAAGATCAACAGGATTCTGAGAGACATATTTTTCAGTTTAGAACACAAATTGAGCCAGAAAACATGGACTGAAGACAAGTATGAACACTTTTAAGTATTCCAACTAACTAAAGATGTACAAATAATTCATCATCTTGAATAAATAGCTAGTCTTCTAAAATTCTATTTGGCTTTTTTCACATGTATAACTGAGTATGTAACACACTCATCTTATATTTATTTTAATAAAAAATATGTGCTCAGCTGCTTCATACTGATTTTTAGTGTTGCCTTCAGCTTCCTTCTAATTAGTTAGAATAAAAAGAGTCAAGTTTCACCTTCGGGATTTTTAACATTTTTTTATTGCTTATAAGGCTTTGACTTTTGGAAATTGCCAACTGACAGAATTTCACTACTATATCTTGTATCCTGGAGATTTCTTTATCTTTTTCTTTTTATCCTCCTGCTAGCATGATAGATAAGAATGTAAGAAGTCTTCACATAACAGATGGCAGAGTAAGCTAAACAAAGTTAGATGAGCTGCTTCATATATTCAATAGGTACATCAGTATTTCAAGTGCCAAACAGATATACTGTAATGTATGGCCTAGAAAGCCAATATATTTTAAACAATTATTTTATCAAGCACATATTTTTCACTAGTGAGCACATTCAACACATTTCTTATTTTTTCTTTTTGTTTTGCTACACAAATTTAGAAGAGCTCATGGATGCTGGCATTACCTTTTGCAACGTAAATTAGTCAGATAAAAATATTAATAATAAAGCTAACATATTCTTCCATATTTTGAACTATACACAAGAAAATTTTCTGCATAAATAATTGATTACTTTTCCAGTTAAGTTACCAGTTGAGAAAATATATGCATGCATGAGCCGAGTAGTTGATTTTTAGCCTTTCATTCATACCATTTTCCTTTTTAATTAAAAAAAAAAAGATTTGTGTCCTAGGGCAATAGTATGGTACATTGACATTATAGAAGTGAACAAAACAATTGGCCCCCACCTTCAATAAATCACTAGAGATGTGCCATGTTCCTTCTTGCTTCAAACACTCCACTATCCTCCCAGTGCCAAAGAAGCCCTCCATCAAAGAACTGAATGACTACAGACCAGTTGCTCTAACATCTGTAGTTATGAAAACCTTTGAAAAGCTAATACTGTCCCACTTGAAAACCATCACGGATCCGCTGTTAGACTCCCTGCAATTTGCATACCGAGCAAATAGATCGACAGATGATGCTGTTAATATGGCTCTGCACTACATCCTACAACATCTTGAATCTCCAAAGACCTGCACAAGAGTCCTCTTTGTAGACTTTAGTTCAGCATTCAATACCATCATACCGGACATTCTTCTAAATCAGCTAGCGGTAACTGATAACACTTGTAAGTGGATCACAAGCTTCCTAACATACAGGAAGCAGCAGGTGAAGCTAGGCAAAATCATATCAGATACCTGTACAGTTAGCACAGGAGCCCCCCGGCCCCCAGGCTCTTCTCTTCTCTATATATACCAATGACTGCATCTCAAATGATCCATCTGTTAAACTACTGAAGTTTGCAGATGTTACAACAGTGCAGTCTCATTCAAGACAACGACGAATCCACATACAGATGGGAGGTTGAACAACTAGCCTCGTGGTGCAACGGAAACAAACTGGAACTGAACACACTCAAAACCATAGAAATGGTGGTAGGTTTTAGGAGAAAATCTCCTATACTACCACCTCTTACAATACTAGACAATACAGTATCAACAGTAGAGACCTTCAAATATCTAGGTTCTATCATATCTCAAGACCTAAAATGGACACCTATATCAAAAAAGCACAAAAAAGAATGTTTTTTCTGCGCCAACTCAGGAACCTCAAACTGCCCAAGGAGCTGCTGTTACAGTTCTACAGAGGAATTATTGAGTCTGTCATCTGCACCTCTATAACTATCTGATTTGATTCTGCAACACAGCAAGACAGACACAGACTTCAGAGGATAATTAGAATTGCGGAAAAAACAATTACTACCAACCAGTGACGTGCGGTGAGGTTTATGGCCGGTGAGACACTGACACAGTGGTGGGTTTCAAATTTTTTTAGACTTGTGGACTTCAACTCCCAGAATTCCACAGCCAGGCATGCTCAGTTCCGATTTAAAGCGACAGCATTTGTTTTTCTCCTTTGCAAAAGAAATTTCCTTCTTTCTTTTTCTTTTTCTTCTCCCTTCCCCTCCTTCCTCCCTCTCTCCCTCCCTCCCCCCTCTCTCAAACACACACACACACACACAAGTTGGATTGGACTATCTCTCCTACCCCCTTCCCTCTCTCTCTCTCTCTCACTCACTCTCTCTCAAACAACAAACAAACACACACACACACACACACACACACACACACACACAAGTTGGATTGGAGGGAAGAGCACCAGCGAGGAGACCACAGGAGGAGGCAGGAAGCCAGTCAAAGAGCCATACTGGAGCACACACACTTTCCCCCAGCCCCGGAAGGATCCAGCCCAGCTTCACTGATTACAGGTTTGAAAAGGCAACATGGCTCTGCCTGCAATCAAACTACACTTGGAGAGGGAAAGGGAGAGTAGCACAAGCGAGCCAGAGTCCTTCCCTCCAGCCTTTGCCCAAAGCCCCACACCAGGAGGATGAAGTTTGAATTCCTCCCCCTCCCTCCAATCCACATGTACCTTTTCCAGCTGTTTTCAACTCTGCTCTTGCCTCGGGTCCTCTGAAGAAGCCCCGCCCAAACAAGCGCCCTCTACTATGAGGCAGGAGAACTGCGTGCCTCACCTATGTCAGGAAATTTTAGGCTTTTAACCCTTGCTTAACTCTGCTCGAGTGATCATAAAACGCCTAAAGTCAGACTAGATGAGGCATGCAGTTCTCCTGCCTCATAGTAGAGGGCGCTTTTTTAGAGGCTTTTTTAAACAGTTAAGCAGAGTCATCCACAGTGAGGCAGCAACTAGCTCAGCCTGACCTCAGCTCTCGCCTTTTTCCTTTTACATTTTTTTTTCTTTTCATGATGACAGTGGTGAGGCTGTGCCTCCCCTGCCTCTCCTGACTGCACGTCGCTGCTACCAACCTGCCTTCCATTGAGGACCTATATACTGCACGAGTAAAAAAGAGGGGTGTGAAAATATTTACATACCCCTTGCATCCTGGACATAAATTGTTTCAACTTCTACCCTCAAAACAACACCTTAGAGCACTGCACACCAAGACAACTGGACACAAGAACATTTTTCCCCAAACGCCATCACTCTGCTAAACAAATAATTCTCTCAACACTGTCAAACTATTCACTAAGGCTGCATTACTATTACTATTAGTCTTCTCATCGTTCCTATCACCCATCGCCTCCCATTTATGACTGCATCACTGTAACTTTGTTGCTTGTATCCTTACGATTTATATTGAAATTGATTGTTTCCTGATTGCTTATTTTTACCCTATGATTATCATTAAGTGTTGTACCTTATGATTCTTGACGAATGTATCTTGTTTTTTTATGTACACTGAGAGCATTTGTACTAAAGACAAATTCCTTGTGTGTCCAATCACACTTGGCCAATGAAGAATTCTATAAAACAATTTTTGATTTTTGGGGTGGGTGGGGTGGGGTGGGGACTATTAAACCTGCAAGATACATGTATTTTATAGGTTCATATGTCAAAACAAAAACAGAGCTGCATATTACTGTTGATTGCTACTGTACACTCTCAGAAAGGGAAGAAAATGGTAAGTGAGCACCTGTCTACCCTAGATGAGTTCAAATCACCAGGACCGGATGGATTACACCCCAGAGTTCTGAAGGAACTAGCAGACGAGATCTCAGAACCACTGAATTATATCTTTCAGAGATCCTGGAACACCGGGGAACTACCAGAGGACTGGAAAAGAGCTGATGTGGTTCCCATCTTCAAAAAAGGGAAAAAATTAGATCCAGGAAACTACAGACCTATCAGCCTAACCTCAATACCAGGAAAGATTCTGGAAAAAATAATCAAGCAACGAATTTGCGAACACCTAGAAGCAAACAAAGTAATAGCCAAAAGCCAACATGGATTTGTCAAAAACAGATCATGCCAGACTAATCTTATTGCATTCTTTGATAATGTGACAAAATTAGTGGACCAGAGGAATGCCGTTGATATAGTTTACTTGGACTTCAGTAAGGCTTTTGATAAGGTAGACCATAACCTACTACTAGATAAAGTAGAAGAATGTGGGTTAGACAGCATCACCACCAGATGGATTGGTAACTGGCTGACCAACCGCACTCAACGTGTAGTTCTCAATGGAACTGCATCTACATGGAGGGAAGTATGCAGTGGAGTACCCCAAGGCTCTGTTTTAGGCCCAGTACTCTTCAACATCTTCATCAATGATTTGGATGAGGGAATAAATGGGGAACTCATCAAATTTGCAGATGATACCAAGCTGGCAGGAATAGCCAACACTCCAGAAGATAGGCTTAAGATACAGAAGGATCTTGACAAACTTGAACATTGGGCACTATCTAATAAAATGAAATTCAATGGTGAAAAGAGTAAGGTTCTACATTTAGGCAACAAAAACGGAATGCACAGGTACAGTATAGGTGATACCTTACTCAGTAGTAGTAACTGTGAAAGGGATCTTGGAGTCCTAGTGGACAACCATTTAAATATGAGCCAGCAGTGTGCAGCAGCTGCCAAAAAAGCCAACACAGTTCTAGGCTGCATCAACAGAGGGATAGAATCAAGATCACGTGAAGTGTTAATACCACTTTATAATGCCTTGGTAAGGCCACACTTGGAATACTGCATTCAGTTCTGGTCGCCACGATGTAAAAAAGATGTGGAGACTCTAGAAAGAGTGCAGAGAAGAGCAACAAAGATGATTAGGGGACTGGAGACTAAAACATATGAAGAACGGTTGCAGGAACTGGGTATGTTTAGCTTAAGAGAAAGAAGGACTAGGGGAGACATGATAGCATTATTCCAATATCTCAGAGGTTGCCACAAAGAAGAGGGAGTCAAACTATTCTCCAAAGCACCTGAGGGTAGAACAAGAAGCAATGGGTGGAAACTAATCAAGGAGAGAAGCAACTTAGAACTGAGGAGAAATTTCCTGACAGTGAGAACAATTAATCAGTGGAACAGCTTGCCTCCAGAAGTTGTGAATGCCCCAACACTGGAAGTCTTTAAGAAGATGTTGGATAGCTATTTGTCTGAAACGGTATAGGGTTTCCTGCCTAGGCAGGGGGTTGGACTAGAAGACCTCCAAGGTCCCTTCCAACTCTACTATTGTATTGTATTGTAAAGCTCTGGCAGCAACAAATACTTCCCCAGATGTATTTGATATTGAAGCCAGTTGATTATTATATATGTCATGAGCCACAGTGGCGCAGTGGTTAGAGGGCAGAACTGCAGGTTACTTCTGCTTACTGCCAGCTGCTTGCAATTTGGCAGTTCAAATCTCACCAGGCTCAAGGTTGATTCAGACTTCCTTCTAAGGTGGGTAAAATGAGGACCCAAATTGTTGGGGGCAATACGCTGACTCTGCAAACTGCTTAGAGAGGGCTGTAAAGCACTGTAAAGCGGTATATAAATCTAAGTGCTATTGCTATCTGTCCCAAATTATTAGTGAAAGAGAAATAACAACAACCATTACAATTCAATCAGTCCCCCCACTGTGGTGTTAATATTCACTATTAGCTTTCACCTTGCTGAACATATTGTTGCTGAAGTTCAGAAAGAGCATATATTTGATTTACACATACGAATGTATAAACAAGTAGATGTTGTATTATGACTGCTATAACCTAAAAGAATTCCCCATCTGTGAATGCAAAGGTGTATGCCAAGTCATTTCATTTATGTATTTATTGTGAATGTTACCTTCAGGCATTCAAGCTTTAACCCTGAGTCCAGTGAGTACACACTGGCTTAAAATTTTCACTGCAATGCTAATCAGAACCTTTTAATACTCAAATAAATAGAAATCTCACTTCCCAGAAGTGTGAGGGATCTGTCCCAATTATGAAAAAAATATATATGGGGAGGGAGAGCCACATCTAGTTCTCCAGGGCAAGTCGCAAACAGAGTAAAATGCCTTTTCCCAAAGAGTTGACAGTTGTTTACATTTTCATACGGAAGAATCCAACCAGTTGTCAAGTTTATTTTTAGCGAACATAAACTTTACTACTTGCCTCCTCTCTGAAGCTGAGGGATGGACATAAAAATGATTAAATGGCAAGATGAAGCAATGTCTGAACTCCAGTAAAGGAGGAAAACTTCTGAATTTATATAAATATTCTTCCAGTGGGAAAGGGCATGAATCTTTTACTATACAACGTTTAATTTTACTAATACGTTTTTGATTTAAAGGTGGGGAAAGCGTGTGTTACTCTTAAAAACTTCATACTGAAATAAATTTCCACAGAATGGCCATACTGACTAACAGAAAATGTTAAACAGCAAAAGAGTATTTTGCTTTCCAATAGCCATGAAAATGATTGCACAAAAACCTGGCTCTGATTTTTAAGAAGGATTCAAAAGGGCTGCTGTAGTGGGAACTGATTGAGAAAGATATTAACGATTCTAAATTTATCTAGAGGATAAATTGTGGCTTCACAGCTGCTATCACTACATCTGTGGGAATTTGCATATCCTCCCATGAACTGCTTTAGGCTTTTTGGCATAATTCAAGGATATGTACTTCATTCTCTTTGGGTGGTACAGTGTTCCTGAAAGTTCATAATGGAAAGCAGTATTGCTGCATTATATTCCATCTTTACTGGCTAGAAGGTAATTAGCCTTGCTGGACAAAAATCTCATTGTCAAGCAAATAGCTATGTTGTTTGAAATATTTGTAACTAGGATATTAAACTCTTCCATTTAAATTAGAATATTTCAATAGTTACTTTCACCAAGGAACATAGTACGCATACAAAGCAGAATGGGAAGAGAAAAAAGTGATTGCTAAATTGGCACCGCAAGAAAGTAAATATCAAGAGCATAAAATAAAATTCACAAAACAGACTTGGGTAGAACAGTACTATTCATTACCAAAGGCAAATTAAAGCTGTGTGCCACTACTTAATTCTCCTTAGTGTACTTCCCACACTACCAAAGTTTAAATCAGGAAAATATTTTCTGAACAATTAGGTAACTGATTGGGAATGTAAAGTAGGAAAGAGATAGTGCTAAAAGAATCTGCATTTCACCTGCTCTTTCCCAATCTTTGTTTCTTCAATCAATGATTTATGATGTCAGCCTAATCTAACCACTTATGTCCCATATTTTATTAATTCAGGTTAGGTACAGATGTGCTTGCATTTAAATTACTGGGCATTATTTTCATAGAAGCATGCCTGCAAAAAATAATTAAAGGCTGTTCTTACATAAAGGCCTTGACCTGCTTAGAATTGTGTGAAACTTGGCCCAAAGGCATTGCTGAAAAGAGAAATTACAAACTATATCACATAATCAGATAAGACAGTTTGTAATTTTTGAGACTGCACAGAAACCAGCATGCATTTTTTTTTGCTCTCAGATAAACTGAAGGATCTTCCTCATTTTTTCATGCTGAACAAAAATTTAATTGCAAACCTGGCCAGATGGTGCAAAATCCTTGGGCAAGATTTAGTGATCATGCAGTGTCCACTTTGCATATTGCTGTTATCCATTAACTCCAAAGAGCATTTTAAACTATTGTATCCTTATTATTGTTAGGAAAGTAAAGAAAAAAAAGATCAGTGAGGGGAAAAACACCTTTCTTTCCTTAACTTGTGGAAAAGAACAACATAAGGAAATGGAAAAAGTAAAGCGCATAAAATGTAGAGAGGAGAGCAACGTGGTTTTTAGACATAGCAGTTACTCATATTGATTCATATTGATTCCTTTTTATATATCATAATAATAAAAGTTTCTAAATGTATTTTGACAATTACTATCTGAATACATTTTAAACTTTTTCAAGTTTTAAAAATAAACTTCATAATTATACACCAGAAGGAAAAATGCACATTAAAAAAAGGAATGCGCACTGGCCACCTGGTCTTTGGGTTTCTGGCATGCATGCTGGTCTTTGTGTGCACCGAAGCACTGGAACCCCAAAGACCAAGTGGGTGACGCATGCATGGGTGCCAGCCAGCTGGTCTTTGGGTTTCCAGCACTGCAGCACATGCAAAGGCCAGCTGATCAGTGTGCAAGTATGTGTCGGAAACCAGAAAAGCAGCTGGGAATGGTGTGCGTGTCCACAGAGAGGCCACCTCTGGCACACATGCTATAGGTTTGCCATCATGGTTTTATAGTGTAGGAAGAAAAATCAAGGCCGGTTCCAAGCTGGGAGAAAAGATAAATGGAGCATAGTTACAAATAAAAAAGAAGGGGTCTGTTTATTTGGTTTCCAGAAACTTCAGTGACAACAGCAATGTCTCTGGGGTGGCTGACAAAATGGCTGAGTGAGTGGATGGAACTTTATAGTGTTTTGGGCAGTGGTGAGATTTAAATAATTTAACAATCAGTTCTCTGCCCTAATGACTGGCTGGGTAGGCATGGCTGGTTGGTCATGTGACTGGATGGGCGTGGCCAATTCAATGTAACTCACGTCAAGGAGCACCTTGCCCGGCCTCTCCTCGCCATGCCGGGCCACGCCTTGCCCCTCCCTTCCAGCCACTCCTTGTCACACCCAGCTGCTCGCCTTGCCAGAATGAATAGTTTTCAAATAAAAAGAATGCTTCCCTTGTGCAAATAAATAACAAACATCTTGACTTCAGGTTTGATGCATCTTGCAAAGTATTACTTTTGATTCTAGTCTCCTTTCCTACTAACAGGTCCATCTCAGATTGTAATTTGCTACAACCTCTCATCTTTTGCATCATTCCATGGGAGATCATTCTGAAATGTTATCTGTGATGTTTGAAGCTTTACAGGTTTGTTTCCTCCAACTCTGTTTTCGCATGCAATTCTTACAAGTTATTTTGACATTCCTTCCTCCTTTTAAAACAAAGTAGTGGTTAAGGTGCTAGCCTAGAAACCAAGAGACTCTGAGTTCTAGTCCCATTTTAGTTTTGAAAAAATGGCTGAGTGACCAATCACTCTCTCCGAGCCCAAACCACTTCTTACATTGTGGCTGTGAGGAAACTAAGAGGAGGAAGAATATTAGATAAGTTCTCCACCTTGAGTTCCTCATAAAGTAATAAAGATAGTGTAGGAAGTTATCACCTAGCCCTCTCCCAGAAAAATAAAATATCCTAGGAAATATTGATAAGGCAGAATATTATATTTTCCTGGATGTGAAAAAGGGAGAAACACATTTTAAACACTAAATTCCTGCAGCTTCCTGCCCATCCCCACTTTGTCAATGGGCCATTAAGAAGGCCAAGCTAGTCCACTTTACATAATAAAGAGTTCAGCTCCAGGGGGATGGGTGTAGAGTTCAGTGTAAGAGACAATGAAGGCATGATAATAAGCCTTTACTCAACTGACCACATGGCATCTGAACTCAATCAAACCTGGATTCAAAACAGCCTAGAGGGTTGCCCTTGCAAGGGCCCATGGGAGTCTGGCAACCAATCAGAATACATTTCTTACACAGGAACAGGAAACAGATAGGTGGGGCCGAACAGATTATAAAAATCCCTGCAAGCCCTTCTTCAGCCCTTCTCTTCCCTTCTCTTCTTCTCCACCAACATTGAAGCATGTGATCACCTTTGTTGTTCAGGACTCAAGCCATGTGGTCCTGTCCACCATTAAACCATCTTTCCAAGCAGCCTCCATGACTCCAGTGTCTTTTTCCCCACTTGGAGCCGAACCCAGAAGGACATTTCTCCCAACAATTGGCGACCCAGATGGGACTCCAAGCTAGCCTAACAAATGGATATGGCCCAGGTAAGCCTCCCATGCCGGCACAGACCCCATTGAGTCTGTGGGTGGACTTTATCTTGGCCTTAGCCATTTGGATCTAGGCTTTAAAGGGGTTTTGAGTTTGAGCTCAAAGGCTGCCTGGAAAGAAGGTGAATACCTCTAAATTTTAATTCTCTAAAATTTAATTTTAAAGCATGGGAAATGTATGTATGCCTGCCTGTGTGTGACTAGTGTGTGTGAAAATGGATGGAAAAGTGAATGAATTTTTTATTTTTTGTTGTTGCTGCTGTTTTTGTCCTGTGAGAGAAAAAAAAGCTAAAGCCCATAAGAAAGTTAGTGAGAAAAAGGGAGGTACGCATACCCGCTCCGACAGCACCCCTCCTGGGTCACTGTGCGGCTGGTCCTCCGGGTCTCTTTCCCCAAGACTTGAAACTGTAAGAAAAGTCCCTGCGTGAAAGGGCGCGAATCGAGAGAAGGTTCCCGCGGTGAGGAATGCGTCAAAAGTCCCTCCGAAGGGCACCCCCAGAAAAGTCTTTCCGAAGGGCACCAATAAGACCCTCCGAAGGGCAAACAGAGAAAGTCCCTTCAAAAGGGCACGAAAGGTCCTCTAAGGACGCGAAAGTAAAGTGGGGAAATACGAAGTGGCAAACCCGGCTAGGACGAAGTGAACCCACATCTAAACGGGATCATGGGAAGCGGTAGCTCGAGGGTAGCCATGGAAACCCCCCTAGGGGAGTTGTTGGGGGCCTGGGACGAAAAGCAAATGCCCGTCCTGGCCGGAATGAAGAAAAAAAAGAGCAGATTGTAGAAAATGGGCTTTGCTGAAAGATGATACAGGAAAAACTAATTTGGCTGAAAAGGTACTTAAAAGAAAATGGTGGGGTTTCTTTTTTTTCTCCTCTTGTCTGTCTCTTTCTCTGTCTTTTATGTAACCACGTGGTTTTTGTTTCTTAAGATTTGTGCCTTCCCCAATTTAACTGAAATTCATGGTGGGAATGATTTTGTTTTTCCCTCTTTGTCTGTCTGTGTGTATATCTAAGTCTTTGTGCACCCTCAAGGTAATTGTAACTAAGATGTCTCCAATCCAAAAGACAAGAATTTTAAAGTGTTCAAAGAAAGAAAGGAGTAAACTGGCAGAAATTGCCTTTGCTCAGTTTGTTGGGCCTAGAAAACTAACTGAAGCTGGGGAGGGTCTTTACTTTGTGTCTGTTCTGGCCAGCAGAAACAGAGTAAAAATATTTTTTTCCTTCCTTCCTTGCCTATACCTTAAAGTAACAACCCAGGAAATGTTTGCAAGAAAAGTTTCATCCTTGCATTTATTGTGTGTCTAAATGATTTTACCTGTCCATTTCTTTCCTGAAGCATGTGAATCCAGACTCCATTTCTCATCTGTGATATCCCCATAATGTTTATCTGTTTAGCTGCTTAGTAACTAATGGTTTTATTTTTTTCAAACTCTGCCTGCAAGCTATCTACCCCCCCACACCCCTCCCTTACCTCTAATCCTCCAACAATGCCTTTTCTGTGGGGGAGGGAACCTTGTTCTCATGTCTTTCAGCCCTAGAAGATTGTATTCTTCAGGTGAGTATAGATTTTTTTTCCCTTTTGGGGGGAGGAGGAGAGTGTTGCCTTGTGTGTGCATGTATGAAATGAAGGAAATTCCTACTAAAGGTTTGCCTTCAACCTGAGTAAAAACCCTCTGCACATTTTTCTGACCAACCTACTCTATTAGTCCTAAAGTAAAAACCTGGCCTCCAGAAGGCAGTTTTGATTTAGATTTTGTCAATAAATTTGCTGATTTTCTGGCCACCATCAGATGAATCAAGGGCCCCACCCAGATGCAAATGATGTGTTAATGAAAGTCTCCATACATCTTGGATCTTTAAAAATATGCCAGCATGTGCTGGGAGAGCCAACCTAGAACCCTGGCTGAATGCAAACAATGTGTGGACAAACATCTCTGTACATTGTTTCTATACATCTTGATATTTAAAAATGCCAGCGCGTGCTGGGATATCAAGATAGAATTTGGATCTTTAAAAATTAGCCAGCGTCCGCTGGCAGGTCCAAATTAGAAACGAACACCCCAGGGCAGAGACAGGCATTAACAATCTAGTGTGTGATCATTTCCAGACCTGGAGGGAAGTTGAGATCCTTTAATAATAGAAAATGGAGCTCATTGGCTTATGTACAGCTCCCTGAAGTAATTGTAATAACTGCCTTGCATGAAGAAAGAATGAAATGGGATTTTTGTATGTGAAATTAATGATTGCAGTGCAAATGTGAGTATGTTGATGGTAAAGTTGGTATGAATGTAGTTTGATTCCCTTTCATATAAAGAAGCAGTCAGTTACAAGGTTGTTTAATGGTATGTGTGTGTATGCATGTGTGTTATCATTTCCAAACCTGAAGGGAGGGTGAGATCCTCTAATAAAAGAAAATGAAGCTTGGTGGCTTGTGAAAAAAAAAAGCTTCCTGAAATACCTATGATTGTTTGGCATGAGCAAGCATGAAGGTCTGATTGCAGTATGAATGTGAGTATATGTCCCCCATGCCCCAGGGAGTGATAAGTGAATGGATCCAGAGATCCACGTGATTGCCTGTGTGAATTCCCCCCCCCCCATCTTCTTTCTGGGTCATTCTTTGGAGGGAAGCAGGAAAAGCGGGGAGAATGAGTGTCTGCTCATTTTTACCATGAGTGTGTGTATGAAACGCCCCAGTGATACCTGTGAATGCCTCTGGGCATTCCCCCCTCCTTCTTTCCCTCTTTCCTTTTGGGTCATTAAAGGCTGAAATTTTTTCTCCTCACTTTAACCACTTTCCCCCCCCCTCTCTTCTGAGAAATTTGGAGTAAATGGGTGATCTGCTCCGCTTACCTTTCACTATTGTGATCTTTTATCTGCATATAACAATTATGCAGTTACATTTCTTTGCTCTGAATACAATTTTGATTTTTTTTCTTGAAATTTTTGAGGTTTAAAATGCTTAATTAAACCTATAAAAAGGAATGATTTTGAGATATTTTGCTTACATTTGTAAATGTTTTAACATACTTAATGAGAATTTGCTTCCATCTGAATGGAATTTGATATTTTGGAGTGTTGACTCAAAGTACCTTTTTTTTAAATTGCAATTTTTTTTAAAGCTGTTTTTCTTCCCTCCCTCTTTTACACCTGAGTGCATTTTTAAATGTTTATGAGTCAAGGTGCTCTACCCTATGATATTTTATTTGTTTGTTTGTTTGTTTGCAACACAAGTTGTTGTCCCTCTTGGAAATTTACTCATCTTACTGCAAAAGTGTTTCAATCATACAGGCAGTGGGAATGTCATGTTCCATGAAATTTACATCGTCTGCCTCCTGAAATAATGTTTGGATTTCCACACTTGGACAGAATGGGTGAGATTCCACAAAATGAGACTAAAGATATGTCTGTAAAGAACTGTATTCTTGGCCTCTCCTCTTTTTTTTACCTCAGAAACAAAGGACTGCTAGCTCAAACCATAACTCTCCAATTTGCTGCTGGTGATTGCCTCCTGATAAAACCTGACATGAGGAAAAAAAAAACTTAGCCAAGCCTGGGACAGACTGCCAAGACTGACTGACCACTCTTACCAGCAAGCCAAGCCTAGTACCATCCAGCAGACATGAAAGAACCCTGAAGGAGATGAAGAAGTAAAGACCAAAAGACTCTTTTCAATTCCCAGAAGGCAGCTGTAAAGACTATGGGGGAGGGTGGAAACTGATTGTAAAGTTTTGTTTCTTTGCCTCCTTCACAGAAATTGTAAGGTCTTCTTTCCTGTCTCATTTATATTGTAATCAGTTTAATGTATTCATGTAAGAATTGTATTTGAGAATGGCTAGCACAGCAAGTTCCGAACACCTTAGATTTCTGGCTGGTGGGAGGGAAATTTTGTCCAAAATGTCTGTATTTTCTGTATTGTAGAAGCAGCTACACACACACACACACACACACACACACACACACACACACACACAAAGAGAGAGAGGGAGAGAGAGAGGCTCCATTCAGAATTAGATTGAAACTATCTCCTTGGCCCAACTCCACAAAGCTTTTCCTAGGTTGATTTTTGCCTTTGCACAAAAGCCTAAGCAGTGATATCTCCCTTTTAATCCCATGGGGGAAGGGAAGTTCCCCTCAGGCAATCCCCCCACTTGAAGAGCTAGCAGAGAGGATCTCCAAAAAACCCCAAGCTCTCACAAGAAAAAAACCACACTGCCCAGTAAAGCAGGATATGTTGCACTGGTGGTCTCAGGAGGAGGAATCCCAGGGCTCATTGTGTGTAGTTTTAAAAATACTAAATAGTCTGGATTGCACACTAGCTAAACTCAATTTGGCCTCACTAAAATAGGAGCCAGGGCAAGTTAAAGAAATCCCTTGGAAATGGGCAGCCTGTACTTCTTTAAAAGGAAGAATCCTTCAATGGCTGTGAAGGGTTTTTTTTGGACTTCTGCTTGCTTGTAACCTGGAAGCTCACAGAAAGTGATATCAACCATCTAAAAATAATTGGCATGGTAAATTGGATATTGTAAATTTCTTTCCAGAAATTGTACCCTGGTTGGTAAGACCTTCATGGTTGAAAGCTCTCTGGGAGCCACTGAAGGGATCCTTCTGCTGTCTCTTTCAATGCTTTTCCATCAGAAAAATTAAGTTTCCCTGATCTGACCAATTTTATCTTTTGTCAAAAACATGTGCGTTCCACTCACATTTTTTTGAAAAAAAAAAGGAGGGATTGTAGGAAGTTATCACCTAGCCCTCTCCCAGAAAAATAAAATATCCTAGGAAATATAAGGCAGAATATTATATTTTCCTGGATGTGAAAAAGGGAGAAACACATTTTAAACACTAAATTCCTGCAGCTTCCTGCCCATCCCCACTTTGTCAATGGGCCATTAAGAAGGCCAAGCTAGTCCACTTTACATAATAAAGAGTTCAGCTCCAGGGGGATGGGTGTAGAGTTCAGTGTAAGAGACAATGAAGGCATGATAATAAGCCTTTACTCAACTGACCACATGGCATCTGAACTCAATCAAACCTGGATTCAAAACAGCCTAGAGGGTTGCCCTTGCAAGGGCCCATGGGAGTCTGGCAACCAATCAGAATACATTTCTTACACAGGAACAGGAAACAGATAGGTGGGGCCGAACAGATTATAAAAATCCCTGCAAGCCCTTCTTCAGCCCTTCTCTTCCCTTCTCTTCTTCTCCACCAACATTGAAGCATGTGATCACCTTTGTTGTTCAGGACTCAAGCCATGTGGTCCTGTCCACCATTAAACCATCTTTCCAAGCAGCCTCCATGACTCCAGTGTCTTTTTCCCCACTTGGAGCCGAACCCAGAAGCACATTTCTTCCAACAATAGGATAACCATCTAGCAAAATAAATAAATCATTTGTGAGAATGATGTCCTTCTAAAGGAGAAGGGGTGCTGAATGTCTTGTCACATGCCTTATACTACTGAATTTATTTCATTTCTATCCACTTTATTTTTGTCTACCTTTTGGTTTATTCTTCAAAGATGGCATAACCTGTGAAATTCTTACCTGTCTCACATGCCAAGGTTATGTGGGAAAACATAACATGTGACAGGCAAGGCAGCAGAAATCACTAAGCAACTACAGAAAAGTAGAGAAAAATGAAGAAAGGTACGGAAAGACAGAAACGTGGAGGCACCAGGGTGCAAAAAGCAGAGGACCTCAGGGAGAAGGAGTTGAGACATCCACCTTTCATCAAACTGACACAACCTAGCCAACTACAGAAAGGTAGGAAAGTTATCCATGCCTCTTTTATGTGGTCTTCCCATTGGAAATTTTGAGATTGTTTCAACTGACAATTTTGCCAAACATCTCCCCAACTCACAATAAAATAGCGCTCACAACCCATAATTAAATAGTACTGTTCCAATATTTGAGGGGCTCCTACAAAAATGAGGGGGTCAATCTATTTTCTGAAGCACCAAAAAACATGACAAGAAACAATGGATGGAAACTAACCAGAGAGAGAAGCAACCTATGACTAAGGAGAAATTATCTAAGGGTGAGAGCAATTGACCAATGGAATAGCTTGCTTTCAGAAGTTGTGGGCGTTCCATCACTAGAGGCTTTCAAAAAGAGATGGGACATCTATTTGTCTGAAATGATATATTGAGTCTTTTGCTCAAGCAGGGAGTTGGACTAGAAGACCTCTGAGATCCCTTCCAACTCTATTATTCTATGTTCTCTATGTTCTAAATTGGGTGCTTCACAGCAGAAGCAATGCAACTAGCTGGACCACACATGCATTAAATTCAAGCTGCATCGTTGTCCCAGTCTGTATCTTTTTCCCCCAGGAAGAAATAAGAAGTAGCCAACACTGCAGCAGCTATAAAAGGTTTTGGGGAACTCCAGGGAGTATCAGCTGATCACATAAGTGTTACTTAATACCCTTTATAATTTAAAAACAGGTAATAATCTTGGTCAACCAGCTAGATGCATTGTCACCGAAATTCATTTCATTCTATTTTGGAACAGGGCATCCTTTTTCTTAAAGAAATGGATATTTATCTGCATGAAGATTATAGTATGGTGGTCTTGGGTAGAATAACTCCCTAAATGTGCATTCAGCCTTTCTTTCCCAAACAGTATTCAAGGTAGCAAGTTCTCACGAGTCCTATTATAATCCTCCAAGCAATATCCTTGGGAACAGGACTGACCTGCTCTCACCTTGCTCTCGCTGATGGCCTGGTGAGCAGGTGGCTAGCTTTGGCCCAGGGCATTGTTGGAAGGCCTGAGTACATAGCTGGGCAGCTGGGAAAACTGACGGCCTGGGCGGCCAGGTGAGCGGGCAAGCAGGCAGCTGGTATTGGCCCAGGGTGTTATTGGAAGGCCTGGGCACAGCGAGGGGAAGAGTGGCTGGGAGGGGATGGGGGAGGCGTGGGTGGGTATGGTGAGGAGAAGCCAACTGCACCCAGGCCTTCAGACAACACCATGAGCCAAGGTGAGAACAGGTAGAGGCACTTCCTAAGGATCCTCTTGGAGGCTTATAATAGGACTTATAATAGGTGGTGAGGTACACTATTCAGCTGGTTTGTCGAACTACACAATAAGCTACCAGTTCTACTAAACTGGTGTGAACTGGTTGAATCCCACCACTGGTTTTGGGATTTTGTGATTGAGATGCTCCAGGGGGTTATGCAATGTAGGGAGCCTTGTGTCTTTTACTATTTCAATGGTGGAGGGTTAATCCTATTATGTTCTAAAGGTCATGTCTTGTCCTTAGAAATTGGGTGGGGGAATGTAAATTCTTAATCCCATCAACTGGAGCTGTGGCTGAAAATGTTTTGTTTATGAATAGATTGACCCAGTCTTTCTGAATGGATACAAAATCTGCATTCCTAAAAGTCAGCCTCTTCAAGCTTCTTAGTCTGAAGCTGTTTTCCTATGGCAGGAATACTAGGGCTTCTTTCTGCCTTTGTTATGATTTGTCTCCATTTCTCCTTGGGGAAATATTCTATCCTGCCTCTCTTAATATTAAGAATAAAGAATATTTTAATCTGTAGAGGGGGGCTTCCTACAATAGAAAATTATGATGGAAGTCAGGTGCATTAGATATTCCTTGTGGAAAAATCACCTTGACTATGCTACCTCTTGACTCAGCTAGTCAGTACTTGACTGTTCCAAAACAGTCCACCTTAAAGAGATTTTCGAAGCTGCAGTAATTCAGAATGCAGCTGTAATTTTCTTTATAATTTAAATTATAATTGAATTTCTTAGTAATTACTTTTTAAAATCTAAATATCAGATCTCTATCGCGATACTGCCATTCATGTGGGGAGGAGACCCTGGATTCTTTGACTCACTTATTGCTCCTGCTTTCCTATGTATCCTGTAATTCCCTAGTTTTACCCTGTCACCTATTCTGCCCTGTGCTTTGATTTACCTTGGGGGATGTACAAACGGGGGGGGGGGGATCTGTTCTCTTTCAGTTTGGAGGCCTCACAGAAGAAATGCATGGGAACAAATCCTTATCTCTTTCTCAGGACAAGTGTTTCCACAACATCTTCGAACCTGTGAATTGGCTCATTCAACAGCAAACTGAGAGGGGGAGTATTTCTAACTACTTTATCCTAATGGAATTGCCTGGGGGGGGGGGGGAGTCAGATCCTGCTTTGCTTTTGTCTTGCAATCACTCCCTTTCAATAAAAGGTTCCTTTTGAAATGCTGCTGTCTCAAGGATTTGTACTTTCTTGATTGGGGAGTAGAGGCAGGACCTTACACTAAAGCAGTTCAGAGCCAGAATGATTGCCTCTTCCTTTACTAGCAATTTTCTTTTTTCTTTTTATAAAAAAGTTTTTATTTTTAGACAAACATAAAACAGACAGACATAAACACACACAAAATAAAAACCCTTCTCCAATTACTTACAGTGTGTCGATTGGTTACAAAACTTTTGTGCTTTCTCCCAATAGTCTTCACTTGCAATTTACATAAAGACTCATATCATCATTCTAATATGTATGTATACAATTGTTATGGCTATTAAACATTCATTTGACTATAACTATTATTACATCCTTTTTACGTAAAATATTCTAAATTTAAAATAAATTTGTATTATGGCATTTCATTACATCATCCTGAAATCATCCATTAGTATTACATCTTTATATTCTATTCTATAACAAAACTTTTCAACATCCTCTCCATAGTCCTCACTTACAATTTATATAAAATTACATATTATCTATCTAGTGTGTATATATATATTTGGGGATACCAGGGGTTGTAACACAAATACATACCTATTTCCCTGGCTCAGCTGATAAGGAGGAGAGCCTGTGGCGTAGTGGCTAACACAACTGCCTAATATGTAATACAGCCCTGGTTCGAATCCCAGTAAGGGTATGGATAGCTGATGAGAGCTAAATAGCTTGAAATAGATCTATACTAGTCTCCCTTTATTTATTTATCAGCACAAATACAACACAAACATAGCAAAGGCAACATTAAAAATAAAAATATAGTTTTCTGCCTGGATGGTCTTTTGTAATGAGCCGAAGGACAGAAAGGGGGAGTAGTGAGCTCCCTCCTATATTTGGGCATACCAGGGGTTGTAACACAAATACATACCTATTTCCCTGGCTCAGCTGATAAGGAGCAGAGCCTGTGGCTTAGTGGCTAACACAACTGCCTAATATGTAATACAGCCCTGGTTCAAATCCCAGTAAGGGTATGGCTAGCTGATGAGAGCTAAATAGCTTGAAATAGATCTATACTAGTCTCCCTTTATTTATTTATCATCTATAATATTCTCCCTTTATTTATTTCTCTCTCTGTGTGTGTGTGTGTGTGTGTGTGTTGTATTTGTGCTGATAAATAAATAAAGGGAGACTTCCTCAAAAGATCTTGCAAGAAAGAACGATGGAAGAAAAAATAAGCAGGGATGATAAACAGATACTTGGAATAGCTATATATACGTATATCTGTATTCATGTAAATTATGAAAAATATGAAAGAATGGTAGAGAGACGGACATATTACAAACTTACAATCATTAGCCTTCTGGAAGGAAAAGACACTTGAACTTAACTGAACTAAGCACTAATTATAGCTTATAATCTCATCGCCAAATGTTATCCATGCTTACTAAGTAGTACATTATAATAAAAACATATCCCAGGACATTCTATTCAAAAATAGATACAACTGAATTCAAGAATTTGCCTTTGAATAAGTGTAATTAAGAAGGCTGTCTAATTCTCACACATTTACATGCTTTATTTTTCGGACTATAAGATGCACCAGTGTATAAGACGCACCAAGATTTCGAAGAGGTAAGTAAGAAAAAAAGTGTTTGCCTTACCTCAGCCCCTAGCAGCCCTCTGCAGGCTTCAGAGGGCTGGGGTCAGGCAAAAATGCCCCCAATTTGTCTTGCCCCAGCCCTGCTGAAGCCCGCAGAGGGCTGCTAGGGGCTGAGGGAAGTATAAGTATAATCTTTTTTGTCATTGTACTTAAATACAATGAAATTGGTTTTAACCTCACTGGTACAAAATTACAACAGAAACAAAAAAAGAAAGAAAAAGAAAAAAACTAGCGTGTGCATGGAGTGATTGTGGTTGTATTTAAAAGTCTCACAGCCCAAGGATAGAAACTATCTTTAAACCTGTTTGTTCGGCTGGCTATACTTTGATGTCTTCTGCCCGATGGTAGAATTGCAAAGAGACACTGACCAGGGTGTGAATCATCTCTGAGTATCTTCCTTACTCTGCTAAAACAGTGAGATCTGGCGATGTCATCCAGTGGTGTCAGAGGGCAATCAATGGTTTCTTGTGCTGAATTGATCACTCTCTGTAGTGCCTTCCTTCCTGTTAAACCAGCATACCATACTGTAATACAATATGTGAGGACACTTTCTATGGTGGACTGATAGAAAGAGGTCATCAGCCGTTGTTCCACCTGATTTTTTCACCGGACTCTAAGGAAATGAAGTCTTTGTTGGGCCTTTCCAATCACCAGAGACGTGTTGTTTTTCCAGGTGAGATCTTGACTACTAAGCACTCCCAAGAATTTAAAAGAGGAAACACTCTCCACACAGCCCCCCTCGATATACAGTGGGGCAGGTTCCTCTCTGTGCTTCCGGAAATCTAGCACCATCTCCTTTGTCTTACTAGTATTTAGATGTAAGTTGTTTCTTGAGCACCATGCGGATACCTTCTGGACTTCTTCCCTGCATGCTGATTCATCCCCTCCAGTTATGAGACCCAGCACTGTTGTGTCATCTGCAAACTTTATTATGATGTTGGATGGATCAGAGGATATGCAGTCATATGTATACAGCAAGTACAGGTATGGGCTGAGCACACAGCCTGAGGGGAGTCTGTGCTGAGCTTCAGCACAGAAGATGTAAAGGACCCAACCCTTACTGTTTGTGGACGATCCGTCAGGAAGTCTTTGATCCATTCATAAGTGAGGGGAGGGAAATTCAGGTCAGTCAACTTTTCAATGAGAATTCCTGGTAAGATGGTGTTAAAGGCCGAGCTATAGTCTATAAAAAGCATTCTGACATAATTCCCAGATTTCTCAAGGTGGCTCAATGCAATATGTAGAGCAGTGGCGATGGCATCCCCTGTTGACCTGTTGCTTCTGTAAGCAAACTGGTATTGATCAAAATTTGGTGGAAGACAGGACTTGAGGTGTTGTAGGACCAGT
Organism: Natrix helvetica; assembly: GCF_964273705.1. Lineage (NCBI taxonomy): Eukaryota > Metazoa > Chordata > Lepidosauria > Squamata > Natricidae > Natrix > Natrix helvetica. The sequence continues at coordinate 55,378,074 of NC_138558.1, read as the reverse complement.
CTCTCAAAGCACTTCATCACTATAGAGGTCAGCCTCCATTTTTGTGAAAAACAGCCCGTTTTTCACAAAACTTTGATGCGGGGGTGGAGCTTCGGGAGACCAAAAATGGCTGTATTCGGTGTATAAGATGCACCAACATTTCCATGCTCTTTCAGGGGAGAAAAAGATGGGTCTTATACTCTGAAAAATACGGTAATTGTTTGTTGCTCCTAAACAGTTCCAAGACACTCTAATGCAATATAAACAGCATATGCACACCTCACATTGCATTTTACTATTTCCATATCCAGTTTACCTTTTTATTTCACTAATAAAATTCCATCAGAATATTTCCTCCTCAGAATTCAAACAGGGCAACTACTGTAGACTTTGAAGACCAGAGGTGGGTTCTGGCAGGCACTACTGCCAGTTCGCTTGTGTGCGCTTCATGCACACACTGTACGTTTGACGCGTACTGCATGGATTAGAGTTGTTCTGCATATGCATAGGGGAACCACTTTGGGGGCTTGGCAGGCCTGGGTTGCTGCTGGTTCCAGCGACCCAGGCCGCCAAACTACTACCAGTTCGGCTGAAACGGTCCGAACCGGTAGGAACCCACCACTGTTGCAGATATATAACATAGCAGTTGTCAATGACCTAATGCGGCTGAATGATTTATTTCAATCTTTCTCCAACGAAAGAAGAATGGTTAGCCTGAAGAAGTATTGGGTTAAAATGTAGTAGATATTGTTCTTTCTTTCTTTCTTTCTTTCTTTTAAATAAAGATGCATTACTTGGCAAGCTGGCATCCTCAGTCTGGTTTTATTCACTTTTATAGAGAAATAGTTTTGTCAGCTTTATATTTTTTCATCTATATTTATCTGTTCAATGCATGTGAATCATCTATATGTGCTTATACTTCTGTCAATTGAGGATAATTCTTCATGAATCAAATAAGGTGGGATTTAATTTTAAAAAGCTAGTGCCAAATGCCACAAACTTCCTTGGTTTTTTTCCAGATAGTAAGGACAGAAATACAGTCTTTTACCATGCAAACTTGAATTCAAATTTGATGATTTTTTCAACATCTGTTTTTATTTTGAATATTTCATTTTAACTGCAGAAAAGTTACTAAAAGAATTTTGTTTTCTAATTTGACTATAAATGGTGTCATCTGAAAGTAAACACAGCATGTTCTGGTCTCTTGGCAACAAAATCTTTTGCTGCCATCCTCGGGACAAAATATTCATTGCAACATTTTTTAAAAATCTAGTAATAATCTTTAAACAAAGGAGTTATAATGGACAGTTAAGGTAACTGCAATACAGAAAATTGGGAAATAAAATGTTAATGAATGTTCAGAAATGCAATGTCTAATATTTTGGGTTACTGAATATTACAGCCCAGTTAAATTTTAGAAAACTAAAGGGAAATATTGGATAATCAGTCAAAAAAAATCAAAAGTGGAAGAGAGTAAGTGAGACTAAGCAATTTTAACAAGTACAATGCTGTTAAAAATCTAAAGATGTTACCTTCTAGCATTAGCTCTTCATTGTGTATACATCAGGATTGGGGGAGGGACACACTAAATGCTCGGTCTTAAAGGTAGCAAGGAAAATTGCAAAATTGTAAAGATAACATAAAATTTTTGAAGTTAAAATAAAAAAAGAAGGTGAAGAATTGGTAAATGGAAATTCTCAGTCATCCAGGTCACGATTGTACTCTTCAATATCTTCCTAAATGACTTAGATGAGGGAATAGAAGGGGAACTCATTAAATGTGCAGATGACACTAAGCTGGCAAGAATAGCCCAAACCTTAGAAGACAAGATCAGGATCCAAATGGATCTTGACACACTTGAACAATGGGCCCAATCAACAAAATGATCAAAATCAATCATTTTAATGTGGAGAAAAGTAAGATTTCACACTTAGGCAGGAAAAACCAAAGGTACAAGTACAGCAATGGTGGGTTCCTACCAGTTCAGACCGGTTCAGACGAACCAGTAGTGGTTTAGTAGCCTGGGTCGCTGGAACTGGCAGCAACCCAGGCCTGCCATGCCCCCAAATTGGTTCTCCGGGCGGCGGTGGCAGTGGCACCATCTTGTTTTTGAGTTCTGCGCAGGTGCAGAACAATTTTAATTGCATTGTGCATGCGTGCACAGCACGCCTCAAGCGTGCAGTGCGAGTGAAGCATGCAGCGCATCTGATGCGTGCAGCATGTGTGAAATGCGCATGAGCAAAACAGCAGTAGTGCCTGCCAGAACCCACCCCTGATCTAAACAAGGGTCTAGTTGCCCTGTTTGAATTCTGAGGAGGAAATATTCTGATGGAATTTTATTAGTGAAATAAAAAGGTAAACTGGATATGGAAATAGTAAAATGGCCGAATCTTGTTTTTGCTTCTGCACATGCGCAGAACAATTTTTATTGCTTTGGGCATGCACGTGCAGTGCACATCAAGCATGTGGGTGGCACATCCACAACCAAACCAGCAGTAGAGACTGCCGGAACCCACCCCTGAAATATAGATTAGGTAAACCTGGCTAAAAACAGTAACTGAGAGGGTCCCTGAATCTTAGTGTATGATTACTTAAATATAATCCAGCAGTTTGCAGCAGCAGCCAGAAAAGTTAATACAATCCTTGATTGCATAAACAGAGGCGTAGAATCAAAATCACATGAAATATTAGCACCACTTTACAAAATCTTAGTAAGCCTACATCTGGAATACTTCATCCAGTTTTGCTAAATACACACAAAAGAAATATGTTGAGACTTTGGGAAAAAGTGCAGAGAAGAGCAACTAAGATGAGTAAGAGCCTGGCAACAAAAGCATATGAAGAACGGTTGCAGGAATTGGGTATGTCTAGCCTAGAGAAAAGAAAGAGTAGGGTTGACATAAGGTGACCAATCGTCCTCCTTTAGGGAGGACAGTCCTTCTTTTTGTAAGTTCTATATGTATTTATATTGTGTTTTAATATGACTGTACACCGCCCCGAGTCCCTTCGGGGAGAGGGTGCGGTTTATAAATTAAATAAAAGTAAAGTAAAAGTAAAGTCCCTCGAAAAGTGTCCTCCTACATGTCCTCCTTGCTGTAAAATTCAATATGAAAGATAATTCTTGTTCAGATATTTCCAATATATTGTTAGAAGATGATACGTTGACAAAAATATTAATTCAGGCATGTAAGCATAATTACAATATAAAATGTTACAAATGTTTTTATTATGCATATATATTTTAGTGTATTATTGTTGCAATGAATAAAATATTTCTTTTATTTACGATATTTTTTTTCCAATTTATTTGTCCTCCTTTTCATTGTAAAAAAGTTGGTCACCTTAGTTGACATGATATCAATATTCTAGAGCAGTGGTGGCAAACCTTTTTGTAAACGCGTGCCTATTACATAAGCAATAGCGTGCAGCAATCTGAGGCAGCAACCTCGTGGTGCTGTGATGTAGCAGGCTGACTGTCAGATCCCTAAAAGTGATATTGCCATTCAACTGGGAGGAGGGCGGCCTTGGAGTCAATGTATTAGCAGTGCCTGTGACAACTGATATTTTACAACTGGTTTCCTGGCGCTGAAGTGCAAGGCACTTCAAGGAGATCCCCTCACCTTTACGGGGATTGTTTATGATGGTCATGTGGGACATTTCACTTTAATGTCTAATGGAAGATAGCCATGGGAATGTATGTTTATTTGGTTCTCAGGGCTGTTGGTAAAGGAAAGATCTTCACACTTGTGTATTGGCTAAAATCTGCAATCTATCTAATGGGAGGGGTCACTATCACTTTAATTCTACTCGCATTGCCTAAGGGAATTCAGAAGTTGCTTTGAACATAATGGTTTCCATTCTACTTAATAAAAGGTTCCTTTTGAAATACTCCGTTTCAAGAGTCTTCACTTTCTTAAGCTAGGAGAGGAACTCTTACATTGACAGTCACTCCTTTTGCAATGCAAAGTTTATTTTTGTATCTTTTCAGAGACAGAGAGAATGTGGCCAAATTCCCTTAGTTATTCCCTGGGTGTGGAGGCTGGGGAGTGGGAGGGAGGAGTGCGTGAAAGGGAGGGAGGGACCAAGAGAGAAAGAAAGAAAGAAAAAGAGAGAAAGAGACAGAGAAAGAGAGAGAGAGAGAAATGAAAGAAAGAGAGATGAGAGGGAGAGGGGGAGATAGATAGAGGGAGATAGAAAGAGGTGAGAGATAGATGAGAGGGGAGAGGGAGAGAGGGAGTTAGAGAGAGAGGGAGAGGGAGAAAGACAGGGGAGGGAGAGAAAAGAGAGGGAGAAAGAGAAGTATATAGCTGTTTCACATAGAAAACACAGTGAATCACAAAACCTGGGTAGGTGTGGCTGGGAGGGGTCATGTGACTGGGTGGGAGTGAGTGATGTTGAGTTGGCCATGCCCACTCATTTTTTGTGGCTTCCTGTGTGTTTTGTTTTATGTGGGAAATGGGTCCAAATGGCTCTTTGAGTGTTTAAGGTTGCAGACCCCTGTCCTATGTGAAAACTTAATATCTGTCCAATATCTGAGTTGATATGTTTGGTGAAGGCTTCCACTTCCTGTGTTTTAATCTTGACCCAAGTATCTTCTGCATATTTATACTAGTGAATGGGTGAAATTCCTGTGAAGCATTTTATGGCTTTGGTTTCTAATTCTTTCATGTAGAGATTGGCCACAATGGGGGACATAGGTAAATACATGAGGCAAGCCATGTTTTTGTCTGTAGAAATCTTCATTGTATTCTAAATAGGTGGCAGTCATACAGAGATCCTGCATATATGGTTTGGGCTGGTTAGATCTGTTGCCTAATGAGCTGTCTTGTACAGGCCATTTCTTCACTACTGATAGCTTCTGAATGCAGATGGAATGAAGTCACATCATAAGAAACCAATCTCATCCAGATCCAGTCTTAGTTTCCAAACCTTGCTGACAAAGTCCTATGAATTTTTGATGTGATGGAGGAGCTAATATGCAAAGCAGTTGCTGGTTGCATTTGCATAGCACCAGAGACTGCTGCGAAGAGCTGCTCTCTGTAAGTTCAGGACTGAAGCAAAGTCCAGTGTACCAGGGTAGCAGCCCGCATGCCTAATGGCACACAAATCCTATAACTGAAAATCTAAAACAGCAATAGTTCATCCTTGGTAAGTGCTTCAGTGATTGCAATTTTATTTTAGAATGTTTGACTTAGTTCAGTGCAATACTTGCTTTGCAGCTGTCTTTTGTAGTATTTTTTTAAAATTTGGATACTGTCATATTTGTAAGCAAATTGCTAGTCTATATGGACAGTGTGTTTATCTACAGTCTCTGGTCTGTGTTCTCCAGGCAGTAATTAGGTGTCCAGCTGAGCCATTCTGTTCTATTGAGCTGTCCCACTATTAGTCCCCTCTACCACAAAGATCCTGCAGGAGAAGGTCCTCAGGTACAGCTACAACTAAAACCATTACTCTAACAATAAAGGATTCTACTATATGTTGTTCAAAAAGGCTACACATTTAACAATCAAATTACACTTCTCAATCAATTGAAGTGGTTTGCATTTCATATATATATATATATATATATATATATATATATATATATATATATATATATATATATATATATATATATATATATATATATATATATATATATATATATATATATATATATATATATATATATATATATATATATATATATATATATATATATATATATATATATATATATATATATATATATATATATATATATATATATATATATATATATATATATATATATATATATATATATATATATATATATATATATATATATATATATATATATATATATATATATATATATATATATATATATATATATATATATATATATATATATATATATATATATATATATATATCTTATATCTTACCATCAACTCCCAAAAACAATTATTGGCTCGTCTGCTCTCCATACACCATATCTTACCCTTCTGGATACTTGTTTCAGAACTACTATTTCTCTTCCTTTGTATTTCAATGGTGCATCTCTTGCTCTTTGGAGTATTTCCACTCTCATTGCCTTCTTTGAAAATCTCACATGTACCTTTCTGGAAAGTTAGTTCCTTCTCGCATAACTTGTCTATAGTCTAAATATTTCTTAAATCCCAGAGGGGACTTCCTGTTTATTCTTTTCCAATGCATCTGCCAACAATTCTGTCATTTTTTCCGCAAGATCTTCCCCCATTTCTTCCTCAATATTCTGAAATCTCAAGAAGTATTCTGCTCTATCTATCTCCAACATAATTATGGATCACTCAAGTTCATTATCTACCTTAATCAGTCTGTTATCCATCTCTTCTACTTACGTATCTGTTGGCTCTGTCTTCATTTCCATTTTCTGAATCTGTTATTCATTTTCAGTGATTATTTGCTGGATGTTATCCATGTTGTATTCCATTTTTTGTTCCATCTTTTGCATCCTATCTGTCAGATCATCATGATTCTTAGCCATGGCTTCTTGTAGCAGCTGGAACATAGTTTTCATTTGTGATGGAAAGGTATTTAATTTTTTGCTCTGCAACATGGTATTTATAGAGCGTTGACTCACTGGACTCAATGCAGCTGCTGCTGTTGCTACTGCTGCTGGTGGTGCAGAGTATGTATTTTTCCTCCCTGTTTGCTTAAGTTTGTATTGCTTGTCATTTTGATAGTTTTGAGTAATCAAATATTTTAAATAATTATTATTTAACAGAGATAGCCAATCAGTAATCAAACCATCAGTAATAGGTCAAACACAACAATACATCACAGTACCCAACTTATAAAATATATCTGATGCAGTCCAACAATTTCCTTTCTTGTTCCCAATTCTTATTTTCAAGCCTCAAATCACTTCCCCTTTTGGGGGATTATATTTCAGAAAGCCAAAATATCCATAGTCCAAAGTGCTCTTTAAAAAAAGTTGTTTTCTTTTTTCTTTTTGGTAACTTGTAAATTGTAACCCACAAAGGCCCACCAAACTCCCAAAATTGTATCCAACAAATTATAAACTACCAAAAATGAGAGCTGAAAGCTGAGATATAAAGGTCTTCACTTATTTTATAAACACCTTCTATTATTTTCCAGTTTCTGTTGCCCAGTTTGTAAAATCCATATCCAGTCAGAGAGCTACAGTGTTTAAAACTTACACAGTTTCCACTCTGTTTCTCTGTAGTTCTCTCTATAAATAATTCCAAGGTGCAGACAGTTTATCTAAGTCTTGTAACAATGTTTTTCAATACGCTACCAAAGGTCAGTTGTTGGTCACACTTTCTTTTCCTCACTTTCTTTATGAGTTTTTTTTTTTTACCAGCAAGTGTCATTGTTGCTGTTTCTCTTCTACTCCTCTCCTTTAACTTTCTTTGACAAACAGCATTTCCCCCACTTTAGCAGTTCTAGAGTCCAAGTTTTATAATCTAAAAAGAACGTTTTAGTTCAATAAAATCCAATTAATATCATCCTTAGATTGACCAGTCCAATTTTCCTCTTTTAACCCCTATTTCTCTCAAATTGTTCAAATTGTTCAAGTTTCTTATCCGGATGTATTTCAGCTTTGTGCTTGTTCGCTGCTATTCTCCAGGGGTGGAGGATAGCCAAATCCACCCCCTTCTTTTACAGTCCCACTAACACTCAGCCAATTAAAAGGGGCAAATTCCACAATAGAAGTTAGAAAGTTCTCACCCTGTCACTACACTGTCCTTCCTCAGCCTTCACTCACTCTTCTCATGTCAATCTGTCACAGCCTTGGACAGCATGCAATGGCCGTCTTTTCCTTCCTTCCTGATTGAGAGCTTCCCCCCGGATCAAACAAGGAGTTAGCGATCTCCTTGTGATCTACAGGGTCTCCTCTCTTCTTCACCACCCCTCCAAGGTGGCTTAGGTCTAGCGGGACCCTCTGGCAGAAGGAATTTGGTGAACTTCCATAGAGCCATATGAAAGATAATGTCAGGCGTGCCTCCATCAATAACCAAGAAAGAAAACTCCTAACTCCATTGTTCATGGAATTAAAATACTTTTACTGGTTATGAAAAGATAGCAGCGAAAGTAAAGCAAGATCTGAGCCAGAAAGGCGCGAACAAATACATATCAAATGATAACCCAGCCTCCTCCCTCCAATGACCCCACCCCAGTGTCCAATCTGCAACTCCCTTAGGTGTCATGTGGGGTGCATCTCCAAAAGGCATCATCATGTTAGTATGTAGGACAGTTGGCCTTGACTAAGTCCAAACACTGGCCACCAGCATGCACAGAAGATGGTGAGAAGAAAATTCCCTTTTTCATATCACTCCTGTACCATTTATTCCCATCCCAAATACCATGCCCCCACCCTCCCCATTTCTATGGCAGCTGATAGTAAGTAACTGAAGCAGAGGCTGACATCCGGCCCTCCTTCAGAAAAGGACATCATCCCTAGGGAAATAGGAAACAAAAGAAAACAACAATAACAACCCACATCATATATTAAGATTAAGGCTTAGCAGGATATTTGGTGTAGAACTTCTGTAAGAGTTTGGGAACCCTGACATGAGATTTGTCCACCCATTCAACCTGGGAAGGGGGAAAATGTTTCCAAGACACCAAATATTGGATGCATCCTCTATGTTTCCAGGAATCTAAGATTTCTTTAATCTCAAAATGTTGCTCTCCTTCAATAAGAAGAGGAACAGGGGGTGAGGGTTGAAGCGGACGAATGGAAGAAGTGTGCTCTGGTTTTAGTAAGGGATAAATATGGGATAAATCTTCTGAAGGGTTTTTGGTAATTCCAATTTCACTGATACCAGATTTATGATTTTCACAATGGAAAATGACCCACATATTTCAGACCCAGCTTCAACTTCTGGGTGGTTTGTAGAAATTTAGTGGACAAAAACACCCTATCCCCAACTTGGTACTCTTTAGGCTTAGCCCTTTTTTTATCCGCCTGTTTTTTATGAGCATGGTGAGCCGTGTCTAAGGCTTTGCGAGTCATAGGCCAAAACTGTTGAAGTTGATTACTCCACTCAGACAAGGATAATTTGAGGTTTCTATTGAGGCAATTCAGGAATCGGTACAAAATCCTGGCCAAACGCAACTTTAAAAGAGATCATTCCGGTACTCCTATGCACTGAATTATTGTACATTATCTCTGCAGGTGGCAAAAGTTCAGCCCAATTATCCTGCTGATAATTAATAAAACACCAAAGGTACTGCTCCAGAACTGAATTAGCCCATTCACAAGCCTCATTAGTCTGTGAATGGTGGGCGGAGCTTAGTCCCTGGGTGGAGCCGATCAATTTCAGGAACTCTTTCTAAAAGTGGGAGGTGAATTGGACCACCACCACCCCTGTCCGAAATAATGCATTCAGGCACTCCATGTAATCTATACACATGTAAAATAAACAATTTAGCCAATGACTTTGCTATGGGATCTTGGAACCAGGCACAAAATGGACCTGTTTGGAGAACAGATCGGTGATTACCCAAATGATGGTATTTCCAAGGCTTTCTGGTAACTCAACAATAAAATCCATCAATATCTCCTTCCACCGGGCCCCAGGATGGGCAACACTTTGAAGGAGACCTTGGGGCTTCCTTTGTGGACTTTTTGCGGCTGTACAGACAGGACAACTGCCTATGTAGAACTCAATGTCTTTTTTCAGGGAAGGCCACCAAAATTGCCTCTTAATCAAATGTAAAGTTTTTACAAATCCAAAATGACCCGCCATTCTTGAGTCATGGACCCGTTGAAGAACAACAGTTTTTAGGCTGGCAGGAACCTGCAGCTTAGCTCCTACCCAAGCCATTCCATCTTTCATGGTGCATTCATCAGAATGTTTTTTGAACCAGAGACCTTTCTTAAGTTTGTCCATCAGGTCCGTGGTCACATCTAAGTCCACTGGGCCCTGGCTCCTAGTAATCATTGGGGCAGCCAGGTTCTTAGCCAGGATGACTGGATGAACCACGGTTGGTCTGGTGCTGTTGTACTGAGGAACCTGGACAAAGCATCAGCCATAAAGTTCTTCCCTCCTGGGATGTATTTTAGGGTAAAGTTGAACCGGTTGAAATGCCAGCGCACTTGTTTAGGTAATAGCTTATGCAGGGTTTTCAAGGCTTCCAGGTTTTTATGATCAGCCCATACCACAAAAGGGTGTTTTGCCCCCTCCAGGAAATGTCGCCAGGTCATCAAGCTCATCTGACAGCAAAAGCTTCTTTTTCCCATATGGCCCGTCTCCTTTCTATTTCTGTAAGTTTACATGAGGTGTAAGCGCAAGGTTGCAATTTGCCTTCTGCGTTTGATTGGAGCAATACTGCCCCCACTGCCACGTTACTGGCATCAGCTTGAACCGTGAATGGTGCATCCATGTCTGGGTGTTTCAAAACAGGCTCAGCAGCAAACAATCGCTTCAATTTCTCGAAAGCTGCTTGAAATTCCATAGTCCAATTCAGAGGCTTACCTGGCCTACGTTTAACCTCTCCCTTTGATTGTTGGAAATTTGTAATTGGCAGTGCAATGCTCACAAACGAGGGGATACATTGGCAATAGAAATTTGCAAATTCCAAAAAACTTTGTAGTTGCTTGCAGGTGCGAGGAGGTGCCCACTCAATGACAGCCCAGACTTTTGCTGGGTCCATCTTGATACGTTTGTGAGAGATACAGTATCCCAAATAATCGATCCTCCCTCACAGAGAGAATATTATATGCAATCAGTAAAACAAGGATTGTTAACTACAAAAATCTTAATAGTGTGTGCGTGGAAAATGTATACCCCCTCCCTCTGATGAAGGATATGTTGGCCCAATTGGGTAAAGGGAAGATCTTCATGAAATTGGACCTAAGAGAGGCCTACTACAGAGTCAGAATCAAAGAGGGAGATGAATAGAAAACTGCTTTCAATTGCCCACTCGGGTGTTTTCAATTCAGAGTACTCCCGTTTGGCCTACAGAGGGCGCCAGATGTCTTCATGCAATTAATAAATGAAGTTTTACATGAACACCTGTATAAGGGCGTGATGGTCTACCTTGATGACATCCTTATCTACACGAAAACACTTGATGAATACGTGACTTTAGTACGATCAGTACTAAAGAAACTCCGGGCTGCAGAACTTTATGCCAAATTGTCTAAATGTGAATTTCATCAAGAGAAAATTGATTACTTGGGCTACCGCTTCTTCCACAACAGCATCGAGATGGACCGAGCGAAAGTCCAGGCTGTAATTGAGTGGGCACCTCCTCGCACCCACAAACAATTACGAAGTTTTTTGGGATTTGCAAATTTTTAGCGTCAATTTATCCCCTCGTTCACCAGCATTGCTCTGCCCATTACAAATCTCCTAGTCAAAAGGGGAGGCCAAGCTCAGACCGGGTAAGCCTTTGAATTGGACTATGGAGTGTCAAGCCAATTTCGAGAAATTAAAGAGACTCTTTGCAGCTGAACCTGTTTTGAAACACCCAGATATGGAGGCACCATTTATCATTCAAGCTGATGCCAGTGATGTGCTGATGGAAAATTGCAGCCATGCACTTACACCTCTTGCAAACTGACAGAGACGGAGAGATGATGGGCTATATGGGAAAAGGAAGCTTTTGCGGTCAGATGGGCTTTGATGACATGGCGACATTTTCTTTTGAAGTATGGAGTGATCATAAAAATTTGGAAGCATTGAAGACCCCAAGTAAGCTATCTCCTAAACAGGTGCGTTGGGCGCAACATTTCAACCGTTTCAACTTTACCCTCAAGTACATTCCGGGGGGGGGGGGAAGAACTTCATGGCTAATGCTTTGTCTAGGCTTCCCCAATACAACAGCTCTAAGCTGAGCATAGTGCACCCAGTCATCCCAGCAAAAAGTCTAGCTGCCCCGGTGATTACTAGAAGCCAAGGCATTTCTAATTTAGAGGTCACAACAGACCTCATGTGCAAACTCAAGGAAGGCCTTGAGTCCAATGAATCATTCAAGCGAATGTACTATGAAGGATGGACTGCCTTGGGTAGGGGCTAAATTGTATGTTCCTGCTAACCTGAAAACTATTGTTCTTCAACGGGCCCATGATTTGAGAATGGCAGGCCATTTTGGATTTGTAAAGACTTTACCTCTGGTTAAGAGGCAATTTTGGTGGCCTTCATTGAAAAAAGATATTGAGTCCTACATAGCCAGTTGTCCTATTTGTGCTGCCGCAAAACGCGCAACAGGAAAACTCCAGGGCCTTCGCCAAGGTGTGGCCCGCCCTGAGGCCCCATGGAATCGTGAAATTTAGCATGCCTTCCCGTACCTGAGCTTCCAGAAGCCCCGTACCAGAACGCTCCCTCCCCTGGGCTGCCCCCCACCACTTGCTCCTCCCCCCTGCCCAGTTGCCGCCACTATCTCACCCCGCCTGTCCGCTCCAGGCTTGCCCCGCCCACCCACTTCATTTGCCGGAGCAGAGGATTGGGAGAAGTCCATATGGCGCGCACTCCCTTCTCTTTGACAGCCGCCTGGTTTCCAATGGGGGGGGGGAAGAAATCCAAGTGTTTTTCCTCCCTCTACATGGATTTCTTTCCCCCCATTGGAAACCAGGTGGCTGTCACACACACACACACACACACACACACACACACACACACCGCATGTGTAAGGAGGACTGGATCAGTTGGGAGGCTGGCAAAAAAGAAGCTTCTGTTTCTCCGTGGGCCGCAGGGACAGCGGTGGCAAGCAGTAAGTGAAGAGAGTGCCAGCCAGTATCCCTGCCTCCTTCCTTCGCGATTGCGGCCGGGGAGAAATCAGGGGGAGAGAGGGAGGAGAAGGCTGCCCCTAGCAGAAGCTCGGCTTAGCTGGGTGGCTGGCTGGGAAAGCAGAACCATATTCAGTTAATCCCCAGAGTGGTAAGAGGCTGAATTGGGAGCTCTGTGAATTGGTTTGTAGGACACAGAATGCTGTGAACATAGGATTTATTGGGGACCGGTTTTAGTTCATTGAATATATCTACGAATATAATTGGAAGGGAAGTGTGTGTGAGAGAGTGGGGGAGAGAAAGAAAGCAAGAGAGAAAGGAAGGAAGGAAGAAAGTGGGAGAGATACACACAAGAAAGGAAAGAAGGAAGGAATGGAGAGGGAGAGAAAAAAGAGAGAGAAAGATAGAAAGAGAAAGAGAGAAAGAAAGAGAAGAAGAAAGAAGGAAAGAGAAAGAAAGGAAGAAAGAAAACGGAAAAAAAGAAAAAAGAAAGAAAAAAGAAAAAAAGAAAAAAAAGAAAAGAAAAAAGAAAAAAAAGAAAAAAGAAAGAAAAAAGTGGGAGACAGAGATGAAAGAAAGAAAGAAAGAGAGGGGGAGAGAGACAAAAGGAAGGAAGGAAGGCAAGAAAGAAAGAAAAAGAAAAGAAAAAAGAGAAAGAAAGAGAACTTATGACAATTGAGCTCAAAATTTTGGTTGCTAAGCAAGAGCATTGTTAAGTGAGTTTCACCACATTTTCCAAGTTGGCCACACCCAACCGGTCACACGAACGCCATGCCACTCCCACAAAACAGGTCACACCTACGGAATAGGTTCTAAAAATTTTTTTAAACCCACCACTGAGCGGTATATAAGTCTTATTGCTATTGCTATTAAGATGCTTCAAGATGCAACCTGGCGATCCCTATGTCTTTTGCTATTTTAATGGGGGTGGGTAAATCCTATTTTGTCCTAAAAAGTCCTGTCCTGTCCTTGGAATTGAGTGGGGTAGGAAGATTTCGAATCCCATTATTTCCTATTCTTAGTCTGTTCAGTTGGTTTGATTATGAATCAGCTATAGCTGACAGCACTTATTTCCTTATGAATGGAGCTGTCTAGATAGGCGGCATCTGGTTGCAACAGATGTCTTGTTACAATATATCTCTTTTAGTATCTGCTGTGAAATGCGCCTCAGACAGTTTTTTATTAGCGGCTTGACTTGTAAATTTTTTTGAGGAACTTCTTATCCCTGGCTTTTCTAGGGAAAAGGAGTGGGAGGGGGTGCATGATTACTTCCTACAAAAGACAGCTGCAAAAAGAGCATTTTGAAACATTAAAACCCTTGGTTTAATATCCAGTTGTGTACTCTTTAGAAATATATACTATTACTACTAATATTTTAAAACAGTTAACACCTATAAACAATGACAAGGTCATGACTAGACAAGATTTAAATCATTGTGACTCAAACACTCTAGCATTGCTTTTTCTATGTGAAAAAAATGCTTGTTCTAAATACAGGGCATATTTTTATCTTCCAAGAAAAGTTTTCTGGAAAAAAATAAATCTGTGATTTATACAGCTGTAGATGTGGCGATAGGAACTGGTAGAAGGAGAATATACTCTAGTAAAACAGAATTCTGGGAAGAAGTCCACACATCTTAAAGTTGCCAAATTTGAAAAACACTGATCTAGAAAGAACTAATAGACTGAAAGAACTCAGTTCCTTGCTTAGAGTAGATGTCATCAGAAGCATTTTATCTTGCTCAAGTGACATCAAAAGCTAAAGATCGATTAGATTTAATAGATCTAGATTAAATGAATATATTAAAAGATTTAATCCATTCATTAAATAACATTTGGATGTACAAAGCAGTCAATGTCACTCCTATAAATGCAGACTAATATTGCTAGTACAGCTTCTTTACAGGACCTTGCAATTCTTCAGATGCCTCATTGTGTTTCAAACACACTTCTATGCCTGGAGACAGGATTGATAAAAGCTAAAGGAAGAATCTGCATAGCTTCCTTAAAGCTAAAACTTAAGTTTTCTTCCCCAGGACCTTGAATGTAGCACTAAAGCTCAATGTAAAAAATAAAGAATATAAAATAAAAAAAATACAGGAAAAGAAAGATATGTAAACCAGACTTTAAAGAAAAATGTCAAAAGCTGATTTGACGTTAAGTAAAAGATAAATTCTTTTTATTTAGAGTTTTTAATATAATGAACGACAAATATGGAATAATGAAAATAAAGTGCAAAAAGAAAAAGAACAGAAAAACAGAAAAATGTTAAGCAAGAAAAAATAAGCCTTCCAACCCTTTTTTCCCCAAGAATTACTGACAAACACCTTATTCTACCTCCCTCTTGGCATTACAAAGATTCTCTTCAGCCCCTTATTTCATCATTTTCCAATCATCACATCAGTTTTTCCACTTTCAGCAAAAAGTCCGGTCTTTTAAAAAAATACTTACTCTTTTGTCCCTGACAAAAGAGGGACAGGTAAATATCACTGTCTTTTAAACAAGTTTCCGAAAGAGAAAAAGATACAGAGCAACCATTCTCTCCCCCCCCCCCGAGAAACGCCCCCAAACTGTCGATTAAACCCCCCTGGGGAAACGGAGGCGTGGTTTGGTTGCCACAACAACCACCCCACTGATCTGTGCGGTCAGCAGCCGCGTGCTGGAGGTTGCTAGGTTACCTCTATGGCGAGGAGGCCTACACGAGCCGAGGCTGCTTTTGACTTTTCATACACCTGCAGCCAGGGCAGGAGAAAGATCAGAGTGGGAGCTGCTCAGCCATCTTAACGGAGACACGAAATAACCTCCCTGCGACGCGAGGTAAGGGCGTGGAAGAAGACAGCCCGGCGACGCGGCACTGTCTTCGGCGACTCAGGCGCTGGAAGGGCAACAGGGAGGGCAACTTAGCGGACAGGTTCGCTGGAGATCGCTACCTGTCCGGAGCCTTGGCATGATTCTTTCTGTGGAAAAACGGGAGGGCGATTGCTTGGCAAGGATCGACCCCCCGGGGTACTTCGGCAGCAGATTGGAACAGAGCAGCGATGTTTAGCTTTCCTCCTTGGAAATAAACGTCATCAGTCGGGCTGAATGTCAATTAATTGTTTAACTGTCCAGCTGGTTGCTATGATTCTTAACCTAAGAGTCTAAGGGAATAATTTGTAATTTCTCGTCGGTGCGTCAAGGATCCAGATTGGAACTGCTGCACCTGTAAAACAAGGCAAACTGTTTTTTGTGTGTGTGTGATGTTGGGTGTGTATCTGTTAAGGGCATTATTGCTGACACAAAAAGGGTAATTGGGTCAAACAGTTTAAGAACCACTGCTCATATATCATCATCTCATTATCCTTAATGGTGGAGTAATTACAACGTGTCCCCATGGGTACATAAGAAAGAATGCTTCTAGTAATTTCTATAGATAGCTATTTTGCAATCATATTTGTAAAAATTTAATAAAGTAACCCAAGTAATTAATTATCTGAATAATAATGGATCTCCTAGTACTTCTAGAGTGGCATGATGGAGTCAGTCATTACTATTTACTGAAATTAATGCAAATAAGAAATCGGTGCATCTAATCTCTTAACTCACTTAACAAATTTCTCATTTAACAGCATAAATTTTGGGCTCAATTACAGTCATAAGTTGAAGACTATCTGTATACCAATGCACACTCAAGAGACTTATTTGAGCAGTATCTATCATGAATTCTAAATCTATGCATTGCTTCTTTTAAGGCTGGTAGCCCCACTCCATCATACAAAGATACATTTGCCACTTTCTGGATTCACCCATTTCCTCCAGCTGGCTTATCTAAGCTAAAATGGGCAATGGTCTAAATAACATCTTATAGGCTGGACAATTACACGTATGTTGAAAACAACAGCTTTCCAAAATTGAAGGCATATCTGTATAACTGGGCAAGATGATAGATGGTAGATGCTATAAAGTGTCATGTCAAAATCAGTACAAGGTAGAAATTACTATCAATTTTACTCTCCGCAAATTTGTCACAGCAAATTTAATCATCTGAGAAATTAGATTATAGTGTATGGTGTTTTAAAGGAAACAGTGTTTATGCTCTTTTAGATAATAGGAATACAGTATCATTTAAATAATTTTTCTCTCTTATTACATTCAAAAAGAAAATACATCTTTACAAGACTACAAGTTGAATATGTAAGCTTAATTAACTCAGATCAAGCAACATGTCTGATGAAGATATTATCACTACTTTAGCCTACACCAAGAGCCCAAAGTTCTCCAAAAGAATCACTTTTCAGGTAAAATAATTTTTCTGCTTTGTATCCTGTTATTGGAAATCTGAGTTCTTCAAGGCATTTGAAAGAGGTGCTTTCATAAAACTTGTTAGCTTGACAAAAGTACTCTCTATCAATTCTAACTTGATATTCTCTTGAAGGCTCATATAACTCTAAATGATGGTCCCTCTGTCTGAACACAAACAATCCAGGTACTTTAAAACCTAGAAGAGGGATACTTTATTAATGTCAACGTAGTTTGCAAAACACCTCTTTAAGCTGTTTTGTATAGCCTTGTCATTGTTGAAATGATGAAGAAAACTGTTTTATATTTACATACATATATTATGTCTTGTAGCCGTGCAAAAACTGGGCCAACTGCTGAAAAAAACTATTCAAGTTTTTCTTAGCAATGGCATGCTAGTCAGTACCTTGTATTTTTTAAAATACTAATGATTATTTAAAGTTTCATCATGTCTGAAATATGTAAGTGCGAAACTTCTCTGAAGTATATCTGGATTTATAATTTAATTATTATCATCAAGACATTGTTGGCTGTCAGCAACCATATAGATTTTCTCTATGACAATCTGTCTCTAGCTTAATCTTTCATCTTTCAGTGAAATAGTACACTCATATCCTGTGGTTCATTCATCACCAGGATAACTGAATCTATTCACCTTGTCTTTGCATAATGTGTTCAAAGTATGATAATATGAGCTTGGTTATTTGTGCCCAAAGTGTCAGGCCTGCCATCTTCAGCATACTTCATTGGCATCCTTTCCTAAAATGGCCTGCACTATCTCCATGTTGGGCTTCTGACAAAGGATGGAGTGCACCTCACAAAGAGTGGGAAAATGTTTTCAGAAAATGAATGCCTCAACTTATCAGGAGGGCTTTAAACTAAAATTGAGGTGTGTGTGTGTGTGTGTGTGTGTGTGTGAGAGAGAGAGAGAGAGAGAGAGAGAGAGAGAGAGAGAGAGAGAGAGGAGAGAGAGAGAGGAGAGAGAGAGGAGAGAGAGAGAGAGAGAGGGTTTTCCAAGCAAAACCTCTAGAAAGCAAGTGAAATAATGAAGTAAGGAGGTATGGGAAGGAAAACAAACTCAAACCCCAATTAGGAGACAGGGAGCATACCCAGAGTCAGACATTAAGATATCAAGTGCCTACACACAAATGAACAGAGTCTGTGGAAGAAACAGAGGGTGAACTTGAACTATTAATACATGAGGGTAGATATGATATAGTTAACCTTTTTGCTAACCAACTAACAAACGTGTAGGAAACACTTTCCTAAAAAGGAATATAACTGCGGGCCTGACACAGGACTTTAAAGCAGTTCTTGAAAAATGGTGGTTATATGTTCAAACTCATATTATGGAAACTGATTGGCTATCTTTTTCTTTAGCTTGGAACTTTGCACATTAGAATTCATGATATGTTCCACAGTCAGAACTGGCAATATCTTTGATGTTACAATTTGACTCTTCTACCTCCTTTTAACAATATAATAGACAATATGATTGCTATATATTCCATAACTATATCTCATGTGTACGTATATGTGTGTGGATATATAAGAACCAAAATTAAGGACACATTGAAAGATATAATAATTAGCTGGGTTACCGTATTTTTCGGTATGTAAGATACACCGGAGTATAAGACACACCAAGATTTTGAAGAGGTAAACTAAAAAAAGTGTTTGCACTCTGCAGGCCTCCTAAACCCTCTGCACAACTTGTTTTTTGTGAAAAATGGGTCATGCAGAGAATTTGACAGACCTGCAAAGTGCTCCAGAGGGCTGGGGCAAAAACAAGCAAAAAAAGCCAATTTTTCGCAAAAAAAACAGGGCATGCATTGGCTTTGGGAAGCTTGAGGGGTGCTCCTTGGGGTTGGGGGGGGGGCAAAACCGAGCAAAAAATGGCCCATTTTTTGCTTATTTTTGCCCTCCCCAGTCCCCAGGAGCACTTTGCAGGCCTCCCAAACCCTCTGCATGTCCATTTTTGCGAAGTGGGCAGGGTGTTGGGATGCAAAAAATGCTGTGTTCAGTGTATAAGACGCACCCAGATTTTTGCCCTTTTTTTTTGAGGGAAAAGGTGCATCTTATACTCCAAAAAATACGGTAGTTATTTTAGAAACAATATTGCCTCTAAAGTTTGCAACACTTCTGTTTTTGAATTCATTCTGGAAAATATTTGTTTTTCACATAATAATACTCTTTATGTATTAATATATTATAGGAAGAGCTACAAGAAGCACTTCTTGCTCGTGAAATAAATCAGCAGAATGAAGAATATTCAGAAGACTTTGAAAGTGATGAATGTATGTTGAGGAAGACTTAAATGTTGTACTCTGTGGATTTCATTTTTAATCATGTTTAATATATTTTTAATAAATATAGATGGTGTTCATTGAGGGGCAGAGGTCCTGTCCAGAGGTGTTACATGGTTTGGTACTCTTTCTGCTCCTGTTTAACATCTACATGAAGCTGCTCAGTGAGGTCATTCATAGCTGTAGAATGAGGTATAGCAGTATGCTGATGATAGTCAGCTATATAGTGAAGTAAACAATGCTTCCAATATCCTGTTTTAGTGTCTGGAGGTTGCACAGGTCTAGATGGGGTAGAACAAGCTTCAGCTCAACCCTGCCAAGACAAAGTGACTTTGGGTTTTAGGGTCAGGTGGATTAAGGAATTTATCACCTTTGGTTTTGGATTGCATTTCTCCAGAGCAATGCATTGCACAATCTGGGAATCCTGTATTTAAAACTCCTGCTCGAAGAATAACTTTGAGTTGTATCTATTCCTGAATCAGGAGGTTCTAGATTTAATGACGCATGGCCTGATTACCTCCTGTATAGATTACTATAATGCACACTATTTGGGGCTGTCTTTGGGGCTGTACTCAGAAGCGTAAGTTGCTGCAAAATGAAGCACTGTGAGCAGTAATGTGCATACCTAGATCTTTACATATAAACCTCTGCTCTACAAACTGCATTGATTACTAATTTGCTCCTGGGACTAATTGCTGGTGAAGCATGCTGGTAATCTATATATATACTATATATAGACTGTGTGTGTCTGTGTATGTTCCAGCATAACTCTGTAACGGCTCGAGCAATTTCAACCAAACCTGGTACACAGATTACTTACCCTCTGGAGACAAATACTGGGGGGGGGGACACCCCTAATACCCCTCAGTGTGTGTGTGTGTGTGTATCCCCTTGAGATGCACCCGAAGACTGCAGTTGGTTCAGAATGCGGCCACGCGGGCAGTCTCGGGAGTCGCTAGATACTCCCACGTAACACCTCTCCTGCGCGGGCTGCACTGGCTACCTGTAGCTTTTCGGGTGCGTTTCAAGGTGCTGATTATCATCTTCAAAGCGCTCCATGGCACAGGACCTAGTTATTTGCGGGATCGTATCCTGCCCCACACATCCCTTCGGCCGATCCGCTCACACAGAGAGGGTCTCCTCTGGGTGCCGTCCACCAGGCTGTGCCAGCGGGCGACGCCCAGGGGAAGGGCCTTCTCTGTGATGGGCCCGACCCTCTGGAATGACCTTCCCCCTGATATTAGAACAACCACAGACCTCCGCTCCTTCCGTAAGAAGCTCAAAACCCACCTGTTTAATCTAGCCGGCCTGGCCTAATTCCAGCTCTCCCACCTCAGTCTGTATTTTTAAATTTCACGGGTTGGTCTTAGGCTAAGTTTTTAATTTTTATAAACTTGTACAGGGGTTTAAAGTTTAATTCGATTTTAATTATATTTATTATTATTTGTATGGTTTTTAATTTGGTACCTGTACACCGCCCCGAGTCCCTTTGGGGAGAGGGGGCGGTCTAGAAATCAAATAAATAAATAAATAAATAAATAAATAAATAAATGCAGGTGGCATGCAGATTTTCGGGTCTCTGCCGTGCATTGAGCACCAAGATCCTGACCGCCATTTTGATGAGAGGAGTGGGAAGCTTCGAATGAGGGAAAAGCCCTCATGGCGGGGAAAGTGGCAGCAGCCGAGAAGCAGGCAGGTATGGCTCCTGTTCCTCATGCAGGGGTGATGGGGGGGGGGGAGTTTCACGGTGAGAGGCAGGGACTGGACCGGGTGGAGTAAGGGACACTAGACTGCTGGCTCAAGAGGAAAGTGATACGTGCGCACGGTACACAGTAGTGGGGCTCAAACAGGCTGTGGGAGGAGGAGCACCCCCTCCTCCCCCGGCCACTGTGTTTGCAGCTTGGCTACAGAGTTTCTGCCTCGGAGACTTCCGAGGAGCACCGAGAGAAAAGGCGGATGCATCAGGGTCACTTTGGGCTCCTTCCTCATTTTCTTCTCTTCAGGTGGAGCTGCAGGAAGGCCTACTAGACCCAAAACGGGGCACGGAGGTGGTTGTGCGCACATGTGCAGGGACGCGGGAAACATGGTGTGTGTGTGTCGCGCAACACTATAGATATAATTCATTCTTTTTCCTGTCTAATACAGGATTAGGAAAAATAAATACCCAGGCAATGCCAGGTTATCAGCTAATAGTCTATAAAGCCTTACATGACGTGGGTCCAGGTTATGGGACCGCCTTTCCACAGTGACATCTGTCTGTCCCATCAAGTCTAGCAGAAGAAGCTTGTTACAAGTTTTGTCTACTAAAGACTATTATCTGGCAGATCCAGCAATGGGACTGTGACCTCCTGGTGACTGCTGTATGGTTTAATTATGTTTAACGTTTATATTGTTTGTATGGTTGCTTCTCAAAATGTTTTAATATATTTTTTATATTTGTAAGCCACATAGATTCATGAATGTGAGATGGGTGGCTATATAAATTGAATGAGTTATTGAATATAATATGATTGATAATCTCTTTTTATACTGAACTATAGCAAGATGTACAATTTATCTTAATTGATTCACAGATAAAATTTTTCTGAAGTGCAACATACCATATTTTGACAATTGTTTCACATAATTTATCACTTTGGAGAGGCATAGATTGATTTATGCTTGGCCGCAGAAAGGGTGAGAAAAGCGTTAAGTGCACATTGCTGTCAAAATCATTCTTTGATTTTGCACTGTTGCTCTTTCTTTTATACATGAAATGTCAATCTTTTTCCAGACTCAGAAGAGGAATTTCCTGAATCTGAGGAAAACATCTGTCCTAAATCAGCAGTCTTCACAGTATCACCATCTAAGTTTAATCTTTGTAACAGGGACACTTTAAAAAGTGAAAGTGCCGATGACTTGTCTTCATCAGAGGAATATGAGGGATCTCAATATATTTCCATTCTGGAGAGAAAGGTTTTGAGCAAAGAGAGGCAAACTATTCCTTTTTCACTAAGTGAACATCCTGGATCATGTAAAAGAGGTACAGCAAAACAATCAATTCCATTTGAAGTATCACTGTCAAATCACTGTTCTTTTGGAAAACAAACTGTTGGTAACTTGACTTTAGCAAACTACAAAGAAATGCCTCAAGAAGCAACCACATCAGAAAATAAACAACTGATCAAAGACACCAAAGATGACCCAGCTATTGAAGAAAGATCTGATTGTGAAGAAGATAACAGTCATATAGAGGAAACAATTAGGTGTGAATTGTCATTAGAGAAAAAGGATATGATCCAGTGTAAAATGGAAAGCAAGCCAGTGCCACAGCCAAGGGAGTTCAAGACTAAGGCTGCATCAGCATCAGGTAGGAAATTTATTTAAATGTTATTGCTTAAATTGTGTAATTTCCAGATTGCTAAAATTATTTTAAAACAAAATAGTTTTAAAATAGAAACTTTTTTATTTAAATAAAGTTTTAATGCTTTGAATAGGTGTGTTTAAAAGGGAGACAATCATTGTCTTTCTATTTGACAAAGTAAGTTTTGTTTAGTTTATTTAAAAATTAAAGCATTGCCATTTTGTCATGTGATATAATGTAGAATTGCTTATAAGGCAGCAGTATACAGGTAGTCCTTGACTTACAACAGTTCATTTAGTGATTGTTCCAAGTTACAACAGCACTGAAAAAAGGGATTTATGACAATTTTTCACACTTAAGACCATTGCAGCATCCCCATGGTCAGATGATCAAAATTCAGACACTTGGCAACTGACTCATATTTATGATGGATGCAGTGTCCTGGGGTCATGTACCACTTTTTGCAACCTTCTGACAAGCAAAGTCAATGTGGAAGTCAGATTCACTTAACAACTGTGTTACTAATTTAACATCTGTAGTGATTCACATAACTGTGGCAACTAGGGTCATAAAGTGAGGCAAATTCACTTATCAAATGTTTCACATAGCAACAGAATTTTTGGCCTCATTGTGGTCATAAGTCTAAGATTGCCTGAATTTAGATGCCAGGCATTGCTTTTTAAATTCAACCTTGCACCATGGTGACCAGCTCGATCAGGGTAAAGCAACAGACACAATTTACATAGACTTCTGTAAAGTCTTTGATTCAGTGGTACATGACAAACTACTTCTAAAACTAAAATCTTTGGCATTTCTGAATCCCTGCACAAGTCAAAATAGGGAGCACTTTATCAAATCCTGCACCTGTTAACAGTGATGTCCCCAAGGTAGTGTATTAAGACCCATTCTTTATACTTTACATAAATGATCTTTGCGACCATATCATAAGCAACTGCGTTCTCTTCGCTGATTATGTAAAACTATTCAACACCACTGACAATGCTACTGCCCTACAAAGAGACCTTGACTATGTGTGAGAATTGTCAAACAATTGGCAACTCCAAATCTCAACAAACAAATGCTCTGTCTTACACATTGGCAAAAAAAATCAGAACACCAAATACAAACTGGGTGGATATGACCTCGTGGATGACCCTCACTTTGTCAAGGACCTTGGAGTACTAATTTCTAATCAAAGAGCTCACTGTAATAGCATTGCCAAAAAGGCATTAAGAATCTTGCGAAGCTTCTTCTCCGGTAATATTCTATCGCAAACTAGGGCATATAAAACCTTTGCTAGATCTATTCTCGAATACAGCTTTTCTATCAGCAACCAACAATGCATATCAGACATTAATACAATTGAGAGAGTCCAGAGATATTTCACGAGAAGAAATATCCACTCCTCTGCTCACAACAGAACACCTTACACCACCAGGCTTGAAATTTTGGGCTTAGACAAGTTAGAACTACGCCGCCTTCAGTCTGACTTGAGCATAGTATGCAAAATTATCTGCTACAATGTCCTACCTGTCAACGACTACTTCAGCTTCAACTGCAACAATACACGAGCTCACAATAGATACAAACTTCATGTAAACCGCTCCAAACTCGATTGCAGAAAATACAACTTCAGCAACAGAGTGGTCAACACCTGGAATTCACTACCTGACTCTGTGGTTTCATCCACAAACCCCCATAACTTTAACCTTAGACTGTCTACTGTAGACCTCACCCCATTCCTAAGAGGTCTGTAAGGGGCGTGCATAAGTGCACCAATGTGCCTACTGTCCGTCCTACTGTCCCCACTTATTCATATCCATTTTCTCAGAGGTGGGTTCCTACCGGTCCAATCCAGTTCACCTGAATAGGTAGTAAAAATCTGACATACTTTTCTGAACTGGTAGTAATGGCAGCCAGGCTATGCCCCCGAACTGGTTTCCCAGTCACTGCTCGCTCGCCCTGCCCCACCCTGTCTCTGCTCTGCAGCTTGCCTGCCTGAAGTGCTGCGCCCCTGATCTGTCTGCCAGATAAGCCTGCGAGTCGCGGTTTAGCTAACTGCCCCTTCCCCCTTCCCTGTGGCCCTGCCATGCTTCCCTGCCTTCCACACAGCCTTCCCAGCATCCCCGTGGCCAGCTTGCAAAGGCAGGCAAGCCAAAGGTGCGTGGAAGGCAAGGAAGCATGGCAGGACTGCAGAGAAGGGAGCAAGCAGCCTACTCCCTTCCCCGCAGCCTTGCCATACTTCCCTGCCTTCCATGTGGCCTTACCGGCAGTTCCCCATACCCGCTTGCCTTCTGAGGTCGGCATCCAGCCCGGCCTGGCCAGTGGGTGGGCGGGTGGCCCTTGGTGGAAAAACAGATGCTGTTCTGGGGCTGGGAGGGGTGGCGGCGGAGGCAGCAATGCTGCGGGAGGGCAAGCGGACATCCCGGGGCTGCTGCAATGCCCTGCTCTATTTCTGCCCCCTCCCGCTGCAGGGCAATCCAAAGAGGGGGGATGCTGCTGCAGAAAAAGCTGCCTTCCACCCAGGCCTGCATGCCTCCCGAGCTGGCTCCGCAGGGCTTTGGGCTCCAAACCAGCCCAATTAGCTTCTCACCCAGCCACCTGCCTGATCCTCAGCCATGGCACTGCTTACCACCGGCGAAGCAGACCCAGGGATGGAAGCTGCTGGTGGGTGGGGGGCAGCCTCTCACACAGGGAGCAGGCCGTGGCCGAGTCTCCTTCCCCCGGAGTGCTGGACTCCACAGGCAGAGTCCTGGAGGAGCGCCGGTGGTCGGACAGGCCATCTGCCAAGAGAGCAGCCAGTTGGCTGGGTGGGAAGCCAGTGGGCTGTTTCGGAGCCCAAAGCCCCGTGGAGCTGGCACGAGAGGCACACGGACCCAGGTAAAAGGTAGCCTTTTCTGCAGCATCTCCATCCCCTCTTTGAATCGCCCTGTAGTGGGGGAGGGCTCTGCCTTTGCAGAAATTCATTTTCATTTCATTCATTTATTGGATTTGTCAACCGCTCCCTCTCCCCAAGGGGACTCGGGGCGGTGTACAGACAGAATAAAATACATTATATACAACAATTACAAAACCCCATAAAAACAAAGTAAACACAAGTCTGTACAATAGTGCAAAAATTAATCAGATTAAAACCAAATTAAAATACCCCAAAATTTAAAATGACCGGCCAGGAGAGTCGAGGGATTAGATCATAATTGTGATTGGGCCAGGCCAGCTAATTGGAACAGGTGGGTCTTGAGTTTCTTACGGAAGGAGCGGAGATCAGTAATGGTTCTAATGTCAGGGGGGAGGTCGTTCCAGAGGGTCGGGCCCATCACAGAGAAGGCCCTACTCCTGGGCGTCGCCCGCTGGCATTGTTTGGCGGACGGCACCCGGAGGAGTCCCTCTCTGTGAGAGCGAATTGGTCGCAGGGATGTATGGGGTAGGATGCGATCCCGCAAATAACTAGGTCCTAGTTATGGGGCAGGCACATGTGTAGCAGCCCCGGGACATTTGCCTGGTGCCTGCCCTCCTGGAGTACTTTCTTCCTTGTCCCGCTGCCGAAAGAAATAATATCCCACTGTCCTGGAACTGCGCTGTGCTGGGGAGTTCTCCTCCGTGGATGCGCCTGACTGCAGCAGCGCCAGTTGCAGCAGAGCACACCCTGTTTTCGCGGGCCCATTCCCCCGGCCGGATCAACCATGGTGGCACCAACAGATGGTGGGATATTCTTTTGGTGGCAGGAGAAGGAAGAAACTGCTCTCCCCTCCTGTAGCACTTTCTTCCTTCTCCCACCACCAAAAGAAAGAAAGAAATCCTGCTGTATTGCTGGTCCTGCGCGGTGCAGTTCCAGGATGGCGGAGAGCTAAGGCAAGCTCTGCTGCCGCTGCCGCCGGGCACATCCGCACAGAATTCCCCGGTGGAAGGGAACCCCACGCCGGCTCTTGGAGGAAGGAGGCAGAGATGCCGGCATGGGCTTTGCTTCTCTTATCCCCTTTCCTCACTGGCTGCAGCCCACCCCTGTCTGCCCTGCTTAGTTGGGTGGCTGGCTGGGAAAGCGGCGAGGGTGTGAGCGGCGGTGAGTGGTAAGGGAAGCAAATACCAGGCCAGTATCTCTGCCTCTTTCTTTTGAGAGCCGCAGCAGCAGGGAAAGTCAGGCTTCTTTGCCAGCCTCCCAGCTCGCAAAACAGAAATTTTTGTGGTTCTGTGGACATGGATAGGTTGGGGGGGGGGGGCATGTGACTGTGTGTGCGTGAGTGATGTTAAGGTGGGCATGCCCACTCAGACACATGTCGCCCCAACCTAGCCACGCCCATAGAACCGGTAGTAAAAAAATTTGAAACCCACCCCTGCATTTCCTGTATTCATAATAATGTTTATACTTATATCTGTTATCTTATGTATGCTTGACCAAATAAAATTGTGAATAAATATAACTGAATTCTAGTGAAATGCTATAAAGAATAACTGTTCTAAAAAGCAAAGGAGCTCTCATTTGCAGTCAAAACTGAATCAAATGTTGACATATATTTTGATACATTGTATTGTTTCAACCCAGTTTTGTATATGTATGTATATGTTATATATATGTCTGTGTGTCTGTGTGTCTGTGTATCCCTGATATATGTGTGCATGTGTGTGTGATATCTATATCTTTATATATGAGATAGGTAGGTAGGTAGGTAGGTAGGTAGGTAGGTAGGTAGGTAGGTAGGTAGGTAGATGTAGATGTAGATGTAGATGTAGATGTAGATGTAGATATAGATAGATACACACATGCACAAACATACATACAAAATTAAATTAACATTCAATTATATAGCTTAGAGCAGTGATGGCGAACCTTTTTTGGCTCCCGTGCCAAAAGCGGGGGGAGCTGGGGGAATGCAGGGGGGAGGTCGTCCGTGGGCCTTCAAGGTTATGTGGGGAAAATAGGAAGAGGAAGGAGTATTATATATTCACTGCCTTGAGTTATTTATAAAAATAATAAAGGTAGAATATAAATAAATAGACAGCTAATAAATAAATGCAGACTTTAATATTAAGTTTAAATCCTTTACCATACTTGTCACAGCAGTTCTTTTTTTCATTGTTATACTGTACTCAACATTTTATCCTTGTATTATTGACATCCTAAATTGTAATTAGTGTGGATAGGATATTTTTTTCTTCTCTATTTTTAATACTCTAACCCAGTGATGGCAAACCTTTTTTGGCTCGCGTGCCCAAGTGGGGGGAGCGCAGGGGGGACGAGTGTGGGCGTGCTGCACCCATAATGCAACGCGCGACCCCCCACTGCGCATGCGCGCACAACGCGCAACCCCCCCATTTTTACATGCTTTTTTCGCCCTCCCCAGGCTCCAGGGGCTTTATAGGAGCCTGGGGAGGGCAAAAGGAGCCTCCCCCAACCCCCCGGAGGCCCTCCGGAGCTTCAGGGACCGTCCGGAGGCTTCCTTGAAGCCTTCGGAGCGCTTAAAACCACCCTCCGAGCAAACCGGAAGTGACTTCCGGTTTGCTCGGAGGGTGGTTTTAAGCATTCTAAAGGCTTCAGGGACGGTCCCTGAAGCCTCCGGGGGGGCGGGGGGCTCTTTTCGCCCTCCCCAGGCTCCTATAAAGCCTCTGGAGCCTGGGGAAGGCGAAAAATAGATTTTAAAAAGGTGAACTCAGCTGGCCAGCGCGCGCATGCGTGCTAGCCAGCTGATAGGGCAGCGCCTCATGTGCCCTGACAAATGGCTCCACGTGCCACTTGTGGCACGCGTGCCATAGGTTCGCCATCACTGCTCTAACCCCATGATGGCGAACCTATGGCACACGTGCTACAGGTGGCATATGGAGCCATTTGTCAGGGCACGTGCTGGCCAGCTGACTTCAGCCTCCTTTTGAGGCCGTTTTTCTCCCTCTGGAGGCTTCCTTGAAGCCTCCAGAGTGCGAAAAACCGGCCCTATGGGCAAACCGGAAGTTTGGGAATGGACTTCTGTTTTGGCCATAAGGCCTTTTTTTTTGTCCTCCAGAGCCTTCAAGGGGGCAAAAACTGGCCATACAGGGAACCCGGAAGTCACTTCTGGTTTGCTCATAGGTTTTTGCCCTCCGGAGCCTTCAGGGAAGCCTCCTAAAGGCCCCTGAAGGCCCCAGAGGGCGAAAAATGGCCAAACCAGAAGTCACAATTCCCGAACTTCCGGGTTCCCCATAGGTCTGTTTTTCACCCTCCGGATCCTTCAGGGGCCTTTAGGAAGTTATGGGTTAGTCTGAGAGAGAATATTGGCTCATAATCACCCTGCTAATTTTCATGCTGAAGGTGGGACTAATACTCAGTATCTGCACTGTTTTGTTACAATTTGTGTGTGCTTGTAAGCGTGTGTGTGCGTGTGCGCATGCATGTTTAACATGTTAATGAAAGGAATAAATTGAAAAGCTAATATTGCAAGAATTAAAATACCAAAAAGTGGGTAAAAAGGAAAATAAAAGAGAAGAATCAGATTTCTGATTTTCTCCTTTGTATATAACGGTATCTGCTAATTTTGAATAATTTTAGACATTTGGGCCCCTATAGAAATCAGACTGTAGGTGATTATATTTGCCATGATGTGTTGCATATATGGGTACCATTCTTGCTTAAATTTATTTAAATTTCTATTGTGTATGTGTGTGTGTCTATATATATGTATATGTATAGGTGAATATGTGTGTGTGTGTGTATGTATGTATGTACATATACATATATACATTACATACATACATACATACATACATACATATATATATATATATATATATATATATATATATATATATATATATATATATATGTTGTGTTTGTGCTGATAAATAAATAAAGGGAGATTAGTATAGATCTATTTCAAGCTATTTAGCTCTCATCAGCTAGCCATACCCTTACTGGGAATCGAACCAGGGCTGTATTGCATATTAGGCAGATGTAATTGCCACTAAGCCACAGGCTCTCTTCCTTATCAGCTAGGCCAGGGAAATGGGTATATATTTGTGTTGGGCATCCCAGGGGTTGTAACACAAATATAAGTGTTATTGTCAAAGCACTTAGTATGCCCAAATATGGGAGGGAGCATACTGCTTCCCTATGCCTTTCAGCTCCACCTTAGGAGCCTTCCAGGCAGAAAACCATTTTTGTGTTGCATTTGTGCTGATAAATAAATAAAGGGAGACTAGTATAGATCTATTTCAAGCTATTTAGCTCTCATCAGCTAGCCATACCCTTACTGGGATTTGAACTTGGGCTGATTTTACATGTTAGGCAGTTATATAAACCTCTAAGCCGCAAACTCTCCTCCCTTATCAGCTGAGCAGGGAATGATTAAGTGTCTTGTCAAAGCAGCTGTTTTTTCTGCCTGGAAGGCTCCTAGGGTGGAGCTGTAAGGCAAAAGGAAAGCAGTATGCTCCCTCCCATATTTGGCCATACCAGGTGCTTTGACAATAACACTTAAGTATTTCCTTGGCTCAGCTGATAAGAGAGAAGAGCTTGTGGCTTAGAAGCTAATACAACTGCCTAACATGTAAAAACAGCCCGGGTTTGATTCCTAGTAAGGGTATGGCTAGCTGATGAGAGCTAAATAGCTTGAAATAGATCTATACTTGTCTCCCTTTATTTATTTATCAGCACAAATGCAACATATAGATATGTGTGTATTATTGAAATTGTGTCTTATAGTGCTGAACAAAATTTATTCTTGCTGCTATAAACATAGATATATGTTTAACTCTTTAAATTATGATATTTCTTTATTTTTTTCTAAGAATTATATGTAGTGAAAAAAGTTTTGGTTACATTTCACACTTAAATATTAGTATTTTCTGCTTTATACTATATATGACTTTATGGTACTTTGGAGTTTTTTTTTCTATTTTAACCAGATTTTTATAATGTCCCAAAGCAAGTAGTACAAACAAGTATTTTGATTAGGTTACTTCTAAACTAGGAAAGTACATTTTAAACTATAACTAGCTGAACATATAGCATCAAAATACTTCCTGACAACCACAGAGCAAAATACTGGGAGAACATTGACTTTAAATAATTTAATAGCTGTTGAAAAATAATTATTACCAAATTAACCTACATATCTGGCAAGAGAGAAACCGTTGGTTTTTACTATAAATTATCTTGTTTTAATAACACAGCAGATAGAAAATCAAACCTAGAAAATTAAAGGATTTTATTTGTTCAGTGAGTTTGCTGTTGATCATTCATCTAATTGGGGCCTTAAAGCATTTTCTAGAATTCTTGCATTGGAATTCTTTTTTTTTAAAGATTAGTTTATTTTGAAGTGTTTGCTAGAGCAGTAGAATGATAAAGCTTTTAGGCCCAGTTGGGTTACGCACAGTATATCTGCATTATCAACATAAAGATAAAGTGGTACACAAGGGAAGGACGTTAGAATTATGGTTTAGCAACAACATTGTTAATGAAAATGGTGAATAATAATCAAGGGAAGATTCATCCTGTCTTTAATACCTTTGGTAGCAAAGATGGGTTCTGTTAGATCACCAAAGATATTAACCTTAACTTCAATGGTTGTGCCATGATGTATTAGCTGTCAGGGTTCCAAATAGCATCCAAAATTAAATCAGAGTCCAAGGCAAAGTATTGCTCAAAGTTCCAATTTATTAAGAGAGCCATGTTGGCACATTTGGGAAAACCCGAATCTGAAGCTTCCTGGTTTTCCCCACCCAATTGAAAGTTCAAAATCTTGCCCACACGTCCATCACATGGGTCAATGTCCCAGTGCCATGCTGGCAGTTCTAACCATCAAGTTCCGGTCAAATGCAGAGGTGTAGAGACAAAAGGATGACCTTGGATTCTAGAAAGGAATTTTATTTTGGCTACATAGCATTTAACTCCATACCATCCCCCTCCCATTTTCCCATAATAGAAACGACATAATAGAATAATAGAAAGTGTGGCAGGCCAACGATCCAAAAGGGAATATGGCTGCAGGCCTGACCTTACATTAACACTATTAGAAAAGATATCAGATTATAGTTCTAGTACCTAATTTGGTGTGTGTGTTAAGGAATTATTTATGGTTGTGAAGAAGGGAGCAAGCTTACAAGGCAACCATGTCATGTAGAATTGTAGAATTGTGTTGTTGTTTTTTCACTTGGTTGCTAAAGTTTCACCTAATATATCAGGAGCAATAGGGAACAGATGGTTTCTCTGAATTGCATGTTAGTGTGCTACTGCAGAAATTAATTGCTTTCAAAAGAGGCATGCCTGCTGATACAAAGAAATGAATTTTAGCAATAAATACAAGCTCATATCTATCAGAAAGTCCCAGAATGTAACAAATCTTTGGACACATATTATTTGTGTGCTCTGACTATAACTGAATGAAGGCAGCATTTACGGAATTTAAATTTATTCTAAATGAACATTTTTAGAAGTAGGTAATCATTATTTTTTATATTTTTCTTAGCTGAAAATATAAGCATTCCTGCATTATATGATTTTTCAAAGCCATCTCCTCAACCTAGAAGTATTTTGAGGAAAAGTAACCACGTGGAAGACTACGAAGGAACGAAGGCAGAGGGAAGAATACCTAATCACCATCGCCTGTTTTCTTTATCTGCACCATCCTCTGAAACAAGATTAAATGATCAAGTGATGAAATCTGAAAGAAGAGCACTTTCTGAAAGTCCTGGTGCTGAGGTTAGCAGAATATTATAACTCTTACATATGGTACTAAATACCCAAAGAAAATTTACTGTAAGAATCTCATCTGATCCACATTTTAAGCTGACTTCATTCAGATTTTAAGCTAACTGACCAACTTAATGATAAATATAATTCATGTAATTATTAGAATAGAATAGAACAGAACAGAGTAGAATAGAATAACAGAGTTGGAAGGGACCTTGGAGGTCTTCTAGTCCAATCCCCTGCCTAGACAGGAAACCCTACACCACTTCAGACAAATGGTTATTTAACATCTTCTTAAAAACTTCCAGTGTTGGATCATTCACAACTTCTGGAGGCAAGTTGTTCCACTAATTAATTGTTTTAATTGTCAGGAAATTTCTCCTCAGTTCTTCTCTCTTTGATTAGTTTTCACCCATTGCTTCTTGTTCTACCCTCAGGTGCGTTGGAGAATAGTTTGACTCCCTCTTCTTTGTGGCAACCCCTGAGATATTGGCACACTGCTATCATGTCACCCCTAGTCCTTTTTTAAATCAAACTAGACATGCTCAGTTCCTGCAACCGTTCTTCATATGTTTCAGCCTCCAGTCCCCTAATCATCTTTGTTGCTCTTCTCTGCACTTTTTCTAGAGTCTCCACATCTTTTTTACATCGTGGTGACCAAAACTGAATGCAGTATTCCAAGTGTGGTCTTACCAAGGCATTATAAAGTGGTATTAACACTTCACATGATCTTGATTCTATCCCTCTGTTTATGCAGCCTAGAACTGTGTTGGCTTTTTTGGCAGCTGCTCACTGCTGGCTCATATTTAAATGGTTGTCCACTAGGATTCCAAGATCCATCTCACAGTTTGAGCAAGGTACCACCTATACTGTACCTGTGTATTTTGTTTTTCTTGCCTAAATGTAGAACCTTACTTTTTTCATCATTAAATTTCATTTTGTTAGATAGTGCCCAATGTCAAGATCCTTCTGTTATCTTAAGCCTATCTTCTGGAATGTTGGCTATTCCTGCCAGCTTGGTGTCACCTGCAAATTTGATGAGTTCCCCATTTATCCCCTCATCCAAATCATTGATGAAGATGTTGAAGAGTACTGGGCCTAAAATGGAGCCTTGGGGTACTCCACTGCATACTTCCCTCCATGTAGATGCAATTCCATTGATGACTACATGTTGAGTGCGATTGGTCAGCCAGTTATGAATCCATCTGGTGGTGATGCTGTCTAACCCACATTTTTCTACTTTATCTAGTAGTAGGTTATGGTCTCCTTTATAAAATGTCTTACTGAAGTCCAAGTAAATTATATCGACGGTTTTCCTCTGGTCCACTAATTTTGTCACTTTGTCAAAGAATGCAATGATTAGTCTGTCATCTGTTTTTGACAAACCCATGTTGGTTTTTGGTTATTACTTTGTTTACTTCTAGGTGTTCATTGATTTGTTGCTTGATTATCTTTTCCAGAATCTTCCCTGGTATTGAGGTCAGGCTGATAGGTCTGTCCTTTCCTGGATCTGTGTATTTTTATTCTTTTTTTGAAAGAAAGCTCTTTTCCAGTCCTCTGACAGTTCCCCAGTGCTCCAGGTTCTCTAAGATATAGT
Source organism: Natrix helvetica (assembly GCF_964273705.1). Taxonomy (NCBI): domain Eukaryota; kingdom Metazoa; phylum Chordata; class Lepidosauria; order Squamata; family Natricidae; genus Natrix; species Natrix helvetica. The sequence continues at coordinate 55,344,213 of NC_138558.1, read as the reverse complement.
TCAGTGGTTCTGAGATCTTGCCTGCTAGTTCCTTCAGAAATCTGGGGTGTAATCCATTCTGTGTTGGTGATTTGAACTTATCTAGGGTAGACACGTGCTCAGTTACCATTTTCTTCTCTATTTTAACTTGTGTTCCTAATCTGTTTTTTGTGGTGCTGTTTTTGATAGGTTGGACTGTTTTTCCCTTTGTATAAAGACAGATGCAAAAAAATGAGTTTAAAAGATCTGCCTTCTCCCTGTTGCTTGTCACCTTCTTGCCACTTTCAGCAATGTACCAATTGTTTCCTTGACTTTTTTTAACATGTTGGAAGAAGCTTTTTGTTATTTTTTACTTTTTTTGCAAGGCTTTCTTCATTGTAAGCCTTAGCTTTCCTCACTTCATCTTTACCATTTGCTGATATTCTGCCTTAGTTATGTACCCCTCTTTCCACTTTTTATACTTACCCTTTTTGTCTTTCAATTTGTCAGAGAGTTCTTTATGCAGCCATGCTGGTTTCTTTTGAGAATTGTTATTTTTCTTCTACATTGGTATTGTGCGAGACTGGGCTTTTGTAATCACAATTTTTAAAATTTCCCAAGCTTCTTGAGTTGTTTCCCCCTTGAGGATTCTTATCCATTGAATCCTTCCCAAGCTTCTCTCTAAGTTTATTGAAATTAGCTCTCTTAAAGTCCAAGACTCTAGTTTGAGTTTGTTCTACTATTTGTGCTTGCATAATGTTGAATTCCAATATTGCATGATCACTTGCCTCCAAGGTTCCTCTAGCTTCAACACCTTCTATCATTTTCTCTCTGTTAGTGAGAATTAAGTCCAATATGGCTGATCCCCTTGTTCCCTTCTCTACTTTTTGGAAAACAAAGTTGTCTGCTAGGTTTGTTAGGAACCTGTTGGATCTTCCACTTGGTGCAGAGTTTTTATTGACTCAGTTCTGTGCATTTCGTCCCTCTTTTACTTTAGTATGCATATATGAGTGTGTCTATGTGTGTTGCATTTGCGTGTATATTTTAAGATACCCAAGAGACTTTATTTACATTATAGGGCCCCTTGATTGCAAACTCCTCATCCTCATTATCTATCCATTTTTCATCAGTAAATGAGAAAACTGGAGATTCTAATTTGGCAATATCTGGAAATGAAACCTCCTCTAAAGGTAAAGTATATGAAGATATAATACTTTGAAATATTATTTATAATGTATAGGATGTTTTAGTTATTTATTTATTTAAAGGATTTATGTGGCTGCCCGTCCTACAGCATAATTTTAGGTGATTTGCAACTATAATAAAACCACAAACACAATAAAAACAAGTTTTTTTAGCCCAGTCTAACACAATACCAATGAAGAAGAAAAATAACAGCTCCCAAAAGAAACCAGCATGGCTGCATAAACAACTATCTGACAAACTGAAAGACAAAAAAAGTAAGTATAAAAAGTGGAAGGAGGGGGACATAACTAAGGCAGAATATCAGCAAATAGCCCTAGCCTGTAAAGATGAAGTAAGGAAAGCTAAGGCTCACAATGAAGAAAGGCTTGCCACAAAAGTAAAAATTAACAAAAAAAGCTTCTTCCAACATGTTAAAAACAAGAAAAAAGTTAAGGAAACAATTGGTCCATTGCTAGGAGAAAGTGGCAAGAAGGTGACAAGCAACAGGGAGAAAGCAGAACTATTTAACTCATGTTTTGCATCTGTCTTTACACAAAGGGATAAAACAGTCCAACCTATCAAAAGCAGCACCACAAAATTAGGAACACAAATTGAAATAGGGAAGAAAATGGTAAGTGAGCACCTGTCTACCCTAGACGAGTTCAAATCACCAGGACCGGATGGATTACACCCCAGAGTTCTGAAGGAACTAGCAGACGAGATCTCAGAACCACTGAATTATATCTTTCAGAGATCCTGGAACACCGGGGAACTACCAGAGGACTGGAAAAGAGCTGATGTGGTTCCCATCTTCAAAAAAGGGAAAAAATTAGATCCAGGAAACTACAGACCTATCAGCCTAACCTCAATACCAGGAAAGATTCTGAAAAAAATAATCAAGCAACGAATTTGCGAACACCTAGAAGCAAACAAAGTAATAGCCAAAAGCCAACATGGATTTGTCAAAAACAGATCATGCCAGACTAATCTTATTGCATTCTTTGATAATGTGACAAAATTAGTGGACCAGAGGAATGCCGTTGATATAGTTTACTTGGACTTCAGTAAGGCTTTTGATAAGGTAGACCATAACCTACTACTAGATAAAGTAGAAGAATGTGGGTTAGACAGCATCACCACCAGATGGATTCGTAACTGGCTGACCAACCGCACTCAACGTGTAGTCCTCAATGGAACTGCATCTACATGGAGGGAAATATGCAGTGGAATACCCCAAGGCTCTGTTTTAGGCCCAGTACTCTTCAACATCTTCATCAATGATTTGGATGAGGGAATAAATGGGGAACTCATCAAATTTGCAGATGATACCAAGCTGGCAGGAATAGCCAACACTCCAGAAGACAGGCTTAAAATACAGAAGGATCTTGACAAACTTGAACATTGGGCACTATCTAATAAAATGAAATTCAATGGTGAAAAGAGTAAGGTTCTACATTTAGGCAACAAAAACGGAATGCACAGGTACAGTATAGGTGATACCTTGCTCAGTAGTAGTAACTGTGAAAGGGATCTTGGAGTCCTAGTGGACAACCATTTAAATATGAGCCAGCAGTGTGCAGCAGCTGCCAAAAGAGCCAACACAGTTCTAGGCTGCATCAACAGAGGGATAGAATCAAGATCACGTGAAGTGTTAATACCACTTTATAATGCCTTGGTAAGGCCACACTTGGAATACTGCATTCAGTTCTGGTCGCCACGATGTAAAAAAGATGTGGAGACTCTAGAAAGAGTGCAGAGAAGAGCAACAAAGATGATTAGGGGACTGGAGACTAAAACATATGAAGAACGGTTGCAGGAACTGGGTATGTTTAGCTTAAGAGAAAGAAGGACTAGGGGAGACATGATAGCATTGTTCCAATATCTCAGAGGTTGCCACAAAGAAGAGGGAGTCAAACTATTCTCCAAAGCACCTGAGGGTAGAACAAGAAGCAATGGGTGGAAACTAATCAAGGAGAGAAGCAACTTAGAACTGAGGAGAAATTTCCTGACAGTGAGAACAATTAATCAGTGGAACAGCTTGCCTCCAGAAGTTGTGAATGCCCCAACACTGGAAGTCTTTAAGAAGATGTTGGATAGCTATTTGTCTGAAATGGTATAGGGTTTCCTGCCTAGGCAGGGGGTTGGACTAGAAGACCTCCAAGGTCCCTTCCAACTCTACTATTGTATTGTATTGTATTAAGTTAACAAAATAAAACCCAGCATCTCACTTATCCGCATGACATGATCCAACAAACTATCTATAGACTGTCATCTTCCAATACCACTTATATCTAAATCAGTATTATAAATCTAGTGCAATTTTCCTTGAAGTAATTTCTGGCCATTAGCCTACATTTTTCAAAATGAGACTAGAGAATTATGTTCCTGTACTGTCTTTGCTTGTTTTTATCTAAGTTTCATAACATAAACAAACCAAATTATTTATATATTTATATATATATTGTGTGTTTAATTTATATCCTATTTTCTTTTGTTCTAAAATTAAATTTCTGTTACAAAAAGCCTATGATGCTGCTGATAAACATTATTAAGCCAGTTTTCATAGTTTAAATATAAATCATGTTTTTGTAGCTACCTGTCTTACAATTTGTCTCTTTGTGTTTTGCATTGATGAAGACCAGGGCCTAACAGAAGTGGTTATTCACTTGCTGGTTAGAAATAGATCTAAATGTTTAGATCCATGATTTTAGCGTAAAGTGAGTTACTTTGCTATGAGAATTGGAATGGTTGAATGGGCAAAATGTTGCTGACTGAATTTCTAGGTGTTCCAATTATTTTATAATTCTCTCACAGTTATCTGCCATTATATTTTCATATTTTCATGAATTCAAAAACCAGGAAAAACATTTTTCAATAAAATTCTAAATGATTTTCAAATCGGTTAATGTTTAATATCACTTTCAATCCAGCTATATATCGTCAATCCAGTAGCATATCGTCAATCCAGTATAATCTATTGTGGCAGTCCTCTTTCCTAACCCTTTTCCTTCCTTCCCCCTCCATTCCTTCCTCCTTCCCTCCCATGGCATTCATGTCCAGTGCTATAACATGATGGAAAATATAGTCTCTTGAAAAATTTTAATCTGAGCTACATTACATTCTCTCTTCCACAGAATTAATATTTCTCTTGTTGGGTTTACATACATTTTAAGTATCTAGATTAAATGAAGTAAAATCCACAAACACTAAATTATAAATATACCTGTCGTAGATTACCTAAGTGACAATTCCAGGATTGCAATTATTAAATGCTTGCCCTATTATAATACTTTAATTGATTTATAATATACTTGAGTATAAGGTATTTAAGATGAAGACTTCCAGATTTATTAGAGAAATGTAACGCAAGGATAATTTTTCTCTTTTTCCGTATTTGACCTTGATCTTTCCAACATGGAGATCATGGTTACATTATCAATCATAGTATATACATCATCCTTAACAGAAGGTAATCTGGGGCTACCTTTGAAGAGTATCCAAAAACATCAGCTGCATGGACAGTTAAACTGCTATTCTGTGAGCAGCACTGATTGCCAGTTTTCTTCTGGGTCCAATTGAAGGTGTTGGTTATCACCTTTAAAACCTTCATGGCATGGGTTCAGGCAGTCTGAGAAACCAGTTCATTTTGATGGAATTAGCATGCCCTACCCATGCTGGTAGAAGGGGCATGCTGGGCACCCCAACATCCAAAGGAATAGCCTTTTCTGCTCTTGCTCCTGCCCTCTGGACTATCATACCACCCACAATGAGATCTGCACTCACCTTTTTGGCCTTCCAAAAGGCCTTGCAGACATGGCTATGCCAATTAATCTGCACCCCAGTTGGGGTGTGGCACTTTGGAAGTGGTTGATGAAGTAATTAGATCCCCTTCTCCTCACTCTTCATCCTGGTTAATTTTACTTTCATTGAATTTTAAATTTATGAGCATTGTTTATTGTTTTAATGTTTTATAATGCATTTTAATTGAATGTCTGAAATGTGCCTCGAGTTCCTAATTTATTTAATAGATAAATATTTTTTTTAAAATGTTATGGCCCTACTTCCTATCAATAGCAATTATATTGGTTGCATGCAATGAAGCACTTCGGCACCAGGAAACCAGTTGTAAAATATCAGTTGTCACAGGCACTGCTAATAAATCGACTCCAAGGCCCTCCTCCTCCCAATTGAATGGCAGCATCACTTTTAGGAATCTGACATGTTGCCATCCTTAGAAAAAGGAGAGATCCACCTGTGAAAAGATAAAAACAAAAATTCCATCATAGTATTTTAACAAAGTTTGTCAGGATATTGGGATTATTTTAGCTACCCATTCATTTTGGGACGAAGGTAGATGCTTCCAAGCAACTAAGTATTGGGTTTTCTCCCTATGGTTCCTAGAGTCAAGGAATCCTCAACTTCCTTACCAGGGTTGGGCTGATCAAACGGGTGCACCCTGAGTCCACTAAGACAGAGATTTTTATCCCCCTCTCCAAGTTGGGGATAAACAGTCTTAGGGGGAAGGTAAGCGGTTTAATTGGTTTACTTACCAGTGGTTCATCCTCTGGATCGCTTCCAAGTGAGTATGGTTCCTCCTGCTGAGACGCCTGGGTTTCCTCCTCAAAGAGGGGAGGGGTGGAGATTCTACAATCTCCTTGCTCCTCAGGACCGTCTCCTTCCTGCGTTGGCCAGGTTTCATAGGTTTCCTCCCCAATGGGCACTCTGGTCTCCTAGCCAGTGCTTGAGAACGGCATTCTGCAACTCAGGGCCCTTCCTTTCCACACTTAAAACAAGCTGAGGGTTTTGGAGGCTGTTTGCAGATTGAAAGGTTCTTACTTCCAGTGGGGATTTCTTCCACACTCGCCCCGCTCGGTACTGGTTCCTCGATATGTCAATCTCAGCCTCTTCGGCAGTGAGATACCACTCACGTAGGTGGTTCAGTGCACCTCGGGCCACACAGGCATTGTAGAGGTCATCACTTAGCCCATCCTTGCATCAGCTTACCAGGATATCCTCTGGTCAGTTCACACGACATAATAGCTTTTGGAATTCTTCGGTATACTCTGCCACTGGCCACCGTCCCTGCTTCACAACTTTAATGTGGTCGCATGCTTTGTGGTCTGCAAGGGGGTCCTCGAAACGTCATCGCAGGGCCATTATGAAACGGTTGAAATCCAGCAGTTTTGGCACATCGGCATCATGTAAGGTTACCATCCATCTGGCAGCGGCTCCTTCCAGGGCTAGGGTAACCACTTGCACTCAGGATGCTTGCATTTGAAAATCGTATTCTTACATATAGGTGAGCACATGTGCCACAAAGAATCCCAATTTTTTCAGGTTCCCTCAAACTTCACCCCAAGGGAAGGAGTTTTTCTTTCTAATTGCAGGTTTTGGGGTTTTTTGGGAGTGGGCCCCAATCCATGCGCCAACTGGGGGAGAGGGTTTGCTGGGTTCCCTGCTGTTGCTGCTGTGCCATCTGCTTGATCAGCAGTGCCCAGAGGGGGTTAGCCCCTCTAGCATCATCTGCGGCTGCTGCCATTCTAATCTTGGCTGCCGATCTGGCTCCCCCCGGATGTTCAGATTTTCCTAAATCTCCATCACCAACTGGGTTACATGTCTCTTCAGATGATCCTCTCTCAGCGAGGCTTCATTTAGCTTCTCCTGGTCAGAGGGGGCTTCAGTCTCCAATTCCCACCCCGGTTTTCGGTTACCACAGGTGAGGGTGACTCCTCTGGACCTCCCATCCCAGCCGTCTTTCATCCTGATGCCGATTGACCAGCAGGACTTTTTGGGGTCCTCCAGGTTCACCTCATCCTCTCCGACAGGGTACATGAAGCAGGTCTCTGGTTGGTAGGGGTTTGATGTCTCCCTCCAACATTCAGCTTCCCCTTGCTCACTGTTGTGCTCCGACATGGTTTGCAGGGTCCCCTCAGTAGAGCAAATATTGCTTCTCCGGGCTGACCGTTTTGCAGAGCTTTGCTTTATGGGAAGGCTCCTCTCCTAACTTAAGAAAGTGAAGACTCTTGAAATGGAGTATTTCAAAAGGAACCTTTTATTAAGTAGAATGGCAGCCATTGAATTCAAAGCACCATCTGAATTCCCTTAGGCAATGCAAGTAAAATTAAAGCAGTAGAGACCCCTCCCATTAGTTAGAATGCAGATTTTAGCCAATAGACAAGTGTGGAGATGTTTCCTTTATCAACTGTCCTGAGAACTGAATAAACATACATTCCCGAGGCTATTTTCCATTAGACATTAAAGTGAAACATCCCACATGGCCATCATAAACATTCCCCCAAAAGGTGAGGGGATCTCAAGGCAGTTTGGCGCCAGGAAACCAGTTGTAAGATATCAGTTGTCACAGGCACTGCTAATAAATCAACTCCAAGGCCATCCTCCTTCCAATTGAATGGCAGTATCACTTTTAGGGATCTGACAGCATCTTTTGCACTGTACACACAAAGGAAGCTATCCTTATAGTGTTTATGTAGAGGAAATACACAGGCATCTGCCTCCCTTAATCCCATTTACCTTGTCTCTTCACTCAATCAAATATGTTTTCACATTTCCTGTTGTATATGGATATATATGTACTAAGGAATTAGTGTGATTTATATTTGTTTCATATGCAATTCTGAGGTAGATGTATTCAGCTTCACATACATTTGTCTGAATTCTTTTGTTATCATCTTTGTTAATTGTCTTTAAAATTAATACAATTGATAATTTTAACTTTTCCTTTTAAAAATAGATAATGAACATAAAGAAATTGACTATAGCCATGATCTCAGATTGCCAGAGAATGACAGAAAATCTCCTTCGGTGATAGAATTAATGATGACCACAGTTTATGAGAATACTAAGAAGCAATATAATTCAAATGAACACTTTCTAGAACAAAAAGTGCAGATGTTAAAACCCAGTGTCATTGAAGATAATTCTATTGAGACACCAAAAGATGATCAATCAGAACAGAAACTAGCATTAACTACTTCAAAATCTATAATGGATAATTCAAAGGATTTTGTAAAGGTAATATTAATGGGTCATTATCATGTATTCTTGGCAGGAATCAAATTAATATGACTGCTGTTAAAACGTGACCATTGCTGTACAAAGTAGCATAATGTTAAAGTGTTCATACATGATATACACAATATATTTAGTTATACATAACGATTACAAGCTTAAACTTGGATCTATGTTGTAATGTTAAGTGACAAAGGTCAATATTCGTAGTTTCTAATGGAATTATCTTTTCTTTCTCAAGCAAAATAAGTGCTTGAAAAAAAATAAATCAAGAGTTTTAAGTGTTGAATTGTAGCATAACAGTTATAGTGCCTTGTTAGACTTGGTGTATGTGCTGTAAAGGAAATTGTATATCACAACTTTTCCATCTTTTTTCAGGCCCTTAATTTCATATATCAACATAAATCGGTAATTTGAGTCTTTACTGGGTCGTATAACCATTTTTTTTGTTATATTAGGAAGAGGGTAAAGAGGTAGAGGCAGTTCCACAAAAAGCTAAAATCAGGTAGGAAATTTAATTTTTCTCAAAGAACTAATTGGAAATATTAATAATTGTATCTTTTTGGGCTAGGAAACTTCATTCTTTATATTTTACATAGTTAATAATAATTTGACATATATGCTGTGTGAAGTGGCATGATATTAAATTTTTCACAATTTATATTCTGATACATAAATGACAGACAATATAATTTAATACATGTAATCAGACTTGTGAGTTAGATGATTCAAGAGGCAGTAGTCATTTTCCAAAGCAATGTTCTGAAATATGTTTTAATTCATGATTGATATTACTGTATTTCTCAAAATCATTGTTTTTGTTGAACAGAACCTATTTAATATCTTTTATTTTAGAATCAGGTCAAACTGTTTGATGAAAAAGATAATCCAGGCAGAGTAAAAGGAAGGAGTTTTTAAAAATACATGACATGTGCACAGGAGGAAAATACTAGTTTTGCAATGAAGCTTTTGTTACCATTTTTTTTTACCCTCTCATTTCTTTCCTTCCTCTCTCTCTGTATATATATTGCTACTCTTACTATATTTTAATCCTTTTAATTTTTTTAGTTGCTTGTCACTGATCATATTTGCTATTAAATAAACTACATGTATGTGTCAGAGGTGGGTCCTCTCTATATGATCCGATACACCAGAAGAGGTAGTGAAAATCTGGCGTAACGAATAGGACCGGTAAAAATGGTGCTGGTTCAGGCAAGGGGGGAAAAAGCTTTAAAAAGTAAGGGGGGGGGGGGGAGAAGGAAGGAAACTCACTTTTCTGCTGGGAGATTCAGCAAAGGGGAAAAACACCCACAGAATTAGTAAAAAGTTTTGAAACCCACTCCTGGTTGTGTGTTTGTGTGTGTGTGTGTGTGTGTGTGTGTGTGTGTAATAATATAATTAATCCCAGATAAAAATTATTACATTAAAAAAGACAGATGTTTTCACTTGCCTAGACTAAATGTTCTAATGACAATTTCTAGTTCACAGACATATAATAGTTCTTCAGACAATGTGAAAATGTTGAATTCTATATTTCTTCTTCCAGAGATGGAAGTTTCTGACAATGTTCTCAGCTCTTCCTTTCAATAATTAACTGGATTGCAGAGTGAACAGGGCATTTGCAACATCAGAGGGCAAGAAGCTTGCCTACTGGATTCTCTAGACTATATAGAATATATTAGGCTGGATGTAATATTTTTGTTTCTTGAATTGTGCTTTCAGTATTGCAGTTGTGTTTTTAAGACTGTAATAAACCTAAGAATGCATACTTTTTCTTAGAATACCATGCTGTGTTTATTTAACCAATTAATAATTTAATATGATACTTTTATTTTACAGATCTTTGAGTACTCCATATTTGAAGAAAACAGGGAAATACTCTCCTGTCCCAAGAAGTACATCTGCTCAATATTTAGGGACATTAAAGTTCTTGGACAACAAGCATGTACAAAAATATGGTGCTGAGCTAGATAAAGCAGATAAAGCAGATAGTTTACGAGCAGCTGTTTACGAGGTATGTGCTTAGCATATTTAATATTATGAGAAAATCTGTCACATTAGCAGTTTCTCGATTTAGTTAGGTTACCAGTTTCTGGGTTTCTCATATCTGTTGAGATGATTCTCAGATTGGTGACTGTATAGAATGAATGAATGAATGAATGTTGAATGAACGAACAAATGAACGAACAAATGAATGAGAAAATACTGGTATTTGTCCTTCCTTTTATTTCATTTTTTAAACAAAAAAGGAGCAAATTGTCTTAAATTTCTTCATTTAATGTTAAGTCATTGGATTTTTTTGATCCTATTAAACCACATAAAATCCCAAATACAATTCAGGAACTTTGTTAGGTTAAACTGAATGCACACTGAAGATTCCACATTTCAGTTATTCCTCTTGAGGACATGGATTTAGTACAGATTCACCTAGCCAGCTCCCATTACATATTCCAATTTTAACTTTGATCCTCCAGGGAGACTTCTCTAGATTTATTGTTTTTAATAAACTTCAGCTTATATGCCTCCCAAATGATTTACTGCTGGGTAGTTCAGAAATCAATGTGAGATTTTAACAAAATCATATGACAAAATTGTCGTAAGGTGACACAACACTTTTCATTGATTTATGATAATTCCTGTGTGATTGCTATCTATTTCTCTCTCTTTATAGGACTGGTTGGAAAAGAAGAGAATCTTCCTTTTGGAATTACAAAGAATAAAAAGAAACAAAGCTGAGAACTTGCGACAGAAAAATGAAAAGGTTGGTTTTAAAACCTTAACCATAGGTTTTACTAAGGCATTCAATCAGAGGTAGATTCCTACCGCTTTGGCCAGATATGTAGTAACGCGGCTGGACACGTGACCGTACCAATTCTATCCTGGGCGCTGACATCTTTATTTTCTGTTCTGCACATGCACAGAAAAATCTTCATTGAAAAAATGTAATTTCCCCCCTTTTTTAATCGTGTGCGCATGCCAGTCCCTGAGAGTCCCCGGAGGCGTTTTTGCCTTCCCCCAGCCTCCAGAAGGCTTCAGCAGGGATCCGGGGAGGGAAAAATGTCCCTGTTTTTGCAAAAATCAGGTGAAAAATGGGCCATTTTTTGCAAAAACGGGGGCATTTTTGCCTTCCCCCAGCCCTGCTGAAGCCTGCAAAATGTTCCTGGGGGCCGAGGAGGACAATTTATTTTTCCTTACTGAGTAGTTTGCAGGTGCTCCCTTAGCTCCGGCGAGGCTGGACCCCCTCCCCCCGGTCAAAACTTTTTGAAACCGTTTCGATGGGCATGGCTTGGTGAGGGGGTCAAGTGACTAAGTGTGTGTGAGTGACATCAAGTTGGCCACGGCCACTCAGTCACATGCCCCCCATCTAGCCATGCCCACCAAACCGGTAGTAAAAAAAATTGAAACCCACCCCTGCATTCCATATATGCTCCAGTTATGTCCTGTTTCTTCTGACTTCATGCAAATGATGTTGGTCTTATAGACTGGCATGTATTCAGCATAACTGTAATAGTAAACGTTCATTGTTAAACTTAATTATGATAAATAAAGAAGCAAGTAAAGAGGATTGTATATCAGTTTATTTTATTATACACAGAATAACAAACATTAGTGTCAGCTCTAAACATAAACAGACAGGATGTTGATCATGTTTTTTTTTTCCAAAATAATTATTGATGTTTTTATATGTTTATATATTGGCTTTTAAATTTTTATTGGATTTTTTAAAAAAAATCTGTTGTAACTGCCTATATTTGCCCCCAATCAGCCTTGAATATAGGCAGTGCTGGCTAGGAACAAGTGTGTTCTGAACAATTGTATTTTTAAAGGTAGGTTTAGTAAAGGTGATGGGAAAGAAAGAATTTAATAGTATATTTTCCCCAGATCCTGAAGCTTTTCTAATTAAGGACAATATTTGTAGTTCTGGGTTGAAATGAGGTACTACATCTGATGTTACCTAGTCTGGGTAATAAAATGTCTGCAAGAAAACAATCAAGCTCAAAGAGCACCAAGGACTATTTACTTTTCTAATATACAAATTTATATTTATGCTTGTATGGCTTTATGTTCTTGTATCTCTACATAAAATATGAGATGAACAAAATACACTATATTGCCAAAAGTATTCGCTCACCTGCCTTTACTCGCATATGAATTTACTGTAAGTGACATCCCATTCCTAATCCATAGGGTTCAATATGACGTCGGTCCACCCTTTGCAGCTATAACAGCTTCAACTCTTCTGGGAAGGCTGTCCACAAGGTTTAGGAGTGTGTTTATGGGAATTTTTGACCATTCTTCCAGAAGCGCATTTGTGAGGTCACACACTGATGTTGGACGAGAAGGCCTGGCTCTCAGTCTCCGCTCTAATTCATCCCAAAGATGGTCTATCGGGTTGAGGTCAGGACTCTGTGCAGGCCAGTCAAATTCATCTATACCAGACTCTGTCATCCATGTCTTTATGGATCTTGCTTTGTGCACTGGTGCAGAGTCATGTTGGAAGAGGAAGGGGCCAGCTCCAAACTGTTCCCACAAAGTTGGGAGCATGGAATTGTCCAAAATGTCTTGGTATGCTGAAGCATTCAGAGTTCCTTTCACTGGAACTAAGGGGCCAAGGCCAGCTCCTGAAAAACAACCCCACACCATAATCCCCCCTCCACCAAACTTTACACTTGGCACAATGCAGTCAGACAAGTACCGTTCTCCTGGCACCCGCCAAACCCAGACTTGTCCATCAGATTGCCAGATGGAGAAGTGTGATTCGTCACTCCAGAGAAAGCATCTCCACTGCTCTAGAGTCCAGTGGCGGCCTGCTTTACACAACTGCATCCGGCGCTTTGCATTGCACTTGGTGATGTATGGCTTGGATGCAGCTGCTCGGCCATGGGAACCCATTCCATGAAGCTCTCTGTGCACTGTTCTTGAGCTAATCTGAAGGCCACATGATGTTTGGAGGTCTGTAGTGATTGACTCTGCAGAAAGTTGGCGACCTCTTTGCACTATGCGCCTCAGCATCTGCTGACCCCGCTCCGTCAGTTTACGTGGCCTACCACTTCGTGGCTGAGTTGCTGTCGTTCCCAAACACTTCCACATTCTTATAATACAGCTGACAGTGGACTGTGGAATATTTAGGAGCGAGGAAATGTCATGATTGGATTTGTTGCACAGGTGGCATCCTATCACAGTTCCACGCTGGAATTCACTGAGCTCCTGAGAGCGACCCATTCTTTCACAAATGTTTGTAAAAACAGTCTGCATGCCTAGGTACTTGATATTATACACCTGTGGCCATGGAAGTGATTGGAACACCTGATTCTGATTACTTGGATGGGTGAGCGAATACTTTTGGCAAGTGAGTGTGGTGACTAAGACCAGTTCTCCAAAATAGCAGGAATTCTTCAAGAAAGAAAGAAGAAAGTCACAATTGTCTGTCTTATTAGATACTTTTATATTAATATCTACCAATTCAGATAAATAGGTCACAGTTAGCAGCATCTGTGCTCTACTGTGTTGAATGTAGAGAGTTGAATTTTACATGGTTTGTAGTAAAAAATAATCCTATAAAACCAGCAATTTTACATGCCTGCAAGATTATTAGTTTATATGACCATAATAAAAAATGTATGCAACATTTACAATGTTACTTTCCATATAGAAAGAAGTTGCTAAAAGAGAAGAAGCATTTGCATCCTTTGAAGCTTGGAAGGCTATGAAAGAAAAAGAAGCAAAAATATTGGCTGAGAAAAAAAAAATAGAAGCAGCAAAAAAAAAGAAAGAAGCTGAACTAAACGAGAAGAAAAAGGAAGAGGCACAAAAGGCAGTAGTTTTTAATCTTGCAAATGTTAAATTTGGTGGAAAATCATATATACATTGAACTGTATTGTCAGTGCTCTCCAGATAGTCCTCGATTTATCACTACTCTATTTGCAACTAGTTATGATGGATGCCTGAAAAGCTACCTATAATCTGGTTTCAAAATTACTGCTGCTGCAGTGCCCCCATGATCATGTGAGCAAAATTCAGGCAAATTCACCTTTACAGCTAATTGCAGGGACACTGCAGCCGACTTCTCATCTCCTCGCTAACCTGCTCTGCTGGGTTCCCACAATCCTTAGGCCTTGCTTTCCCACCACACTGGCCTTGGACCTGCTGCTTACCTGACTGGGTTCCACCTGTCACTAATTGCTCATTTGCTTTCTGTAGCTCTCTGAAGCTTGTGTTAGAGAATGAGAACTGACCACTCATTTCCTTGGCATTTCTACATGGCTGCATGGATCTGTCCAGGAATCAAGCACCATTTTCAGAGCAGTTGCAATGAAAATGGTACCTGCTTCCAGGACTGTACCATGTGGCCTGCAGGTATGCTGACGGGTGGAGTGGCCTGCTTTCCTTCCTAACACAGCTTCAAAGATCTACAGAAAATAAATGAGCAAATAGTGATGGGGGTCGGATCCAGTGGGGTAAGAAGCAGGCCCAAGGCCATCATGGCAGGAAAGTGTTCTGACCTAGCCTTCCTGACACAGTAAAAAGCACACGCTTAGTCCCCAAAACCCTCTTTATTTCAAAGCTGTGAATTATGTTCATTCACAGCCTGTAATGACTCCCAAATAGTTGTAAAGAGTTCTACAATAGGCTGCCAAAGTCCTGATAAAACTGATAAGCGCCCACTTTTTTCTTCCTTGAAACGCTGCCAAAGACTTAATTGGCAATTAGCTTGGCAAGGCCACACGGGGCAAAGAGTCAAAACAGAGCTTCAGATGGTAAAATGACCAGCATGAACAAAGTTGCTTCCTGCAAAGTCTCACGTGCCTTTGCTCCTCCTTTATGTTCTATGGGAGGGACCAATCACCTCCAAGCCTTACTCCTGAGTTGTCCCTTCTGTCTTAACTGTTCTTGCCTTCTGGCAGCTCTGCGCAGGTGCACTGAGAACAGGGGGAGCCTGTACCTCTGCCTCGCTGATGTCCGTCTCTGGAGGCAGCACATAACTCCCAGATGACCCTGGCCCCCTCTCTGCCTCCAACGCAGAGCTCTCTGAGCCTTCCCCAGACTCCAGGACTGGCCCATGTTCCTCCCCAACCTCCTCACTGTCTGACTCTGCTGCCAGCTCTGCAGATCACAACAGAAAGGCCTGTGAGGACTCTTGGGCAAGGAAAGGACCATGAGGTGCCTTGGGGTGGGGGAGGCCTTGGAGGCTGGGGCAGGTGGCCTGGGCTTATGCTAGACCTCCCATCGCCTCTCCCATCGCTGAAGTACCCTATGCTCTCCTAATGACCTGTGCTGTGGTTAACAACTGCATCAGGGAGAGGAGGGATGGGGATCGTTAAGCAAGGCAACCATGTGGGTGTCTTGTTTAATGATCATCATAACTTACAACCATAATGGGCAGGCTCCATTGTGGTGGTAAGTTGAGAACTATAATGAATTTTAAATTTCATGGCAATTGTAACTTCCTTTTTCTTTACCAATTAAAGTGGAAAAAGATAAGAATTTCTGGATCAAATCTAATGGATTTGTTGTTTATTTTTTAGGCTTTTGAGAAATGGAAGAAAAAGAAAGCTGCATATTTAAAACAGCAAATACAAAAGGAGAAAAGAGTTGAAAGATTAAAAAAGAAGGAGCAGGAGCTTGTTGCAGAGAAGAGAAAAGACAGCAGATCTGCAATTGAAAAATGGTAGTTAATTTTGAATTTTATAAATTTGATTATGTCAGCTACTTCTAACTAAGTTTGTTCTGCATACTTTATTACACAACTTACTATATTTTATGACAATGCATATTTTGTCTATATTATTGTGGGAACAAAACTTTGGTCTGGTTCCAAGGCCGAGAAAGGCGCTGTACGGGCTTCCTTGTTTCAGGTTTCAGGCTCAGGAGAGTCTGGGAGGACCCTTGCTCTCCTTAGCAGTGGTATGGCACCTACTGAATGGACTTCACTCAGTGACCTCCTAGCTGGTTGCCCATGTCCAACTCTCTCACTCACTTTTCCATTTCACTTTTACCCAGCTTCCCTTCTCCCTACAGAAGGTCCTGTGCTCCGGCCTTGCTTGCTTTCCAAGGTCAGTCCATTGAACAGTTCTCTTTGTGGCTAGGAAAGACACAGAGGGAGCATGATCCAGCTGTGATTGATCCTCACACACACACAGGCATACACACATTTTCCCCATTCTCCTGGGCTTTAAAAGTTAAAATTTGGAGGTACTCACATTCTTTCCAAGCAGCCTGTTGAGCTCAAGACTCAAAACTCTGTTTTTATTACCCTTGCTCCAAATGGTCAAGGTCCAGAGAACCCACCCACAGATGCATGGGGTCTGTTGCTGACAAGGTGAAGGCTTACCCTGCCAGGTCTATTGGTCAGGTTAGCTTGGAGTCCCATCCAGCATGCCAAAATGTGGGAAGAAAAATCCGGTCTGGTTCCAAGCCAGGATAAAGGCACTGAAAATAAAATGGAGGCTGATTGCAAAGAAAGAAGGTTTATTTGGTTTCCAGAAATTTCAGTGACACCAGCAATGTTTCTGGGGTGACTGACTCTTAATTGGGTCAATGGATGGATCTTTATAGGGTTCCGGGGTTTTGTGATTGAGATGCTCCAGGGTGTTGTGCAATGTAGTGAGTCTTGTGTCTTTTACTATTTCAATGGCGGTGGATTGATCCTATTATGTCCTAAAGGTCATGTCCTGTCCTTAGAATTTGGATGGGGGAATGTGGATTTTAATCCCATCAGCTCCAACCTTCTGTGCATGTTGTTTATGAATAGATTGGCCCAGTCTTCCTGAATGGATATAAAATCTCCATTCCAAAAGGCCAGTCTCTTCCGCTGGAGGCTGTTTTACTATGGCAGGAAGACCGGGGCTGCTTTCTGCCTTTAAGAACATGTTTCTCCATTTCTCCTATCCTGTCACTTTTAATATTAAGAATAAAGAATATTTTAATCTGATGAGGGCTTCCTACATTATAAAACATTTTTTCTTTTAACTTTTAGGAATGAGAAAAAAGAAGAATTCATGAAGCAAAAGGAAAAAGAAAAAATCCAAGAAAGGAAAAAAGAAGTAGAACAACAGATTGAGAAAGAAGAACAAGATAAAAGAGCTCTAGATGAATATACAAAATGGCTGGTAAGTCTCTTTATTTGTGATAATATGTGATATTATTTCAGATATGCACACACATTGAAATGTGCTTAAACTTTCATTCTGAAAAGACCAGATGGTGGTAGTATAATCTTTCTTGCTAATTTTTTACAATGCATCTAGAAAACATCTAGATGCCTGACATTTTAGTGATGGATTTCTGCATACCAAAATTAAATATCATTTACATAATGTAGAAAGATAATCCTTCTATTGATGTAACATAAGAATAGTCAGATATGTTCAACCAGAATGTAATTGCTGTTGTCATGAGGGATGGAATTGGAGTGAGTTGTCAGAAATTATTCATAAGAAGCCTATTACGAGCCAAGTTACTGAGAAATAAATTTATCCTTCTCATAACTACCATGAGAGTCAATTTGGTGAAGTGATTAAGGCATCAAGCTAGAAACTGTGAGACCATAACTTCTAGTTCTGCCTTAGGTACAAAGTCAGCCAGGGAACTGTGGGCTAGTCACTTTCTCTCAGTCCTAGGAAGGAGGCAATGGAAAATCACTTCTTCTTAACAAAACCTTGCTAAGAAAACTGTAGCTACTTGTCCAGGTAATCTGAGAATCAAATATGATTGAACAAAAAAAAAACCCCATACCAATAGAATAAATGGATCTTTTTTGCTCATTATGATTAGTTATCCTCACCCCATATGTTCTATCATCCTTGCCTGGATTCTTTAACACCCACTATTTACTGGGTTTTAGTTTATGGTTTAAGCAATATTGTACTAAATATTAAAGGGCTGTGCACTTTGAATCTAACAAGTCTGAGAAAGATATCTGAAAAAATACTCCTGCTGACTCTTTGCAGCTCCCTAAAGGTATCTGCCTTTTGGTTCATGTTTTTAAGTTATTTTTCCTCATTATGACCATTGTTTTAATAATTTTCTTAACAAAAAGGAAAGTCCATTTATTCTGTAGAGAAGAATGACTCAGAGTACAATTTGCCATATTAGTGGTTTCTTGTCCTGCTAATAGAGTCAGAAGAGTTTTCTCTTCTCCTGTTCATTATTAGGAACAACCACTCCTACAGTACCATGTCACCACTGCCCAGAATCAGCATAGCATAGCAGCAGCTGCACAAGTGAGGGAATATAAAGAATAAATATAAAGAAACAGTTTTATAAACTCCAGGGTGGTTTTTAGTTTAAAATCTCAAGTAGAGGTAGGTAGGTGTTTGGATACTAGACTAGTGTGGAAGCTACAAGAGTCTAATTGCCTACTTGAAGTTGCTTTACTTTCTTAGTTTGACAGTATTGTTGATAATGACAAAATCTACAGTGTGGGCATACAAAAAAAGACGCTTCAGTTTGCAGGATCCAATCTGGAGCGATCACTTCTTTGTACCAGAATGTCTGCTTTGGGCTATTCTATGTGTAGTATTTATGTGGTGCCTGGTTGTGTGTGGCTATTTAGTTGTTAATAAGGGTGTTGTTGGCTGGCTACTAAGTTGTTGGATGTTGTTTCCTTGTGCTGCCAAGTTTTTGGCTTTTAAGTACCTGACAAGCTGGTGGTAAATCAGTACTGTTGACTGGGAAAAGGGGACTGTTTCACAGACTTCAACCATTTTGTCTGTCAACAGAAGTGTTGATTTACATTTCATAAAATTTACTGATTGCTACCAGGAAGGTTCAGGATAATTGGATCCAGAATTTGTTAGCTATTCCAGCAAAATCCAGAGGGATTTTACAAGTAAGTAGGAACGGCAGGTGCACTTTGCCTATCTTTCCTCTCTTCTGTGTGGCTTGTTCATAAGCCCCCATGTTGATGTCCTTGGTTTCAAGCATTGTATATCCAAATGGCATACCATCCCTTGAATGATCTTCGCCAACATCTTCCTTTGCCTAACTTCCTGCTAGCTGCCACTCCTTTTGCAGTACCAACAATATCCATGCATTTTTCCTGTTGTTCCCCCCATTACCTTGAAAATATCTACCTATATACACAAACATGTTTTGGTCTGGTCACAAGCCGTTTGAAACTTTCTTATGCATTGGACAAAATTTTTTGTGTCTCTCTCTTGATTTCTTTTGGTGTATGATTTGCAACTTGAGGATGATATACAAGCTATAAAATCTGTTATGCTGAGTTACAAAAGAAAAGACAGAACAGAGTATTTATGGGCAATAGAAAATGTAGAGTGGACTCAATAAGTTATGGAGAATTATATCTGATCAGCTATAGAAGAAAGAGATGTTCTTGGCTAGCAATAAGTGCAGATGTTAATGTAGCCTGATTTGAATTTCTGTGATACCATCAGGGTTTTAAAAGCCCAATAACCACACTTTTAGAATATTTGGGATAGTGCTGTACTAAATAATTCAAATT
Source organism: Natrix helvetica (assembly GCF_964273705.1). Lineage (NCBI taxonomy): Eukaryota > Metazoa > Chordata > Lepidosauria > Squamata > Natricidae > Natrix > Natrix helvetica. The sequence goes on along the minus strand of NC_138558.1, from coordinate 55,324,574 downwards.
AAAATGTTTAATTTAAACTGATGCATTAATTCCAGTTAATTCCATCTCTGGCCATCGGGGGCGTACAACTTGCCCCCATGGAGCGGGCGCGCAATTTGGGCGTCCTCCTGGATGCCCGGCTGTCCATGGACGACCATGTGACAGCCGTGGCAAGGGGGGCGTTCCACCAGGTTCGCCTGGTGCGCCAATTGCGCCCCCTATTGGACCGGGACGCCTTACGCACAGTCACTCATGCGCTGGTGACGTCTCGCCTGGACTACTGCAACGCTCTCTACATGGGGCTTCCCTTGAAATGCACTCGGAGACTACAGTTGGTCCAGAATGCGGCCGCGCAGGTGATTATGGGGAGTACAAGGTACTCCCATGTGACACCTCTCCTGCGCGAGCTGCACTGGCTTCCTGTGGTCTATCGGGTGCGTTTCAAGGTTTTGATAACGATCTTTAAAGCGCTCCATGGCACAGGACCTAGCTACTTGCGGGATCGTATCCTGCCCCATACATCCCTGCGACCAATTCGCTCACACAGAGAGGGACTTCTCCAGGTGCCGTCCACCAGACAGTGCCGGGGAGCGGCGCCTAGGAGCAGAGCCTTCTCTGTGGCGGGCCCAGCCCTGTGGAATGACCTCCCCCCGGATATTAGGACTACCTCTGACCTCCGCTCCTTCCGTGCAAAGCTCAAGACCCACCTTTTCCAAGTAGCTGGCCTGGCTCAACCATAGTTTGATCATATCGCTCCTGACGGGTTTTTTAATTTCGTAATTTTACTTAGGGGATTTTAAATTGCTATTTTAATTGTTTCCACTTATCTGTCTACCTCCTCCACATATACGTCTATATTTTTGTGTATGTACTGTCTATATTTGTATTTTATGTGTTTTTTATTGTACGCCGCCCCGAGTCCTTCGGGAGAGGGTGCCGCTAACAAATATTATTATTATTATTATTATTATTATTATTATTATTATTATTATTATTATTATTATTATTATTATTATTATTATTATTATTATTATTATTATTATTATTATTATTATTATTATATTTCTTTTTTTCTTATTCTTGTTTTGATTTTTAAAACGAGTGCACTAATACTTTTTTGACTATTACAGTTTGACACATATATTTCTCCTTCTCTGTAACTCTGGATAATTAATTGGATGGCAAACTTATATTTTTAAAAAAATCTGACATATTGCTAGATATAGTTATCTATAATTATATGCTGCAACCATTGTAAATGCCAGCTGCCAAGCACTCACATTTTCATCACATGACCAAATTTTGTGAAGTCATAAGTGTGATGAACGAAGTCACTTTCTTCAGTGCGATTGTAACTTTAAGTGCTCACTAAAGGAACTGTTGTAAGTCAAAGACTATCTGTATTAAAAGAATGAAAATACTCAAAATGCCTGATCCCTTCTTAGCATATAGTTTTTCAATGTATTCAGTCAAGACATGGTTTTAAGGAATACATGTATGTATGTATGGGCACACATACACATTTATACATATACATATATACTTTTATCTCAATTTATTTGAACATTCTGAAGTCAAACTCCAAACTCTCTCTTTTCTGAAAGGTGATGGGTGACCTAGACAGACTATTAAATTATTAGGTTGCTGATCAGACTAATAGATATATATGCTCTTGTATTAAAGTCAGACTAATAGATTACCATGATTGTTTCTTTAACTACACATGGAATACTTGTGATAAATCTAATTCTCTTTGTAAAAAATATTAATATTGATTGCAAATAAAAATAATAAAAATCAAACTATGATATTTATAATTAGCACTGAATAGATATTTTTGTACTAGCGACTTGTTTTGATGGAAGAAAGTGTTAGAAAAGATTAATGAATAAGAACAAAAATAGTCTCTGCATAGATCATTATTTTAATTTGAAGCTGTAACAAAATCAGTAGGGCCCTACAACATTGTTAGAATTACCTGAAAATGCTGAATTTATTTCAACTGCAGTTTGTCAGTTGACAGATGAGAGAATTTTACTAAAACACAATAGAACTCTCACCAGATAAAGTTAAGAGATACATGCACAGAAATAGGCATACACATTTCTTTGTAATTTTGTAAAGGAAGCTAAAGTAATGTTGTACAAAATAAATGTCAAACTATTTAGCATTTATCCATGCATTATGCTAATAATGCTCATAATCTACTTCACTTTTAACAGGAAAAGAAAGAGATGGATGAAAGTATGCACAAAAACCAAAAAAAACTCCAGGTTATTCTTGAGGATGAAACTCCACCTCCGTGGAGTCCACCTGGCAAGGCTGTGTCCTCAAGAAGCTATTGAGACGCCCAGTGCCATGAGGGAAGTTGAACTTTTTGCCATCACTTAATCATTATTGCATAACAACTGGTTTTTAACATGAATTGAATTGGATCTTGCATTTTTTTTTCTATGTGAATGGTGATTTGGATTGTCAGTATACATACACCACATTATAAATGAGTGCTTCCCTACACATAAAATTAATTGACAAAACTATTTGTGTGAATAGGCTCTCAGCTTCTAACAATGCTCTCAACATTATTAAGAGGTTGGTGAACACAGTTGGACTCATTTAAAATTAATTTGTTTCTACATAAACAGTTGAATATTAAAATAAATTTTTGAGATAGCCAACATATGGATACTTTGATGAAAATTAATGATGAGAACATTTGACCCACTTTAAAGCAGGTTTTTTCCAACAACAATTGCCAAAATTGGTGTGATTGCATCCTACCTTTTTCAGAGGGAAAAGTTATAAAAACAGTAGTGCAATCGAGGCTGCATATTGCTTAGATTTTATTTCATGGCGATTCTGAGAAAAATTTGCTTTAAAGAGTGGCCAGTTGCTATTTTTGCATTGCTACAGTGCTAGTGTATGTCTAAAATATCAAAATCAAAAAAGCTTCATAAATCTAGGAAAAAATAACAAAAATCTAGATAGGCCTACAAATATGACATGGCTCTACAACATTGCCATGCCCACTGCACTGTTTATCCTTTTGAGAATTTCATTGGCAAATGAAATTTCTTCTTTGCTATTTGAGGACCAAGAAATGAATTTTGTACATTTTAATGGTTTTAAAAGCTTGTTTTTAGTGTTTGTTGTAGATAAATAACAGATATTTTCTGATTTATTTCAGAAGAAATTATAATAAATAATATATTTATGACCTCTGAATGTAACCACTAAATCATGATGAAAGAAATTTAAGACGATTGGCTTTTATTTTTGATTTTAAAAAATGATACATATTATTTGCACTATAGTGGTATAGCTTCCACAGCTGGCATCAATGAAACATGTTTAGCTTTCAGGATGAATGACCATGATCTAGGGCAGGGATGTCAAACTCGCATTGTCTTGGTGTTGTTGTGTGACATATTATGACTTTTCCCTCCTTCACTAAACCAGGTGTGGGCATGGCCGGCCGAGTGTGACCCATCTGGACCGCAGGCCGTGAGTGTGAAGGTTCCAAGAGTTGCCCTAATTAATTTATGAGCCCCGAGACGAAATTTTAAAAAAAACCATTCGTTTATTAGGACTAACATCTTGGCATGGACTTCTGTGTAGCTGAAACTAAATCACACTTAATGGAGTCTGACCTTTACCCCTGTGCCCCCTCCCCTCTGGCTGAGGTCACCAATCACATTCTCCAACAGGACGTTATGGCAGGGCTCTGGACATGCGCATTCACATCCCAGTACAGAAATATGAGACTTTTACTCTGGCCAAAAGTATGCATGGCATTTCCCTCCCCTTCTCAAGGTGATAGTAGTCATGGAAACGCCTTAGTTGTTGACAGTTAGTTTGACACCCCTGATCTAGGTTTTTTTCCCCTCATATTTTACAACACTTGTGGCTGGCATCCTCAGAGGCAGAATTAACTGCTTTGTGGTATACCTTTGAGTTGCTCATAGGTAGCTGAACCATCATGGTTTGTGAGAATAACTTCGAGGAACAGAAGAAAGAGCTAAGACAATGGTAAGATACGAGAAATCTAAATCCAAAGTAGAAATGTGACAAATGCCTCCGACTTGACCCTTCCTACATTTTTTTGTACATAAATGTGGGAAGTAGGACTTAGATTTGCAAGATTCCGTTCCTGTAACCCTATTATAAAAATAGTTTTACTATCCATAACTTAGGTTTCCAAGTCTGGGCTACTTTGAATGACTGATATGAAGTGGGCAGATTGAGCTCCTGTATTTAAACCCAACAAGTTGAGTTCTGGCTAATACAAATTCATAGGAGTAGTTTCATAGAAAAGTGGTTCCTGACTGGTTCCTCACCTAGATGGACCTCGAATTGGTTCATTTTGAAGAAATTACAATAAAACCAGTTCCTAATTAGTCTGTCTGTTACTATTAATACCACTACTCTTAATTTGTAATTTTGGAATTGTGATCAGTTGAAGCAAATACTGTTACCAGAGAGAGAGCAGAAGAAGAAAAAGTGGAGTGCATCGCCTGTAAACTGTAATCATTAGGGAATGGGCTGTTTCAGGCACACTGTTAAGGGAACAATTTTTCCAAAGAGAGAGAGAGACATGGCTCAGTTTTCATAGTGTTATAGTGCACAGTCAGGGGTGGGTTCTGGCCAGCTTTACTGCCGGTTCGCTTGTCCGCACACACACAGTTCAATTAAAATTGTTCTGTGCATGTGCAGAACTCAAAAACAAGATGGCGACAGCGGTGATTGGAGAACCGGTCCGGGGGTGTGGTAGGCCTGGGTTGCTGCCGGTTCCAGCAACCCAGACCGCCATACCACTATCGGTTTGGCTGAACTGGGCCAAACTGGTAGGAACCCAGCACTGTGCATCGTGCAATAATCCTTTTGTTCACAGGGCTAATGTCTCCAGGTTAGGAATTTGAAAAATTGCCCGTGTAGAAATCCTGGAAATTGGACTCCCACACATTTGGAGGACTCCATGTTGGAGAAGGAAGCTGAAGAGTATTCTTGTTGAAATGTAAATTTTGCAGAAACTACCATTAAGTTGATGCTGAAACAAAGGAGAATAGCCATCTCTAAGAAGAAAAAGGGACCACTAAAAAGAAATTAGCATTTCACATCTGTTAACATTTTGGAATATTTCCAGTCACAACAGAGACAAGCATTTCAGAAGCCTCCGTTGTTATGCTAAGCTTTGCAATATTTAAAATTTCATTTCAAACACTGGCAGACAATGGTATGTTGTTTTTGTAATACTCTAAATAATTTAAAAGGTAAAGGTTCCCCTTGCACATATGTGCTAGTCGTTCTCAACTCTAGGGGGCAGTGCTCACCTCCGTTTCATAGCCGAAGAGCCAGCGCTGTCCGAAGATGTCTTCGTGATCATGTGGCCGGCATGAGTAAACGCCAAAGATACACGGAACGTTGTTACCTTCCCACCAAAGGTGGTTCCTATTTTTACTACTTGCATTTTTACATGCTTTCAAACTACTAAGTTGGCAGAAGCTGGGACAAGTAACGGGAGCTCACTCCGTTACGTGGCACTAGGGATTTGAGCCGCTGAACAGCTGACCTTTCTGATCGATAAGCTCAAAGTCTTAACCACCGAGCCACCTAAATAATTTAATTCTCTCTAAAATTACCTATTTCAGGGGTACTATGCAAAAACATTTGTGGTATCCTTGACAGCATCAAAGTTACAATTCTTCAATATCCTTTCATCATAATTCTTTTAACAACATGTAATAAGACTATGATTTCTAATCCTTTTTTCTACCTTTCTATTTTTATTTTCAGTTTTTTTCAACTTTTAAAAATAATTGTAGAATAAAAGGGCAATTGTTTGGAGAAACGTTTGTAGCTTTCTACATTTTTTAATTCTGTTGGTTATATAGATTTTTCTGTATCTCCTTTAAAATAGTAGCAGAGACTTCCTTACAATAGGAATACGCTGCACATTAAGCTTGCTACTTACAATTCATCTTCATCTCCTCCATTGCATTTTCATAGTTTTTGAGATACATTAAACTTGGAATTGTTTGTACATATCTGTAGACTGATTGCCCAACTGCTAACACAAAATAAACATTAGCTAGGAGGAAGATTAATTTAGTAAAAATAAAGACAATTTTCTGACTTGGAAAGCAATTAAGAAGGAAAAAACAAAATCATAGACACATTATTCCATAAACATACATCTATACCCCACCTAGAAAAAAAAATACTTTGATTTAAATTTGAACCCAGTGAAATTAAACAAGTTGGTCTTATCCAAAATAGTTATCTACTAAGATTTTATATGCTTTTTATACCAATGGTTATATTGTTTGTTTGTTTGTTTGTTTGTTTGTTTGTTGTCAGCTTTAAAGAAAACAAATTATATCTAAAAAGTAAGAAAGAATTACAGCTATTGCTGTTACCTGTCTAGCTATTGTTTATGCTGTTGTTAATGTGCAAGTATATCAAAAAGTAATTCTGGGAGCTTCTCTTCAAAAACGCAGTGCTCCATCCAAATGGCTTGTTAGCTTAAAGCAGCGGTTCTCAAATAGTGGGGCACGCCCCCCTGGGGGGGCGCGAGGCTCCGTAAAGGGGGGCGCGAAGGCTCCCTTTCCATCTGGGTGCAACAGCGGCGAAGGCGTGGGCGAGGCATAATATATCCCGCCTGGAAGTGGCAGCACTTCGGACTGTGGATTTTCATTGGAGCCGCGGGCTGGAGCTGTGCAAGAAGCCTGCTCGGGCGGGGGTGGGAGGGAGGGAAGCATTGGACCGCCCGTCTTCGCCACCGCGTAGCTCGGCTCCCCGCCAGCAGCTCCACCGCCAGCATTCCGTCTGGAAGCGGAAGCGCAACAGCCGCTGTTGGGGAAGGGACAAAGGGGCGGCGGTCGCCCGATCTTGCCACCGCCACCCCTTCGCCCCTGGTAACGGCAACTGTTGTGCTGCTGCTTCCAGCTGGGATGCTGGAGGAGCTGCTGGCAGGGAGGGAGGGGAGGAGGGAGTAAGGATAGACAAGCAAGAGGGAAAGAAAGCAGGAGGGCAGAAGGGAGGTGGAAGGAAGGAAAGAAAAGCAGACACGCCGGAGGGAAAGAGGAAAGAAGGCAAGCAGGCAGGAAGGAGGCAAGGAAGGAGGGAAGAATGGAACTGGAAGGGAGGCAGGGAAAGAGGGAGGGAGAAAGGAAGGATAGGAGGATAGGGAAAGAGGAAAGAAGGCAGGCAGGCAGAAGGGAGGGAGGTGCAAGGAAGGAAGGAAGCATAGATAAGCAGGAGGGAAAGAAGGCAGGCAGGCAGGGGGAAAGAGGAAGGAGGGAACTGGAAGGGAGGCAGGAAGGAAGGGAAGGAGGAAGGGAGGGTGGAAGGAAGGATAGACAAGTAAGAGGGAAAGAGGAAAGAAAGCATGTGACTATGGTGGGAGACGAGGAAAGACCGGTGTGCTATGATACTAGACAAATGATACTATTTACAGTCGCGCGGGGGGGGGCGCGAAATGTTTTCTTCTTCCTAGGGGGGGCATGACAGAAAATAATTGAGAAGCACTGGCTTAAAGAGATGAGAGAATGTCAGCTGGTTAGATATAAAAAGAGATAGGATCCGTTATGATTCCAATAGCCCTTTAAATAGTCTACATGTCATTTTCCATAATTTGGACATGATTCCTAATATTAAGTCAACTTAAAGGAATTTTTGAGGGGCTTCAGTCTTTTTATCTTTTTCTTCATTCTTCATTCTTTATTCATTGATCTGGACTGCCATCTGTAAGAAATTGTGTAGACTCTGTTGCTGGGGCGAGATGTTGGACTAGATTACGTACAAGATCCCTTCCAACTCTGTTAATCTGTTAAATCTGTTAAATCTATTGCTTCTCTCCTACAGCAACAAGCTTTAGTTTTTCATAGTGACTTTATCATCTTTTGGAGATGGACTTAAAAAGTTTAACACAAAAGGGGCAACTTTTCACATTGATATTTGTTAAATTTGTTTGCTGCATCTTGCTACGTGATTGGATGGCTTAGGAAACTTTGGGAGCTTATAGCCATGCTTACATATATCATAGCAAAGTCTAAAGCTGTAATGTTTTTTAGCTTTACATTTAGATCACTTGTTCTGATTTAAAAGGCACATTTACTGTAGAAGTTGCATTATTCAGGCATAAGAAGAAGAAAAAAGCAAAACTATGCAGTCTGCAACACCAATTTACAATACCCAGGAGATAATAATTATTTTTAAAATGAAAAAAATGCTGTAGTTTACTTCTTTATTAGAGGAACAGTTTAGACAATTACTTCTGAAATTATTTTAATTGGACCATGAATTTGTACTGCACAGAAGGACTGTTTTTGTGTTCTTGTGTTATATTTGATTTATTTCAACAAAATATTATTTTTCTTTTAGATGTTTTAAATGTATTTATTGTTTGTGGTATTTCAACCTTAAAATATTCATATGTAATAAACTTTATTTTTCTATAAGTACTCTTTTATTACAGAGAATTTTAATTGAGATATTATAACTGATATCAGAAGCGTGAATTTACAAGATTCTTACACTTATTAATAGACAGTCTTGGTGAACAATTGTCCAGTGATCTACAAAGAAAAGCAATTTAGTAATTAGTCAAGAAAAGGAATGATTAGGAGTGTTTCAGAAAGTCAGTGATAGCTATATATGGTAAAGTCCACAAATTTAAAATACATTTTCAGACATACTTTCAAGTTTTGTTATTGTTCAAAAATAATACTTATTGTTGTATAGATAAGGTAGCAGTGGTTGTACGATTAATATATTAAATTAAAACAGTATAAAGTAATGGAATACTTCTGGAAAGTAAAATTTTAAGATGTCGGCAGTCAAGCCTAAACCTTTCAGAGAATAGGAACTAGAAATTTGCCTTTTATTACATCCATGAGAACGCTAAACTATTTTAGCTTCATATGTGCCACATTACAGGTACATATTATAGCCATAGATTTAAAAAATGCTAAAAACCCGCTTCCCTGAAAATAAGACCCCACCTGGTATGATTTTTCAGGATGCTCATAATATAAGCCCTACCCCCAAAATAAGCCCCAGTTAAGATCATCAACCAGACTGATGCATTTAGTACTACATTTTCCCAAAAATAACACCTAATGCATCTTTTGGAGCAAAAATTAATATAAGACCCCTGTCTTATTTTTGGGGAAACACAGGATTAGTTTTAAAGATCATAGATTCATACTTAACTGGATACAGCTGTGTGAAAATCCTGCATGCTTTCAATTTTAAGCTGTATTTACACATTTAATCAACTTTTCACTCATAGAAACCACGCAAAATTAGTACTTTGATGAACATTTTTGTAGTCGGATTGAGATGCATAATTTTTATTAATATAACCAGTCTTTTTAAGGTTTTGAGTGAGTTTATGTGCTAAAACAAACACAACTTGAATTTTTGAGAATGTTAGGATCGAAAGTAGCAATCAGCAGCGAGCTTTGACCGACCAATCAAAATGCAGAGGCTAAATCTATGAGCCAATCAATGTTGTCATACTCTCTGACTATAAATAGGCATGAAAAGCATTGAGAAATTTAATTTAGCTCTGGCTGTGGGCAAGGATGAAGGCCTTTGCCTTCACCAGTACTGAGCAGCGACATTGCATCGTTGTGCTTCATGAAGAGGGTTACTCCTGTACAGAAATAGCAAGAGTGTGAAATGCCATCACACCACAGTGAGCAGAGTGGTTGAAAAATACCAAATAACTGGTTCAGTTGATGACAGGCTCTGCTCTGGAAGACCAAGAAAGTCAACAAAACGGCAAGATCGGGCTCTGCAACGCATTTCGATGGCTGACAGGAAGCTCACCTCACCTCATTACAAGAATTTGGGGTGAAATATGTGATGTAAAAGTGTGCACAAGCACAGTGTGTTGCAGACTGCCTGCCAGAGAGCTCAAAGGCTGCAGGGCTCGAAGCAAACCTTTGCTCACAGACGCTCACTGTTCTCGACGTGCGTGGACCAAGAAGTATGCCAAATGGACCAACGAACAGTGGGCCAAGATCATCTTCAGTGACGAGAGCAATTTCTACTTGACTGGTAATCAGTGCAATAAGTATGTCAGAAGATTTCCAGCTGAAGAATTTAGGCCGTACTGCCTGAATCTGTCTGTGAAGCATCCATTGCCCATGATGATCTGGGGCTGTATCGCTGCTTCTGGTATTTGGTTGGATACAAATCGTGCAGGGAATCATGAATTCCAAGCAGTATGTTGAAGTCCTGGAAAAGACCATGCTTCCTTCAGCTTAGCAACTTGTAGGGAAGGACCTTTACTTCCAGGATGACAACACTCCTTGTCATCGAGCCAAGCCTGTCCAGCAGTGGCTGAAGAAGCATGGTGTTCGACTTCTGGGTTTGCCAGCTCAGAGCCAAGATTTGAACCCAATTGAGAACTTGTTGGCCAAGATCGGTTACGAAATAAACAAGAAGCATCTGAAGACCAAGCAGGACTGATTGAATCCATTATTGCAGCCTGGTACCACATTGTCACCAAAGATCATGTGCAAAGGCTTATACAGTCTATGCCAAAGGGATGCCGCCTGGTGATAAGCCATAAGGGCTGGCCAATTTCATATTAGTAACCATGTTTGCTTTCCTAAATGGTCCTTTTTAGGGCCACAAATAATAAAAATGTTAATAAAACACTAGCATCGGCCTTAGTAATTGCAACATCTATGCCACTGGGTATGCATCAGTTAATCTGTTTTCATAGTCATTGTGAGCATGCATTGTAAGAAAATTCACAATCCCCATCCAAACAGCACCAAATTGCCAAAAGCTTATGCTTTTCACTTCAAAAACACCAGTATTTATTTAATTATAACAATATTTGCATAGCAGTTAGCATAAAATATCATAAAATCAATGGCCTATCCAAAAAATGTCATAAACCTTAAACTGTAAAGCATGCAGGACTTTTTCACACAGCTGTTGGTAAGCAATCCTTAATTTAGATGCATATTGATTTCAGAAATACTATCTCAAGTTGTTTGTTTCTTGAACAATTGGAAAATGCCCTTCCATTTCATATAGTAATTGACTCCATTATTAGTTAAATTCTATCTACATCTCTGTCCACACCTGAGAGCTATAGGTTACCCAAGGAGGCATCAGATAGGGTTAGAGTATTTTCATTAGTTTCATGTCTTCTTTCTGGATCTGAAATGAGTGCATCAAGTGCACTGCAGTACAATTATATTTTGGACTCAATTTTATATACTATATTCCTGGATTACAGTAGGCTAATTTACAATAATCTCTAGTCAACATTGTATTTAAATCATACAATGCATTATGTATGCCTTATAGCCATCATGGCGAACCTGTGTGCAGAGCCCTCTCTGTAGGCACTCCAGCCATTGCCCCAACCCAGCTCCATCGCGCATGATTGTGCACCTCCCAATGGTCAGCTGGTTTTGGCTCTCTGCTGTGCATGCACAGGGGATGGGGCACATGTGCTGGGGCGCTCGCATGGCATTTTGGGGGTTTCCGTGCATGGCGCACGCACGCCGCACCCTGTTTTGGACCTGGAAAGGCTCCTGCACCAACCTGGAAGCCAAAAATGGACCAGGGGTGCACGGGGGATGTGCGTGAATGCACAGGGGCATATGTGCATGCACGAGCATGGCGCATGCACAGGGGCACATGCACAGGGGCACTTGCATTGCATTTTGGGGTTTAAATGGGCACTGCACCAAAAAGGTTAGCCATCACTGCACTAGATAGAACCCAAGGGGTAAATCAGTGTGTCTCAGTTGAAAGATGTGTGGACTAACTCCCAGAATTCTCCAGGCAGCCATCAAGGAGTTTCCACAGAAGGTTGTGAATAATAATAGAGTTAAGAATCTGTGTGAGTTCTGGATCCAGATGGACAGGTAGGCATTAGATAATCAACACAGACACCACAGTAGTAGACAAATTAATAGACAAAGACCAGAAGACCTCGGGAGGCCAGGCGAGCAGGTGGGTGAGGCGAGGCATCTCTTGACGTGACATCAAGTTGGCCACACCCACCCAGTCACATGAACACCCAGCCATGCCTACTCAGCCGGTCATTAGGGCAGAGAACTGGTTGTTAAATTATTTGAATCCCACCACTGGTTGGAAGAGACCTTTGAAGGTCTTTTAGTACAACCTCCTGCTCAAGTAGGAAGCCCTATACCAGTGATAGCTAACCCTTTTGTCCTCACATGCCAAAATTGTGTGTGCACGCAGTAGTGCACACATGTACCCACACCCACAATGCAATGAGCCATGCCCCCCTGTGCATGCGAAAAAAACCCTCCCATAGCAGGAGGAGGCATTTCTGCCCACCCCAGGCTCCATAGGCTTTCCTCAAACCTCCAGGAGAGCGTAAACAGCCTCCCTCGGGCTCCGGAGGCCCTCCAGATGCCAGAAACAGGCCCATTTCCGGACTTTTGGCAGTCCTGCTTTTGCCCTTCCCAAGCTCTGGAGACCTTCCTGAAGCCTCCTGGCACCAAAAATGGGGCACACCCCCCTGCTCCCTGTGCACACGTTTCCCGCATGCGCAACAGACTTGAAAATCAGCTGGCGGGAGGCGCACATGCATGTCTCTCTCTCTCTCTCTCTCTCTCTCTCTCACACACACACACACACACACACACACACACACACACACAAACACAAACCACTCAATGCTCTGGGGTTTTGTGTGTGTGTGTATTAATTTTACCATTGTCCACCGAATACATGGACACATATTTCCCCTAGGGACAAATTGCAGAAGGGCAACTATGTTACCCTGCTATTGCAACTAGGAAAACAATAGAGTCTTGCAACACGTTAAAGACAAAGCAGCTAACTGATTGTATTCTGCTGCTTCTGGAGAATCACAAGCACAATCAGCGTTTCCTGTGGATTCATTAGAAGATGGGCAGAGAGTAATATTTCACAAATCTGATGAACTGGTGTTAATTCATAATAGTTTATGCTGGAAGAAATCTGTCGCAAGAATTACTTTTTTCATCTCTTGATCCTTTTTCCTTTAGGTAAGCTGGATTTGCAAGAGCCCTGATGACAAGGAAATCAACCATTTACTTTAAAGTCTCATGCATAGCCACAGCTATTTATGATGACCTAGTTATTTAGCGATGTAGAAAGGTGCACTGCAGCAGATACGCTTTCCAGTTGTTAGCGCATGCACGCACACATAGACCCCAGAGCAATGACAGAAGCAATCTAAAAAGTATGCCTCCAAGGATGCCAATTCATCCTAAATAAATCGAGCCTTTGTTCGCTTCTCTGGCTATCAAAAAAGATACTGTCTTGAATGCCTTCATTCTTTAATATTCTGCTTCCTTCCTCGTTAAATATTCAAGGACATGCTGATCATGTCAGTCTGAGAAATGTTTGTTTGTTTTGTTTTGTTTATTGGATTTATATGCCGCCCTTCTCCCAAAGGACTCAGGGCGGCGTACAACATTAAAAAACACACATCCCGAAAGTTAAAAAGAAATTAAATACATATCCAAAAAACAAACCCAATTTATAGGACAATAAATAAAAATTATTGCTGATTACTGAACAATGAACTATCTGCTTTCATAATGTTCAAAAGCCAATAACTGATCCATTCATGAAAATAGCGTTTAGCTCACATAGCTCCACTTCAACTGCTAATTCTTGAACCCTTTGAAGAGAAGAAATCAACTGGAGCACTTGTAGAGCAATTGAAATGGCTGAATGGTCACTCAAATAAAGGTAAAAGGTTCAAAGAGAATCAATTGCATGCAATTACTTTGTAGGGTCTTATCGTTCACACTAAAGTTAAGAGGTATTTTCTTTTCCAAATGGGCTAAGTTGGTTTCTAATGAGCTAAAAGTAACGAGTATGGATTATAAGTGTATCTCACAGTGAGGGAGTAATTTTTGTTTGCTCTCACATTAAAAGATGGAGATTTTCTGATGGAGAGAACTGTCTGAGACGCTGGAACCTTAGATTGTACATCAAGGAACATAACACTTATTTTCCCCACTTAAACTCCCACAAGCTGGAAAAGACTTCCAATATAAGTTCTATCAGATCTTGATATATGTGTCTATCTACCATTATATACAGTAAATAGAAGACGGGAAAATGCTACAGCCCAAAAACTTCAGATCAGTAGTTGGGGCTTCTGCACATTTCTCCCATTAGAATAAATGTATGGAATTCATACAATCAGAAATGTACAATCGATGGTCCCAGAATCTCAACAGTCCTCTACTAGAAAATCCCCATCTTTTAATGAGAACAAACTAAAATGATTCAATGCACAATAAGGAATGAGACTAATTATAGATAATAATTGTCAAGACTGTGGGTGGCCTGTGGGGAAAGAACTATATATGCGTTTGTGCAGGAAGTTCAGAGCTGGTTTCACTTCTCCTGTGCCGATGTGGATTTATTCAGTAAAGTTTATACTCTTGGTAAAATAAAGTCCCAGGAGTTTATTTTTCTGGATTCGTCAAACTGGACAGTGCACATTTAACCAATTCTGCTAGTAGCAGCCTACCTGAACCCCACCAGGAGGTTGGCATTTTTGAGATGTTAACAACAGACAAAAGAACGGAAGGAGGGTGAAGCCAGAGGAAGGCTCCCTCGAGATCCTGGCGATGGCCCAAGCCAAAGTTAGGATACAAGCAGCTGGCGCATGCCCCAAACAGAGGGCCAAGAAGCCGGAGTAACAACCCACACTAAAAGGGTAAAGAGCAACAGAAATACCCTATTCAGGCCCCAAGGGCCAGTGGGTAAGTCACGTGGGAAAGACAGCAGAAGCAGAGGACTATCCGGAATCAATGGAAGGCTAGGTGAGCTAAGGGGGAGCCACCTCATTAAGGGCGGTGGTCATGGGAGTCAGGATGTGGGCCATGAAACTGTTGCCTATCCCATGTCCTCTCCTCCTGCAGCCAATGGTGCCAACCCACCTGGGACTGTGGGAGCCCCTCCATTAAGGGACAGCATCTCCCAAACCAACTGCCCCATTGGGGGGCAAGCACTTGGGCAAACACATTCCTAGCAGCAGCCTGTATTCCCATTCAGGCACCCCTGGCTGCAGTGGGGCTGCTGCCTGGATACATCCTAGTGCAAGAGGACCAACTGCCACCTGCCCTAGAAATCTTGTTTGATGGGTGACCCGACAACTTGGTTTACTTCCTGACCCTAGTTTGGAACTACATGGAGCACCATGGAGTGATATACCCAGACAAGCATGCCTGGGTCAATGATATTACATCAAACCTGGTGATTTGGTTGAGTTTGAGGAGTTGATTCAATCTATTATTTGGAATATTCAGCTATGCAAATTCTGCAGTCTTAAAAGGAGTATTTATTAATATTTAAAAAAAATTCCTGCCATAAATAATTTCTTGAAGGTGATGCATGGTTAATGATTCACTTGCCCATGTTGAATCTAAATTGTAATGACATTCTTACTCCATAGAAGTACTTGCCCATGATAATTTGTGGATTATCCATAGGATGTATGATTTTCAATTTAAGAATTCAGTGATGAAGTATCTGTCTCTTTTTCTGAAAATATTTTCCTCCACTTCTTAGATCTCACTAGTTGGCAGCATTCATCTGGAGCAAGCCCACTCTATCCAACAGGGTGGACCAAGCAGATATCCATAAGAAGGAGTCCAGCAAATAACATGTGGATAAAAATGCCAAATCCAGTCTAAACATTGTGCTGACTGTCTGGCTAGCCATAATAAGGCCATGCTAGTATTGGGAGTTCCTGGACATCTGGTAACATGTGGCTGCAGAACCTAGGACTGTTGACCAAGCAACCAGAGCCAGCAGCTGCAGGACTATTGGAAGAAAACTTGCTTCTTGTAAATATACAGACTGAAAACATAGAAAAATGATTTCCTTTTATAAATCAACTCCAATAAGATGTTTGAAAAAATGTTCCTGTTCTGAAAAGAATATTTAGATTCAGAAATAACAGAACATAACAGCAGATAGACATTGATTTCTAATATGAAACAAAGTGTTGACAAAAATAGAAGAACTGCAAAGATCTACTCAGAGCAAAGAAATCAAAGTCTTGCAAAGAAATAGCTGAGAGATTAGCGACAAACCAGGGGTAAGCATCTGAAGATTTTAAATGCAAAGTCACCAAACAAGAAAAGTTGTAGCAGTGCCAAAATTGAAAACAATAGTTTGCGTAAAGAAGGCAAGAGAGGGTTAAAAGAAGCTAATTGGTGAGCACCCAGGTGAAGATAAACTACATGGCTTTGGTTGGAACACTAAGATGGTCTTTATCCACTCATTGCTAAGCAGTTTAACAAGATACTGCAAGGAGGTAAAATTGAATTAAAACTCTGAAGCTTTGTGAAAGATCAATGGCATAATAGAAGACACAGCTGCTAGTCAATGGTGACAAATGGGAGAGCTTTTCAAGAGAAAAACCTTATCAAGAGAGAAATATTTCAAGGAGACACATTATCACCACTACTTGCATTGATTCCTCTGTCAACAGTATTGAACAAGTCAGCCCATGGCAATCAAACATCAAAATTACCAGCTAAACTACCTGACCTCCTTTACATGAACAATTTGAAGCTTTATGGAAAAAAACTCTTTGAAATGGAATCCAGCTCAACACTGTCTGAATATACAGCAAAGATATTGCAGAGGAACTTAGATTAGACAAATGAACCACCTACATCTGTGATGGCGAACCTATGGCACGTGTGCCACAGGTGACACATGGAGCCATTTGTTACAGCACACAAGGCACTGCCTTATTAGCTCCAGCGCGCATGCGTGCGCTGGCCAGCTGACTTTGGCCTTCTTTTAAAGGCCATTTTTTGCCGTCCGGAGGCTTCCTTGAACCCTCTGGAGCATGAAAAACCGGCCCTATGGGCAAACCGAAAGTTCAGAAATGGACTTCCGGTTTGCTTGTAGGGCCAGTTTTCGTGCTCCGTAGCCTTCAGGAAGCTTTCCTGAAGGCTCCATAGGACAAAAAACGGCCCTACAAGCACACCGGGACTTCCGCTGCTGATCGCGACGGGCAAGCTCTGCTCGCCCCGTGCTCTCCTGGTGGGCCCCTCACCCCTTGGGGGGCACAGGACGCCCCGTAAAGGCTCCTGCCGAAGGGGCGGCACCGCAGGGGATCCCCTGAGTCGGCGGCGGCCGGGGGGGTGGCGCATCGCCCTAGGCATCGGGAAGCATGATGGGGAGGCGCTCCGGCGTCTTCGTGAGGAGGCAGCTGGAAGAATGAGCGATCAAAGGACGCGGCTGTGATGCGGTGAGGTGGAAACTTCTCTCCATTCCCTTTGCCTGCTTGTAAAGAAATTGCCAGCTAATTAAAACTCTCTTTCAACTCGGTTTGGAGAAGCGCGGCTGGAGGGCGGAGGATTTCCCCCCCCCTCGGACAGGCGGCTGTAAACTGTTTTCGCTCTCAGCCCTAGGGGAGGAGGCAGGGAGAGAGCCAACTAATGACGCCACGCTCATAGCAAAGGGGAATTTCGGACTTTAACCCTATAAATGAAATGATGATCTGAAAACTTTGGAAACTTTTTATTATGCCTCCTAACCCCGAAGCTGGCAGGGCAAGATGGCATACTTCCGTTGTGTTTATAAACAGTGAAAATTGACTCCACCTATAGAACTTCAGGCTTCCGGTCTTTGTCTCCGTGCTACTCAGACAAATCTCTTGTTGATTTGGATTTTTTGGATTCCCTGGAGTGAAAGACTTATTACTCCATTGCCAGAAAGTGTGACCAGAAAAATCTCCTTCTGCCTGGACCTTTAGTCTCCTGAACTCTCTTGGCGGTTCTACCCCTCTGACTGATCTTTCTCTGTATTGACTCTGAACTCTTTATTGTTCATAAAATGTCACGTAAAAAACCACCACCTGGGAAGCCCGGCTTTGCTGCCTCTGCCCCGACATCTACAACATCTAGTCCCAGTACACAACCAACGATAACATCTTTGATGCAGCCTAAAACTACTGAGACTGATTTTCAACAAATGTTTCAACAAATCCTAGAGGGACAAGAGGAGATAAAAAGGCAATTAAAAGAGATGAAAGAAGAACTTAAAGAGAACCAGGACCAGACCAGTGAAAACTCACAGAGACTGGATCTCTTGGAGGAGGGGACGGCTGAGATGAGTGGGGGGATGGAAGGGGTGCAGAAGGGGAACAAAGAGCTTGAGATCCAACAGATGAAAATAGAATTTGAAAGAATGTCCTTTTACCTTAGATTTCAAAATGTGGTTGAGACAGATGATGAAGATATAAGGGACATTATGAACAAGCATTTTAGCTGAATACATTCACAAAGAGAAGCAACAGATGGGATGGGAACTAGATCTGGTTTATAGAGTAAATTCTGCATATGCTAGAACTCACAATGTACCCAGGGAGGTACACATTAAATTTCTTAGAAAGACTACAAGAGATGAAATCTTGAGTGCACAAAGGGGGCAAGTTCTGAAATACCAAGATAGGGAAATAACCATTCTGAAACAGATCCCCAAGAAAGTGAGGGAGAAAAGGAAAAACTATTCACAACTAGCGAAGAAACTTTACCAGAAGGGGGTGTGGTTCAGATGGCTGATGCCTGAAGGTATGCTAATATTCTGGGAGGATACAAGAATTAGAATCAATACAATCATAGAGGCACAAGCCTTTATGGAAAAAAATAAAGTACTCCTTGATAAACCAGATGATCTTGCACCAGACATACAGGACACGGGAGGGGCCGGAGCTCTGCCAGCAGGGGGAGAAGGGGCAATGCCAAGAAAACTCAGATCACAGAAATGAGCAAGAAAATCTGCTTGATATAAAGTGATTGAAATTATTACCTGAATTTATATGCTGACTAAATATTGCTATTTTGTATTGAATTTTGTCTAAAGGTATACTATGAGTATGGGGGGAGGGAACACCTGCCGCACACTGCAACTGCCAAAATTTGTAACCTTTTCCATTACCCCTTTCCTTTTTATTCCCTAAAAATCAATAAAATTTTATATATATATATTTTTTAAAAAAGGACACCAGGACTTCCGGTTTAGCGGTAGGGCTGTTTTTCGCCCTCTGGAGCTTTCAGGGAAGCCTCCAGAGGGTGAAAAACAGCCCTATAGACAAATCGGAAGTCACCGTTCCCAAACGTCTGGGTTGACCATCCTCCGGAGGCTTCAGGGAAGCTCCTGAAGCCTCCAGAGGAGTGGCGGACGCTGTTTTCACCCTCCCCAGGCTCCTAGAAAGCCTCTGGAGCCTGGGGATGGTGGAAAAAGCGTGCCAAGAGCGGGGTGGGGTGGTCACGCATGCATCCATGGGGGGGGGGGTCACACACAGCATTATGGGTGTGGCACGCCCATGCACGACCCCCTTGTGCTTGCCCCGCTTTTGGCACACGATCCAAAAAAGGCTAACCATCATTGACCTATACATTCAAGAAGGGAAAATAGTGAAAACTGAAGGAATCAAGATGTTCTACGGAAATATCAAAAGGCTGGATGAGACAATGCTTACAAATATCTGGGCATCCTTTTGGCTAACAGCATCAAGTACACTGAGTTCAAGAAAAAGGTTAGAAATGAATACATCAGAAGAGTGAAAAAAATCTTAAAAGTCCAAATTCAGAGATGGAAATACAGATATATATATATGCAGCTGGAATAATGGACTGGATGCAAGCTGAAGTAGTTTTGGGTGGGAAAACTAGAAAAATAATGGCAATGAATCATACCCCTCATCCACACAATTACACTGACAAACTTTACCAAGGCGCATAGGTACACCAGATAGTTGGTCATTGGAAGGATGATATGAAGGATAGTGAAGAACTTGTACTGAAGCAAAAATTAGCCCTCAATGTATGATTCTAATTGTTAGGAATTATGGTTGTAAGTTGTGGTGATTATTAAGTGGGTCACAACATAATTGCAGCAGATTCTATAACTTTTTATTGCAGTCAATTGAATACCACAGTCATTAAGCAAACTTAAATTTCCCCCCAATGGTTGTTTTTGCCAGAAACCAGAAGTAAATACTGGAAACCACCAAATAAATATATACTTTGAAGAGATTTTCAGACCATTTAAAATAATCTGTATCTAAATTCGTATCTGGATGGTGCATTTAAATACCATATAAATGGAATCTAAACATTTTGGGTATTGTTATAGCTTAAATGTTTCTTTGGTAAATAAGACAGAATTATGCCTTTCAAACTTACTGTATGGGAAGGGAGAAAAATCATGATATAATGGATAAAAATGTTTACAATACTCCCAATTGTTATTACAATTTTATAATATTTGTTATAATTTTAACAAATTCAAATCGATTTGGTGAGTTCTCTTATGAAAGAATATTGTTCATCTCTTTTGCCTGATTCCTGTATTAATTAGGTCTAATGGAACAGGGATTCAACTTCCTCTGCAGTATAAACGAAGCATTATATACTGTGGCTTGCAAAATGAATTTTATTATAATTCTACAATTTTATTACAGTTCTATCTTTGTTAGAAAGAAGAGCATTGCTATTCAAAGGTCAGAGGCAGAACCACTCTTTTGACCAACTAGCAAATCAACTAATACAGACACACAACTTTGTCTCTACAAAAACTTCTAAAATCCTAATCCTGTGGTGAGGGTTCAAGCAGCTTTACGTTCGCAAACGAGATAATTTCATACTATTTTCTGTCTTTGCCTATTGTTTACTCATGCTTAATTGCTACAGGAGAAAAAAAAAGAACTTTGAAATTTATCAATATTTAGTTTAAATATTAAAAAGGAATCCAAACTATTTTAATACAGCAAGATTTTAATGTCAAAGTGACTGTATTTAAGTAGGGAATTAAACACATGATATGAACTTTAAAAACATTACAACGTGCAAATAGAACAGTATTTTTAACAAATAAAATTTAACAATGTAAACAGTAGATTAATAAAACAAATATCATGCAACTAAAATATTCAGTAATTTTAAAGGACCCCAAATGTTTATATGTTTGGAGTTAAGGTTTCTGGTTTAAAAAAAAATACTGTGCATCATTTCCTTCTTACATAATACTTTGCTTTTTACCAAATACTGCTTTTCATCTCCAAAGAATGGATTCCTGGTAACAAGATTACAACAATTGCAAGCATTTAAAATATTTTAAAGCTTCTATTTAATGAGAAAAAATATTTTAAAAAACATTTAAATGGGTTTTCTTATCTATAATTTATAAGTAATATGAAATAACCAAGCAAAAGCAATTGTATAAAACCAATTGAAACTAAAACTACATTATAGGTTTTTTTTAAAAAGTGTACTTTTTTTCATCCAGCTTTTTTTTCATCAAAAGAATGAGGCCTGACTGGAGATGTACAAACGCTGTCCAACATGGTTGCTATTGGCAAGTGGAATTGATGATGATAAGGGATAGCTTGGATAAGAATATGGTCTTGATGTATATGGTAATACGCTGGTTGTTCCAGAAGAAAGCGTAGCACTAACAGGAGAAATGTTATTTACTGGATTTCGACAAAAATTGTATTCTGCAAAAGAAATTTATGCAGCATGAATATCAATTTCAAAATAAAACTGGAGAAATCATAATGTCAGCATAATTCCCTCCATATACTTCTTATTCTAAATCTTATCACTCAAAAACATAGGGATTATACTGTGGGCTACTACTACATAAATACAATTTTGATCTCAGGCTTTCAAAATATTTTATATTAGAGTTATGCCTTGTTGTAGTGCCTTGTTTTGATGAAATTTCACATGAAGCACTTTTTGCAAGTTGAAAGGTGAAACAATATTTTCTATAAAAGGAAAGCAGGTCATTTCAAAGGTCTATCCAACAATTCCAATAGCTACAAGTGACTTCTGCAAATGCACTATGCATACACGAGCTACCTTTTCTATTCAGCGACTGGGAACAAAAACAGCATTTCCTCCTATGCAAAAGCCATTTCCTGTTACTAGAAACTACAGGATTAAGTACAAAATCTCAATGGGTTAATTGCATTGCATCCAGTCCTCAACAGAAGAAACTAAACACTTCTGCAGGTGTATATGTTTCATTGAGATTAGGTGCATACATTTTGCATGTCCCTCTCAAAAGAATGAATATGACTATTTTAATATATGTTAATATAGTGAATTAAATATAGAACCTTTGTGATTCTTCACATAATCAAGCTACTGGCTGAGATCTAGATAACTCTGAATGTTTCAATGAGAAAAAAATATGTAGAATCTAAAGAACCATCCTATAACCTGATTAATTCCTACAACTTGTCCAATACATCCCAGAGTGTACACTATTCTTACATAACTCAATAAATATTTCACTGTTAAACACTAACTTTCCCATTTTAATAGGAAAAAAAGCACTGAAAGCCAAGGCAAGAAAGAAACTGACTGCAAAATCTTATGACATGTAAGAAAAATGTTATGTTCCAAGTAGCTATAGATATTTAATGATTATATACAAATGGACTTATCATTTAAAATCTTACAATTTGCATGGAGTAGGATTCAACACCTTTTTCTTAGAAAAACCCAAGCCATTAATATTGATATGAAGGTAAAGATAGTGTCCAGTAGTGTCTGACTCTAGGGAGTGGTGCTCATCTTTGTTTCTTAACCGAAGAAGCCAGCATTGTCTGAAGACATTTCCATGGTCACGTGGCCAGCATGACTATACACCAAGGCTCACAGAATACTATTATCTTCCCACTGAAGTCGTACCTATTTATCTATTTACATATGCATTTTTTGAACTGCTAGGTGGGCAGGAGCTGAGGCAAGTAACGGGAGTTCACTCCATCGCGCAGCGCTCAGGTATCAAACTCAGGCTGTCAAACTCAGCCTTTAAACACAGAACCATTGCGCCCCTGTTGTTGATACATTTATATCTATATATTTAATTAGGCCATGTGTAATGTGTTTGGACTGGAGGCATACATTCATTTCCTGGATATAAATCTCACACAATAGGATTTACTTCTAGTTGATATAATCAAAACTACATGATTGATAAATGTATGGCATGGTAAATGTAAACATTTTCACTTAAACTATGATTTACTTCTTTTATTTTGCACAAGCAAATGGAAATTATTTTCCTGCCACAATAAAATTAAAATAATCTTTCAAAATGTAAGATGGTTTTAATCTTTGCCTTTAAGATTTCATATTTGTTAGCAATAAACTGTTCAGAAAAAATAAAGTGGCAGCATTTTTAGTCATGTTACATAGCCAATATTTACCGACAGCAGTGACATCTTTTAGATGTAAAGCAGGGCATTTAAATATAATTATTAAAATCTTTTTCAATACATGGGCATTGATATGCATAATATACACTTCCCACTTACAACCATTTGTTTAATGCCTATTTGAATTCACTTAATAAATGCCTTGCTTAGCAATGGAAATTTTATGCCCAATTGTGGTGGTCAATAGAAAGTTGCTTTCCCCCCCTAACAAATGATATAGTACATATAACAGTGAGGTTGAAATCATAATTTTGATATAATGCCTAAACAAAACACTATTAAAATAATAGAGTGAGCCTATTTCATTCCATCATCAGGCAATACAATACACTTAAACTGATTTGACATAGTTACATTCTAATATACAACGTACATGGCTTCCTTTAAATGTTATATTGCAATAATTTTGCAGTTATTAAAATGAAAGGACAGTGCTGTGTAAATATCTAATCAAGAGAAACATCTATTTTATAAACTTCAGCATCGTTAAGATATTCTTTCTGCTTTTTTGCTACTTTTAAGGTTACAAAGTTGATTATATATAATTACATTAGATAGGTTAAAATAGTTATTAAATGTTTTAATTTCTAATTTGATTTCTTGAACCTTGTATTTTCCAAAAAAAATCCCACTTGAACATAAATTTCACATCTAATAAACCACAGCACAATATTATGTAACATTTAATATTTATAAAAGCATATAAAAGTTTATTTTAAAAAAATTCTTATAGCATATTTCTATAAACATATTCACATTATTTTGTCAATAATTTAGCATTCATCCTTATTTTCTTATCTACAGTTGACTTCAAAAATTTGAACATTATAATTTTGAATATGCAATGCTTACAATATAAACTATATTATCTAAGAATAGTTTATACCCATGATGGAGAACCTATGGCATACATGCCAGAGGTGACACACAGCACCCACTTTGTGGGTACGCGAGTCATTGCCCCCGTTTAGTTCCCCCGCCCAGCTGGTCTTTGGATCTCTGCCATGCATGCATGGGACATGTATGTGGAGGCCATGTGCGCATGGATGGGGAGGGGCCACATGCACGGGGGCCCGGCATGTGCAGGGGGCTGTGCTCATTGCATTTTGGGGGTTCAGGCACATGCTTTGGGCACTCGGTCCAGAAAAGGTTAACCATAATTGGTTTATTCTATTCTATCAATGCCAAATACAGTATCAAAAAAATTACTAGACTTAAACCAAGTACCAATTTTATTCAGGTTTGCTTCACTTAAGTTACTTACCTGTTTACTTTGTCCAAATTTTCCTACGCAGGTCCTGACTGGAGAGGTTATGTACCCTTTCTGCAAGTGGTGGAGACAGAATGTAACACTCTTCAAGAGTGATGTTAATCTTCATTGAAGTGTTTGAAATTCTGGGATTGATTTAACTGCAGTACTCCATACTACAAATTCATGTCTTTTTATGTATATATAATCCTTTAGTTAAAACTGTTAAGAGGGCATTAATGTTGCAGACACATACATTATATTTTAATCATCTTGCTATGGAAGAAGTTACAAACCCAATATCCATTAGGCTTATTGTATTATGCTGACACTGTAGAGTAACGTATGTGCAGATATGTGGGTTTAGAGTAAGACTTGAAGTAAAATGTTGCAGATATATTTTCATTTTGCTCAATACAAAATAATCAAGAGTACTGAACATTTTAATATTCTACTGTTAATTTTAAAAATCAGAATAACATTTTTTAAACATGACCAAATATTTTTTCACCTAATATCAATTTCTCATAATGTAAATCATGATAGTTTTTTATGTAAAGTATAGAGATTTTATTCAAAATAATGTAAATGTTTTTTTACAATTAAGCAGTCAATATTTCAAAGTCAGTTTTTTCAGAGATAATTATTGTACAATTATTAGTAAGCATCATGAGGAATGTTTATGAGTTATTCCTTTTTTCCAGTCAGGATCCAGACAGATCCTTTTTTCCAAAGGTAGTTTTGGAATCAGGATACAACTGCCAAATAAGAAGTTACCATAAAAATCTATGCAATGTCCTGAGAAAAGCATAGTTTATGTTTACTATAAGCTTATCATATTTCAGTTTCTCATATTACTGGAGTAGCATGTCTGATGCATAATTTTTGTGAATATAAAAGATCAATGGGAAATAGCATATTAATATGTGAGACTAATTTATAATTGTTGCAAATGATTAAAATACATTTTAAGAGAAGCAAAAAAGCAACAAATGTAACTTGTTTTTCAGAATGGTATGAATAAATAAATATTGAAAGAGTATTAACGCTAAAGATAGCTTATTTAAAAAGCCACATTTAAATTAACCGTAAGTTAACAATATACAACTCCATGGACTTTTTCCAATTGCCATATTTAATTTTTCCTTCATTAAATTTCATTGATGTAAAAGTTATTCGCTTTCCAGCTGTATCTAAATCTGCCATTTACCAGATGTGCTTGACCAGAAAAGTTGAAAATAGCCTGCCTTTGCATGATTTCAAAACACAAATTACCATATTTTTCAGAGTATAAGACACACCTTTTTACTCCAAAAAAGAGGGTGAAAATCTGGGTATGTCTTATACTCCAAATGTAGCCACCTGTGTCATCTGGAAAAGGGGCAGATAAAGCGGGTGCTGCAGAAATCGTGATGGCTGGAAAGGAGAGACGTTTCGCTTTCGGGGCTCCCACGTGGCTCGGCTCCCCGGAGGGCTCGGGGTGGCGATGGTGGCAGCAGCTTGAAGTGTGGAGGCTTCCCTTCCTACACACACACACACATTCCAAAGTTTCTTTTCTATCCCGCGCTTCTTTCACTAGCCAAAATCCCAACGATGCCAATAGCTTTTTCCAGAGAAAAAGTGGAGATCTAGGATCCTGAGAAAAGTCTTTGTGCAGAGATCGGTTCTCTTCCCTTGCTCCACCTCCTGCCCCCCAATCTCTCCAGATCTGTCATGCAGTGCTTATTGCTACTGCTGCTATTGAGCCCAGCTACCATCTCTTTGCTGACAGATTCAGGCGGATTTGGAGTGTGTGTGTGTGTGTGTGTGTGTGTGACAAGGCAGCCTCATTTCCTTTATCCTTCCCTTTTGCCGCTGAGATGCTGTCACGAGGAATCATTAATTCAAATGGAAGGGATCCCCACCCATCCTCATCCAAGTGCCATTCCTAGCCAAGCACAGCAGCAGCCATTAAGCAGCCCCCACATGTCTTTCCCTCCTAGCTGAAGAGAAGAAGCGAGCCGACTGCCGCTCCTTGGGCCAAGCGGTTCACCATCACCAGTCCGAGGGAAGGGGAAAAACAATAAAGCACGGAGAGAGCTGTTTAGTCCTGCCTTGCCATGGGAGGGGTAGAGAAAAGTGGATTTGAGATAGTTAAAAGCCTTACTCTTTGATCAAGCCCCACGTGTCGCATTTTTGCCCTCTCCAGGAGCACTTTGCAGGCCTCCCAAACTCTCTGCATGCCTCATTTTAAACAAAAAACGGGGTGTGCAGATGGTTTGGGAGGCCTGCAGAGTGCTCCTGGGAGCCGGGGAGGGCAAAAGCGTAAAAAAAAAATTACCTCTTCAAAATTTTGGTGTGTCTTATACTCCGGTACGCCTTATACTCCGAAAAATACGGTATTTTAGTGTGCTGAGACCCCACAATGTTTCAGAACTCCATGCATGGCTGAATTTGAGAACATGCCATTATAAATTTAATTATGATTTATAGCTTAATGTGATATAACTGCAACTAAATATATTTATAATTGTAAAATGATAGTTGGACTTACCTGAACTGTATTCTCGTAGGATGGGGAAGCCTCCAGGAGTGGGATATTCTCATAGCCAATCTGCCCTTAGACTGTTAATTTTGACAGTTATATATGCGTGTGGTCAACTGTCTGCACGAGGCTACAATAGTTCCTATCACCTTTTCAGAAAAGTTGGCCGCCCTTACTTTATAAACACTTATCTTCACGGATGGAATTTATGCAAGCCTTTTAAAACGAATGGATTAAGTTTTCTTCTTTTATTTTTTTTCTTTTACTATTCTTTGTAATCTATGGACTAAAATTCTCCTTTCATTACTGTGGGTGTTCTTCTACCTCATTTAAGAATCAGACTTTTTTTTAACTTGAAGTACAAAAAAGATACAAAAAGAAACAAAGAAAATTGCAACATTGCAACAATAACACTGCTACTCGGAGGCTGGAGGTTTGTGTATTGGAAACGAAACAGGTTTTTTTTTCCACTGATTATCCTGGCTTGGCACTTCAAGGTCTCACTGCTTGTTTATAGAGAGTGATAAGAAAAGCACACAGATGTTCCTTTGAAGTATATTTTTAACCAGAGAAAGGTGAAAATGAAATGTTATTATGAATCTATGCTTAGTCCTGTTAAAACCTTCTAAGCTAGAGCAGCAGTGTTTGTTAGCTGGAGATAATGGCACAATTTCAACAGCAGAAAGAAGTTTTAAGTCTGCAAAAGATATTCTCAGAAATACATAAATTATCAGATGCATGTGAGAGGTTAGAGAAGACATTGGAAGACTTAGTGCATCTAACAGCAAAATATGATGAAGAAGTTGAAGATGTTTATCAAATGAAAAAAGTGGTGGTTGAAATCCTAAAAATTCAAGAGGAAAATGAATATAAAGAAATTAAAATTGCTGATATTTATGGTGATTGGTTTGTCTCTGAAAATGGAGAGAGTGGAATACTGAAAGAGGAATTAAATGGAGGGGAAATCTACCCCAGATGGCAAGATACAGAAGAAGAGAAATCAAAAGAATTTATGGATTTAAAGAGAGACATTTTATTACCAATATCATTGATAACACTACCAACAATCAAAGATAAGCTGATTAAGGAAACAGAAGGGCATCGAAATTACATGAGACATTTTATAAGCAAAGAGTTGCTAAGAGGAATCCATACAAAGTTGATTAAGGAGATGATTAGAGGACTGACACCACAAATGGCAGAAGATATGAGACTGTTTTGCTACTGGAAAGATACAGGTTGATAGATGGAAGAGTTAAATTATACTCTATAATTTAATATAATTTAAAACTAGTTAAACTTAGTAAAATTTAGTGACAATAGATATAGTTAAATAAATAATTGATAATGATAATAATGTATACAATGTGCAGTGTTATGATAAGTAATAATTGGATATGAATATTGAATGGTACCCATGAAAGGAAGATTAGAAACCCTTTTGGATTATATATAAAGGTTAATAAAAAAAGAATTAATTTAGATTCAGTTAAGTCTTGATTATTGGGGGGGGGAATGATATGATAAATCATATAGTCAAATAAAGGAGGGATAATAATAACATACATATGTATGGGTACAACATAAGGAAATCGGATGTAAATTGTAAACAGTGATTTGGAAAGGAGGATTAGAAAACTTCGTTATTAAATATTATGGATGTTTAGCTAGAATAGGACATAAGGATTCAGTGTTATTGGAGGATTTTAGAAATAGTAAATGAAATGCCAGTATGTGGTTATGTATTAAATCTTGGTATATTCTATGATGAAGGACGTTTAAACAATTATAGTCAAATGAAAATGGAGGTATGATGATGGCAACATGTATAAATATCTGAGTTAAAATGCTTGAGTAAATATGAATTATGTTTGTTGACTGTGGAAGAGATGCACGTAAGCCTTTTTATAACCAACTGATACACTTTCTATAGTATGTAAAGAAGGATGTGTTGTGTTTGTTTTGAAAATTAAAAAAAACCTTTTTTTAAAAAAAAGAAAAGTTGGCCGCCCTTAGATGTTCCCGCTCAAGCGCCAGGCAGTCAATTGGAGCCACTGTGGTTCCGGGTAGAACAGGACCCCCTGGTGCAGGACAACCTCCTCCTCCTCCAGAATCCTCCAATAGGGTCCGCAAACCAAGGCCTATGAGGCCAAAAGGGTGCCACTATAATCACCTCCGCCCCCTCTGTGACCACACATCTCAGAACCCTGGGAATGAGGGGAATGGGGGGGGAAGCGTACAGGAGACACTCCGGCCATTGGCAGCGTAGTACATCTACGTTCTCTGCCCCTCGAGCCAGGAGATGAATCTCGGAAGCTGGGCATTGTTCGGTGACACAAAGAGATCCATCTGCAGCTGGCCGAACCTCTGACAGATCCAATGGAAGAGCTGGGCCTGAAGCTCCCACTCTTTGTGGTCAACGGTGGCCCTGCTGAACCAGTCTGCTTGATCATTGTCCACTCCGGAGATGTGTTCCACCATCGGCGACAGGAGATGATGTTCCACCCAAGTCCCCAGACTAAACGCCTCCTGCCATGGTACCATCGAGTGGGTGCCCCTTGCTTGTTGATGTGGGACTTGGCTGCAACATTGTCCGTCAGAATCAACACATGCCGGCCAGCCCCTTGGGAAGCAAAGTATTTGAGCACTAGGTGGACAGCTCGCAGCTCCAACCAGTTTATATTGTGTCTTACGTCTGCCGGGGACCACTGACCTTGTGCCAACTGCGAGCTCAGCACCACTCCCCAGCCGAAGAGGCTCGCATCTGCTGTTAATGTGAGATGCGCCGGATCCTTGAAGACCGATCCCTTCCGAAGGGCTGGGGAGAGCCACCACCACAGGGACAAGCGAACCTGGGCCGGAACCTTGACCTTGAAGGATGCATTGCTGGTGCCCTTGCATTTGTGTGGCAGGAGCAGCCGTTGCAGCGTCCTGGCATGGAGGCGGGCCCACGGCATTATGGCAATGCAGGAAATCATTTTTCCCAGCAGCTTGGAAAGAAGGACGACAGGAACAGACAGCTCCCTACGAACCTGTCTAACTAACTGGGTAATGCTTTCCTTATGCTCTGGGGAAAGGTAAACCTCACCCTGAGTGGCATCTATAATCGCCCCAAGAT
Source organism: Natrix helvetica (assembly GCF_964273705.1). Taxonomy (NCBI): domain Eukaryota; kingdom Metazoa; phylum Chordata; class Lepidosauria; order Squamata; family Natricidae; genus Natrix; species Natrix helvetica. Next base: position 55,294,435 of record NC_138558.1, on the reverse strand, counting down.
GTTGCAGTCTAGTGGATGGAATCAGGTTGCTCTTGGCAAAGTTAACTGAGAACCTGTGTTCCTGTAAGGTCTGAATGGTCAAGGCCAGAGACTGAGCCTGCTGAAGGGATGACGCTTGAACTAAGATGTCGTCTAAATAGCACTAAAGTCTAACCAGAACTGAATGAAGCTGGGCGGCCAATGTGGCCAGGACCTTGATAAAGGTCCGAGGGGCTGAGGCGAGGGTTAGGGTTAGGCATCCTCTATTGTAGTGGATGCCCGCATAGGAAAACCTCAGAAACCTCCTATGCTCCAGGAATATCAGGACATGGAGGTAGGCCTGAGTTAGGTCTACTGAAGCCATAGAGTCCCCAGGTCTAATCCCAGCCAAGATAGAGTGTAACAATTCCATCTTAAACCTCCTGTAGACAATGTGGTGATTTACTAGTTTGAGATCTAAAATCGCCCTCCACCCCCAAACTTTTGGGAACCACTAACAAGTTAGAATAAAACCCCTGGCCCTCCTGGTCCGTAGGGACCAGCTCTACAGCCTGAATCTTGAGCAGGTGTTGAATGGCCACCCTCATGAGATTTTGTTTAATGGGATTTCTTGAAGTAAAGAAAACCCTAAACCTGTTCGGGAGGGAGGAGAGGAATTCCAGATGGAGGCCGAATTGAATAGTATCTAGAACCCACCGGTCAGTGGTGATGGAATGCAACCGGTCTGTGAATAGGGTGAGGGGGCCACCGATCTGGGGAAGTGATTCTAAATTACTTCCCTCTGCGGAAGGAACGGCTGCCGTCCTTTCGAAAGGGCCTCTTATTCTGGGGTTGATAGTGGGACCTATCTCTATTAAAGGTCCTATCAGACTGCCTGTCCTGCTGAAAGGTTTTCCTCAAAGTGAGTTCTGCCTTTTTATCCTCTGCTTTGAGGTTATCGGCGATATCCCCTGGGAAGAGGAAAATGCCAGAGCAGCCACCGGCAGGTCAACAGTAGGCATTTGTAATGCCTGGGAAAACCCTGGTTCTAAATTATAAAACTTCCTCTCATTTGCCCCAGGAGTAGGAAATGCCCCTGGCTTTTCCCATTGGATTTTTAGCATGTCCAGAAAAAGTTGAGGAGCAGGAATCTCCTCCCTAGGGGCCTGAGGCTTAGAGAAAGGTCCCCCCTTTTCCCTTCTTGGGGGGCAGGAGTTCCCTCCTCCAAATCAGCAATGGCCCTAGCCTTACGCAAGAGGGATCTGAACACCTGAGGGGGAAAAGAGGCCTGCAGGTGGATCTGGGTCCTCATCCTCCTCATCGTCACACAATTCCAAATCAATCTGGGCCCCCTCACTGAACATTCACTGGACAAGGAGGGGTATTCCGGCCTATCCTGACCGGTGCCTTGAGAACGGGGTTGGTCTATACCACTTCGTGGGATCTCACGCTGAGATTGAGCAGCAGAGGCTTGTGGCTTCTGTGCAGCCACGTAGCTATGCCCCGGGAAACAGCCTGTGTAATGAGCTGCCTGTAACACTCTGGTAGCTCAGGCCTAGGTGGAAAAGCACTGGCTGAAGAAGCCTCTGGAACAGGGGCCTGTGGGGCCAGCCTAGGCCTGGCCTGAACCCCACGAGCAAAGGGATCTTCATTCCCTTGCCCTGGATCCCCAAGGGAGAGGTGGGGAAAAGGTTCATCCTCCTCCCCCGCAATGTGCCCAGGGGACCTCCAAGAGGTACCAGCCACATGGGAAATCTCAGGTGGGGATCTAGATTTCGGTGGAGGGGGACTAATGGCCATCCAGAACTACCTAGCCCTCTCCCCTGCCTTCCCTGAGGGCTTGCTGTTACTCCTCCTGGAGGAGCTCTTCAAGGTTGCCTTCTTAACCCTAGCAGAGGCCGTAGGCCTGGTTCTGCCACCCAAAGTGGAAGGAGCCTCCTTCGCAGCATACACCATTTTGTCTGCACTGCCCCCTCACCACGGAGTACTCAAGCGGTGCACAAAATGGTGCCCGGCTGCCTCTGCGACTGTTGCCTCTCCCTGGGAGCAGTCCTGCCCCCAAGACGGCCACCAATGTCCTCTTGAGGCTTCCTGAAGCCTCCGAAGCCTCTCACTGCTGCACGGCTGCAGCTCCAGCTATCCGGCGATTTGTTGCATTCCAACGGCTCTCCGCGATCCTCCCAATGCTAAAACAGCCTCTCAGCTGTTCAGCGGCTCTCTGCTCGCCTCTTGAGGCTGTCCCCCATCACACGGGAACTCAAGCCTCACCATGGAGTGAACCTTGGCATCCTGGTGGCCTCAAAACCTGGGTACTGAGTCCAGCAACTCCAATCAGGCTGTACATGAATTCAAGCACCTACTGGTGCCTTCGACCCCACAGATCAAAGTGGAGACTCCCTCCACTTAAAGAGACAGAGGCCAGGAAAGAAATTCTCAAATCCAATTCCGGAGCCAACTAAAGGTGGTGTCTTTCAGGGCTAAACTGAGTTGAAAATGGAGTCATGCAAAAGAAGCAGAGAGGCGTGGCTTCAAAATTAACGCAGTCTAAGGGCAGATTGGCTGTGAGAATGCCCCACTCCTGGAGGCTTCCCCATCCTCTACGGAGAACTGTTATATTTAACCACTTGCTTTCAGTTGACATTTTATGAGCAGAATGAGCAAAATGGAAATGATGAATAGGTCACACTTTTTTTGTTTCACATAAATTATATTCACATTATCACACTAAGCTAACAGATGATAGTACAGTACATGAAAAACAAAACCTTCAATTTGTAATGAATCACATACTGCAGTAAATTCAAATGTTTTAGAATAGAATAACAAGAGTTGGAAGGGACCTTGGAGATCTTCTAGTCCAACCATCTACTTAGGCAGGAAACCCTACACCACTTCAGACAAATGATTATCTAATCCCTTCTTAAAAACTTCCAGTGTTGGAGCATTTACAACTTCTGGAGGCAAATTGTTCCACTGATTAATTGTTCTGTCAGGAAATTTCTCCTTAGTTCTAAATTGCTTCTCTCTGATTAGTTTCTACCCATTGCTTCTTGTTCTACCCTCAGGTGCTTTGGAGAATAGTGTGACTTCCTCTTCTTTGTGGCAATCCCTGAGATATCGGAACACTGCTATCATGACACCCCTAGTCCTTCTCTTCTTAAAACTAGAAATATCCAGTTCCAGCAACAGTTCTATATATGTTTTATCCTCAAGTCCTAATCCTAATCATCTTTGTTGCTCTTCTCTGCACTCTTTCTAGAGTCTCCACATCTTTTTTATATTGTTGTGACCAAAATTGAATGCAGTATTCCAAGTGTGGCCTTACCAAGGTATTATAAAGTGATATTAACACTTCACATGATCTTTATTCTATCCCTGTTTTTGCAGCCTACAACTGAGTTGGCTTTTTGACAGCTGCAGCACACTGCTGGATTGTATGTAAGTAATTGTCCACTAGGACCCCAAGACCCCTCTCACAGTCACCCCTATGGAGCAAGGTACCACATATACTGTATCTGTGGATTTTGTTTTTCTTGCCTAAATGTATTTTTCACCATTGAATTTAAGTTTTTAAGGCTTAGTGTGATGTGAAAATCCAGTTTGAGAAATCAAGGAAGTGTCTTTTCAAATAAAAATATTATTGACTACTACAAAAATTGAGAGGTGCACTGACTCAGTGGCTTAAAAGATGCCAGAGAAGATCTACATTCATACTACTGTGTGAGGGCGTGATGAAGTGAGGTCCCATCTCACTTGCCACAGCTCCTGTCAGTTTAGTAGTTTTGAAAGCATGTAAATGCAAGTAGATAAATAGATACCACTTCAATGGGGAGATAGCAACGTTTTCGCCATACACTTTGCGCTGCAGCATGTCATGCTGGCCACATGACTGAGGAAATATCTTCAGACAGCGCTGGATCAATACATTAAAGAAATGGAGATGAGTACCACTCCCTAGTCAGCTACGACCAGCGGAATAAAACCTGCAGGGATTCTTACCTATTACCACAAAAATTACAGTTTCCATCCATTATCTGTTAAGTACTAAGAAATTTTTAGATTTTTAAAGGTTACTATCTTGTAGACTCATTTCAAAGGTAATTAAAAAAGGAGATCCAAACTTTATACTGTAATTAACATAAATGAAATTTAACTTTCTTAAAACCATAAGGAAAAAGAAATTAAATAGGTATGAAAATCAATTCCCAAACATTGCTTCCTTTTCTACTGAACCATTTTAATGATAGTATTTTTAAATAGAAAAAAATTAGAAATCCAAATTAACTGCCACTGCATTTTCAATAACACTTGAAGGAATATCTCAATGTTAAATGGTATAAAGGCAAATAATTCATCGATAGATAGAAGCAAACAGTATATCTAAAATAATTTTTAAAATATTAATTCTCTACATTTGCTACAAAGATTTTTTTAAAGTAATAAGCAAGATGTGGTTTGCTTCTTAATAAAAAAATTAAAAACTCACTAGTATATCCTGAGGTGACAGTATTTTTACTGTATATACACATATATCCCTAAAGGGAGAAAAACCTGAAATACTGCCAATGTTTCTGAAGAAGCTGCCTACTAAGTGGAATGGGCATTTTAGATATGTTATGCCAAATAACAACAATTGAGAACTAAGATGATTAAAATTAAAACCAAAGTTTTAAAAACTTACCCAAGTGCATGAGTGCAAAATGTGCTGCTAGCTCTTTTGCATCTTCTACTGTTGTGCAGAGTTTGTCTGGCATAAAGTAACTCTGGGATCCATTTGCAACCGCTGGAATAACAATCTTATATACCAGCAAAATTTTTCCATCTTGACTTGTAGTCGAATATAAATAATATTCTGGAGGTGCCCAGTTATTTTTATTGCAATAATAATCTAACTGCATCACAGCAGAACTAAAATGACTCGATTTTAAAGAGTACATGCTAATTGGAGTAAGTTTTGTTCCTGGAAAAAATGGATAAGTACATCTTTCAATTTCAGGAGGACTTGGACTATTCTGCCCATTAAGGCGTATTGGAAGATTTGCTGGTTTTGTTAGTGATTTGTGATGACCATCTTCTTTGTTTGTAAAGACTAAAAGATTTTCAGAACTGGGGCTAATTTGGCCATTAAGATGTTGTCTCCAAGTGCTTTCTTTGTTTACTGGCTTGGCTAGTGTTACCTCAATGCTAGCACCATCAATACATTTTCCATTCATAATTGACATAGAAGCAACTGCATCATCTCGGTTGAAAAAGTGAACAAAAGCGTAATCTCGAAGTTTCTTTACCCGTTCAATAGCTCCAGGTTTGAATTTGTTAAACTCAGCCTTAATTGTTTCTTCTGTAGTTGACATCATCAAGTTTCTAACATACAGTACTTTTACTCTCTGCATTGTTTCTTCATCTACTTCTTTTTCTGGGTCTGCCCAATCTACTTGAATAGTGTGCCCCCATAATTGGAAAGTTCCTACCAAAATAAAAAAGGTCATCAGTTTTTTAAAATTTAAATAGAAGTAATTTTGTTCCCCTTAAGTTTTGAAGAAAGATACCCAACAGACTACAATTACATAAAACTATACACACAGTGTGTGTGTGTGTGTGTGTGTGTGTGTGTGTGTGTGTGTATGATGTATATGTATATTTTCACGGGTGTAGGTATGCTGGTCTTGTTGCATTGTCTTTTCCCGTTTGAGATTGTCTTGGCAACGTTTCATATATTTCATATATATATGTGTGTGTGTGTGTGTGTGTGTGTAAGAAATTTTTAAAGAAAGGAAAGTTTTCTAACAGAAATCGTATGGTAATGAATTTTATGACATTAATTTATGGGTACTCTAAGCAATGGGGAATCGTTTTAAAGAAAAAGAGGTGAAGGAAAAAGTGAGTGAAAGGAGGTGGAAAAAAAGCTAGAAATAATACAAGGGAGATGAGGTAACTTTGGAGGTTGGGAGTTTGCCACTTGCTCTCCTGATGCTATTTTATTTATCTGCATTCCTGATCTGTGGTTCTTGTAGATTTAAACCTTATTGACAAAACTCTAATATAGAATGCAAATATGGACATTCTAATCCCTGAGAAAATCTGGTGATTCTGCCACTTCCTTTCCTGAAGCTGGTACTTAAGTAAAATGGTTGCTATATCAGCTTTAAGAGCCCCTGCCTTACAACATGCCTGATTAGTGAACAGAAAGTGGCTGGAATAGGACTACTTAGCATCAGAGGGGATTGAGATGTAACACAGCACATGACAAAAGACAAATTCTCCTGACTTGCTGGTCATTTAGATTCCCAGTAATATAGAGCATTAATGTGTTAGGGCTCTTGAACAAAGTCAGACTATCCCTGCTGTCCTTTTCTTGCTGTATCAGTTGTCCAATAATAGTACTACAAGGAATTATATAAGGTATGTTGCTTTTAACAGCAAATTAGTCAGAGCTTTGTTACACTGTTCCTTGTCTTGAGCGGGTATTCTTCCTATGCCCACTGGTCATATGCCACATCAGTATTTTCTCTCTTACCTTAAGAGCTGGCACTGTAAAGATAGAGTACACCCTGTCTGTTGGCCTTTTAACCCAGCAGCCAGGGCCCAACCTTTTGGTCCCCAGGAACTAGTTCTATGGATGTTTTTCCAGACAGAAGGGGTGGTTTTGTGTGCTGCCTGCATTCCACAGATGGGTTTTTGCTTGTTTATGCAGACTGGTTTCTGGCATGCCAGACCAGTGCCAGTCCACGGACCAGGGGTTTGGGGACCCGTTTTAGCGCATCAAAAACATGCATGAACTACACCTGCAAATTTGCTTACAAAACTCAGGCAATCTAAACTAATTAGTAAAATTAGTAAAATATCAAGTCAAACAGAGATTGAGGTAAGTAGTTTTATGATATAATTTTTTTGTCATAATTGATTTTTGCCATCTTATTTCTAAAACTATTCTTTTCCCTATACTCAGAGCACAACTGTTTAAAAAATCTACTAAAACATTGAATATCCAACCTTTTAATAGCAAAAAGTTGGTTATCTCTGCTGTAACCCAAGTACAGTGCAATTAAACCTGAAATTAAATTTATACCATGAATAACAAAGGTTGAGGTCCATATCTCACTGTCGTAATTCAGAGTAGAGGAATAGTCCATGACTGAATTAATAGTGAGAATACCAGGCATATCACTAGCTATCTTGTCTAATTTGCCAAATTCTAAACCATGCTTCCCTGTTAGCCCTCTAGGAGTGGTGGCGAATCTTTTTGTTGTGTGCCAAAACCGTGCCTGTACCCATAATGCGATGTACAAGCGAACCTCTCACATACCCCATGCATGTGCCCCTACTGTGCATGCGCGTATCCTGCACCTTTGTGCATGTGCACACGACCCTCCTGTGCTTCCCAAGAGGCTTTCCAGGCGCAAAACGGGGCACAGGGGGACTTTGCACGGCACCTCTGTGCCCCGTTTTGGGCTAGAAGGCCTCTTGCACCAACCTGGAAGCCAAAAATGGGTGGGGGGGATGGATGCCGCACATGCGCAAGCTCCCAAATTACAATGCGACCCCCCAACGCATGCGTCCCCCACGTGCGTAACAGAGACCCAAAGACCAGGTAGACAGCAGGAGGCGCGCACATGCGTGGTGGAGCTGGCTGAGGCGATGGCTGGTGTGCCCGCAGAGAGGGCTCTGCGTGCCACCTGTGGCACGCTTGTCATAGGTTTGCCATCACAGCTCTAGGATATAATATAAGCATAGATTGTGATAGTGTGTTCATGCACAGAAGTTGCCTATAACTTCCATCATCTTTCCAAAAAATACTGAGATGTCCTCTCTGCTTACCGTAAGTGAATTTGCCTACCTTACCCTCAAATCAAGACTATTCACTTTTAAAACAGCAATATGCAAATATCTACATTTAGTAGAAAATGGGAGGTATTTCTAATTTTAACAATAAAGGTTCTAGGAAGGAAGGACTGCAAAAGAGAAGCCTACAACCAGGGGACAGCATAATACACTCCAGCCATGTTTATTTTTCTCAAAATCTATGCCTTCTACATGTGGGAAGCAAAGGACTCTGGCACTCTTGCATACTGAGTAGCTTTTAGTATAACTTAAACATACATGTTCTCAACAAGAATGTGATTAAACCTTCTATGTGAAGAATGAACATATTTACCAGGAATTAATTTTCTCCTTGCCATAGCTGCAGCTCTGTGGGATTCATATTCTACAAAGGCAAACCCACGATTTTTTGTCTTGTCCGTTGCACTTGGATACACAAGAACATCTACAACACCTTCAGTGACTTTTCTCATTTCATCCAAGATTTCTTCTTTCTTCTTTTCCTTTGGAATGGCTCCAATGAATAGTCTGCAGTTATCCAAACTTATACAAACACCAATGAATTTTCCAGGACGAATCTCATAATTATTAAGGGTCTTAATGGCAAACTGAGCTTCTTCTTTTGTTGTATACATTACAAAAGCATATCCACGATTCTCACCGCTAAATTCCATCATCAATCTAAATTCATAAATCTTCCCAGCTCTTTCAAAAATAGGAACTAATTCATCCTCATATATATCACGAGGGATTTTCCCCACAAAAACTTCACAGCCTCGGGGTGGTGGCGGACCTTCCCAACCTTAAAAAACACATTCGACATATTTTTATTAATTGATACTAAGAAAAAGATCCTGACCAATTATTTATCATATTATTTTACTATCACTTACCTTAAAACAATTTGGGAGATTTTCATGTAATATCAAACAGATTATACAAACTGAAATGCTCATGCACTCTACAAATACTGATTCTCCAACAGTTCTCCATTAGATATGACTTGTATTATCTGGTCAAAATTTACTTCAGTGATTTCTATTTAAACGAAGATCTACTGCTTTGATTTAAATTTAGTCCTAAATATGAATAGTGAGGAATATAACCTTATCATACTTGGTTCAACTAGAATACCTAAAATTAAGTAAAATTTATTTTATTTATTTTTATTTATTACACTTATAAGCCGCTCCCTCTCCTCTAAGGTACTCGGGGCGGCGTACAATAAATACATATCATATGTTACACAGGAGGTATAAAAACTCATAACAACAATTTTAAAATAACACAATAATTACAATAATTAATGGAGTTAAAAACATTAAAATACCCTAAAATTTAAAATTGCCAGGGGGATTAGAGAATAGAGCTATGGTTACACCAGGCTGGCTAGTTGGAACAGGTGGGTCTTGAGTTTCTTGCGGAAGGAGCGGAGATCAGTAGTAGTCCTAATGTCGGGGGGGAGGTCATTCCAGAGGGCTGGGCCCATCACAGAGAAGGCCCTGCTCCTGGGCGCCGCCCTCTGGCACTGCTTCGTGGACGGCACCCGGAGGAGTCCCTCCCTGTGAGAGCGAATTGGTCGCAGGGATGTATGGGGCAGGATGCGATCCCATATTTTAACTTAAACAAGGAATTGTCATATTGTAAAGAAATGCAATGTGCACTCCATGGTTATTCGGCACAGATGTGCAAAACACTGTGAAAAAATGTTCTGTGCAGATAGTGGTTACGGAGTAATCCATTCTGAACTAAACATGCCTGGTTGGGGGGTTCTGGTCTATATGTGGAATAAATGGGTCTGTTTTGTTCTGAACAGAAGTGATGGTGGGACAGAAGAAAAAATGCCAAGGATATCAGCATCTTAGGAAGGTAAGGGAACAATGGAAGAGAACTTGGGCAAAACACTTAAGAAGCAATGAGAGGAAAGCCAGCGGGTCACTGCTGGGTTAAGCTGGCAGGTGAGGGGTGGGAAGAAGAAATAGTGCCAGGAAAATAAGATGATTTGATGGAGTATGCCACACTGGGAACTATGTGGGAGTAGTCCAGTCCCACCTGGATTTTGGTTCTAGCAACCATAGCTAACCTGAAATGATTCAGCAGAATATTTGAAATACAACGGTTTATTAGGGGTTGGGTATTCTCCCATTTCGCACATACCCTAATCAAAGCTATACTACCTAGGCAATAATTACAGGGTCTATTTTTGTGCGCATTAATCATTTTTCAATTATTTATTTTTCCAAAATTAATATTTTCAAATCAAGCAATAATCAAATACCTGGTGGAGGTCCACCAAATTTTCGTTGTCCATTTTCTTGAACCATATTATACCCTGTCTTCTCCATAAGAGCCAATAAGGCAGCTTCATTCTGAGTACGAGATCTAACTTTATTACATCCATTTGTTACATCTGTGTGTTCTTCATTCATTTCTGTAACATCTTAAGGAGAACCAATAGTTATTATATACATGGAACACATTCCTTAGAAAGGAGTTCTTACATGAAAATCAAACATTTTACATGTGTAAATAATTTCAAGGAAAAGTAAAGCCATATCTATGGAAAATAGCAAAATATTCTCAAGCTGGTTTATTAAATAGTGATTTTGATGACATAGGTTTTCAACCTATACACTGTATGGTTTATTTTTAATTTTACTACTACATTCCTCAAAGAATCAAATTGCTATATATATGAAATGATTGCAGAATAAAAATGGCAAACAAAATCAAACTATTCAAATTATGCGTACTATACATTAAATTAAAATTGAAATCACGTTCAAGATTTAGATTTTCCTTCTGAGATTATAAAAAGTGCTTTGAGAAATTTAATCTTAAAAACCTCCTTCATCAAAACTTTCTTTCCTAATGGAATCTTGAGAAGAGATAACATGTATCATGGGAATAGGGCAAATCCAGTTGAATTTGCTGGATACACAGACCTCTACCATATGGATAATTTAAGAAGGGATTATGGGATCGGCTGGTCTAAATTATTTTGTGGACATATTTTGCAAATTATGTTGAATCCCTCTGAGAAAGGGCTTTGCATTATTTTGTTTGGTGAGTTATACTGGTTAAGGAGTTCATCTGAGTAAACTCAAGTAAAAGTCAATTCTTAGCTCCAGAAGCTGACTTGATGATTTAGCCAACCTACTTCATAGTGTTATTCTAGTTAGGAAAATTGGAGAAGGAATATGTGAACACTACTTGAGCTGATGAATGAGGATATAAATTTAACAAATAACATTGTGAATATTCAAATTTTCATATGTTCATATAAAGTAAAGCATACATTTTTATAAATATCAACCTTATCAAAAAGCTATAATACTCTTGTTGATCTCTCTCTCTCTGGGTAGAAATTAAAATACTTGATGTTAACTATTAGAGACTGAATCCTATTCAAATTCTTATTTAACATGTTTGCTTTAGGTAAAACAAATCAACAAAAATATTATAATAGTATTCGAGTGTGTAGAGTTCTGTATAAGAATGAATCCTTATTGTTTTATAGTAGAACCCATTGCTACTTGATTTAAATACCTGAATTAAAATGCTTCATTACGGAGAACTAAATCATATACCGTGTTTCCCTGAAAATAAGACAGGGTCTTATTTTCTTTTGACCCCCGAAATAAGTGCTTGGCTTTATTTTTGGGGAGGACTTATTTTTGAAGTGCAGAAGACGGTGAGCATGGTCACCTCATGGCTGCTGCTCTGTTGCAATATTTTTGAGGTGGGGTTATTTTGGGGGCGGGGTTATTTTAGGGCATGCGCTCAAAAGCCCGATTGGGCTTATCTGGGGAGGTCTTATTTTCAGGGAAACGGTAGTATGATTTCAAACATCATATTCAAATTAATCCAGCATTTATTGTATAATTTGGGATTGAAAATTCATTAACAGACTGGACTACAATATTCCTTGACTTACAGCCACAATTGGGACCAGTTTCTGTTGCTAAAAAACAGTTTTTGAATCAATCCCAATTTTAGGACTTTTTTCACCATGGTTTTTACATGAATTACTGTAATTATTAAGTGAATCACATGGTCATTAAACAAATTCAGCTTTTCCCATTGACTTTGTTGGAAACCAGTGGGAAGGTTCAAATGGTGATCACATGACCCTTAGATGCTGCAACCATCATAAACACACACCAATTGGCTTTAATTTTGATCATTGAACACAGGATGTGTAATGGTTCTAAGTGCGAAGACTAGGTGTAAGTCACTTTTGTCAGTGACATTATAACTTAGAAATTTCACTAAATGGATGGTTGTAAATTGAGGTCTACCTGTGTATACTTGTAAACCGTACTTTGAAGAAATAGTCACCAAAATGCATTTCTTCAACTCTGAAACAGCCTGCTTTTTCAACTCAGAAACAACTCAGACTGATTGCAATCTTAATAAAATGCATTTTAAAACCATATTTTTCTACTAAGGAATACTGAAAAACATCTATCACATATTGCTTTATTACAGAGAAAGGTATAGTAGAATTTAGAGACAAACCTAAACTAGTGGTGGTGAATTAAGTAGATGAGTAACAAAAACTGATATTCCCAAAATTCTGCCAGCTTCAGAGCTGAGTTATCCTTTGCTAATTTGGTTCATTTTAAAATTATTATTTTAGCTTGATAAGCAAGGAAGGGGAAATTTTTCAGTGGACTTCTCAGAAAACAAAATGGACTCACACATACAACGGTAGACTTAATGTCAACAGAGTATGCTATATATTCAGGGTGGATAAAAATTGCTTTAAAAAATAATAATAAAAATTGGAGATCTAAAATTTAAATTGGATTTTCTCTTATTGAATTTAATAAAATGCTTTTGGAGTAAAAATGTAGCTAAATATAGTTTTCTATTTAAGATACATTAATAATTTAGTTTATTCAGCATGAAATCGAGCTTAGTTATGTAGGATGAGGTTGTATATTCTGCAATATTGGGACTGTTGCTGAGTCAACAGAGGGTCGGAGAAACCGCTATGGGACAGAGATGATAGTTGCTCTTTAAAAAATATGATTTAAATGGAGTTTAAATCCACCCTGTATATATTTCATGCATGAATTAGATTTAAGACTTTTACCAATGTTTAAATTCTCCACGGGAAAGTAATATTTTCAAAATGAATATCTGCAGAAAGCCAAGCTTATATCAAAGTGATATATGCATGGTGATATCACACTACAAATGATGCTGCTTGCACGCTTGCATCAGATCCTAAGTGCAAAAGGGATGAAATCTGCAAAGTGATAAACAGTATTACATCAATGTTTGATCAGAGGTCCCCAAACTCTTCAGTTAATTGATCTTTCATTAAGTTTTAGATTCTTCATTGACCCTAAATGTTTATTAAATGAAAATGTAATAAATCTACTTTAATAATGCTATGAATATTAGCAATAGAGACAAAGCTGCTCTCACTGGTAGCTATCCAACCTAGGCAACAAACTAGTCCGCTAGCCACTTCACATTCAGGACTAGGGACTCATATGGAGCTCTTCAGAAATCTCAAAAGATTAAGTAAACCCAATCAACTCTCCATCATTTATCGACTACCTACTGACCTCCAGCCATTTATTGACCTCTTGGATAATCCTATCAGCCTGGGGTTAATACTGATCACTTTGTGAAGCCCTGTTCCAAACTGTATTTTAAATCTTATATACTAGTGTACAGAGTACTTAGAGAAAAATAATTTATATGCACACATTACACTTTAGAATGATTAAAACTTACAAGATTTTTTATGTTTCAAAATCAGTTCACACTGTTCTCTGTAGCCCTTTGAAATATCAAACTGTTTTCAAATAAATACTTTAATACATGGGTTGCACAAACAGAACTCTGATCAATCATCCAGTCCAATAAATCGGATCAGATTAATATCTGTGGACAAAAATGAAATTTCAAGTGAACACCAAGTGATATTACGTTTATTACTTATTGAAAGTACATTTAATTTCATTCTGTGTAAGATAAACCTGAAGATTCAATTTATACAGATTTTTCTAATATCAAGCAAGATGTGATCACACTTGTCATTTTTTAATTCCCAATTCATATAAATAAGCCAGGTTAAATAAGCAGGAGTTTTTATATCGGAAAAAAAATTCAGATGAGGGATGGCATAAGTACCATTCTTCCCAAGCACTTTTCCTAGATAAGAAAGCAAACTTGCTTGGAGATCAGATTTCATAGGTCAGCTCCATCCCCTTGAATGCTAAAATTACATATAGTGATTGGAGGAAATTTAATAAATATACCGTTTACTGCTCTAGCACACACCTTGTATTTTGTGCATTTCTTACAATGTATGGAGATTGAACATCTCTATATAAAAATGTCTATATTCATCACTTTTCAATTTCTGAATCAAATATAATCTAAAACATAGCTGAAAGGTTATCATGAAAATACTGTATTGGAGAAATTCTATAAATACACTCTGCATCAGACACCATGGAACTTATCTGCTAAAAGTTAAGAATTTTGCAAAGAAGTAACAGTATTTTGCGAAAACCAATCTCTCTACAGATTAACAATTGCCAAATAGCCAAGGTTAAAGATATAAAAATTCCATCTGGCTTTGGTAAACAGAAATATATGCTTGCAAATAATGGAAACAATAGTGTTTTCTTATTGTCATTACTTATTTAAAAGTTGCCTCTTTCATCCTGAGCCTGCCTGATTATAAAAATCCATAGGTGTTTTTGAAAGTAGCCTGTACTTGAAGGCCTATTTTTGAAGCCTATGTGAAATAACCATGTATGTGATATACATACAGGTGTGCTATATAATTCTTTTCACCTCTGATTGGACTAGATAAAAATGAGGATTGTAATCAAAAATACCTCGAGGCAGGATTGGAGAAATTGCTTTAGAACTATGATTGCCTCTAGGAAAAGTAGCAAGCCAAATTCTCTTTAAATTGGGCGTTCACATTTGATATTATAATTTTGATTCTTTGATGTAGATGGCTTTTGATTTTATCTTGGTTTAATTATTTTGGTTAATTTTTTGATTTTTTTAAAAACGACATTCTAGTGTCTTCCAGTAGGAAGTAATAAAATGATTACAACTGGTTATATCCACCGATTAACCTATAGCTATTTTGCATCTGTACTTCCTCCGCTATTCCTTTACTCCCGGCCTGGCCCTCAACCTCCCCGCCACATGAGTTCCTCCCTGCCTCAACGCTGAGTCGTTACTTTCTATTTTCTCCTCGACTACTCCTAACAGTCGTTCATTTTCAGTCTCGAAGGTCGTTGTTTTTAACTGACAAATTACTTAATGGGCAATTTATTACGATTATTAGTTTAAGTTAGTCCGCTTAAATTAGCGCCCACGGCCGAAAAAAAAGATACTTTTTACACCACTGAGTATTTCATAAAGAGGACTGTTTCTACTTTTTATAACCACCCTCTTGCTCCCTCAAGCAAATCCTCCTTTGAGGCGTCTTTATATTGGCCCTTTTAAGCGAAGAGGCATGCCCTGCACGAGGGACTGGAAATACTGCAACGAAGGTCCCACCCAAGGGTTGGAAACTTCTCATCCACGACGACCAGCGACGCCTCGTCGTTCAAGCGTATCCCACCCAATACCCTCCGTGCCTTACAAACTAGCCTACCGCTCCTTCCCTGGAGAGGAAACGGCGACTGATTTGCAGCTACCGACACACAGTCTCACTAACGCACGGCCCGCGCAATTTTCAGGCAGGCTCTTCCGAACTTGCGCGGGCTTTTTTTTTTTTTATATTGCCTTCTGTTTTATAGGATTGACGGCCCCTCTAACCAATGGAGAATGAACTTAGCGGTGTGGTTCTAAGCGAGGTGGGAAGATTCTGTTTCCCACTTGGGTTTCAAAGTGTGGGAGAGGATGGGGCGGAGTTGAAGTTGGAGATTCGTTAGTGGGAAGGGCGGGGCAGAAGAGAGAATGTGGGCGGTGGTAACGTTTATTCCAACGGACGAGAAAACTTTCCATCCTGAGTGCCAGTGCGTTACTGTGTGTAGTCTACAATTGCGAAGTACATTGACAATTTACAACAAATTAGGCCCACGATGAGGCAACTTTTCCCCTTAGGCAGGACAAACCAAAACATTACCTTGCCACTACTTTTATCTGCCTTTCAGTAGCTGGGTTCTTACAAGTAAACACATTTACACTTTAAGCAACGTTAATTTGCTTTGGCGATCTTTTTTTCTGTCACGCGTCTGGGATACAGATTTTACTCTTGTCCTTAGTGCAAGGCAGAGAGTGTTTTGTAGTCTTAGGTTGCGTAATCATTTGACTCTTCACCATGCAAGTAGAACGAATTGAATTGTAGGCAAACATTAGGGAAAAGTTCAGACCGATTGTTTTGATGGCAGCTCTCTGAAATAGACCAGATTAGGAAACCTTTTATGAATGCTAATACAGGTAGTCCTTAATTTACAACAGGTTGCTTCTTGACTCTTCATTTTGTGATGGACCTATGTAGAAACTACTTATAACCATGGATCTGAAGTTCTGGTGGTCAGGACCCTCCCCTGCAGTCATGTGACTGAACTTCAGGTGCTCAGCAACTGGGCCACATTTTGTTTGCAGTGTCCTATGGCTGTGTGACTTTTATAGCATTTACTTCCAGGATTCAGCAAAACCACACCGAGAGCAAATGTGATTGCGCTTAATGACCACACTGGCTACTTTAGGATTGTTGTATTTGCTTAAAAATCACCACAAAAAGAGATTGTAACAATTTTTTTACAACTGTCACAGCTTACAATAATGATGGGCAAGGCTCCATTACAGTTGTAAATCAAGGACTACTTAATTACTTTTATCATAGAGTTACAATAACAGAATCTTGCACGTCTCAGCCTGCCTCCTCCTCTACAAGAAAACCAGGGAGGATCAAATCTGCGTTATCTGCCTTGGGTTCAAATTTCTTTTATCTGACCCTTGTTTTTGTTGCAGCTCTTCCTCTTGTTCCTCAAGGATACTGTTACAGCCGATTACATCTATTTAGGATTAACATAACAAGAAAGGTATTGCTCCAAAGTAGCACTTGCCTTTGCAATGTCATCATTTGATTGTGGGCGACGCACTTCAGACTTGCAAGAAAGAGCATCAGTCTGCTTATTCTGTGAGCAAGGGACATAAGTAACACAGAAGTCAAAATGAAGGAAAAATTGGGTCTCTCTGATCTGATATATGCTTTCTATGGTATGTAATCTGTAGATAACCCAAATTCTTGTGATCGGTCTAACTTGTAGATGACATAGAAAATGGCTTTGAGGGTTAAGAGGAAGGACCACTAAAAAAGAACAATCAAATAAGTGGTGCATGACACTATTCCAGGAGACTAATTCAAGGAAACATCTCATACAGATCCCCCCTCCCCCCCAGTTCACACAAAGATAAAGTGAGAGAGGAAGCATATTCAGACTTGCAAGGTTGTGTTACTACAGCTGTTATAATAAAAATAGTGCTGACTTACATGGCATTTGTTTCTTAATTGGCTCTACCTTGTAGGGCTGACAAAACTTGAATAGAGTGCATTGCCCTTCCAACAGATGTCTCCAGTGGTAAGAATGTCTTGTTTAAATCATCACTATTTCTTTCAGCAAACAGCATTTATTTAGAACAGGGCTGTCAAACTTGCGGCCCAGATGCGTCACACGCTGGTCATGCCCCTGCCCAGTTTAGTGAAGGGGGGGGGGGAAAGTCCTGATACATCACCTGACAACCCCTGATTTAGAACAAAAGGCCCAAGGCAGCAATTCTAGTCCTGAAACATCTTTACTTAAAGGTAAATTGGTTCCCAAGGCAAATTAAAAGCAACTGTTTTAAAAGAGCAGATGTAGCATCAACAGAGAAGAGCCTGACAGGTGAAAAATTTGAAAGCTTGACATATTTGGGGGATCCTCTTGGAAGAGCCCCTTTGTAAACTTGAACAAATATTGTATGAGCTTCAAAATAATATATAAAATGCTGATAAATGTTAGAACATATAGAAGACTAGCTCTTTCAAATGTCATATGATAGTCTTTAGAAACAAAAATAGAAATAGAATACTTATTAGCCAAGTGTAATTAGACACACAAGGAATTTGTCTCTGGTGCATAAGATCTATGTACATGCAAAATAAAAAAATAATCATAACGTCAAACTAATGATACCAATGAGGAAACGTAGTGAAACAGATGGATAAAATTAATACAACTATACTACATGGGTAAATATACTTAGACATAATAAGACAGTACTGTGGTAATTAGGTGTTCAGCAGAATGATAGCATGAGGGAAAAAACTCTCTGTCTAGTTGTTTTGGTATGCAATGCCCTGTAGTGGTGTCCTGAAGGGAGAATGTAAAACAGTTTATATGCAGGATATGAGGAGTCTGTAGATATTTTCTCAGCCCTTTCTGACCCATGCAATATACAGGCCATCAGTGGAAGGCAGGCTGGTTGCAGTAGTTTTTTCTGCAGTTCAAACTATCAGTTGGAGTCTGTACCTGTCCTGTCAATAGTTGTACCAAACTAAATAGTTATAGAAGTACAAATGACAGACTCAATAATTCCTCCGTAGAACTGTAACTGCAGCTCTTTGGGCCTTCACAATAAAAAGTTGAGTACAAAAGAGAATTAGTTTAACATAACTATTTGTTATTGGGAAAGGAGAAATAATAGGGCAATGAAACAATATATCTAATTAAAAGTTTTGCACATTTGTATAACCTGGTGCAGACATTTAGCATGCTGATCTGTGAATGTGGGGCTAGCACTCCATAAAAAAATAATAAATTAAATTTAACTGTATGGCCCTTTTATTTAATTGGAGCAATCGGACCACACTTTCGGGCATCATAGAGCCCAATATGAGGATATGAGCAAGAGTTTTAGAACTTTGTAATGTTTTTGGGGGATACTCCAGGACAATGTATGAGTTTGCCTTAAGGCCCATTTTGAGGTAATCAGATTGATCACCTGACTCTTAGCAATCTCTTAGTTCAGATGTGTCCTGCGATACGCTGTGGAGTTGGCTCGTGGGGCTGTCCCAGAGACGGCAAGTAACTGGTCCCTGCTGCTCCAGGACTGGCCATGCCCACCCAATGGGCTACAATGAGGCCACCCATCCCAGCCCCTCAAGGGCAGAAAAACCACCTGATGTGGCCCACAACAGGATCAAGTTTGACACCCCTGTCTTAGTTGGTGCTGACTCTTAGCAATTTCCAATAGGATCTATTCCATCAACTACATATGCCAATAGCCTGTCTTTACCATAATGTTATCTGCATATTTCAATTAATTCTTGCTCTTCTGGCAAGTTCATTAAAGCCAATTTCAGTGTAAACATACAACTGGCATTAAAAGATCACATAGAGTCATTATTGTCTAAAATTGGAATTGCTGATTTGACAGCTCTGTTGCACCTAAAATTCAGCTGGGGGATAATTATCATCTCAATAATACATATAACTCAAACTGTGTCATGAAAACTTTGAATTTCTCTGCATTTCTATTGTATTTATCAGATAAGAAAGCAGGACAGCAAAATAACATAGTCGAAGGAGCATTGTGGCAGTTGGTATAGCCTGGGATGCAATAGAGCTGGAATGCAGACAGTTAGAGCTGTCCCACGTGCTTGAGACAGTTGGGTAATTTGGACATCTGTCTGGCTTTGCTGCATCTGTGCTAGATTCTATATTAGAGAAAACATTTGCAACCTGTTCAGCAGTCAATAGCACAGCACATGAATCAGTCATTTGCTCTTAAGTATTTGAAGCACCATTGACCAAATTATAAAGGGAAGAAGCATTTATTAGAATTAATAAGATGTTTCTTGCAGCAACCTTAACTGGAAAGAGTCCAGAGAATAAGGTTCTAGCTAGTAATATTTACTAGAAAATGAATTAATGAAAATGAATTAAGGGTGCAACAGAAGAATTCTATCAATCTTCTTTCAGTTGAAAAAATATATACAATTGAAAAGAGTAAGATTTTAATTCAATTCTTTATACTTGTTTGTGTAAGGGGAAGAGGCTTGTCTCTTTTTGGAAGATAGTCCATGTTAGGTAAGCTCCCCGTTAGGAGAGCGAGTGTGCAGAGAAGCGTAATGAGAGTGGTATGGAAGAACACACAAACCAGCATAGAGAGACATTGCAGTTTAAATAGGTTTTTACTTTAGGAAAATAGAGGTATTCAGAGTTCAATTTATACATGGTTCAATCGGTCAATTATCCATCTAACACAGTCCAGTATCATATAATCAGTTCAGCACACAAAGTCGCTAACAGTAGCAAAACCCACAGTAACTCACGATACATCTACAAGCATCCACCGATCAGCATCTAACAAACAGAGAGCTAACAGTCATTCTGGCTCCATCTTATGGCTGCTTGAGGTAATAGCAACCAATCACATTACAGCAGTACTTAAAACTACAGTACTGCCATCATGGTTTATATATTGCTGACCCAACTGTTAGCTTACATTCCTAGCAGTCCAGACTTTTTGATAGTTTTAGAAACTTTTGTTAAACTTCTTATCAGCATGAGCATCAACTCTTGGTATTATGCAAATTGATACAAATGATATGCTTTGGTAGTTAATGTAGAGTCAATAATACCAAATACCTTCAGTCAGCTAAATCAAAGCTTTACTGTACTTTACAGGGACCTATACAAAGAAGAAATATGTTTTACAGTTTAGTTTTTAAAATCCATTGGAAGCATGAGTCCCTGAAAAGCCCATATTCTAAAAGCGTATTTTTTAAAAAAAATCATAAAATTATTATTGGTATAGAAACAAGAATTGTGCACAGAAAACAGAATCGCACCTTATTTGTCCCAATAAATAAAATTCTAAGATGTTGAATAATATTAATGTTACGAAGTGTTCAAAATGTGTTATCTGAAATATACAATACTATACTGAAGTCCCTGTTTAACCACTAGGTGGCAATATTATATAATGTAAAATACCGTAATAGAGCTGCACAAAATTTGATTTCTCAGAATTTCCTTGGCAAGATTTGATGGAAGATAAGAGTAATTCTATGGCTAATGAATGATCCCTTTTAAAAATACCTACAGCCTATCAGTTTTATATCTATACCATACCCCAATGAAAACTGTATGAAGGACAATATCAATGGTTCCCAGCTTTGCCTATTGCTGGATAGGAAAAAAAAGTGGGAGGAACGTACTTCTCTTACAGAGATTAAAAATATTGTCCATTAGTGTGATGTCTGTATCTTGATGTGGATGCCTTGTGCAATATCCTCCCAAGGTGAGACTGGTTCCCGTACTTGATGTTCTTCCAAAAAAATCCCTCAAAATATGACTACATCCACAGGCTTGGTGATCTCAAGGAACTAATTGAGGTAGCTGCATTGTCTATAATCCTCTCTCACAAATGAAGGCAAATATATGTGTCCCAGGATAATGTAGGATCCTGCGTCAATCACCAGGATCAAAGGTTTAGTCTTCTGAGCTTTAGGACTTGTACTGGACCCCTTCCTTGGGGAACCAGCTTATCAGGTACTTAGGAGCAGCACAGCCAACAGCCAATAACTTAATAACTGGCCATAAACACCCCTATCAATAACTAAAAAGCCACACATAACCAGGCACCAAATAGATACTAGGCATAGAATAGCATAAAGCAGTGATGGCTAACCTTTTTCTAAAGGTGTGCCAAAATTGTGTGTGCATGCTATCACACATGCACACGTGCCCACCGACCTGTGCATGCGTGCATGACACACACACACCAGCACATGCACACATGACCCCTCCCATGCGGGATGGTGATTTCGCCCTTCCCAGGCTCCGGAGGCTTTCCTGAAGCCTGGGGAGGGCGAAAATGACCTCACCTGCCCCCCCCCCCCCCAGAAGGCCAAAAACCTGCGCGTGCCAGAGCTGAGGAGTACAGTGCCGGCAAATATGGCTCCGCATGCCACCTGTGGCATGCGTGCCATAGATTCACCATCATGGGCATAAAGCATGCATTCTGGAAGATAGGAGGTTTGCAACCCATAGCTCCAGAGCTGCATGTGGCTCTTTGACCCATGTGCTGCAGCTCCCTACCGAACCGGTAAACTTCTGCAGTTCAGCAAACCGGCTGATTCCACCACTGGCTGGCCCTGCCCCTCTCCCTTCCCAGTCACTCCTTCCCTGGCCTGAGAAGGTAAAAGCGACGGTGGGGGATGGAGAAGCAGCTGGGTCTCATTTCTTGTTGGGTCTCGTGGGCACTTCTTCCAGCCTTTGGTGCTGGGCATGCCTCAGTCACTTGAGTAAAGAAGCTCAGGGCAGCAGAAAAAGGGGGTTGGCCCCACTGAAGCTTGCATGCCCACCCTGGGGGTCAGGCTTGGAGAAAGCCAGAGTGCCTTTGCCAAAGATGCTCGCCCATTAGCCAGTCAATCTGCCTGCTCCACTTGCCTTTGCTGCACTGTGCCTGAGCCCAGCCACTCGCTTGAGGGTCTCCCCGCTTGTGCATGCCCTCCTGGCCCCACCACAGCTAGCCAGGGGGTTGTGTGAGAAGGAGGAGGAGAAGGGTCATCTTCGGGGAATAATAATAATAACTTTTATTTCTAGACCGCACCCTTTCCTAGGCAGGACTCGGGGCGGTGTACAGTCATGTTAAAACCATATAACAAATACATAGACATGAACATAGACATAGACATAGACGTGGACGTAGACGGAGGAGGTAAAAAATATACTGTACAATTCTTAGTTAAAATACAAATATTAAAATTCCCTTAAGAAGCCTCTGCGCTCGCTCTTCCCCCAGCCCAGATTTCTGAAAAGTTGCCAAGAAGAAAGAAAAGGAGTAGCAAAGAGCCCCAAGGAGAACTTGCTGGGTTGGCCCAGCCTCGGCTTTCCGAGAGAGAGAGAGAAGACGCGCACATACGCACGCACACGCACACACAGATACAGAGAGAGAGATACAGAGATGAGGGAGGAGGAGAGAGACAGTGAGAGAGAGAGAGGGAGGTAGGGAGGAGAGAGAAGGACAGAGACAGAGAGAGGGAGGGAGAGAGAGGGGGGGAGAGGGAGAGGGAGAGAGGAAAGGCAGAGAGACAGAGACAGAGAGGCAGAGACAGAGAGAAAAAAGTGAAGAACACACCCAAGGCCGGGTATGGTGAGGCGGGGCCAATAACTTAACAACCGGTTCTCTGCCCTAATGACTGGCTGGGTAGGCATGGCTTTTGGGAGGGTGGGGTCATGTGACTGGATGGGACTGGGTGACGTTGAGTAGGCCATGCCCACTCAGTCACACTGGTTATTAAATTATTGGCTCCTAGTGCTTTTTTTTCTTCTGAGGGGAGCCGGTCCAAATGGCTCTTTGAGTGTTTAAGATTGCAGACCGCTGTGGTAGACAGAAGTTCCCTAAGGATGGGCTCCAGCATGAGTCTCAGAGCCTGGAAGAGTAAAACTCTGGTCTGGTGACCAACCAGATTGGATCCTGCAATAATCCCCTCTCAGTCTTTTTAATAACAACGTTGATTGATGGTTTTTTTTTTAAAACAGTGGACTTTTTAAAATGCTCTATTTTATGGTATGAATTGTATGAGTGATATGATTTATAAAACAAGAATTTTCCTACCTTAGTCATAGATGCAAATAAAAAGATGAAATCTATCATGCTGCCTGAATTTAATAATTGTTTTCTTTATATGTGAAATCTAGATCAAGGATAACTTGATATCACTTATTTCTATTCAATCAATTACTGTCTTAAAGTTTTTTTCAAAGACTCTCGCTAGTCCCTTCCAGTTACATTGAAATATAATTATCAGTATGCATTATTTTATATGACATATATGATATATGATAGGCATCATACCTATGGATGATGTTGTCTGGTAATTGTGGGAACTGATATCCAATCTGTACTTGATTGCCTTTGCTACTGTGGATCTTTCTTTTATTAGAGAGTGCAGTGCACAAAGGAGGAGGTATCCTCTTCTGACTTCCCACTTTCTGCGTATCCTTGGTACAGAGATGCAACAGAAAGCTTTCTTCCATGCCCACTACCTGTTCCATCACTTAAACAAGTGAACAAGTGGTTAGTTTCTTCTTGTAGAGAAGAACTTCCAATAAGGACTACCTTGATTGCCAGGTTGGAGGTATATCCTGACATGAATGTAAACCCATCTACATATCACACAAAACATTTGCCTATATTGAGTGTGAATATTAGGAGGGAAGAGAACAAAACTCTTATTTCTTCCCTTCAAAGGATTCTATATACCCGATTGTATGTACTCCTGGCACGCGAGACATCGCCCGTTGCTCTTCCAGGTTCCGGTGCACTAGCCATCTGGTTTTCACGCACGTGGGAATTCCAGAAACTGGCACTAAGTGCAGAAACAGGAGAGTGCGCACATGCACATACGTGCCAGAAACGGGAAGAGCAGCCGCCCGGTGCACATGCACACGCCAGGAAGATGATCTTCTGGTTTCCGGTTCGCGCATGCATGCCATCACACACATATGGGTGCCAGAAACCAGGAGACCAGGTGACCGGTGCACATGCGCGTGTTAGAAACTGGAAGATCATTTTCCCAGCATGCGCATACACACCGGGTGGCTGCTCTTTTGCTTTCTGGCATGTGTGCGCGTGCGTGCACGCTCCCGTTTCTGCGTTTGGTGCCAAAAAGTTTTGCCAACACTGCTATATACCTAGGACTGGTTCCTGCTATAAGCTACTTATCTTTCTTGCTATCAAGCTGATCAACCTAATCAGGTAGTTGACAGGAACAGAATAATAGTTTTCTGCTACTGTTAGTACTATTTTAAGATACCAGAGATCTAGAGAGAAGTGCTGAGGAAAGGGGATTCTGCTCAAAGTCTCTGATTTTCTGGAGCCAGAAATGGAAATTATCTGTTCCTGATCTACCCACCAATTGAGTGGCCAGAAAGAAGGAATAACTGGCTGTCTCTGAGGCTTCAATGGTTGCAAATAATATACCTGAGGTTTATAGGTTGCTTGTGTCTGCTATACTACCCATGGATCTGGGCTAGTAATTAAATACCGGGTCATATTTCTGACAAAATGGCACAAGAGTGGGAAGCAACTCTCATGCAATTTCATTATAGAAGAGGGGTCTTAATTGTAGAAATAGTAACTACTTTATATTAAGTATTTGCAGTGTTTAATCCTACTAAAAATCATCCAGGAGAATCCAGTCATTAGATAAATACTGGCTTTATAATGTAATGTATTTTGTTTAATGTAAGAAAAAAGCAACACTAAGTACGTTCGAAAGTCTAGTTACAAAGCAGCTGCACGTAGCAGAGGTTTTTGATCCATACACAACAATTTTAAAAATAAGGACTTTTACAGGCTATTATTATTAGGATGCACAATACATGAAAGAGGAACACTTTTATTTCTCACAATAAAAACTTTAAAAAAAGAAAAGAAAATGTAACAACTTTTTAAAACAATAATTGTAAAAGCATTTGGCATCTGTCTCCCGCCCAGCCCTTTTGCTGTGAAATAGTAGTAAGGATTCTTGGACTCTTGCAAGACAGACTTGCTTCACCCTGTCATAGGAAACTTTGCTCCAGTTGGAACTGTTTTCAGAATGGAAGGCTATATAAATACCCAACCACTGTTTAGTGGGCGATGCCAGAAGAGGCTGTGCTTTGGACTGCTTCTGTAAAGTGTGACAAAAAATCCCAGCTTTTTCTTTTCTTTTTTGTTGTCCTCAGATCTGGTGGGGATCACTATATGACGTCCTTTGGATTGACAGTAGACATGGTTTGGTTGTTTAGTACTGTCTGATCCTACATGTTATAAGTCTGTGATGCCAAACCTATTGCATGCGTGCTAGAAGTGGCATGCAGAGCCATCTCTCTGGGTATGCGAGCTGTCGCCTGTTGATCTTCCAGGTTTCGGTGCGCTGCCCAACTCGTCTTCACGTGCGTGGGAGCATCAGAAACCAGAAGAGCAGCTGTCTAGTGAGCATGCCTGCACCGAGAAGATGATTTTCCAGTTTCCGGCACGTACGTGTGCACCAGCCAGCTGGTCTTCGTGCACGCATGCATGCCAGAAACCAGAAGACCAGGTGGCCAGTGGACATGCAGTGGCTGATCTTTTGGTTTCTGGCACGTGTGTGTGTGTGCGCGCGCGCGCTCCCGTTTTGGCACTTGGTGCTGAAAAGGTTCGCCAACACTGTTATAAGTTATAAGTACCTGAATGAAGGGAGGCAAAGGGTGTGATCACCAGGATGCTGAATAAATGATCATTTTAAAGTCTTCTATATTTCTATTTGAAGTGAGGACCAAGGTATTATGTGGATCAGTGACGTGCGGTGAGGTTTATGGCTGGTGAGGCTAGTGACATCATCAGGAAGGCGGGGAATGGGACCACATGTGCTGGAGGCTGAGGCTGCCTCAGCCTCCAGCACACGTGATCCCATTCCCCGCCTTCCTGAGCGTGCTCCGCCGGCTCGCGCTCCGCAGTCCTCGAAAGCGACTGGGGAACGATGAGAACCTTCCTGCCTCTGCTGGACTTTGCGCAAGTCCAGCAGAGGCAGAAAGGTTCTCATCGTTCCCCAGTCGCTTTCGTGGCTTCGTCATCCGGGGGTGCCGACAACATTTCTGCCTCCGCAGCTCGCAGGCGCAGATGGACGGAGGTAGCCAGAGTGGCGCTGAGGCAGTCCGGTGGGCGAGCGACTGAGGATCAGGCTGCCTGATCCTCCATCGCTCGCTCGCTCGCTCTTTCGTCCGCCCGGACCGCCTCAGTGTCGCTCTGGCTACATCCGTCCAGCCGCGCCCGGGAGCTGCAGAGGCAGAAATGTTGTCGGCGCTCCCGGATGACGAAGCCACGAAAGTGACTGGGGAACGATGAGAACCTTCCCCCAGTCACTTTCGTGTCTTCGTCATCCGGGAGCGCCGACAACATTTCTGCCTCCGCAGCTCCCAGGCGCGGCCGGCCGGATGTATATAATATTATATATATATATATATATATATATATATATATATATATATATATATATATATATATATATATATATATATATATATATATATATATATATATATATATATATATATATATATATATATATATATATAATATACTATTATTTCAAGAAGAGAGGTGAGGCTCTGCCTCCCTTGCCTCCCCTGACCGCACGTCCCTGATGTGGATAAGTCATACAGTAATCAATACTGAACACTGCAGAGCAGAAGTTTAACATAGGACTTGCTTTGTTTCCACTTGCCTCGATATGTTAATGTTCATTCAGAGAAAATGTTCTGAGAACATTTATTAGGGAGGAAAAAGAAATCAACTTCTTTAGTGAAAACAGCAGAAAAAATCTTAAGTATTTGAAGGAAGTAAAACAAGGAAATAATGCATAATACAGCAACTAGCAAACTGATACCCACGTCCTAATTTCTAAATTATGGATTCCACTGTAATATACATTACAGTTGGAGAACGGGAGAGAAACTGAAAAAGATATATTCTCTTTTTTCCTATTTGTTGATCTTAAATTTGATGGGGGTTAACTGTAGTAGACATCCTCCTGTCAAATTGGCATGCAAGTTACTGTGGAAAAGAATTTCAGGGCACTTGCCACAATGGGACCTGCCCAAGATGTGCTAGAGGTTTTTGTGAGTGTTTTTTTTTAAACTCCTGGCATAGCAAGGTCAATTCCCTAATTTGCGCCTGCTTGAGCAGTTAATTAAGGATTCCTGTATGTGGGCCTTGCCTATTATCAGTTTGTTATCAAAGAACTACATAGAAATTGTGAATTGACACTAAGATAGATTTGCTCCAGCTTTCCTTTTCCTGGGGTGTCTGATGCAAAAGCAAAATGGTGATAAATGATGGCTTTCTTCTGACAAGGCCATAGGGAAGGAGAATAGATAATCAGAGAAATAGATAATTAACAAAATGGCTAATTAATGCTTGCTGGGCTGCTCAGAACTAACTTAACTGTGGATTCAGCTTACTATTCATTCAACTACCTAGAGATTTGTAACTGTATTTTAAAGAAAAAATGGCTGTCTTCATGTCAAATTAAGTGGCAAAATGTACATATTAAATTGTACTAAAGTTTTAATAGTTCCTACTAAATTTTAATCAGTGTGCATGGCCTCAGTTTCACCTTTTGCAACCTGAAGAAATAGATGATATCATTGTGACTCTTGGGCTAGTAATCAGTGCTCTTGAGCAGTGTGGCTCTTAGTATCCATGCGGCAGTACAGGGAGTGTTAAAGCAGGGGTATAACTACATGTTATACCTATATGTAACTACATGTTATGGCTAACTAATTATTAGTAGTTAACTTAAATTTTAGTTAATATACAGAATATATTTTTTGTATAAAATAAATCAAGAACATGAGTGATAATATTAAGCACTATGTTCTGACTCTAATGTGTGTTGAAGAAGGAAGATAAATCATACCTATAAAACCAAATGAGTTTCCTTTATGATTATTTTGATTTCATTTTGGCTGACAAATTGATCCTAATTAATTCCACCATCTGGGACAGCATGACTAAAGTTTGCAATGATTTGCATTATGCAAATGAGCAATTTATTTTACAAAAAAGCACCTCTGTCAGTTCCATACAAATGTCTCTTCCTTTGCTCTCTTTCTCTCTTCCACGTTGGAGGGTTGTATATTTTGGGACCCAAGCAGATCTCCTATTTCAGCAGGGGCTACCAGGATTATTGATGGAGGTCGTTTGTCTTACTTGGAAGATGACAGGCTTATAGAGTCTGGGAAACAAAGGTCCAGCTTTCCTTTATATTCCAGAACAGCAACCTTTTTTCTTCACCCTTGTTTCTATTGAGTTTGTTAATACCCACAACCTTTGCCAACATTTTCTATTCATTTCAGAAATTCTTCTAAATAATTTTCTGAACAATTTCACCAGAGAAAGGGAGTCTCTTGCTGTTAGCACAACATGGCTGGGCTGCCCATTGCTACTCAGCTTGTCCAAAGTGTAACTTCTCCCATAGGTGGTTTGCAATTGGAATAAAGAAGATACTATGCAAGAGGGCAACTAGCTATAATCAATCCACTTAAAACTGTATCCATTATACAAACCCCTGCAGTCCCGTGTTGTTTTCCAAGTAAATCCTCGACTTACAACAGTTTAATGACTGTTTGAAGTTACGTCATCACTGAAAGTGACTTATGGCCATTTTTCATATTTATGACTGTTGTAGCATCCCCATGGTTATATGATTTACATTTGGTTTCTGGAAAACTGATTCACATTTATGACGGTTGCAATGTCCTGATGTCATGTGATCACCTTTTGTGATCTTCTGACAAGCAATGTCAATCAGGAAACCAGATTCACTTAACAACCACATTACTAATTTAGCAACTGCAGTGAATCATTAACAAATGTGGCAAAAAAAGCTCATAATATCGGGCAAAATTCACTTAACAAATTTCTCACTTAGCAACATAAATTTTGGGCTCAATTGTAGTCATATGTTGAGGACTACTTATTTGATTAAATGTCTTTCATAGACATAGGTTGGGTTTATGTACAGGCAGCATGAACTACTTTTTAAAAATAGTAACATATTGGTCTCATGTTCAAATAAGTATTTGTGCATGTTCAAAATACAACATGGTTATGATGTAGCTGATGCTTTAGGAAAAACATTGCACTGTAAAATTCATAAACATATACACCTTCTGAACTTATAATGCATACATTTCATGAAGATGGCTTAATATTTGTAAAGTAGCTGCTCTTTTGGAAACAAACATTGAGAAGTTGGCTTTCAAGTGCATTTTTCATTAGTTGTTCATTAGGAATCTGAGGATATCTTTGGACCATTAGCTGTTTGGATGGATGTCTATCTGTGGGATATACATTAATTATACAACCAAAAAATATTTCACTTTTGATAGTTCTGAGCAGCTTTACCCATACCAAGCAACTCATAGTGCAGCCTATGGTGTTAGTGTAATTTGTAAGAAGGATCTGAGACCACAGTCATAAAGCAGGAATGTCATTCAGTTTCCAACAGGAGCAATGGGTATAAATGTATGTCACATACTACCTACCATTCTATTCCTTTGAACATCAGCAAAGCAGGTGATTTATTATTTATTTATTATAATTATTTAGGCAGTTACCAGCACCTTCACAGATGACAGGAATTATATAAAAATGCAATGAAGTAAGGCAAAAAATATACACAATCTTAGCATGTTAAAATTTAAAGCATCATATGCTTGTTTGTTTTTCTTTGACTCTGTACCATAAAGACATTTAATAATGGGATGCAGAGAAATTGTAGCACATAGCATGGAAATCAACTCATTTTACTGAAATGTAAAGTACCTCTATTTTATAGAACATCACTAAATTATTACATTTCTGATGTCCCAATACAGTTAGAAATGTCTCAAAACAGGAAGCAAAGGAAACTGTAAATCTGAAAGAGATAAACATTAGTGCATGTGCAGCCTGATTATATGAATGTTAATTGGACATAAATTAATGCTTCTTGCCATGATGGCAAATATGCAAGCAAATCAGAGGAAGTATGCCGTAGTATTCTAAACCCCCAAAAACCCAGCAACGTTTGGTCTTATCAAGCTAGGCATTTATGTCTTTTTAACAGACTCCCTCAAACTTTGATAATCTTTTTTGTCCTATTTAATGGCAGCTCTAACAAACACGCAATAATGTCTGTCTTTCCCATGATTGAACAAACACGCAATAATCACATGTCTTTCCCATGACTGAAAATTATTTGTCTATTGTGTGGGGAAAAAATTTCAAAAGGATATAACTGCATATGTCTTTCTCACTACCAGTAGTTTGCTTGTCACTTATCTTGTGATTACAGAAGCCCTTTGGACTGATTTATATTGGATTTCATTAGCAAGGAATAGCAAAGACCTTTCTGGTGCAAATATTTTGTTCATCTCAAGTCCAAGCAGGATGCAGTTATGCCATTTAAATAAAAATACAGCTAGTGAATGTAAACTGAGAGAGAAATTAGAAAAAGATGCAAAGCAGAATAGCTTTGAAATTATGCAAATTTACTTGGGAGATCACCCTCATTAAGTTTTCTAAAATGTTTATGCTGCATGTAAAACTGCATATTAATCATCGTTCCTTGGGAATAAACCCAATATGGTCATCTCTGAAATTGTTTGGAATTTTTTTCCACAAGTTATTGCTTGTTCAATGTATTCTATATACTGCATATTAATTATTTCATATTTTCTTCACTGTGTAATATTATTCGTTTCAGCTTTCATAAATACATGATACATTCTATTTACAATCTAGATACTACTAAAACTCTCCTGTCTTGTCTATTTGTAACCTTCAATTGACCAAAATGTTGCATCATAGAGCAACCATTTTGAAGCAACTGTTCTTGAAGCAGCTTACTTCAAATGTTCTAATTTGGACATTGTGCAAAAATCCATTACTCCCATGGAATTAAAATTTCAAAGATCTTCAGTTGTATTCATCAACTTGTGACTGTTGCAGTGCTGCCATGGTCAGCTGAGGTCGTGTGATTGTGATTTCTAACACTTCTTGCTGGCTTCCCACAAGCAAAGTCAATCAGGAAGCCAGCAGGAAGCCAGAAGTTGCTTTTGCTCCCACTGCTTTTCTGTTTCTTCAATTAGCTATTAGATATTAGCAAAATATCTCTGAAAAGAGGACTCAATAGGCCATGGGTCATCTAGTAGCCAATAAATGGTAGGGTATTCATTAACCAGCCATCCACAGCATAAATGGAATGATGATAGTAGGAAGAGTAGTAGAAGGTCCCAGACCCAGATAAAGTATAGAAATCAGTCCCAGCAGTGCCGAAACAAGTACACTTCTCTGGTCTCGAATGATCATCTTCACGGTTTCACAGAACTGCAAAGATAGTAGAAGATTTGAGGTTAAAAAATTAAACATGTCCCTTTCCTTGCATGGGAAGAAATTTTTGTTTCATGATTTGTTTTTATGACTTCCATGTTTAAATGTACAGGTTGTGCAGGTTCAACCTGCACATTTGAATGTGCAGGTTGAAGTTTTGCATAAGCTTGTAGAATTTACACATTGAAACAATGCATGCACTGTAAGCTTTTCCTATCAGTTCTAGCCAACGTAAGTAATGATAAGGGATTATGTGAACTGTAGTCTGAAAAATTTTCCTCTTGGAAATGGAATGGTAGAAACCTTTCTTTTAACTTTCATGTGAGTTTTAGCTCATTTTTGCCAACTAATCTATGTCTCCACTGCCAGTATCTTTCCTTCCCAGCAGTGATGTTTTCAGGTGTCTAGAATTTTGGTAGTTTCAAATTCACATTGGAGGCCATGGCATCATGTTAATGTTTAACTTGCTTCTGCTTTATTATACCACTTTATAATGCCTTGGTAAGGCCACACTTGGAATACTGCATTCAGTTCTGGTCACCACGATGTAAAAAAGATGTGGAGACTCTAGAAAGAGTGCAGAGAAGAGCAACAAAGATGATTAGGGGACTGGAGACTAAAACATATGAAGAACGGTTGCAGGAACTGGGTATGTTTAGCTTAAGAGAAAGAAGGACTAGGGGGGACATGATAGCAGTGTTCCAATATCTCAGGGGTTGCCACAAAGAAGAGGGAGTCAAACTATTCTCCAAGGCACCTGAGGGTAGAACAAGCAGCAATGGGTGGAAACTAATCAAGGAGAGAAGCAACTTAGAACTGAGGAGAAATTTCCTGACAGAACAATTAATCAGTGGAACAGCTTGCCTCCAGAAGTTGTGAATGCCCCAACACTGGAAGTCTTTAAGAAGATGTTGGATAGTCATTTGTCTGAAATGGTATAGGGTTTCCTGCCTAGGCAGGGGGTTGGACTAGAAGACCTCCAAGGTCCCTTCCAACTCTACTATTGTATTGTATTGTATTGTATTGCTGTTTCAATATCGGATGGGCATTTTGGCTCTCACGACTGAGAGGCAGCATGTTTCCTTGTCTGCTTGTTTTCCAAAACAAAATATGGATTTAGTTTTTATATATTAAAAGATGAAGGAGAATCTCTCTTGAATTTTCTTCCTCCTTAGGGACAATAGATAATAATTTCTTATTTCTTCACCCAAAGTTTTGGTCTTTTGAATGCAGGGCAGAAGAGATGTTGCCTTCCTAGAGGGTTGCCATTTCAACTGCCAGTACTGCTTATCTTAGTTCTGAGATTCTGACATCCCAAATTAGCCTAGCTTTCCAGATAATTGAATTATATTCCTGGCATCTACTTACCTGTGGGTTTTTGCTAGTTTACCAGTGAGAAAACAGTGGGTGGTGCTTTCCCACGCCTCCTTCTGTTTTAGTTGGAAAATGTAACCAACATAAAAGCAACTATTTCTTCTAAAAGGTAGAGCATAACACTGAACAGTAGGTGTTTCACTGGGACAAGAAAAACTCTTCAGTCCCACCTTTTAGTTATAAAAGGTACTGTTATCCATTTCCAGTCACATCATCTCTAGTGATTGAGAAACTGAATTTTCTCCTTCTTAAACGATTTATTGTAAAGTTGCTGAAACTGTACGTATGTATGTATTTAATATGTATTTTTGCATGAAGAGTGCTACATATTAATTCCTATAAATTCATAGAAACATGGAAAATCTAGCTGACTTTAATAGCCTTTTACTCAAATGCAATATTTTAAGTGATTCTGCACAGATGTGAATATGTGTTCTAATTACCTTCACAGAAACACTATCTCCATTAAAATAAATTATTTGCTTCTGACTTAAATATAGGACGTACTTCCTTTCAAAGATTTTCCGTCCATATCCCTGCACAAGCATACCTTCATTTTGGGGTACAGTGTGGAGAGAGTTCAGTTTTGCTCTTAATGTTTTAACAAAGCATTCTCAGCAGAATTTTACTTGCACATTAAGTTTAGCGATATCGTGGAGGAATAATTGTGGCACAATAGGAAAATAAATGAACAAATCCTTACATTTATTTTTGTAGAAATGGTGGACTTTTAAACTTTTGCAATACTAAAAGATACCTCATTACTGCACAGACTTAAGGAATTAATATTAAGGAACCATTAAGATTTTGAAACTCTCTTCTGAAATGGTTTGTCCCTTGCAATAAATATTGGCACGAGAAGGGCAGCAAATAAATTTCATAATAAACAAAGAAAGAAATAAATCTTTCACCTAAGAGAAGGGAGGAGACCAGACAGTTTAAAGTAATGAATTGCCAATGTTCTGCAAGAATATATTGCTAAACTGTAAATAGAGATAATTATCTCTTATAAAAGTAATTGCAATTTTGTACTATTCGCTCTTCCAGTTGTGAAGTCAGAAGTGAATTATGCTTCTGCAGAAGATAGGGCAATTAACATAGCATGAACAGAATAACTCTCTTCCTGTGTCTGTATTCAGATTAGGGCATTGAAGGATTAAAGTTGCACCAGTATCATTGTGCTTCCTTGGCAGCATCAACAGTTCTGCCCACTTCATAGATCATTTGTGGCTATCCATATATTAGTCTCTTGGATAAGCAAAGAAAACTGGAGCTTGAATCTAATAGGTAATGTAAAACATGTCCTAGACTTTTATAATCCATTTTAAGCCAGTCTAGGTAGATATCAGTTATTAAAGGGGTTCCACCACATCCACCCACTCCAAAATCCTAGTCAAGCCTCTGTTTTAAAGAAAAATGTCTAGGAAAAAGTGCTTTTAAAATATATATTAGAATGTTTATAAACATAAGCTACTTGGTCTTCCCCCTTCTAGCACATCATAAGTCAAAACAAGGATATAGCCCCCACTTGTCAGAGGATATTTGGACAATGACAGTTTACCTTGGTTGTTTGGAAGCTGACTGGAGAGCCATATCTGCAGAAGGTCACAAAATGTTCACAGTTGTTCCAGAGTAAGCTGTAGTCGGTTGTGCCTACTAGCCTTTTTGCTCTGTGGACCACTTCATCATTACAAAGAATACAATTTTTGAACAATGAATCCATATTGTTCACCAGGATGGAGCCTCCATAAGCAAAGTCCTCCACTGTGTCCACACGGATCCTTGCCATTTTTGTGATGACCCCCAAGATAAGTCTTTTATTAGTCACTACTTTCTGGATCAACTTCTGGTCATTAGTGAAAGCAGGCAGAATGTCTGGCATAAGATGCGCTACTTGGTTATCTCCCAAATAAATGCCAAAATGAATGAAGAGAGTGCGAGGCACTTCTAGCAAATCCCCTGGTCTGAAATAGGAAGAATCATACCAACATACATGTTTTTTTTTCTCCTCCTCCTCTCCACTGGAACCTGTTTGAAGAACTTTAAGGTTGGCAAGAAGAAGTAACTTTTCCAGCAACAGGGATGCTATTTCATACATTGGGTTTTTCATGATTTTTTTTTCTTGCTGTACGAGCTGCTCCTGATTTATTCTGGTTTGGTCTCTTTTTAGTATGGCAAGTTGGGCCATCCCACACACTGAATCTGTTTTGATTGGTAGACAGGCAAGTGGGCAGTTCCTGTGGAGCAAAATAAAGTGGCTTTTTATTTGAAAAGTTTTAGAATATAGAACATTAAATAACAGAGTTTGAAGGGACATTGGAGGTGTTCTAGTCTAATTCCCTGCTCAAGCAGGTGACCCTATACCATTTCAGACCAATGGATGTCTGGTCTTTTTTTGAAAGCCTCCAGTAATGGAGCTCCCACAACTTCTGAAGGCAAGTTGTTCCATTGATTGCTCTCCGAGTTTTTATAGGAAGCCTTATTATTTGTTGGTTATTTAACAACAAAATTACCTACCTAAATCATTTGGTTTTTTTCCCAATGAAAGTGCTGATTAAATGAATTATTTGGTCATTGACAAAGATGTATGTCAGGCATGCCAAAATAATAATAATAATAACAGCTTCTGATGCAAATGCTACATTATGATTTATGAGCTAATAATCTGAAATCATTTGAGGAAAATATTTAAAAACCTTGGTAGAAACCCAAGGCATATTTCCTGGGGAGTAAATATGGTTGGACTCACTGGAACTTACTTGCAAATAAACATATTAAAACAGCAATGAAGAATTATGATATAATACATAAAATTAATGTCAGAGGAATTTATTTGAACATGTATGTGGCTGATATTTATTCTCCAGTGAGAACATTTATGTCAGCAGTCTTAATTTTGAAAAAAAGAATACTAGTATTAGGTAAAATCATACATAGGTGACATGAAAACTAGACATTGGTCCCTTTTCATGATATTCAAGATAACCAGTTTTTACTACAAAACCAAAAACAGACTTGCTATCAATATATAATTAAAGGCATAGACAACTCCAAATACATACAATCTTAAGTAGTCCTTAACAATAAGATATCCATGGATTTGCTAGATTGTTTATAAATAGAGGAGCTGAATCGTTCCATGCCATTGTGTAACTCCAGATTTTTTTGCAGTTTCTGTTAAAATGTTCAAGGCATATGTTAATGCGCATGGCTTGGGACTTGTTGCTTAGTCTAAGAAATCTTATCTTAAGCTTTCAGAATGATATATGGGAAAATCTGATATTCACCATCATTCATTCATGGTAAAACCAGCGTTTCTAAGCGGATCACATGTTGATCTAATTAAGCAAAAGTCTCAGTTTTGTCAAAAAAGCTGTACTGGTTTATTGAAAACTTCTGCCCTCCGCCCCCAGCCTGGCTCTCATCTGAGCTTTATGGCAAGAGGATTTCTTCAGCTGCCCTGGGGGCTGGAAATGCTGATGATGGGGCCATTCATCTTACCTGGAAAACATCAAGGATTGAGATTCTGGAAGAGGGGGAGACGCCACAGTGCACAGTCCCCTCATTCTCACAATCAGCCTGTGGCTTTTTTTCTTAGACCGCTCCTGGCAGCCAGGCTTGCTTTGTTTAGTTCGCCAAGTCTCCCAATTCAGTCTTTTGGTGGTGGTGGGAGGGGGGGGGGCGGGTGAGAGGAAAAAAAAGAGAGAGAGAGAAGTATAAAAGTCTCTCCCGAGAACCTGAAGGAAGAAGGGGGCAGGACAAAAGAAAGGGGCGGTGTTCTTTTTTTCTTCTTCATTCAAATAGTTGGGGGAAGAGAGAAAGAGAGAACGAGAGAAAGAGGCAGGCTCTTTTTAAATTGTATGACATTTATTGTATTTACATAATGTAAGACCTCTTTGAAACAATTTAAAGGAGAGCAGAATTAATCTGGCACCACTCTTATCTTGTTTACAGATGAGCAAGCAAGATTTGGCTTCTGTGGGAGTTGTTGAGCTTATCACAAATGATCTGTTAAAAGGCAATATGTTCATTTTTAAGGGTTTCCCCCACTTTTGGATGGTTGTCCAAGCAGTCCTGTAGCATTCTTAATATATGCTTGGCAAGACAAGTCTTGGAATCTCCTAATATGCTGCCCTAGTGATCGGTACTCAAATTGTGGTTGGGGCTTGTTGGATTCCTGTTATTCACCCTCCTTTCAATATTTTCTGGAACTAAATGAGAGATGCTGGAGGCCATTTCTTGCCTTACATCAGACTGCACTACTGCCAGAACTTTGACTGCAGCATGCATACACTGGCTTTTCTTTCTACTGATAATTAATATTCATCTCCATCAGCAAACTAATGCTGCTTCTACCATTATGGCTCTCAGAGACATATAATATCTGGACATTGAGTGGTGGGAAGGGAAAGAGGAAAATGGTTGTGAAAGGTGATTAACAATACCACCAAGTAATGCCTGCAAATGATCCATTATCATTATCAAAGTCATATACTTTATCAAGGAGCACTTCTATAGATTCCTTTGAGAGCACAATGGCAAGTCCCTGCTTGCTATCAGTCCCCATGTTTCCAAGCTATGAAGAGACTGTGGGTGGTGCAGCCTCTCATACTGTGAGTACTAGAAAACCACAGGTATTCACACCAGTTCCACTCAGTACTCCTGTTGCACTGTGCTCCCACATGGCACGCTAAGCCCTTCCTGTCCTATGCCACCACACAATATAGGTGGTCTGCTCCCAAACGTCTCTGCCAAGCCCACATCAAAGCATTCCCTTTGGATGTTTTCTAGGCAAAGTAAGAATGCTTGTATTAAATTGCCCTGTGCCACCAAGTGGAGGCAGGAAGCCAAGATGTATCTCAGCCTTTCACCTTTTTTCTTTTTCTCCACTACTGATCCAGGCTGCTGTTTCACATGGAGACAGTGATCTGATGCTAGGACCCTGAACAAGCGGGTCAGCATGCATGCACTTCACACCAAGATATGGTATATGGAGAGTGTCCCTCTTCACATGCCATAAACCTTCTCCTTTCTCTTCCCAGCAGGCATGAAGGATAATAAAACCCAATTGCCATGAGGGAGATTCAGGCTGCTCAAAAAATAACAGGTTTGTCTCTCTCAACTCTCCTTCATTGCTACATAATCCCTTCATTGTGAGGAGCATAGACGGCAGTTTAGCATTGATTTGGGCTAATTCTTCCATTTGTTGCTGAATTTTTAGGTCCCACTATGCCTCTAACAGAGAATGATGCTCTACTAAAGCCCATGGAGACCTAGTCAAACCAATGCCCAAACAGCAAACGAGCATTATCCTCACTCTTGGAACCAGATACACTATTTGTTCTAATACAACATCAATTAAAGTGCTGACAAAATATTTAGTTGGGCCCCAGCAGAACCTCATGCAAATATGATTCAGGAATTCAAATATAAGGCAGACCTCTTTATTTTTTTCTTAATCACAATTCTATATATAGATCTTCTATGTCAGGCTTTCTGTCTCAGACTTCATGGAGTCAGCAGTTATTTGAACATTGTTTTCTTGCCACCACCCCTCCTCTTGGCTTCTAGGTGCTTGCTTAGAAAAGATTTTTTGAAATGACCATTAGATCACTAGTATTTCTTATATTATTATTAACATGCTCTGATGCTAAGGAGTTAGACGTTCTATTCCTCCTCCTAACCCAAAAATAACTGTTCCAACTGCCACTTGGACGTGGGCGTGGCCAGCGCATGAGTCATCCGCCCAGCTGGCTAGGAGTTTGGAGAGGAGCCTGAGGGAGAGAAGGGGATAGGATACGAGAGGTTTCTGTAGCGCAAGGCTGAGCAAGAGAAGGCGATAGGATAGGGGAGGTGTTAAGTCCTCGAGGCTACGACGACATTGACTATCATTGCCTGCTCCTGATTGGTTAAGATGCGAACAGTCAGCTGGCAAGAGAATGCAGCCATTCTATTGGTTCAGCATCTGACAGCTCTGGTATAAAAGGGCTGTCAGCTGTCAAATGTTGCTGTTTGTCAGTTCGAGGTTTGCCTTGCATTTTGCCTTGTTAAACTGTTAATAAAGGTTGTGTTAGCGACGAGGATGGGATAAGGTCTGAGGTAAAGGAGAAGCGGTCACTAATCAGAGCTGCCTCAAGTCATAGGCGATGAGACGTCGCTCCAAGGCTAACTCCTCAGTTTCCGTCCTTCTAAGGATGGCTGGTCTACCGGCATTCACAGCATTCAACCCGGCCACTGAAACATGGGACACCTACCTCAAGCGGGTTCCAGTGTTTCCTGGAGGCAAACGACTTCACCGGTTTGTCCAGTGGCTGTAAAAGGATATTTTCTCAGCAAGTGTGGCCATGAGATGTTTGGGATGGCTAGGGCTTCAGCAACCCCTCAATCCATCCATTTGATGCCTTTGGAGACTCTTTTGGAGAAACTTAAAAATCATTACTCTCCAACTCCCTCACGCATAGCCAGACATTATGCTTTTAGGCAGAGAACTCAGAGAGAAGGGGAATCTGTGAGCGACTACATGGCTTCCCTCAGAACAGTGGCCCTGCACTGTGACTTTCCTATACTGGACGATGCCCTGTTAGAACAGCTGGTTTGTGGTATCAAAGACCTCAGACTTCAGCGACGCTTGCTGGCATGAAAAATGCTGAGCCGTCAGGCAGCCGTGGATGAAGCCACGGCATATGAAATGTCAGACAAATCCACGGCAGAAATTCAGAGATTTCTGCCACCGGCCACCCATGCCAGCAGGGGCCATGCTGTCCATTATGAAGAAGACGATGAAGAAGACTTCTCTGATGAGGAAGAAGAGATTAGCCGCCTCAAACTGGCCACCAGAAAAAAAACGGACTCAGGCTGATTTTTTACCTCAGGCGGGCTGCCTGAGTTGTGGCGCGAACCATGCAAGGTCAGTTTGCAGGTTCAAAGCCGCAAAATGCCGTTGTTGTAACAGGAAAGGACATTTAGCCAAGGTCTGCAGAGCGGCCATGCCAATCTCTGAACCACCTCCAGAGCGCGCCTTTTCTAAACAATTCGAAAAAAGACTGCCCAAGCGCCGCGAAGATTGCTTTGCCATCGCAGGTGACCAGCAGCACCCTGAATTGTCTATCAGCCACATTTCCCTGACCAAGCCTACCCATAAGATCTACCTGACCATACGCATAGAGGGAGAGCCCTGCAAGTTGGAAGTGGACATCGGCTCTTCCAAATCTCTGGTCTCTTGGGCTACTATCAAACAGATAGTGCCCAGCCTGACCAAAGCTTAACTCAGAAAGTGCCCACTTCGCCTCAGAGATTATCAAGGACAGCCAATATCCATTGTGGGTTGTGGCACATTTACCATAGCCAGCAAGAACTTCCTGAGGCCTCTTCCCCTCATCATTGTAGATGGCCATCTGCCCAGCCTCCTGGGGCTTGACTGGTTCTCCGCATTGGGGCTCAACGTCTCCGGCATCCACTCCATTGTTCCAGATTCCTTTGCCGCACTGGCCAGCGAGTTCGCAGATGTATTTGACAACAAGCTTGGTAAATATAATGGGACCCCCATTTCTTTTAACTTGGACCTCCAGGTGGCGCCAATACGTCTAAAACCCAGGAGAGTGCCTTTTCCTCTTCGCTCCAAGGTAGATTTAGAGCTAGATAAATTAATAGCACAAGGAGTGCTTGAATCAGTAGACCACTCCCCCTGGGAGACCCCCATAGTAATACCTGTTAAGCAGGATAGTAGTATTAGAATTTGCGGGGATTTTAAATGCACAATCAAGCCACCCCTTACCCAGTGCCAGTGGTTCAACATCTGCTCCATTCAATAGGCTGGGGAAACATTTTTGCCAAGCTAGACTTGTCACAAGCATACCAGTAGCTCCTGATAGACGAAGCCACGGCTCAAACCATCGTAATGTACCGGGGAACTTTCAAATGTAAACGCCTGCAATTTGGAGTTAGTGTAGCCCCGGGTATTTTCCAGAGCCTAATGGAGCAGATGCTCCAGGGGCTGCCAGGGGTGGTACCCTATTTCGACGACATGCTTATCTCCGCTTTGGATCAAGCTGAGCTCGTCGATAAATTAAAAGCAGTCCTGACCCGTTTCCGCCAAGCGGGGCTGTGAAGCTCAAACAAGAGAAATGTAGGATAGGGGCTCCCAGTGTAGAATTTTTGGGGTATCTAGTTGATTCCAAAGGCATCCACCCTACTCCATCGAAGGTAGAGGCAATTAAGAAAGCCCCCACATCCTCTTCTAAGGCTGAACTGCAAGCCTTTCTGGGGCTGCTTAATTTTTATTCCATTTTTTTTACCCCATAAGGCGTCTTTGGCAGAGCCTCTTCATAGGCTCCTGGACTCCAAAATGACCTGGCGTTGGAGATCTAAAGAAGCTCAAGCCTTTAGGGCAGTTAAGGATATCCTTACATCTAAGTCTTTATTAGTTCAGTACAGTGACCGCCTACCATTAACATTGGTGTGCGATGCATCGCCTTATGGCATTGGGGCCATTCTGAGTCACATTCTACCTAATGTCTCAGAAGCCCCAATTGCCTATTATTCGCGCACACTCAGCTGCTGAAAGAGATTACAGTCAGCTGGATAAAGAGGCCCTAGCTGCTGTAGCAGGGGTAAAGCAGTTTTTTTTTCACTTAGTGACCCCTCTTGGGTCTTCTGGCGGGGGATCGCCAGACTCCTCAGATTTTGTCTCCAAGGATGTCCAGATGGACAGTCTTTCTAGCTACCTATAATTATCAGCTGCAATATAGACCACGGAAAAGCTTGGTGCACGCTGATGCCCTCAGTTGCTGCCCTCTGCCAGCGTCAGTTTTGGATCCTGCTCCTGCAGTTTCGATCCTCTTAATTGAGGAGTTGGCCATGCCAATATCCACCAGGGATATTGCCAGGCTCTCTGCCTCAGACCCCATACTGGCTCAGGTTTTGGACTGGGTGCTCAGGGGGTGGCCACAGGGGCCAGCAGATCCTGAGTTTCACCCCTATTATATACAGCAGCATGAGCTGTCTGTCCTTAACGGGTGCCTGTTATAGGGCAATAGGGTGGTAGCCCCCCCCCAAAGCTTAGGTCGCCAATTTTAAGTTGTCTGCACACTGCTTACCCAGGCATTGTGCACAAGAAGGCTTTGGGCTGAAGCTACATGTGGTGGCCAAAGATTGACCAGGAAATAGAAAGCTGGGTAGCTACCTGCCAGCAGTGCCAGCAATCTAGACCAGCTTCCCCTTCTGTGCCCATCGGGGAATGGGACATGCCCCAGGCTCCATGGGCACAAGTCCATTTGGATTTATTATTATATTATTATAATAAATAACTTATGCCCTCCACCACTTCGGAGGCCGTAATTAGGGTGCTGGGGAGGCTATTTGTGACCCATGGGTTGCCTGACATGGTGGTGACTGACAATGGGCTCCAGTTCACATCGGCACCCTTCCAGATATTTTTGGACCAGTATGGCATACGACACGCCCCGACAGCCCCATTCTACCCGGCCGGAAATGGCCTGGTAGAATGAACCGTCCGGTCGGTTAAAGATTCTGTGGGGCAAGCCTGAGGGAGAGAAGGAGATAGCATAGGGGAGGCTTCTGTGGGGCAAGGCTGAAGGAGAGAAGGGGATAGAATAGGGGAGGATTCTGTGGGGCAAGCGTGAGGGAGAGAAGGGGATAGGATAGGGAGGCTTCTGTGGGGCAAGCCTGAGGGAGAGAAGGAGATAGCATAGGGGAGGCTTCTGTGGGGCAAGGCTGAAGGAGAGAAGGGGATAGAATAGGGGAGGATTCTGTGGGGCAAGCGTGAGGGAGAGAAGGGGATAGGATAGGGAGGCTTCTGTGGGGCAAGCCTGAGGGAGAGAAGGGGATAGGATAGGGGAGGCTTCTGTGGGGCAAGCCTAAGGGAGAGAAGGGGATAGGATAAGAGAGGCCTCTGTGTAGCAAGCCTGAGGAAGAGAAGGGGAGAGGAGAGGACTATGTGGGGTCAGCCTGAGGCAGAGAAGGGAAGAGGAGAGGCCGATCGTAACTACTCATTAATTTTCAAGATATAAGTGTCGATTTATCAAGCTAGTATTTTATATGAACAATGTATTTCATTTCCATTTATTGATTGTGGCATTGGCCTAGCTTGCATATTCAAAGTTGCAGCAGATTTCTATCATGTCTGAGTTATACAAAACCCTGATATTTTGCTGTTTATCTGATGTGTATTTTAACAGGTTCTTCAGGCATAGAGGTGCTTTTCCAATCCAGGAGAACCACCCTGAATGCATTATGGGAAATACATGGGATGGGGTGGGATAGATTTTGAGGGATGCCATGACCATTCTTTCAAATAATTATTTGACTATGGCACCTGGCTATTCTAGCACTTGAATTGGCAATATTGCTGATAAGCTACATTCCCACTGAGAGTTGATCTGGAATTAGTATCAATGCACTGCCCTGTTAGTGTACAGCATGCACTGCCATGTCGTTGTACAGCAAAATATCTCTGGTGGCTTTGGGTGTACCTATGAAGTTGGACTTGGAGACCTTTCTTGCTCGTGGTAGTAGAGACTGAGGGCTTGAGATGTTTGTGATCAATTCCTTATTTGAGGGTCACCAGACCACATAAATTCATTGGGAACATGAAGACTGCAACTCCATCACTTTGTGGCACCTGGGTCTTGAATTCTTTCTGTCCCTGCAGATAAAGACAGTATTCTACCTGTGTTGGGGCATCTGTTACTTAATGGGCTGTTTAACTGCTTTATGATTGTTCATATTTGGCAGTGATGGTTTATAGTATGTTGTTGTGACAGCTGCTTGTCTGCCCAGCCAGGGCTGCATCAAGAACCTATGATGCATTGCTGCCTACAGTGGTAGCAGTATAGACCATTGAATCTCCCACACTGATGAGGCTAAATGAGATCTGGCAGCTGCAAGGCAGTCTTTATAATGTTACATAGTCGTCTGCCTTATCCTGCAGTTGTTGAGTAGTCAAAATAGGAAACACCCTATCAAACCCTGTACCTGTTAACAGCAGTGTCCTCCAAGGTAGCATTTTAGGACCCACACTCTTTATACATTACATAAATGACTTTTGAGATCATGTTATAAGCAACTGTGTTCTCTTCACTGATGATGTAAAACTATTCAACACCACTGACAATGCTGCTACCCTACAAAAAGTCCTTGACTGTGTGTCAGAATGGTCAAACAATTGGCAGCTCCAAATTTCAACCAACAAATGCTCTGTCTTACACATTGGCAAAAAAAAAAAAAAACAGAACACCAAATACAAACTGGGTGTATATGATCTCGTGGATGACCCTCACTCTATCAAGGACCTTGGAGTACTCATCTCAAATGATCTAAGTGCCAGAGCTCACTGTAACAGCATTGCCAAAAAGGCATTAAGAATTGTTAACCAAATCTTGCGTAGCTTCTTCTCGGGTAATATTGAATTGCAAACTAGGGCATGCAAAACTTTTGCTAGACCAATTCTTGAATATAGCTTATCTGTCTGGAACCCGCACTGCATATCAGACATAAATACAATTGAACGAGTCCAGAGATATTTCATGAAAAGAGTCCTCCACTCCTCTGCTTGCAATAGAATACCTTATGCTAGCAGACTTGAAATTTTGGGCTTAGACAATTTAGAACTTCACCATCTTTGATCTGACCTAAGCGTAGTACATAAAATTATCTGCTACAATGTCCTACCTGTCAATGAATACTTCAGCTTCCACCACAACAATCCACAAGCTCACAATAGGTACAAACCTATGGTA
Source organism: Natrix helvetica (assembly GCF_964273705.1). Lineage (NCBI taxonomy): Eukaryota > Metazoa > Chordata > Lepidosauria > Squamata > Natricidae > Natrix > Natrix helvetica. Next base: position 55,249,634 of record NC_138558.1, on the reverse strand, counting down.
AACCGCTCCAAACTTGATTGCAGAAAATACAACTTCAGTAGCAGAGTTGTCAGTGCCTGGAATGCACTACCTGATACTGTGGTTTCTTCCCCAAACCACCAAAACGTTAACCTTAGACTGTCTACTGTTGACTTCATCCCATTCCTAAGAGGTCTTTAAGGAGCGTGCCTAATATTCCATTGTATTTGTATTCATTTCATGTATTCATAATCATATCTATACTTATATCTATTATCTAATTCATGCTTGATGAAATAAAATAAATAAATAAAAAAGTTTCCAGTGGCACATCAGGACCTTAACCAGCTAATCAAGTTATATCTGGTACCTCATCCCTGTCTACCTGGAATGCAGGGGACATCTAGCCAGATTTTTTACTTGACCTAGAAAGCAAAATTCTCGGCATTAGGTAGGATGTAGAAAATGCTGAGGGGAAATACTGAGTTCTTTGGAACAAAATGTGGAGCACAGCTAAGGAACTGTAAGTCAGCTGCTGACCAGATGGCTGTTGGGGGAAGGCAAAGCAAAATTGGTACATTGTCCACACCAGTATGTCAGTTGTGGTCAACACAGCTAGCAATGATTATATGTAATGAACAATTAAGATACATGCTTGTTTTATGATTCTGTGGTCACTTCTTGCATTCAACCAATTGATCCAAAAATTCCTTCAGAGAAAAAAGAGAGCAATCTTTGGAGAAGCATTTCCATAGTCTCACAAGCCCTGAATGGGTGACTGGGCTAGTTCCTGGATAAAAGGGTAGGGGGCAGTCCTGGAGCACAGTTCTGGAACCTAACAACACCCAATATATGCCAATGCATTACATGTTGACCACATGTTACTCCAGTAGATGGTCCGCTAGGGTGAAAAGATCCAATTAAGGAGCAGAGGATTTAAAGCTGCATGGAGATATGCCAGCTATTGGCTAACCTTGAGGGCCATGCACAGGCTGTGGAGATATCATATGAAACTGGTTGCTGGTGTATGTCCCAGATCATTAATAAAAATGTGTCAGGAAAAGTATGAAACCTTACTTTCTTACCTACCTAAATAAACCTCAAAACAGAAAGCCTGACCAGTTGAACATTATAAAGTGCAATCTCAGTACTTAACTTCCTGTATTCCATTTTGAAATAGTTCAAGAATTAGTTTAAAAGGACTGTTTACTAAATAATATGCTAGAATTCAGTCCTAAGGGTCTCCAAAAATATGGAAGACATAGTCCACTTCCCTGCTTGGGACCCATTCACTAACTTGAAATAAATACTCTCTTTCTGCACTCTGCCAATGCGAAACATGTGAATGGCATGTTGTTTGCTTTGTTTTAAAAAGTGCTTAGCATTAGCAGCCAACTGAATATAGCATTTTCATTAGCATGTATATCTGGAGAACAGGTGGAGACAAAAACTGAGTTTATTCTTAGTGAAAACATTGATTTCCAATCTTTTTTCAGTATTCAGAGCCTTTGTTTTCTGATCCAAATGGTAGTTAAACTTAATCTCTAATCACCACCACAACAAAAGTATATCATAAGTAAATTCTGATAGTAAACACACATGAAAACATAGATAGTATTAAGAATTTTGACTAAAAGTTTTGATTGCCAAGATGAACCTTATAAGGCCGTGATGGCGAACCTATGGCACGCGTGCCACAAGTGGCACGTGGAGCCATTTGTCAGGGCACACAAGGTGCTGCCCTGTCAGCTGGCCAGTGCGCATGCTGCGCTGGCCAGCTGAGTTCACCTTTTTAAAAGCTGTTTTTCGCCTTCCCCAGGCTCCAGAGGCTTTATAGGAGCCTGGGGAGGGCAAAAAGAGCCTCCCCGCCCCCCCCCCGGAGGCTTCAGGGACCATCCGGAGGCTTCCCTAAAGCCTTCGGAATGCTTAAAACCACCCTCCAAGCAAACCGTAAGTGACTTCCGGGTTGCTCGGAGGGTGGTTTTAAGCACTCCGAAGGCGTCAGGGAAGCCTCCGGACGGTCCCTGAAGCCTTCGGAACGCTTAAAACGACCCTCCGAGCAAACCGGAAGTGACTTCTGGGTTGCTCGGAGGGTCGTTTTAAGTGCTCCGAAGGCTTCAGGGAGCCTCCGGATGTTCCCTGAAGCCTTCGGAGGGCCTCCAGGAGGGGCGGGGGAGGCTCTTTTCGCCCTCCCCAGGCTCCTATAAAGCCTCTGGAGCCTGGGGAGGGCGAAAAAAGCATGTAAAAATGGGGGGGCGCGTTGTGCGCGCATGCGCACTGGGGGATCGCACGTTGCATTATGGGTGTATCATGCCTGCACACGACTCCCCCGCGCTCCCCCCACTTGTGGCACACGAGCCAAAAAAGGTTCGCCATCGCTGTTATAAGGCATGCATAGACAACCAGAATTTAATTTCTTACAGCTTCTACTAACAAGTTAGGGATGGTTTCACATTACCTACAATCTATAATTAGCAGGATGGGTGCACTAACAATTACACAGTGGTCTTTTAAGAACATGCAAACTAGTCAACCTAAAATATTTTTTAAAAAGCCATGTTCTGTTTGTAATCATGGTATTTTCTTCAAGTTGCTTGTATTGACTGTTGTATTAACTGTTCTAACATCTTTACAGGGTTGGTTTTAAGCTCAATAACAGTTACTCCAACTCCTTTTTTAAATGTTTTTTTAAAATCTTTTCCAGCCCTTTCTTATTGAAGGAGTAACAGGAAAAACTATAATTCTCAAGATTATTATTTTTGCATGCTTACTTTCTTTTGAACATTTCTAAATTTAAACCAAATGAAAATATAATCTTAGATAAAAGCTAACGTTGGAAGTTAAATCTGTTCTGTATCTTATTCCAAACTGGGGGAGAAATGCAAACCAAGGAAAACATTGAGGCAGGCTGCATTTGGAAAGGAGGTTTATTGGCCTAGCAACAGCAAGCATTTTGGGGAGCAGCTGGCAAATTGGTTTGGTCAGTAGATTAATTTTTATGTAGTTTGGGGGCTTTGTAATTGAATGCCTGGGTCTGTGTGTCCTTTATTATTTAATTGTGTTGCAAGATTTCTATTATAGGGTTTACAAGGTTATGACCACCAGCCGTAAAGGTGAAGGGGAAATACAAATGTAAAATCCAGGGGTGAGGTTGGAGCTCCAACCAAAGCCTCATTAGGCCTGATTGGGAGCAACACTGACGCTGACGAAGACTTCTTGGTAAATCAGGACACGCGCCTGTAACCAAAGGACTTGGGGTCCTTTCTTTTACATCGGATGGGTGGCACCTTTGGCATTGAGCTTGGCTTGGTGCTATGGTCGGTTATGGCTGATCTTATGAGGGACTAATGAATAAAGAAGTCCCTTTTTTCCCCTGCAACTTTCACAGGCATCTAAGTGATCAATAGGACTTTGGAAGGTCTTCCACTTTGATTGCAGTAGTGACTTTCAAGTAAATGACCAGATCCAGACCCAATCCCCTGGCTTTAATGGATGGAGGGTCTCCTGGCAGTGTCTGGGTCAGTGTGCTCTACTTCCATAGGCTGTGGAGTCATCTGTGCAGGGCTGAAAGATATGAGGACAGGCCCACCTCTCCCCTCCCAGGATGACTCTCCCAGAAGAGGCATTGTTGGTCTGACAAGAGGAATGCAGAGCAGAACAGAGCAAAAGAAATGGAAAGGTAGAGTGGGGTGGATAGCTTGCAGGTAGGGTTTGAAACTACCATTGTTGAAGAAACAGATAGACACAATGGGGACACCACAGAAAAAAAGAAAGAAGGTGTATTCTGGCAATAAGAAAAAGATGTCTTGTGGTGGAAGAAAAAAATAAAGGGTCCCACCTCTGAATTTTTGTTAAGCACATATTAAAGAGGACTTAAGGACTAGCAGCTTGAGAATGCTGTTCAGTTTGAGACTGTTGAACGTTTTAAATAAGTTTATAGGCATAATATTTTAATGTGTACAATTTGTGAAGGGCGTGGAGAGTCTACTTTTAGATTTGTTTTAAAGTATTTTAACATCACGACAGCTTTGGCCCAGTATTATCAATACACAGTTCAGATAAAAAGACCACATTATTTTATATTAAATTTGTTTTATTAGATTAATTCAATTAGAGATTGAAAAGTGCTTATATGTTTCAGGATTAGTTCCATAGTAATTTTACTGGGTACTGATAAGATAAGAAAAATAATAAGAAAAGGTTATTTCCCTACACAAGCAAACTTGAGTTCATGAGGCCCTGTATCTTATCTCGCTTTGTAAAATGGACCTACAGAAAGTAAAAACTTTTCTTCTAAATGAGTTTAAAACATTCCTTTCTGACAAACTGGGCTGTTCTTAAAGGCACAGGAAGGAAAATGGAACACAGTTCTCTTCACTGTTTCACTGGCCAGGCAAACTAGGGTGAAGGTACCTTCTTTTTATGGCTTATTTTAATATTTTCCTAACAGGTCTTTAAAAATACATCTTGTCTCTAGTGATTACAGACATTTAACAGCTGCATTTACAATTACATTGAGGGTCTGGTCCAGGAGACACCCTGGTCATTTTCATTGTACACCTTAGTTAACTCAAATTAGAAGAGGCAAAAATCTCAATAAACATATTAATTGCTCAGTTATTGCAAAGTACATAGAAGATGAGAACGGTCAATGTTACTATACATATATTTTCTTTTAAGTACCTTTATTTAGTCAAATCTGACTGCTTTCCTCATTGTGAACTTAGTCCACTGTACCAAATCTTTGCAACCAAGCTTACTTTTTATTTCTGCCTGGACAGGCAACTTCCTCAAATCCCAGCCTTCCATTAGTCTCTCTAGTGGAGACCCCAGTGGGATCCTTGAGCCTGAGTTCCCCATATTTGGGGTGTATTCCTCATGTCAACCTTCCTACTTCCTGTGGTGAGACCTGGATCTCCTGCAAGTGCAGAGCAAATATTTACGGAATCCTCTGTTCCAGCAAGGCAATTTTTCAGCCCTTGCCCCAGCAAGGCAGTGTTTTAGCCCTTGCCTTGTCTACAGTTCTCAGACCAAAAGGTTCTGAGATGACTCTGAGTTCTTTTCACAGAGTGCGGGACCCTCCTGAAAGAGTAGGACTTTGCTCAGTAATTAGGTCGTCTCTCTCTCTTTCTCCCTCCCTCCCTCCCTCCCTCCCTCTCCCTCTGCCATATACATACAGTTCCTTTCCTTCTTGCAGAAATCCTTGTGCTTTTACCAAATCCCCTTGTTTCCAGATTTTCCGGGTGTGGCTAGGAATGGCATAAAAGGAACAAGGTCTAGCTGCAGTGGGAGGAAAAGAGGATTCCCCTACACACACTTACATTCACTCCTGAGCATAAGACACAAACACAAATTAGAGGTGCTCAACTCCTTTCCAAGCAGCCATTAAGCATGATTCAAAACTCCCTTTACTACCATTGCTCCAAATGGGCAAGGACCAGGAAACCCACCCACAGACTAAAAGAATCTGTTGCCAGCAAGATGGAGGCTTATCTGGGCCAGGTCTGTTGGTCAGATTAGCTTGGAGTCCCATCTGGAGTGCCAAATTGTTGGAAGTTAAATCTGGTCCATGTCCCAAGCTGGGAGAGAAAGCAGACTAAGGAAAATTTTGAGGCAAGCTGCATTTGGACAGGAGGTTGATTGTTTAGGCAGCAGAACAATGGGGAAACCCAAACAAGGGCCCTGGCCAACCCCACCCCACCCCACTTACCCCACCAAGGAATTAGGTGGGGCCATGTGAGGGAAGTCACCATCAGATCCATGCATCCCCTGGGAATATTGCAACGTGAGAGAGGTGCTCAGTGAAAAGGGGTCAGATGAGCCCCCACCTCACTGACCAACGGACTGCTCCATTGAGATCCTCCCGGGGAAGAGCTACCCAAACTGAAACTATACTCAATGACCCCAAAAGAGCTAGCAGAACTTTATAGACAAAAACTTGAAAAGGGGTTTCATCCAACCTGCTAAGAGTTGCAGGTAGCCTCTCCAGTGCTTTTTAGGGAAAAGAAAGATGGGTCCTTCCTCTATCTGTAGATTATAGAGGAATGAATGCTAATGTCAGACGTGCCTCCTTCAAAATTCAAGAAAGGAAACCCCTAACTCCATTGTATTAGAGAAAAGGTACTTTTACTGAATATGAAGTGATAGCATTAAAAGTTAAGCAAGATCTGAGGCTAAAAGGCGCGAAATTGCACATATCAAAAGTTAACCAAATCCCTCCCCCCAACAACCCCAAGCTAAATGTCCAATCTCTAGCCCCCAAGGGTGTCATGTGGGGTGCATCTTCAGGTGGCCTTATCAATCTGGTATGCAGAGACGGTTGACCTTGCCCAGACCTAATCAGGATTATTCAGCATGCGCAGAAGATGTTAAGAACAAAACTCCATCTTCGTCCCAATATTACCTCCAGCACGATTCCCCTCCTAACTACTGAAATCCCCTCCCTCCCTGTTACTATGGCAGCCGGTAGCAAGGAAATCATAGAGGCTGACAGCCATTTGCATAAAAAACATTTGTCCTCTTCCATTAATGAAGGACAAACTCAATTTCATTGAGGGCCACACCAGGACTGTGGTTGACCTCGGGGGGCTGGGAGGGGCATGGCTGACTTTGTGGGTGTGGCCGGATGGGCATAATTCACTGGGCATGGCCAGTTGGGTGGGCGTGGCCAGATTGCCACCATTTCCCAAACTGCTGGCATGTTTCCTCTTTGCATTGTGTAGACCGGGCCGAAGCCATGCTGGCCCAATATTTCCTCTTCGCAATGGGTAGACCAGGCTGAAGCGATATGGGTAGACCAGGCCAAAGTGACAAGGGTCAACATCTTACATTTTCTAGGACAGCCCTGCAGGCCGGATCTAATCACATCACGGGCTCAATCTGGCCTATGGGCCTTGAGTTTGACACCCATATTAGTCCATATAGTTAAAGGGAAGATTTTCACTAAATTGGATTTAGGGGAAGCCTATTATAGAGTGAGAATTAAAGAAGGGGATGAGTGGAGGACTGTCCCCTGGGGATGTTTCCAGTTCAGGCTCTCATTATTTGGGCTCTGGGATGCCCCCACCATATTCATGCAACTAATAAACGAAGTCCTACATGAACACCTATACAAGGTGGTCCTAGTGTACCTGAATAACATTCTGATTTATGCTGAAACCATGACGGAGCATGTGAAATTGATGTGAGCTGTGCTAAAAAAACTGTGCTGCCCAACTGTATGCTAAGCTTTCCAAATGCGAATTCCACAAAGACAGAATTGACTATTTGAATTATCAAATAGCCTGAAAGGGCATAGAAATGGACCTGAAAAGGTGCAAGCTGTTCTTGATTGGGCTCCACCTCAGACCACAAAGCAGCTTCAATGTTTGAAGTAGTGCATTGACACAAATGGAAATATTTTTTCTAATTTGTATATTGTTCACATCATCCTATTAAATATCACCATAAAATACTTGTGCCTTTTCTTAAAATGAGAATACTTGGAAATATGTAGGATGCCTTCTTCATTATTGTCACTACTGTAGTGAATTTTATCAGGACCCCTATGTGGGTGCATGTGTAAATGTCTGTGTTTTAGAAGGAACAATGCCAAACATTTCCTTCAAGTGTTTTTATAATCAGATATTATCTTTGGCTATAACTTTGCCAACTCTACCTTATCAGTGAGTGTATAGTTAAATGAAAGGTTTTACCAGAATAGTTGCAAATTTTAACTGTTCTGTATAGATGCAAAGTTAATGGGAAATAACCCTAGTTAAATCTGAATTCCAAGAAATTATGTGTAAGATTTCCATATTACAAAACATAGTTGTGTTTTTGCCTTATAATGTGCTCAGTTAAGAAAGAGCATATATTTTTGGTTAAAGCTATTGTATAAATAAAAGTATAAGATGTATACATTTTGTTATATCCAAATTGTATTGATTCATTGCCCATTCACTTAGTTTTATACTTTCTAAAGCCCGGCCATCTTTAATAAGACCAAAACTCGTTTTATTGAAATACTGCATTACACATAATGGAATGTATTTCAGGCAAGTCTCTCATCTGGATATGTTAAGTTATACAAAGTATATATGCTATATGATTGACATAAAAAGCATAATATTCACAATTTCCTGTTCTCCACTGGGTACTGTACTTGTTAGTTTAGGACAAGTCACAATCAAATATTATATAAATTAATCATAATACATGGAAACATAGAAGAGTTTAAAGCATATGCTGCTTTATCACAGCCTCCATTGTCATTGGCCAGGCTTGTTTGGGACTGTTGAAATTTTAGATTAATAACATTGGATGATGATAGGTGCTCTGTACCAGAGGTGGGTTGCTCCCGGTTTGGCATAGAAGTGTTGCACATACAAGCGATGCACGAGCATGAGCAAACCGGTAGCACTGGAATTTGCAACCCACCTCTGTGCTGTACCTGTCTTTATAGACGAAGAGTATGTTATAAAGTATATGTTTGAACTATATCCCTGGAAAGTGAATTAAGAATTAGCAGAGAGATGAGAACATAACTTTACTGCCATTTGTGCACAAACTGAATTGTAGGTTTCCCTCTTGCAAAGAAACATATATGTATAACTATATCCTTTTTTCCCCCCAAAAGGAAACAATAGAGGATGGGACTGAAGTGAAGTTTTTCCACTCCTGCTTACAGCTAGTGCTTCCTTTTAAAATCACTTTTGGAAATGGCTTGATAACTGCTTTTCAGCTATCAGGAACTTTTGAATTGATGAGTTTTACAGCACTAGGTGAATAACCTCCAACCTTAAATGGAACAAGTTTTAAACAAATTCAAAGACTTAAACTTTAAAAACAATCAAACAAATCGGTAAGTAAATGTTGACTTTGGAAAATTACAAATGTACTAAGGATCCAGATAAATTTGAAATAAAACTTTAGAATTAATTAACCAATGCTTCCAGTGGATAAGCTTTTGTTTTGAATTCTTTATAAAAGGGGCAAGATAAAACTTGTTAAAGCTTTAAAGCATTTTGTGAGAAGGGACCAACAAAAATGGGGGGGGGGGAATCAACTTATAGGACAATATTTGAAGGAATTAAAAATCAAGATTGCTAAAAGAAAGGTATGTGAATTTGATTTATTTGATCAAGATTAAAATAGATGTGTTGGTAAGAGGTCCTTGATGCTCCCTGAGCTTGATTGTTTTTTTAAAGACATTTCATTACCTAAACCAGGAAACATCATCAGCAGTGATAATGTTACCTAGTTTGGGGTAATGAAACATTTGCAAGAAAACCACTAAACTCAGGGAGCACCAAGGATGCCTCATTTGAACCCTGAGCTACAAATATTCTCCTTTATCAATATGTTGGTAACATGACACAGTGTCCCACTTGAAAGGTTGAGAGTTCAATCCTAGGCAGTGGCAGATATTTCTCTATTAGGGTGCAAAGAGAAAATATCTGCTGCAAATTCTATGTAGGTACCTGTCAGGAAGGGCATCCAGCCAGTAAACACTCAGCTATATTCAGTCACCCCAACTCTACCCTGAATAAAGGGATTAAAGGGTCATAAAAAGAAAAAAAGTGATATGTTGGTGACTGGTAATCCTTAATGGTCTTTTGTTGGTCAGGATTAAATTACGAGGCTTTAATAATTCATAGATTAAAAAATGAGCTAGAGGAAGATTATGGATTGTATTTTAAAAGAAGATAAATTGCTAAAATTATTTATACTTGTAATGAAAGAAGTCATTTCCTTATACATTTATTTATATTCTTATTTTTGCTTTCTTTTCTATTTCTTTTCTTTTTGGAACTTTTTATTGTTTGTATTAGTGATCTCTTAGTTTGTATTAGTTGTTGTCTTTTCAATAGTAATGTTTAATTAAATGACTATTTTAAAAAAAGGAACTTCCAGATTTTATAGGAACATTTGGTGTGAACTGAGGTTGCAGCTACCATCTGTGGTTGATGAGCTGAAGAACATCCTGTGCTCTGCTTTTGCACCAAGAATTTTGTGTGCTTGAAGGATACAGAGTCTTGGTATAAATAGGAAAAAAAACACTCCTTTGACAATATATGTCCCAGGAACAGGATAATCTGTAAGGGAAAGAGGGCAAATTTCTCTTAAGTAATCCGAAAACAGATTATCCTATAAAAATACTTGAGCATGTGTCAGAATAGTTCGGTACAACAATCTATGTTAAGAAGCCAAACATCAATATGAGAACAGGACGTCTTAGAGCTGTGATAAAACATGAAAAACCTTGAAAATGGCAAAGAGATCCATTTACTATAAATGAAAAAAGAAATAATGATAGGATACTTTAGAAACACAAAAAGAAGTCTGCTAGAAAATATATCCCATTTTATATTTTATAATATTCCATGTTATAGTCTGGTAACCACAGGTTATAATATATAGGGTGCCATAAAATTCAAAGTTAGATTAAATGGATGATGTCATGCTTCTGTAGGCCATTTACAAATTCTGCTTTAAAAATGTTAATTTTTATAAATGAAAATGTTTCTTACATTAAAAAAACCTACTCCCTTAAAAGGGGTTCTCCTAAGAATTTCATTATGATACTGAAGAACTGGAAGGCAACAATTATTTTCATGAAGTTTTAAAGGTTTATCTGCAAGAGGTGATATTGACACGACACCCCACTTCCTATATCAACAGGTTTGATTCTTGTGCAAGATGTGTATTCTAATGGCAACAGAATATTCCATTTTGTAGGATAAGAATGGAATAATTTTTTCTCATCCTGAAACAAGAGCATCTCAAAAATGTACAATAGCAGAAGTCCAATATGGATTTCCACCCATAATCTTCAATTAGGACTGAAAATATTTGGAAAAGGAAAAAACATTAATTTTTCAAGGGATGTTTTTAATTGCTCCTTTTTGCAGATGAAAAGATTTTTGAGAAGCACGGAAGTTGCCTTGGAATCTAGAACGCAACTTGTTATGAAGTTAAACTAAAGCACTCACAAATGTAGTAGACATTTATATTTTGAAAGTGAGCCAGTACTTGATGACTAGTAAGGGGAAAATATGAAAATCAAAGGTGTCACTTGGATATTTGAAGATGATATCTAAAACTGTTAAACTGGGCATGAAATGTTTGTCTAGCAAGAAATCTACGGGGTAGTCATCTAAAAACCTATTACCTATGGTCATAGCATGAGTAGGCTCTGGGACGGTGACCAGAAGAAATATAGTTATCGACTCTATTTGAAGGCTATTAAATGAATATTTTGGAGCCTATCCAGAATATCATCAGTTTTATTTCTGACTACACAATCCCTATCAAATGGAAAGTATTCATTTCCAATGAGATCAGTGGAATACAGCCTGGTATTATGACACAAAACATTGGAGGTTAACATAATCTTGATTGCTAAGATGGTTACACGTGGAGCTGTGTTTAATTTCCACTTGGTAATTTTATTTATTTATAAATCCGCTAAATAAATAAAATTACTTGAAAGGAGTTCTGCAGAGCTGGCACCTGACCAGTTGAGCCCTAAGGCCAAAGCCATATATTCACCTTGGAGTACAAAAAAACCACAATTCTCTGCTGATCCCAAATAATTGTGAGGATAAACAGTAAAATAACAAATAAGATACAAAGATAATAGAAGAAAATAAGAATCTGGACAAAATGAGAAGCTGAAGGGAATGAATGTGAAATTTATTTTGGTGGTTGAAAACAACAGAAAGGATTCAAAGGAAGTACTGCTTAACCACACAGTATGTAGTGATAGTGTGTGTTTGGGGGGATGGGGGGCAGTCAGTTGCCAAATGTTTCTGTAAGATTTAGAACAGGGGTGTCAAACTGGTGCGTCGTGCACAGGCAACACCCACCCCAGATCCGCGAAGGGAAAAAACCATCACGTGACCGCAACGTGACACCGTGAGTTTGACACCTGTGGTCTAAAAGATTCCAAGACGGGCTTGGTACGTGCGGGTAGCTTGGTATGAATCTCAATGAGTATGTGGAAAAACCAACTGTTACATAACATGTAGGTTTGTTATGTATAGCATGAGAATGAAAGAACTCTTAAGATGTTGTTGGCCTTCAATGTGGTCTAGACAAGGAGCACATCAGGAGCATTAATACTTATCAGACATTATCATTGACTGTGTTTTAAGTTTATAGTAAAATGCCCTAGTGTGAATTCCCAGTTTCAAGTAGGACATATCTGTACAAGTCTATTTCAAAGACTTGAAATAGTGTAATTTACCTGCTGTATGGCTGTCTATTAATTTCAAATTTTCCTCAGTTTTCCCATACATAGTAAAGGCTAATGGAACATTCCATTTTGTACAGGTAATCCTTGACTTACAACAGTTCATTTAGTGACCATTCAAAGTTGCAATGGCACTGAAAAAGGGACTTATGACTGTTTTTCACACTTACAACCATTGCAGTATCCCCACAGTTGTCTCAAAGATGCTTTTTTCTTCAAAGGTCAGCTGGACTACTGTTTCTTTGAAGAAGAAGAAAACCCGTCTAGTTATCTTTTGAAGAAAAAAGTACCTTTAAAACAACTGTGGCTTGGATGAGTGAGATTCTCCACAGACATCCCCATGGTCATGTGATCAAAATTTGGATGCTTAACAAGTGACTCATATTTATGACAGTTGTAGTGTCCTAGTGCTATTGTTCTGGCCCAGCTTTAACAGAACCAAGAAACAGACTCCTTGTCCTGAAAACCCCCTCTTTATTTAGCTATTGTAAATTCATGGCATTCACACACAGAAAAAGTCCAGGAAATAATCCTTCCAATGGTTAATTGCAATAACAGACCTTATCAGTCCTTGGATAATTGCCAGGCCGATGGTTTTCTTCCTGAGTCGCCCCTGTTCCTCAGTTGTTCTCCTCTCCTGGCAGCTCTGCTCATATGTGCATCTGGAACAGGCCCCAGCTGTTCTTCTTCCCCACTTACCTCCGACTTCAAAGGCAGTTGGGAAATGTTGGACGGCCCTGGCTCTATCTCTGCTTCCGACACAGAGTATCCATCAGAGCCTTCCCCAGACTCCAGGACTGGCCCAAGTTCCTCCCCAACCTCATTGTCCGAGCCTGCTGCCAGCTCTGAGGGCGGCTGGTGGGCTACAACAGCTATGTGATCACCTTTTGTGAATTTTTTACAAGCAAAGTCCACAGGGAAGCCAGATTCACTTAACAATTGCGTTACTATCTTAACAACTGCAGTGATTCATTTTTAACAACCGTGGCAAGAAAAGTTGCATAATGGGGCAAAGTTCACTTAACAAATGTTTTACTTAGCAACACAAATTTTGGGCTCAATTGTGATCATAAGTAGAGTACCTTGTATTGGGAAAGTGATTCCATATAGAATAACTAAACACAATCTATACAATCTAGAGAATTAAAAGAGATTTTTCACTGACTATATATTGTCATGTCATCAATCTTGCCAAACATTTACTATTGTATGTGTCTCTGTGTGTTTATCTACACCTGTTAATTTGATTATGTGCATCAAGTTAATGTTGACTCTCAGCAATTAAATAGGCAGACTTCTCCAACATGGTTTGTCTTCAGTTTGAGCTTTTAGATCTTCTAACAATGCACTCATCACCACTTTAATTAAACTCATTCAGCTTACTTTCCTTTACCTTTCCACCATTATAGACTTTTCACATGATAAAGGTTTCATAAAACATGATAAATCTAAGCATGGTCATTTGTGTCATGAGAGAAAACTCTTGACTTGTTCTATTATCCATTTGTTATTGTTTTTAGTTACCTGTGACATTTAGAATAATAGAGTTGGACGGGATCTTGGAGGTCCTTTGCTCCCTGCTCAAGCAGAAGACCCTATACCATTTCAGACAAGTGGCTCTCCAGTCCCTTCTTAAAGGTCTGCAGTGATGAAGCACCACAACTTCTGAAGGCAAGCTATTCCACTGATTAATTGTTCTCATTACTAGGAGATTTCTCCTTAATTCTAGGTTGTTTCTCTCCTTGATTAGTTTCCATCCATTGTTTCTTGCTTTCTGGTGCTTGGGAAAATAAGTTGTCCCCCGCCCCTCTTCTTTGCATGGCAGCCCTTCAAATATTGGACCCTTAATCCTTCTTTCATTAGACTAGTCATATCCAATTTCTGACAGTATTCTCCATATTTTAGTCTCCAGGCCCCTAAACATCTTCGTTGCTCTTCTCTGCTTTATTTCCAAAGTCTCAACATCTTTTAATGGTGACCAAAATTAGATGCAGTATTACAGATGTGGTCCTACTAAGGTTTTATAAAGCAGTACTAATATTTCACTTCAACTTCACTCTATCCCTCTGTTTATGCAACCAAGGATTTCATTAGCTTTTTTGGCTGCCGCAGCACATTGTTGAATGTTTAGATTAACAGATTAAGATTATCAAATTAACAGATTAACAGAGTTGGAAGGGATCTTGTAGGTTATCTAGTCCAACCCCCGGCCCAAGCAGGAGACCCAACACCATTCCTGACAGATGATAGTCCAGTCTCTTCTTGAAAGCTTCCAGTGATGAAGCTCCCACAACCTCTGAAGGCAAGCTGTTTCATTGGTTGATTGTTCTCACTGTCAGAAAAGTTCTCCTTATTTCCAGGTTGAATCTCTCCTTGTTCAGTTTCCATCCATTATTCCTTATCTGGCCTTCAGGTGGTTTGGAAAATAGGTTGACCCCTTCTTCTCTGTGGCAGCCCCTCAAATATTGAAACACTGCTATCGTGTCTCCCATGGTCTTTCTCTTCATTAGACTTGCCATGCCCAGTTCCTGCAACTATTCATCATATGTTTTAGCCTCCAGTCTGGGGGGATGGGTTCTTGCCGGTTTTTCTACTGGTAAAACCTTGTGGTACCCCACTCCTTACTTCCCTCCATGTAGATGTAGTACCATTAAGGACTACTCATTGAGTACAGTTTGTCAATCAGTTACAAATCCATCTGATGGCGATCCCACTTTTTTCTAGTTTACCAAGAATAGGTTGTGGTCTACTTTGTCAAATGCTTTGCTGAAGTCTAAGTATATTATGTCCACAGTATTTCGCTGGTCTACTAATTTAGTCACTGTGTTGAAAAATGAATTAAGATTAGTTTGGCATGATCTGTTTTTAACAAACCCATGATGACTTCTAGTTATTACTTTACTCATTTCTAGATGTTGGCAGATCTGTTTTTTTATTCTATTTTCCAGTATCTTGCCGGGTATTGATTTTAGGCTGGTTGATCTGTAGTTTCCTGGGTCTGTTTCCCCTCCCCACTTTTTGAAGATGGGAACCATATCTGGTAGTTCCCTGGTGCTTTGGAATTTTTGAAAGATGTAGTACATGGTTCTGTGATGACACCTGCCAGCTCCTTTAGAACTCTAGGATGTAATCTGTCAGGTCCTGGTGATTTGTATTAATCAAGGTCAGACAGGTGTTCTCTTACAATTTTTTGGATTTATTTTAACTTTATAAGAGCCTCAGTGGCACAGTGGTTAGAGTGCAGTACTGCAGGCTACTTCTGCTGATTGCTGGCTGCCTGCAATTTGGCAGTTCAAATCCCACCACGCTCAAGGTTGACTCAGCCGTCCATCCTTCCAAGATGGGTAAAATGAGGACCCAAATTGTTGGAGGCAATGTGCTGACTCTGTAAAACCGCTTAGTGAGGGTTGTAAAGCACTGTAAAGCGATATATAAGTCTAAGTGCCATTGCTATTTCTAGTCCATCTTTTACAGTTGTTTTGGTAGGTTGGCCTATAGTTTCTTTTTGCATGAAGACTGATGCAAAGAATGAGTTAAGCAGCTGTTTTCTAATGCTGCCTGTTACTTCCTTGTTGCCTTCTCTCTTCAGTCAAGGACTGACCATTTCCTTGATATTTTTCTTGTTATTTGTATGTTGGAAGAAACTTTTATTATGTTTAACTTTTGTTGCAAGATTTTGTTCATTCTGCTGATATTCTGTCTTAGTTATGTGTCCCTCTTACCATTTTTGGTACTTGTCCATTTTGTTTTTCAATTTGTCAGAGAGATTTTAGTTCAGCCATTCTGGTTTCTTATTGGGTTTCTTGTTATTCTTTTTCAGTGGTATTGTGCTGGTCTGGGCTTTTATGATCATATTTTTCAGATTTTCGCAAGCTTCTTGAGCTGTTTTTCCTTTAGGATTTTTATCCAAGGAATCTTTCCCAAGTTTTCTTTGAGTTTGTTAAAAATCAGCTCTTTTAAAAACTAGGACTTTGGTATCATTATGTTTGCATTATGTTGAATTCTAGTATGACATGGTCACTCTCACCAAGGTTCCTGCGGTTTCAACTCCCTCTATCACTTCTTCTCTGTTTGTAAGAATTAAGTCCAGTATGGCTGTCCCTCTAGTTCCCTTCTCCACCTTTTGGACAACAAAGTTGTCAGCTAGGTTGGTCAAGAACCTATTCGATTTCTCACTTGGTGTGGAATTAGTTTTCCAATTGATGTCAGGCAGTGGTGGGTTTCAAAATTTTTAGAACCTATTCTGTAGGTGTGGCCTGTTTTGTGGGAGTGGCTTAGCAGTCATGTGACCCAGTGGACGTGGCTTGGCAGTCATGTGACCGGGTGGATGTGGCTTGGCAGTCATGTGACCGGGTGGGCATGGCCAAGTTGGAAAATGTGGTGAAACTCACTTAACAATGCTCTTGCTTAGCAACCAAAATTTTGGGCTCAATTGTGATCATAATTTCTTTCCCTCTCTCCCCCTCTCTCCCTTCCTCTCTTATTCTTTCTTTCTCTCTCTCTCTCTCATTCACACACACACCATTTCCTTCATGTCTGTCACTGACAGCTCTCAAAGAGAAGGAAGGACTCTTGCCTTGGGAAGGGGTTGGACTAGATTACCTCCATGTTCCCTTGCATTTCTCTATGTTCTCTGTCCCATTTAGTCACAAACAGCCCCATTCACTTTAAAGTTGGTTGCAAACTCCTCACCCCTGGGTCCACCCAAGGAGGCGAGATGTGGGGTGGGGGAAAGGGGGGAGTCTGTGGTTCCACGTCTTTCGATCTTCTTCCCTGCCTCGGTTCTGCAGGTGGGCAGGCGGCATGGTGGTGGCAGTGGGGGAGTCGGGGCACTGTCCGCTAGCCACAACGAGCCCAGGAGCAGTAGCTGCTGCCCCGCACCACCATCACTCGCTCCCCTTCAGGCCTTTGGCTGAGCATGCAGAGGGGGCGTGCGTGGCAACAGCAAGGGCAGCCGAGCGTGGGCAGCACTTTGGTGGACAAAGAAGAGCTGAGCTGAGAGGGGAAAAAAAAGCTCTGCTGGGCAGGGGAGCGCGGTGGGTCGCTCCATGGCGGGAACCTTTTATTATTTTTTCTCTTTCCCTCATGAGAGTTGCGCCAACAGCAGCGGCGGCAAGAGGAGCAACAGCCTGGTGTGTGCTCCCAGTCCGGCCTGAGGAACAGGAGGAGAGTTTGGCTGTTTAAAAAGCCCCATGTGGAACTCCTCTCCTGTTCCTTCTTTTGCTGCTTGAACAGTCATGCAGGGCGCGCTCCCTTGCTTTGACCGCCCCCTCATTTCCAATTGGGGGGGGGATCCATGGAGAGAGACGGAAAATATGAATTTCTCCCCCCCCAATTGGAAACGAGACAGCTGTCAAAGCAAGGGAATGTGCCCCACATGGCTTATTCAAACAGAAGAATTAACAGGAGGGGAGCATTCGTTGGACAAACCAACCAAGCCAACGGGCGTGCACTGCTCTCTCCTCTGACAGCCACCTCATTTCCAATGAAGGAGGTGGGGAATCCATGTGATTTCCTACCTCTGCATGGATTCCCCACCCTCCCTCCGCGCGTGCACCAGCCAAAACCTCCCAGAAGGCTTCTTCTGGCAGGCGAGTGGGAGGAAGGGGCAGGCCAGGGGAGGGACCTTTCCGGTTCCGGGCCCCCAGAAGCCCCGGTACGGGATGGCATTCCAAATTCTGTCAACCGGTACTGGCGTACCGGTCAGAACCGGCTGAAACCCACCTCTGAAGTCAGGGTAATTGAAGTCCCCCATTACTATTGTGTGTTTCCTATATATATTTGTTAATTGGTTGGCGACAAGTACGTCTATTTTTTCTGTTTGGCTGGGTGGCATATAGTATACATCTATGATAATGCTTATTAGTCAAGAGCTCATCTGGAAAAACAACACGTCTCTGGTGATTGTAAAGGCCCAACAGAGACTTCATTTTTTTTTCTTTTATATTAATCCATATGCATTCTAGGAGGTTTTCGTCCTTGGTTTCATGCATTTCTATAGCAATGTAGTGGCCCTTAACATACAGTGCAATTCCACCTCCTCTTTTTTGGAATCTGGTTTTTTTGAACAGTGTGTATCCTTCTATCAGTATGTTCCAGTCATTTAAGTGATTGTTCACTAGGACTCCAAGATCTCTTTCACAGTTTCTGCTTTTGAGCCAGGTCTCACCTAATCTGTACTTGCATATTTGGTTTTTCCTACCTAAGTGTAAAACCTTATTTTTCTCTACATTAAATTTTATTTTGTTAGAAGGGCCCAATGTTCAAATCTGTCAAGATTCATTTGGATTCTGAGCCTATCTTTTGGGATGTTGTCTATTCCTGCCAGTTTAGTTCCATCTGCAAATTTAATGAGTTCCCTTTCTATTCCCTCATCTAAGTTGTGTATGAAGATATTGAAGAGTAGTGAGTCTAAGATGGAACTTTGTGGTATCCCGCTACTTATTTCCCTTCGTTTCCATGTAGTATCATTAAGGACTACTTGTTAAGTGTAGTTTGTCAGCCAGTTACAAATCCATCTGGTAGTGATGCTGTCTATCTCACATTTTTCTATCTTACCAAGAAGTAGATTGTGGTCTACTTTGTCAAATGGCTTACCAAGGATCCAACTTTTGCTTCCATGCAGTGTCATAGTAAACCTAATTGCCTGTACAATTCTATTCTTTGTAGATGTAGATACATCATGGCATTTGAATATATTTTCCAAGGCTTTTACTGCTATCCTACCAAGGGCTAGACTATGGTGTATGCTTTACTGCTATTATTGATGGTTAAATGTAAAAGGCAAAAGCTATGCACCACTTCAACAACATGAAAGTTTTGTAAATGCTAAGGTTAGTTTCTGTACTCATTAAACTTTATATTCAATCTTAGTCCCATTTTTTTCACTCTACACCATGATTTTAATTATCAGAACATCTGAATCATTTACATTTTCAGCTATTGAAGTAGTATCAGTATAATTCAGTTATTGGTATTTCTTTTTGCAATTTTAAAACCACACTAATACGTTTCCAATCCAATATCCCTTGAGAATATTCAGCAAATAACTTGAATAAATAAGGGGATATTATACAGCTTTGTCTTATTTCTTTGCTGATCTGGAGCCTATTTCAGATAGGAGAAGAGCCAGGTAGTCAGCTGGAGCCACTGAGGGTTGTCGGAGGATGAGTACATGCAAGTATGCCTCCGTTAAATCAATTGAGGTCAGAAACCCTCACGAACCCCTTCTAAAATTGAGTTTAATGAATGCATTTTGAAATGTCTATACCGTAAATAATTGTTAAGTCCTTTTTAAGGACTTCCACCCCCCCCTCTCAAGGTCTTGGGAATGACAAATAAAATAGAATAAAAAACTTGATGTATCTGGTCATCCGGCACCTGCTGGATGGCCCTAATGTTCAAGAGGTGCTGGATGACCGATAGCATCAGGAGCTGTTTCTGCGGGTTGCAAGAAACTATACAAGGAAAGAAAAACCTCGGGGGGGGGGGGTTAGAGACGAACTCCAAGGCCAGACCGAACCTGACCGTGGACCTAACCCAGTTGTCGGATGTGGTGGCCACACACTGGGCAGCAAAATGCCTTAAGCGCCCCCCCCCAATGGGAAACCAGCCATCAGGCAGGTTAGGGCTTGCGGTAGTATTGGTTACCGCCTCCCTAAAAGGGCTGCTTGCCTTGGTTCCCTCTCTGCTGCCTGTATGGCTGCTGTCTCAGACATTGGCCAAAAAACCCCTGTGGCCTAAAGCCAGATGGGGAATAGTAGGTATTGTGAAAGGAGCCCCCGTAATCATGTATCTGAAAGGGCTGCCTCCTGAGATAGGGAGGCGAACGGGAAAAACCCCTTTTTGGGTTAGATTTATTTATTATTATTTATTATTTTATTTATTTATTTATTTATTTCTTAGCGCTTATATACCGCCCCCTCTCCCGAAAGGGACTCGGGGCGGTGTACAGTCCGTATCAAAAATACAACAAATTAAAATTATTAAATAAATAGATACATATATACGTATATGAGAGGAGGATAAAAAGATATGCAAAACTGTACAGCTAAGTAAATAGATCAGAATATACAAAATTTAAAACCCCAATATCCTGTAAGATTAAATTTAAAAGAGACGATCCCTCTAAAAACCAGTAAAAAATATGTATGCCAGGAGGTAGACGTTATAATTATGCCAGATGACAAAACCTTATGCTTCTCCTTGCCCCTGATTAACAATGGAGTGAGAGCATCCCCAAAGAGAGTCCCCCCTTTGTAAGGCTGAGGGCTCAAAGGAAGCAGACCATGGCGCTGCTGTTTAAATTACTGGCTCTGCCGCGTGCCAAACAAGCCTCACAGTTAAAGCTGCGAATGTGGCTGTCAAAGTCCAGTGCCTCTGCAGGCATTTAGGTGCGCCTTTTGAAAATGCGGCTGTCAAGGTCCGGTTGCCTCTTGCAGGCTGTTAGGCACCCTTTTGTAGCCGTAGCCGGGGCTGCGCTCGAGGTCAGTGGCGCCAAGGGGTACGGCCTATGGGCTGAAGCTCTTTGACCTATGGGAGCTGAGGACCCCTGAGACTGGAGCCAGTCTTTAAATACGTACTCACACGCAATCAGGTGATAGAAGTCAATATTTCGATCAATTAGTCTGATTTTAATCAAAGGTAGAGAGAGCAATTGGATAACATGACTATCCCAGAGTGGACTGAGTCGAAAAGCTGGGTGGAATCACTCACAGGGGCGGGTTATAAGGGATACTAATTAATTAGTAATCAGACTCAGTCCAATCAGAGAGCGGATGATGTCAACCCATGCATGGATGCCATCTCCACCTTATTAAGAATGCAGAATTACAGGCTAATTCTGCTGATTGCCAGCTTGATTCTCACCAACTCAATAACCAGATTGTTGGGGCCAATATGCTGAATTTGTAAACTGCTTAGAGAGGGCTATAAAGCACTATGAAGCAGTATATAAGTGTGCTATTGCTATTGCACCCTGTTCTGTTCACATTGAGATTATTTGTCCTAAGTATAGTTTTCTTATGAAGACACATGCTTTGGGAACCCACTTTCCTAATGATATTCTACAGTTTAATATGGTCAACCAAACTGAGGGCCTTTCTTTAAACAAAAAAAGAGCACATTTTGACTTGTTAGCATTCTTAAGCTTTTTCTGTTATTCAGTGTATATTAGCAATATTGTTTCTTCTTACCCCATGGTAATAAGATTTAATTTTGGCAAATCCAGTAGTATTCCACTATTATTGTAGACAACTGTTGCTCATTCTGGGTGGACATATAATTTGAATATATAATTATAGTTATAATTATGCACAGTATTCCTAGTTTTATATCTGTAATACCAGGCAGGAGAGAAAGAGAAACAGTTTTTACTTGAGAGCAGTAGTTATCTCTTGGAAAAATATTCTATAATTTATTGCTTAATTATATTCACAGGAAATAAACAGGATCATCATTGAATGCAGCAGACAGGAAATACCAGTGATATACAAAGTAGCCATTAGTTCTGGAATTACTCAGAACATTCTCATATCTGAACATTAGGAATCGGTTAAATCCTTAGATGATAAACATCACCAAAACTTTTGGTTTGTTAAATTTATTTAAAATATTGCAATTTCAAAATGGAATAAAAACAAAGATGTTATTCTATTAAAGATTTTAAATCTGGAACATTTTTAATCTTGAAGTCAAGTAGCATTTGTCCAAATGCCTTGCCCTGTAAAAGAAATAAAGGAGAAAAAAACTCTGTAGTTCAAACTCAGCCAGGAAAAAAGTGAAATTTTCTCAAATAACGTGTCACTTTTTGAGCATCAACCTCCTGTAGAATAGTGCAATCTACTTCTGAATGAGATTGTCTTTTTATTGCTCCTTTAGATACCTGCATTATAAATCTGGGATTTACTCCTAGTATAACATGCATCGGCTTGTATAATACATATAACAAACATGCATGGACTTCAGTTGTAATCTGTAAAAAGGGCACTTCTGAAAGTTGACTATAATAAATTCTGAATTTTAGAGCTAGAATTAATTATATGAGAGTGATGCCTCACTGATATTATAATACAAACTTGACTGACAAAAGGAACTATGTAACATAAAAATAATAGCTAGATTCCCCTTTTCAAGTATGATACTAAGAAAAAATAACTTGACCTGTTGCATCTTAAAGAGGCAACATCCTAAACATTTCTTTGTTTTGTGAAATACTATTAACTAGAACCAATTTTGGGATAAATACAGAGACTGCATTTCTTTATACCCCTCTATATACGTAATGTATTTGAAACTGATGCCAGTTTATGAAATCTTTGCTTTACTGAATGATTCTTTATAAATAGATACCTACTTGTGGGTCACTTCTCAGAGATGCTGTGCCACCACCACCAAGAGAGTTTTTTAGAACGAAATTTAATCCATATATTCCTGGCAAGTCATATCTGTAAAGATAAAAAATACCATACTTTATCTGTTTAAAGGAAGGTGATGAGAATTTTAAAAAAAAGACAACTCAGAAATGCAAAAACAATATAGTTGGTAATACCTACAGTTATTTACCTTGAATGAATTCAGCTTTTGAGAAACTTTTCAGAAATTTAAAGGTAACAAGGATGATTAGGGGCTAGAAATTAAATTTTATGAAGAGAGTTTGAAGATGAGAAGATGAGGTCTATAACAGCACTCTTTAAGTACTTGGTAGTGACACAGAAAGCCCAGGTCCACTTTCTAGCACCCAAAAGTGTAAGACATAGGGTTCAGGTTACATGCTGAGACTGATGCCCAAATGAACTCCTTCCACATATTTGATTCTGTGATTCAAAAATAATTTATTATGGTATGATTGGACATGTTAGAATAAATTGCTACCTTAGAACTATGGAAAAGCATGTTCATTAAGTTCATTGAAACATTACATTATTATTTTTCTCCCATGTTGCTATTTAATCTTGTTAATATGAAGTCACTAGTAGCTGATCATTTTATGTCTGCTGTCAGGTTCCGAAGGGTTAATGAAACCAGCCAAACACAGAAACAGTTTGTAAATGCAATTTGTATTCTTCCTTCGGCACGAACTGACCAACAAAGCACTAAGGCAATGCATAAATTGTCAGAGCTGCCACCCTGTGCTTCCCACCACCTTTTATAGCTATGTTGGTAATTAAGGTAAACCGCACCCCGCGCGTGCGCACTCCCATCACCTTGTGACCCAGAGCAAAAACCACCCGGCAATTAATCATGGATTGTTAGCGGGAGTTTCTTCAGCTTGTGGAGGTGGGATGGTGAGTCTTGGCAGCTGGCCCAGTCATCTTCCCTGAATGGCAGCTCCAGGCCTCTGGCCTGACCGGAGCTGACATGTGGCCCCCTACCACAGGGACAGCATTTGGGGAGCTACAAATTACAGTTAGTTAGGAGTTGAAGGATCCCTTTTCCCCGGTTTTGTGGGATGTCGAGGGTGGAATCTCGCTACCCGCTGGGATGCCCTACAATCCTTGCTATGAACCCAAGATGCCTCCGACAGGGGATAACCTTTCCATAAAATAAGGTATTGTAACTGTCCCCTGTGCCACTTGGAATCTGGTATATCTTGCACTATATAGTGCTGTTCCCCATCTACAGTAACTGGGGCTGGTGGCCGTAGCAGGTCTCCTCTGATATCAGAGGCCTGAATTAATCGGAGCAGGCTGCAGTGGAAGACTGGATGTGCTTTCCCCAGTAGAGAGGGGAGTCATAGCTGCACTATGACCAGGTAAATAACTCGCATGATTGGGAAAGACCCAATGAATTTGGGCCCAAGTTTCTTACATGGCAACGGCAGCCTGAGATATTTAGTGGAGGGGTATACCCTCTGGCCTACATGGAAAGGTCCTTGTGCCTTGCGCTTTCACCGGCACTCTTTTTATATGTGGAAAAAGAGTGACATTACACATCCCTCACCACTTTCCAAACTGTTTGCATCTGGGCTATCCGCTCCTGCGAAGTCGTGTCATCTGGGCGCACTTGAGGACACTCCGGAATTGGGACGAACTCCTGCCCTGTAGCCACATGAAATGGGGTAAACCCCTTACTTTTGTGCAGTGTATTGTTATATGCAACTTCTGCAAACGGGAGGAGTTCAGCCCAATTGAACTGTTGGTACTGGACATAACATCTCAAGTAGCATTGCACCATCGTTTTTGCTCTCTCCGCTGCACCATTTGTTGCAGGGTGGGGGGGCTGTACTAAGTCCCTGTGAAGACCCCACCATTGCCCCGAATCTATGCCAGAACCAGGCAGTGAATTGCACTCCCCTGTCTGAAATTATCCTTTTGGGGATGCCATGGAGTCTATAGACATGGGCAATAAGCAGTTTGGCCAGCTTCCTAGCAGATGGAAGGCCGGTATATGCTACAAAATGAGCTTGCTTGGAGATTATCATCCAAATGACCTTGTTCCCTTGGCTCTCCGGTAAATCCATGATGAAGGCCATGGCTAACTGTTCCCATGGCCGAATTGGATCTGCCACCTGCTGTAAAAGACCAGGAGGCCGGCCAGGCAGGGCATTCATGGTAGTGCAAACAACACAACTCCTTATATATTCCTCTATGTCCCTCTTCATGTGGGGCCACCAGAAGTGGCGATTTACTAAATGCAGAGTCTTGAGAAACCCAAAATGTCCAGCTGAGCGAACGTCATGGCAGCACTGCAGCACAGCCACCCATACCACACTTGGTACATATAACTTCGACTCCTTCCAGGGAAAGCCCTCTCGCTGTGTTAATAAAGTTTGCTTTTCTTGAAACCATTGGTCCATTGGGAGTGCTGCTTTGATTGCTCTGGAGAGGTCCTCCCCCGGGCATACAGGTTTGGTGCCGATGGGGCCTGTTGAATGGCTAACACCCTAGGCTGTGAGGTTGGGATGATAGCCTGTACTAGATCCTCGCTTTTATTATGATATTGTGGTTTGCGGGAGAGGGCATCAGCTAAGAAGTCCTTGCCCCCTGGTATATATTTTAATTGGAAGTTGAATCACCAAAAAAACAAGGCCCATCTAACTTGTTTTGGTGACAATCTTCACGGGGTCTGGAGGGCCTCCAAATTCTTGTGGTCCATCCAGACCACAAAGGGTATCCCTCCCCCTTTTAGTAAATGCTGCCACTTCAACAGGGCCCACTGGACCGCAAACGCCTCCTTCCCCCAAATGTGCCAGTTGCGTTCGGTCCCTGTCAACTTCCTCGAGGTGTAGGCACATGGCTGTAGGACTCCTTCATTGTTCTTTTGTAAGAGAACTGCAGCCACCGCCACATCACTGATGTCTGCCTGAACCATGAATTGCTTAGTGGGCTCTGGATGTTTCAATACCGGCTCTTGTGCAAACAAGGACTTCAGACATTCAAACGCTTGCTGACACGGTGTTGTCCACACAACTAGGCTTCCCGGTCGAGGGTTTGCCATGTGATGTCTGGTGCGTAAGAGATCGGTTAGTGGAAGGGCCACTTGGCCAAAGGACGGGATGAACTGGCGAAGCACAGGGTGGCAGCTCTGACAAACTGTAAGGTTCCGAAGGGTTAATGAAACCAGCCAAACACAGAACGTTTTGTAACTGCAGTTTGTATTCTTCCTTCGGCATGAATTCACCAACAAAGCACTAAGGCAATGCATAAATTGTCAGAGCAAGGTCTGTGATTAACAAGGCCCCCCTCATCAATGAGTTGATCTCAGAGGGGGAGCTAGACCTTGCAGGGATAACGGAGACCTGGTTGGGCCACGAGGGCGGTTTGCCCCTCGTGGAAATGTGCCCACTGGGTTTCCGGGCATTTCATCAGCCCCGGGCCCTGGGTAAGGGTGGTGGGGTGGCGGTAGTTATTCGGGAATGTTTGGAGCCGAGAGAGTTCACTGTTCCTCAGATACCCGGGTGTGAGTCCCTTGGTGTGAAATGCGGCCCAGGGAGGCAGGGGGGCTTGCTGATTGCATACTTGGCTCCTCGCTATGCATCAGCAGCCCTGCCCGAGCTCCTCGAGCTGATCTCGGAAACGGCAGTTGAGACCCCCAAGCTTCTGGTTATGGGGGATTTCAACTTGCCATCGACGGGAGAGGCTTCTGAGGTGGCTCGGGAGTTCATGGCTTCCATGACGGCCATGGACCTGACCCAATTAGTTCAGGGCCCCACTCACGAAGGTGGTCACACACTGGACCTTGTTTTCGTATCTGAGCAGTGGACGAGTGATCTGGGAATGGGGGATTTAGTCATCACGCCCCTGTCATGGTCTGATCACTCATCTCTCTGGCTGAACTTCCCTGGCGCTACCTCCCACCGCGAGGAGGCGGAACCAGACTGTCTAATTTGGTACCGCCCCAGGCACCTGATGGAACCGGATAGATTCCAGACGGAGCTTGGGCCAATACCTATAGCCCTGACCCGCTCCCGGTCGGAGGACCTAGCCGCCGCCTGGAATAGGGCGGCGGCTGGGGCCTTGGACCGGGTTGCGCCTTTGCGACGTCTCCTGCGGCAGCGATCCACCCGGGCTCCTTGGTTTACCGAGGAGCTGAGGGTGATGAAACGCCACAGGAGACATCTAGAGAGCAGGTGGAGGTCCTCACGCGCCGAATCTGATCGAGCACAGGTAAGAGCCTACTTGCGGACTTACCTTGTGGCATTAAGGGCGGCCAAACGTAGACATTGTGCCGCCCTTATTGCGTCCGCCGATAACCGCCCTGCCGTCCTGTTTCGGGTGACCCGCTCCCTCCTATCACAGAGGACGCGGGGGGCACCCCTGCAGGGAAGAGCAGAGGAGTTTGGGGAATATCTGCAGGACAAAGTCGCTCAGATCCGGAGCGGATGGGCCCCCTTCAGTGGACCGGACGAGCCGTCAACAGCGAGTCTTGTGAGACCACTCT
This sequence comes from Natrix helvetica, assembly GCF_964273705.1. Classification (NCBI taxonomy): domain Eukaryota; kingdom Metazoa; phylum Chordata; class Lepidosauria; order Squamata; family Natricidae; genus Natrix; species Natrix helvetica. The sequence goes on along the minus strand of NC_138558.1, from coordinate 55,222,561 downwards.
GGGAGGAGTTTGACTCTGTTGCCCCCGAGGATTTGGACAGGTTACGTGGACGGCTGCGACCCACCACATGTTCAATGGACCCGTGTCCCTCCTGGCTGGTACTGGCATCCTGGGAGACGACACGAGGCTGGCTTCTGGGCCTGGTGAACGCTTCGTTGGGTGAGGGATCCTTGCCAACCGCCTTGAAAGAGGCGGTGGTGAGGCCCCCGCTCAAGAAGCCTTCACTGGACCCAACGGAACTAGCTAATTACCGTCCAGTCTCCAACCTTCCCTTTTTGGCGAATTTCCGTGACACCTCGACGAATCCGAATATCTAGACTCACGCCAGTCCGGTTTCCGACCCGGGCACAGCACGGAGACAGCCTTGGTCGCGTTGGTTGATGATCTCTGGAGGGCCAGAGATAGAGGTTGTTCCTCTATCCTGGTCCTATTAGACCTCTCAGCGGCTTTTGATACCATCGACCATGGTATCCTATTGCGCCGGCTGGGTGGGATGGGAGTCGGAGGCACCGTTCTACGGTGGTTCGGCTCCTACCTCTCTGACCGGACGCAATGTGTGTTGACAGGGGGGCAGAGGTCGACCCTGAGGCCACTCTCTTGTGGGGTGCCGCAGGGGTCGGTCCTCTCGCCCCTCCTGTTCAACGCATATGTGAAGCCGCTGGGGGAGATCATCCGTGGTTTTGGGGTTGTTTACCATCTGTACACTGATGATACGCAGCTGTACATCTCAACCCCAAACCACCCCAACGAGGCTGTCGAAGTGATGTCCCGGTGTTTGGAAGCCGTCGGGGTCTGGATGGGGGACAACAGACTCAAACTCAACCCCTCCAAGACTGAGTGGCTGTGGCTACCGGCACCCCGGTTCAGCCAGCTAACTCCATCGCTGGCCATAGGGGGTGAACAACTCCCCCCTGTGGAGCGGGCGCGCAATTTGGGCGTCCTCCTAGATGCCCGGCTGTCTATGGATGACCATGTGGCAGCCGTGGCAAGGAGGGCGTTCCACCAGGTTCACCTGGTGCGTCAATTGCGCCCCCTACTGGACCGGGATGCCCTACACACGGTCACTCATGCGCTGGTGACGTCTCGCCTGGACTACTGCAATGCCCTCTACATGGGGCTTCCCTTGGGACGCATCTGAAGACTACAGCTAGTCCAGAACGCAGCCGCGCGGGTGATTATGGGGAGCTCAAGATACTCCCACGTGACACCTCTCCTGCGCGAGCTGCACTGGCTACCTGTGGTTTTTCGGGTGCGTTTCAAGGTATTGATTACCATCTTTAAAGCGCTCCATGGCACAGGACCCAGTTACCTGCGGGATCGTATCCTCCCGCACACATCCCTACGACCAATCCGCTCTCACAGGGAGGGACTACTACTGGTGCCGTCTACTAGGCAGTGCCAGCGGGCGACGCCTAGGGGTAGGACCTTCTCTGTGATGGGCCCAACCCTCTGGAATGACCTCCCCCCCGACATTAGAACTACCACTGACTTCCGTTCCTTCCGTCAAAAATTAAAGACTCACCTGTTTCGATTAGCTGGCGTGGCACATTCTTAGTTTTTACCTCCCAGTGGATATATTTTAATGGGTAATTTTGGGTAATATTTTAACTCCTGGGTTATTAGAGTTTTTAATGTACTATATTTATTATTCTATATACAGTCTTGCAACCTCCTCCACCTACGTATTTAATTATTTAACTGTTTTATGTATGTATTTTATAATGCATTTTAGTGACTGTACACCGCCCCGAGTCCCTTTCGGGAGAGGGGGCGGTCTATAAATACGAATAATAAATAAAATAAATAAAATAAGAGCTGCCACCCTGTGCTTCCCACCACCTTTTATAGCTATATTGGTAATTATGATAAACCGCACCCCATGTGTGTGCACATCCATCACCTTATGACCCAGAGCAAAAACCACCCAGCAATTAATCATGGATTGTTAGCGGGAGTTTCTTCAGCTTGTGGAGGTGGAACAGTGAGTCTTGGTAGCTGGCCCAGTCATCTCCCCTGAATGGCAGCTCCAGGCCTCTGGGCTGGCCGGACCTGATATCTGCCTCTAAATGGAGAACATTGTTAGAAACACCAATTAGGAATGTTCTGGAATAACCAGCAGATTTTTCTAGGTGATATATTGGTCCTCATCACTACTATTTCATGTCTCTCTGAAAATAATTTGCTTTTCAACAGAATTTTCATGTCTTTTCCTTGGTATGACAAGGATAGTTGACAATCATACTTTGACTTTATTTATTCCTTCATTCATTTCAGCCTAGATACTTCCAATATAACAGTTACTTACGTATAATATCACAGATTCAATTACTTCTCGTGGTATCTTAAGTTCCCATTTTAAAAATAATATTCGCTTAAATTTAACTTACCTAAAAAATTTTTAGTATGGTGACTCACCAAACTTTAACAACACAATCTTTATTTATCATCTTATGAATTCATAAAAAATCATGAATTCATTTGGGACATTAACTGATGATAGATAGAAAACTGTAGTCTTGCTTTATTGGAGTGGTTCCTAAAGCAAATTTTTAAGCATTGTGCAAAAAAAATGTGGAAATGAAGATACCTGATTTACCCATGTTGAAGAAAAAGATTTATATAGAAATCAAGCAAGTGAAACATTATAAATGTATTCAGGTTAAATGTGCTATGGCTTTCAGCATTTTCTCTATGAACAGACTGGCTGACTGTGGAACAGATAGTAGAGAGCATCTAACTGTTCACATGTATTTCAAAATGGTTTTAGATAGTAGGAGTTACATTTTTATATTTAAAAAGTTATTTAATATAATTGGAAATTTGAAAAACACAAAAATTATGCTGATAGTATACAAGAATGATATCCATCTTTTCATTTTACAACTAATGTTTTTATGTAACTCTTTGTTCAATGGAACAATTGTTTCCATTTGTTCTTGTTCCTTTAGGAACAGAGTGTTTATCACAGTTAATAAGAAGCTTCAGGAAGCTTAAAACATGTGAATATAATTCCTTCTAATTCTTAAGACATACACAAAAGTGTTCTTTCTTTTGCAAGTTTCTTTTAATTCTACTCACATTACCCTATCAATACATTATTAAAAGAACAAAAAGTCCATGGTTTCATTACTAAAATAAGTTTACTGTAATCAGACATTTTAATTGAATAGTTTTCATAACAGCAGTGAAAGATTTTACTTTTTTCTTATCTCTGAATTGTCTGGTTGTAAAAGAAGCATTGACCATTATTGTTCATGATCCACCAACATGACAAATAACTAGAGAAGGATTGAATCAGTTGTGGAAGATTTCACACAAAATGTTAGAATGTACTCAGATTTATTAGAACACACCTTAATTTAATAATGGAAAACCTTCATATTTAAACCCAAGGATATACCATACCCATTTCTTTTTTTATAAAAGTTTTTTTTTATTTTCAAAACAAACACAACACATCCTTCTTTACATACTGTAGAAAGTGTATCAGTTGGTTACAAAAAGGCTTACGTACATCTCTTCCACAGTCAACAAACATAATTCATATTAACTCAAGTATTTTAACTCAGATATTTTCATTTGACTATAATTGTTTAAACGTCCATCATAAAATATACCAAGATTTAATACATAACCACATACTGGCATTTCATTTACTATTTCTAAAATCCTCCAATAACACTGAATCCTTATGTCCTATTCAAGCTAAACATCAATAATATTTAATAACAAAGTTTTCTAATCCTTCTTTCCAAATCACTGTTTACAATTTACATCCAATTTCCTTATGTTGTACCCATACCTATATATACATTATCGTTATCCCTCCTTTATTTAACTATATCCTGCATCATAACATTTCTCCCCTAATATTCAAGACTTAACTGTATCTAACTTAGTTCTTTTTTATTAACCTTTATATATAATCCCAAAGAATTTCTAATCTTCCTTTCATGGATACCATTCAATATTCATATCCCATTATTACTTATCATAACACTACACATTGTATACATTATTATCATTATCAATTATTTATTTAACTATCTATTGTCACTAAATTTCACTAATTTTAACTAGTTCTAAATTATATTCTTCCATCTATCAACCTGTATCTTTCCAATTGCAAAACAGTCTCATATCTTCTGCCATTTGTGGTGTCAGTCCTCTAATCATCTCCTTAATCAACTTTGTATGGACTCCTCTTAGCAACTCCTTGCTTATAAAATCTCTCATGTAATTTCGATGCCCTTCTTCTGTTTCCTTAATCAGCTTATCTTTGATTGTTGGTAGTGTTATCAATGATATTGCTAATAAAATGTCTCTCTTTAAATCCATAAATTCTTTTGTTTTTTCTTCTTCTATATCTTGCCATCTGGAGTAGATTTCCCCTCCATTTAATTCCGCTTTCAGTATTCCACTCTTTTCAATCTCAGAGACAAACCAATCACCATAACTATCAGCAATTTTAATTTCTTTATATTCATTTTCCTCTTCGATTTTAGGGCTTTTTTCCATTTGATGAACATCTTCAACTTCTTCATCATATTTTGCTGTTAGATGCACTAAGTCTTCCAATTTCTTCTCTAACCTCTCACGTGTATTTGATAATTTCTGTATTTCTGAGAATATTTTTTGCAGACTTAAAACTTCTTTCTGTAATAATAACATTCCTTTCTCTGAGAATCAAGGACATTCTGTCCTGCACCTGGAAGGGTGTGACTGGGAGGCATCTCCAGTTGGGACAGTGCTTTGATTGGACCCTGTGATAGACATGTGGATGCTGGGTAGGTGCTTGGAATTTCCTTTGCGTGGGGAAAACCTGGAAGCTTTCAGATTTGGGTTTTCCCAAATGTGCCAATATGACATCTCTAATAAAATGGAACTTTGAGGAACTTCGAGCCTCAGAGTCTTATTTCATTGGAGGTGTTACTTGGAGCCCTGACATTAACCCGAATCCTCTTTAAACTTCAACCAGCTCTCCAAACCACAGGGTGCTGTCTGGAGTCCTGAGCCCCGAATGTCAACCCTATACCGGGCGCCGTGAAGACTCAGGGAAGATGGAAGAAGACAAATCAACCACAGAGGGAGCCAGTCAGCGATGTGTGTTGCAACCATCTACCTCCTTTCCCAAGCCATGGTGGAAGCAGAAATAGCGTCAGAAACGGAATGCCAGCTAGGTGCCTGCCCAAAAAACCAGTGCCTGAGTGAGCCAGCCAACCAGATCTTACTCTATGGGATAAAGCTGTGGGAGAAGAGCTTTCTTAAGAGGCAATGTCTGGAACAATGCTACCAAACCAGCAAATGGGACTGAACAGAACGGAGCAGACTAACGAATGGAGGGCATCAGGACCAGCAGACTCCAGGCACTCTCAGGAGTAAGAATTCCTGCTATTGTCGTGCAGCCAATTGCTAGTGGACCTCCCGGAGCAATTTGGCCAACTCAGTGTGGGCAGTGTCACTCAGCTCTCTGGGACTGGACAACCCTGGTGGACTCTGGCTCAGTCCACATTTACCTTTCTGAGCCTCAAAGCCACAGCGCCACCCAGTGCAGCGTCTCCCTCTTCTATATGGCACAAAGCGGATCATGCCACAGATTCGCATGTCGTACCCGATCCACCAAGGGAACAACAAATGCTGGAATTGGAATGAGGCAGCAGCAAAGCTCATTGAATCATCCCAATCCGGTGCTACAAGGACTCCCAACAGGGGCTGTTATGACCTAGTACTCCACCCCAGCAGCAAGTTTTCAGATTGCCCCCAGCCAACCAAATCCCACCAGGGTGGACATTCTACCCCAGCCAGGGGTGGGTGCAATACCAATGGACACCTGCTTCAATTTTGCAGCCCATGCTGGCCCAGCAACTGATGCAGGTCCAACCACAAGTCACACCCCCGCCGCCGGTATCAGTCCAGCAACCAGTGCAATTCCAGATACTGGCCATCGTCCTGCTGCTGCTACAGGTTCAGAAACCAGTGCAAATCCAGCCACTGATGGTGACCCCGCCACCGGTGCTGGCACAACAAACTCTGCAACCGGCTCTGCCAGCCGCTCTCCCTACACGATTTAGAAAGACCTTTGATGGAACCCCAGGACAGCTAGCCTACTTCCTTAATCGAGTCTGGGCACACATTGATCATTATGGGGATCAATACCCAACTGATCAGGATTTGATTTTGGTGATTGCGGATGGCATGAATGGGGGAGAAGCTAGACAATGCAGACAAATTCGTCCAGCTGCTCCAATACTGCTTCAAAGACATGGGCCATCAAGTAGAGGCTGAGGTCCAAATAAAGGCATTGAAACAAGTGGGACGACCTCCCAATGAGTTAGTGTGGGAGTTTTGAAGATTAGCTGGGAAACTGAGGGACTAACCAGAGCACCTCCTCGTTCACCATTTCAAAGAGGCCCTCGACCCAAACCTCTTACTAGCTTGGGGCATCCGGGGAGTCTTAGAGTGCATACAAGCATGGTAAAGCACAGTGATGGCTATGGATCTGGAGATCCATCCCCATAGGAAGCCAATGGCAGAGAAACCAGCGAGAAGACCCCTGGGTTGCCGAACCCTGTGTCAGGCATCTTTTCTTTTGGGTCATGGCGTGCCACACTTTCTATTATTGTGCTATGCATTTTCTATTGTGGGAAAATGGGAGGGGGGATTGCAAGGAGTCACATACTATGTAGTCACAACAACATTTTTTCTAGAAAGCCAAGGTCATCCTTTGTCTCTACACTTCTGCACCTGACCAGAATTGGATGGGTGGAACTACTAGCATGGCAGTGGGAGATTGGAACGTGTGGGTGTGGGGGCAAGATCTTGAACTTTCAACTGGGTGGGGAAAACCAGGAAGCTTTCAGGTTCAGGTTTTCCCAGATGTGCCAACATGGCTCTCTTAATAAGTTGGAACTTTGAGCAATACTTTGCCTTGGACTCTGATTTACTTTTGGATGCTATTTGGTACCATGACATTGACCCGAATCTCCATTAAAATATTTCACCAGCTATCCTGAATTTTGGAGTGCTGACCGGGGTCCTGAGCCCCAGCACCGACCCGAGCCCAGGTGGCGTAAAGACTCAGGGAAGATGGAGGAAGAAAAGAAGCCCACGGAGAAAGTAGCAGATGATGGATTGCCTACCTATGTCAAGATCATCTAAGTGCCTTCAAAAGCTGTGGTGGAAGCTGTGGAGGCCACGGAGTGGGAATGCCAACCGGGAGCCAGGCCCCTAGGCATCCCTTGCAATCAGACCTCGACCCATGAGTGGAGGGGACCAAAGTGGTACGGCAAATCCACCCCATTTTCCATTGTAGCTTATTGAAGCCTGTAGTCAAAGCCTGCATTACTGTGCTAATCTCTATATGAAGTTTCTGTTTCTGTTTCCCTACAATGATGTAGTGTGGAAGGGGTTTGATTAGCATTGCTTTAAATAGCAGGTTTTAAGTAAAAAAACTCAGTTGTTGCCTAGATCTCTTGTTATCACACACCTTTCAGTAAAAGTTCCTTTTGGAACAACTGCAATTTCCTGCTTTCTTTGGAAAACTGGAGAGGCAAGACCTTACATGTATATGCATAAGCAATATACTGTTTGCCAAACTGCTAAGCCCTTGGTTTACATGAGGATTTTCATGTAGTCTAAAACTTTTAAATATAATCAAACAATACTGCATGAACACTTGAATTAAATGAGTGCCTACCGTGATACCAAGATTTCTTCAGGCTGTTCTCTTTCTAAAAGATGCTGGAAATAATTTTCTACAGCCAAAGCAGTTAATGTTTTCTTGAGGTATGGGTAGTAAAGGGGGTGGCGGGCTATGACACCTGTTATAAACAAACAGAACGTAATTACTTGTTATTCTGCATGGATCACCAAACAATGGTATTATTCTTACAAAAAAAATCATTCCGTCCATATTATTTTAAACTTCAGCTACTCAAGACTAAACCTACCATATTTTTCAGAGTATAAGACACACCAAGGTTTTGAAGAGGCAAATTAAAAAAAAGTTTTTGCATTCTGCAAACCTCCCAAAAATGGCCCCGTTTTTCACGAAAACAGCCCAGTTTTTCATGAAAACGGGCCCGTTTCCCCCCCCCCTTTAAAAGGCATGAATAGCCTTTAGGGGGCTTGCAGAGTGCTCGGGGGGGGGGGGGGATGAGCAAAAAATGACTTGTTTTTTGCAAAAACGGGCCCATTTTTTTGTCAAAAAAATTTCATGCATAGCCTTTAGGAGGCTTATAGAGTACTCCTGGGAGCTGGGGGGGGGGGGGCAAAATTCAGCAAAAAAAATAGCCCATTTTTCACTCATTTCTGCCTTCCCCAGCCCCCAGAAGCTCTCTGAAAGCCTTCTACAGGCTCTGCATGGCCATTTTGGTGAAGGGGGCAGGAATTCGGGAGGCAAAAAATGCTGTATATAATGCTGTGTATAAGATGCACCCAGATTTTCAGCCTCTTTTTTGAGGGAAAAAGGTGCGTCTTATACTCTGAAAAATACGGTATATATCTTTGTAGCACTAACTAGTATTTGTTTAATTAATAATCTACCTCAATTATTTCAGTAAATTTTGATGACATACATGTTAAAACAATAAAAAACAATAACCAGCAAAAAATAAAACAAATCCACAGAAAGCCAAAATATATTATGTTAAAATATTAAACTACATCTACAATTTGTTTTGAAAAGATATTTTGTTTATTTAAAATATTTAGGTATCATATTTTGAAAAGCACTTTCAAAGCCAACTAGTTTCTAACACTGTGACGATCTGTGCAAGCTGTGTAAGAGTATAAGAAGTTTGACAAAAAGTTTTATTTTCATGAGGACAGTGAGGATCAAGCCTGTTTTTTTCTCTCTCTCTGCCTGCTCTGTTAAGATGGGAGACAAAAATGACATCCAGTTTTTTTCCTTTCTGCAGAAAATAAAAACTGATTATCAGTAACCTCATGTTCAGAGTTTCATTAGAATTATCAGATTCTGAGATGAATTCAAACACCTTACAGAGGAAAAAATTTGAATATAAGCAGCAAAGGGCAAAAGCTTATTGAAATAGCATAAAATTACCTGAATCAAATTAATTTTAGTTGTTTGGATTCACAAAACAAAAAATAATTAAACTGTCTCACAATCTATAAACATTCATTGATATTTTAAAGCGTTGTAACTTCCAAATACTTTTTACTAATTCAATGGTTAAACATATTGTATTAATTTATATTTTTAAATAATTGGCAAGCTTTTCAAATCTGGTGTTAGGAAGAGATATGTAGACAGAAATACAGGAAGTCCTTAACTTTCAACCACCATTAAGCCCAACATTTCTGTTTGTAAGCGATACCATTGTTAAGTGAGTTTTGCCCCATTTTACAATCTTTCTTGCCACAGTTGTTAAATGAATCGCTGCAGTTGTTCAGTTAGTAACACGGTTGTTAATTGAATCTGGCTTCACCATTGACTTTGCTTGTCAGGAGGTCACAAAAAGTGATCACATCATCTTTGAATACTGCAAACTTCATCAATATAAGGTACTTGCCAAGCATCTGAATCACATGACCATGGGGATACTGCAATGGTCATAAGTGTGAAAAATGGTCATAAATCACTTTTTCAATAACTTCAAATGGTCACTAAATGAACTGTTGTAATTAGAGGACTATCTGTATTGAGATATAGCACAGTGGTGGCGCAGTGGTTTGAATGCAGTATTGCAGGCTAATTCTGTTGACTGCCAGGGGGGTTTGAGCCTGACTAGCTCAAGGTTGATTCAGCCTTCCATCTTTCTGAGGTTGGTAAATGAGGGCCCAAATTGTTGAGGGTAAGATGCTGACTCTATATCGCTTAGAGAGGACTGTAAAGCACTGTGAAGTGGTTTAACAGTCTAAGTGCTATTGCTATATAATGAGTGCAAAGTATCTCCTAGAGTGGAAAAGCAGCCCTCTTGTTACCTTAGAAAAGAAAGACCCAGCAATGGGAACAGTGGAAAATGTTACAATCTCCCATGCAACAGTAATATTACCTATAAAGACTAAAATGCAAACAAATGTAAAGAATTTTACAAATAATTTTGTTAATTTCCACAGCAATAGAAAATAAATTTTGAATTGTTAAATAACATTTCATGATGAAGGACCATGTAAATATTTAATTTTCTCCAATTCATAGTTATGGATTATTGTACTGCATGTTTGTACAATGAAAGAGAGCAAATCAGTATGCGAAAGGAACAGCTGATTTATTAAAAACAATCAAATGGAACAATAACAAACAAATATTCTAAAAAACATAAATTTGAAAATACAGTATGAAAAACAGCCAGATTGTAGAACAGTTAGTTGGTGCTCTGGAAATATCTGGATAAGCGACATGACTTTAACTCTCCTTTAAAACTAAAACAAGACAGCATTATAGTTCTTTTGAAAGGTGTTTTCATGAGACACTGCCACCAAGAAGGTCCTATTCCTGACTACTGAACTCAATTCATTGTGATCATATGTGATCACAAATAGGAATTAGGTTATTTTAGTATGTGGGTTGTGTGATCTTATCTTAATTAGGATAGCACCTGACTGATCTTGTTTTGGCTTAACAGGGTTGGGTTTTGTTAATACTTGAATGGAAGATCAGGGCTGCAGTCTGAATTAGGAAGTCAAACGATAAGGTAGTGACAAAATAATTTCATATCGTTGCCAAGAAAATTGCATGACATTATTCACAAAATTATGTTAGGTTTGGCTCAGAGAAGATGAGAAATATTTTATGAGTAGTGAAGAATGTTAAATTAGGCAATATTTTAACTACTTTGAGTATAAATGTTTTTCTTTATATTTAAACTTTTTTTAAAAGAGAAATGAAAAGTGGGACACAGAGGACAAGCTAAAACCCAACCATCAAACTTTTTATTATGAAATAGTTATTATTAACAGAAGCACAAACTGGTACATTTAAAAAAAATATGTTATCATTTTCTTACATCGATTTGGGATCACACTACAGAAGGAATAATTACGGCATAATACTTATGTATATTTTTAATCAAAAGTTCCTTTTTAAAATAGGATTGACAAATACCTATATTTGCTGTGTTGCCTTTGTCTCCACTTCTTGTATAAGCGAGATCTTCCAGACGATATACATGAGAACCACTTGGTAGATCTATATAAAATGAGACAGATTATTGCTTCTTCAACTGCAACAGTAAAATTGGATTTTTAGAAAGATTCTATTTAAGTGTGTTCATACCTCATTTATAAGTTTTAATTTTGCAGGAAATCTTTTCCTTAAATATTCTACAGAAGCAGAGACAAGAAGTATGGGTAATTATAATTCCTATCCCCATTTTTTCAGATCATCCAAGGCTGGAAAAACTCTGACTTTCAACCAACAGTTCAGAGCAGCTCACAAAAGAATGTCAAAAGAATACCTAGACGCAGGATCTTAAAATTTAGTTTCTAGCCACAAGAAGCAAAGCTTCATTATCTCCTTTCACTGAAGTCAATGAGAAGGAAAATATCTAGTGAAAAGTTAACAAAGCTTTGGGCTCCAGTCCAATGATGTGCTAGGAGAGTGATAGAACTTGGATAAAGTGGGATGCATATTAATCCCTTTCTCTGAAACATGTATTTTAGGGTGTATTGCCAGAAGAAATACCACCAGGATACATTTATGTCTACAAAACTTTCAATGGTTGCCAGAAAGATATGCTATTGATTGGCAAACTTTTTCTCCACCAACTGTAAACTACTGTGAGTCTGATGATTTGGCAGTGATTGTTACTTTATGTAACAATCAATAAATCAGTAGAGCACTTTTCCCCATCATATCTATTATCTGATTAAGATTGATTCCTTAGCAGATAACTAGTTTACAGCACTGTATTATACAGGAAAACCCCTCTTCCTCCTCCAGGTTTCAAATATTAAAAATTAAGGTGTGGTGGATAGTTGAACTAGTGCAGTCTTGTAACTTATGTCTTAATAGTTTCAAAAACCTAATTAAGTTTAATTGGAAACTCTTGGAACATTAGTCTAACTCTTGGGAGGGAAAAGTAAATGTACAATTTTATTTATAATTTAAAGATAAAATGAAAATAAAAAATATCACCATGTGGTTAATTTGATAGAATTTTATTCTTCAATAGTTTTTCAAGCCTTGGTAATATAGTAGCTATGTATAAACATCAGGAACTACTTGCTCTGCAGTCCCTGGCAGTATTTGCATCATTTTAAAACTGATTTTTCTTTTACTAGCTTCTCCCATCACACCAAATATGGTTCTGTTCTGTTATCAGAGTTATTCTCTTGGTGGATAGGTAATAAAATCCCAAGAGACTTTGTATAATTTCTTTCCAACATTTCATTCTTAGAAAAAAAAAAGGATAAAAATATATTGTAGACGATAAATCCAACAAACAAAATGCCTTGTTAAAATAGAAAATGCAAATCTGGGAATGAAGACTAGTAGGCATAAACTGATTCTCAACAACCAAATCCTATATAATTAAATTATGTAAATCCATTTAGATCAGGGGTGGGTTCCAGCAGTTATTACTGCCGGTTTGCTCGTGGGTGTTTTGCACGCACGCATGCTTGATGTACAGTGAAATAAAAATTGCTCTGCGCATGTGCAGAAGCAAAAAACAAGATGGCAGTGCCTATGGTGCTGCCCGGAGAATCGGTTTGGGGGCGTGGCAGTGACCCAGGCCTAGGGAATTATAGATTTTTTTAAAAAAGATTGTTACTGACAAATAAGAAACTTTTAGATTTCAGCAACTCTTGTACTTCACTTGATTTCCCTTACACTGAACATGAATATGTAATGGAGAAAGGTCAACTATGCAAAGTATTCTGTCTAAAGCAAGGCCTACACATAAACATTTTAGTTATGAGTAATTTCAGTGTTAAACAGTAGTACTTCGAAGGACAATATAGCATGGTGTTATTAGAATTGGGCCCAATAGACCTGACATGCAAATTCGGACTTAACGAAAGGGTAACTGGATAACTACTTCTGTCAACTCAATCCATCTCATAAATGTAGGAATAGAGGAAGGATTACATACAGATATGTGCAGCAAGCCTCCATGATCTCAGTGACCGATGACCTCAACTGTTTATTAGAACCAGGTAGTACCAGGAACCTTTAGATATGTGAAGTCTCAACTCTGGCTGGGATGGTAGTAGATATTGACAAGTAGAATGAAACAATAAGATGCTGTTGCTACCCCTGCTTTTGCTTTCCTTGTTAAAACTGTATAAAAGCCAAATAAACTCTGCGTAAGGCAGATATTTTGGACACCACTGCTGTGATGGATTTCTGAAACCTACACATAAAGTTATAGGAATAACATGAATGGACTCTGGATGTATGATGCCTTGATCTCTCAAGAAGATAGATGATAAAAGCTATAATAAATTCATAAATAAACAAATAATAGTACCTTTAAAGTCTTCTTGAGACTGAGGCTCATCATGTGAAACAGTTAGATCTGAAGTGAATGAAATATCTTCCTGAAACGTTTCAACATGTTGTCCATTCATAAATATATTGATCTGGAAAAATATACATTTTCATTCAACAAGAAGATATTCTAATGCCATAAATATAAAAATCTATGATAGTAGGAGTAATCTGTCAACCTGTAAAGTTACCCAATGAACATCTGTGTCAGACCTGCCCCAGGTAAGTCCCTTAGGTAAAAAAGACCATTGACTCCATTTGTCCATTATACATACCACCCTCTATCCCCTGGCCTTTGATGGCAGGATGCCAGTGAGGCATCAGGCCAAAGATGACAGTTGGCAAATATGAGTTATGACACAAAGATCTAGTTGGCAAATATGAGTTATGACGGATGACAGAAGGGTGGAGATAGAGGGGTAAAGTTCAAACGCAATTAAGCAAAAACTGGTTTAGGCTCCACAGAAGATCAAGCCAAGATGTTGATCCTAATAAATGAATGTTTTTTGTTTGAACTTTGTCTAGAGGCTCGTAAATTAATTAGGCAATCTCTTGGGAACTTCACACTAAACACTCTTTCCAAAAACTTGAAGCAAATTGGACTCTGTGATCTTAGATCAGCGATGGCGAACATTTTTGGCTCGCGTGCCACAAGTGGGGGGAGCGCAGGGGGGTCGTGTGCGGCTGTGCCACACCCATAATGCAACGTGTGACCCCCCCAGTGTGCATGCACGAACAACGCGTGACCCTCCCATTTTTACATGCTTTTTTCGCCCTCCCCAGGCTCCAGAGGCTTTATAGGAGCCTGGGGAGGGCGAAAAGAGCCTCCCCCCTCCCCGGAGGCCCTCCGGAGGCTTCCCTGAAGCCTTCGGAACGCTTAAAACCACCCTCCGAGCAACCCGGAAGTCCCGGTTTGCTCGGAGGGTGGTTTTAAGCACTCCGAAGTCGTCAGGGATGGTCCCTGAAGCCTCTGGAGGGCCTCCGGGGGGGGGGGAGGCTCTTTTCGCCCTCCCCAGGCTCCTATAAAGCCTCTGGAGCCTGGGGAAGGTGAAAAATGGCTTTTAAAAAGGTGAACTCAGCTGGCCAGCGCGCGCATGCACGCTTGCCAACTGACAGGGCAGCGCCTCGCGTGCCCTGACAAATGGCTCCGCGTGCTACTTGTGGCACGCGTGCCATAGGTTCACCATCACTGTCTTAGATGATCCTCTCTAGGACTCAATGTAGCCTATAAGTATTGTCCACAAATAATTTGCCCAAAGTGCGTGTGAAGAGGATTTTTTGACAGGGCACAAAGTGCACTTGCTTGGAAAATAAGTCAGTTATCACCCAAATCACCGTGTTTCCCAAGCTTTCAGGCAGTTCCACTATTAAGTCTATTGAAATCTGTTTCCAACGGGCTTTAGCTATGGCTGGAGCAGTCTTGGTATTTTTCCTTGTCACCTTTTGGTACGGGCACAGATAGGGCAGCTAGCTACATAGCTCTCTATGTCTTTCTTTAGTGACAATGGCCACCAAAACTGGTGCTTAACTAAGTGCGAAGTTTTAACAAAACTGAAGTGTTCTGCTACTTTTAGATCATAGCTGTTTTGTAAAACCAACAGTCATTGGCTTTCAGGGAGTTTCAATTTGTCTCCCACCCAAGGTAACCCATCTTGTATCGTACATTCCCCCTTAAGGGCTTGGAACTACTTGTCCTCCACTAGTGCTGCCTTCAGAGCACTCATTAGATCTTCAGCTGCTTGGCTTTTCAGTTTAAAAACTTGTGCTCTGATGGTTACTGGAACTGCTAACTGCCTGGATGGGATAACCAATCTAATTCCCGAGTCCTTCGGGAGAGGGTGCGGCTAAGAAATAAATATTTATTATTATTATTATTATTATTATTCCTTCTGGTTTTGAGCAATTATACTGTGGCAGCCTGGATAAGGCAGCTGCTAGGACGGTGATGGCAAACCTTTGGCAAGCGTGCCACAGGTGGCATGCAGAGCCATTTGTCAGGGCACACAAGGTGTTGCCCTGACTTCAGCCTTCTTCTGAGGCCATTTTTCGCCTTCTGGAGGCTTCCCTGAAGCCTCCGGAGTGCAAAAAAATGGCCCTACTACAGAAGTTTGGCAACAGACTAGAAAGCCTCTGGAGCCTGGGGAGGCCGAAAAAACCATGGCAAAAGGGGGTGTGTGTGTCATTGGTCACGTGCATGCACATGGGGAGGGTTGCATGCATAGCATGGGTGTGGCACACCAGCACATGACCCCCTCTGTGTTCCCCACCGCTTTTGGCACGGCAGCCAAAAAAGGTTCGCCATCACTGTGCTAGGAAGTTCTTACCCCTGGAAGTTATTGCAGGTTAAAGTATTGAGCCCAGTGAACTTATTTGGGCAATAATCTCTAATGTTTTTTCAGGGCCTCTAAATTTTTATGATCAGTCCACAGGTTAGGAGCACCCAGCATATGATAAACTGCCCATCTACACTCAGTTTCAGTAAGCTTTTGGGAAGTATAGCCACATGGCTGAAGGATGCCCTGCTCATTTTTCTGCAACAGCACTGCCCCCACTGTGACATCAGAAGCACCTGCTTGAATTACAAAGAGGGCATTGGAGTCTTGATGTTTCAGCACTTCTGTGAACAGGCGTTTGACTTTTTTGAATGCTGCTTGGCACTCCTCTCCCTTCGTCTTTAATGGGTTGGTGATAGGGAGGGCAATCTGAGCGAATGATGGAATGAATTGGTGAAGTTCGTGAATCCCAGAAGTTTTGTAGTTGCTTCCGGGTGCAGGGAGGAGCCCACTCCAGCACTGCCTGCACCTTCTCAGGATCCATTTCTATTCTTTCATGGGAAATGTGATACCCAAGATAAATCAAATTTGCTTTGGTGAAATTCATATTTGGAGAGTTTGGCATACAGTTGGGCTGCTTGGAAGTTTTTGAGCACTGCTCTGACCAATTTTACATACTTTATCATAGTTACGGTATAAATCAAAATATCAACCAGATTGACCCAACCTTTTTCTACAGATGCTCATGTAGCACTTCATTTATCAGCTACATAAACATAGCATGGGCTCTCTACAGTCTGAAAGGGAGGACTTGGAACTGGAAACATCCCAAAGGGCAATTAAGTGCCATCTTCCACTCATCACTTTCCTTGATTCTAACCCAATAATATGCCTCTTGTAAGTCCAGCTTGGTGAAAATCCTCCCTCTGGCTAAATGGGCTAATATGTCCTTCATCGGGGACAGCGGGTAGACATTTTTGACACAAACAGTATTTAGCCTATAATAGTTAACACATAGACGGACTCATCCTTTTCTCTGAATAGCACCAAAACAGCTGCTCTCGGTCTGGCCAGCTGTATGAAGCTGCATTTCAGGTTTTTGTACCTAAACACCTATGGCTCCTCTAGTTCTCTAGGGATCATTGAGTATAGCTTAGGTTTAGGCAACTTAGCCCCCAACAGGATATCTATGGAGCAGTCAGTTGACCAGTAGGGTGGACATACATCCAAGTCCTTTTCACTAAAACTGTCCCATAGGTCCCAATATTCTTTGGGGATTCAGGGATCACCCTGAGGATGCTCTTTTGTTGCAGCTTCCACCTCCCTTCTTGGCTCTACCCATGGTGGCTTAGGGATAAAGAAAGGACCTCGTCTTTCTTTTCTGGCCCGGCCTGGCCCACACGATTCCAGCGTGCATGCAGGAGGCAGCGGATGTACGCACACACAACCCTGGCCCACCCTATTCCACATGCGTGCATGTGCACAGGAGGTGGTGGACCAACACTGCCTTGTCCATAGCTTGCCCATTGGTTGCCACCACTGCCTCCTCCTCTTCCTCATGAATCAAAGGACGCAGCTGCCACTGCCGCTTTCATCAGCAGTGCGCTCCCCCTCTCCAGCTACTGCCCCACGATTCTCATGCCTACCAGCTGTTCTCCACCCAGCAGTGGAGGCTGCTCTAGGCACAGCCTCGGGATTGCCTTCTTGCTGCCCCCACTAAACTAGCCTTTCACCTGGATGGATGGCCAAAAGTTCCATTCTCCAGCAGCTGCCAGGCGATTCTTGTGCTCCCCAGCCTGCTCCATGGCAGCCGCAGCACGTCCCACCTGGTGTCTCCTTGAGCAGGGGGCTGCTGCCACTGCCCGCCATGTGGAGCAGGCTGGGAGAATGGAACTTCCAGCTGGCCATTCAGGGGAAGGGCTGGTGTGGAGAGGGTAGCGAGAAGGCAATCCCAAGGCTGTGGCTGGCCTCTGCTGCCAGGCGGAGAGCAGGCTGGGGGGCATGAGAATCACAAGACATTGGCTAGAGAATGAAACTTCCGGCTGGCCAGGTAAGGGCTGGCACAGTGGGGGAAGCGAGGAGGGGTGGCTGCTGGGCAATCGGGGGGGGGGGGGGACCTGTCCAGCAGCAGAGGCTCCGCAGCTGGCCCTCCAGGAAGCTTCAGTCTGGCCCACACCATCCCAGCAGACGTGTGTGTACACAGAGAACAGCTGGGATGGCGGGGATGGTTCCTGCGTGAGCTTGAACCCACTGACTCTCACATGCACATGCTCCTCCCCTCTCCCCCGAGATATAATCTTGATCTGGCCCATGGAAAAATCGAGTTTGATCCCCCTGGTAAGGTCTCTACCACTTCCAGATGAATATAAGGTGGGGGAGTTCAAAGTAAGATTGCACATGTTACTAAGTTTCATATTAAAATGTAACAAATTATGTAGTTTACATTGTTGTAAGATAGAATATTGGCTGCACCAATTTTCTGCATCTCCTATTGGTCAAATTGATATTTTCAGGTGATCATCATTTCCAGTTCCTGCTTCTCTATTTCCACAATCTTCTCTGCTTTTTCTCTCTATGGAAATGGAGGAAATACTATGCAAGTTCTAAGGAGCAGGTAACCTTGACAACTGAGGTTTTCCTCCTTCAATGTTATTTCCCAAATATTCTATTTTTTTTAAATTTCATATATTGGACTTGCCATTCTTTCTAGAATTAATGCTAAATAGCAGCTCCTACCTTGATATATTTCTTTGGATAAAGAAAGAAAAATGGTTTCAGAACAGGAGATCTGGGGGGGGGAAAAAGTGCAAATTAAAAATTGATGTGAACAGAAATACCTTTCAGATGGCTTTCATACAGTCCTTGTAACTCTTTAAGCCCAGTTATAGTGCTTGGAGTAACAATTTAAATATTGACAACATAATATAATTATTGATGCCCCCCCCCCCCCAAATGCTGGCCTTCAGAAAATTACTAAAATGGAATTGCTTCAGAAAGCTTTTTGGTTATTGCCAGTACCTTAATTGATTGTAATTATATATTACAGATAATCCTCAAATTATGAACTTTAACCTTGTCCCAAAGGTGCTCTTTCAAAAGTTAACTGAACTTTCTTGGTTTTTTCTTTGAACACCTTTTGCTTCACATCCAAGAAACGTCTTCAATTCAGGGAACTGAATGACCTGGATGAATGAGAATTTCTGTTGTTTTGAAGAAGGTTGAACTAAAAGTAATGGTCCCTCTCCATAACTTTAATTTAAATAGTTTTTTGTTCCCTTTTATTTTTCCACATAATCATTCCCATTTGCCACGTAGGTCTGCCATTAAACAAAACTTACTAAAGTTGTCCTCAGAGTACTCCACAGTTTTTCACTTCAACCAGGTCCTTACAGTACTTTCCACTTCTTCATTTGAGTCAAATAGTGAGATCAAACTCCACAATTCCTTATTGGATGACTTGTGAGATGTGAGACCTAGCAGAATGCAGCAGAATGTCCATCTTGCGTTTCCAAGCACTGCTTAGCAATTTTTTGGAGATACAGTGTAGCATTCTTAGTTGTTATGGTAGAAGGTTCAAAGAATAATGTCATTTGTAGCTCAACAGTAACTATGTTTTCTTGCTGAAGCCTAGATTTTTA
Organism: Natrix helvetica; assembly: GCF_964273705.1. Classification (NCBI taxonomy): domain Eukaryota; kingdom Metazoa; phylum Chordata; class Lepidosauria; order Squamata; family Natricidae; genus Natrix; species Natrix helvetica. Next base: position 55,203,194 of record NC_138558.1, on the reverse strand, counting down.
ATTTTTTTATGTAGATGAAACTGTTGTGATGATTGTCCATAGACTTGTACTTCATTTCTAAGTTATGTGTTTTGTTTTATGAAGATATTCCTCAGGTTTTTTTCCTTTCTCTTTTCAAATAAAAACTTTCTAATATGTCTTTTTCTTTGACTTCTTAACATATAAACTTTAAACTTCAATATTACATTTAATCCCACCCTCCAAGATGCCCTTATTGAATAATATTTGTTTTCTTTTATAAACATCCCTTTTAACACACAGTTTTTTAAACTGGTATATCATTTTCTTTAACTTTATCTTAATACGGGTATTCTCAAACACATTTACAATATCTTTTGCCTACTTTAAAAATTACTTAAGCATTATATGCAAACAAATTTGTAAAAAAAATACATTATTTTGGGTTAAACCTTTCTTTCAGTTACACATATCAAGCACAGAAAAATCCAGTTGGCTCATTAAGTTTAAGTCACTCCTTCCAGCTTATCTTCATGAAGCAAAATCTTTTTCTTCTCTGGAAGTTTTATCAGAAGCTTTTTATCACAAGATCCTCAACCTTGTTAATGTCTTTAAAGAAAAAGTCCCAAGTTTGCCTTTTTTCTCAATGCTCTTATTCTTTCAGTTGTGTTGACAGGTGGAATGACCTCCCCCCGGATATTAGGACTACTACTGACCTCCGCTCCTTCCGTGTCAAGCTCAAGACCCACCTTTTCCAAATAGCTGGCCTGGCTCGACCATAACTTAGTAACGCTCCTGATGGGTTTTTTAATTTGGTAATTTTATTAGGGGATTTTAAACTGTATTTTTAACTGTCTTTCACTTAAGTCCATCCTCCTCCATGCACATATGTATATGTCTCTGTTTTTTGTATATATGTTTGTCTTATGTGTATTTTTTATCTGTTTGATTGTACGCCGCCCCGAGTCCTTCGGGAGAGGGTTGCGGCTAATCAAATAAAATTATTATTATTATTATTATTATTATATTTGAACCATAATAGTGAAAGTAAATATCAGATTCTTCTAAAACTGCAGCAAACTGCATTTTCAGCTACTTGTGAAGTTGTGAAGCTTGGTAACATTCTCCACCTGCTTGCATCTCAGAAGTAATTTGAGATAATTTTTTATCATCAGAGCACAACTGGTCAACAAATTGGGGTATTTTATTTTGAGACCTTTCTATTATATCTCTAATAACTTACTCAATCATCAGGGAGTCAGAGGATTTTAATCCACAGCCATCCACAGCAAAGAAAATCAAGCTACATTTTACAACAATAGTAAACTAAAATCACAGCTTTCAATCTTTATCATTCTCAGTCCCTTCACTTTAAAGACAGAAGAGTTACACTCCAGGGAAAAATCTTTCAGAGATTTCATAATTGAAACTCTTATGTTGCTACACAAATTGTCTAATTTGCTCTTGCTCACACAAAACAGTTCTTTTTGGTTCACCAGCTTTAATGCACAGTTATTTACATTGACACACCAAATACTATAAACAACCTATATTTGTTAGTCCATATGAATAATTTCTTCAGTGCATTGCTTAAAGCACACTGACAAGGACAAATTGCAGGCTTCCATCTCATGAACAATAGCAAAACAATCTTTTCTCACAGCAACTTCCCACTAAGTAAAGTGAAAGAACAGTTGCTGAAACATGTCAGAATTTCTATCATATCAGAACTGCCTTAGTTTGGTAACATAACATTAGAATCATTACTTTTCATGAAGCTTTGTATATTGAAAACTCAGCTACTGCAGTACCCTTCCTCAAGAAGAATTATAAATCATGGGTGTCCTGAATTCATCTTCAACTTCCCTAGCCAAAAATCTAGAATTTAGGATGCAAAACATTAGAAAAGAGCAGTAATTAATATAATCCTCCTCTAAAAACACTTACATTTTTGGACGTCCTCCAATAATTGCAGTGACTCCAGGTGCTAAAAATGAATGAAATAAGAAAATAAGCACAGGAACATAAAAAGATAGTTCATAAAGAATGACTGTAATTTTCAGTGTTCAGGTGTAAATATATTCCAGAGCCATTTTATACTTTCATAAAGAGCTAAAATTAAATTCTAAAACAGTAATGCCATTTAATGAAATATTAGCAATTTAAGAACATCTAGAACAAATGATAGGATTATGTTTAGAGTTATTTATTCAATTAAAATAAGAGCAGGAAAACTTACTTTAAAAAAAAAGTTATCTGCAGGTAGTCTTTGACCTACAACCATTTCTTTAGCAACTGTTGGAAATTACAACAGTTACAACTGAAAAAAGTCATTTACAACTATTGCAGCATTCCCACAGTGATGTAATCAAAATTTGGATGCTTGGCAATTGGCATGTATTTACAAAAGTTGCAGCCTCCTGAGATCACACAATTGCCATTTGTGAGCTTATCCGATGGCTTCCAATAAGCCAAGTCAATGGGGGAAGCAGGATTCATTTAATAACCACGTGATTCATTTTAAAACCACACTAATTTGTTTAACCAGGGCAAAATGTTTTTGTAAAATTGGGCATGATTCAATTAAAAACAGCTTTGTTTAGCAATAAAAATACAGGTCCTAATTGTGATCATAAGTCAAGGGCTACCTCTACTGGAGCGGAAGTATGTAAGGAAGAGCTTTCCTGAGGCTGGTGATTGGAGCTGCTGGATACAAGGGGGGAGTCAGAGAGAAAAGAGGACTAAGGTAGGGGCCCTTTGTCTCCATTTCATTTGAACTTTCCTGAGGCTGGTGATTGGAGCTGCTGGATACAAGGGGGGAGTCAGAGAGACAAAGAGGACTAAGGTAGGGGCCCTTTAACTCCATTTCATTTGAACTTTCCTGAGGCTGGTGATTGGAGCTGTTGGATATAAGGGGGGAGTCAGAGAGACAAAGAGGACGAAGATCCCTTCCAACTCTGCTATTGTATTGTATTGTATTGTATTGTATTGTATTGTATTGTATTGTATTGTATGTGAAACCATGAAACCTTAATGAGAAATTATAAGACTGTAACTGTACTAGTAAGAAAATAGAATAGAATAACAGAGTTGAAAGGGACCTTAGAGGTCTTCTAGTCCAACCATCTTTTTTTAGGCAGGAAACCCTACACCAATTCAGACAAATGGTTAACTAATCTCTTCTTAAAAACTTCCAGTGTTGGAGCATTTACAACTTCGGGAGACAAGTTGTTCCACTGACTAATTGTTCTAACTGTCAGGAAATTTCTCCTCAGTTCTAAGTTGCTTCTCTCCTTGATTAGTTTCCACCCATTGCTTCTTGTTTTACTCTCAGGTGCCTTGGAAAATAGTTTGACACCCTCTTTTTGTGGCAACCCCTGAGATATCGGAACACGACTATCTTTTTTTTTGCCAAAAACCTTTTTATTTATTTTTAATTTTCAAAACAAACATAAAAATCCTCCTTCTTTACATCCTGTAGAAAGTGTATCAGTTGGTTACAAACGGTTTTTGTGCATCTCTTCTACCGTCATCAAGTATAATTCATATTAACTCTAGTATCTTAACTCAAATGTTTATACATATTACCATCATCATACCTCCACTTTTATTTGACTATAATTGTTTAAATGTCCTTCATCATGAAATATAGCAAAATTTAATACATAACCACATACTGGCATTTCATTTACTTATTTATAAAATCCTCCATTAACATTAAATCCTTATATCCTATTCTAGCTAAACATCCATAATATTTAATAACAGAGTTTTCTAATCCTCCTTTCCAGATCACTGTTTACAATTTACATCCAATTTCCTTATATTATACCCATACATATGTATATATTATTATTATTATCCTTTCTTTATTTGGCTATATTCTATGTCACAACATTTTCCCCCTAATAATCAAAACTTAACTGTGTCTAATTTAGTTCTCTTTTTTATTGTTATTATTATTAACCTTTATATATAATCTCGGGTATCATTCAGTATTCATATCCAATTATTACTTATCATAACACTACACATTGTATACAGTATTATCATTATCAATTTTTTATTTAACTATACCTATTATCACAAGAGTTTCACTAGGTTTAGCTAGTAGTTTTAAATTATACTCTTCCATCTATCAATCTGTATCTTTCCAATAACAAAACAATCTTATGTCCTCTGCCATTTGTGGTATCAATCTTCTAAGCTTCTTCTTAATGAGCTTTGTATGGACTGGTCCTAGCAACGCCTTGCTTGTAAGATCTCTCATATAATCCTGATGCCCTCTTTCTGCTTCTTTATTCCACTCATCTTTAATTGTCAGCAGTGTTATCCATATTTTCATGAATAAAGTTTCATAGTCCATAAATTCTTCTTCTTCTTCTTCTTCTTCTTCTTCTTCTTCTTCTTCTTCTTCTTCTTCTTCTTCTTCTTCTTCTTCTTCTTCTTCCTCTTCTTCCTCTTCTTCTTCTTTGTCTTGCTCTTTGAAATAGGTTTCCTCTCCATTTATTTTCTCTTTCAGTATTCCATTCTTTGCATTTTCAAAAACAAACCAATTGCCGTTAATGTCACCAAGTTTAATCGCTTTATATTCATTTTCTACTTCAATTCTTTGAGTTTTAATCTCCTCATTTTGTATTTGGTGAACATCATCAAATTTTCGATCACGTCTTTCTGTTAACTGTTCCAAAAGTTCCAGTTTTTGTTCAATTTTCTCATATATATTTGTTAATTTTAGTAATTCTGAAAATATTGTTTCCAGACTTACACTCTCCATTTTCCTGACACTCCGCCATCTTAAACAAAGAGCTCTCGCTTGGAAGGTTTTTTTAAGTTAAAACATGGATTCACAAAAGCCGTTTTTCCCCTCTTCTCTGGTTGAAAACACGCTTCAAAGGGACATTTTGCTTACCCCATCGCTCTGTAACGAGCCGTCAAAACAAACCGTGAAGAAAGGGAAAACTTCCGCTTGAATACACAAGGCTCCAATCAATAAAACCTCCCGGCACGTAGCACTTTTAAAATATTTCTTTTTTTATATCTGTTTTGTATTTCAAATTAGAAAAAGAGGTCCAGTCTTTAAATGAATTTAAATAATAATAATAATACTCACAGCGATGAAAGAGGAAAGCTTTGGTTTATAAATCACCGAGAGTCACAGAAAAACGGTAGAAACAGAAGACTTAATCCGTCCATTTTAAAAAGCTTATAAAGGTTTCATCCATGAAGATAGCATATAAGAAAATGGGATAACCACTGTCCAGAACCGTTGCAAGATTAATTTCGCTGCTTTAATCTTCTATTCTTCAATTTAAATCAATTTTTAAGATTTTATAGGCAGTCTCTCTTTTAAAACAATGAAGATTCTTCACCAGCTGGAAACACTTTCACTTTCCATTCCTTCCGTTTTGGGGCTGCACTGACTTCATCCGCCTTGGCTGGATTTTTGTCATCGGCTTGAAGAAATTTATCTTGCTTCTTTTGGGGATTTTGCGATATCCCCGAGTTCAGCAAGACATATTCTTCCTGTTCACTGTCTCTATGGGACAGTTTAGATCCGTTTGGACCCCCCCCCCCCCGTGGCAAAAGTATCGATTGCGATCTCAGAGCATTGAGATCGCACATCGTATCGTCGCGACTTCAGCCCCGTCCCTGGAACACTGCTATCTTGTTACCCCCTAGTCCTTCTTTTTATAAGACTAGGCATATCCAGTTCCAGAACCGTTCTTTATATGTTTTAGATGTTTATATGTTTTATTCTTGAGTCCCCTAATCATTTTTGTTGCTCTTCTCGGCAATCTTTCTAGTCTCAACATCTTTTTTACATCGTGGTGACCAAAGCTGGATGCAGTATTCCAAGTGTGGCTTTATTAAGGCATTATAAAGTGGTATTAACATTGCAAGTGTTGTGGATTTTTTGGCAGTTGCAGCACACTGCTGGCTCATGTAATGTGGAGAAAAGCAAGGTTTTACACCTGGGCAAGAAAAGCCAAAGGTACATGTACAGATTAGGTGAAACCTGGCTCAGAATCAGTAACTTTGAGAAGGACTTTGGAGACCTACTGGACAATCACTTAAACATGAGTCAGCAGAGTGTGGCAGCAGCCAAAAAAGTTGATACAATCCTGGGTTGCATAAAGAGAGGCATAGGCCACACCTGGAATAATGTATCCAGTTTTGGTCACTGCATTACAAAAAAAATGTTGAGACTTTGGAAAAAGTGCAAAGAGCAACTAAGATGATTAAAGTCCCGGAGACTAAAACATATAAGACCAGTTGCAGGATTTGGGTTTGGCTAGCATAGAGAAAAGAAGGACTAGGAGGGACATGATACCAGTATTCCAGTATTTGAGAGCTGCCACAAAGAGGAGGGGGTCAACTTATTTTCCAAAGCATCACAGGGCAGGACAAGAAACAATGGATGGTAACTAATCAAGGAGAGGTGCAATCTGTAATTAAGGAGAAACTTCCTAACAGTGAGGACAATTAACCAGTGGAAAAGCTTGCCAGATGCTGTGGGTGCTTTATTCATGAAGGTTTTTAAGAAGAGACTGGACAGTCACTTGTCTAAATGGTATAGGTCTTATGCTTGAGCAAGTGGCTGACTAGAAGACCTCCAAGATCCCTTCCAGCTCTATTCTCATTAATTAATCTGATTAATTTTGTTCTTTAAATAAGGACATGCCTTCTATACTCACACCTGATTATAATTTAACTCTAAACATTTTATTCTAATTTCTCTTCCAAATGAACTGGTAATCCTAGTTCACATTCTTTTGCCAAACACAAATACAGGTGGTCCTTAACCTATGACCACAATTGAGCCAAGAATTTATGTTGCTAAGTGGAAAATTTGTTAAGTGAGTTTTGCCCCATTTTATGACTTTTCTTGCCACATTTTAAGTGAATCACTGCATTTGTTAAATTAGTAGTATGGTTGTTCAGTGAATCTGGCTTCTCCATTAAGTTTGCTTGTCAGAAGATCACAAAAGAGGATTTACATGACCCCAAGACACTGCAACCATTATAAATATGAACCAGTTGTCAAACATCTGGATTTAAATCACATGATCAAAGGGATATTGCAACAGTCATAAGTGTGAAAAATGGTGATAAGTCACTTTTTTCAGTGCTGTTGTAACTTTGAAATGTCATTAAATGAATTGTTGTAAATTGAGGATTACCTGTATGTTATTTTGTATCATTTATTCTCATTGGATAAGTGAACAAGTATAATATTTTTGATTTTGGTTTAATTGAGTTCTCTTTATCTAATGTTAGAACTTGTAAAGAAAACAGATTCAACTCATATTTATATAGAAATATTGAAATTTCAAAATGATTCACACTGTATATATGTATATATAAAAGAAGGCATCCAGGCTGGCCAAGGGCATCTAGGCTGGCCAAAGGTAACACTCAGCAACATTTCAAAATTACTGGCATATGTTCATTTGAGAGGACCCCAAGAACTATGAAGTTGGCAACCAGACTTATATTTATATAAAGAGCTATGTGTTCCAGATAAAGTGCCTGAAGATACTTCTGGCATTTCACAGCTTTCCAGTTCTAGGGAATGGAGTTGATCAACAACATTTTTAAACAGGTTCATGTAAAATATTCTATAAGCACAGGGACAGACTCATTGAAGGGGGGGGGGGATCCCTTTAACCAAAGCTTTAAAAGATAGTACCGAGCTCTAGCACTAGTGGTGGGTTTCAATTTTTTTTGGAACCTACTCTGTGGGTGTGGCCTCCTTTGTGGGAGTGGCTTACCGGCCATGTGACCTGGTGGGAGTGGCTTGCCGACTATGTGACCGGGTGGGAGTGGCTTGTCGACCATGTGACCGGGGGGGAGTGGCTTGGCAGTCATGTGACCAGGTGGGCATGGCTAACTTGGAAAATGTGGTGAAATTCACTTAACGATGCTCTTGCTTAGCAACCAAAATTTTGGGCTCAATTTTGGTCATAAGTTCTCTTTCTTTTTCTTTCTTTCTTTCATCTCTCTCTCCCACTTTCTTTCTTTTTTTCTTTTTTTCTCTCTCTCTCTCTCTCTGGCTCTTTGTCTCTCTCGCCCTCCCTCCCTCTCTGTCTCCCTCTGTCATTTTCTCTCTGTGTTTATCTGTCTGTCTCTCTCTCTGTATCTCTGTCTCTCTCTCCTCCCTCCCCCTCCGGGCTGTAATTGCGCCTATGTTTTCCATGGCGTGGAGCAGCGGCGAGGTTCTGCATGGCCGGCAATGACTCCGGGGGCCATCTGGGAAGACGAGGAACGCGAGGGGGGACCCTGCCCTCCACTGATGGCCTCTGGAATCATCGCTGGCCGCGCAGAGCCTCACTGCTGCTCCACACAGTGGAAAACATAGGCGCAATTACAGCCCGGGGCAGGAGCAAAGCCCCATTCCCAACTGGCCCTTCCTCCCTAGGAAGGCTTCGGAGGGAAGCTTCTGCAGAAGCCCGGGTAAGTGACAACAAGTTCCTGCCGTTACGAAGTCTCGGAGGCTGCAATTTTCTGAGCTGTGCACGCGCGCCTGTTTTCCAAGACGTGGAGCAGCAGCGAGGCTCTGCGCGGCCAGTGATGATTCCGGAGGCCATCAACGGTCCCCCCTCGCGTTCCTCGTCTTCCCGGATGGCCTCCGGAGTCATTGCCAGCCACGCAGAACCTCGCTGCTGCTCCACGCCGTGGAAAACAGGCGTGCGCGCACAGCTCAGAAAATTACAGCCTCCGAGACTTCGCAATGGCGGGAACTTGTTGTCACTCGCCCGGGCTTCTGCAGAAGCTTCCCTCCGAAGCCCTCCAAGCGAGGAAAGGCCAGTTGGAAAAGGGGCTTTGCTCCTGCTCCGGGCTGTAATTGCGCCTATGTTTTCCACGGAGTGGGGCCGCGGCCAGAAGACAAAGAACATGAGGTAGCGCAGCGGTGGTGGCAGGGAGTCAGCCCCGATGCAAAAAACGCCAAGGGGGCAGGGCAGGAAATTACTTCCGGGTTCATTGACCAACCGGATCGCGCGATCCGGCAGAAACCCACCACTGTCTAGCACCCACAGAGATCAGGATAGTCTTAACACATCTTGGAACTGCAAGGATAGCTGCAATACACTGAATTGCTTCAAAGTACAGTTTTAGTTATTACAGAGAAGCTAAGAAATGGCTTCAACTATGAAGCTCTTTCAATCTGCAAGTGCAAAATGAACTCATTTAAAATGAAAAAAATCTGAACTCATACTTATTACATTATATATGGAAAAAATATAGAACCAGAAAAATGACAATATAACTCCTCCCCAAAATCCTCAAAAGTCGCCTACACAATAACTGATGAAAATCACAGAAACAAAGCTGGTTTATGTTTATGCTATCTATCAGTATCATAGGACCTTTAGAAGTGGGGGAATAGCATTCTAAATTATACTTATTCATTATGCCAGCTTTGTTCTCCATTTTTTTTTTTTTAAAGTGAGATAAAATAAAAGCTGGATGGTGAAGTTAATATTTCCCAGTTCTACAAAACACAAAAGCATAAATAACAGCCAAATGACTGTGTATGGAGCTTTTCTTTTAAAAAATCGAAATAACAATGGGGTAGAAAGCAACAATTGATTGCTAGAAATAAGAAGGTAAGCAATTTGAATGAGCAAGAGAGTACTAGGAACTATTATTTGCTATTACTTTCAGCAAATATATTACTGCGTATTCCAATGTACTAGAAAAAGTGAAGACACAGAAAGAGATGAGAGAGTGGCTAATAAGCAGAAAAGGAATGTGGCTAGTAAGACGTACTTGATTACAAAAAACAGAAAATGGTAATTAGAACTAAGGCCAAGATAAATGTGATAAGAGGCCCAGAAGATAAAAACATATGTTGGAAAATATCTTTTGTTTCTTGACAATGCTCCAGCCATCGAAGTTATTACAATCTGAATTTTTTAGATGACAAAACCAATTAAAACCAAATGTTCTGCATTCAATACAATATTGTGCATTATATACAAAACACTTAACTTGCAGAGGTCAGTTATAATTGCTTTAGCCATTTCCGTCCAACTGAGAGATAACAAATCTTTTAGGATTATGTACTCAAACATGAATGAAGACTGATCTGACTATTAAATTGGTTGGAGACACATCCAACACACTTGTCATCGTTCATAATATTTACATGTACTGAAGACTTTAAAATCTCAAACTGTCTTAACCAGCTGTCATCAGAGTGTCAACCTCCGGTCAAATAGATGTGAAATAAGGGTTAGCACATTAGTTTGGCTTTAGAAATAACTACTGGACAGCATAATTATTTAAATGTTTTTGTTTATGGTAATGGAATTTTATTCATCAGATTTTATTATTTTGAATATGAAAAAAGAAATAACAAGGAAAGTATTAATAATGGAGGAAACAGGCTTTTAGTTACTTCTATTGGAATACAAATATAAAAAAAACTAGAAAAGATCTCAAATAAATAACCGTTGTGGAATTCCTTGAGGCACAGAAGCAGTTGTTTATTACAATTTTATGTTTCTTGATAAAAATTTGAATTCCAAACTTATTTAAATTAAAATTTGCAGATTTATACTGTGTTGTCTCTATGTATTCAACAATGTTTACATGAAATAGAACTTAAACTATTTTAAAAGACTTTTTAAAATTCTAACAACATGGTGTAATGTCATATATAAAAGTTTTAAGAACTATTTCTTTTACTTTTTCTATTAAGGCCATTGTCCTGAGAGCAATCCTTCAACTAAAATGAAATAATCGTAAGGATGCAAAACCTGCTCAAAGAGCAAATGTAAAAAAGGAATAAACTTGTGGAGAAGGAGGAAGAGCTACAACCCTCAAATAAAAGAAATTTGAGTCCAAAAAAGATCTGTAACTTGAGTAAGTGTATTAGACAAGACCTTCCTTAGTTCTCATAAAGATAAGATGGGAGAGGGGGGAAGTTCATTCAGATTTGCAAGATTCAGTTACTGTAACTTTAAAAGAAAGTAATATTAGCTCGCACAATTTTCATTTCCGAGTCAAGTCTACTTTGGAGCACTGACCAAGAGTCCAAGTCACTGTCAATAATTTAATTCACTAATGATAATTCTTTATGAATATATTCCCCTGAAAAGTTACAAGAAAATTAGAATCTAGAGGGCAGAAATTCTATTCTCAGTTATATTCAGACTATGGTTTGATTTCTATTTGAACCAGTTTGAAGCGAGGGAAACCATAAAGTGGTTGGTTTTAGTTTAACATGACATGTCCATAATAGGTTATCAAGCATTGTTTATAGTTACTGTATTTTTCGGAGTATAAGACACACATTTTCCCTCAAAAAAGAGTCTGAAAATCTGAGTGCATCTTATATACTGAATACAGCATTTTGTGCTTCCCGAAACCCTGCCCCCTTCACCAAAATGGCTGTGCATAGCCTTTAGGAGCCTTGCAGAGTGCTCTTGGGGGCTGGGGAGGGCAGAAATGAGCCCAATTTTGCCTCCACCCGCCCCCAGAAGCACTCTATAAGCCTCCTAAAGGATATGCATGCCCTTTTTTGACAAAAAACAGGTCCATTTTCATGAAAAACAGTCCATTTTTGGGAAGTCTGCAGAGTGCAAAAAATTTTATTTTAAAATTTGCCTCTTCAAAACCTTGGGGCGTCTTATACACCGGTGCGTCTTATACACCGAAAAATACGGTATATGTGACCTCAGTTGTTGCAGTTTATTTAACAAAATACAATCTATACAATGAGTGAACACAGCTACTGTAGTTGGCTATTATATAACATAATTTTGGGCTTGTAGAAACACTTGCGCTATATAAGATTATGTAACATGAATAATAGGGCTTACAGGAAAAATAAGATTGGGATAGATCAGTCAAGAATGAAAAACATTTGTAATTAAAATATAACCAATTGCAATTAATGAAATGCATACTGTATAGAGTTACAACATGTTAAATTCATAATTCAAATTTAGAGTAATATCTTGAAAATAAGTCACGACAGCTTGATGGATAAGGCATGAGAGGCTGCAGTATATGGAGACTGATGAAGATCTGTTTCTTGGTGATTTAAAAACTCATTTAGTGTTGTTTTGCTCTTTTCTTTCCCTTACATCACTGGAGGGTTCCGGATCCCATTCCAACTGGTACGGTTGGAATGGGCCCGGGGTTGCCCACATGGATGCGCGTGGCACATACATGTGTTGTACCTGCCTGCGACGCCTCCCCAACGTTCCAGCTGCTCGGCGGAGCATCGCCCAGGTGCCATATGCGCCATGCGCGTGCGCGGAAGCGCCAAAGGCTTAAAGGACAGGTAAGGAACTCAGGTGGGCCGGTGGGCCCTCAGGAGCATCGGAATGGAATGGTACCTGATGCTCCAGGCAGGTTCTGGTACGCCTGTACCTGGGCATACCGCCTGCAACCCACAACTGCCTTACATAGACGCTACTTATGTATAACAAGAATTCCATGTACTGCTACCTGCTCCTTTCTACATTGTAAGCACTACCTTCTAGCCATTGCATTTTAAAAAAGGCACTCAAATCTGAAGATAACTCAGAAGCGGAAAGCTTATAATGGCTTGTTGGACTTCTTCCTGCCTTCTACTTGCTGTTCAGCAACAAGTTGTTAGAGATCTATTGAAACTTCTTCTATATGGGATTGAAGCAGTTTATCTAAGGCCTGCTCCTCTAATTCTTTTATAGGATCAAAGCCTTTAAAGTTAGATATAAAACCAGGTAGATAGTGTCATTAAACACCATGCAAAGTATTTTGTAACCTCATTCCAATCCTTTACAATATCAATTACATTTCTTATGTTGAATCACTTCCAAAATTCAAAGACAATTTGTACATTTTCATTCTCAGTAATTGTAATCAACATCTTAAACGTGTGCCTTTACAGTGTTTTCTATGCAGTGTTTCAAGGCAACAATAATATTTTAATCGGGTATTGGCTGCATTGCGGTAAAAACAGGACTTGGGTGAAGAAAAAACAGGAGTTATCTACAACACAAAGCAACAGACATTATGTAGGACAAACAGGCAGAAAACTGGCAGAATGCACCCATAAACCAACTAGCAATGGAAGATAGCAACATATGGACAAACGTAACCATAGTTTATGAATGTCAAACTCACGGCATCACGTTGCTGTCATGTGACATATTGCAACATTTTCCCCCTTCGTGGAGCTGGGGTGGGCATGGCCTGCTCATGATACATACAACCCGTGGGTCACCAGTCTGACACCCCTACCATAGTTCATTGAAATGTCTTTGAATATTAGTAGCTCTTAAATTTAGTGTAAGTACTTAAAAACAAGGACTATGACTCAGCAACTACATCCAGCCAATCCCACAACCTGAAATCAGACCAGGACTCAGAAAGGTATTTAAAGGTACCTTTAAAGGCCAATGCTGCCCCAGACAAGCACAATCCAAAGCGCACTGAAGATGTCTTCTCAAATGGGGATGAAACTTTTGCAAGCAAATCGCCAAGCTCAGAGCTCAAGCCAACAACTTGGGAAATAGTTCAACTGGGAAACGTTGACCAACCTAGACCAAATCCCCAAATGCTAAGGAATTTCTGGAAGCCTGGCATTCTGCTGTGTGACAATCAACTGTGTGACTCTGCTGTGCTGCACGATCTTCGGAACTTTTTAAAAAACTTTTTAAAGCATTTTTTTGCTACCTATTTACCCGAACTGGTAGTAAAAAGATGCTTTAAAAAGTAAAAAAAAAGTCCAATGATCAGCTGTGCGACAATCAGCTGTGTCTGATTGTCTATGAGGTTCCTGCTTGTTGCAGGGGCCATTTTGTGTGAAGTCCAGCTGCTTTTACGTTGTGTGTGAGTCAGTTGTGCAGCTTTTCTGTTATTTTTGTGTAAAGGGTGATAGTTGGTTTTTGAGCTCTCTGTGACTCTGTGAGGTTCCTGCTTGTTGCAGGGGTTATTTTGTGTGAAGTCCAGCTGCTTTTACATTGTGTGTGAGTCAGTTGTGAAGCCATGCCCGCCCGGTCATATGACCACCAAGCTATGCCCATCTGGTCATATGACTACCAAGCTATGCCGACCAGGTCACATGACCACCAAGCTACACTCACCAAGCCACACCCACCAAGCCACGCCTCTCAGAACTAGTAGGGAAAGTTTTTGAATTTCACCACTGATCAGTAGTCACATAAATGTAAACAATATCTACATACTATGCAAAAGAGACAATCAACAAGCCAAAAAGGCAACAAAAAGACCAACCACCTCCCAATTAGCAATCAGCACCGAGATGAAGAATAGATTAACTCCAACATCAACATCAGACCAACAATAAAGAAGTAAATATTACCCCAATCAAGGAATTGCCAAACAAGCTAACTGTAAACAGCTCAACCAAAGAACTTCTAAGATCACCTCCACTAACACTGATAGGGCAAGTCACTAGAATAGTGGCCCCAACGTTTTGGGCACCAGGGACTGGTTCCATGTAGAGAGGTTTTTCTGGGGACCAGAGTGGGCATAGTTTCGTGTGCTCCTTCATCCCACGGATGGGGCTTTGCTTGTTTGCGCAGACCAGTATCTAGTATACTGTGGTGCGGTGCTGGTCCATGGACCAGGGGTTGGGGATCCATGCACTGGAATATAAACTGAGAGCAAACCCTATTCCTTACTAGCACTGATAACGTTACCTCATTTGGATAGTGAAATGTCTGCAAGAAAACAACCAAACTCAGACAGTACCAAGGATCATTAAGAAAGGTACCAGAGGTGGGTTGCTGTCAGTTCGGCCCAGATCGGGCGAACTGGTAGTAGCGCCGGCAGGAGGCTCCGTCCACCCGCCTGGATGCTTCTGCGCATGTGCACAAGCATCACGCGCAAGCCCAAACCAGTACTAAAAAAATGGCAACCCACCGCTGGTCTGTACTCATAAAAGCTTATTACTTTTTATAACATTTATTAATTTCAAAAGATGCTACAAGACAACTCCTATTTTTTTTACCATAAAATAACATAGCTTTCTTTTTGCTATACTAATTGATTTTTTCATGTTTATAGTGTAACCATGCTTAAGAAAACTTTCAGTTATATTTATATATGATCTGAGGAATGACATTTTAGTAAACAGTATTTTTTGAAGATATGCAACATAAGGAAATGTTTTTTAAATATTAAAAATGCTTGTAAAAGCAAATACCCATTAATAACAAACATCAAGATGGGTACAGCTGTAAATGTTAAAATTGTATAGATAAATATCCCTTTACTTTGCTCTGTTTGGTAGAAAATAAAATTTATGGTCAGTTAGACTATGACCATACACTAACATTTCTTCTATAAACAAGTTAAAATTAACAATCCATTCATCTTCCCTAGATGCAATGGCTGAGTAATTTATTTATATACTTATATTAGCTACTGTATTTCATTTTTCAGAGTAGTACAATTAGTTAATTGGAAGTAAATGCAATGTATTCCAAAAATGTTTATTTTTTCCTGTGTAATTATCACAATTTACACAGTTGTAAATGGTCAATGGAGACTGATATTTATGATAAAGTTTAGTCAAAACAAATAATGCAATAATTACTTTCAAAATATAATTTCTGAAATTTGATTGACTGTTTTACACAATGCCGATTTTCAAAAGAGCGTATTTAAATATTTAGAAACTTTAAATATTGTATGTGTGTATATGCTTTCTAAAAGCATGAGTTTTTTTTAAATCTCCTTTTAACCAAATTAAGGGTCTAATACTAATATTTTTATTAAGTCGTTCTCTTTTCTTTAAATGAACATATTCAACAGAGCTGTTCTTAATTTCTAGTGTTTCCAAGAATAAAATATATGTGTATGCTAAGGAAATGAAGATAGACTGATCAAGCATTATATGGGTCTTGACTTTCTCTTAAATTCAGAAATATTTTACTTATTACATTTATTACATTAAAATCATAAGTTTTATTCAGATCCCAGATTACCATAGACATGCCTCTCTATATAAAAGAGGGAAAGCATAAGAAGTACAATTTCTCAAGAGGTATGAGCCTGAGAGCCCAACCTACAAAAACCCAACTGTAAAACACAAATTAAAAATTAAATTAAAATAAGCAAGCGAACACCTATCTGATCTTGACTAATATAAATCACCGGGACCTGATAGATTACATCCCAGAGTTCTGAAGATGTTATCTCACAATCATTGCACCATATCTGTCAAAAATCCTGGAACACCAGAGAATTACCTGAGGATTGGAAAAGAACTGATGTAGTTCCCATTTTCAAAAAAGAGGGAAAAAAAACAACAGAGATCCAGGAAACTACAGACTAATCAGTCTAACATCAATACCTTGGAAGAAACTGGGGAAAATAACCAAAAAACAGATCTGTGAACATCTAGAAACAAATAAAGTTATAACTAGTATCCAGCACAGGTTTGTTAAACGAAGTTGTGGATGTTTCATCACTGGAGGTTTTTAAGAAGAGACTGAACAATAACTTGTCTGAAATGGTATAGGGTAGTGATGGCAACCCTTTTTCACCTGGTGCCAAAAGCACGCACATGTGCACTATTGCGCACCCCAGTGTGCCCACCACAATTTAATGCTCCCCATGTGCGCAGGGCTTTTTAAAGAGCCTGGGGAGGGAGAAAACGGCCTCCCTCACCCCCCAAGGCTGGAAAAGAACCGTTTTCCAACTTCCGGTGGGCCCAGTAGACCCGTTTTTCGCCTTCCCCAGCTTTCCGGAGGCCAGAAACGGCCCATTTTCCAACTTCCGGTGGGCCCAGTAGGTCCATTTCTCATCCTCCCCAGGCTCCAAAGTCTTTCTAGGAGCCTGGGGAGGGCGAAAAACAGCCCAACACGCAAACCGGAAGTTCGGGAACGGACTTCCATGTTGCCCGTTGGGCCGTTTTTCTACTTCTGGTGGGCGAAAAATGGCAGAAAATCAAAGCTGAAAATCAGCTGACAGGGCAACGCTTTGTATGCCCTCAGAAATGGCTCCGCATGCCACCTGTGGCATGAGTCCCATAGGTTCGCTATCATGGGTATAAGGTCTCCTGCTTGAGCAAGGGGCTGACTAAGACCTCCAAGGTCCCTTCCAGCTCTATTCTGATTAATGATAGATTGATAGTATTGAAACATGAAGCAACAACTTACCAGGGAAGGAAGGAAGGAAGGAAGGAAGGAAGGAAGGAAGGAAGGAAGGAAGGAAGGAAGGAAGGAAGGACTAGTAATATATGAATAGGATTTTACAGTGTTATGTAACACTCTAAATGTTGTTTTAAAAAATGTATAAATAGTAATTAGGAAGATCTAATACAATAATGTGACCAGTGAGTATGTATAGTCATGTGAAAAAGTACACCCTCTTTGAGTTCTATTGTTTTATGTTATCAGGACATAGTAAAAATCATCTGGTGCTTAGCAGCTTAAAAGTTGGCAAATACAACCTGAGATGAACAACAACACATGTTGCACCATGTCATCATTTATTTTACCAAAAAAAAAGAGGCAAAATAGAGAAACTATATATGAAAAATTAAGTACACTTTATGATTCAATAGCTTGTAGAACCACCTTTAGCAGTAATAAATTGAAGTAATCATTTTCTGTATGATTACATACGTGGGAGGAATTTTTGCCCATTGTTTATAACATTGCTTCAGTTCATTGAGGTTTGTGACCCAAAATATGAAAGCTTGTAAAGTGAACTAAGTATTTACAATAAAAATAATTTCTGAAGTAGAAATTTTCCCATTCAAAACTAAGATTCTTAGTTACTATATTATTCTAATTCTCACAAATGAAGGTAAATGTCTCAGATTAATGTTGCAGGATGCAATCTGATTTGATTATTTCGACCAAGGGTGTTTTCTTCCAGGTTTTTTGGGCTTAACAATGATATAAGTCGTTGATTGTTGTTTCCTTGTACCGCTGTGCCCTCTGCTCCTAAGTATCTGATAAGTTAGTAGTAAATCAGTGTTCCTGCTGACTGACAAGGGGCTTCAGTCATATTTCTGCCTATTTTTGTCCCTGCTTGTCCAACAATCGTAGTACTGCGAAATTGAATTAATGTCATTGTTCATTGAAGTGTTAGGCTACCATGAGTTTGGGTATCTTTGTCTAACTGCTTGCCTATGTTCTCATAATCTGTTGGTTCAATCAATCTTTATTATGGTCACGGACCAGTACCATAAAAAAGTATTAAAAACAATAATAATAGCAAATAGAATAAAAGACAGACAGAATAATATATTGCAGTTGGTAGTGGATTATCAGTGGGCAGTTAAAGTTTACCTAATTTTCTCAGAGCAAAAATTCAAAGAAACTACTTTGTACTGATCTGATAGCAGTAGTTTCACATAAAAAGATCAGTATTTCCTGGATATTTTATTACGTAAGGTGTTATAGATTGAGTCTATAAGTCCTTCTAGAAGATTCAGTATAGCAAGATGTGAGCTATAGCTTCAATGGCCCCTTGTCCACAGAGGCACAGTCTCAGCTCACGTAGTCTTCTATTTTGCATTGGCCCTCCAAAACTACTATGGGAAGTACATTGTAGTATCCTAAGGTTAAGTAACCCTACGGATTTTGGGGATGGTTATTTGACATAAGTATCTTGCTGCTTTAAAAGGGGGAGTTTGACTGCTCAAATAAACATTCTTGGGGAAAACAGGCCGATCTTGTTGGATTTCCAGATCTTTAATATGCTATTTGTTTAAGTGCACTGTGCACACCCATACCCTATTATTAAAAGCACTTTCCCGGAGAGACTAAGATACCAGAGTTTACTCTGATTTATCTTCAAATCATACAAATTGTTCGCAATCTGGTGGTCAACTTCCTCCCCATCTGTTTGTTAACATCCTAATTAACACTAAAAGCTACACACAACCAGGCATATTCCATATTTTTCAGACTATAAGACATACCAAGCTTTTGGGGAGGAAAACAAGAAAAGAAATTGCCTCTGCTTCCCAGCATCCATCCGGTATTCATCTTCCCCGTTTGCCCCTGGCCATTCACTGCCGCAACCCATTTGCCGCAACCGCCATGGTCCATTTGCTGTTGTGGCCTGTTCTCCGCTGCTGTGGCCCGTTCTCTGCCGCTGCTGCAGTCCGTTTGCTTCCACAGCCCGTTTGCCGCCGTGGTCCATTCACCAAGAACTTTATTTTTAAAATGATTTGGAAGAGGGGTGGCATTAGCACTCCGTAATCTTTAGCAGCCTAGAACAGTGCCTTTGTGGCGATAGTCTAAAGCTGGTCCTTGGTCAGAGTATGCTGTACCTGTTGCAAATTCCTTCTAGTTTCTTCCAGCATTTTTTGTTGACATACTCTTTCTGAAAGAATTATTATAGTTTTTTTCTCGTCTTCTCCTGGGCTCCACCCTTCCTTTGAGGTCCTCTAGGTCCTCTGGTTGCCAACATTCCCTACAAGATATTCCAGGACCTCTTCCTTCCCCGTTTTTATGCAACCAGACTTTTTTTATAATAATATTTACCAGTTGAATCACTACTGTTTTCATTGGTCCTGTTTAGAGTAGAGTGGGGAGGAACCTAATTTCTTTCATGACCAGTTTCTGGCACCTCAATCATTATTTTCATGACTGCCATTGCTCCAAGGTGGCTTCTTCTGTCTGTTGATATTGCTGATGTGGCAAGTTATTGCTGAGTTCAGAATGAAGAGGTTTAGTGTTCTGCCAGCTATTGGTACACCTGGCATGGTGCTGGATCCCTTGTTAGCCTCCATTGCTTCTAGCAATCATTCAGAAGTTGTTCCATTTATTATCTTTGCTAGCCATGCATGCACATCTTCCCACATAGGTAACCCTGACTATCCCTATGTGATCCTAGTCCAAATCACTACCATCTTCTTGTCTTCTTTAGATACCTGCTCTCCAGGATGAGATGTTCACTACCATCACTCCTGTATCGCAATTCTGCAACTACTGATACTTACCCTATTGCTAGGTGGTTCTATAAGAGAAAACTGTTTATCCCCTTGTATAATATGTTCTTCTCCTGGCTGAAGTCACCTAAGATTTTTAATGCTCTATTTTAGTGCTCTATTGCTTACTGCTCTTGTGCAATTGTGTGTCTATGTGTGTGAGAGAGAGAGGGAGAGAGGGAGGGAGGGAGAATGTTTTCTGCTCCTATACAACCACATTTAAAAAAGCCAACCTTTTCTGAGGCAGCTCAATTTTTAAAGTACTGGCTCCTTTTCTTCAGTAAAAAGCAACTGGTTTAGGTGGAAGGAAAGTGCAACATTTTTGGTCACTCTGAAGCTGTCCTTATACATGTTTGGATTTATATAACATGCTAAGCCAAAACACAAATTCAATATTCTGATCCATCTGTAAAGTGGGGGGCACACTAACAAAACCTTTTAAATGCTGATATTTTTCAGAACAAATTCTTTTAAATTGTTTATAAATGCAAACATTTGTTCAGCTAACAATCCCTAAATTCGATTTTGAATACATACATGAAATATTAATCCCACTTAAAAGTTATAAATTGTTCTCATTAATGAAATTAACAGTGAATAAATCTACAAGGAAATCACCACATATATTTTTTAAAATCTAAAAATTTTCTACCCATGTATAAAATTCCCTTTTAAACGTTAGTACTTACCGTATTTTTCGGAGTGTAAGAAACACATTTCCCCCCCCTAAAAGAGCGTGGAAATGTTGGTGCATCGTATAGACCGAATGCAGCCATTTTTGGCCTCCCAAAACCCCGCCCCCGCATCCCATTTTTGTGAAAAATGATTGAAAAATGGTCCATTTTGTACAAAAACGGGGGTGTTTTTGCCTTCCCCAACCCAACAGAGGCACTCTGCAGGCTTCAGCAGGGCTGGGGGAAGGGAAAAATGCCCCCGTTTTGATGAAAAAGGGGCAAAAAATGGGCAGGTTTTTTTACCAAAATGGGGGTGTTTTTGCCTCCCCCCCCAGAAGCACTCTGCAGGCTTCAGCAGGGCTGGAAGAAGGGAAAAATGCCCCTGTTTTGGTAAAAAACGGGGGCTTTTTTGCCTTACCCCAGCCTTGCTGAAGCCTGCAGAGTGCTCCTGGGGGCCGGAGAGGACAAAACCTTTTTTTTTTACTTACCTCTTCGCAATCTTGGTGCATCTTATACACTTCTTATAGTTGAAAAATACGGTTTTTAATCAAAAGACCACAAATTTTTTAATCAAAAGACCACAAGTTTTTCTACAGCTTAATTAGAATTGATTAGAATTCATTTATAAAGGACAATAGCAAACAAAAAAAATGTGATGAATTTAAATTGTCAAATGGGGAGATTTAGAAATTGAAGATGTACCCATTCCTGTTCCAGCTGGAGCAATCTCTCTGGAAAAGATTTCTAATGCTTCTTTCTGCTTATGAAATACAGCGAGCCAAATAACAACTTCTCGAGGACCCTGTTTTGAAATATTAGAAGAGAGAAAACACAGGTTAATAGAACAAACAGGAATTTGTTTACTGTACAATTATTTCAAAAGTGAAAAGCAGAATCTAAAATGTGAATCAGAAATCATAAACTGCAGTAATTTAAACTATATACTACTTTCCGGAACCTTAATAATAAATCATCATTATTTTGTAAAATTCGTAAAATTGATTGCTATACTAAGCTTTATGTTAAATAAAGATATTAAAAGTAATTATCTAGCAATAGAAATAAACCTGTACAGGTAATTGTTAAGCTGTAACCATCATGGGTTAGGCAAAGACGATACATGGTCACCATATGCAACCTCCTACTTCCCCACCACTAAATTTTCAGTAAGCAAGAATGACCTTTATACAAAATTATTTTTTAGATTGCTGATCAAGAAGTATGGCTTGTATGATTTATATTTAAATAGTTAATATTAACTATCATTTCTAAAATGTCAATCTTGATAAGCATAAAATTGCTTAAATTAATGAACAACTGAAGAATCGAACTATTTGTTACACAATGAAAGGTTTCTGTCTTCTGTTTTTCTGTCTCTCCAGTATACTGTTAGTTATTATTTATACATATGCTACTTATAATTATTTATACATAAGAAAGTAGAAAGATAAAAAAACAAACTAAAAGAATTGAAACATTTAAAAATGATATTTGGTTTCTAAATTCCCCCCTTTTCTTCCTCTATTAATTTGTGGTGTTTATAAGCATTTAGGCACCCTTAGAAGCCATAATGTAAGTGTTTATCTTTCCATGTATAAGGGAATCATCTTGCTTGGATTTGGTTAATTGATTGTATTATATTTTAAAGTACAAGCATACTACAATGAAATAGTATTATATTTGTAAAGTTATGTGATTTCATAAAGAATGTTATGAAATTGTTATGTGATTTCATAAAGAATTTTAATGAAATTAAAAGAAAATTGTGAAGATAACAATAAATTATAGGACTTCCTGCGGTGACATCATCATGCTGGGGTTGAGGAATGGCAGCTCCCGTAACCTGTAGCTCAAATTTCTTAATTTGGGCTCACTTTTGAGCACTGCGGAACCTGAAGGGATCGGCAGATTCAGGGGGAAACTCTGAAGACACTAGGGTGGTAAGGCAAATCCCCCAGTGGCTAGGAGAAACACACTAAACGAAGATCTATCCTGTCATCTGGACAGGACTGGAATGATGGTGGCTGCATAAGAGGGAAGCGAATAGAGAAAGCTGTTGAAATCGAGTTATCTGTTATCATCAACAACCCAAGAAAGGAGGACAACGTTTTTTTACAATCTGGATTGATGCCGAAAAGCAGTGAGAGCAGAGGCAGGGAATGGAAAGTGACATCATGAATAATAGAAGAGAAGTGATCGTAGAGGGAAGCCCGATATGAGAGTGAAGAGAAAGCACAAAAAGCCGGTGTTTACAATGGGATCAGGATATATTGGCTGTTGAGAGAAGACATGATAGGCATACAAAGGACAGTATAAGAGTTGGGCTGATGCAAGAACAATGACACAAGGTGGATGAAAAAAAAAGAAAGGCTGATTATTAGAACTGAATATCTGTATAACTGATATAACTGAGAGATATTTATTTGCATAAGATAACAGTGTGATATATAATTCTGTGATATATAATAGTTAAGGATTAGAAATAGAATAATAAGTAGGATTGTCTAGATATTTAAACATGATATTAAGAATGGCTAATTATTGTTAAATATTGAGATATATAACCACTGATATTTGTGATAAAGTACAATTAAAGTAGAACTTGTATGCAACTGTGGGCGAGGATAAATAGAGGGATAAAGATGGCAATTAGTACTACTTTAATGAAGACAGGGGAAAAAACAACATCCAACCCTACATCAGCAGCATCCTCACCCTCAAACCAAAGATCTATTGAGTGCGTAGGGGCCGGAGAAAGACGGATCGACAGCAGGAACAACGGGACCGGCACAAACAATGCAAAGTATGCAATTGATGCTCCAGATGATACAAGAGACAATGACAAAAATCTAAGAAGCGATAGCTACAAATCACGAAGAGACGAGGAGGGACGGTGAGGAAATTAAAAATGAAATGGTAGAATTGAAAGGAGATATCAAAAACATGGATGACAAAATTGCAAAGATACAGAATGCCATAACAATCAATGAGCAGAAAATCCAGAACATTGAAACAAAAATAGAACATACAGATCAGAAGATGGAAATAATGGAGTTGAAATATGCAAAAGTTAATAAAGAGTTAGAAGAATCAATAATCTTCCTCAAAATGGAAAGAGCTTCATATTATCTAAGATTCCAAAACATAGTTGAAGAAAAAGAGGAAGACCTGAAAGAAAGAATGACTGAATGTTTCCCTGAAATTTTACAGAAAAAGGAACAAGAGAGGAGAGGAGACATTGATGAGGCTTACCGTGTACATACCAATTATGCCAGAAGACATAGACTACCAAAAGAAGTGCATGTAAGATTTGCCAAAAGAACAACTAGAAATGAAGTGTACAAAAAAAAAAAAAAAAAAACAGAGAAGGGACAATAACATACAAGGGAAAAGAGTTGATTACTCTTAAACAGATACCACAGAGAGTCCGGGAACAACGTAGACGGTACCAATTTTTAACGAACCAGTTAAATAAAAACAGAATAATGTACAGATGGTTGGTATCAGAAGGGATATTGGTCTCTTGGCAAGGAAAAAGATATAAAATAGGTAACATAGAAACAGTGCAAGAATTCTATGAAAAATACTTCACAATGGAAGAAGAACAAGGAAGTAAAGAGGACCTAGAAAGTAGTAGACAAGAAGAAGAAGAAGCAGAAGACAAGGAAAGAAACAGGAAAGAAGAACAGAAACAAGAAAGAGAGAGGGCAGAAAGGGGCAGTTTTTTGCTCATTTTTGCCCCCCCAGGAGCACTCTGCAAGCCCCCCCCCAAGGCTATTCATGCCTTTCTTCTAAACAAAAGGCCCATTTTTGCAAAAAACAAGCTGTTTTCCTCCCTTTGGAAAGCTCTTTAACGGATTGATGAGAATTAGATTGATCAAGTGCTGTGCCAGCAGAAAAAAAGACTTAGGTGCTGCAGATTGTCAGCAATTTCCTTCTCCAGCACATGGATAAATACACCTGGAAACATCTACCTACCTACCTACTCTCTCTCTCTCCCTACCTACCTACTGTATTTCTCTCTCTCTCTCTCTCTCTCTCTCTCCCTCTATATACCTACCTACTTATCTACTCTCTCTCTCCCTACCTATCTACTGTATTCCTCTCTCTCTATCTCTTTCTATTTCTGTCTCTCTATCCCTCTACCTACCTACCTATCTACCTACCTACCCACTCTCTCTCCCCCCTACCTACCTACTGTATTTCTCTCTCTCTTTCTCTCTATCTTTTTATCTACCTACCTTACTACCTAACTACTCTCTCTCTCCCTACCTACTGTATTTCTCTCTATCTCTTTCTATTTCTCTCTCTATCCCTCTACCTACCTACCTACCTACCTACCTACCTACCTACCTACACACTCTCTCCCTCTCCCTACCTACCTACCTACCTATTGCATTTCTCTCTCTCTCTCTATTTCTCTCTCTCTCTTCCTTTATCTACCTATCTTACTACCTAACTACTCTCTCTCTCCTTCTACCTACCTACTGTATTTCTCTCTCTCTCTATTTCTCTCTCTCTCTCTATCCCTTTATCTACCTACCTACCTACCTACCTACCTACCTATCTACCTACCTACCTACCTACTCTCTCTCTCCCCCTACCTACCTACTGTATTTCTCTCTCTTTCTCTCCCTCTCTATCCCTCTACCTACCTACCTACTTTTTAAAAAATTTGCCTCTTCAAAAACTTGGTGCATCTTATGCTCTGGTGCATCTTATACTCTGAAAAATACAGTACATCCTGATCAAAACAGATTTTTATCTTACAGACACATTAAAAATAATACGCGAGTCATCCTAGATATATTAGAATATTACAAGGCGCATCCAGAAAAGCAATTGGTACTGGTTTTCCTTGATGCACAAAAAGCATTCGACAACGTAATTTGGAAATTTATAACAACACAATTAGATAAGATGAAATTCGGAGAAAAATTTACAAACATGATAGAAAAACTATATAACACCCAGACAGCCAAAGTTCTGATGAACCGAGAACTAACAGAGAAGATCAAAATAAAAAAGGGAGTTAGACAGGGATGCCCCCTCTCTCCTTTGCTGTTTATGCTAACTCTGGAAATATTGTTAAAGGAAATTAGGAAGGACCAGGGAATAAAAGGTTTAAGATTTAAAAATGAAGAATATAAGAACCAAGCTTATGCCGATGATTTAGTATTTGTTTTAGAAGATCCACTAGAATCTAGTCCAAAATTAATTCAAAAATTAGAAGAATATGGGGAGGTGGCAGGATTAAAAATTAATAAAAACAAAACAAAAATGATAACTAAGAATATGACAAAAAAGCAAGAAGAGGAATTGGAATCAGTGACTAAAATGCAAAAAACTAAAAAAGTGAAATACTTGGGGATTTGGGTGTCGGCAAAGTGTTCTACAATTAAAGACGATAATTATAATAAACTAGTGACACAAATAAAGAAAGATTTAGAAAGTTGGAAAAATATTCAGCTATTACTAATGGGGCGTACAGCCACAGTTAAAATGAATATTTTACCAAGAATTTTATTCTTGTTGCAAGCCACACCTATAAATCCTGGTAAAACTTTCTTCCAGGAATTAAACAAACTAAGATCTAGGTTCATCTGGCAAGGACAAAAGCAAGAATTAAACTAAAGTCAATGCAAGACAGCAAGGAGAGAGGAGGCTGGGACCAGACTGGGAGTTATACGCACAAGCAGTAACAATAACATGGTTGAAGGACTGGATGGAGTTGAAAAATAAAAGAATCTTGACCTTAGAAGGCCATGATCTGCAAGTAGGTTGGCATAGGTTCCTATGGGATGATTAAAACAAAACACACAAATACTTTCAAAAACATCTAATTAGAAACACGCTATTGCAAAACTGGCTCAAAATTGTAAAAAACCATTATGTGAAAATTGGCTATCCCCGACAGAAAGGATGACGCACCCAAATTTTACAGATATGAATAAAGTGCTAAGATACAGAGACTTAATTAATGGACAGGGAAATTTAAAAACAATTGAAGAATTGGCATTGGCAGAACAAAACATGAAAGTCGACTGGCTAACCTACTTGCAAATCAAAGTTAAACACAATAATACTACTAAATTAAATGACATCCAAATGGAACCACACAAATTAGACAAAATAATTCAAAGCATAGAAAGAAAGATGATAGGGAGAATATATAAATTTATTCTGAAGTATAAAATGGAAGAAAAAATAGTGAAAGAACAAATGGTAAAATGGGCACAGAACTTTGGCTACAATATTGAATTAAATAAATGGGAAAGATTTGGGGGGACAAATTTAAAAATGACACTATTGGTTCCATGCAAGGAAAACCAGTACTAATTTTTTTTTACAGATGGCACCTAGCACCAGCAAAGTTAGCAAAAATCTCAGCAAATATTTTACCAAAATGTTGGAAATGTGAATTAACATACAGAACATATTATCACATATGATGGATGTGTGAGGAAACTAAAAAGTATTGGAAAAAGATTAAAAATTGGCTAGAATCAATAACAGGAGCAAAAATTGATTGGAAACCAGAAGTATTTTTACTAGGAATAATGACAATGAAATATAAAAAAGAAATCCAGTATTTAATTCTACACATAATTGCGGCGACAAGGATTGCCTTCTCTCAAAAATGGAAAAATAAATTGATACTAAGCGAAGATGAAATAATAAGAAAGGTCAGGGACTGTCCCGAAATGGACAAATTAACAAAAGAAATCCAGGGAAAAGAAAAAACAAAATATTACCAGATATGGGAAAAATCGTATAGGTGGATGGAGGAAAGAAACAAGGATCAATGAAAGAAGCCAATAAAGCCCAAAAATAGAAGTTAAAAGAATTAACATATATATATATGCACTCAAGAGAGTTTAAATTTATTAGAGGTAATCACCCAATATAGCAGATAGATGAGTAAAATAAGAGGGTTAAAAATGGCGAAGCTCAAATGAAATATATTAGAAGGGGAAATAACATAAGGAGAATTGTACCAATTTGAAACTGCTATTAGAAGGAACAGGAAGTTCCAATGTATTGCGTAAATGTAGTGTACGTCTACGTTCTATGTGTGTGTATTTTGTATGTTTGTAATTTTTTTTTAAAAAAACCAAACAATAAATTATGATGCCATTTGTTCTGCATAGAACATGATATTGTCTAGGTATTTTATTTATTTACCAGAAATCTTTATACCAGTCCCAGCAGCTTGTAATATAAAAATATATAAACAAATTATTATAAACAATAAAAACAAACACCCAATTCAGCATCGATGACTGATGGCCACAGCTCTTATTTAAAATATTTATATCCCAATTCTTCTGTAACATTACACAGCTTATACCGTTCTCTAAAAATAATATACTCTGAAGACCTGTGTCATATAAACAAAAATAAATTATCATTAATGAAAATGACTTTATTCTTATCGATGCTTAGCCACAAACTTGCATTTCTGTTCAGGTTCCTATCTAAGAATAGCAGATTAGAATCCATAAACAAAAGAAGCATTCCATGTAAATGTTTATCTTTATTTCCATTCACCCTGGAGGAGGAGAGTAAAAGGGATGGAAGAATGCAAAGGGTGTAATTCTCTTGACTTCCTCTTAATCCCTGAAGCCCATCCATTTTATACTTACACCCTCTATGTTCTGCTTTGCATGAGGTCCATATGTTTCTTCAGAACCTAAAATCTGTAGGTTAACTGCACTGTAGTCCTCATATCCCAGCTGATGAAACATAATCCGTGTCCTGAAAAAAATATACCATCTTTGTTTTTTCTATTTTATTTGCATCTATTTTTATCCCAGCTCACATTATAGTACAGCACTGGAACACATATGATAAAATCATAAGTAAAAACATCAATCAGCAAGAGCCAGTCTAGTGTTCTGGTTAAAGGCACCAAGTGATAAACCAGAAGATTGTAATTTCCAGAACTCCTTTTATAAACTCTGGTTGATATGTCAATTGCCATAAAATTGTGGTGCATGAACTGGTAACAATGTAATATGCCTTATTTGAGGTTAGTCCTTGGAACAATACAAAAGACTATTTTACATCTATACTTAAAGCATTAAACTACTACCAATTCATTTCTAGGCAAAATAAGTAAGGACAGTGCTTGTGTTTATATGTAAAAAGCCTACATAGCTTATGATCAAGCAGCCTACTGTATTTGGCAGATTATCTCACTGTAGATATCATCTAAAGAACTTCAGCTACAATTACTGCAAATTCATTTAGTGGTGCTATGGAATAAAGCCTTTTCTGTTGCTACTTCTGGACTTTAAATTGTAGAAATTGACAGCCCTAACCTTTTCTTAGATTTTTAGAAGGACCCTTAAATACTCCTTTTGTCTAAGCTTTTATAGTTGATTTTAATTGCTACTTTCATTTATTCATTTTATTCATTTTAATTGTTTAATTGTTTTAAATTTGATTTTAGATCAAAGGGGGATAAATAAATAACTAAAGAGTGACTACATTTGGTTGAGTTTGTCTTTCGTTGTTTTTTGAAGATCTTTACTGCTATGTGAGTTTTTGGGATCCAAGCACTTCCTCATCATTGGACCTTTTTTAACCATAGTTGGGGGACAAATGAAAGAAAACATGTTGGAAACAATCCAGATTTTTATCTTTTTGTCTTATTGCAGGGAACAATCATATGGGGCGTTGGTGATCACCCCTTCTCATGACGATCGACGGGAGAGTCCAGGATGGGTTATTGTAACCTGCTAGCTTGTTGACTGAATTGAAATTCTGAAGACATGCCTCCTTGGCAATGGTCCCCCATCTTGAAAAATGAAGATGAAGCAAGTGGAATCTTGTACTCCGTCCAGTCCAAACTTCCCAGCCACTGGCCAAGCAGTTAGCCGGGCAGCTCTGGAATCTCCCGTCGATCGTCATGAGAAAGGGCGTTCACAGGTAAGACCAAAGTGCTGTCCTCTTCAAGTGCCTTCTGAAGCACATGCCACCCAAAAGCTCCTTCTGCAGAAGAGTATGTTTCCAGTCTATAATGGCGAATGAACGACATTGGCGATGTCCACGTTGCCGCCCTACATATCTCTTCTACTGATGCCCGAGTAGCCCAAGCAGCTGTAGTAGCCGCACTTCTTGTACAATGGGCTGTGATACCCCTGGGCACTGGAATAGCCTGACTCTCATATGCCAAAACTTCCCACTCTGCCAGTGGGCCATCTGCTGGAATTCTGCCTTGCAGTTGACGAAACCAATGCAAAGATGCCCTAGTAAAAAAGGAAGCAGCAGTCGTGGCCCGGATGGCCCAGGAATCAGCCTAATGGGCTCTGCGGAGAGCCATCTCCTGTCTGTCCTCTGCCTTCAGAGTGTCCTCAGCATCAGGTGGCAGAGGTAAAGTCAACGCGGCCACCGGCGCATCCACTTTGGGAACTTGCACTAGGGTCAAAAGGTCAGAGTAAACTGCATATAAAAAATTTTCAGAGTTACTTGGCCTAGAAAGAGTGGCCGGAGCAGTCCCCTGCTTCTTAATTACACCCAGGAACATCCCAGGAATGGGAATAACGTCTACCGTTGTCATCTTCTCCGTGAAAAGGAAGTCATCCTCTGCCACTGACCCTTGGGAGCAGTTGTGTCCTTTCCTAGGCGGGCTGTTGTTTTCAACTTGGAAAGCAGGGACTTAAAAAGAGAATGGTTAAATAGGCCTTTAAAATTTGGCAAGGCTGGTTGTTCACCTTCTCCTTCAGAAAACTCACCCTCCCCTGGGATCTCTCCCTCAGATAAGGGAGATGGACTTCTAGCCAGTCCATCTCAGTCCCGGGCTGATATCTGGGATCCCCCCCCCCAGGGTACCCAGTGTCCAATTGCATAGCTGTACTACTGTGAGGTTGAGGCGCCTGAATTTGTTGAAATACGGCCATCTCCTGCCTAATTGCCTGGGAGATCCACTTCCTGAAATAAGCAGGCATCTCCTGCTCCTCCATGTCCAGTGAGCAGGTCCCCGCCTCAGTTGAAAAGCCTGTGGTCTGAGGTGATCTTAACAATCTCGAGAAGTAAAAGGACCAGGTGGTATAATCAGATCTACATTCTCCCCCTGCTAACTAAGAGCCTCAGGTTAGTATGTCCTAGGTGGCGCCTTTGGACTTGTTCTTGTGAATATGAACGATGCTGCAGATTGGAGGCAGATGTAGGTGCTTCAATCGTGCCGGGGAAATTCAATAGACAGGGTAGGCCGAGCTGACCTGAATTCCTGTAAGCTGCCGGCAAGCCCGTGGAGTAGGCTGGATTTACCCGATCCCTGTGGCAAATTCAGAGGCCAAAGTAATACATCGTCGATATCAATCAATAGTTTTGGTCAGCCGATGCAGTTAAATAGCAGCTGGAGGGCAACAAAATGGCCACCGGAGCCTATAAAATAGCCGCCAGAAGTAGGCGGGAGAAAAAGGAGAAGCGGGAAAAACCGTTGGTTGTTTGCACAGTAATGGAGCTCTTATCGCCTCACGTCCTGACTTAGAAACGAAGCCCTCGTTTAAGCCTCAAGTCCGCTTTAAACTCCAAATCCTTGTGGTCAAACGGCTTTGCCCGTTTCGACAACTCCGCCGCTGATGACAAATTGAAAGGTGGTAATAATAATCAATGCAAATTATTGTTTAACAAACTCTTAAACTCTTGTCTTCTTGGGTTGATGCATACATGGATATCAGCATGCTACTGATAGCACTTCATCTCAAATCAGCAGATGACTTTACAAAGAACTTCATATACTGTAAGTGATAAACCATGCAGACCAGGGGTGTCAAACTGGATTTCTTCAAGGGCCAGATCAACATTGTAGTTCTCTGCGGGCCGGCCAGGGACAGGAGGGGGGAGTTGGGATGGATGCCTCCTGCAGCACCCTGCTGGCCAAAACGGGATGCAGGGGGGGTCTGTGTGAGCCCCCCTCCCGGTGCCCAATTCTCCGGCCGGGAAAGCCACCTGCTGCACTTTGCCGGCCAAAACAGGGTGCCCTCCTCCATTTCGGCTGCCAGAGGCAATGCGGGCCGATCCTTTGCTACTTCTAGTCTGCTACTTTAAGTCAGATTTAAGCACCCCGCAGGCCGGATTCAGCCACAGACCTTGAGTTTGACACACTTGATGTACACCATCTACCAGAGTATCAATACTATTTTCATTCCATGCTCAAGCCTGAATCCAATTTGAAAGGGCTCTAAATAATTTATTTAATCAAAAATCTGTCCTCCAAGTTGTCTACCACCATCTCCAAGAAGAAAAAGCTGTAGACCAAGAAGTAAACTATCTAAAATGGCCAAATTGAGTGATGGCTTCTTAAAGAGAATTATTATTGTTAATAATAATAAACTGTTATTCTATTCTATTCTATTCTATTCTATGCCACACCATGGCATGCCATTCTATTGTATTCTTATCCCTGTTCTATTCAGAATATTGTATTTCAGTGGGTTATTTCACTATTTTGAATAGTATTTTAATTTCTTTAAATTTATTCTATTTTATGAATAGTTTATACTTAAGCATTTAAATGCCAGTATCTACTCTGAAAAAAATATAAACAAGATAAAAGAATATAAAATCACACTTCAGTTTAATGGGACTATATCACATCAACTTTCTGAAATTTAGTTTTAAGTACTCATGTGCAGTGTAATTGTGCCCATAATATTCTACTTAGCTCAAATATGCCTTTATAAACAAATAGTATTTTGCTTTTGATAGAATTTTGGTTCCAGTTATATTACAATACAATACAATACAATACAATACAATAGTAGAGTTGGAAGGGACCTTGGAGGTCTTCTAGTCCAACCCCCTGCCTAGGCAGGAAACCCTATACCGTTTCAGACAAATAGCTATCCAACATCTTCTTAAAGACTTCCAGTGTTGGGGCATTCACAACTTCTGGAGGCAAGCTGTTCCACTGATTAATTGTTCTCACTGTCAGGAAATTTCTCCTCAGTTCTAAGTTGCTTCTCTCCTTGATTAGTTTCCACCCATTGCTTCTTGTTCTACCCTCAGGTGCTTTGGAGAATAGTTTGACTCCCTCTTCTTTGTGGCAACCTCTGAGATATTGGAATAATGCTATCATGTCTCCCCTAGTCCTTCTTTCTCTTAAGCTAAACATACCCAGTTCCTGCAACCGTTCTTCATATGTTTTAGTCTCCAGTCCCCTAATCATCTTTGTTGCTCTTCTCTGCACTCTTTCTAGAGTCTCCACATCTTTTTTACATCGTGGCGACCAGAACTGAATGCAGTATTCCAAGTGTGGCCTTACCAAGGCATTATAAAGTGGTATTAACACTTCACGTGATCTTGATTCTATCCCTCTGTTGATGCAGCCTAGAACTGTGTTGGCTTTATTGGCAGCTGCTGCACACTGCTGGCTCATATTTAAATGGTTGTCCACTAGGACTCCAAGATCCCTTTCACAGTTACTACTACTGAGTAAGGTATCACCTATACTGTACCTGTGCATTCCGTTTTTGTTGCCTAAATGTAGAACCTTACTCTTTTCACCATTGAATTTCATTTTATTAGATAGTGCCCAATGTTCAAGTTTGTCAAGATCCTTCTGTATCTTAAGCCTATCTTCTGGAGTGTTGGCTATTCCTGCCAGCTTGGTATCATCTGCAAATTTGATGAGTTCCCCATTTATTCCCTCATCCAAATCATTGATGAAGATGTTGAAGAGTACTGGGCCTAAAACAGAGCCTTGGGGTACTCCACTGCATACTTCCCTCCATGTAGATGCAGTTCCATTGAGAACTACACGTTGAGTGCGGTTGGTCAGCCAGTTACCAATCCATCTGGTGGTGATGCTGTCTAACCCACATTCTTCTACTTTATCTAGTAGTAGGTTATGGTCTACCTTATCAAAAGCCTTACTGAAGTCCAAGTAAACTATATCAACGGCATTCCTCTGGTCCACTAATTTTGTCACATTATCAAAGAATGCAATAAGATTAGTCTGGCATGATCTGTTTTTGACAAATCCATGTTGGCTTTTGGCTATTACTTTGTTTGCTTCTAGGTGTTCGCAAATTCGTTGCTTGATTATTTTTTCCAGAATCTTTCCTGGTATTGAGGTTAGGCTGATAGGTCTGTAGTTTCCTGGATCTAATTTTTTCCCTTTTTTGAAGATGGGAACCACATCAGCTCTTTTCCAGTCCTCTGGTAGTTCCCCGGTGTTCCAGGATCTCTGAAAGATATAATTCAGTGGTTCTGAGATCTCGTCTGCTAGTTCCTTCAGAACTCTGGGGTGTAATCCATCCGGTCCTGGTGATTTGAACTCATCTAGGGTAGACAGGTGCTCACTTACCATTTTCTTCCCTATTTCAATTTGTGTTCCTAATTTTGTGGTGCTGCTTTTGATAGGTTGGACTGTTTTATCCCTTTGTGTAAAGACAGATGCAAAACATGAGTTAAATAGTTCTGCTTTCTCCCTGTTGCTTGTCACCTTCTTGCCACTTTCTCCTAGCAATGGACCAATTGTTTCCTTAACTTTTTTCTTGTTTTTAACATGTTGGAAGAAGCTTTTTTTGTTAATTTTTACTTTTGTGGCAAGCCTTTCTTCATTGTGAGCCTTAGCTTTCCTCACTTCATCTTTACAGGCTCGGGCTATTTGCTGATATTCTGCCTTAGTTATGTCCCCCTCCTTCCACTTTTTATACTTACTTTTTTTGTCTTTCAGTTTGTCAGATAGTTGTTTATGCAGCCATGCTGGTTTCTTTTGGGAGCTGTTGTTTTTCTTCTTCATTGGTATTGTGTTAGACTGGGCTTTTCTAATCTCAATCGTGCCGGGGAAATTCAATAGGCAGGGTAGGCCAAGCTGACCTGAATCCCTGTAAGCTTCCGGCAAACCTGCGGGATAGGCCAAATTGACCTGATCCCCATGGCAAACTCAGAGGCCAAAACGGGGTAGGTCGAATTGACCGGATCCCCGTGGCAAATTCAGAGACCAAAGTAATATAGCATCAATATCAATCAATAGTTTTGGTCACCCGATTCGATTAAGTAGCAGCTAGAGGGCAACAAAATGGCCACAGGAGCCTATAAAATGGCCACCAGAGCAAACAAAATGGCCGCTGCTATGATTAGAACCCTGAGGCAACTATTTACGTGCCAAAAAGGAGAAGTGAGAAAAACCGTTGGTCGTTTGCACGGTAATGGAGTTCTTATCGCCCCGTGTCCTGATTTAGAACTGAAGCCTTAGTTTAAGCCTCAAGTCTGCCGCTTTAAACTCCAAATCCTTGCGGTCAAACGGCTTTGCCCATTCCGATAGCTCTGCTGATGATGACAAATTGAAAGGCAGTAATAATAA
This sequence comes from Natrix helvetica, assembly GCF_964273705.1. Lineage (NCBI taxonomy): Eukaryota > Metazoa > Chordata > Lepidosauria > Squamata > Natricidae > Natrix > Natrix helvetica. The sequence goes on along the minus strand of NC_138558.1, from coordinate 55,168,321 downwards.
TCAACGCGAAAAGGCAAAGCTGTCAATTCGTGGAAAGTGGCTCCAAAAATGCCAACTGCAGCAGCACTGCACCCAAATTGACCACACTATGCTGTTAATTCGTGTGGTCTTTCCTGGGCAGTTAGAAATCAGCTTCAACCTGCTAACAGTCCGTAAGGCAAAATTTCGGAGCTAAGGGGGCTCGAAAGCGGCAAGCACTAAATCTTGGGCTAATGGAGCCTGCAATGATGCCTACGGTGCTAACTCATAGAGCGATGTTGCAGTTCTTTGTCTGTACTTTATTGATGTCCAAAAAACGAGTTTATAGCAGAAATCAAACAATCTTTCAAATCCTGAGCTGAGAGCTCAAGATAAACATCCTGCGAGCTGAGACTGAATTGAAAGACTGGGGACCATTGCCAAAGAGGCGTGTCTTCAGAATTTCAATTCAATCAACAAGCTAGCAGGCTAGAATAACCCATCCTGGACTCTCCCGACGATACCATGGAGAATGGCATTGTTTACAAGAAATCTAGGCACCCATTTATTTAGGATTTGAAAACCATCAATGTCTGAAACCACTCTCCCTTTTAACAACATTCATGGATGATGATTAACAGCAATGTTTAATTTATAACACAATAACGGTAATGCATTACTTGAAACACTACGTGTATATGACACTGCTCATCATTTGAAATAGTTACATTTTAGAATCCTGACCAAATAATAATTTACTATTGTATAATAAATCAATTGGGAAATGTACTATGCATGAGCATCTAACCTTTCTAAAATACTTTCAGCCATTCTTTTCCCCTTTTCTATCGCTCTTGGTCCTCCAATTGGGCAGCAAGCTGTAGCTCTGAATCCATCAAGATAAGTGGCATTTACCTGGGGAAATAGTTGCAAAGGATTTACAATTAATAACACAATCTCTAATTAAAAATATAAAAATTCAATTTAATGGTTATGAAATTTATCAAATAGTCATGGTCTATCTTATTATAGTAGTAATAATAAATTATAAATGATAGAATCATTGCAAATTATGTTGTCAGTATACGAATGGTTAAACCCAAGCTTATTTATGGAACCAAAAAAGAGCTTATTATATTATTCTTGTAAAACCAACCTCCACAAAATTCAAGAGTCAAGACCTTTAATTTTAATAATTACAAATGTAGGGATCCCTAAAAGGAAGATCAAAAACAGGAAGGTATTGGCTATGGTCACATAACTAAAGCTGCCTTTTTAATGTTTGGGAACAGGGCTTTGATTGAGAGCACATATTCTGCCAATAATCCTGCACTTTGCGCATTTGCAAAGAATTATGTTGCTTCACAGATATTTCATTTATTTTTATAAACATTCAATATAAGTTGTATTGTTCTGTTAATGAAATGTTACTTATATTCCATATGTTCTGAACCTCAAAGTACATATCTTACAGAATAACAGGGTTGGAAGGGACTTTGGAAGTCTTCTAGTCCAGGGCTCCCAAACAGAGGTGGTGTTCAGCAGGTTTTGACCAGTTTGGTGAACCGGGAACAAAAATTTTGCGTAATTTGGAGAAGTGGTAAATATCACCTCTGACTGGCTCGCTCTAACTTAAGAAAATGAAGACTCTTGAAACGGAGTATTTCAAAAGATACCTTTTATTAAGTAGAATGGCAGCCATTGAATTCAAAACAACATCTGAATCCCCTTAGGCAATGCAAGTAGAATTAAAATAGTAGAGACCCCTCCCATTAGTTAGAATGCAGATTTTAATCAATACACAACTGTGAAGGTGTTTCCTTTACCAACTGCCCTGAGAACCGAATAAACATACATTCCCATGGCTATCTTCCATTAGACATGAATGTGAAACGTCCCACATGGCTATCATAAACATTCTCCTAAAAGGTGAGGGGATCTCAAGGCATTTCGGGCGCCAAGAAACCAGTTGTAAAATATCAGTTGTCACAGGCACTGCTAATAAATCGACTCCAAGGCGCTCCTCCTCCCAATTGAATGGCAGTATCACTTTTAGGGATCTGACACTTGCCCCCATCTATTCTCTGCCTCCCAGGTCCCAGCTGATCGGGAGGGAATGGGGATTTTGCAGTAACCTTCCCCTGGAGTGGGGTAGGAATGGAGATTTTACAGTATCCTTCCCCTGCCACGCCCACCAAGCCATGCCACACCCACCAAACCATGCCCACAGAATCAATAGTAAAAATTTTTTGAATCCCACCACTGGTCCCTAACCACAGTCTGTGGGCCGATACCAGGCTGCGGCCCATTGGGAACCGGGCTGCACAAGCAGCAGGCGGGCACACAAAGCTGCATTTGCGCACATGCAGGATTAAATTGCATGCGCGAAACCATCCCATTTCCACTGCCGCTCAGTGCCACTGCTGGTCCATGGAACTGAAAATGTTGGGGATTGCTGTTCTAGTCCAACCTCCCCACCTCCATTTATTTAAAGCTTCCTAACTTTAAATCAGAAGTACTTTTTTTTATATGACAAAAATTACACTTGAAATTTTCATGTCATAATAGTTTCATATTGTCTCCAAACTAAGTGTAGTCTATATAATTGCAAAGCAATGAAAACCAACCTTGTAAAATGGTGAAGGAGGCAATCCTTTGGCTCCCTGAACTTTCACTGCACCACCGTCAATGCCTAAAAATAATGTTTAAGAATTCATGATTATTTATAATTAAACGGGGGGGAAATCAAATCAAAATCTCTGTTTACAAAGTTGAGCAATAGATATAACCAAATAAAATCAAACAGTTAAAAGAAAAGAGAAAGGATTGGATTACTCTGAACACCAGTCTGAAGTCAACTTCCCTTCTCAGAGCCTCAGTAGTATGCTAAACAAAGTAGCCTTTGAGGAACTAGCAAGGTACCTTAACTTTCTTTAGCCTGATGAAAGGATTTTTCAGGATCAGACATAACATCTTTCAATCACTACTATTATCTGGCAGGTAGGCTAAAATTCCTGTAGCTCCGCACAATTGCACTTGTGACTTTGAGGACATTGAGACAATGTAACATGTCTTTTATTGTAACTTAGAAAGGATGTAATCCCTTTACTAGGTAGGTTCATCTGGGAGAATGGAAGATTTTTCATACCCAGCTTTTACTAAGTGAAACTACCTAGACAAATTTATTGCTGCAGCAATAATGAGGCAACAGCTTACATCAAACAATTAAATTGCAATAATCTGAACTCTAACTTCCTGATGCAATAAAGTGAATAACAAATATGTATTTATATTTAATAGATAATAACAACAAATGAGACATGTCATATAGAAAGAATAGTTCTATATGTGGGGCTTAGTCATGAATGTGATTGCTACTTTTAGAATTTTGATTCAATCTGTAAATTATCAGAGAATGTTGTATCAGATGTTAGCCCCAAAACGTATTCTTCTGAAAATTTGAGGTCTCTTGGATACATATGCCAACAATCTTTTCCTTTTGTGCAGCCCACTTTATCATCCATGAAAACTTTTGAGATAACTACGTAAGCATTAGTCATAAACATAACTGTGAACCAGGGGTGGGTTTCAACCAGTATGGACCGGTATGGGCGTACCGGTTGGTGAAATTTAGCGTGCCTTCCCATAGCCTTTCTTCCGGAAGCCTCGTACCGGAATGCTACCTCCCCTGGCCTGCCCCCCCCGCCTCCCAGCCACCGCTTGCTCCTCCTGCCCACCCACCCAGTTGCCACTCACTCGCTTGCCCCACCTGTCCTCACCAGGCTTGCCTCACCCACCCACTCACTTCCTTTGTTGGAGCAGAGGATTGGAAGAAGCCCATGTGGCACGTGCCCCCTTCTCTTTGACAGCCGCGTTTCCAATGAAGGGGGTGGGATGGGTAGCATGGATTCCCTACCCCCTTCATTGGAAACGAGGTGGCTGTCACACACACACACACACACACACCACCGCCACTTTCCTAGCCAGCCACCCAGCCAGGCAGGGCTGCAGCAGGCGGGCTGCGGTAAATGAAGAGAGCACCGGCCAGCAGCCCCACCACCTTCCTTTGCGCTCCCCCCTCGCCACTTTCCCGGCCAGCCACCCAGCCAGGCAGGGCTTCAGTCGGTGGGCTGCGGTAAATGAAGAGAGTGCCGGCCAGCATCCCCGCCTCCGTTTGTGAACCGCGAGCTGAGAAACAGAGGCAACAAAGGAAACAGAGGCAACAAACAAAGGAAGGAAGCAGGGATGCTGGCCAGTGCTCTTTTCATTTACCGTGGCCTGCTGGCTGCAGCCCTGCCTGGCTGGGTGGCTGGCCGGGAATGCGGCAAGGGGGGAGCACCGGCCATCATCCCTGCTTTGTTTGCAAGCTGCGGCAGCGGAGAAAGAGAGTCTTCTTTTTTGCCATCCTCTCAGCTGATCCAGTCCCCCTTACACATGCACCTTGCATTGCGGCAAGCATGGTGTGTCTGTGTGTCTCTGTCTGTGTATGATGTGCGTGCCTTCTGTGGCGTGCCCAACACCTTCGGACATCCAGTAGGTCACCCGCCAAGCAGCAGAAAAATCGGTCTTCGGCAAAAAGGAAAAAAAGCCATTTGAAATTAGCCCTCTCTGCTGCTCTGCTAAAAAGGCGGGAACCAAAGCTGAGAGATAACAGGAAGACTAGCCATATTCAGTTGACCCCCAGAGCAGTAAGAGGCTGAATTGGGAGCTCTATGAATTGGCTTGTAGGACACAGAATGCCGTGATCATAGAATTTATTGAGCACCGGTTTTAGTTCATAGAATATATCTACGAATATAATTGGAAATATAATTGGGGGGGGGGGGGGGAGAGAAAGAGAAAAAGAGAGAAAGGAAGAGAGAAAGGAAGGAATTAAGGAAGTAGGAGATATACACACAAGAAAGGAAGGAAGGAAGGGAGAGTGAGAGAAAAAGGAGAGAGAGACAAAGAGAGAAAGAGAGAGAAAGAGAAAGAAGGAATGAGAAAGAAAGGAAGAAAGAAAAAAACAGAAGGTGGGAGAGAGAGAAGAAAGAAAGAAAGAAAGAAAGAAAGAAAGAGGGAGAGACAAAAGTAAGGAAGGAAGGGAGGGAGGGAGGGAGGAAAGGAAGGAAGGAAAGGAAGGAAGGGAAGGGGAGGAAGGAGGGAAGGGAAGGGAAGGGAAGGGAAGGAAGGAAGGAAGGAAGGAAGGAAGGAAGGAAGGAAGGAAGGAAGGAAGGAAGGAAGGAAGGGAACTTATGACCACAATTGAGCCCAAAATTTTGGTTGCTAAGCAAGAGCGTTGTTAAGTGAGTTTCACCACATTTTCCAAGTTGGCCATGCCCACCCAGTCACATGACTGCCGAGCCACTCCCACAAAACAGGCCACACCTACAGAATAGGTTCTAAAAAAATGTGAAACCCATCACTGCTGTGAACAATACAGTATTGCTCACAGGAAACCTAGACACCCATAGAATTATCACAATAAATCCAACTTTGCTTATTTTTGTACATGTACTTGTACATCCAATTGGGTAGTGCTTAATAATATGATTAAAGGCATAAATAGACAGCAACCAAAGTAAACAAATCCAAAGGCAAACTAAATAGAAAATAAAGAAATAGTCTAGCTAAATAGAAAATAAAGTAATGGTCTAATAGTCACCATACAATTACTTAACTGTAAAACTGAACACCAAATACATATTAAATCTAAACAGTTTTCTATTTTTGCAGAAGTTCAGAGAAGAGCGCATCAGGGATACTTCTAGTGACAGATTTTCATAATAAGGAAGCCATTACAAACCGGGATTGCCTTGGGTCTATGTACCTTTGACTCCTTAGGCAATTGGCTCCAGAAAGGATTCTCTTCCAAACACAATATTCACACAGATCTTGTTAACAACACAAAATCCAGAAAATGAACTTTTAACATAGAACTAATATATCTATATATAAAGGCAAAGTCTTAATATACAAGGCAGAGTCCCCTTTCTCCCAGACATATGGTACACCTGAAGGGAACAATTGCCTTCACTACTAATAGAAAATCTGCAGATAATTATTTATCTAATAATTATTTGACTTTACATGTCTGATAACAAACTCTTAGACTCTTGTCTTCTTGGGTTGATGCATACATGGGTATCAGCATGCTATTGATAGCACTTCATCTCAAATCAGCAGATGACTTCACACAGAGCTTCATATACTATAAGTGGTAAACCATGCAGACCAGGAGTGTCAAACTGGATTTCTTCAAGGGTCAGATCAGCATTGTAGTTCTCCGCGGGCCAGCCAGGGACAGGAGGGGGGAGATGGGATGGATGCCTCCTGCAGCACCCTGCTGGCCAAAACGGGATGCGGGGGGGGGGCTGTGTGAGCCCCCCTGGTGTCCCATTCTCCGGCCGGGAAAGCCACCTGCTGCACTTTGCCGGCCAAAACAGGGTGCCCTCCTCCATTTCGGCTGCCAGAGGCAATGGGGGCCGATCCTTTGCTACTTCTAGTCTGCTACTTTAAGTCAGATTTAAGCACCCCACAGGCCGGATTCAGCCGCGGACCTTGAGTTTGACACACTTGATGTACACCATCTACCAGAGTATCAATACTATTTTCATTCCATGCTCAAGCCTGAATCCAATTTGAAAGGGCTCTAAATAAATTATTTAATCAAAAATCTGTCCTCCAAGTTGTCTACCACCATCTCCAATAAGAAAAAGCTGTAGACCAAGAAGTAAACTATCTAAAATGGCCAAATTGAGTGATGGCTTCTTAAAGAGAATTATTATTGTTAATAATAATAAACTGTTATTCTATTCAATTCTATTCTATTCCATTCTATATCATGCCATGCTATCCCTATCCCAGAATATTATATTTCAGTGGGCTCTTTCACTATTTTGAATAGTATTTTAATTTCTTTAAATTTATTCTATATTTTATGAATAGTTGATACTTAAGCATTTAAATGCCAGTATCTACTCTGAAAAAAAATATAAACAAGATAAAAGAATATAAAATCACACTTCAATTTAATGGAATTACATCACATCAGCTTTCTGAAATTTAGTTTTAAGTAGACTCATGTTGAGTATAATTGTACCCTTAACATTCTACTTAGCTCAAATATGCCTTTAAAAACAAATAGTATTTTGCTTTTAATAGAATTTTGTTTCCAGTTATATTACAAAATGAATCACTCTTAAAATATTAAAAAGAGCATCACTAAGTTCACCCAAATGCTTTATCTAATCCTGCTATATGAACTATTTACTAAAGTAAACAATTAAAGTAGAAAGGCCTGCAGTCCTTTTTCTCGAGTACATGTCACAGCACTTATATCTAAAGATATTTCAGAAATCTGTCTACTTTCCATCTGTTCAATTTCTAATAGAATAACTCACTGAAAGTTCATGTGAAAGTTCATTTGGAGTTCAAATGTGTCATAGTGGGCCATTTACAAGCTAGAAGTTCATTCGAAGGTTAAAATATTTTAATTCTTATTTTTTAAAATACACTGTTTAAATGCAGCTACTGCTGAATGAGGCACTTTTGAGCAAATAAAGCACATTTTGAGAAAATATTTAGGTTAGTTTTATGTTCTTTGAATCATTGCCCAATAGGACTGATATCATGCAAGGAGTATATTAAAACTGGCCTATTTAGCATCATTAATGCTTCATTGACCAAAAGCAGCATACCAGGAGTGAAATGCTACCGGTTCGGGCCGGTTCACCCAAACCGGTAGTAAAAAATACTACCGTTCACCAGAACCAGTAGCACCAAAACTGCTTAATAAAGTAAAAGAAAGTTCTGACGATTAGCTGTGCTGCACAATGGTAGGAATTTCCCCCCCTTTTTTAAGCATTTGGGGTCCGTTTTTGCTCCCAGAAGGCTTTCCTGAGGCCTGCTAGGCCAAAAATGGCGGGAGCGGGGGTGCTGCAAAAGAAAGAAAGAAAGAAAAAAAGAGAGAGAGGGAGGGAGGGAGGGAGGGAGGGAGGGAAAAAGGAGAGACAGGAAGGACCACAAACTTGGCACTAGTTGTAGCTTCAGAGGATACCTTAAAAGAGCACAGCAATCCAGGGCTGGAAGATACCTGGAGGTCATCTAGTCCAACCCCCTGCTCCAGCAGTACATTGTTAACGTGAGTTTCTGTCTTTTGACCACCCCCAGTCACGACTACATAGCCATGGCCACCCAGTCACATGACCCCCACCAAGCCACACCCACAGAATCAGTAGGAAAAAAGTTTAGATTTCACCACTGCAGCATAAATCCAGTAAAACCTTGTTTATTTAGTTATTCAATGGATATCCCTCCTTTCTGCTCTGATGAGTACAGAACTCATTACTGCATAATCTCTCCATTCCATACATTGTTACATTAGAAGTCATTAAACTTCATTTAAAACATGTAATGAATATGCAACAATCTTGGTATAATTCCAATACTGCATATGAATGCATTGCATGTCTATTGATTTGGAGTTCAGAAAGTAGCAGCATTTGCTGATATTGGCCATTCTCAAAAAAGCTAAGCAGAAATGTAGTTGGTAAAAGCGCCAGGAAATCTCAAGGCTATATGCTAGGCTAGGAAATAGATAAAATGTCTCATAAGAAGGACTAGAAAATCATTTCTATATTGTTTCCTCCTCAAAATTACACAGTTCAAAGTCACTAAGCGTTGAACTCAATTTGGGGGGAAACTTTTATTTAACTTTTCACTTAAGACTAACATTTTTCCCTCTTCCTTCCATTCCATTAACATTTGCATTGTATTATTTAGATTAAATACATAGTGGAAAGGTTTAACTTTTACTAATAATATGAAATATGCAATGAGATTTTTTTTCCAATGAAAGTTTTAAAAAGTAAACTAAGAGTCAAGGTGAATAGGGTGCCGCCAGTTTAAGGCTGATTTCATCACTATTTTTAGGAAGTCACAATGAGGTGAAAATTACAACATGTACATCATGACATACGTTTGTGCAAAGGCAAAATTATGTCATGAAGTCTGCCAGGCCTATGTAAATAATAATCATTTAACCTTCTTTATCTGATTCCCATCCATGGATCTCCATCTCATGTTTTCTGTTTTGTGCTGTTACATGAACATGAATTTAAAGTCAGTATTTACAATACCGGATTTTACATTGATATGTTAAAATGGAAAAAACATCTACAATGCAAGTATGTATGATGTGACACTCACTCCACCACCAGCACTCTGCATTTCCTTCTGCATCAAAATTTGCATATTATAATTCTTCAAACCAGTGTTTCTCAACCTTAGCAACGATAAGGTGTATGAGTTCAACTCTCAGTATTTCCCAACCAGACTTACTTAGACAATGGGATGAATGAGTGAATCAGATTCACAGAAGTCTGGTTCCTGTTATGACATTCACATAAAAGAATTCTTTTTAAGGCTGTAACAATGAAACTGTATACCACCCCTGTCATTTCCCTAGAATAATCCAATATCAGCAGACACTGACCTGCAATTTCAGTAAGGGAGACTTGAGAAAAATCACATGTGACATCTGGTAAGAGATATTCTTTAGGATTATCTATTTCATATACCAATTGTTCTGCCACCGTGCCAAAAGTCACCAGGCCTCCTGTGTCAGGTGCTTTGGATACCATAAAACTTCCATCAGAAGAAGCTTCTACTATGGGGAAACCGATGTTATGCCTAAAAGTTCAAAATATTAAAATTTAATTATATGGAAAGTATATCAATAATGTATTTCATGGTAATGTTTAGATGGTTAAAAACAGTGGTAAACAAATTATCAAAATGTACACCATTTTTTTAAAGTCCTTTTAGCTCAGCTCCTTAATTTAATCATACAGACAACCAAATGATCAACTGAATAAACCAATTAGATACAGAAAAGAGACAAAAGTATCAAAGCTTTAAAAAGAGCTATCAGTATGCGAGCAATATCAGTCCAAGAAAATATAAACCACAATATCTTTCACATTGCAGTAAAAGTATCACAACAAAACAATTGGATATTAATTGCTTTTGTTGCATCTCACTTTTATATTGCAGCTTTGGTGAGATTTAATTCAAGCAAATGTATACTGGGAAAATGTATTTTTCCAAAGTTATCAGCCACTATGCAATCTTTAACATTCTTTGCCCACTTCTCAGAACAATTCCTAATCAACCTGTATGAGATTCAGTGCTTACATTTCCTACCCGTATTATATTGCACAAGTTTCAACTAATTGAGGTATTCAGAGTAAGCCACATTGCAATCATAATGCAGTAGAGATTGCAAACACATTGCATTTCATGTAAGGGAAAGAGTTGCCAGAAAGAAAGAACAAGGACAAAATGGAGGATGTTGTGGCTTATAATCTATAGCAGCTTTAGCAAATTGCAGCCACATCTTCATGGACATGAACATGAAAACCTGGCAGCTTATTACAAATAAATGTATGAAACACAGCAGAGATAAAATAATGCTTTGCTATAATGAACCACACTAACACATTATGAGCTAGCAAATTGATTACTGTGGGCAGATTGTAATGGCACAATTGATTTTTCAGCATTGTCATTAACTTTTATTTAAAGATGGATCACATAAACAAGTACCAATTGGCAAGATTTCTCATCACAAGACATTAATTCTAAGGAGGAATAAACATAATAACATCTACCACTGCACTCTCCCAGGACCCAGGTTTTTTTTTCAGTCTTAACTTCTCCTCCAAGTTCCATAAAAATCTTATTAGCACTAGTTTCCCAGGAGATGACATAATTAAACAAGCTCTCCATTATCTTAGCCATGCCATTGTTGAGCTGTACTACTGAATATTTTGAAACACTCAGAGGCTGTCAGCTCCTAAAATGGTGAATAAATCTCATTCCACCCAAAAACCCTCCCCAGTTTCAACTTATCTTTCCTTATGAAGAGCCTGAATTCTAGGTCTGTAGCTACAGAACACCTATCTAGGACATATTGGAATTATATTAGTGTAAGACTAGTATATTTAAAGTGAAATCAAATTAAAATTGTACTTAAAAGACTAAACTGGTTTATTTTCTAACTTATTTTTAAGTAGGCCACATTCCAATGGAAATTCTAGTAGAATTTCTATAAGGAGATTGATATAATCTTACTTAGTGACACAATTATTTTTGCAGGGATATTTTTTGCACAGATATTAATATGATCATAGGCTGAATAGTGTCTTTATAATGCTATCATTCAGCAATCTAAGTATTAAAATATATTACAAAAATATTCACCAACATGTATCTTACAGAACAATAAACATACCAATTTGGCACAGTATGCCAGTCAGTGAATATTCCACCTGTACATTGAGCACCACATTCAATCAGATGACCTGCAAGACTAAAAATCACATTTGATATTTAAACAATTTTAATGAAGTGAGTTTTAAACCTTAACATTTACTGAAAGTTTCTACTGTATAATATCCAATGTTTAGAAAAACAAATCTTTATTACATCTAAATTGATATCCTTTTGAAAGAGACTTTGAAACATCATAATTATTAGTTGCTTCAGGGATTTTGACTGTTGAATTATTTTAAAAGTATTAAAATTAACAATATTCTTTGAAACAAAGAGGATATTTACCTTCCCGCTGCTAATAGGCTGAATTCATCTCTAGTCCATCCAAACTAGAAAAATAATGTTTAAAAATACACAATGAAATAGAATTAAATAGTGAAAAGAATGTTAAATTACAAAAGCAGAACCCGCAACAGATTTCCATAGCTCATAAAAATTCAGCTATTTCCCAGTTTCCTCTTCTATGCATGCTCATTTGTATACAATATGAAAGAGACATTATAGGAATACGTTGCTCATGGACACCCTCCATAATCCATCCAATTTCGCTTTTCTCGTTTTTATAAATTGCCTGTGCAATTACTGTAATGCAGTAAGCAGAGAAAATACTCTAGTGACCTAGAAATCCATTGGAAATAATTGTATTGTCTTTTATTTAGGTTATATATTTCACAATTAAACCAACAAAGGGAAAAGAGGAAGTTAGCACTACATATATGCACCTCTCTCTCTCTCCTCTCTCTCTCTGTCTCTGTCTCTCTCTCACACACACTCAGGCATACAAAGAAACAGACCCATACATATAAATATATGTGCGTGTGTAGGTATGGGTATATACATACATTTCACATTTCAAAATTGCCCATCTTCCTCAAAGAGGGACTCCTTGTATATCTATATTTATTTGTGTGTGTAGGGGGGATCTCTCTCTCTCTCTCTCTCTCTCTCTCTCTCTCTCTCTCTCTCTCTCTCTCTTATTAGCATTAGTTTCCCAGGAGATGACATAATTAAACAAGCTCTCTATTATCTTAGCCATGCCATAGTTGATCTGTACTACTAAATATTTTTAAACACTCAGTGGCCATCAGTTCTTGAAATGGTAGATAAATCTCATTCCACAAAAACACCCTCCCCACTTTCAACATATCTTTCCCTATGAAGAGCCTGAATTCTAGGTCTGTAGCTACAGAACACCTATCTAGGACATGTTGGAACCAGGAGTGAAATGCTACCGGTTCGGCCGAACCGGTAGTACAAAAATGCTACCCTTCGCCCAAACTGGTAGTAAAAAAATGCTTAACAAATTCAAAAAGAATTCCAACCATCAGCTGTGCTACGCGATGGTGGGAACTTTTTAAAAAACTTTTTTTTAGCATTTGGGGTCCATTTTCCTGAGGCCTGCTATGGCAAAAATGGAGGGGGTCCATTTTTGCTCCCAGGAGGCTTCCCCGAGGCCTGCTGGGCCAAAAACGGGGTGAGAGAGTCTGTTTTTGCTCCCAGGAGGCTTCCCTGAGGCCTGCTAGGCCAAAACACAGGGTGGGGGGTGGTGCTGCGAAAGAAAGAAAGAAAGAAAGAAAGAAAGAAAGAAAGAGAGAGAGAGAGAGAGAGAGAGAGAGAGAGAGAGAGAGAGAGAGAGAAAGAAAGAAGGATGGGAGAAAAAAGAGAGGGAAAGGAGAAAGAAAGGAAAGAAAGGAAGGAAGGAAGGAGGGGAGAAAAAAGAGAGGGAAGTGAGAAAGAAAGAAAGAAAGAAAGAGAGAGAGGGAGGGAGGAAGGAGAGGGAGGAAGGACCACAAACCTGGCACTAGACACAGCTTCAGAGGATTACCTTGAAAGAGGACAGCAATCCAGGTCTAGAAGGGACCTGGAGGTCATCTAGTCCAACCCCCTGCTCCAGCAGGACATTGTTAAATTTTCTGTCTTTTGATCCCCCAGTCACATGACTACATAGGCATGCCCACCCAGTCACATGGCACCACCACCACCAAGCCACACCCACAGAACCAGTAGGAATATTTTTTAGATTTCACCACTGGTTGGAACTATGTTATTGTAAGACTAGCATATTTCAAGTGAAATCAAATGAAAGTTGTACTTAAAAGACTAAACTGGCTTATTTTCTAACTTATTTTTAAGCAGGCAACATTCCAATAGAAATTCTAGTGGAATTTATATAAGGAGATTGATGTAAACTTACTTAGTGACAAAATTATTTTTAGTCCTTACTGACAGTATCTTCACAAAAGCTTCATATGGCTCATATTCTAAGAACAATCCAGTGATAAATGCATATACCGGGGAAAAAATCTATAATAAAATTTGAACAAGTTTCTCCTCTAAATTCAGATGTAATTACTTCATTATGGAAAGATTTAACTACTCCAGGGGTTTAATGGATAAAGCTTGTACTGAATAAATTAATATGTCTTCCTTTGAATTTCAGATCCTTACTTCCAACAAGATATTTCCTTCCAATCCAATACTACCTTGTAGGCAGAGGTGGTATTCAGCCGGTTTACACTAGTTTGGGCGTACCAGTAGTGGAAATTTTAACTAGTTCAGAGAACCAGCAAATACCACCTCTGGCTACAAGGTAGTATTGCTGCTGGAAATGCCCACTCACCCCTCCATGCCCTTTCCACTTTTTTTGTGCCTCGCCTGCCTTGGGCAATGTCTAGAGCAGTGTTTCTCAAACTTGGTGACTTTAAGTCCTGTGGACTTCAACTCCCAGAATCCCCCAGCCACCATTATATCCCATAATTAATCAGTTGGTTCTATTATACAGTTCAGGAGTTTTCCAAGTAATTCCTTAAATCCACTCTTGAAATTGCTAGTTAATTCCAATGCTCAAAAGTTATTCCCTTAGATATCCTCCAGGTTTCGAAGGTTAATCCTCTAATGCCATACATTACAAAAATATATAGCAATAAATAATGCAAGAGACCTCCAGATGTACATTCTTCTTATCAGATTTTTTTCAGGGTTATTTTATTATTCTAGGAATAAGCATTCACCAATAGATGGTGCCATCTGTTTAAAATTCAACGTTAAGGCTCTTCTTCCAGTTAATTATTTCCAGATTAATTCAAAAAAATATCCAACTATTCAATAAACAGTCAAATAGCCAGCATTTTAAAATGCCTATTTAAAGTCATGCCGATAAAAAAAAAATATCCAATCTTTCTGAATTTTGTAATTCTTCCTGATTTCCTATTCGGGTATAATTTTACTCTTTACACTCTTTGGTCGCCACTTTCAAACATTCCAGAGAGTTCCTTCTTCCGGATTAATTTTCTTTTAGGGTCAAATCCTCGGTAAAGTTTAAAAATCACCTCACCCAGTTCCACTCACTGTCCATTCTCCCCGGTCCTGCACAATGTTCTTTTCTTCAGTTGCCCCAGCTTCGTTGTAGCCATTTTGGCTGCCTTGTCCTCGGTAAAAAGGAAACCCTGCGCCAAGCAAGAAAGCTGCCACTCTCCACAGCCTACAGGGAGCACCTCCTTTGTATGTCACTCCTACAGAGTGACTTTACTTCCCAGTCAGAGTTCTCCTGCCATCTTTGGGGGATGGGCTAAACTCTACGACTTCTACTTCCTTCAGGGCAGTTTCATAGGCTCACTGTTCTAGTTTCGCTGGTTTTTTGGCAAGATTCAGAGTCATCTTCTGGGCTGGGCATACATCTTGGTAGTCAGCAGCTTGGTGCCCCTCCTTCCAACACCTGAAGCAGCCAGTGGATCATCCGCATGAGGTCTGCTCACATGGTGGCAGTTTTGGGGTCTCTTTTTTGGGGGGAGGATCTTCACCATCCATGGCTTGGCTAGTATTTAAATCGAGCCAGGTTGATTTCCAGTTCCTCTGCTATGACATACCAGTCATGAAGCATATATAGGGGGTGCCTCTGGAAATTCAGATTGCAGGTTGCAGACCTTGTCACTTAGCCCATCTTGGCCGCATCCAATCAAGATATCTTCTAGCCAGTCAGTCAGTTGGCAGACTAAGCTGCGAAACTCCTGGGTGTACATGGCTATGCCCCTGTGCCCTTGGCTAAGGTCTTTATGATTTACAATCGGCTAGAAGGTCTTTGAAACACTTCCGAAGTGTAGCCATGAAGTGGCAAAGTTTCTCAGCTCTGTGGCATCATTGTTGTGGATGGTGACCGTCCATTCAGTTGTGACCTCCTCTAACACCATAGTCATGCACAGCACTTTAGCCCCTTTGGTGGCTATTTCTGGACCAAACTCTTGCATGTATATCCAAACGTGTGCCAGGAAGAACCCCAATTGCTTGGAGTCACTGTTGAACTTACAGGGCCGGTATCTTGCATCCTCTCTGCCTTGCTGGTGCTGCTTCTGCAGCCAGTGGAGGCTGAGTTGTGGGACCAGGTGCCGGGGGGGGGGGTTGCGGTTGCTTAGGAGTTTGCTGTTGTTGCCATTGCAGTGGCAGAGGCAGTTTCCCTCTCACTTGCCGTGGCTGAAGCCAGCTGGTCAGTCGGATGTGCTGCCCGGGCTAGGGCTTTTTGAGCTTTCAGACTACCAAAAAGCCCCTCTGGGATTTTATGGCTTGTTCCAACATCCAGTCCTCTCGTTCTGGCTCACCTGCACTCGATTCTTCCTCCAGTTTGTCCAGCTCCACTCAAGTGTCTTGCCGGTGGCCCCCATAGCCTCCATGGGTGAATGTCACTCCCATGGGTTTCTCTTCCCATTCTTCCTTTTTCCTCATCCTAAGGGACCATTAAGGATCTTGGTGAGTCATCCTCTCCCAGCCGTGCAGACAGATCTAGCCCTCCAGGTTGGGGTTTTGAGGATGTTTCCTCCCCATGCCAAAATATCTTCCTGGTCGCTCTTTGAGCCAACATCATTTGCATGGACCTCATGGTAGAAGCGGTTTCCTCTCCAGATTGACCACAACTGCAGAACTGGCTTAATGTCAGACTGGCCCCAATCCGATCCCTTAGGAAAAAGCCTTCGATTCAATTTGGTTAAAGCAAAAGGTTATTTTACTAAGGATGTTGGTTGCAATAAAGTCAAGCCAGCTCTGAAATTTACCGTACTTGCTAGATAACAAAAACAAGGTGTAGGTTTGTCTCCAGTCCATCCCTCCCCCTGTGACCAGCCAATCGGAGCTCGCCAAGATGTTTGAGAAGTCTGAGATGTTGGGGGGTAATCCGCACATTTCTCAGGGTACTTGTCCATGGGATGCTGGTACAAACAGGATCCAGTTGCCCTGGTCCATATCACCTGTCATTTCCCCCATTCCAATTTTCTATCACATACACACAAAGCTTTATTGCCTTTTCATCTCCCCCGCCCCCTTCTACTTTCGATGGCAGGATGCCTATGAGGCCCTAAGCCGAGCTAGGCAGAGCTGACACCATCCATCCATCCATCCATCCATCCATCCATCCATCCATCCATCCATCCATCCATCCATCTGATTTCCAAATATCTTTAAAACAGGATCCAGTGCAAAACTTTTCAAACCTAACTTGTTAATATTAAACGTGGTTTCTAAGTCAAAAAGAACTCCCTTAATTTAAACTTGTTTTTGGTTGTTTTTTCTTTTTTTCATATATAAAGTTTTTTATTTTTTCATTTTCATAACATATAACCACATGTATACTATTACATATTATTAAATGTTTACATCAATTCATCTTACCATCAATTCCCAAAAACAATTATTGGCTCTTCCGCTCTCCATTCACCATATTTGTACCTTATCCATCACTTTCTTCTCCCTCTCTCCTCCTCCTCCCTACCTCCTTTCTTCCCTCTGTTGTCCTTCTCTTCTCTACTTCCCCTTCCTCTCTCCTTCTTCTCTCTCCCCTTTCCACTCCTTCTTTCTCTCCTCCTCTTCCCCCATACATATATAGTAATTGTATTTTTAAACACCCCCCCCCCCAGCCTATTCTTGGCCGAGATGTAGACCTGGTTACAATTCCCAGATATTCTCATCATTATATTTATATAATTATGCATCCTTTCAGGCCCCAAATTTGTGATTCTGTCTTTATAATCTCAATAATTTCCCATTGTCAGTATTTCATGTTCCCTCTCCATTTTTCCATATCTTGGCTTAGGTTACCCTTAATTGTCTTTAAATAACAATCCTTACTGTTCAATGTTCATTACAATACCCTTAGTCTATTATATAGAATAACAAGCGGTACACATCTCACTTTGTTCATTATCTTAGGAGTTCTATATGTATCTATATTTCATATATTTTAACCCATACTTAATTGTCCTTCCATTGTCATATTCAATCAATTAGCAATTCAGTTTAATTATTATGTATAAAAGTGAATCGCATACCTCTGCTTTACATTCTCCCCATAACAGTTTCATATTAGTCCATATTCCATATATTTTAACCTTTATTTAATTATCTTTCCATTATCATATTTCATTAGTTAGCAATTCAGTTTTATTATCATGTATAGGAGTAAACCACATATCTCAGCTTTATATTTCCCCATGTAGCAATTTATAGTTGTCTGATTTCCCCCCAGTAAGTCTTTCCTCCCACTTCTCTATTCGTCTTCTCCCTTTTCTTTGTTTTGACATATTAAAATTGACCATTTCTGCCCTCTTGTGGTGGGCTGAATTGTTTGCAAGTTGCAGTTAAAGAAATTCAGATGAAAGAAAAGTTAACAATGCTGTATTATTTTGAAAAGCAGCATGTATTTGTAAAATATAGAATGGGAAACAGCATTAGCAAAAATCTCTCTTTGAAATTAACTCGATTTTCTGGGTCAAAAGAAAAAGAACAACGCATACTATATATTTTTTTGTAAACTATAACAAAATGTCACAGTCACAAGCTTAAAAGTTTTGTGTATTTCAGAATCTGAATTCATAGTTGCATCAGTGAAAGTAAACTAAATTAATCAAATTTCAGTTTATCATATGCATAACTATTTCTTAACATTTAGAATAAAGTTATTACAGAAAACTAACCTATGTATATGTAAATATTTCCATACATACAGTATTACTATGGGACTTCAGTTGTGTTTGGTTTACTTCTCTTTTATATATAGGAAAGATGGACATTATGAAATTTTGTTCTGACTTGAAATGTGAGTAACAATTCCTAGCTCTGCAATTAACAAATAACATGGGTAGAGGTAGTCCTCAACTTACAACAGTTTGTTTAGTGATTGTTCGAAGTTACAACAGCGCTGAAACAAAGAGTCTCATGACTGTTTTTCACATTTATGACCACTGCAGCATCCCCATGGTCATATGATCAAAATTTGGATGCTTGGCAACTGGCTTATACATGACTTGCAATCATCATAAATATTGAGCCAATTGCCAAGCATCCGAATTTTGATCATATGATCACCTTTTTGTGGCATTCTGACAAGCAAAGTCAATGGGGAAGCCAGATTCACTTAACAACCATGTTACAACTACAATGATTCACTTAAGAACTATGGCAAGAAAGATTGTAAAATGAGGCAAAACTCATTCAACAACTATCGTGTTTAGCAATGGAAATTTTGGGCTCAATTGTGGTCATAAATTAAGGACTACCGATGCTACCAATACAGCATCTGCAGAAGCAAATATCCCATAAAAATGCTTGGCCCTTAAATCTTTTAAGATTTGCACTGGGAAGAAACTGCACTAAGAAAAGGAAGTCACACTAAGAGGAGAACATTAGTTACTGCCTTATGTCAAGAATTGGCAGCAGAAAGTGTTTATTGCCAGTAGGTGGAACAAATAAATATGTCAATATGTATATGGGGCTTGGGTTGGGAGGAAGGATGTGTGAGTTTGAAGAAGGGAAGGGGAATTTACATCCTATGTAGTGTATGTGCTAGCTTTGTTGCAGGGATTATTATGGATTCTTATGGTTGGGATAAGTGGTAGCTGTGTGAAAGAAGATGTGTGATTTTTCTGAAGGTAAAGACAAGTCAAGTCATACTTATTATACTAGGAAGAACGAATGCTGCATTGTAATGAAAACAGCTGTAGAAAAATCAGTTAGAATCGTCTAAAAATTCATAAAGATGACCAATACAGGTAGTCTTCAACTTACAACAGTGCATTTAGTGACCATTCAAAGTTACAACAGTACTGAAAAAAATGACTTATGATTATTTTTCACACTTATGACCGTTGCAGCATCCCCATAGTCAAATGCTTGACATTCAAATGCTTGACAAGTAGTTCATATTTATGACAGTTGTACTGTCCTGGGGTCATGTGATCATCTTTTGCGACCTTCTGACAAGCAAACTTAACGGGGAAGCCAGATTCACTTAACAACTGTGTTACTTAACCACAATGATTCACTTAACATATGTGGCAAGAAAAATCATAAAATGAGTAAAACTCACTTAACAAATTTCTCAATTAACATAAATTCTGGGCTCAACTGTGGTCGTAATTTAAGGATTACCTGTATTTAGTCTGGTAAAATGGCTAGTAGAAAAAGAAAATATTTTAAAAATATTAATCCATACTTACAGAATGAAGTAGTGGTCCCAACACAAGGCTACTATCAACACATCTTCCAATCACCACAATATCTGCTCCTTGATCAAGAGCTCTGCTGATTGGTGTTGCGCTGAAGAAACAGTTAAGACTTAGACTTAGAATAACTTTGTTGTCATTTTAAAAGTACACTAATCGGCATACATTAAAATGAAATTCCGCTCTATACAACTCTCAAAGGTCACCACCTCCAATATACACTATATAAACATGACAAAATAAATAAATAAAAAATTATGATTATACCCACATACCCTCATATATTATATGACACAGAAACAACACAGTCTAGTTCAGATGAATAAGTGTACATGGCAAGAAAAAAGAATCTTGCAAGTTTACCAGATGGACGGCATAGGGAACAAAGCTGTTATAGAATCTGGTAGTGTTATAGAATCTGCTAGAAATACTTCAAAACCTCCTCCCAGAGGGGAACAACAGAAACAGATCGTAAAGTAGGTATGTGGGGTCTCTAACAATGCTTTGAACTCTAAGCACATAGCGCTTATCAGCAGTATCCTGAATACTGCTTATATGAATATAGGAAGTGAGTTTCTTACAATCTTCTCAATTGTCTTTACCGCTCTCTGTATGGACCTTCTATCTGACGCACTGCCACCACCAAGCCAAACAATGATGCACTTCAGTTCCAAATGCTCTCAATCATGCCTCTGTAAAAAATGGTCAGGACAGAAGGAGAAAGATGTGCTCTTCTCATCCGATGCAGGAAATGCAGATGCTGGTTTGTATGCTTCACTATGGATGATGTGTGGAGAGACCAACTCAGATTGCCATATTAAAATCTTAGAGAGAATGACAGATTCTAGCTGCCAAAAATAAAATAAAAACTACTACAGTTTCTAATTGCTGTAATGAGAACATTGGCAAAACAAATGCAGCAAAGGGCTCCTCTCCACAAGAGAGCTTTGCAAATGCAAAAACTTTCCCTGCCTGGCGCTCTTCATTTACAAGGTAAAACGTTCAGTCATTCAGCCAAAAAATGGACAAAAAAGGAGTAATCATGAACCATGTGCATGCTTCATCTCAGGGGAAAAAAAGTCTTATTTTTAAACTTCAAGTATCAAATGGACGGAAGAACAGAAGAAAGCAAGCCAAACCAACCAATACAGATACCTCTCTGCAATAAATGCCACTAGGGACAGCGACAAAACTTCCTAAGACTGTGAATAGACCATTCAGACACACTAGAGTTAAATAATCAGCCCAATCATCATAGCATCTTTGTATTTCAAGCAAATCTTGGACAGCACCAACAGGACTAAATATCTAAAGTGAGTATCTTAGATGCTTCTGAAAGAGTGACTTTATAGATGATAATAATCAAAGCAAGCTGTATTAAAAAAAATATTTAATTAAGCATCTCTAGTTTTCTCAATATGTCTATCACAGTATATATTTCTTCTTTTCAGCTTGATTATTATAGCATTACTACTTAGCGTCTGTGCAAAATTTGTAGTGGATGTATCATAATTGCTTGCTCTTTACAATGGAGATTACATGCATTCCATTAAGTAATACCTCACAAATTAAAACAATATGGAATATATTTTTAGCTGGCTCAAAAATTAAAACTATCTATCCAGTGCAATAATTTTATTTATTTCTTCTCCCACACGTGGGAGCCAATGGCATAACAATGAATCTGAAAACAATAACTAGAGCAGGGGACTGCAGCCTTAAACACTCAAAGAGCCATTGGGATCTGTTTCCCACAGAAAACAAACACCGGGAGCCACAAAACCTGGGTGGGCATGACCAACTCAACATCACTCACTCCCACCCAGTCACAGGACACCCGCCCCCCCAGCCATGCTTACCCAGGTTTTGTGGCTCCTTGTGTTTTCTTTTATGTGGAAAACAGGTATCTCTCCCTCTGTGTGTGTCTCTCTGTGTCTGTCTTTCTCCCTCCCTCCCCAACTCTCTCTCTCTGTGTCTCTCTGTCTGTCTGTATCCCTCTCTCTCTCTTTCTATCTCGTGTATGGGGGTGTTGTTAAGTGATTAAGCTCCCCGTTAGAAGAGCGAGTATGCAGAGAAGCGTAATGAGAGTGATATGGAATAACACGCACAAACCAGCATACTGAGACACTGAATAGTATAAAAATATAGTAGTTTACTATGTAGAAATATAGAAGTATTCAGAGTCCGGTTAACAGTCCAAGTCATACACAGTTCAGTCAGTCAGTTATCTATATTCTCAGTTTAACACACAAAATAGCTAACAGTTGCAAACCACAATACCTCACCATACACCTGATCAGCTTCTAACAAAACACAGAGAGAGAGATCTAACAACCATTCTGGCTCCCTCTTATAGCTGCATGAGGTAACAAACCAATTACACCTCTTGAGCATTTAAAGTAACAGATACACTTGTTACAAATACCTTATATACATTGCCAAGCCAAGCCTAGGGTTACATCCCTAACAGGTGTGTCTGTGTGTTCCCTCTTGAACCATTTCCAAAAACAGGCAAGGATTGGGGCTGTTTTTTATTATGTTGTTCTTTCTTCTTCTTTGGGTGCTTTTTAGCATATTATTTAAATCAGGAGTCATTTCAGGTTCCCAGATAAAGGAAGCTCTTTCATCCGCCTGCTGTGGCTCCCTGTCAGCTGAACCCACCACTGGCTGGCCCCACCCTTTGCCCCCCCCTCCCAGTCACTCCTCACCTGGCCTGAGAAGGTAAGGGTGATGGCAGGCGATGGAGACTTGCTCCATATTCCAGAGTGGGAGCAAAGCACCCCTGGGCTTACCATATCTCACAGGTTGTCAGATCCCTAAAAGTGAAGCTGCCACTCAATTGTCAATTTACTGGCAGTGCCTGTGACAACTGATATTTTACAACTGGTTTCCTGGCCCCGAAAGGCCGGAGATCCCACCACCTTCTGAGGAATATTTATGATGGCCGTGTGGGATGTCTAACGGAAGATAACCATGGGAATGTATGTTTATTTGGCTCTCAGGCCAGTTGATAAAGGAAACATTTTCACACTTGTGTATTGGCTAGGATCTGCATTCTGACAAAGAGGAGGGGTCACTATTACTTTAATTCTACTTGCATTGCCAAAAGGGATTCAGATGTTGCTCTAATGGCTTCCATTCTTCTTAATTAAAGGTTCCATTTGAAATAATCCGTGTCAAGAGTCTTCACTTTCTTAAATTAGGAGAGGAGCCCTAACACAGGTACTTCTTCCAGCTCTTGTTGATGTTGTACACACCTTGGTCACTTGGGGAGATGTGTGACTTGCCTTGAGATACTGGCCCAGCCTGGTTGCGGTTAACCTGCTGCTGTTGCCACCTCCATAACCTGCCCACTGCTCTCACAATGCCTTGCGCAGCACAGTTAAATTTAGTGCACTTCACAACGGGGAGTCCAATCCTGGAGTCCATTATGACACGGAGCATTGGCCACAGCTGGGCCAGTGTCTCGGGGCGGAGAACAAGTCATGCATCTCCCCGAGTGACTAAGGTGCGTGCAGCACCAAAATGTCCTAGTGACTTTGAGGGGAGGGTGAGGGGCGGAGCCAGTTGTGGCTTCAGAGCTGCAGGTTGCAGATACCCGAACTAGAGATTACAAACACTAGGGAAGAAAGTTAAGGAATTAGGAGCACAAGTGGTGTTTTCATCTATACTTCCAACAAAAGGCCAACATTCAATGAGGGAGCAAATGATTTTTAAAAAGAGCCACTGGCTTAAAAACTGGTATTGTCAACAGAACTTCAGCTTCCTAGACCATGTCTGGATTACCAAGATTAGGGCTGTCAAACTCCTGGCCCATGGGCTGGATGTGTCACAAGCTGGCCACGCCCATGCCTGGTTTAGAGAAGGGGGGAAAAGTCCCAATATGTCATGTGATGCCGCCGTCATGACGTGAGTTTGACATGCCTGACCTAGATGAGGGGTTACTGGCAAGGGATGGACTGTACCTCACAAGAACTGGAAACAATATAATCAGAACACAACTGGCTCATCTTATCAAAAGGGCTTTAAACTAAAATTGAGGAGGGACAATCTTCACAACCTACAGCGTCTAATTCAAAGTAAAAACCATTAGATAACCAATCACATAGGTAGGAAGGAAGCAAAGAGAAAAAAGAAATAAAAAAAGAAAAATATAATGAAATAGTGATGGAAAGGATGTAAAATCCCAGTTACAAAGTAGGAGCTCTAAGAAACATACTCAAGACTAATAAAGGACTCAAATGCCTATACATTAATGTTCAAAGCTTAGGGAACAAACAGGGTGAATTTGAAGCACTCGTACATGAAGATAGATATGATACAGTTGCCATTACTGAAACTTGGTGGGATGAAACTCATGACTGGAATATATGATGGAAATGTACAAACCATTCCAAAGAAACAGACCTAACAAAAGAGGACGTGGAGTTGCATTATATATAAAAGATAACTACATCTCTACAGAAATACAGAATACCAAGGAGAAAATAATAAAAAAGTAATTAAAAAATCTGTGAATATCTAGAAACAAAGTTATAACTAAAAGCTAGCATGGATTTGTTAAAAGCAGATCATGCCAAACCAATCTCATGTCATTCTTTGACAAAGTAGATAAATTAGTAGGCCAGCGAAATGCTGTGGAAATACCATATTTTTCGGAGTATGACACGCACCGAAGTATAAGACACGCCCAGGTTTTGAAGAGGCAATTTTTTTTAAAAAAAGTAGGTAGGTAGATAGAGGGATAGAGAGGGAGAGAAAGAGAGAGAAATACTGTAGGTAGATAGTGAGAGAGAGAGAGTAGGTAGGTAGGTAGGTAGATAAAGGGATAGAGAGAGAGAGAAATAGAGAGAGAGAAATACAGTAGGTAGGTAGGGAGAGAGAGTGTGTAGATAGGTAGGTAGTTAGAGGGAGAGAGAGAGAGAGAGAGAGAGAGAAATACAGTAGATAGGTAGGGAGAGAGAGAGAGTAGGTAGGTAGAGGGATAGAGAGAGAGAAATAGAGAGAAATACAGTAGATAGGTAGGGGGAGAGAGAGGGAATGAGAGTAGGTAGGTGGGTATATAGGTAGATAGAGGGAGAGAGAGAGAGAGAGAGAAATACGGTAGGGAGAGAGTGAGTGAGTAGGTAGGTAGATAGATGTTTCCAGGTGTATTTATCTATGTGCTGGAGAAGGAAATCGCTGACAACCTGTAGCACCTAAAACTTTGTTTCTGCTGGCACAGCACTTGACCAATGTAATTCTCATCAATCCCTCTAACTAAACAGCTTTCTGAAAGGAAAAAAAATTTTTTTTAGCATTCTGCATACCTCCCCAAAACGGCCCGTTTTTCACAAAAACGGGCCAGTTTTTTTTTTTAAAAAAGGGGAATGAATAGCCTGGGGGGGGGCTTGCAGAGTGCTCCTTTGGGGGTGGGGAAGCCAAAATCGAGCAAAAAATTGGCCCGTTTTTCGTGAAAACAGGCTGCTTTTATATCAAAAAAAATTGCATGCATAGCCTTATGGAGGCTTATAGAGTGCTGCTGGGGGCTGGGGGGGGGCAAAAACGGGCCGTTTTTTGCACATTTCTGCCCTCCCCAGCCTCCATAAGGCTATGCACTGCCATTTTGGTGAAGGGGTGGGGCTTCGGGAGGCAAAAAATGCTGTATTTGGTGTATAAGACGCAGCCAGATTTTCAGCCTCTTTTTAGAGGAAAAAAGGTGTGTCTTATACTCCGAAAAATACAGTAGTATATTTAGACTTCAGCAAGGTATTTGACAAAGTAGATCACAACCAACACTTTGGTAAACTAGAAAAATGTGGGATAGACAGCATCACCACCAGATGGATTTGTAACTGGCTGACAAACTAAAATAAGTCTTCCTTGTTTTGTACTATATCTACATGGAGAGAAGTAAGCAGTGGGATACCACAAGGTCCCATCTTAGGCCAAGTACTTTTCAATATCTTCATAAATGATTTAGATGAGGGAACAAAAGGGGAACTTATCAAGTTTGCAGATGACACTAAGCTGGCAGGAATAGCCAACATTCCAGAAGACAAGCTCAAGATCCAAAAAGATCTTGACAAACTTGAATAATAGGGCAAACTGGAGAAAAGCAAGATTTTACCACTGGGCAGGAAAAAACAAAGGTACAAGTACAGATTTATTATTTATTTATTTATTACTTGAACTTATTAGTCGCCCCCTCTCCCCACAGGGACTCGGGGCGACGTACAAAAGTATTATATAGCGTACAGAGGAGGTAAGAATAAATAAATAAGTTACAATACCTAAAAAAGTTAAGACCCCAGTGAAATTAACCCTTAAAAACTAAAATTACCAATTAAAAATGCCCTGGGCTGGAGAGGTTGTAGTATTATGCCAGGTCAGCTAGTCGAAACAGGTAGGTTTTCAGCTTCATACGGAAGGAGCGAAGGTCGGTTGTTGTCCTGATGTCTGGGGGGAGGTCATTCCAAAGGGTGGGGCCCACTACAGAGAAGGCCCTACTCCTGGGCGTCGCCCTCTGGCACTCTCTGGAGGACGGCACCCGGAGTAGTCCCTCTCTGTGTGAGCGGACGGGTCGCAGGGATGTATGGGGCAGGACGCGATCCCGCAGGTAACTAGGCCCTGTGCCATGGAGCGCTTTGAAGGTGGTAACCAGTACCTTGAAGCGCACCCGGTAGGCCACAGGAAGCCAGTGCAGCTCGCGCAGGATGGGTGTTATATGGGAGAACCTCGATCTCCCCATAATTACCCGCGCGGCTGCATTCTGGACCAACTGCAGTCTCCGGGTGCACCTCAAGGGGAGCCCCATGTAGAGAGCGTTACAGTAGTCCAGGCGAGACGTCACCAGCGCGTGAGTGACTGTGCGCAAGGCCTCCCGGTCCAAAAGGGGCCGCAATTGGCGCACCAGGCGAACCTGGTGGAACGCCCCCCTCGCCACGGCTGCCACGTGATCTTCCATAGACAGCCGGGCATCAAGGAGGATGCCCAAATTGCGCGCCCCTTCCACCGGGGCTAATTGATCGTCCCCGATGGCCAGCGATGGCATATGCTGGTTGAACCGGGAAGCCGGAAGCCACAGCCACTCTGTCTTGGAGGGGTTGAGCCTGAGCCTGTTGTCATCCATCCAGACCCGTACGGCTTCCAGACACCGGGACATCACTTCAACAGCCTCGTTGGGGTGGTTTGGGGTGGAAATGTACAGCTGAGTGTCATCAGCGTACAGATGGTATCCCACCCCAAAACCACGGATGATCTCGCCCAGCGGCTTCATATATATGTTGAACAGGAGAGGCGAGAGGATCGACCCCTGTGGGACCCCACAGATAAGGGGCCTCGCGGTCGACCTCTCCTCTCCTGCCAACACACATTGCGTCCGGCCAGAGAGGTAGGAGTGGAACCATCGTAATACGGTGCCCCCAACCCCTCCAGACGGCGCAATAGGATACCATGGTCGATGGTATCGAAGGCCGCCGAGAGGTCTAATAGGACAAGGATGGAGGAACAACCCCCATCCTTTGCCCTCCAGAGATCATCCACCAACGCGACCAAGGCTGTCTCCGTGCTGTGACCGGGTCGGAAGCCGGACTGGCGCGGGTCTAGATAATCAGCTTCCTCCAGGTGGCGCGGAAACTGCTGAGCCACCACACTCTCAACAACCTTCGCTAAGAAAGGAAGGTTGGAGACAGGACGGTAATTTGCTAGCTCCGTTGGGTCCAGAGAAGGCTTCTTGAGCAGGGGCCTCACCACCGCCTCTTTCAAGGCGGTTGGTAAAAGGCCCTCACCCAGCGAAGCGTTCACCAGCCCCAGTAGCCAGCCTCGTGAGCCCTCCCAGGAGGCCAGTACCAACCAGGAGGGACACGGGTCCAATAAACATGTGGTGGCTCGCAGTCGCCCGCGCAACCTGTCCAAATCTTCGGTGACAACAGGGTCAAACTCCTCCCAGCATGGTCTCTCAAGACTAGCCTCGGACGTCCCCACTGGAGCACTGAGGTGGGTCCATCCCCTTCGGATCCGATCGATTTTATCCTGCAGGAACTCTCCAAATTCCTCTGCCTGGCCCAGCAATGGGGGGTCCCGCTGCCCCTGTGACAAAAGGGAGCGGGTCACCCGAAACAGGGCGGCAGGGTGGTTCTCTGCGGACGCTATAAGGGTGGCACAATACTGACGTTTGGCCACTCTTATTGCCACAAGGTAAGTCCTTACATAGGCTCTTACCTGTGCTCGGTCGGATTCGGAGCGGGAGGACCTCCACTTGCTCTCTAGGCGTCTCCTATGGCGTTTCATCGCCCTTAGCTCCCCGTTAAACCAGGGGGCCCGGGTCGATCGTGGCCGTCGGAGAGGCCGCAAAGGCGCCACCCGGTCCAAGGCACCGGCGGCCGCATTATTCCACGCGGCTACCAGGTCCTCTGCCCGGGGGCGGGGCAGGTCTGCAGGAGGTGGCCCAAGCTCCGCCTGGAACCTATCTGGTTCCATCAGACGCCTGGGGCGGAACCACCTGGGATAGTCTGGTTCCGCCTCCCCGCGGTGGGGAGCAGCGCCAGGGAAGTCCAGCTGGAGAAGTGAGTGATCTGACCATGACAGGGGCGTGATGACTAAATTCCCTCTTCCCAGATCACTCGTCCACTGGTCGGAGACAAACACAAGATCCAGTATGTGGCCTCCCTCGTGCGTGGGGTCCTGAACTACTTGAGTCAGATCCATGGCTGTCATGGAAGCCATGAATTCCCGGGCTGCCCCGGATGCCTCTCCCGTCGATGGCAGGTTGAAATCCCCCATCACTAACAGCTTGGGGGTTTCAACCGCCATCTCCGCGATCCGCTCGAGGAGCCCGGGCAGGGCCGTTGATGTATGGCGGGGAGCCAGGTATACTATCAACAGGCCCAGCTGACTCCCTGGGCCCCATTTCACGCCCAGAGACTCACAACCAGATATCTGCGACACAGTGAATTCTCTCGGTGCCAAATCTTCCCGGATGATTATCGCTACCCCACCACCCCTACCTTGGGCCCGTGGCTGGTGGAATACACAGTAACCTGGAGGGCACATTTCCCTGAGGGGCAACCCCCCCTCCGGGCCCAGCCAGATTGGGTGAAACCTGGCTCAAAAACAGTAACTCTGAGAGGGATCTTGGAGTCCTAGTGAATGATCACTGATATATGAGTCAGTAATGTGTGGCAGCAGCCAAAAAAGCTAACACAATCCTGGGTTGCATAAACAGAGATGTAGAATCAACATCACATGACATATTAGTTTATAAAACCCTAATAAGACCACACCTGGAATACTGCATCCAGTTTTGGTTCACCATATTACAAAAAAGATGTTGGGACTTTGGAAAAAGTGCAAAGAAGAGCAACTAAGATGATTAAATGCCTGGAGACTAAAACATATGAAGAACAGTTACAGGATTTGCATTTGGCTAGTCTAGAGAAAAGAAGGACTAGAGAGACATGATAGCAGTATTCCAGTATTTGAGAGGCTGCCACAAATTTATTTTCCAAAGCACCAGAGAGCAGGACAAGAAACAGTGAATGAAAACTAATCAAGGAGAGAAGCAACCTGGAATTAAGGAGAAACTTCCTAACACTGAGGACAAGTAACTAGTAGAACAGCTTGTCATCACTGGACAGTCACTTGTCTGAAATGGTATTTGATCTCCTGCTTGAGGAGGCTGGACTAGAAGACCGCCAAGGTCCCTTCCAGCTCTATTCTGATTCTGAAATGAGTACACACTATATACATGTGCCAGATGTGGCATGCAGAGCCTGCTCTGTGGGCATGCACGCTGTCGCCAGCTACTCTTCTGGTTTCTGGCATGTACCTCCCAGGAGCACCAGAAAATGGCCTCAAAACATACCCAAAACCAGTCTGAAAATGGCCTAAAAAATGACACGTTGGCTAGCTGATCCGGTTCGGGCACTCGGTGCTGAAAAGGTTCGCCATCACTGCACTATACACTGCCTTCTGAGATAACATTTTACAAAATAAATATTTAAATATCTTACCCTAAATATACATTCATGCTCTGAACATTTTCTGGAAATAGTTTTCCATTCTCCTGTTTTATGATGGTGTTTCTTATATTGTTTAACTGTAAAATAAAACAAAATAAACCTATGATTTTGTTATGAAAATATTATTTATATACTGTCCTAACATATACAGCATATTAAAATGTTAATAAAATCAATACAACTTCCTCAGTCACAAAATTTGATCAACATCATTTTACATTTTTAGAAAAGCATTCATTATTTAAGGAACTACAGAAACTACGTAAGTTTGTTTCTTTGTAATTATTTATCTAGCACATATTTTTTTAAAAACACTTGTCTGTTTGCCATAAAGTTGGTGCTGCTAACCTGTAATCTGAGTAATCTTTTTCAACCGTGGTAACAAACCAATGTTAAGATATAGAAAGAGTTATTGAGAACTATCTAATTATCTGAATTTAACTCCATATTTAATCAAGTGAGTAGGATACAAACCTACTGTATTTGAACTTGCTTGCAGAATTGCTGCTATTGATAAATACATCAATTCATCTGCAGCACATATAAAATTTATATCCGAATAAATTGTTGAAAATAAATGGAGTCATGTGAGATTGTTTGCAATGAGCCCTTTTAAACCTGTAACTTATATTCTTCTTATCAAAGGTAGATGATAAGTTAGACACAAAATAGCATAGTGGTGTTGCAGATCGTATTTGGAAAGAACAAAGATTTCACCTAAATGCGTTGAGGATTTTGGCTGCAAGCTCTGAGAGATCAAAGATGCTTCTGTTTCTTGAGTCCACAACTGAATAAATTTCATTGCAAGAAAAAGCTAAGTTGCAGGGATATGCAGTCTTACTAGTAAACTTCATCTAAGTACGTATGCAGAAGATTCTATGGTACTTTATCAATTATAATCCCTTTTTAATAATAGATTTATCATTTAAAAAAAATTAAACAGATTTAGTACGGTGCAAAATTATATATATACCATGTGATACATTTCAATGTCTGTGGTAACTGGTAGCAAGTTGGGGAATAAGAAATGAAAATACCATGATTTTGATCAGGATTCAGTCGTATAGCAATTAAAACTGTTTTTTTTATTGTACCAAACCTAGTAAAATTGCTAGTTTTAAACAATCATAATTTTACAAATATTGAAATACCTCTCCCATCAAATCATCACCAGTAATAACAGCTATCTTCAAGTCAACATTAGCATTTCTGGCAACTTGGTGAAGAGCAGCAGCACACCCAAGTGGGTTCATTCCACCAGCATTACTGATAACACGAACACCTAAACAAAATTAAAGCTTCATAACAGTGGGCACATAGCTAAGACATATACCCAAACCCTAATTTAAGGGAGTAATGAGAACGGATACTTGTTAAAACCAAATGCCGATTCCCTTTTAACAATGAATAATGTCCCTTCTGACAAGATCTGATTCATCAGATAACGTCTTTGTATTCAGTATATTTTTATCTCTAGCAATATCTATAAAATTAAACCTACATCTATTAAATCAAAGGTTTACTATCATTTGATTTCTCATTAAGTTGCTCAGACTGTTATGAGACCAAATTACTATAAATTATTTTAACCGCTTATTCTATTTAGACTTTAAAAAGTCACATATCTCTCACGATGGCTCTCAGATTTTTTGTTTATAAACTGAAAGAAAAGTTTAGAAATAATTGTAAGGACTGAGAGCTTTCGTCATGCTGCCAGGAAGTGAGATTCACATAGGCCTGATCATAGGTTTTGGTTCTGCCCATCTTTAACAACTTAGCAGAAATTCTGGATCAGCTTGAACCTGCAGACTAAGTGATCGCAAAGGCCAAGGATTGTGACTTGACATTTGAAAAAGAAACAAAAGGCATTACTATTTCAATAGCTGTAACTTAATAGACAATGAACCAAGATTCCAAATAATTACATGTAATATTTCAGAACTGTAAACTGGAAGAAAATAATTGTGACTTCTTAATTAATATAAACATTAGCTATTATAAACATCAATATGAAATTATGACTTTTGCTTAAAATACAAAAATATGCCCAACATACCTTTCCTGCGTATGTCCTTTATATAAGGAGCCATTGCAACTGACACAAAATCAGGAGCGTATCCTAAATCCTAAAAAAAAGCCACCTAAATAAACTGAAGCATTTTACCAGATAACATATTATTTTCTGTTGTTCATTACAGTGCCATAAAACCCTCCTCAGTTGAAACAACTATAAAGTTTCCATTTTTTTCCAAAATAAAATCCAATTTTTTAAAAAGAAAAGCTGTACTGTATTTCACACAAGATTGTTCTTCAATTGACAGCTGAAATTAAACCTTTAATTAAACAATATCAATGTCCTGCAGATTTTATATAAAAAAGATTTTACAAATAAAACATATGCCAGCAGAACAAAATCACTTTCCTTACAAGCAGTCCATCTCAAACATCCTTGGTCGAGGGATGTTATAGGACATGTATAAGAAAGCAGAATGGAATAAGAGAATTGTTTATTTTGCAAATTTACATCCATTCCTGCACCTGCACAATATAGCAAAATCCATTTTTCAAAGGCAGAAAATCCAATAGAATTAAATTGTATTCATTTTTACAGACATATGCATGTCTAAAGCCTTTTAAAAATCAATATTCTTTCAAAATCTCTCATTCTAAAGTATCAATGCAATCTTCCCAAATTATTTAGGGGAGTACTTTCTAAAGCCACTTCCTTTTTCGTGACCTACTGCTTCTTACAATGCTACCCATCATTGCTATGAAAATGTAAAAAGCCTGGATTTATTACTACTATTGTAAGACATGGATGACTCTAAGTGCTGCAAGTCATTGGTAGGGAAACACTGAAATTAAACTAGGACAATATACCAAATCATCAGCAAAGATTTGTTCTATTTCTATATATTTCCTTTTTGCAATGAAAACAACAATTGAGCTCCAAAAAATTCATTCTCAAACTCTAAACTTTTTGTGGCTGGCACTTCTGAATAAAAACCAAAGGCTTTTGCAAGCCAATTGTTTTTGAAATTATTTGAAATTAAGATTTGGTTTCTGACATGTTTTCTGTAATAAAAATACTTCAAAATAATTCTCTTGAAATTATTTAAGTGGCTCTGATTATGTTAGAGTTCAGTCTTACTCTTCTTTCTCAAGCAAATTTTCCAGTTGGCATAGATTTTTGCATTTTGTCTCTACAAGAAATATTTCTGAATTGTTCAGCTGTAGAAAAAAATTAAGCAAATGCTCTCCTTAAAGAAATGGAAAAACTAAAAAAGCTATTAATACAAATTATAATGCTATTAGCTGCAGAGAAAGTGCATTTTAGGTTGAAGTAATTAAGTTACAGGAACACTGTTCAGATAAGTGATCTATTTCTTTCAAATTTTACTGTTCTAGCATTTCAAAAATTCTAGATCAGTTAAAAGTTATGTTATACAAATCTGACAGCTTTAACAGTTCATAGATATAGAATGGATTCTTTTCTAGGTTTTATTTTCCCAAAATTGCAAAAATATACTTACTGGAGATTTGGCTTTGGCCCTAGCTAGTAAAGACATTGTAATTTCAGAAAGATAATCAAAAATCAGGAAATCCAGCTTTCCTCCGTAGAGCAGCTGAGGAACTAATAAAAGAAAATCAAGAGAAAAAGATTACAAATGGCAAGATATGGCCTTTCATTAAGCAAACAATTATTAACAGTGTTGAAAATTGACTTTAATATGGACAAAGATCTAGACATTACCCTTATAAAACATGATGAAAAAACTTACTATATTCCTTAATAAATTTAACTCACAATAAATTCCAAAAGTTGCTCATC
Organism: Natrix helvetica; assembly: GCF_964273705.1. Classification (NCBI taxonomy): domain Eukaryota; kingdom Metazoa; phylum Chordata; class Lepidosauria; order Squamata; family Natricidae; genus Natrix; species Natrix helvetica. Next base: position 55,134,731 of record NC_138558.1, on the reverse strand, counting down.
CCTGTGTTATATAATTTTAAAAACGTAATTCAAAAAACAAGATAAATGTGCATATACTCCTTCCAATATAAGAGGATTAATTTTTAAAACTCAATGCCAAATCTCATTGAACTTAGGTAGTGATAAAATATTTCTCAAATATCCATGAAGCTTTTCATTAAGATACAGATTACTAGTTTTGTCTCAAATTTACTTGGCCTTGCAAATGTTATTAGTAAACCAGGTGGAGTTTCACCTTAGCTATGAAATGTGTTTTTAGCTACAATCCACTTCTTTGGGTAAAAGCCCCATTGCTTAAAGTCATGTTTTCAAACTTGGCAACTTTAAAATGTTTGGACTTTAACTCCCAGAATCCCCTTTCTGATAGTTGAAGTCCACACATTTAAAAAGTTGGCAAGTTTCTTGCTTATGAAAATATAGAAATTACTCTTATGAACTTTGCCTTCATTCTTATAAAATTATATTGTGCATGTTATGCTTGCTTACTGTACATCCCCTTCCAATATAACTGCAGTCTCCTGTTTCCTAAATTCACCAGAATGTTGTGTAATGGGGATAAAGGAGCTCTCTGTCTTGCTTCTTCTAGTTTATTCAAGGTGTCCCTTCTTTGACATCATCCCTCCTGGGTTCAAATATTTTTTGAACATCATCTTGTTAAATGTGAACATTCACTCTTTCAGAGGTTTCAGAATTTTACAGTATAAGGCAAATGATTATCTTTCAACAACTCTGCCAAACTGCTCCAAAAAAATAAATAAATAAAAGTGGTTAGCTACTCCAGTTTATTTTCAGATCACGCATGTGGGGAAAAAGTTAGATTGAAAATTCCGGGCAATGGGAAGATGTGTGTTTTGACTTCTCCACTTCAAGACTCCCAATTCTCCAAGACTCAGGTGCGAGTCATTTTAAGAGCGGCATAATGAAGTAAACGGAAGTTTTGGGAGAGAGATCTGTTGGAAGGCCCGTGGTGGAAATGCGCAATGTACAAAATACAGACGGGCTTCCATTGGGATATATATTTGTAGCACCGTGAAGTTGGGGCAAATTGATAATGGCACAAACTGGGGACGGCTATAAGTCAGAATACAAATCGTCGAGAGGACGTAAGCGAAAGGTCTTACGACGCATGCGTGTTAGCGTGTATTCGAAAGTCAGTTCGTTGAGGGCCGTTGGCGAGTTCTCTTCCCAACGTAGGAACGTGAAGGTGGAGCGGCGAGTGTTTTGTGTTCGAATCATATTTAGTTTGCGGACATCTCGCCATGTAAGCGGCCCTAGCAGCTGCCTGTCGACGGGCGTAAAAAAAAAGGGGCCTGTGCTTTGCGGCCGAGCCTCCCTCTAGCGCGGCTTCCTCGGAAATACCTGCGGCCGCAGTGTCCCCCCAGAAGCCTGAGGCGCAGCCGATCCGCACCAAGCGCGGCTCAGAAGTGCCTGGTTCGCTGCTACAACGTCGGCTGCAGGCACAGCTGTTTCCCGTCCACAGCCAGGAGACGGCGGTGGCCCGAAGCCCCAAGAACGCGCGACGGTACATGGTGTCTCTTCATTAGGCGCGGCCTGGGCGGGCTTTTCCGCGGGAAGTTTTGTGGAAAAGGCCCGCTGGCGGCCGCTGTCAGTCACAACACATATTTTCTCCTGGTCTTTTTGCCGCTGGATGATTACTGGTTTTTTCTGGGCAGAACTTCGGAAATGGCCCCTACTTTGTCTTGATAGACGTAGAGGTTGAAATCGGACACTGAAAAGTGTTGCCTAGAAATACTCGGACCGAGTTTGCGTGGAGCCGGGAGAAATCATATTTCCTGAATTTGGGAGAGAAAATGTTAACTTGGAGGAGTCCTGGGTGCTTTCTGAGCTTGGTTGTTTTCTTGTAGACGTTTCATTACCAGACTAGGTTAATACCAGCACACCAAAGTCTTCTCGTTTCATTCCTGAGCTACAAATATTCTTTATTGATAACATTAAACTTGGAAAATAGCTGTTTCTGACCCTCCCCCCACACCCCATTAAAGGGGCTTGTATTTTGTGGGAAGCCCCCCCCCCCCTAGAAGAATGAAATATTTTGAATATTTTAAAAAGCAGAATATTATTTTTCCCTAAATGAGAAATGAAGACACGTGTTTTTTTAGAGGCAGGAAGCAGACTCACTCTTTCTTAATACCCCCCCCCCCCCAGATCTTCAGCTGGTGGGATTAAGAAGAATAGGATATGATCTTAGAGACAAATAACATGGGTTTTGTTATTTGTTAACTAACATAGTTTGTATTTTAATCTGATTTATATTCTTTCTTTTAAAGTGATGTTCAAGATTTATTAGTTTTTAACATTCCTAAACCGATAAACAAGCTGGAGACTAGCTCCTGATAAGAAAAGTTTGTTAGTACAAATTGGAGTCTGGCTTATCTCTTGTGAACCTTTGCCCTTACAATTTATTCCCCTTCAGACCTCATTTTAATACACATGTATGCTATTATCCTGTCTAATCAACTTTCCTCTTTCAGATTTGTTATGTTAATTATAAAAGGGAATGTAAGCTAAAGATCGGGATTCCCTTTGAATGAGGAATCCCTTATGTTTTAATATTCTGATAAATTGTAATACAATGATCTTCCCGTCTTGTTTTGTCTCATTGGAAAATATGCACAGCGAGGCACAAGCCTGAAAAAGCCACATTTGGCCATCAGATTCTTCAGGACATAATATCAATAGCCCTTAGACTTATATACCCCTTCACAGTGCTTTACAGCCCTCTCTTAAGTGGTTTAACAGAGTCAGCATATTGCCCCCAACAATCTGGGTCTTGGAAGGATGGAAGGCTGAGTTAACCTTGATCTTGGTGAGATTCAAACTGCCCCACTACCATTTAGCAAAAGATACAGCTCACTATGTTGCACAATCTCCTAAGGGTATTTCAGACATTGCAACACTCCCAGAGCAGTCCATACTCCCACAAACACCTAGGACAGGGGTGTCAAACTCGATTTCATTGAGGGCTGCATCAGGGTTGTGTTTGACCTCAGAGGGCCGGGAGTGAGGCATGGCCATGGGGTGTGGCCATGGTGGCGTGGCATGGGACTTGGGGGGAACTTGTGGCCAAGTGCAAAGGCAGGACTTCCCTGAGACCCTCCCTCCCTCTCATTATGCAGGAAATCCTCCAGTTACAAATGTAATAGAGCCTGCCATTACATTTGTAACCCAGGGATTTGTTTGATTGAATCACATAAATTAACGTGATCACTCCCTGCTTTCCCCAGTGCGTTTGTTAATCGAATTTGCAGGTCATTGAATGCACATGAGGTATCTCAGAGTGAGGAAGAGCACGCAGGGCCTTATTGTGACCTGCCAGTGGCCAGCAGAGCTGGCAGCAGAGTTGGACAGTGAGGAGCTTGGGGAGGAGCTTGGGCCAGTCTTGGAGGTTGGGGAAGGCTCAGACGAGGGCTCTGCTTCAGAGGCAGAGGTCATCTGACAGTAATCAGGTGCCAACGGAGCTAGACAGCAGTGAGGCAGAGGAACAGCTAGGGCCTGTTCCCAGTGTGCACAGAGCTGCCGGAAGAAAAGAACAACTCAGAAATCAGGGTAGACTTGGGAGTAAAGTCACAGGTGGAAGGTAATTGGCCATAGGAAATAAAAGGGGAGTGGGCTTTTGCAGAAAACAATTTGTTTGTTCGGTCGTTAGATTTGTTTCAGGAATGTGAAGATCTGTCCATGAATCTCAGAGACTCTGCCCAGTCTTTCCTTGCACAGCACCTCATTTGGAAAATACTTACATGGCAGCTTTCCAAGATAGATAAGGTCTGTACTCATAAATATTCCTTTGAAAGAACGTTTGCCAGACCTTGCTGAATGTGAATGAGAGGATTTCACATTCATTTAATAAAAGAGGTTTTGTTGGGACCAGGACTCTGCCTTGTGCTTTTTTGGGGAAACCTAGGTCAGAACAGGCCTAGTGCTGCAGGAGGCAATCCAAGGCCTCCTCCAATCTACTGAGATTCTCATGCTCCCTGGGGTCCCCCCCCCCCCATCCTGTCCCACTGGGTCCCCACACAAATAACAGATTTGGAAGGAAACTTGGAGGTCTTCTAATCCAATCCCTTCCTCAAGGAGGAGACCTTATACCAGTGATGGCGACCGAGTCCCCAAATTGCAACCCAAACCCCACTTATTTATCGCAAAGTGCCAACACGGCAATTTACCTAAATATTGAGGTTTTAGTTTAGAAAAACAACTCATACATTTAACATCTTTTGTCTTAAAAAAAAAACACAACAGAGCTTTCAATGATTCAAACTACTTTTTATTGAAAGGTAAAAGTTTGCACGTGGTATGCTTTTGAACAATTAACATGATTTTTGCTATTATATGCATGCTGATAATTTGTCTAACCTTGACTCATACTTTGTAAGTCTGAGAGCAACATATGCAGCACTCAAGTCATCTATTTGTCTATTCCTGGTGTCAGATTTGAAACAGGAAAGATCAGTTCTTCAAATTTGACTTTATCTGGAGAAGTAAGAAAACATTGTCTCCATCTTATGGAACTGTAAAAATCTGTTCCTAAAATTCACCTTTGCAGCTGCTACAATGCTAGAAAATTCCTAGTATATTTCCTGATGGCCTGTAGGATTGTCTGCAAATAAAATTTTCTAAATGCATTTTTAGATTTGGAAAATATTTCAGCTGCCCACTTTTAAGGTCTCTCTTAAAAACCTGCAGTTTTGTCTCAAATGTTTTGATACAACAAAACATCCTTTCTGCTTTTCCCCCTACACCTTGTAATTTTGTTCAATATATTGAAGTGCAGTGTAAAATCTGTAAAAAACATGAGGTTGTTAAGCCAGGCCATATCAGTGACCTGTGGATATTTCTGCCGTTTTTCATTCATAAACAGCCTAATTTCATCCAAGCAGGCTACAAATCTCTCCAGGACTCATCTTTGCTCAGCACCCAGCATTATTGTACATAAGTAAACAATTATACTGTACCTAAACCTCAAGGTGTTTGAAACTCAAAAATTCAGAGCATGAGCCATGATGTAATTCACCATTTTTGTGACATCTTTGAGGTCATCATCAAATTTTTGCTGCTTTCCCTGGCACATAGAGCTTCTTGATGTATAATACAGTGGAACTGAATGACTTGATGTTTTGTTTCTTTAACAAAGAACTGTATGAAACCAGATGTTGTCCCCATCATAGAAAGTGCCCCATCACTAGTAAATGAAGCCACTTTTACTGGTCTTATGTCTTGTGACCAAAAAGCCTCCATCACAGCATTGTAGCTATCTATCCCTTGTGTTCTTTCAGGCAAAGACATCAGTTTCACCAGCCCTTCTCTCATGATGTCACCAACAGCAAACACAAAATTACTGCTAGCCTTGCATGATTATTTATATCTGTACTTTCATCCAAGCGCATGGAGTAACAGGCTGCCTTTTGTAAGTCAGTGAGTTAGGGTTAGGCTCACAAGGTCCTGAAGGTTGGGAAGCCTCCCTCCATCTTTATGCTGCTATTGTGGATTCGATGTATCCAAGTGGTAGAATGACACTCATTGGGAGCACACATACACAAGCCTGGAATAACTCACTAAGGAGGTTTTGGGCAGAGGCCTCATCTCCCTGGCTCAGCAAAATACAAATTTGCTAGAAAACAGGACATACCTACTAAGAACTGATCGATCTTATCCCTGGTGCTCTGCTGAGATTTCCCCTATATTCCTCCTGCAACTGAAAGAATAGCCTGCTTTATGATCCACTTTTAAATGACTGTAACTAGCTGACTTGCATTACCATATTTTTGGAGTATAAGACGCACCCTTTTCCCTCAAAAAAGAGGCTGAAAATCTGGGTGCGTTTTATACACTGAATACAGCATTTTCTTGCCTCCCAAAACACTCCCCTTCACCAAAATGGCTGTACATGGCCTTTAGGAGGCTTTCAAAGTGCTCCTTGGAGCTGGGCAATGGTGGGTTCTAGATCCTGTTCCAACTGGTACAGTTGGAACGGGACTGGCATTGCCCACATGGACGCGCGCGGTGCGCGCATGCGTTGTACCTGCCTGCGACACCTCCGCAAGCCTCCGCAACACTCCAGCTGCTCGGCGGAACATCGCGCAGGCACTGTACGTGTGCGGAAGCATCAAAGGCTTAAAGGACAGGTAAGGAGCTCGGGCAGGTGGGCCCTCCGGAGCACCGTACTGCCTGCGACCCACCACTGGGGCTGGCGAGGGCAGAAATGAGCGAAAAACAGGCCATTCTTTGCTCAATTTTGCTCCCCCAGCCCCCAGGAGCACTCTATAAGTCTCCTAAAGGTTATGCATGCCCTTTTTGTGACAAAAAATGGGCCCATTTTCTCAAAAATGCCATTTTTGCTTGATTTTGGGCCCCACCCCCAGGAGAACTCTACAAGTCTCCTAAAGGCCCTTTTGGGGGGGGGGGGCTTTTTGGGAGGTCTGCAGAATGTAAACACTCCTTTCTTAAAATTTGCCTCTTCAAAACCTTGGTGCATCTTATACTCCAAAAAACACAGTACATTTTGCTTCTCCAATTGTATTTTTGCAACCTAAGTCAAAATGGGAGAACTTGAGAACTCCTGCTTTGTGGGTTGCTGTTATTTTGCCTGATATTTTTGTGAAATATTTCACTGCTTCATTTTTATTTCCTATTTTCCTTTGAGGTAGTCCAGACAAGAACGATGACAATGAAGATTAGCTCTATATCTACTGTAAAGTCACATTCATACAATTCTCAAAGTATTTTTCCCATCCTCTCATTTTAACTTGCTGCAAAAGTAGGAGGGGTTTTATAATTTTCCCCCACCCCTCCACCATCACCAAATGGGAATTGAGACTATCTTTTAAATTATGACTGTCCAATCTATGACTTGCCCCCATCCCCCAGATTTATTCCCACATACAATTACACCATCCCAACATGGTTAGCCATCACTATTCTAGGTTATTTCTCTCCTTGGTTAGTTTCCATCCTGTCCTGCTTTATCTATCTATCATCTATCTATCTATCAAATTTCTTAATCACCCTTTTGCCTCATAAAGGGATTGAACCTCTTTATGGCAACCCCTCAAATTTTAAAGTAAGCTACATAGCAGTTTAGTTCAGCAATAAAATAAATAAGAACTGGAGGAAAGGTAAGGCTGATATTTGTTTTGCAAACCAGGGGTATTAGCCTTGGAATAAGAACTGATGAACTTTTAATAATAATAATAATAATAAATTTGGAGATACTAACAAAATAAGTAGGGTAGAAAATAGATTGAAGAATATGAATTTATTCTTCAGGAGTGTATCCTTGTACATTCTTAGACTCAGTGAATGTATCCAGTAGGTGATACCAATTTTTCATTTTTGAGTTTCCCAACTGGCATGTTTGGATGTATGCATGTATAAATATATAATTAAATGTTTTTGCAAGTGACAATTAGTTTTCAACCCTGGCAAATCCCACTAAAAAGAGCTAGCAAATAGAGTTCTCTCCTATCCCGCCCCCCGCAAAAAAAGTGAGTAATGTAAATGTCTGTTATCTTGATCCTGATCTCATAAATCAACTTGCATGAGCCAGTTCAGATTAGCAGGAAACGAACCTTATGTTCACACTGAACTTCATGCCAACTTTCTGTCTATGGTTGTCCCCAATCATCTTGAAAGACACTGAAGAAGAGACAGAAAAGCAGAAAAGAATAGCCAACTCCATCTTTTGTTAACAGCATGACAAGATGTCACTGCAACACTGTCTAAAAAACCCAATTGACTGCAGGGATCGGAAAGTGAAAGTGACGTATCCTACCACATACGTCCCTGCGACCTATCCGCTCACACAGGGAGGGGCTCCTCCTGGTGCCGTCTGCTAGGCAATGCCAGCGGGCGACACCTAGGAGTAGATCCTTCTCTGTGATGGGCCCAACCCTCTGGAATGACCTCCCCCCAGACATTCGAACTACCACCGACCTCCGTTCCTTCCGGCAAAAGTTAAAGACTCACCTATTTCAATCAGCTGGCCTGGCACTTTCTTAGTTTTACCTCCCAGGGATTTATTTTATTTTAGGGTTTGGGGTTTTAATTGTGATGTTTTTAGGTATTTATTTCTTAGTACAGCCTATCTCCCCCTCCAAATGTATTTTAAATGTAGCTTAAATGTATTTAATTATTATGACTGGTTTTATTGTATTGACTGTACACCGCCCCGAGTCCCTTTTTGGGAGAGGGGCGGTCTAAAAATCTAAGAAATAAAAAATAAATAATAAAATAAGTCTTAAAGTTGCCAAGTTTGGAGACCCTTGCACTATATGATAAACTATCAATAGCACTTAGCAATAGTACTTAGACTTATATACTGCTTCACATTGCTTTGCAGCCCTTTCTAAGCAGGTTGCAGAGTTAGAACATTGCCCCCAACAATCTGGGTCCTTACTTTATCAATCTCAGAAGGATAGAAGGCTGAGTCAACCTTGAGCCTTGAAAATCAAACTCCTGGAGTGAACAGTAATTTAGACCTGCAGTACTGATTCTAACCACTGTACCACCATGGCTCTACCACTGATACTTGCAGCATGGGGCAGATGGGGGAGCTTGAATAGTAGTTTTGGGTATCGTGGGATGACAATTAAGGCTAGTTTATTATTTACACCACAAAAGACAACCATTCTCTTCACCACAGGTAACTTCTTACATGTCCTATTCCCAATCTCCTGCTTTCAGACCACACTGTCAATGCCATTCTCATAACCTGCTCAAGGCTGTTTGCTATTGGAGTCATCTACATAGCCAGTACATAAGCAAGTAAGTAATAAAACATTGGGAAATGCTCAATTGAAGAATGCTATGCTATGTGAAATAGTAGAGAAACGCCATCCTATCTGGAGCTCTAGTTAGATACTCAAATATTTGAATGTTCCTTCCAAAAAAAGACAATGGTTTTCACATCATACAAGATGTTCATGGTATGGGGAGGAAACACATACTCCTCTGCCATTATAAATTCCTTCCCTTGGACTAAGCATCTAAAGCACTCCCCGGAAACTTAAGATGCTGGTGTGCACATCCTTTTTTTTATATAAAGATTTTATTTTCAAAACAAACACAACACATAAAATCTTCTTTTTTTGCATACTGTAAATGGTTACAAAAGGCTTTTGTGCATCTCTTCCATAGTCATCAAACATAATTCATATTAACTCAAGTATTTTAACTCAAATATTTATACATATTTCCATCATCATACCTCCATTTACATTTGACTATAATTGTTTAAACATCCTTCATCATAAAATATAACAAGATTTAATACATAACCACATACAAGCATTTCATTTACTATTTCTAAAATCCTCCAATAACACTGAATCTTTATGTCCTATTCTAGTTAAACATTCATAATATTCAATAACAAAGTTTTCTAATCCTTCTTTCCAAATCATTATTTGCAATTTACATCCAATTTCCTTATGTTGTACCCATGCCTATATATACCTTATTATCATTATCCCTCCTTTATTTAACTATATCCTTTATCATAACATTTCCCCCCTAATATTCAAAACTTAACTATAACTAACTTAGTTCTTTTTTTATATTAATCTTTATATAAAATCCAAGAGGGTTTCTAATCTTCTTTTCATGGGTACCATTCAATATTCATATCCCATTATTGCTTATCATGACACTAGACATTGTATACATTATTATCATTATCAATTATTTGTTTAACTATATCTATTATCACTAAATATCACTAAGCTTAGCCAGTTTTAAGTTATATTCTTCCATCTATCAACCTGTATCTTTCCAGTAACAAAACAGTTTCATATCTTCTGCTGTTTGTGGTATCAGTCCTCTTATCTTCTCTTTAATCAACTTTGTATGGACTCCTCTTAGCAACTCTTTGCTTATAAAATCTCTCATGTAATTTCGATGCCCTTCTGTTTCCTTAATCCGCTTATATTTAATTGTCAGTGGTGTTATCAAAACTATTGCTGAAAAAATTTCTTTCTTTAGATCCATAAATTCTTTTATTTTTTCTTCTTCTGTATCTTGCCAGTAAGTTTCCCCTCCATTTAATTCCTCTTTCAATATTCCACTCTTTCCATTTTCAGAGACAAACCAATCACCATAAATATCAGGAGTTATAGTTTCTTTATATTCATTTTCGGTTTTTTGAATTTTAACTGCCACTTTCTCCATTTGATGAACATCTTCAACTTCCCTGTCATATTTTGCTGTTAAATCGACTAAATCATCCAACTTCTTCTCAATCGTCTCACATATATTTGATAGTTTCTGTATTTCTGAAAATATCTTTTGCAGACTTAAAGCCTCTTTCTCCTGCTGTGATAGCGCCATTGTTTTCAATTAATAAACACTGTATTTTACCTTACAAGTTTTTAGCAAAGGTTAGACTTCAATTCACAATAATCATTTCATCTTCACCTCTCTCTGGTTAGAAGTACCTCAAAGGAACATCTGTGTGCTTTTCTTCTTATTGTTCTCTGCATACAAGCAGTAAGACCTTGAAGTGCGGAGCCTCGGTAATCAGTGAGAGAAAGTAAAGTGTTTCGTTTCCAATACACAAAGTTCTAGCTTCTGAAGTAGCAGTGCTGTTGTTACAACGTTGCAAAGTTTTTTTAAATGTCTTTTTTGTATTTCAAATTGAAAAAAAAGTCCAATTCTTAAATGAGTTAGAAAAACACCCACAGTAATGAAAGAGGAGGATTTTGAACCAGAGGTTACAGAGAGTAATGAAAAAAGGGAAAATAGAAGGCTTAGTCCGTTTGTTTTAAAGGTCTTACATAAATTCTGTCCGTGAAGATAACATTCAAAAGAAGAAAGATAACCCCCTGTCAAAAACCATTCCAAATTTAATTCCGCCGCTTATTTCTTCTGTTCTCCAATTTGAATTTATTTTAAGTTTTTTATAGGCAGTCACTCTTAAAACAATAAAATTTCTTCACCAGCTGGAAATACTTTCTCTTTTCATATCCTTCCGTTTTGGAGTCGTCCCGACTTCATCAGCCAAATGGCTGGATTTTTTGTCACCGGCTTGAAGACTTTCTCTTGGATCAATCAGGGACTTTGCAATGTCCCTGAGATCAGCAAGACGTATTCTTCCTGTTCACTGTCTCTGTGGGACAGTTTAGGTCCATTTGGAACACCCAGTGGCAAAAGTGTCGACTGCGATCTCAATGCTCTGAGATCGCACATCGTATCGTCGCGACTTTGACTCCTTCTCCGTGTGCACATCCTTCTATGCACTGAGGAAATCCTTCAGACACATATGTTCACCAGCCTCATCTCCTTGCTGTGGTCACATCAAAGACACTCTGTCGTACTGCCGCCTCAACATAGCCCACGTGGCATCAAGTTGATCCTATAAAGAGAAACCCAAAGGACTTTTGGCAGAGGTGAGAACTGTTCCCCAACCCATTAACTATCCTTGAATAGGTTTCAGGCATCATCTCCAGCCAAATGATACTGCAGGACAACAATTGTTCCTTAAATGGGATGCTATTGGGTATACATTTTATTTAATGGGACACATTGAGCTAGTGATGCACGAGTAAGTAGTTTTTAAAGGTGTGTTAAATGAATTGCAAAATGAGTTGTCATGAGCTAATATATGATCATCTGCTTTTTCTACTTCTTTGCACAATCTGCCCTTTGAATCATTAATAAGAATAATTGATGATGTTTCAGTTCAATCCAAACTCATTTTATTAGTTTGGATTGCTTGCTCTTGAGAAGCCATAATCAAGCATTCAGTTTCATTTTTTAAATCTTCCAATTGTAAGCCATTTCCAGTTTTATCTTTATCCACGTTTGTAGAAATTTGTAGAATTTCTTTTGTAGAAATTGATTATGTAATGCTTTTCCTTGCCAGCTTTCTGTTCATGTTTTTATTATTTTCTTTTGTAGAAATTGATTATGTAATGCTTTTCCTTGCCAGCTTTCTGTTCATGTTTTTATTATTTTCTTTCAATGTTCATGACCCTATACATTTATTAAGATACTGTATTTTCTGTACAGCCAATAAGTATTTTTTTCCAGTGTAGGAAGTTAAAACCCACCCCTCTCCTAGAAAAATGAAATATCCTGGGAAATATTAAAAAGGCAGAATATTATATTTCACTGGATAAGAAATGGAGAAACATGTTTTTAGGCAGGAAACAGATTCATTCTTAATAGCCCCCACCGTTGTCAATGGGCCATTAAAAAGCCTGAGCTAGTCTACTCTACATAACAAAGGTAGGATTAGCCTCCTACAGAAACTCACCAGAAGGCATCTGGGAAAATCACATCAGCCAGCAAGGCAACCAAACATGGACTCAAAGCACAGCCTAAAGAGTTGCCCCTGCATATCCCCATGGGAGTTTGACAACCAATCAGAATACAAGATCAAGATCAAAGGCCAGAGAGGGCATAAAACCAGGAACTTTCAGCATCTCACTCTCTTTTCTTCTTCACCCAGCATCTTGAGGCATGTGATCCCCCTTTTCTGTTCAGGACCCCATCCATGTGATCTTTCCAAGCAGCCTCCATGTTTCCAGTGTGTTTTTCCCAGTGGTGGGTTTCGGATCCCGTTCCAACCGGTACGGTTGGAATGGGCCTGGCGGCATCCACATGGACATGCACACTGCACGCTCACACAGTGTGCACATGGATCTTACCGCCTCCAAGAGCCTCCGTGACGCTCCAGCTGCTCAGCGGAGCATCATGCAGGCACTGTATGTGCCATGCGCGGAAGCCTTAAAAGACAGGTAAGGAGCTTGGGTGGGCGGGTGGGCCCTCTGGAGCACAGTACTGGAACGGTATCCGGTGCTCCCAGCAGGCTCAGGTACGCCCATACTGGGGCGTACCACCTGCAACCTACCACTGCTTTTTCCCCACTTGGAACTGAACCCAGAAGAACATTTCTTCCAACACCAGTTTAAACAATTTTATTAGTTTATGATATAGCATACAACGAAAATACAGAAGTCAATAGTAGGGAAATTAAGGAAGGGAAAAGGGAAGAGAAGAGTGGGGGAAAGCAAGGGGAGAAAAGAAAAAAAGGCATTGCCTTGCGACTCCATTTGGTGCAGTAGAATAAGGCATTAACATCAAACCTCAACTTTTTACTTTTACCCAATACTATAAACTAGCCATTTCTATAACAATAAATCTATCTAATGGGAAAAACCCAAAATTAAAAATGCCTTTTTTCCCACCTCAAGCACAAAGTCTAGAAGCTGGTTCCAAGTAGAAATAAAAGTATTTGTATTTTTTTTCTTTAATCAAAACAATCAATTTAGCCACCTCTGCGAAGTCCATCATTTTTTGCAGCCATTGTGGGGATCGAAGTGACCTTCTATTTCTGTGCATAAATTAGTCTTGCTGCCATTAACATACCGCACCGCCACAGGGCCTCCTGCACCACCGCCACCTGCCACCCCATTGTACGACTGGGCCTGCTGCACTGCCGACACCTGTCGCCCCATCACATTGCCGGCCCTACCACTACCTGACACCCAGCCACCCCACCTGGACTGCCGCCCTGCCTTGACTGTGTGGACTGTGAGCCCAGAGACACACAGAGAGGTATGGCTTGCCTTCCAGTGTTGGAGAGGGCAGGCTAGGGTTAGGGTTAGGGTTAGGGTCATTGGGACAAGCGTGGCAAGTCAGGGCTCCTCTTGCCCTCCATTTTACCCCCATCGGTGGGCATGGCATGGCTTCCTGCCCCACTGCAGCCATCGATGTAATTTGGAGGTGGCAGACCGTGTTTTATTAGCACGGGCAGGCATGCTAGCGCCTGCCTGTTTGTCTTTGTAAAGATAATGTGGCTAGGTTTTTTTTCCAGGAGGAAAAGATTCACCAATGTCCTAAAATTCTCAGCTTGCTATTGTTAGTTTAGGACGTAATGAGCTAGTGTGGCATGTACTATATAGGGTATACTGGTATCTTGTGTATACATGTATGAACATGGTTTCAGGTACCGTGCTCTGTATTGTTATAAAGGACACATTACTGTTCTTTCTTGCAGAAAAATACTACGGTACTTCCTGACGCTACATACCGGTACAAGGATGTCAAAGCAGAAAAGGCAAGCATATAAATTTTCTTTTAAACTAGAAGTAGTGAAATATGCTGAGGAACATGGAAACAGAGCGCCATACAAACATTTTGGATCACTTCCAACTGAAAAAATGATAAGAGAGTGGAGGAAACAGGGGGCTCAACTGCAAAAATATAATGCCAAGGATGCAACAATTCCACCCTGAAGTATGAACCGTGTCCACTCCTGCATTAACAACGTAATGAATTTTTTGATGTAGTCACATAGTTGCTCATCTTCAAGTTTTGATCTCCTTGGTAATCAAACAAGTCTGGTGTCCCTACCATTAGTAAGCTTTTAAAATATATTTGTCATGGGGAGTAGAATGATGCATTTGTGAAATGACTCATGTTTTACACAGACAAGAAAGGGAGATGTAGCCCTAGCATATAAAAGCATGAACATTTTTAAGCCAATAATTGCAAAGAGAGTTGCATATTAACACATAATGTTCTACCAGTATTTTAATATTTCAAAGTGTTTTGAGCAACAAAAATTATTCATAATTTTGAAATGTGGCAAAGCAAAAATTGATGTCAAACTCTTTTCTGCAAGATCTGCCATAAACCAATTCTGAAAATGATAAAGGGAGGGAGGCAAGCAATGTTGATACAAACTAGTCTATATATTTAGATTTATAACAAATGTTTGATACAAAGCCTTGTGGGAAGACTACCTCCCTAGAAGAATGAAATATTTTGGGGTATATTAAAAGAAGCAGAATATTCCCCAAAGGATAAATGGAGAAACATGCCTTTAGAGGCAGAAAGCAGCCACAATTTTCTGCATAGTAAAATAGCCTCCAGAAAGACTGGGCCAATCTATTCACAAACAAAACATTTCACCTCCAGGTGATGGGATTAAGGACAGGACATGACCATAACCCAAGACCATTGAGAAATGAGAAACATGGAAACAATACCTGTCCTTTAAGAAAGGCAGGCTAGAGGGAATATATAACAGAATAAAATCAATTATACATGCCTGACAGGATTAGGTCAGGAAGTTGATAATTAAGTCCCACTACGAGCTTTACAAAACAAGTAAAACCAATCAAATAATAAAAGCACATAAAGTAAATCTCAAAATTACAAAATATTGTAAGATGTGTAAAAAGCACTCATCAAGCTAATTTGTCAGCTGTCCCAGAACCTCACGCTGTGGTTCTGATTATCAATAAACAGAAATTTATGTATGTATGTATTTATTTATTTATTGCATCTTTCTCCCAGGTTTGAACTGAACCAGATGGATTTTTGTTCCTACAGCCTCAAACTATCATCTTTGGAATAAAACACTACAATTGAGAGCTATTTTAAAAATGTTTATTTGATTAGCAGGAATACATCAAGTTAATTTACATTTATTACACTTTCATAAGCTATGAAAAATGGCTTAATGATAAAAGGTAGATAATGCTGCTCTCCTTTAATTTATCTTTGTATTTTTAATCTGCTAGCTGCTGCAGCATTTAAAAGGAAAATAAAAATAAATACAGCATCGGAGATGACCGCCTCAAGAGAAACTTTATGCTGTTCATGATGGAGGCTTTTGAAAACCTCAGAACCAATGGGGAATTAGATCAACACCAGAGACAGGGCAAGGCAGCAGCAGCAACGGGGCTGGGGCTACCACCCCGGATCCAGCAGTAGCAGGCCAAACAGATGTGGCAGGGGGGGGACAGCAGCCATCCAGGTGAACCCACCCCATGCAGCACTGGCCCCTGCAATCACCCCTGGCCAGCTCAGAGCACCACAATTGGAGGGAAGACTCCCCCCTGGGAGTGAAATATGGTGGCAACCCACAGCCTAGGGTTTTTTCTGGTACATGCCCTCACGTACATTCAGGACAGAGGTGGGTTCCTGCCAGTTCTAACCTCTTCTATAGAAGAGGTTCTACAAATCTACAGTGCAGTTTAGAACTGCTTCCAGCTTCCCCCGCCCTCCCGTCCATGAAGAGCGAAAGGAGGAATTCTGGGAGTTGAAGTCCACAAGTCTTAAAGCTGTCAAGTTTGAACACCCCTGGGTTTTTTTTCTAAAGGGTTAGGGGTGCAAGGGTCTTGTAACGTGACAGCTTTAAGACTTGCGTGCTTCAAATGCGAGAGTTTCTGAGCCAACATTTTGGTTGCTAAGCAAGAGCATTGTTAAGCAAGTTTCACCATATTTTACAAGTTGGCCATGCCCACCCAGTCACATGGCCGGCAAGCCACTCCCATCCAGTCACATGGCCATCAAGCCACTCCCACCCGGTCACATGGCCATCAAGCCACTCCCACAATGCAGGCCACACCTACAGAAAAGGTTCTAAAAATTTTTGAAACCCACCACTGATGCAGGAGTACAGGAGGGATTTCCAGACCCAGGTTGCTCAGGTCCGAGTCATCATCCTGTCCCTGGGAGGGGCAACTGCCTGTCGGATGGTGAGCCTCCACAACGCAGATGCTCCTGAACTGCGGAACTTCGATCAATTTATGATGGCTCTCTGCCGCTGATTTGAAAACCCGTTGGCAGATCGCAAAGCTTGCAATCACATCAAACTGTGAAACAGGGGCGCAGGCTGGTAGCTTAATACACTGAAGAGTTCTGAGACCACTGAAGTTTATTCTGTTTCTCAGGGCGCCTGGTAGGATGACATCTTCACACCTGTGGATTGGCTGAGTCTGCATCTGGCTAAAGCAAGGGGTCTCTACTGCTTTAATTCTATTTGACTTGCCTAAGGGGATTCCGACATTGCTTTGAATCCATTGCTGTCACTTCTGCTTAATAAAAGCTTCCTTTTGAAAGACTTCATTTCACGAGTTTTCACTTTCTTAAGTTAGGAGGAGAGGCAATCCTCACGCTATGTTAAGAACTGTGAGATTATTTACACCTAGAATGACAACGTCTCTTCAGTTTGTAGATATGTAGTTTATATTTTGTATTTAACCAATTTAGATGCTTTATGATGAAACATTTTTCACAATTTTATTTAATGCTATAATCCTTTATGTCGCTTAGAAGAGTCCTTGCTATAATTTCTTGAATTAGTCCTCCAGCGAACATTTTTTGTGATTTACCTTAATTAAGGCTGCAGAACTCTGAGTGCAACTTAATAAAGGGCATTGAGTGTGAAGAAGCACCTAATCAGGAAAATAAGGGCGATAATGGTTCCAGAACAAGCCAACTCACTAACATTTGCACACATAGAGGCAAAAATGTTTGAAGCTGAGAAATATTACCATCCTTAGTTAAGCACAAGGAAGGAAGCTTTTAAAGTGCTATTGTAACTTTTATGATTTTAAAGAAAATGGCAACAAGTGACCTTAATGTACTTTACTTTTATTTATTTGCAGCTTATTTTTTTAATGGTCAGTGGCATCCTATTTCCAGCTGAAATTGGCCCAATGATGTGAAATGATCAGGAGCAATAGCCTTGCAACTGATGCCTTCATGTTGATTGCGTCCTTGCTCTTATAATAGATCAGTTGAATTAGCATTTGCAAATAATCACAGTATTGTGGGCTTTACAGAATTTTGAAACATATAAAATATACAATATAGTCCAAGAGAACATTTTGGAAAACCATCTAAATATTTTTGTTGACAGCAAGCAACGCTAATGCTATGTTAAATGGACTTTTTTTACATATGTGCAACACCCTCCTCAAACATGCATTTATAAACACTAAAATAACTACCTTAACAAATATAATAGACAAACTGTTACACAAAACAAACATTCAAGTTTGAAGGTGTAAAAAGCATATACAGAAAATCACATTGCTCTAACAGATCAGGAATTTGAATTGGAAAATGCAGCATTGATTTATACAAAGTAAAAAAGTTAATCATAAAAAATAGTCTATTTCTCCTCCTTGGTATTCTGTTTATTTTCATACTTCCTAGAAATCTTTCCTTTCAGTTTGGAAAATAAACATCTAAGGGGATGATCCTTTCAGTTCCCATAAACTAGAGTTTTGTAAAAGCTATCTTAATCATATGTCAAAAGAATGGTTCAAAAATATTTTATCTACAAGCAATTAACAGAATTAACATCTGTATTGTGTTTTTAAGTTCTCCTGAAAAAAATGTATTTAGCATTTCAAGATAGATGGTTCATTAAACATGACTTGAAGACTTTATACATAAGATTTCCAAGAAGAAAAGCAATTTTTTTACATTTACAGTATAAGGGAGATGTTGCAACTGTGAATTGTATTAGTAACTTCTGTTAATTAAGTGAAAAATATTTGCTCAGGGAAGACACAGTGATAGTTCTAATAGTGCCACTGAAATATTAATTTCATTTATGCCTCACCTGTAAACAGAACAAGTAATGTAGTTAACAATAAAAATATAAAGTAAGTTAAAAGCAACCAAATTAAGCAAGCAGAAATAAAATTAAAAAAACATACTTATAACAAAATTCATAGTCAAAGCACTATGGTATACTGCTAAAAAGAATGCTTGTTGTTCAATTCCTTTTCCAAAACTTTGTGTGGTTGTGCAAAATTTCTCTATTTGCGAGCTACCTTCTGAATGAGATGTTGAAGCAGCAGAATAAAAGCTCTGGCCCTTTACATGTGGGTGCAACAAAAGGATGGGGCTTTATTTGCACTGCTGCCACCAACCTTTTGTGTTTTTTTTGCTTCCCCTGCAGTTGCTGCTGTTCCAAAGTATATATGCAGGTAGAGGAGCATCTTTAACACAATTGTCTCCAGAGATCATTGTAGCTAGAAAAAGTCAAAGCAAAACAAACTACTAGGTGCTAAATTGTTTTAAGGTGTATTTCTTTCCTGTATTCATAATCATGTTTATACTTATATCTGTTATCTTATGCATGCTTGACAAAATAAATAAAATTAAAAAATAAATTATTGCTAGACTCGGTTGGCTCAGTAATAATAGAAGTAGGTACATTTATGGAATGTGGAAGTAGTTTTTGTCACAGATGCTACCTGGAGATAAGATATACGGTATGTACATTTGTAAAGGATTGCATGAAATGGTACTTTCAAGGAAAGCATAATGCCACTCACTATTTATTTAAAAGCCTTGAATGGCCATTCATCTTAAAACCACAACTCTGGACAACTCACAAGAGTTATATAAAATCAAACATCATAAAACAATAATAGCAAAAAACAGTGAAAGCAAAAACAAACATGCAGCACCAGAACAATCTAATGCAACCAATACTACTGTCTTCCATCTCCAACTTCACCCTGTCCAGGATTGGGGCAATAGCTAGTTCTTAAGACTTAGTTGAACCCTCATTTTTGCCTCTGATTTCTTTCTAAACCACAAGCATCCATGAAGTGGAGAGAGGGGAGCAAATGATGAAATAGAAAACCTGATTTACTACTTCAACTCTGCCTTTTCTCTACCTGCGTCACAGTGTTACACAAGGGAAGAGTTTGCCTTATGACATGGCAGGACATTGCATGACATTGCAATGTATGTTTTATCATTCTGATGACATCTCATTCAGCTGCAGATCCCCTGCATAGATCCTCAATCTTCTCTTTTAGAAAAAATCAGAAATAGTACAGCCTTTAACAAGTTTGCCGAAATTTAGAGGTTCTGACAACTTAATTAAATGATTGTACCTGGTAGAGGAATTTATTTATGAATAATTTTAATGGAAAAATACAGACATTTTTTAAAATTGGGAGATCTTAATTGGGTTGCTGTAGGGGCAGATAGATTCTGGTTATGATTTTATTGGCTTTTGAATTGTAGGTCCAATTTTAAAAAAATTCTGAGTTTATGTGGAGCTAGTGGTATACAAATAATAAATAAATAAATAAATATGTTTCAATAAATTTGCATAATGACTTCGAGGAAGCTGATTACAGTCCCCATAGACATGTACAACAATTCATTAAGAGTTATGACTTCTAGTTTTCCTTTCAACCAGTATAACCTATCTCAACTTAAGATAGTGATTTAGTCTTCTTATTGAGCTACACTTCCACATATTCATCATGTCGAATTCTTTTTTATTTAACAAAAAAGTAATTTTAAACATAGAACTACTGCAATTTACAGCAACCATTAGGCAATATTGCACAGACTTTAAGTAGTGATGATTTTTTGGGTTTATATTAGGTAAATGACCCAATGGTCTATAAAAGAGATCTACATTTGTAAGCATTGCTAAACTATCTTCATGTAAAATTGGATGCTAAAATAAATTCATATGCACATCATTGGGGGCAATAAATATCAGATAAAGTATGCATAACAATAGCACTAGACTTATATACCATTCCATATTGTTTTACAGCACTGTCTGGGCAGTTTACAATGTCAGCATATTGCCCCCAACAATCTGGGTCCTCATTTTACTGGCCTCTGAAGAATGGAAGGCTGAATCATCCTTAAGCCCATCAGAATCAAACTCCAGGCTGAAGGAAGAGTTAGCCTGAAATACTGCATTCTAACGACTGCACCAGTAGGGTTCAATATCTGAAAATCAAAAAAAATATACTAGGTAGATTAGATGAGGAAGTATAAGTTTGCAAATGAGGGTGCATTTCATCAATTACTACACTGAGATTTACTAAAAATCTTAACATTTAAATTTACTTTGACATTTGGTTTTGGGTTAGTATAGGGCTGTCAAACTTGTGGCCCTTGGGCTGGATGTGCAACATGCTGGCCATGCCCATGCCCAGTTTAGTGAAGAAAGTCCCAATATGTTAACTTGTTGCCACGAGCTTGACACCCCTGGGTTAGTAAATGCTGAATGTCTACTTTCATAAAGTTGTGTTGAAAAAAAAAGGCAATAGGACTCTCAATGTCTTTTTATTCAGAAGTTCTCCAGCCAAAAAGCTTCTAATGATTCTCCCCTCCCCTCCCAGTTTAAAGACAGAGATGTGAAAAGGCTGAAATGTGTGTCATGACATCACAACATATGTTTCATTACCTGTCCCTTAGCTCACTCCACTGCCTATACTTAAGGGTCAATTCACATTGTTTGGGAACATCAATATTATACAGCACAGAGACATAGACAAAGAGCTCAACAGGGTGGTGGATGGACATGGATGACTTGTTCCCCACTAAGTTTACGTCCAAAATTGATCAGAATTATAGACGTATTCTGATAATGTTATACTTGCTCTGAGTCTTTCTGACTCAAAAACACATCTGCTTGGTTAAATAAATTTAAGTGATGCTTCAGGAATGAGTAAAACTTCTCCATTTTCATATGCATCATCCCTACAGATTCAATTAAATATTGGCATCACTTTGATTTTAATCTTAGGATGGCATTAGCTCTTCAGAGATGACGAAGAACAGTGATAGAGATAGGAAGCCTCTCATTGTAATGCAATAATATTCTTATGAGACACGCCATTAGTTCCAATTGATCTTAGCTTCACAGGTGATATTTTATCAGATTCCCAAGGTCCAGAGATAAAAGATGAATAAAAAGAAAGTTGTTTATTTCATTAGTTTCTGCTTCATACCAAATCATTTGCAAAGCTTTGACAAGTACAAAGTTTAATGAGCTGGGAGACAACTAGTTGGTGTCAGTTTTTGATAATGACCAGTTTCAGGAATTGTAGTAGAAACACAGGAACATTTGGCTATAGGGCAATTTATGAGTACATCCCATTAGAGAAAAGATTTGGAACAGGGATTTGTGAAGTGCTGTAGGAATTACTACCTAATAGAATGGATGTGAATATGTGTTTGGGGTTATTCTAAAATACTTTTGGAAATCAGATTTTAAAACAGAGACTTAAAATGAAATTTGGATCTATTTTTTATGAATGTCAAGAAAATTGACCATATATCTTTTTTTTTTTTTACTGAGTTATCTCCTAAACACTAGCCCAAATATATTATGTTATTTGTGTCTACTTCAGTGGTGGGTTCCAGCAGCTGCTACTGCTGGTTTGCTCAGGGACACACTGTGTATGTATGGTTGTTGTGCGCATGCACAATACAACAAAAAATTCTCTGTGCATGCGCAGAAGCCCAAAACAAGATGGCGGTGCCTGTGGCGCCGCCAGGTGAACCAGTTCAGGGGCATAGCAGGCCTGGGTCACTGCTCATTCCAGCAACCTATGCTGCCAACCTACTATCGGTTTTGCGAAACTGGTCCGAAACGGAAGGAACCCACCACTGGTATACTTTCCATGCTGGCAGCACATGGCAGTGAATTAATTTTTTTACCTAATCATAATATTAAGTATTTACACATACAGTTTGACAGAATAATGAGAGGGCATATACTTCTCTATAAAAAGTTTGCCTCAGTCAAAGGGGAATTCAGTTAAGGCTTATTTGAACAAGGCACTTTTGTTACAAACATGGATTCATATTTCATGGATTTCAAAGCCACTCTTAAGAGTGAAGGCATAGGCACAGTGTGAGGAAATTCTTTTAACTAAACCTTAATTCACCTTCAAAGAAACTCTCTGCACTTGGGTACTTCTTGGGCTGAAAGGATGTTAGGATAACGCTTCAATAATAAAGAAGGAAGATACTAATGCTAATGAAATTCCAGGTTTCCAGAGACATTTAGATTGGAAAAAGCAGCATATATTTTGTGTTATGTGCGTGCTGTCATCTGTAATCATCGTGTACTTTGAGATACAGAGCATCAACGTGAATGTTATAACAATAACAATGGCTGGTTTTATATTCAGTCTCAAATGCATCAGATTTTAGCTAGGATAACATCAACGGATTTAGCATTGAATATGTGATACGAAACTCACACTCAAATAGGAGTAAGTTTTAAAAGTTTAAACACACAAAGTTGCAACGCATAAGAGCAGGCGAAAAGGCAATTTATTTGGCTGTTGCCGAATCACTCTTGAGCTTAGACATTGAGAAATGTTTTTGTGTAATTGTCAGTTAAATTATAAACTTTACTTTATCAATAATGCCCTTTTTTAGCCAAATTATTTTAATAGCCATCAGAAGTCTGGCTTCCTTTGAAAAAGTTACCAGTCATGGATTTATCTTGAGTATGAAACTTGAGTGTGTTTATTTAAAACTACTTTCTACTCTTCAAAAGAGCTTACTTTCACTTAAAGTGATTTTAGGATTGCATTAATTTATGAAAATAAGACTTCATTGATAAGAATTTTGGGCTAACATTTAATATCCCTTTTCATATTGCTTGTTTTCTGAACAGAGGAAAATAGGCCTTATACAAACATATATCCACACCATATATTTAGGATTAGCATAGCACCTTGCTGCTTAAAATATATTAAATAAATGTTAGGGAATAGATAAGAGGTCTCCTATACTAATGTGCTGTCTACTGTAATTGCTTCCCTCTTTATCTTTTAACTCTACATATTTTCCCTGCTTGATTTAACATTACCAACGTATCTGTGTTATTAATACTTTCCAGAGCAATATTAGTCTCAGCAACCTCAGTAAGGTATGTGGCCTTCAATTCCCAGAATTCCCCAGCCAGAATACTTTAAATATATATGCTCTATTTTAGGGGTGTCAAACTTGCAGCTCGCGTGTTGGATGTGTCATGTGCTAGCCCCGCCCATCCGTTTAGTGAAGGGGGAAAAGTTGTGATTTGACGACAACGTGATGCCATGAGTTTGAGACCCCTCCTCTATTTCATAGTCTGATGCCTTAAATTTACCGAGTAGCAAATTTTACAGGGTTTGAATACTGTTCACTGCAAACCGTTGGCAAGGAACTTCAGCATAAAATTAGCTTGGGATGGAAACTTTTATTTCATATGAACTTTCTTGAGTTATTTCAGTCAACAATTTCACTTTAACACACTTAGTAATGGGATGATCTATGTGAGAATCAGCAATCTCCAGCTCTTTTTCTGAATTGATAATTATTTTTTTTGGGAGCCATTATAAGAAATAATGGGAGCCAGTTTGATATAGTCATTAGGACATAGCAATAACACTAAGACTTAGCTTCATAGTACTTTACAGTCCTCTTTAAGCAGTTTACAGAGTCAGCATATTGCCCCCAATAATGTGGGCCCTCATTTTATCAACCTTGGAAGGATAGAAGGCCTTGAGATAGTCAGAATCCTGGCAATTAGCAGTGAATTAGCCTGCAATGCTACATTCTAATCACTATGTCACCATCCTTCTTGAGGCAAAAACTGAAAGACTATGAATTCTAAATCTGCCTTGGGCACAAAACCAACTGTGGCCTTAGGCCAGTCACTCCCTCTCTGCCCTAGGAAGCAGGCAATGGAAAAACATTTCTAAAATATTGCCAAGAAAACTTCAGTGACTAATCCAGGCAATTATCAGGAATCAACAATGATTTAAAGACAAACAAACAAATAAATGAAAACCCATGTGTTCAAATATGCCTCATCAGGTTTTGCAGCAGATGCTTTAAAGGCAATTTTCAGCAAATAATTATATGCTAATATTTTCATTTCAGTTATGTAAATACTATATATTTACAGATTAAATCAAAGCATCGTATTGGTTCTGTATCCTGAGTTTTCAGTGATATCATAAATACAAGCTTTCACACTAAGGGCACTTTGGGATAATAAACTCACTGTATGTAACTGATGTGATCTAATTGCTAGGTGACATTATCAACAGTGTGAACAGACTCTTGAGGAGATGGTTCACACCTCCATTAACACCCACCCTTCACATTTGATTAATGATAATCTCTCATTGCATAGAAAAACTTAACCTATTATATTTTTAGTCATGAATCTTAGCTCCCTCCTTGAAAAAGAAGGGCTGGGATTTGAACTATGAAGAATTTTGCCACCAAACTATTTAACAAAGAAACAGATTGTCTCTACAGCTTCTAGGAAATCAACTATACTTCACTAATAATGTATACATTAGGATAGTTTCATGTTATATCAATTTTTTGTATGTATGTATATACACACACACCTATGCAATACATACTGTCTATATGCATACATGCTTTGGATCTCACTGAGCACAGCACCCTCTGCTATTCTTGAAAACAGCTTTTGTCATGATTGGACTCTTTTTAGCCCCTCTTTTTCAGTGTTGTGTGGTAATCTAAAACAGTGACATTGTTTTCATTAATAGCAAAGGGAGGGGGTTATGGTTACATTCAGTCCAAAGGATATTCCAAATTGTTTTCGAACGATGCTCTGACAAGGGAGAAAGACACAGAAAAAGAGAGAATCTGATGGTATATAAATGAATATAATTTAAGGTTTTTTGCCTGTGGCCACATATCAATATAACTACATTAAAAAGGAGGTTTGTTATCCTCAGGAAAAAAATCAAAAACATGATCTCTAAGCAGGAGTGAGCTGCTTTGGGAGAACCCACGGATATCGTTATGGCCAGTTTGGAGAACTGGCTGGCTCCACCAACC
The DNA here is from genome assembly GCF_964273705.1 of Natrix helvetica. Lineage (NCBI taxonomy): Eukaryota > Metazoa > Chordata > Lepidosauria > Squamata > Natricidae > Natrix > Natrix helvetica. Next base: position 55,109,318 of record NC_138558.1, on the reverse strand, counting down.
ACACCCCTCCGCTCCCTGGAGTCTCCACACAGCCTGGTTTGGATAAGAGCAGGGCCCATGTGGAGGTTTAGGCAGGGGGAAAAACAGGCCTCCTGGAAGTTTAGAAAGGCCAGGGGAGGCACTTTTCGCCCTCCCGCAGGGCTTTTGAAGCCCACCCCGTCTCTACGATAGCCAATGCAATATTGTGCTATTCTAATGCCACCCTCAATGGGGAGCACTGTAAGATGATGTAATCAAAATATCTGTAAAAAGTAATCACACACATCCTCCTCCTAGAAGAATGAAATATTTGAGGGTACATTGTGTACTTTGAGGTGCAGAGCCTCAACTTATGAATTTTGTATGAACAATAAAAATGGCTGGTTTTATATTCAATCTCAAATGTACTAGATTTCAGCTAGGATAACATTAATGGATTTAGCATTGAATATGATACTAAACTCACACTCAAATAGGAGTAAGTTTTAAAAGTTTAAACACACAAAGTTGCAACGCATAAGAGCAGGCGAAAAGGCAATTTATTTGGCTGTTGCCGAATCACTCTTGAGCTTAGACCATTGAGAAATGTTTTTGTGTAATTGTCAGTTAAATTATAAACTTTACTTTATCAATAATGCCCTTTTTTAGCCAAATTATTTTAATAGCCATCAGAAGTCTGGCTTCCTTTGAAAAAGTTACCAGTCATGGATTTATCTTGAGTATGAAACTTGAGTGTGTTTATTTAAAACTACTTTCTACTCTTCAAAAGAGCTTACTTTCACTTAAAGTGATTTATTTCCGGCCTCTGTAGGCCGGGGGAAGGCAGTTTTCACTCTCCCAGAGGCTCCAGGGAAGCCTCCAGAGCCTGGGGAAGGTGAAAACGCCCCCTCCCCAAATCGTGGTGCAGGAGACCAACTAAGCCACGCCCAGCATGGACACGCCCACCCAGCAACCAGGCAGAAAACTTGTTGCTGAAATTTTTGAAGCCCACCCATGTCTCTAAGATATAGTCAATGCAATATTGTGCTATTATAATGGCACTCTCAATGGGGGTGGGCAGTGTAAGATGATGTAATCAAAATACACATGTAAAAAGTAATCACACATCCCTCCTCTTAGAACAATGAAATATGTTGGGGAATATTAAAAGAGGTAGAATATTATATTTCCCCAAAGGACAAATGGAGAAAGCCATAATTTCCTGTATAGTAAAACAGCTTCCAGCAGAAATTAACAGATTAACAGAGTTAGAATGGATCTTGTTGGTCATCTAGTCCAACCCCCTGCCTAAGCAGGAGACCCTACACTATTTCTAACATGGCAGTACAGTCTCTTGAAAGCTTTCAGTGATGAATCTCTCACAACTTCTGAGTCCTTAGAGATGGAGATTTTGGGCCCATTAAGAAATCCAGGACAATCTATTCATAAACAAAACATCTTCAGATCCAGGGTGATGGGATTAAGAAGGACACTACAGTAAAGCTTTCCAACTATTGTAGACTTCTACTGGCATATATTCCTTCTAGCACTGTCACTTCATTAAGGTATCCTTATTGACTGAATGTATGAATCGTAATCAAATATTAATTAAATCTGCATAAATGTTTATATGAATAAAGGAATAATTCTAAAGAAAATAATTATTTTTGTTTAACGGAAATCCATTAATTCATCACAGCAGTACTACTTTTCAAGAGATGAACTTTTATTTTGTGAGAGCAAAACCATGTTCTTTCTAAGCTATTTCTTATCATCACCAATATTTAAAGATGTGTATTAAATGCATTAATCATTTGAAAAATATGTGCTGCCTTTTTCATCAGGAGCACATTTTAATTTACAAAAATGTTTGACATTTACAAATTAATAGATAAATTATTTTACAATTTAGCGCTTTTCCCCATCAATATTGGTAGACCTCTGTCTACCCATGTACTTTTTCACACTGTAAAATTATATATTGTTCTGGTATCTTATTTATAATAAAAGACCTGCACTAAAAACCAATATGTGATTTGTCAGGAGTTGTGCAGCTGGGTCTCCTTCTCAGTAAATGTGCATATGATTGAAGCTATCATCACTCTTGTTTTGCAAACAGATGTTTGAACTTTGTTTGACAAACACTATGGTGATGCCATTAGACATCAATTTTTGGAGGGGATGGGATTAGACAGAATTTCATTTCACATTTTAAAGGTTAAGAAAAAAAAGGAAAGGAAAGATTACCAGAAATAGTGTTAAACAAAACAGGAGAAAAGCACGTGGCTTCAACATTTTTGCTCTTTGAAAGCAGATTTAAAAGAATGCTACGATATTCAAAAAGATACTTTGGTTTTTGGAGTGTACAGGTTTTAAACTGGGGGATATGAACAAAATGATACTCTAGCCTACTGAATAGGTGGACTCTGTACTGTGAATCTTACTTAAGATTGACAAAAAGTCAAGAGAGGGAAAAATGATGTCTAGGATGACTTGATGGAGGGATTACAGCATAACTCAGTGCACATAATAAAGCCAATAGACAACATTAAAAAGAATAAAAGTGATAGGAAAGACCATTCTGGACCACTTGTCTATGGAATTAACATCAGTCAAATTTGGTATTTTGACTTTGAGTTGTGATGCTCTTCTTCGTAGTCGTCCCTTTTGGTGGGCGGTGTGTCTGTCCAAGGTGCTTCTGGTGTTGAGATCTTTCATTGTAGGTGGTTTCCGGTAATGGATGCTGGCACTGTCGTAAGAGTACATGGTGGCTCTTGGATCATTCAAACTTGCAAGCACATCAGAGCTGCTGACTTCATTTCTCATTTCCAAGGTAGTAAGAAGGATATTCCCACAGGTGTCAATCTAAAGGAGGGGTACACTTTAGAGAGAGTCTCTGTATCACTAGTGCTCTTTACATTCCTGCAAGTTACCTGAAACAATGGACCAGATTGAATGACACGCCTCCCCACCAAAAAAAAGAGAGGAAAGTCCATTCCTTTTAAGGACATTTTTAAAACTATACTATTTACTTCTGAATAGTCTTGTTGCTTTCAGTGAAGTTTATATTAGTCAAAACTAGCTTCAGCACAATGTATTTCAAGACCTGTACTGTAAAAAGTACCAAATCTGGATTTTTTTTCTAGTGTCAGCTTGTTCAGGGAATATTGAGAGAATTTGCTGAAATAGAATCTTGATCTGTTTTCCTGAAAATTTTGTCATTTTATTTCAGTTTCAGTTTATTCTTTCATTTCTGGTAATGGCAACATTCCTTATTGTCTATTTTACACTTACTTTGCAGCATTGAGAGATGTACATCAGGAAGCTAAGCCTTATTTAGTGACCACAGTTGTGACCATAATCTTGGTAGTTAAGCAAAACAGTCACTAAGAGAAACTGCAATTGTGCTTACAATGTATTTTAACTTTCTTTTGCTTTAGCAATCTAAGAAGATTGTAAATGTGAGGGCTAAACATTTACTAAAAAGTAAAGTTACTTTTTATCGCCATTATAACTGAATGCTCAATGAGGCAATCACTAAACATGAATTACCTTAAAATCTAAGAAAATAACCTAGCACTTTTTACCCTGAGGATTTCTAGAATAGAGGCTATTATTTCAGCAAAACTAAGGAGAGAAACAGGATCAATTTGTGATGTTTCAACGGGAATTAGATTAACAGATTAACAGAATTGGAAGACACTTTGTAGGTTATCTAATCTAAGCCTCCCCCCTGCCCAAGCAGGAGATTCTACATCAGTGGTGGCAAGCCTATGACATTTGTGCCAGAGGGGGCACCCAGAGCCCCCTCTGTGGGCCTGCATGCCATCACCCCAGCACAGAGTTTGCCAGAGTTTGTTGATTGGGGCAGCCCCAGTGAGATCAGGTCTTTGCTTCTGGAGCTCCAGCTCCATCAGGCTCTTCTCTCCTTCCCTCACTTTCTGCCAGAGAAAGTACCCAACCCCCTAGGTTGCCCTGTGGGGTGCCTGATCCCACTGGGGCTGCCCCAACCCCTGCCCCGAGACCTCCACCCCTGGAGGAAAAGAAGCAAGGAAAGAATAACACGAAGCGCTCAGTTAGAAAGAAACGGAGCCTTTCTCTGTGGCGGATGGGCAGCACCGAGGTCACAAGCCCATCAGGCAGTGCCTTAGACAGCCATCGCTTGGCCGGGTCCTGAGTTAACTGTCTTAATTTGGCTACTGTGGTAAAGTCATGCCCTGCATCTTGATTTAATTTGTAAATACATACAGCTACAAGCCTCATCCATATACCACTCTAAGTCATAAAGAGTTTTTTTTTGGCTTGGCAATGTCATCAAATTTGACTATTTTGAGCAAATCAAAATATATTCATTGAAGCAAGTTCTAGATTAGGAATATACTTCATATTACAGCACAATGGGATTTGTGGTAGGTTTTGTTTCTTCAGATAGGTTTGATGACGCTGTTAACACAACCTGCCTAATAGGGTCTTCTATGTGCCCGCCATGTTGTACAAACTAAGCATCTTGGTCATTGCCAAGTCAGAATATCAACAGAGTATATTATAATCATAATTTATTTTTTGAAAAAAAGGAGAATGGATGGATTACTTCAGTTATCATCAATGACTCTGTAATTTGTAGAGTTTAAAACAATTGTTGAATGTTGTTTTAATATATTATAAAACAAGCTAAAAATGAGGATAGAAAAATTCCCTCCCCCTCCCCAAAGAAACTCAAGATATATTCTAATGGTTCTAGCACTTACAACTAAGACTCTTTTTGCCAAAAGGGCTAATAAACACAGTAGCTTTTAATTGCTGTAAATCATCTTAAATCCATAAATTCTCAACCAAGTGGCTACATTGATAGGGATGTTAATATTTGTCTGATTGTGCTATGCAACAGACTTCTTTGACAGTCCACGATTACCTTTATCTTGTACGGAGAGCATTGCAACCAGGAATATTTTGTGTCTAAGAATAAATGAAGTGGGCCATACACTTGCTATAAAAAATGAATGGAAAGACTGTGTTTTATTTTGGGGTTCAAATCCTCTATTAATGTTGCCCAAATGTATTTGGGGACAGAGATGCCATCAGCAAGATTCCCACTTTGAGGGAGATGGACAGTTCAGAAATGTAAAAATATCATTAAATAAAATTATGGTTGAGGTGGGCCCAAAATTGTAAATATCAAAAGTTGTTTGTATCATTGAAAGCTCTGCTATTGTGTTTTTTTTTAAGACAAAAGATGTTAATGTATGAATTGTTTTTTCTGAACTAAAACCTCAGTATTCAGGTTAAATTGCTGTGTTGGCACTTTGCAATAAAGTGGGTTTTGGGTTGCAGTTTGAGCACTTGTTTTCTAAAAGGTTCGCCATCACTGCCCTACATTATTTTTGTCAGATAGTTTCCTGCATCAGATTCTCACTGAGGAATAAGTGGTCTCTGGTGAAATGGGGCAATAATGCCATCCAGTAAGCTTGGGATGTACTTAGTGGCACCTACAGGGTAGCTGGGATGGGGGCAGTGGTGGAATTCAGCAGGTTTGCACCAGTTCACGAGAACCAGTGGCTAATTTTCTGAACAGTTCGGTGAACTGGCTGCTGGAAGAAATCTCCTTCCAACAGGCTTTTGTATTTCCCACCTTACAGGGTTAATCCTGTCAGGGAGGCAGGAAGTAGGCATTCTGGTATGCCTCTAGCCTAATCATGTGTATCTTTATTGCCCTGTTTAAGTGTTTTCCAAAACCGCCTCTTCAGTTAAGCCTTGTTACATTGTAACAGCCATTAATGGTTTTTGGCAGTACACTCAAACTTTCTATAGCCTTAGCAGCTTTTCTGAAGTTTTTGCCCCCTTTGCTGGTACTTTTATTCCAGGGATTATTTTAAGCTTTTTACACTGCTTTAGTGGTTCCTGGCACTGTCCTTTTGGGATATACTTCCAACATGTCTGAACCTGTCCCAGCCACTCCTGGCCTCCTCTGTCCCCAATTAAGGGTGGGAGTGGGCGCTCGCAGGCCTCTTTCTCCCCTGGATCTGTAATCTTCTCTAAATGGAGTGATCTGGCTAGGCTTTTGCTTCTTTGTTTGTTTGTTACAAAAAAAGGGCTTCAGGAGGTCTCCTGATGGGAAAGCAATGATGTAACCTTTTTGGACCACTGGTGCCTGCCTGATCGAGTTAAGCAATGGCTAAGAGGCAGGATGCAAGCTTGGCACTCTGTCTGGTTTTTTACTGCCTTTCTGGGGTCATGTGATCTTTCCTTAAATCTGGATGATTTCCTTAGGATATCTTGTGAGCAGTGGTGGGTTCCGGCCAGTACACCCTGGTACAGGCATACCGGTGGCAGCTAAGAGTAGTGGCCACCATATTGGAATGGTGTTTGATGGGCCCACCTGCCCTTACCTGTTTTTAAGCCAACTGGTCCATTTGCGCACACACATGCAGTGTATGATACCTGTGCGACCTCCACCGAGCAACTGGAGTGTCACAGGGTGGTAGGTGAGCATGCGTGCACAGGGTGCATGCCTGGCCCCGTCGCAGCATACCGGTTGTGATGGGATCCAGAACCCACCACTGCTTGTGAGGTGAGTAAGAACAGCCGGTATCTTTAAGTGGTCCAAATGGATCTAAGGTTTGCTTCTCCTGAGTGGGAAAGGGTGCTTTGCCAGTTCACTGAGCACAGGAGTCTCTTGTGTAGGGACATTCTTCAGTTATCCAGGTCATGGTTGTCCCAAAGGTGCTTTTTTCAAGAGGCAACTGGACTTTTTTGGTTTCCAGAAACTCCAGTTGCCTCTTGAAAAAGCACCTTTGAGACAAGAGTCTCCTGCATTGCTTCAGAGTGGCTAAGGCACACTTTAAAAAAAGGAGGTAGGGGTGTAGATCCTCCCACCAATTTGTTTTAGTTTTCTCTCATGATAATAAGGCTTAGTAACATGGCACCAGGCTTGAAGTTTATTTAGATATCTCTGGCATGTACTACTTTTATTGTGATTTTGACAAGCTTGAGAGGGCAGAGACGTGAACCTGGGTCCACTATACATTTTGTTAATTTGTCTCTTTAGCTTGGAATTTTGTAGCCCAAGTATGCCCACCCACTTTCTGGAGAGCTTAAGCTACCTCTCTGCTAAAGGGTTTTACTTTATGAGCAAGAGTTGGTTGCTGATAGTTATCATTGCATTTTAACTATTTTAATTTATCAAGGTGCTCTGGCACCCCTGCCTGATTTGTAACTCCAGGTTGCAGGTATTCCTGATGGAAAGGAAGGTATTTGGACAGAATGGCTTAGGTTTCCATGATGGTTATGACTGTCATTGATTTTCAGTGTGTATTCCCCCCTTTCTAATCTAATGATTAGTATTTAGGGCAGCATTTTGCAGGCAAAGAAGCTTTTTATATTTTTGTACAGGAAATCCCTGACGTACACCTTTCCATTTAGTGACCATTCAAAGTTACAATGGCACTGAAAAAAGTTATTTATGACCATTTTTCACACTTATGACCTTTGCAGCATCCCCATGGTCATGTGATTAAAATTCAGGTGTTTGACCATTGTCTCACATTTATGATGGTTGTAGTCTCCCAGGGTCACGTGATCCCCTTTTGCAACCTTCTGACAAGCAAAGACAATTGGGAGACCAGATTCACTTAACAGCCATGTTACTAACTTTACAACTGCAGTGATTCACTTAACAAACGTGGCAAGAAAAGTTGTGAAATGGGGCTAAATTCTCACTTAGCAACATAAATTTGGGCTCAATTATGGTTGGAAGTCAAGGAGAGGCCGGGCGAGGCGAGGCCAGGTGTGACAAGGAGTGGCTGGGAGGGGAGAGGTGAGGCAAGGATGGGCGTGATGAGGAGAGGTGTGGCATGGCAAGGTGCCCTCCACATGAGTGGCATTGAGTTGGCCATGCCCACCCAATCACATGCCCACCCACCCACACCTACCTACCTGGTCATTAGGGCAGAGAACTGGTTGTTAAATTATTTGAATCCCACCACTGGATGGGGGTGTATGCTAGCATATGACAAAGAGAGTGCCACACTGGAGGAGACCGGAAGTACCTTAGTGAGACAGACAAAAAAAACCTTGGGCTCTGAAAAGCCTCACATAAATTCTGTCTGACAAACTGATGCTGATTGATCTTCGGATCAGAACTTTCCTAGAGGGAAAGTGAAGAAGGAGCTACGTCTCATTATACCCAGAGGAATGCAATAGATTCCTTGTAAATCAGAGATTAGCTTTCTGAATCAGTGTTGGGGGAGGCGACATTGTAAAAGATGGTTGCTTTAAAGCTGAAGCTTCTGGACTAAGCATTTGAGCAGGAGCGGTATCTTGGAAGGAGTGATGAGACCTGGTGTGAATATTTGAATAACCAACTGACATAAATCAGAATTTGGAAAAGGCAAAGAATCTTGTGAGTAGAAAATAATATTAACAGATAGATTGGGATTTTGGCGGAAAGAAAAGAAAGAAGGAAAAAAAATGTGGTTTAAATCGTTAAGCCCAAAGAGAACTGCTTGCTTTGTTCGAGATTGTTTTAATTTATGTATCTTAAGCAACTCTAATGAAAGTTTACAAGAGGAAAGTTAACAAGAGGAAAAATCAAGAAAAAGCATTATTTTTTCTATTCATAACTCTATCTTTCCTGGATTTAAAACTGGATTTAAAAATGTCAAGTTGTATTGCTGAAAATCATCAAGTTGAAAGAATATGGAGCCATTTGCCAGACGGAAGAACAAAGAAAGTGAAGCAATTAAGATGTCTCCCCCTTCTCTTTTTCTCCATTTCAGCTGAATTGGAATATAGGAACCAGATCAGAATTGGGAAATAAGAAGAAACTGTGGAAGTTAAATTATAATTAACTGTAATTTTTGAACTGGACATTATGGAAAGTTGGGAATTTGAAGAAATTCATGAAATTATAAAAAATATGCATGAGTCATTAATATTTTGAAGTTAGAAATTAAGGAGAAACAAGAAATGAGGGAAGAAGAGGGGGAAGGTAGTGAAATTACAGGAAAAATAGAAAATAAAAAGCAGACAAAAGATTTCACTGGGTTTGTCAGTAGCACAGGGAAAATTGAAAAGGGGAAATATGTCCCAACAAAGAAAAGGGAAGTAATTATAGATGAAAGGAAAGGAAATGACCAGACAGGAATAGAGAGGAAAGAGAAGAAAGAAAGTAGTGATAAGAGAAAAGAGGAAGAGAAAACAGGGAGACAGAGGATATGTTGAAAGACCCAGCGGTGTGTGATAGAAAAGTTTGAGAAGGAAGAATATATACCCAGTAGAAAGAAAAAGCACGTTAGAGTTTGGGATAAAAGGCTCACTAGGAAGAAATTGGATATTTAGAAATTACTATGTGGAGAATATAAAATAGAGGTATATGATTTACTCTTTTACATGATAATTAAATTAAGTTGTTAATTGATTGAATATGATAATGAAAAGATAATCAAATATAGGTTAAAATATATCAAATATGGATCTTTTAAGAAGATGAATATAAGTGAGGTGCATATTGCTTGTTATTTTATATAGCAGATCAACGGAATTGTAATAAGCATTAAATAGCAAGGATTGTAATTAAAAGATAATTAAATGTAAGTTAAGTAAAGATATGGAAAAATGGAGGGGGAACTTGAAACATATTTATAATGGAAAATTATTGAGATTATAAAGAGAGAACTAAAAATTTGGGGTGTGTAATGATGTATAACTATACAATAGCTGGAAATTGCAACCAGGTCCACATTTTGCCCAAAAAATAAGTTGGGGTAGGTGGGTTAAAATATAATTGCTATATATGTATACTTTTTTAAAAAAAAGGGATATATCTTAAAATTATTATTATGAAAGATGTTTATTGAAATGAAATTACTAACACCATCAACATAAAATGGAGCCCGCTCAGATGCTGAAATACATCATGTAAATGAGATGAAGAGTGTGGAAGAGTGGAGAGAGGCAAGAGGAAGAAGAGAAGGTTAGAAGAGAGGGCGGGGGGGGGGGGGCTAGAGGAGGAGAGAAAGAAAAAGTGGAAAGAGGAGAAGAAGAGAGGAAGGGGAAGTAGAGAAGAGAAGGATGATAAAGGGAAGAAAGGAGGTAGGGAGGAGGGGAGAGGGAGAAGAAAGGGATGAATAGGGTATAAATATGGTGTATGGAGAGCAGAAGAGCCAATGATAGTTTTGGGGGGTTGATGGTAAGACGAACTGACATAATATTTAATAATACAAAACAGTGTTGGTAATGGTATACATGTGGCTATTTGTATAAAAATGAAAAAATAAAAAACTATATTAAAAAAAAAGAGAGTGCCATCCTGATACCATGCAAGCTTCCCTTCTTTTTTTTTTCATTCCTTGTGGCAGACCATTGAGACAAAGCTTGTGCTCTGCTGCGTCAATTTGACAAATGCAATGGTCCTGCAACTGCCTCTGACAGTGAACCATAAGACCAGGCTTTGCCTTCTGAAGTGTTTCATTTAATGTTTTTCAGTTAAGCAGGAATTGAGAAATAGGCTGAAGTCCACAGTCATGAAACAGAAACAGATAACCTCAATCTTTTAAAAATGATTGGGTGGATTAGATGTTAGGCTGCTCATGAGAATGAAATGAAATTTCCATACCAGTGGTGGGTTGCAGGCGGTACGCCCCGGTACAGGCGTACCAGAGCCTGCCCGGAGCACCAGGTACCATTCCCCGCCTGAGCTCCTTACTGGTCTTTTAAGTCTTTGGCACTTCCACGCACACAGACGGCATGTACAGCACCTGTGCGATGCTCCACTGAGCAGCTGGAGCGTCATGGAGGCTCGCGGATGTGGTAAGATGCATGCGTGCACTGCGCGTGTCCATGTGGACACCGCTGCGCCCATTCCAACCGTACCAGTTGGAACGGGATCCAGAACCCACCACTGTTCCATATCCAGTGGCAATGAATACTGTAATGCCAGATGCTTGTAGAAATCAGCAAGATAGGGGTGTTTTTACCTAAAATAGATAATATCAATGTTTCATTAGGCTAGAAGGCATCTATGCTGTTCTAGATATCTAAGGGATATCTAGAGCAGCATCCCTCCTTCTGTCTATCGTATAAGATCTGAAAGATCATCTTCCTGGAGATTCAGATCCTGAATCCTTTTTTTTTAAATTAGCTGTTTCACCAAGCTCTGGGATAGCTTGGCAGTGTGTCTATTGATATATATTGTTGGCTTTGGTGGTATTCAATTTTTTTTACTATTGTGGGCGTGGATTATTTTTGAGTGTGGCTTGATGGTCATGTGACATGTGACTCCATTTAAACTATAAGTTCTGTATATTAGAACATTACAGAAACCTTCAGATGTTCTTCCCTGGCTTGCACATGACTATTAAAGCCAGGAGATGTCATAGATTGAGTAAAATGTGGTGAAACTCACTTAACAATACTCTTGCTTAGCAACCAAAATATTTGGGCTCAATTGTGGTTATAAGTCAAGGACTATCTCTGCCTTCCTCTGCATGGTAGCCTTGTCCTAGTAAACTCCTTCTCCTTTCTGGCAATTTTCCTCTCTGTTAGAGGCACCAAAATAATCCAGATGATATAAGGTTTTCTGCTGGGTCAGGGGGTTGGACTAGATGACTTCCGAGATCCCTTCAAGCCCTAGATTGCTGGGCTGTTTCAAAGCATCTTCTGAAACCACTTCTAGTGCCAGGATTTGTGTTCAATCCTTCCTTTTCTTTCTTTCTTTCTTTCTTTCTTTCTTTCTTTCTTTCTTTCTTTCTTTCTTTCTTTCTTTCTTTCTCTCTTCCTTCCTCTTTCTCTCTTTCTCTTTCTTTCTTTTTCTTTCTTCTGCTTTCTTTCTTTCTCTCTCTTTTCTTTCTTGTCTCTCTCACTTCCTTTCTCCTTCCTTCCTTCCTTCCTTCCTTCCTTCCTTTCTTTCTTTCTTTCTTTCTTCTTTCTTTCTTTATCTTTTTCTTTCTCTTTTTCTTGTCTCTCTCCCTTCCTTCCTTTCTCTTCCTTTCTCTTCCTTTCTTTGTCTCTCTGTCTCTTTTTCTTTTATATCTCTCCCCCCCTTCTCTTCCCCCTTCCCTTCCTCCTTCAAAGGCTAGGAGAGTGAGGCTGCAGGTTTCTGGATTTATAGCTGATGTACAGTAATTGTAATTCCAATTGCTTATAAAGATGTTGTTGGAATTACACAACGTTGATACTGAGAGGTATTTTTCTTTACTCTTTTTTTCCCTTTCATGACTTGTCTTTTGGCTAGGTCTGACAACAAGTTCTATTTTGCCTTTTTTGATCTGTACAATTGTCTGGGGTTCCATGTAAACTTAGAGCAAGGCTATAAATGCTCTGAAAATGTAGCTGACCAGCAAAGGGTTAATGGAATTTCATCTCCCTATCAAGCACTTAAACTACATTTAAACAAATACAAGCTCTGTCCTTGAAGTAGAAAAAGCCCAAATACTTGACAAATAATAAAATCAGCCTTTTTCTTTACTTCTTGTGACTAAAAAGTGGGAACGGTTACTTCAGGCTAGGCAAAAAGTAAGGCATTCTTATAGGAGGAGGGATGCAAATGAATTATCTCACCAAAGAGCCTCCAAGTCTGTCCAAAGCAACCATTAGAGGAAAATAAAACCCCTTAGGATTTCATTAGAAGCACATTACTGCTGAAAGTTTGTTTACCAGGCCCATTATAATGGAACTGTGAATATTTAGTTTTATGCAACATTTGCAGTTTAACTGTTCGCCTCCCGGATAGGCTATTTTTCATTCAACAGCAATCAGTAGATTTAAACAATCACGTATGCGAATGGCTTATTTTAGCAACTCTCCTCCCACATAGTACTTTCTCCTTCCCCTGAGTGTTTACAAGTGTTCATCCAATCAGGTACCCTGAAGCTGGATTTGAACCCCCAAGCAGGCTGAGGATTATGGGAGTCAAGATCCAACACATTCAGAGTAGGGAGGGAAAACTGTCATATAAAAACAGTCATGGGAAGGAAACCTCGGTGGCACCAATGGACAGTGCAAAAAACAGAGGGTGTGGCCAGCCAGCCACTGCTATTGGTTCTCCAACCTCAGGGAAATTGCTGCCACCGGTTCGTGCGAACCAGCTGAATGCCACCTCTGTATTACATATTTCTCTCTAGTACATGAGGCTCTTTCTTGATTTCTATATATTACATTAATTATGATCTTATATTGTTCAGAATGGGCCTAGATCATGTTTATAAATTAAAATTGTAAACAAACAAATCAAGGAAATATTAATTACCAAGCATTCAAAAAAATTGAATACTTCCATATGTTATACAGTCACCTGCATCGAGTGTAATGATCATTAATATTATTTCTTATTTCTTAAATAATAAAGGGCAAATAACCATGAGCACTAATGGCTTAAATTGGTGATTCCTAGGGCCCCTTCACTTAAAGGACATGTAAGCCCCGTAACTTATTACAAAAATGAATGAATTACTGCTTTAAATTAGAGCATTACAGACAAGGGTGCTTTGTTTTAAAATGTGTTTTTAAATCATTTCAAACCACTGATTGTGTAAATCATTGGGCTATTCAGAGCTTGTAATGATGACATACAAATAAACTCATCTCTTCTAACAGAAGGAGGGAGAGATCACTTGTGTCTTGGCTTCCTCTAGTCCAGTGGTAGGCAACCCACGGCTCTGGAGCCGCATGTGGCTCTTTCATCCCTCTGCTGCGGCTCCCTGTCACCAATTGGCTCCACAATTGATAGGGCTTTCGGTTAGGACAGGTAGAGGAATAAAGGGTGCCACACTAGGAGGAGACTCTATGGTGGGGGAACCAGACTTCCAGTCGGCTCCAAAGCTGAACGGGGGGCTTCCGGTTAGGACCTTTGTGGCTCTTTGAGTGTTTAAGGTTGCCGACTCCTGCTCTAGTCCATGGGTATCAAACTTGGAGTATGACATTGCCATCATGTGACATTTCACGATGTTTTTCCCATTCTCAGAACTAGGGTGTGCGTGGCCTATGTGTGATGCATCCGGCCAGCAGGCCACCAGTTGGACACCCTGCTCTATTTCTTGTCCTACTATACATTTCTTCAATTCCATGTTAATAAGAGTTAATTGATAATACAATCTGGGCTTCTGCATTACCAATCAACAATGCAAGATATCTTAAAATGAGGACATATCTGCTAAATAAAAAACATAATTACTAAACTTGTGAAGCATTACTGACCTGCCCTCGAGTTGCCATAGGCAGGGGGATGGGGAATCGAACATTGCAGATGCATTGAGGAACTTGCACTTCAGTCAAAACAAAGCACATTCCAGCCAGCTACGTAAAGATCATTTCCACACAGACCCACAGTGGCCAGAGGGAGGGACCTCTACAACCCACAAAATTGCTTCATTGGAGAATGTGACTGATGACATACCTTGGGAGGAGGGGGAAACAGGGTCAGAGCCAGGACGTGAATTAAGTGAGGTCATGCTCTGTCCATGCTCTTCTGCCCAGCTTCATGTGTCATGTGAATCCAAACACTTGGGCTATGGAGAGGAGTGGAGATTGGCAGGCAAAGCCAAGTGTTGGAAATCCATGCAAAATGAGGCAACTCCAACCCAGATCCTGTCGGGGAGACACCCTTCCTTTCCTCTCTTCCCCTGCAGCAGGGGCCCAGGTGTCCTGAGGGCAGCTCCTTCCTTGGAGAAGTACAGCAAGCAAACAAATGTGGTGCTCCAGCTGGGAGGCGGAAGCACAGAGCCCCACCTATGGCCAGTGAGAGCAAGGGAAGGAGACCCTGGCCCATTTGGTTCGCTTCAGAGTGGGGTGGGAATGAAGAAGTCAGAGGAAATCCGTACCTTTGTTCCTGCTCTGGAATATGGAGGGGGTGTCTATTCCCTGCTGTCGCCCTTACCTTCTCAGGCCAGGCAAGGAGTGACTGGGAGGGGAGTGCGAGGGACACGGACAGCCAATGGTGGCATCACCCAACAGGGAGCCACAGCAGAGGGATGAAAGAGCCACATGCAGCTCCAGAGCCACAGGTTGCCAACACTGACCTAGAAATTTCATTTGTATTAATACAGGTAGTTCTTAAGTTACAACTTCAATTGAGCCCAAAATTTATGTTGCTAAGTGAGAAATTTGTTTAGTGAGTTTTGCCCCATTTTACAACTTTTCTTGCCACATTTCTAAGTGAATCACTGCAGGTGTTGAATTAGTAACACAGGTTGTTAAGTGAATCCATTTACTTTGTCAGAAGGTTGTAAAAGGTTATCACTTGACCCCGGGATACAACAACAGTCATAAATGTGAGTCACTAGTCAAGCATCTGAAAGTAAATCACATGACCTTGGGCATGCTGCAATGGTCATAAGTCACTTTTAAGTGTGAAAATGGTCATATGTCACTTTTTTCAGTGCTGTTGTAACTTCGAACAGTCGCTAAGTGAACTGTTGTAAGCCAAGGACTACCTGTATTTATTTGGGTGTACATACAACACAGAACACAAAAAACAGGTTTGGAAGTGATCTTGAAGATCTTCCAACCAACCCTCTGCTGAAGAAGGAGACACTATACCATTTGGGACAAATTGTTGTCCGATCTCTTCTTGAAAACACCCAGTAAAGAAGCATTCACAACTTCTGGAGGCAAGCGGTTCCACTGATTAATTGTTCTCTTTAGTTCTAGCTTGGATCTCTTAATATTTTTTTACCCATTATTTCCTGTCTTGCGCTCAGGTGCTTTGGAGAATAGGCTGACCACTTCTCTGTGAAATCCCTTCAAGTACTAGCATGTCACTCCTAGTCTTTCTCTTCATTAGATATACACGTAGTTCCCATAACCATTCATCTACCGTAACTATTTAGTTTCCAGATCTCTTATCATCTATGTTGCTTTTCTCTACACTTTTTTAGAGTCTTTTTCTAGATTTTTAAGCATCTTTTTGTATCATAGTGACCAGAATTGGATGCAGTATTTCAAATGTGGCCTCACTAAGGCAGTATAGAGCAGTACTAATACTTCTTGTGATCTTGATGTTTGCTTGTTGATGCAGCCCAAGACCGTATTGGGTTTTTGGGTAGCTATAGTACAGTGCTGGCTCATAAGCTGTTGACTACTAGGACCTTACATTGCTCTCACAGTTACTACTGTTGAGCCAGTTACTGTCTATTTTATACCTGTGCATTTGATTTGATTTTTCCTGTCTACGTGTAGTACTTTACTTTTTTCACTTCTGAAGTGCAGGCATCTTGTTGGATTCTTTACTTACTTTACTCTGGTATTTCTTGCATCTGTCAAAAATGTAAATTCTCACACCCAGGTCCATAATTCAATAAAAATAGATACTCAGTATAAGTTGATCAACAGATTTTCCACATTAATTTTAAAGTTTTTTGCTTTATACATACATTTATGGATGTATGGGGTGCACAAATATATTTCTAGGCTAATTTTGAGAGAAATATATTTAAACAATAAATACCGATATTAAAATCACTGACTATTGAATATCAAAATAATTACTGACATGATACAATACAATACAATAGTAGAGTTGGAAGGGACCTTGGAGGTCTTCTAGTCCAACCCTCTGCCTAGGCAGGAAACCCTATACCGTTTCAGACAAATAGCTATCCAACATCTTCTTAAAGACTTCCAGTGTTGGGGCATTCACAACTTCTGGAGGCAACTTCTGTTCCACTGATTAATTGTTCTAACTGTCAGGAAATTTCTCCTCAGTTCTATTAATTGTTCTAACTGTCAGGAAATTTCTCCTCAGTTCTAAGTTGCTTCTCTCCTTGATTAGTTTCCACCCATTGTTTCTTGTTCTATCCTCAGGTGCCTTGGAGAATAGTTTGACTCCCTCTTCTTTGTGGCAACCTCTGAGATATTGGAACAATGCTATCATGTCTCCACTAGTCCTTCTTTCTCTTAAGCTAAACACACCCAGTTCCTGCAACCGTTCTTCATATGTTTTAGTCTCCAGTCGCCTAATCATCTTTGTTGCTCTTCTCTGCACTCTTTCTAGAGTCTCCACATCTTTTTTACATCGTGGCGACCAGAACTGAATGCAGTATTCCAAGTGTGGTCTTACCAAGGCCTTATAAAGTGGTATTAACACTTCACGTGATCTTGATTCTATCCCTCTGTTGATGCAGCCTAGAACTGTGTTGGCTTTTTTGGCAGCTGCTGCACACTGCTGGCTCATATTTAAATGGTTGTCCACTAGGACTCCAAGATCCCTTTCACAGTTACTACTGTTGAGCAAGGTACCACCTATACTGTACCTGTGCATTTCATTTTTGTTGCCTAAATGTAGAAACTTACTCTTTTCACCACTGAATTTCATTTTATTAGATAGTGCTGAACTATAGTGATGAACTATTGAATATTCTAAATAAATGATGATGCTTATTCCTTTCATATTTTCTAATTTAAAAATTGTTTTTTTCCAAAAATGACGAGGATTAGGCCACTTTATAAAGCATATTTCCATTTGTAACTAACAAATTGTCTTGTTTGGAGTGCTATGATCTTCTACTTCAACAATACTTGTACAGATAAACAGGAAATGATATCAACTTTTAGAGAATTGGTTACCTGAACTTTATTCATCTCCACTTTCTTCCTCTCATTGGTGGCTTTTTCTGCTGTTTTCTTCTGCTGTTGAGGGCCTTTGCCAAAGAATGTGTAGTTGACAAATGCATATTCCAATAAAGCAAGGAATACAAACACAAAGCAGCCCATAAGGTAGATGTCAATTGCCTTCACATATGGGATTTTGGGAAGTGTTTCCCTGAGGTGAGTGCTAATGGTGGTCATTGTCAAGACAGTGGTGATTCCTACAGAGAAGGAAAGAGTTACCTTTATAAAGACATACTTCATTTCTGAAGATGCCACATCATAAAGAATTCCTAGTACAGGCATCCACCTTGATATCTGAGCCCCTTCTACAATGCTCTAGCTTTTAGCATCTTTTCCATTGGATCAATCAGATTTGGGAATTACAACTCTCAAGGCTTGCCACAATGAGTAACTCAGACCTTAGAGACTTTGGGACAAGAGTTTTGTTAGATGCTGATCGGTGGATACTCCTTGTAGATGTATCGTGAGTTGCTGTGAGTTTTGCTACTGTTAGCAACTTTGTGTGCTGAACTGGTTATATGATGCTGGACTGTGTTCGATGGATCACTCATATGAGTTTGTTTCTTTCTAAGGCAGAAGAAGTTTAACTACTATGATTTCAATAATATTACATATACAACATTGGCTGATATAAAATGTTTTATATTTTATTGCCTCACAAATTGCAGAATATGTGCTAATTCTTAAGTTACAGGAAGTTCTCTACAACTACCTTTCACCAAGTTTGAATATTTGATCTGGATATTTGATCTAGGAGCACCTCTTCCTAGGAAAGTCTTATATGCAGGTCAAAGATTTTGAATAGAAGTTTGTGAGTTAAATGTATATAATTCTGACAGATATGCATTATCTCTGGCATTTTAAGATAAATTTGCATCACCATGAGGGGTGGGTTTCAAAATTTTTTTACTGCCTATTCTGTGGGTGTGGCCTGGCTATGTAACTGGGTGGGCGTGGCCAACTTGATGTCACTCACCAGGAGATATCATGGATTGGGTAAAATATGGTGGAGCTCACTTAACAATGCTCTTGTTTAGCAACCAAAATTTTGGCCTCAATTGTAGTCATAGGTCAAGGACTATCTCTGCCTTCCTCTGCATGGCAGCCTTCTCCTAGTAAATTCCTTCTCCTTTCTGGCAATTTTCCTCTCTGTTTGAGGCACCAAAATAATCCAGACAACATAAGGTTTCCTGCTGCAGCAGGAGGTTGGACTAGATGACCTCTGAGTAGCCTTCTAGCCCTAAATTGCTGTGCTGTTTTTTTCTTTCTTTCTTTCTTTCTTTCTTTCTTTCTTTCTTTCTTTCTTTCTTTCTTTCTTTCTTTCTTTCTTTCTTTTTCTTTCTTTCTTTTTCTCTTTCTTAAAAAAAGCTTCTGATAAAGCTTCTGATGGGAGAACAGGTTTGAGGGCATGGCCAGGCTACCATAACTACTGGTCCTATCCGGTATGCCAGATTTTTACTACCTCTTCTGGCATACCGGGCCGAACCGGGAGGAATCCACCTCTGATCACCATGTCTTCTTCCCATATGCAGGATTTGATTGCTTGATTATGACTACACTGACATATTTTCTTCAGGATGATCTGTCCCCAACCAGGCCCTTTGGGTCTTCTAATGGCATACTATTTGCCATATAATCACCGGGCTGTTGGTCTTGCTCATCTTTTCTTTCCTTCCTTGTTCTTCATATAATATTTGCAAAATATGATAATTTGAGCCTGGGTGTTTGTGCCTTGAATGAGAATTTTGGATTGATTTTATGATCCATTTCTTTGCTTTCTTGGCTAACTGTAGTATTCTCAAATGTTTTCTTCAATGCCAAACTAAAGTTCAAAAGCATCACTATTCTTTCTATCCTGATTCTTCAATTTTTTGCTTCCGTAGAATGTCATAAGGAAAACCACTGCCTGCATCGCCTGGTACCTGTATATAGAAATTTTATTTTATGGTATATTGCAAGTGACACTTTTCTGTACAGAATTTCATCTTTGTTTGATCTTCTTTGAATTAGTTTGGCTATACAAACTACTACTAGACTATAGATAAAAGAATCAATTCCAATCACATTCATTCTTGTCATCAGCATTTCAGTCATGTCTGACTCTTGGCCAGTCTATGGATCAATACTTTCCATGCCCCTCTGTCTTGCATCACCTCCTTCAGATCTGCTATGGTCATCCTGGTGTCATCTTTTATAGTGTTCAGCCAATGGGTACTAGGGTAGTCCCTTCTTATTTTTCCACTGATTACTGCCAGCATGATTGACATTTCAGGTGAGTCACTCACATGATATGGGCAAACTGATTTTATTAAAAAATAATAAATTTATCAAACTGACTTTATAAAAGTCAATTTACCAAATTGACTTTAACATCAACCAAGCTGATTTTAACAAATTCAGAGAAAGTCTAAGCAAAATTTCATGGATAAAAATTCTAAAGGGGAAATAACTCAAGAAGTGTGGGAAACACTGAAAAATGTGATCATAAAATTCCAGTCCAATACAATACCACTGAAAAAGAAAAACAAGAAATTCAAGAACAAACCAGCATGGTTGCACAAAGATCCCTATGATAAACTGAAAGACAAAAAGGATAAGTACAAAAATGGAAAAAGGGACACATAACTAAGAATATCAGCAGACAGCCCGAATCTGCAAAGATGAAGTCAGGAAATCAAAGGCAGGAATGAACAAATACTTAGAACAAAAATCAAACATAATAATAAAAAAGTTTCTTTCAACATATACATAACAAAAAAAAGTCAAGGAAACACTTGGTCCACTGAGAAGATGGCAAGGAAGTAATAGGCAGTAGAGAGAACTCATTCTTTGCATCAGTCCATGCAAAAAGAAATTATAGCCCAACCTACCAAAAACAACTAAAAGACAGAGAAATAAAAATTAAACTAAGCAAGAAAATGGTAAGAGAACACCTCTCTGACCTTGATGAATATAAATCAATGCGACCTCATGGATTACATCCCAGAGTTCTGAAGGAGCTGGCAGATGTTATCTCAGAACCATTGTGCCATATCTTTCAAAAATCCTGGAGAAACGGTGGTGGGGATGGTGTCATGGTGACACAGTGTGTTAGTGTCATGCCAACTTAGTGTCATCTGCAAATTTGACGAGTTGCCCTTCTATTCCCTCATCTAAGTCATTTATGGATATTGAAGAGTAATGGGCATAAGACGGAACCTTGTAGTACTCCACTGCTTACTTCCCTCCAGGTAAATGTAGTACCATGTAGGACTATTTGTTGCGTATGGTTTGTCAGCCATTTACAAATCCATCTGGTGGTGATGCTGGCTATCAAACATTTTTCTAGTTTACCAAGAAGTAGATTGTGGTCTACTTTGTCGAATGCATGGTGGAGGCTAAATGTACTATGTCCACAGCATTTCGCTGATCTATTAATTTAGTCCCTTTGTCAAAGAATGAAACAAGATTGATTTGGCATGATCTGTTTTTAACAAACCTGTGTTGGCTACTAGTTATAACTTCATTTGTTTTTAAATATTCACAGATCTGTTTTTTAATTATTTTTTCCAGTGTCTTTCCAGGTATTGATGTTAGGCTGATTGGTCTGTAGTTTCCTTTTTTTTAAAAAGATGGGAACCACATCAGCTCCTTTCCAATCCTCTGGTAGTTCCCTGGTGCTCCAAGATTTTTAAAAGATATAATACAATGGTTCTGAAATAACATCTGTCACTTCCTGCAGAACTCAGGGATGTAATCCATCAGGTCATGTTGATTTATATTCATCAAGGTCAGAGAAGTGTTCTCTTACAATTTTCTTGCTTATTTTAATTTTTTTCCTAGTTTGTCTTTTACAGTAGTTTTTTGGGTACGTTGGGCTATAAGTTCTTTTTGCGTGAAGTCTGATGCACAGAATGAATTAATCAGCTCTGTTTTCTCCCTACTGCCTGTTACTTCCTTGCCATCTTCTTTCTTTAGTAGATTGATAGTTTCCTTGATTTTTTTTCTTGATATGTTGAAAGATTTTTTTTATTATCTTTGAATTTTGTTGCAAGTCTTTGTTCATTCTGAGCCTTTGCTTTCTGATTTTACATTTGCAGTTTTGGCCTATCTGATGATAGTAGTTAAGTGTCCTTCTTTCTATTTTTTGTCTTTCAGTTTGTCAGAGACATTTTGTGCAGCCATCCTGGTTTCTTCTTGGATTTCTTATTTTTCTTTTTTAATGGCATTGTGCTAGACTAGGCTTTTATGATTTTTCAGAGTTTGCCATACTTCTTGAGTTGTTTTCCCCTATAAGATTTTCATCCATGGAATCTTTACTAGGCTCTCTCTGAGTTTGTTAAAATCAGCATTTTTAAAGTTTAAGACACTGGTTGGATTATTTTCTTTTGCTTGTGTTTGCATTATATTGAATTCCAGTATTATGTGGTCACATTCACCCAAGGTTCTGGCAACTTCAATTCCCTCTACCACTTCTTCTCTATTTGTAAGAATTAGGTCCAGTATAGCTTTACTTTTAGTTCCCTGCTCTACCTTTTGGATGACAATGTTGTTGGTTGGATTGGTTAGGAATCTATTTGATCTCCCACTCGCTGCAGAGTTTATGTCCCAGTTGATATCTGGATAGTTAAAGTCTCCCATTACTACTCCTGCAGACATTTGTTAATTGGTTGGCAATGAGTTCATTTCTTCTGATTGGTTGGGTGGCTTGTAATACACACCTATGGCAATGTCACTTTTTCCCCTTTTATATTGACCCATATACATTCTGGAGGGGTTTTATATTTGATCACATGCATTTTTGTAGATATGTAGTCATCTCTTACATATAGTGCAACTCCACCTCCTCTTTTTGTTTATCTGTTTGTTTTGAACAATTTATATCCATCAATCAGTACATTCCAGTCATGGGTTTTGTCCCACCAGGTTTCTGTAATGGCAACTATGTCATACCTGCCCTTGTATACTATTGCTTCTAGTTCACCCTGTTTGTTCCCTAAACTTTGAGCATTTGTATATAAACATTTAAGACTTTTATGCCTGTCCATGAGTATGTTTCTTGCATCTCCTAGTTGTTGAGGTTTTCTTTTTTAATCATCACTCCCTGCCTCATTGTTTGATTTATTTTCTTGGGATTTATGATTGGTTTTGTATTCTATAAATTCTAAAGATTGGTCATCTTCCCCCTTCAATTTTAGTTTAAAATGCTTCTAATGAGTGGGGCCAGTCTTTTTCTGAGTACATTTTTCCTGTTTTCATGAAGTACACCCCATCCCTTGCCAAGAGTCCTTTGTGAAGGTAATGCAGTCCATGGTCCAGGACTGTAGTTCCAGTTAGTGTTCTTGGTGACACTAACCCTTTAGCTAGTGGTTTATGTCCCCTCAGTGGGTTTGGCCTTTCATTGGGAGTACTGATAAGAACACTACATGTGCTCCTAGCTCCTTAACTTTGTTGTGTAGTTGCTTATAATCTCTCAATATTGTACTCAGTTTCTTTGCTGTGTTATTCATCCCAATTGAAGGAGGAGGAAAAGGTAGTAAACTTTGGACCTAATTATTTTGATTAGGTTCTCAGCTACAACTTTGATTTTTGCTCCAGGTAGATAACATACCTTCCTAGATTGTATGTCTGGTCTGCAGATGGCTGGTTCTGTTCCTTTGAGCATAGAATCTCCTATCACCAACACTCGCCTTCCTTTTTTTGTGAGGGGGGGGGCAGTCTGGGATGCTTTTTTGTTTATCTCAGATGTGACTTTTTAAAGGATATTTGATGCTGTCTCTTCTCTAGGTGTTTGCATATTTTCTTGGAGGGGGAGGTTGTGGGTCTGCATATTTTCATCATTTTTATTGGGCTGCTTCTGGTTGGGTTAGATTGGGCAGTAGGGGTTTGTTAGATGCATGCTGCTTCTTTCTTTGATTATTATGTTTCCTTCTATGTGTGACATCCCTCCATTTGTCTTCCTCCAAGAGTTTATCAGCAGGATCAATTCCGCTGAGAGTTATTTGTTCATTATTTGGTTCAATTTGGGTATAGATTTCTTGATAGGTTGGAGTTTGGCTAGAGTTGCCTCTAGATCCCTTACTTTTTCTCTAGTAGTTTACATAGTTTACATTTAATACATGTATAATTTGAGTGTTCTTTGGGAATAAGCACATAAATGGAACATATTTTGCATACCACAATAGTATCAGTCACCTTTCCATGAATTTGTTTCTTTTTGCTGGTTCTTTTAAGGGTAAAAAAATTATCTTTCTTTTTTTCTATCCTTTTTTCTGTCTTTTTGTGCTTGTTTTTCTACCTTGTTATTTATTTAACTTGCTTACTGTTATGTTAGCTTTATTTATCCTTTTCTTCTCTATATTTTTAAAAAGTTTTTGAGCTCCAATTCATGCCTGCATTATTATTTAAGATTTGTCTTATTTATTTGATTGATTTTGTTCTTCCTTTATTTCTTTTTGGTACTTTCAAATCAGTGTTGGCTTCTGGAGACTTCCTGGACTTGTCCCTGCAGTTTTCTTGGCAAGATTTTGGAAGTAGTTTGCCCTTGCCTTCTTCCTAGGCAGAGAGAATGACTGGCCTAAGGCCCCCAACTGGCTTTGTACCCAAGGTGGGACTAGAACCCACAGTCTCTGGTTTGTAAACTGGTGCTTGTACCACTAAAGCAAACCAACTCTCTTAAATTGTTGCAATTAATTCCATTTTTTCTTATCTATTGTTCACATTTGTCCTTGCTTTTGCCTATCTTTTGTCCCATTGATCTTTGATGAGATTTAATAAATAAGTATCTATCTATCTATCTATCTGTCTATCTATCTATCTATCTATCTATCTATCTATCTATCTATCTATCTATCAATCATCTATCTAACATCTATCTATCTATCTATCTATCTATCTATCTATCATCTATCTATCTATCTATCTATCTATCTATCTATCTATCTATCTATCTATCTATCTATAGATTTTCACGGGTGTAGGTATGCTGGTCTTGTTGTATTCGGGTCTTTTCCCGTGTAAGATTGAGATTGTCTTGGCAACGTTTTGGGCTCAAAGCGTGATCGAGCTGCCGTCTTTCTATAAATCCTGGTGGGGGTGTGTGGAATGCTAGCTCTGTTTCAGCAAGTGGAATGATTGGATGTGTGGCTGTAGCATGATTGATAGATTGGTGCTGATTGGTGCTGGCTGTGTGTCTATTGTTGTTTCGTGTTGTAGTGGCCTGGGTGGTGGGTGGGGCTTGTTTGTTGACTAGGGCTGGTTTCCAGATGATTTCTGGACATCCTAATCTACAAAAAACCCAATGGCTCCCTAGGACACACCATCTACAGGAAAAAAACACATACCACATACGAAATACCATGCAAAATCTGCCCTGCAACATACATAGGACAAATGAACAGAAGAATAAATGCATGCATCGCAGCACACAAGAACGCAGTAAGAAAAAAAGAAAAAACTTCCTCCCTTTTCCAGCACCTTAAAGATACAGGACATGAAATTAATTTTGAAGGAACTCTTGTTGAAGTGTTCTCCAAAACAGAATACTTCAACAAGAGAATAATTATGGAAGCTATCGAAATAGAGAAACACCCCCACAACATGAATAAACATGATGATACTTCCCGCCTACCAGACATCTGGAAACCAGTCCTAGTCACCAAACAAGCCTCACCCACCACCCAGGCTGTTACAACATGAAACAACAATGCACCCACAGACAGCACCAATCAGCACCAATCTACCAATCATGATACAACCACACAACCAATCATTCCACTTGCCGAAATGGGGCCAGCACTCCACACCCCCCCACCAAGATTTGTAGAGGGATGGCAGCTCCAATCACACTTTAAGCCCAAAACACCAGCCTGAAGATGGCGAGTGAGACCTCGCTGAAACGTTGCCAAGACAATCTTAATCTTATATGGGAAGAGACCTAAATACAACAAGACCAGCATACCTACACCCGTGAAAATCTACGAATATATGTGTGTGTGGGGGGGGGTGAACTGTGTGACATGGTCTGTGCTTCTTGCTCTAAACTGAATACATGAATTGACTGGGAGGCTGCTGGGTGCAAACTAAACAGGAAATCCCAACCCCCTATTTTCCAACAGTAGCATCATCCAAGAAATAATTTACCTAGTGCAACTCTTGCAGCAGATGCATCATAGTTGATCCAGAAGGATACCCAAGACAGAATTGTAATTAGAGTAGAAGGCATGTAGGTTTGCAGAATGAAATAGCCAATATTTCTTTTCAGTCGAAAACTCAAGGACAGACGGGGGTAAGCCCCTATTTAAAACAAATGAAATGAAGTCATGTCAAAAATGTATTTGTTTTCTGGTAAAGTTTCCAGTATATGTTTGCAGCTGCTTGGTGCTTACCTGTTGCAAACACTACTCTTTTTGAGATCATTTTGTAATCAATAATGGAGAACTGAGGGAGCTCAATGTTATTAACTCCGCTAACAGCAGATTCCCCTCCATTCCAGTAGAATTCAATATCATCAGTTGTGTATCCATCTGCAGTTGGAGACATATAATCAAGTATGTTAGTTTGTCAGCTAAAGGTTTTATAGTTTAAATTTATTTGTAAAGAAAATGGCAAAGAAGACGTAAGATTAGGAGACATAATCGAAATTATAGCACGGTAATTATTTCACAGCTGTGTATCAATAAACCCAACCTACATCATACATTTGAACAAGCCACTTTTGTTCCATTTAATACTGCATATTAAATTAATGTCCCCTTTTATGGTACTTATTAAATTCTTGTTTTAAAAAGCAGAGGTTCAAAGTTAAAAGATTTTTTAGATTTTTCTCTAGTTTTTTTTCCAAATACAACACAGAGCTGCTGAATATTATAAAATGTAATGATAGCTTGCTTCCCAGAGTTGTGGGTGCTCCATTACTGGAGGCATTCAAAAAATATTGGATAACAATTTGTCTGGGATGATATAAGGTCTCCTGTCTTGAGCAGGGACTAGAAGACTTCAAGGTTCCTTCCAGCCCTATGATTGCATGATTCTGTCTAAACAAGTAGTAAATTCTAGTGAGTTCTATAGGACTTCTGCATAGTTTAGCATGTACAGATAGTCCTCCACGTATGACTGTAATTGAACCCAGAATCACGGTTGTGACTTGTCCCAGTCATTAAGCAGGACAACATGTGACCACACCCAATTTTAAACCTTTTCTGAGGCAGCCATTAAGTGAATGCTGTGGTCATAAAGTGAACCTGTAGTTATTAAGAGAATTCATTGTCTGCAATGGGCATTTTTTGTTGGAATCAGAAATAAACACGAGATACCAGCAAAACAACCTGTCACACCTGCTCCAACTTGGGTTCTTGGGAAAGAAAGACCATTTGCTCCATTTGTGCAATAGATATACTTTTACTAAGAGCCAAATAGTTACAGTACAGCAAAACTAGATCTGAAAGTTTGTGTCCAAAAGTTCCCCAGTTAACTTTTCATTTTCTGTTCCTCCCCTCCTTTATCTCCCCATTATCCAGTCACATTTGCATAAGTTATTTTGCTAACAGTCCCAGCAAGGTGGGCTAGATGGTGAGCTGTTACATTCCATTCCCAGGCCTCTGGCCTTGGGATGATGAGCTGATGTCTTGGGAAGGCATGATGAATGGTTTCTGTTTTCCCCTCCCAACAGCTCCCTCCCCACCTTAGTTTATGGCAGGCTGACAGCTAGCAAAGCAAGGCACAGGATGGCAGTTCTGACACAACTATTGTAGTGGTGTGACTGTAGAATGCTGCAAATGGCAATAAAATGGGCTGGTTGCCAAGCACCCAAAATGTGATCATGTAACTGTGGGGATAAGCATTGGACCTTTGAATCCAGATAATAAATAGCTTTTGGAGGGGGGGGGGTTCCATTGTAACTTCAAATAGTTGCTAAGTGACCAGTCTTAAAAAATAAGGACTACCTGTATGGGACATAAACAAACATATATCTATATCTATATCTATATCTATATCTATATCTATATCTATATCTATCTATATCTATATCTATATCTATATCTATATCTATATCTATATCTATATCTATATCTATATCATCTATATCTATATCTATATCTATATCTATATCTATATCTATATCTATATCTATATCTATATCTATATCTATATCTATATCTATATCTATATCTATCTATCTATCTATCTATCTATCTATCTATATATATATATATATATATATATATACACACACACACACACACACACACACACACACACACACAGTGGGGCAAAAAAGTATTTAGTCAACCACCAATTGTGCAAGTTCTCCCACTTAAAAAGATGAGAGAGGCCTGTAATTGGCATCATAGGTAGACCTCAACTGTGAGAGACAAAATGTAAAAAAAAGACCAAACAATCACATTGGCTGATTTGGAAATAATTTATTTGCATATTATGGTGGAAAATAAGTATTTGGTCACCTACAAACAAGCAAGATTTCTGGCTCTCACAGACCTGTACCTTCTTCTTTAGGAGGCTCCTCTGTCCTGCACTCATTACCTGTATCAATGGCACCCGTTCGAACTTGTCATCAGTATAAAAGACACCTGTCCACAACCTCAAACAGTCACACTCCAAACTCCACTATGGTGAAGACCAAAGAGCTGTCAAAGGACACCAGAAACAAAATTGTAGACCTGCACCAGGCTGGGAAGACTGAACCTGCAACAGGCAAGCAGCTTGGTGTGAACAAATCAATTGTGGGAGCAATAATTAGATAATGGAAGACATACAAGACCACTGATAATCTCCCTCGATCTGGGGCTCCACGCAAGATCTCACCCCGTGGGCTCAAAATGATCCCAAGAACGGTGAGCAAAAATCCCAGGATCACACGGGGGGACCTAGTGAATGACCTGCAGAGAGCTGGGACCAACGTAACAAAGGCTACCATCAGTAACACACTACGCCGCCAGGGACTCAGATCCTGCAGTGCCAGACGTGTCTCCCTGCTTAAGTCAGTCCATGTCTGGACCCATCTGAAGTTTGCTAGAGAGCATTTGAATGATCCAGAAGAGGATTGGGAGAATGTCATATGGTCAGATGAAACCAAAATAGAACTGTTTGGTAGAAACACAACTCGTCATGTTTGGAGGAGAGAGAATGCTGAGTTGCATCCAAAGAACACCATACCTACTGTGAAGCACGGGGGTGGCAACATCATGCTTTGGGGCTGTTTTTCTGCAAAGGGACTAGGACAACTGATCCGTGTACAGGACAGAATGAATGGGGCCATGTATTGTGAGATTTTGAGTGCAAACCTCCTTCCATCAGCAAGGGCATTGAAGATGAAACGTGGCTGGGTCTTTTAACATGACAATGATTCCAAACATACTGCCCGGGCAATGAAGGAGTGGCTTCGTAAGAAGGTCCTGGAGTGGCCTAGCCAGTCTCCAGATCTCAACCCCATAGAAAACCTTTGGAGGGAGTTGAAAGTCCGTGTTGCCCAGCGACAGCCCCAAAACATCACTGCTTTAGAGGAGATCTGCATGGAGGAATGGGCCAACATACCAGCAACAGTGTGTGCCAACCTTGTGAAGACTTACAGAAAACGTTTGACCTCTGTCATTGCCAACAAAGGATATATAACAAAATATTGAGATGAACTTTTGATACTGACCAAATACTTATTTTCCAGCATAATTTGCAAATAAATTATTTCCAAATCAGCCAATGTGATTGTTTGGTCTTTTTTTTTACATTTTGTCTCTCACAGTTGAGGTCTACCTATGATGCCAATTACAGGCCTCTCTCATCTTTTTAAGTGGGAGAACTTGCACAATTGGTGGTTGACTAAATACTTTTTTGCCCCACTGTATTTGTTTTCGTAGATTTTCACGGGTGTAGGTATGCTGGTTTTGTTGTATTCGGGTCTTTTCCCGTGTAAGGTTGAGATTGTCTTTGCAACGTTTCGGCAGGATCTCACCTGCCATCATCAAGCGTGGGCTCAAAATGTGGGCTCAAAATGGGAACGGAGCTGCCGTCTTTCTGTAAGTCTTGGTGGGAGGGGATGGGGTGCTGGCTTTGTTTCAGTAAGTGGAATGATTGGTTGTGTGGTTGTATCATGATTGGTAGATTGGTGTTGATTGGTGCAGGCTGTGTGTGCATTGTTGTTTTGTATTTTAACGGCTTGGGTGGTGGGTGGTGTTCGTTTGTTGGCTAGGGCTGGTTTCCAGATGTTTGGTAGGCGGGAGGTATCATCACGTTTGTTCATGCTGTGGGGGTGTTTCTCTATTTCGATGGCTTCCATGATTATTCTCTTGTGGAGGTGTTCTGTTTTGGAGATTAACCTGGCTCCTTCAAAGTTGATTTCGTGTCCTGTAGCTTTAAGGTGCTGGAAAAGGGAAGAAGTTTTTTCTTTTTTTCTTACTGCATTTTTGTGTTCTGTGATGCGTGCATTTATTCTCCTGTTTGTTTGTCCTATGTATATTGCTGGGCAGATTTTGCATGGTATTTCGTAGACTCCTTGGTTTTCTAGCTGGATTTTGTCTTTGGGGTTTCTTAAGAAACAAAATACAAAACAACAATGCACACACAGCGTTCACCAATCAGCACCAATCTACCAATCATGATACAACCACACAACCAATCATTCCACTTACTGAAACAAAGCCAGCACCCCATCCCCTCCCACCAAGACTTACAGAAAGACGGCAGCTCCGTTCCCATTTTAAGCCCACATTTTGAGCCCACACTTGATGATGGCAGGTGAGATCCTGCCGAAACGTTGCAAAGACAATCTCAACCTTACACGGGAAAAGACCCGAATACAACAAAACCAGCATATATATATATATATATGTATGTATGTATGTATGTATGTATGTATGTATGTATGTATGTATGTATGTATGTATATATATATATATATATATATATATATATATATATATATATATATATATATATATATATATATATATATATATATATATATATATATATAATATAAATATAAATAATATAAATATAAATATAAATATTTATGCTACATACAAATAGCATTTGAAGCCTGATCACACATTTTAAAAATCACGGCACCTTATTTGGAGTTTCCTTTCTTTGGGAAAAGAACATCTTCTTTTATTACTTTGAGGGTAATGTTTGAGAGGCAAAGCACCCAATAGAAAAATATCTCACTATAGTGATAAATAGATGTTACTGATGTTCTGCCTTAATAGTTTACATAGCAAGAAAATTGCATTTTGGCTTTTGCAAAGCCTTGTTGACCTCAAAAAGCTTTTATCTGCTATTTTGTTAGTTATTACTGAGTTAGGATAAGGACGAAATGTGATAAGCTGAATAAATGAACATTGGTTATTATGGCTACATGAGAATGATTAAGCAGTTCGTTGTTCCCATTAAAGATTGCAGCAAATCTGTGAATTCATATCTTAAACATGAAATATTTAAACTTACTCTAGAATGTGACCTTGAACCAGTGGTGGGTTGCAGGAGGTACGCCGTGGTGCAGGCATACCGGAGCCAGCCCGGAGCACCGGATACCATTCCGGTACGGTGCTCCGGAGGGCCCACCCACCCACCCGAGCTCCTTACCTGTGTTTTAAAGCTTCTGCGCTGCCACGCACACACATGGCACATACAGTGCCTGGCACAACGCTTGGCGGAGCAGCTGGAGTGCATGCGTCCATGAGGATGCCACCGGCCCCGTTCCAACCATACCGGTTGGAACGGGATTTGAAACCCACCACTGCCTTGAACCTTAATATCTCTTACATGGATATTTTTTGAACAGGAAGGAAGGAAGGAAGGAAGGAAGGAAGGAAGGAAGGAAGGAAGGAAGGAAGGAAGAAAGGAAGGAAGGAAGGAAGGAGGCATTCTTATGATTTCTCAAACCTTGTAACTACTACCATTTTAAAATAATATGGATGAAATTAAGTGATTTAAAACTTAAAGAAAGATAAGATGGTTCAGATGAAATGGCTTTCTAGTCTACCTTCCTATTTTAAACAATGGCCAGCCAAGTTGTCCAAAGCCAAATTCAACAGCATCCTTTCCTCAACTTTCCTGGACTCTGGTACTAATAATAAAATTGAACTAATATATAGGCATGCAGGACCAAGTAGTAATTAATAGTAATATTGTTCATCAATATGACTAATTCTGGAGGGCGAGGCTGACATCTTGGAGCTCCAGGATTGCTGTCGATATCTCTGTTGCTGGACAGTCCTTTTTGGACCTAAACCATCCTCTAGAGATGGTGATAGAGAAGGGCACGTCCTGCTGATCTCAGGGGCATCACAAAGCCCCTGATCGATCCAGGAGAAGCTCTTTTTTCTGGCTACAAGAGAAGCAGCCATTGAGGCTGCAGAAGGTTGGAACAGACCCCTGAAATGGAATCAGAACAGGAGAGAGAGTGTGTCGGAAATGGTGAGAAAAATTTTACTGTTAGAGAAGAAAACACCCAAAAAGACTTAGAGTTAAATTAAAATTGAAGACAGAAGAGAGTAAGTGGCAAATTAAGCCTGGATTAAAATGATTGTGTTATCTCTCTCACTTTCATTTCGTTTCTTTCTATGGATGGAATTTTTACAAATGCCTCTTACTTTTAAATTGGACTCTTCTTCTTCTTCTTCTTCTTCTTCTTCTTCTTCTTCTTCTTCTTCTTCTTCTTCTTCTTCTTCTTCTTCTTCTTCTTCTTCCTCCTCCTCCTCCTCCTCCTCCTCCTCCTCCTCCTCCTCTTCTTCTTCTTCTTCTTCTTCTTCTTCTTCTTCTTCTTCTTCTTCTTCTTCTTCTTCTATTTTTCTCCATTTTTTTTGTATTTGTGGATTAAACTTCTCTTTCCTCTCAAGGTTCGGCTGGATCGTAACTTTTAAGCTTTTTTTCCTCTCTCTTCTTGAGTTCGGAGATTAAAGAGAGAGGTAAAAGCAGAGAAAAAAGAAGCAACACTGCTACCTAGAGGCTGGAGGCTTGGTAACATCTGATATTACAAGGCTATTAAGCACGTTTTGTTTATACAGGTGCTCTTTTGGAGTAAAGAGAAAGCCTTGACTTGAAAGATTACACTAAATTTGTTTGAAATCTAGCAAAAAGCCTTGGATGTCTTAGTGGCAGAGTTTACAACCTAGAAAAATGGCACAACATGAAAAAGAAAAGGAATTAACATTACAAATAATTATGCTAGAGATTCAAAAAGTTCTAATAATCACAGAGAGAATTGATAAGAGATTTGAGATTATAGAACAAAATACAGAAAGAATGGAGGGAAGAGTTGAGAATATTTACAAAACAATGATGAAACTTGAGGACAGAGTTCAAAATACTGCAGAGAAATATGAACAAAGTGATAAGAAAATTGTGTGGTTTGTCAGCCAGTTATGAATCTATCTGGTGGTAATGTCTACCTGACATTTTTCTAACTTATTAAGAAGTAAGTCAAATGCTTTGCTGAAATTCAAAGATACTATGTCCACAGCATTTCCAGGTATTCATGTCAGACTGCTTGGTCTGTGGTTTCTTGTATCTATTTTTTTTTCTTTTTTGAAGACCACATCAGCATTTTTCCAGTCCTCTGATAGTTCCCGGGTGCTCCAGGATTTTCAAAAGACATAGTTCAATGGTTCCAAGATCATGTCTGCCAGCTCCTTCAGAACTTTGTGGTATAATCAAAATGGCCCTTGTGATTTGGGCTCATCTAGTGGACAGGTGTTCTCTTAGCATTTTCTTGCTATTTTAATTTTAATTCCTATTCTGTCTTTTACCGTTCTGTTTTTGTTAGGTTAGGCAATTTTCTTCCTTTTGTGTGAAGACAGATGCAAAGAATGAACTAAATAGCTTTGCTTTCTCCCTGCTACCCATCAACTCCTTGCCATCTTCTCCCATTAGCTTACCAATTGTTTCCTTGATTTTTTAAATACATATTGAAAGAAACTTTAAAAAGATATTTTGACATCCATTGGCAAGTTATTACATCTTACAAAAATAAATAATTTGAAAATGTTAAAAAGCTTCACCATCTATCACCAGGTAGACAATGGACAACGAAAAGCGCTAGGAGTCTCCATCTCATTTTCCTTAGCCACGAAGTTGTATGCATGAACCGGGGAGCAAATGATATCATGTCCATCCCAACCTCATCAAGCAACAATTTGTGTCATTTGCATACATTACTGTGGTTTCTAATGGATGCCTATGTTCAGGAATTGTGATGCGAGGCAGATTATATGAATACTCCACAAACGTCATACTTTCCTTGAACATAAATGGCCCCTATCTTGGCACCTGGGCAATTTGTTAGAGAGGATTAGAGCAACACTATCATTTTGGGGGAAGAGAGGAATGTACTCCATAATAACAGATTAACAGAGTTAGAAGGGACCTTATAGGTCATCTAGTCCAACAACCCCCTCAAGCAGGAGACCCTACACCAGTGATGGCGAACCTTTTTTGGCTCGTGTGCCACAAGTGGGGGGAGCGCAGGGGGGTCGAGTGCGGGCGTGCCACACCCATAATGCAATGCGCGACCCCCCAGTGCGCATGCGCGCACAAAGTGTGACACCCCCCATTTTTACATGGTTTTTTTGCCCTCCCCTGGCTCCAGGGGCTTTATTCTGGGCAGATCCAGAGGCGCCCCACCTATTTGTCACATTACGCATGCGCAACCTTTGCGCATGCTTGGGAAGGAGTGTTAAGTCCTCAACTTGCGACTGGTCTTAGGTCCTTGACCTATGACCGGCCACAAATCCTTGACTTACGACCAGCTGCAAGTCCTCAGCTTATGACTGACAGCCCGGCAACCAAAGGCTCGTGCCTATTGGTCAAGACGTGCTGGGCTGAAAGTGGGCTTTTAAAGTATTCTTTTTTTTAATATATAAATTTATTTTTTATTTTCAAGACAAACACAACACATAAAATCTTCTTTTTGCATACTGTAGAAAGTATATCAGTTGGTTACAAAAGGCTTTCGTGCATCTCTTCCACAGTCATCAAACATAATTCATATTAACTCAAGTATTTTAACTCAAATATTTATACATATTACCATTATCATACCTCCATTTACATTTGACTATAATTGTTTAAACATCCTTCATCATAAAATATAACAAGATTTAATACATAACCACATACTAGCATTTCATTTACTATTTCTAAAATCCTCCAATAACACTGAATCTTTATGTCCTATTCTAGCTAAACATCCATAATATTCAATAACAAAATTTTCTAATCCTTCTTTCCAAATCATTATTTGCAATTTACATCCAATTTCCTTATGTTGTACCCATGCCTATATATACCTTATTATCATTATACCTCCTTTATTTAACTATATCATGTATCATAACATTTTCCCCCTAATATTCAAAACTTAACTATATCTAACTTAGTTCTTTTTTTAAATTAATCTTTATATATAATCCAAGAGGGTTTTTAATCTTCGTTTCATGGATACCATTCAATATTCATATCCCATTATTGCTTATCATGACACTACACATTGTATACATTATTATCATTATCAATTATTTGTTTAACTATATCTATTATCACTAAATTTCACTATGTTTAGCTACTTTTAAGTTATACTCTTCCATCTATCAACCTGTATCTTTCCAGTAACAAAACAATCTCATATTTTCTGCTGTTTGTGGTATCAGTCCTCTTATCTTCTCTTTAATCAACTTTGTATGGACTCCTCTTAGCAACTCTTTGCTTATAAAATCTCTTATGTAATTTCAATGCCCTTCTTCTGTTTCCTTAATCCGCTTATCTTTAATTGTCAGTGGTGTTATCAAAACTATTGCTAATAAAATTTCTTTCTTTAGATCCATAAATTGTTTTATTTTTCCTTCTTCTGTATCTTGCCATCTGAAGTAAGTTTCCCCTCTATTAAATTCCTTTTTCAATATTCCACTCTTTCCATTTTCAGAGACAAACTAATCACCATAAATATCAGGAGTTTTAGTTTCTTTATATTCATTTTCCTCTTCGGTTTTTTGAATTTTAGCTGCCACTTTATCCATTTGATAAACATCTTTAACTTCTCTGTCATATTTTGCTGTTAATTGTACTAAATCATCCAACTTCTTCTCAATCCTCTCATGTGTATTTGATAATTTCTGTATTTCTGAGAATATCTTTTGCAGACTTAAAGCCTCTTTCTCCTGCTGGAATTGCGCCATTGTTTTCAACCAATAAACACTGCTATTCTAGCTTAGAAGTTTTTAGCAAAGATTAGACTTCAATTCACAATAATCACTTCATCTTAACCTCTCTCTGGTTACAGGTACCTCAAAGGAACATCTGTGTGCTTTTCTTCTTATCGCTCTCTGTAAACAAGCAGTAAGACCTTGAAGTGCCGAGCCGAGATAATCAGTGAGAGAAAGTAAAGTGTTTCGTTTCCAATACACAAAGTTCTAGCTGAAGTAGCAGTGGTACTGTTACAATGTTGCAAAGTTTTTTTAAATGTCTTTTTTGTATTTCAAATTGAAAAGAAAGTCCAATTCTTAAATGAGTTAGAAAAACACCAACAGTAATGAAAGAGGGGAATTTTGAACCAGAGGTTACAGAGAGTAATGAAAAAAAAGGAAAATAGAAGAAGAAGTCTTAGTCCGTTCGTTTTAAAGGTCTTACATAAATTCTGTCCATGAAGATAACATTAAAAAAAAAGAAAGATAACCCCCTGTCAAAAACCATTCCAAATTTAATTCCGCCGCTTATTTCTTCTGTTCTCCCATTTGAATTTATTTTAAGTTTTTTATAGGCAGTCACTTTTAAAACAATAAAATTTCCTCACCAGCTCCATATCCTTCCATTTTGGAGCCGCTCCAACTTCAACAGCCAAATGGCTGGATTTTTTGTCACCAATTTGAAGACTTTCTCTTGGATCAATCAGGGACTTTGCAATGTCCCTGAGATCAGCAAGACGTATTCTTCCTGTTCACCATCTCTGCGGGATGGTTTAGGTCCATTTGGACCACCCAGTGGCAAAAGTGTCGACTGCGATCTCAGAGCATTGAAATCGCACGTCGTATCGTCATGACTTCGGCTCCTCCTCTTGCTTTTAAAGTGTTTCTATTGGTTGCTCTTTCTTGAC
This sequence comes from Natrix helvetica, assembly GCF_964273705.1. Taxonomy (NCBI): domain Eukaryota; kingdom Metazoa; phylum Chordata; class Lepidosauria; order Squamata; family Natricidae; genus Natrix; species Natrix helvetica. The sequence goes on along the minus strand of NC_138558.1, from coordinate 55,072,678 downwards.
AGCCTCTGTATAAATAGCTGTCAAGCAGAGCAAGGTGCTGAAGTTGATGTTCTCATTCTATGCTAGTGTTCTGTTAATAAAAGCTGTTAAAAGTACCTCAGTTGACTCCAACGCCTCTGTTCCACACAGTTTTCAATAGCCATTTTGGAAAAAGGTACTGATTCTTGAGAATGGAAAGCAGAATTTGGGGATAGTTTTAGCCCAAGACCAGTTCACTGTTGTGATCAGCCTTGTAAATGCAGGCAACTATCAAGGGTGAATTTAACCCACTCCTATTTATTTATTTTATTTATTTATTTTAATTTGTCAACAAGTACAAAGAAACTAGTAGGAAAATAAATGAAAAGAAATGGCACAAATAAATGGATAAAAATAAACAAAACATAGCCATAAACACATAAAAAGAGTACATATAAATGGGACAGTAGGATAGGGACGGTAGGCATGCTGGTGCACTTATGCATGCTCCCTTAGGGACCTCTTAAGAAATGTATAAGGTCCATGGTAGACAGTTTAAGGTAAAAGATATGGAGGTTAGAGGAATTAACAACAGGATCGGGTAGGATGTTCCACACATTTACTATTTAATTTCTATTGCTGAAATTGTTTTTTCTGCAATCAAGATTACATTTAGTTTGTATCTATTGATAGCACTTGTGTTATTGCAGTTGAAGTAAAAGTAGTCATCAACAGATAGGACTTTTGGCAGATTATCTTGTGCATTAAGCTCAGCTCAGAAGGTGGACAGCGTATTTCAAGGTTATCCAGGCCTAAAATTTCAAGCCTGGTGGTATACGGAATTTTATTACGAGCAGAGAAGTTGAGTATTCTTCTTGTAAAATACCTCAGGACCCTCTCTAATGTTTTAATGTCCGCAGTGCAGTGTGGGTTCCAGGTAGGTGAGCAGTATTCAAGTATAGGTCTGGCAAAGGTTTAATAGTTAGCAGCATAGTGTTACCAGAGAGAAAACTATGTAAAATAAGGTTGACAACTCTGAATGCCTTTTTGGCAATGTGGTTACAGGGAGCTCTGGGGTTTAGGTCTTTCAAAATGAGTATTCCTAGGTCTTTGACAGAGTGTGGCTCATCTTTTGGATAGTTTCCGCCCATCTTGTATTTGATATTCTGATTTTTATTGCCAATGTGTAGGACTGAGCATTTGTTAGTAGATATTTGGAGTTGCCAAGTGTTTGACCATTCAGATACAAAATCTAGGTCATTTTGTAGAGTAGTAGAATTGTGGGTTTGTATACAATAAAATAATGTATACGTATGAGGCTTTGGCCGCCCAAAATATATAATTCGCCAATTAAAGACTGAGTAGCTGTATTCATATAATAGTTCTATTAGATTAGTGCTAATTTTGTTAAAGTGTGTTATATGAATTGAACCCTGTTGGCCAACTTATGTTCAATGTGTTGAATTAATCTAGAAAATGAATTAATTCACTAATTTAACTAGGCATCTCATCTGAATGTAGACAGAGAGTCTGCTGGAATATTTTGCATTGAGTTATAATAATACCCTTGAAATTAGTCTCTATTTCTGTTAGTCAATTTTATAATGTCACCCATTAAATGCTCATAATGTGATACTTAATGTTTTACATTTGCAATTTGTATTCAGCAATGAATATTCCATATTTTGGAGTAATAGATTATGACTAAGAATATACTGTATCAGGAAAAGATGACAAGAATGTTAAAGCAGCTCTATACAGAGGATACTGATCAAACAAACACAAATAAAAATGATTGATAAGAACTCCCACTACAAGTGTAAATTTTGCATTTCCATTAAGATTTGCATTTTAATTGTGCCTTTCCTCTTGGAAAATCAGAGCAGTCGGCAGGGTTACCTCCTCTTCATTTTATCCTCACAATCACTCTAAAAATAAGATAGGCTTGGACATATCATCCTATAGCAGTTGGTTTATGGGATTTAAACTTGTGTTTCCTAAGTCTTTGTAAATTGTAAATCATTCTAAAGGTAATTTATGAAGATCTCCAAGGCAGGTTAAAAACATTTGTCTTGATTGGTCACTAGCCTTATTGATATTTCTATAAAATTATTTATTTAGTAGAGTAACACGGCTGTGGGTTCTATAGCCTTCCACATGCAATGATTTGCCATCTTTAACTCAGGTTGGGGTTATCTTCCTCCTGTTGAAGTTGATGTGCAAACTGGGTTCTTCCTGGACTACTGTTAAGAAAGCAGGGGGCAACTATGGCCAGGAAACCTTTGCACAAATACATTTTGTTCCCCAGCTGGGCCCTTAACTAGGTTGGGAAGCATGCACATGGAGATTCAAATCTTAGTCACTTCCCAATTCGATTACTGCAAAAGGGTCTAGAAGAGACTGCCCTTGAAAAGCACTCAGAAGCTTCAGCTGGTTCAGAATATAATGGCATGGCAGTACCTGAGTACACCTTTGTAACTATTGCTGTGTGGGCTGAACTGATTACTAGTAATCTCCTGAGTACAATTCAAGGTACTGGTTATCACCTTTACAGCCCTATATGGATGGGGCCAGATTATTTTTATACTGATGGTTTCTGCCTGTACCACTAGAAGTAGACATTAATGAGGTTGGCTTAGTCTGTGCACTCCATTGAGAGCTCAATATTGCCTTTCATGGTTTAATGGTTTGTAATTTTTGTATTGTATTCTCATGAGGAAAATCTACTATATACTTGCTGGAAGTTGAAAATGGCACATAATCAATCAATCAATCAATAAATCAATCAATCAAGATGTTATTCATGTTTATTGCTCAGAGTTCCTTTTGGTAGATGGGTGGCCATATGCATATATTTAACAAACATAACATAATCTTGAACACCTATCAGAATAGTTCTCATGCACAACTTCTACCTAGCTTTGAATAACACTGAATCTATTTCTCACATTCTTCTTCCCCTGGACTCAGTAATATTTTCTGTAAATGCCATGTTTCCTCCCTTAATTATCCTGTGATTTTTTTCTATGCAAGATTTGTTATCCATTTCATTACCTGTGTAAGGACTTCTTTTTGTGGTAGTTCAATAATATTCCAGTTAATGAGTTGTCATTACAAATCTCCATTCAACATATATCCTGTTATTACAGCCAAAATGAAGGCATGTAGAAGTAACCAACCAGGATGTAAAACTAATTAAATTAAATTCTACTTTATAAAATTAGGTACAACGAGGGCTTCCCCTGAAAATCTGTTTAAAACATATGAAGATTGATTAGGCAGTAAGGTAAAGGTAAAGGTTCTCCTTGCACATATGTGCTAGGGACTCTAGTGAGCGGGGCTCATCTCTGTTTCAAAGCCGAAGAGCCAGAGTTGTCTGAAGACGTCTCTGGGGTCATGTGGCCAGACTAAACTCTGAAGGCGCACAGAATGCTGTTACCTTCCCACCCAAGGTGGTCCCTATTTTTCTACTTGCATTTTTACATGTTTTCAAACTGTTAGGTTGGCAGAAGCTGGGACAAGTAACGGGAGCTCAGACCGTTAGGTGGCACTAGGGATTTAAATTGCTGACCTTTCTGATCGACAAGCTCAGCATCTTAGTTACTGAGCCACTGCGTCCCATGTTGCAGTAGATTAGGCATTAGAAGAGCTTATCTCGTAGAGCCATGGGAGCTCTACCAGCCATTAGTCCACTAGTCAAGAAAGGAAGGAAGGAAGGAAGGAGGGAGGGAGGGAGGGAGGGAGGAGAGAGAGAGAGAGAGAGAGAGAGAGAGAGAGAGAGAGAGAGAGAGAGAGAGAGAGAGAAATATCAGGAGTGACATGATTGCCATTTTCCAATAGTTGAATGGCTACCATAAGGAAGAAGGGGCCAACTTAGAGTTGTTCCTGAGTCTGTTCCCCCCCCCCTTTTTTGGAAGATGGAAATCACATCAGCTCTTTTCCAATCCTCTAGCAGTTCTCTAGTGCTCCAGGATTTTAAAAAAGATATAGTACAATGGTACTCAGATGACATCTTCCAGCTCTTTCAGAACTCTGGGATATAATTCATCAGACCCTGGTGATTTATATTCATCAACACCAGACAGGAAATTATCAGGGGTGACATGATAACCATTTCTCAATACTTGAAGGGCTAGCATAAGGAAGAATGAGCCAACTTATTTACCAAAACATCTGTAGGCAGGACAAAAAGCAATAGATGGAAACTAACCAAGGAGACAAACAACCTAGAACTAAGAAGACATTTCCTAACAGTGAGAACAATTAACCAGTGGGACAAATTGCCTTTGGAAATTGTGGGTGTCCCATCACTGGAGGCTTTTAAGAAGAGATTGGATATCAGAAATAATATAGATCTCCTATGATAGCAGTGGGTTGGAAAATGACTTCCAAGGTTCCTTCCAATTCTGTTACTGTTATATACTTATTCTTCCATTCAATTGTGTCTGATTCTCTGTGATTGTTTGGACAAGTCCCTGAGTTTTCTTGGTAAAGTTTTTCAGAAATGATTTGCCATTACCTCCTTCCTAAGACTGAGAGAAAATGATTGGCTCAAAGTCACCCAACTGTCCTTGTGCTAAAAAAAAAAAATCTTTCTTACCCCTATGGGTTACTGACACAACAGCTGCATAATGCTAACTTTGAAGTAAAATTCCAGTGGAAAGTAAAGTGGATTTTTGAATGTTCAGATTCTGGAAAAAGTATATCTGACAAAAATTAGCGGGTTTTCAATGCTACCTGCCAGTATTGGGAAACTCTGAATAGGATTCACACCTTGCATGACATTTGCCAAGAATCTGTTTAAATGGGGCAGGGTATCTTCCCTTGAATGTGACTGTGATGCTTTTCATCAGATACTGGGTGACATAGTGACTAGCTGCCATTTGAGAGCTTACACAGGAGGAAAAACAGTCTTTCTCCAACTAACAAGGATACTCTTAATTGGATATATGGCCTAGATATTAATATATAGAATATTTATTTATTCTTATAAATTAACATATTTTAAAATGTAACTACAACAAATATATAATTTAATTCAATATAATTTAATTCAGTATAATTTAAGGAACCTTACAAAATTGGCTAATTTTTGTGTTGGGTCAAATATATATTTTCCAAAATCTGGATGTTGAAAACTCTGGTTAATTTTCCACTGGGATTTTACATTAAAGTTAGAATTACCATATTTTTCGGAGTATAAGATGCACCTTTTTCCCTCAAAAAAGAGGCTGAAAACCTGGGTGCGTCTTATACACTGAATACAGCATTTTTGCCTCCCCAAACCCCGCCCCTTCACCAAAATGGTCATACATAGCTTTTAGGAGGCTTTCAGAGAGCTCCTGGGGATTGGGGAAGGCAGACATGAGCATAAAATGGGCCATTTTCACAAAAAGCTTCCTAAAGGCTATCCATGCTCCTCTTTTGACAAAAAATGGGCCTGTTTTCATGAAAAACAGGCCATTTATTGCTCGTTTGGGGGGCAAAACCCTCAGGAGCATTCTACGAGCCTCCTAAGGGCTATTCATAACCTTTAAAAAAAAACAGGCCCGTTTCCATGAAAAATGGGCCATATTTGGGAGGTTTGCAGAAACTTTTTTTTTAGAAATTGCCCCTTCAAAACCTTGGTGCGTCTTATACTCCAGTGCGTCTTATAGATTATAGCTGGGTATAGCCTTAGGAAGGAGGCAACGCCTCGCCTCGCCCGGCCTGCTGTCATTCTCCAGAGCATTCTAGACAAATGGCTGGTCTTTAACTTTAACTTTATTTAGATTTATAAACCGCTCCCTCTCCCCGAAGGGACTCGGGGCGGTGTACAGTCATAATAAAAACACAATATAAATACATATAAATAGAGGAGGCGACATACAAACTGTACAATAATAATTAAAATTAAAAAACAACATTAAAAACTACCCCTTAAAAACTACCCCAGAATTAAAAATAACTGCCAGGAGGATAAGGATGGGACTATAAATGGGCTAGGCCAGCTAATTGGAACAGGTGGGTCTTGAGTTTCTTACGGAAGGAGCGGAGGTCAGTAATGGTTCTGATATCGGGGGGGAGGTCATTCCAGAGGGTTGGGCCCATCACAGAGAAGGCCCTACTCCTGGGCGCCGCCCATTGGCATTGCTTGGTGGATGGCACCCGAAGGAGTCCCTCCCTGTGTGAGCGAATTGGTCGCAGGGATGTATGGGGTAGGATGCGATCCCGCATGTAACTAGGTCCTGTGCCATGGAGCGCTTTAAAGATGGTAATCAGCACCTTGAAACGCACCCGAAAAACCATAGGTAGCCAGTGCAGCTCGCGCAGGAGAGGTGTTATGTGGGAGTATCTAGTACTCCCCATGATAGCCCGCGCGGCCGCATTCTGGACCAGCTGCAGTCTTCGGGTGCATCTCAAGGGGAGCCCCATGTAGAGGGCATTGCAGTAGTCCAGACGGGACGTCACCAGCGCATGAGTGACTGTGCGAAGGGCGTTCCGGTCCAATAGGGGGCGCAATTGGCACACCAGGTGGACCTGGTGGAACGCCCCCCCCTCACCACGGCTGCCACATGGTCATCCATCGACAGCTGGGCATCTAGGAGGATGCCCAAATTGCGCGCCCGCTCCACGGGGGCCAGTTGCTCGCCCCCAATGGCCAGCGATGGAGTCCACTGGTTGAACCGGGGCGCCGGTAGCCACAGCCACTCCGTCTTGGAGGGGTTGAGCCTGAGTCTGTTGTCCCCCATCCAGACCCGAACGGCTTCCAAGCACCGGGACATCATTTCGATGGCCTCGTTGGGGTGGTTTGGGGTGGAGATGTACAGCTGCGTATCATCAGCGTACAGATGGTATCCGACCCCAAAACCACGGATGATCTCACCCAGCGGCTTCATATATGTGTTGAACAGGAGGGGCGAGAGGACCGACCCCTGCGGCACCCCACAAGTGAGCGGCCTCAGGGTCGACCTCTGCCCCCCTGCCAACACGCATTGCGTCCGGTCGGAGAGGTAGGAGCAGAACCACCGCAAAACGGTGCCCCCCCACCCCCACCCCTTCCAGCCGGCACAATAGGACACCATGGTCGATGGTATCAAAAGCCGCTGATAGATCTAATAGGACCAGGATAGAGGAACAACCCCTATCTCTGGCCCTCCAGAGATCATCCACCAACGCGACCAAGGCCGTCTCTGTGCTGTGACCAGGTCGGAAACCGGACTGGCGCGGGTCTAGATAATCGATTTCCTCCAGGTGACGTGGGAACTGTTGTGCCACACTCTCTACAACCTTCGCTAAAAAGGGAAGGTTTGAGACGGGACGATAATTAGCTAGCTCCGCTGGGTGCAGAGAAGGCTTCTTGAGTAAGGGTCTCACCACCACCTCTTTCAAGGTAAGGACCCCTCACCCAATGAAGCTTTCACTAGACCCAGGAGCCAGCCTCGTGTGACCTCCCAGGATGCCAGTACAAGCCAGGAGGGACACGGGTCCAATAAAAATGTAGTGGCTCGCAGTCGTCCACGCAATCTGTCCATATCCTCGGGGCAACAGAGTCAAACTCCTCCCAGAGTGGTCCCTCCAGACTCGCTTCCGACATCCCCCCCCGGTCCACTGAAGGGGGCCCATTCACTCCGGATCTGAGCGATTTTGTCCTGCAGATATTCCCCAAACTCCTCTGCTCTACCCTGCAAGGGGGCTTCCCGCGGCCTCTGTAATAGGAGGGAGCGGGTCACCCGAAACAGGGCGGCAGGGCGGTTGTCTGCGGATGCAATAAGAGCGGCACAATGTCGACGTTTGGCTGCTCTTAATGCCACAAGGTAGGTCCGTAAATAGGCTCTTACCTGTGTTCGGTCAGATTCAGATCGTGAGGACCTCCACCTGCTCTCTAGGCGTCTCTTGTGGCGTTTCATCACCCTTAGCTCCTCGGTAAACCAAGGGGCCAGGGTGGTTCGTTGCCACAGGAGAGGCCACAAAGGCGCAACCCAGTCCAAGGCCCCGGCAGCCGCACTATTCCATGCGGTCACCAGGTCCTCCATCCGGGAGTGGGTCAGGGCTACAGGAAGTGGCCCAAGCTCCGTCTGGAACCTATCCGGTTCCATCAGGCGCCTGTGGCGGAACCACCTAGGTAGCGCCAGGGAAGTTGAGCTGGAGAGATGAGTGATCAGACCATGACAGGGGTGTAATAGCCAAATCCCCTATTCCCAGATCACTCGTCCACTGTCCAGAGACAAAAACAAGGTCCAGCGTGCGGCCTCCCTCGTGTGTGGGGCCCTGAATTAGTTGGGTCAGGTCCATGGCTGTCATGGAAGCCATGAACTCCCGAGCCACCTAGGATGCTTCACCCGTCGACAGCAGGTTGAAATCCCCCATAACCAGAAGTTTGGGGGTCTCAACCGCCGTCTCTGCGATCAGCTCGAGGAGCTCGGGCAGGGCCGCTGATGCATAGCGAGGAGCCAAGTATACAATCAGCAAGCCCAACTGCCTCCCTGGGCCCCATTTCACGCCAAGAGACTCACACCCGGATATCTGTGGCACAGTGTACTCCCTCGGTTCCAGACTCTCCCGTATAATTACCGCCACCCCACCACCCTTACCCAGGGCCCGCGGCTGATGAAATGCACGGTAACCCGGTGGGCACATTTCCACGAGGGGTAAACCACCCTCGTGGCCCAACCAGGTCTCCGTTATCCCTGCAAGGTCCAGCTCCCCCTCCGAGATCAAATCATTAATGAGGGGGGCCTTATTGACAACGGACCTTGCATTGCATAACATCAGCCTCAGGCCCTGGTTCTGTAGGTCCTGGCCACCTAGAATGCGGGGGTTGGTGCAAGTGACCGGGCGTGTCCAACAGCCACGGTCTCCCAACCGACTACAAGATTTTCTTTTATCCTCGCACCCACCCCTCCCCACGACCGTTGGAATAGGACAACCCTCTACTGGAATATCATTCACCCTCCCCTCCCCCACTCCGCTCACTCCCTTCCTGACCACACCTGTTCGCCTAGCACTAATCCCCCTCCTGGCCTGATTAACCCTCCCCCCCCTGGAGCCCCCTAAAACAGATAAAAAACATCTTGTTAAAAACCCCCTGAGTCTCCGCTTCCTCCACCTCTCTGGGTTAATGAACTCATCATCAAGGTGGGCCCTTGAAAGGGCAGAGGGCCATGCCTGCGAGAGGGGGGACTCCCGCAGTAGGAGCAGGTCTGACCTCAAATATATGATGGATAAAAAGCTGCAACAGGGCCGGGGTGCTGTTGATGTTAAGTGAATCAACAAGCCAGGGTTCCATATGAAGGGGACAGCAGTGCCAATAGTCACATCCTAGATGGAAAGGATGGTGAGCTGGTCAGGTGGTCGGATGATAAGTGGATGGAGACCAGGAGGCAGTCCATGGTGGGCGGTAAAAGGCAAATAGTCCATGGTAAATAATTGATGGTAAGCGGAGGAGGTAGATGAATAGTAGGACAGTAGGGGTGAAAGATGGTAGGGGGGTAATCCAGCAGGTACGCAACGACAGTCAGCTGGAAGCAGATGTACATAGCCAGATACCAAGCAAGGGCAGATAATCATAGATGGTCAGCGAGGGGCGAATGGGCACAACCATGGCAGGCAGCTGGCAGGAGGCCGATGGATCCTCTGCCAAACCTGGCGTTAAGCTTCCTGCCAGTCTCCAGGGCGAGCCCCGCCCTGCCCCCGGTGCCACAAGTCTCCCTCCTTCTGCCAAGGCTCCGGCGCGAACCTCCAGAGTCTGGTCCCCGTTGTGGCCTGCCTCCCCATGCTCGGCGACCCCCAGCCGCTGCTTCAGGCCCAAGCGCCGCTCCGGCCGGCCTACGGCCCTCCTGCAGGCCTCTGGCGCCTCGAGCCTCGCTCAGCCCCCGCACGGCCCTCAAACGGCCTTTGCCAGGCTTCCCATTAGATCGCACTCACAGCGGCCGAGAATTTGGCATTCGGCGTCTCCAATCACTGTCGCCGCTGTCGTCGCCGCTCAGGTCGCCGGATCGAGTGCCGTCGCCGCTCAGGTCGCTTGGGATGTTGCCGCCGCCCCCTTTGTCGTTCCTCCGCCGCCGCCGCCGGCCTCCAGCTCAACTTTAGCTTGGGTGATGGAGCTTCCATGGATCGAGGAGACAAGCTCTTCTATTAATCAATCAAAATAAAGCTGGAAGGGACCTTGGAAGGGACCTTGGAGGTCTTCTTGTCCAATCCTCTACTCCAGCAGGAGACTATCATTTCAGACAGATGGCTGTTCAGTTTTTTCTTAAAAACGCCTAGTGGTGAAGCACCCACAATTGCAGAAGGCAATTTGTTCCACTGGTTAATTGTTCTCACTGTTAGGAAGTTTCTCTTTATTTCCAGGTTACTTCTCTCCTTGAATATTTTTCATCCATTGTTTCTTGTCATGCCTTCTGGTGCTTTGGAAAATAAGCTGACCCCTTCTTCTTTGTGGCGGCCCCTCAAACACTGGAATACTATCATGTTACCCCAACTCCTTCTTTTCTTTAGACTAGCTACACCCAAATCCTTCATATGTTTTTGTCTGCAAGCCATTACCATCTTAGTTAGTCTTTGTACTTTTTCCAAAATCTCAATGTATTTTTTGTAATGTGATGAACAAAACTGGATGCAATATTCCAGGTGTGGTTTTACTAAAGATTTATAAAGTGGTATTAATACTTCATGTGATTTTGATTCTATTCCTCTGTTTATACAATCAAGGATTGTATTAACTTTTTTGGCTGCTGCTGCACACTGCTAGCTCATGTTTAACTAATCGTCTACGAAGACTCCTAGGTCCCTCTCACAGTTACTGTTTTTGAGCCAGGTTTTGCTTTATTTGTACTTGTACTTTTGGTTTTTTCTGCCTAAGTGTATAAAACTTTGCTTTACTCCACATTAACTTTCATGTTGTTGGATAGGGCCCATTGTTCAAATCTGTCAAGAACCTTTTGGATCCTGAGCTTGTCTTTTGGGTGTTGACTATTTTTGTAAGCGTAATATCACCTGAAAATTTGATTTGTTTCCTCTTCTACTGCCTCATTTAAGTCATTTATGAAAATATTGAAGAGTACTGGGCCTAAGAAAGAACCTTCTGATACTCCACTGCTCATTTTCCTCCATGTAGATACAGTACCAATAAGTACCAGTAAATACCAGTAAGGACTACTCATTGAGCCAGTTACAAATCCATCTGGTGGTGATGCTGTCGATCACACATTTTTTTAATTTACCAAGAAGTAGGTTGTGGCCTACTTTGTCAAATGCCTTGCTGAAGTCTAAGTATACTATGTCCACAGCATTTCGCTGGTCTTTAGTGACTAGTCACTTTGTCAAACAATGAAATAAGATTGGTTTGGCATGATCATTGACTTGGACATAAAAGATTATTGTATTTAGAAGATCATAATCTGCAACTGGGATGGTATGCTTTCTTATGGAATAGTAAGAATGAAATTCATATTTCCAAAATTACTATGTAGGAAATGCACTATTTTTAGTAAACTTTAAAAAAATGTTAACATATAAAGATATTTTAAATATGGAAGGGAAACTAAAAACCAAACAAAAACTACAAGAACAGGGTGTTGATTTATCATGGTGGCCACAAGTGCAAATGCAATTGAGGTCCGATAAAGATGCTAAGATATACGGCTTTTATAAAGAGCAAACTACATTTGATCAAATACTGTTAATGGTAGATGAAAAGTTAAAGAAATTATATAACTTTTTACTAAGCCTAAAAATGGAAGATGAACAGGGGAACGAGACAATGATGTATGGGTAAACTTTTTTGGATATAATATTGAACTAGATAACTGGCAAAAACTCTGGGAAAGAAACTATAAATTGATGATGGCAACCACTTATAAAGAAAATGTGTATAACATGTTTTATAGGTGGCACTTGTTTAAAAATATGTCCACCAAATGTTGGAAATGTAATCAGAAACCAGGCACATACTGTGGTGGACATGCCCAAAACAAAAACATTTTGGGCGAAAATGGATATGTGGTTAAGGTTAGGGTTAGGCATATAGATTTTAAGCCAGAACTATTTTTGTTAGGCATAATACCAGACAAATATGATAAAGGAAATGTATATTTGATATTACATGTTTTAACAGCAGCAAGAATTGTATTTGCACATCATTGGAAAAGCGAGGAAACACCTATGGAAGAAGATATTCAAAAAGCATTGGACTGTGCAGAAATAGACAGATTAAGATAAAAGAAAAAGAAGACACAGAATATTTTTGAACTTGGGACTTGTTTTATCAATGGTTGGACAATGTATATGTATATAAAAGATTGGTTTGGCACATTCTGTTTTTAACAAATCCCTACCGTCTTCTAGTTATAACTTTATTTGTTTCTATATGTTCACAGATCTGTTTTTTGATTATTTTCCCCAGTATCTTCCCAGGTATTTATTTTAGGCTGATTGTCTGTGGTTTGCTGCGTCTGTTTCCCCCCCCCCCCCTATTTTGAAGATGATAACAATATCAGCTCTTTTCCAATCCTCTTATAGTTCTCCGGTACTCCAGGATGTTTGAAAGATATGGTACATGCCAGCTCCTTCAGAACTCTGGGATGTACCGTATTTTTCGGAGTATAAGACGCACCTTTTCCCCCTCAAAAAAGGGCTGAAAATCTGGGTGCGTCTTATACACTGAATACAGCATTTTTTTGCCTCCCGAAACTCCACCCCTTCACCAAAATGGCTGTGCATAGCCTCTAGGAAGCTTTTAGAGAGCTCCTGGGGGCTGGGGAGAGCAGAAAAGAGCAAAAAATTGTTGTCCAAAAAAAATGTTGACACATTTGGGGATCTCTTCACTTTTCCATTGTTGTGCAAATGTCAACTCCTAACGTTGCCATAGTAAGAGAAGGGGGAGCACATTCCATGCATACTGTTGGCTGAAGTCGGATCTCAGATTACTGCAGCAGGCTTGAGAAGGGTGCACCTCATTGGATAATGTGTTTTATGATACAGACTGAGGGGAGGGAAGGAGCAGGGGTAAAGGTCAGCTATAACTCAAACAAAGTTTAGATCTGACTGTGAAAAGATCTTGCATATGCTTCTAATAAATGGCTAGTTTTCTATTGAAACTTGACTCGATACTCATGAATCAACTAGAGCATTTTTAGGAAACGTAAAAGACAGTCAGATCTGCTTTTAAAATCTATCAAGATTACCAGGTCTCCTGAATCCTGGACCTCCAATCGCTCCACCGATATCGAGGGTGCTGGGAGGGAAACTCAGGCAACCATGGGAGAGGGCCAGCTATCCTAAGAGAGCCTGATTGCAGCCGGAGGGCAGGCTGACCTCAGACATCAAAGCTGAGATGGGCGAAGCAAAACAAGATGAGTATTCAACCCCTAAAGCAGCTAAAGCTGAGTTCCCCCAACTCAATGCCGAGAAAAAGGTAAGGGCCCTGAGCAAGCTGGGAAGAGTGAAGGGAATGCTGGACTGGAACCAAGCCAGGCTCCCAAAGCCCCCGATGGAGCCCCTGGCTCCATAGAGCAATGGAGGGAGGAATTTGACTGGGCCTCCCTCTGTGAAGAGAGGCCATTATGCAGGCCAAAAGAGAGGGGAGGAGCAGTGGATCCTCTTGAGGTGATGAGAAGCAGACAGGAACGCAACCCCCTTCTCCACCCATCAGAAGGAGGCTGAAACCAGTGCCTCTCCTACGTAGCAGTTTGATGGGGACTCAGACTAGTTAGGACATTTTTAGGAAACCTGACAGCAAATACAATTCTAGCTGCAGTTAATACATGTAAAATAAAATATATATTCCCCTTGTTATACCTGTCCAGTAAAATGCCCAACAAAAAATATTTTTGGTTTTAAATGTATATGTTGCTTTATCATTTTTTCCAACCATCTATGTATTTTTTTCCAATATGTTTTTGCTTTTGGGCATGATCACCAGATATGATATTACGAGCCAGGTATCTGATTACCTTTCCAACATTTAGTGGACAGGTCCTTAAACATCTTTGCCAACCTTGTGGATGAAAAATGCCATCTATAAAACATTTTATAAAAAATTTCTTTATATACAGTTGACATCATTAATTTATAATTCCTATCCTACACTTTCTGCCATTTATCTAACTCTATTGTATAACCAAAAATGTTAGCCCATACTATCATTGTCTCCTTTACTTGTAGAGTAAAGTTGTACTTGCTTTATATTTTCTTTATTAATTTTTTATCCATCCCTGTTAATATCTGATCTAATTCTGTTTCTTTATAAAAACCATACATTTTAGGATCTTTCTCATATTGAGATTGTATCTGCACTTGTGGTAACCATGATATGTCAATCCCTTGACTACTTAGTTCTTGTTTAGTTTTAAGTTCCCCCTTTTCATTCAAAATGTCTTTGTAGCTTGTAATTTTTTCCATATCAATAACATTTGGATGTATCAGTGTCTTCGTTACGGAGAGCCAGACTGGTATTTTCAAATAGCATTGTTCTTTCATTTTTACCCATACTGATAATAATGCATTTCTAATATAATGTTTTGGAAGTAACTATGTATTTTATTTATTATCCCTTACCATAAGAAGGCATGCCAACCCAATTGGAGATCATGTCCCTCCAAAATTAATAATCTTTAATGCTTCACTAATCCATTCTTTCACCCATGTAAGTACCGAGACCTGATAATACAACTCCAATCTGGCAACCCCAAACCCCCTCTGTTTTTAGAATCTTGCAGCATTTTCAAACTTATTCTTACTTTTTTCCCTTGCCAAATATATCTTAATGTTATTTTATTTAATTCTTCAAAGTATTTTTCCATCTTTATCAGGATTGTTTGAAATAAATATAATAATCTCAGCAATAAATTCATTTTTATAGTAACTATAGTAGCTATTCTTCCTGTCAGCAACTGTTGCAGGTTTTCCACTTCTCCAGATCTATTTTAATTTGTTGGATCAGCTTATAGTAATTGTCTTCTTTAATGGTTACACATCTTACCATTAGTTGAATTCTTAAGTATTTAACTTTGTTAACTATCTGAATACCTGTCCTCTTCATTAACTCTTTTTCTGTGTATCTGTAAGATTGTTGGCTAAAATTTTAGTTTTTTCCTTATTTATTTTCAGTCCTGAAACTTCACCATATTATTCTATTTTTTAAATTATTTTATTTCCAGAATAAAAACCAAAACATCTGCAAAAGTCTGAGGCTTGTATTTTTCTTTTTTTATTTCCATTTTATGGAAATTTTATTTACCTTTTATTTCTATGTCTTGCCTAATATTTCTATTTAACACTTCCAATGTCAATATAAATAGTAAAGGGGATAATGGACATCCTTGTCTTGTGCCTTTTTTAATATTAAACTTCTCTATCATATCCCCATTTCCAATCACTTTTGCCTTTTGTTTGTGATATATTGCCTTAATCATTTAATAAATCTCTCACCAAAGTCCATAGATTTTAGTTGTAATAACAATTGTAAATTGCCAATTTACATTGTGAAATCCTTTCTGCTCATCTAAGAAAATCAACACCATTTGTTTTCCACTGAGGCAGCAGGAGGAGACCGCATCTATATTAGCCAGTCATCTATATTAGCCAGTTTAGGTACAGTAAGCTCCTGCTCTCCATAGACCAGGGGTGTCCAAACTTGGGAACTTTAAGACTTGTGGACTTCACATGCTGGCTGGGGAATTCTGGGAGTTGAAGTCCAACAAGTCTTAAAGTTCCCAAGTTTGGACACCCCTGCCATAGACAATTAATCAGATAGGCAAGTCAGCATATTAATTGAAGTCAGCATATTAATTGACTTATGATATCTCTTCCTTCGGGCTTGTTACAAATTTTACTGGAATATGTTGCAATTAGCTTCTATGGAAGGACACAGGAAACCAATGTTTGTGTAAGATACGATCCACCGGAAAAAACATATTAATAGATGATGGCATGTCTGGCTGCTGATAGATAACTTTTTCACTCCCTTTCCTGTAACTTTCCTGTAACCTTACAAAATGCAACTTTCTGTAAAATGTATGTTTTGACTATGAACAAATATGTATACTCCTCTTTTGCTGACGAACAAATATCTGTGTGAATGCCCCGCCTCTAGGAGGGTACAAAACTTCTGTCCTGAACAAAGCCAGGACAGTTCAAATGTTGGTGTGTGAACAAGCTGAACTCAGATGCATCAATAAACCTGTTTTCTCTTGCACCTTCATGGTCTCACGTCCAGTCTTTGGCGTGCATTGAGGTGTAGGCTCCAATCCGCCACTACACCACGATGTGCTTCATAGTACTCCAGTGTATTTAACACCATTCTCATATTGTTTTTAATCTGTCTCTTAGGCAGAAATCCATTCTGGTTTGAATGTATAAATTCATTCAAAACCCTTTTTAGTCTCTCTGCTATTATTGAAGTGTATACTTTATAATCAGCATTCAAAAAAAGATATTGGCCTGTAGTTTTTGGTATAAGGGTAATATTTGCTTCCATGCACGAATATGTTACCTTTGCTTCTAACTATACTTTATTGTAGACTTCCAACATTGATGGACCTAAAATAACTTGTAAATACTTATAAAGTTCTGCCAGTAACCCAACTGGTCCTAGTGTTTTGTTATTCTTTTGCCACTTGATCGCTTCTGTTAATCCTCTACCTTCTGGATGACAACATTGCCAGGTAAGTTGGCTACTTATTGCCTAATCAATCTTGGTATGTTTTAAACTGTTCAGAGGAAGTCCTTGTTGTATCTAATTTTATAAAATGGAATATAATTTAATTAGTTTCACATCCTGGCTTGTTACTTCTACATGCCTGCATTTGGCTGTAATAGGTTGGAGATTTGGAACCACAGCTAATTAATTGGAATATTATTAGACTACCAGAAAAAGGTGTTCTTAGACACATAATGAAATGTGTAAGAGATCTTGGGAACATAGAGAAGACAACAAGAGAATTAAGGGGTGTAACCAGAGGGTTGCTGCCGGTTCGGCCTGGATTGGCCGAACCAGTAGTAGCGGTGTGGGGAGACTCTGCCCAGCCGCCCGGACCGGTAGTAAAAAGATTAGCAACCCACCTCTGGGTGAAACATGGCATTTACAGAAAAGACTACTGAGTCCAGAAGAGATAAAATGTAAGAAAGAGATTCAGAGTTATTCAAAGTTAGGTAAATGTTGTCCAGGAGAATTATTCTGGTAGGTATTCAAGACCTAGTTATGTTTGTTAACATCTTCAAAAAGGAACTCTGGGTAATGAACAAGAATAAAAACTTGATTGCTTGGTTATGTGCCATTATTTTCAATGTCTATCAATCATATTGGTAGATTTTCTTATGAAAACACCTAATTAAAAACCATTAAAGCAAAAAAGGCAATACTGAGCACCGAATTAAAAAAAAATTCTGAGATGGGCAGCCATATAAATGTGATTAATAATCTATAGTGACAATGCTGTATTAACACTATCCAGTTACAGCACTGACTTCAGTACTAAGCCTGTACCTTTCTCCAAACTTGGCAACTGTAAGACTTGTGGATTTCAACTTCCAGAATTCCCCAGTCAGCATAGCTGGCTGAAAAATTCTAGGACAATGCTGACAAATCTTAAAATTGCCAAGGTTAGAGACCCCTGTTCTAGAGGATTTCTGAAACTCAGTAAGAAGCAAAGAGATTTTATTTAGGGGCAAATGAAAATGTCACTGGAGCATATCAAATGCTTATGTTATCTAGTATTCTGTTCTCACAGTAGCAACCAAGACAATGCTTTTTTAGTGCTCTCTACAGAGAATCCCTGATGACCTTAATATAACCAGTCTGGAAGAGATTTCCTGACAAAGAGCATGGCTTCTGTTTGTCATTTCTCCTCTCTTGCCATTGTTTGGATATATCTTCCCAGGTTGTCCAATTCAAGGTATGTCTGCAAGGATGGTAAAAAAAAATTCAATAAGGCAGACAGAATGTGTGATCAAAACTCTCCTGGTGCTATGTTATAATTATGTTATAGTTATTTTATAGTTGTTATGGTTACGTTATAGTTATGTTATAATTATGTTATAACTATGTTATAATTATGTTATAATTACAAACCAATCTCACTATGTTGCATCATCTGCAAAGTCATGGAATCAATTATAAACCAATCAATCACAGTCCACTTAGAGACAAACAACCTAATCTCTAACAAGCAGTTTGGTTTTAGAAAAAAATTGTGCCGTAATCTGCAACTCCTACACTGCAAAAACATTTGGACTACACAACTTGACCAGAATAAAGCAATAGATGCAATTTACATAGACTTCTGCAAACCCTTTGATTCAGTGGTACACACAAACTACTGTTAAAACTAAGCTCTTATAGCATTTCTGGATCCCTGCATAAGTGGATAGCTGCGTTCCTGTCAAATAGGCAATAAGTAGTCAAAATAGGGAGTGCCTTATCAAAACCTGCACCAGTTAACAGTGGTGTTCCCCAAGGCAGTGTTTTAGGACCCACACTCTTTCTGCTTTACATAAATGACCCTTGCAATCATATAATAAGCAGCTGTGTCCTCTTCGCTGATGATGTAAAACTATTTAACACCACCGATAATACTTCTGTCCTACAAAGCGACATTGGCCATGTGTCAGAATGGTCAAACAATTGGTAACTCCAAACCTCAACCAAAACAAATGCTCTGTCTTAAACATTGGCAACAAAAATCAGAAAACCAAATACAAGCTGGGTCGACTTCACTGGTTCAATAAAGCCCCACTTCAAATTGATGTCAATGTACTTCCTCAATTCTACCATCTCTTTGGGAGTCATGGAGTACATTTTTGGTTTTGGTAGGGTAGCAAATTCTATTGTGCAATTGGTGGGCTGATGAGGGGGAAGATAGTTGCAATCTTCCTCACTAAACACCCCTGCCAAGCCCCAGTACTCTTTTGGTACTTGCTGGATCCCGGGGTTTTTTGCCTCCGCTGCAGGGGCTGCAGGCTCTGTGTGGTCTGCTTTATTTGGTTTGATCGTCCCAGGGTGGCCCTCTGACTGCACCGGTGGTAACGGCCCAATGCCAATAGTCAATTTCCGAATGCCATTCTCCCACTTGTCCAGCCATGCACGCCCCAAGATAATAAATTCCTGCATCTTTGGAACCACGATGAATCTGAGGAACTCATAGTGGGGGCCTATCTGTAATTTTACCAATTTGTGTGGCTGGGGTTCCCCCAATTAGCATTCCATCTGTCTGCTCAAACCGAATGGGATGGGCTAGAAGTCTTGTGCGTATGCCTAGTTGCCCTACAATCGACATGCTGATTAAGCATCAGGTGCAGCCGGTGTCCACAACTGCCTCAACTTCCCCTTCCACCCCTGTTTTGGGTACTTGGAGCTTGGCTTTGATAGAGAAGGGACGGATGGGTGCACTCACCATTGGGTCGTCTATGCTATTCTCCTCCTCCAAGGTGGAAGCGGTTTCCCCATCATTTGGATTTTTCATCCCCTTAGGTTGGGGATCAGCTTTCTTAGGTTGTTGGCCCAAATGACTCTTTTCTGGTGGCTTCCAGGGCCTTCTCATGCTGGCGGTTGGTGCACACACATGTGAGATTGGGGCTGGAGCCAGGCACTTTGATGCTTTGTGCCCCGGTTGACCACAGCAATAGCATTTTATTGCCCCCCCCCCCCCGAGAGAAGAAACTTGGTTGCATCTTTTAACTCAGGAGCCACCTTGTCGTGGAGCTCCGCTATCCACCTTGCAGCTTGCCCCTCACTCATCCCTTCTGCTATTGTCGAGATTAATTCTGTATCAGAAGGTGGGGCAAGATCCTGTTGGAGCATTGCAGGTGGGATTGGAATTGGGGGGGAATGAGTGGAAGATGGCATTTAACATCCCCCTTGGGTGGTACCAATTCAAAGTGCTCCCATTTGGCTACAAGGGCCCCTGCAGTGCTTATGTAATTAATAAGCCAAGTGCTACATGAGCATTTGTATAAGGGGTTTTGGTTTATTTAGATGATATTTTGTTATATACCGAGACCAAAGCAGAATATGTAAAACTAGTCCAGCTGTTCTAAACAAACTCCGCTCTGCCAGACTTTATGCTAAACTCTCTAAAAGTGAATTCCACCAAAAAAAATTGATTATGTAGGGTACTGCATTTTACACTTGGGCATAGAAATGGACCCTTTAAAAGTGCAGGTGGTACT
This sequence comes from Natrix helvetica, assembly GCF_964273705.1. Classification (NCBI taxonomy): domain Eukaryota; kingdom Metazoa; phylum Chordata; class Lepidosauria; order Squamata; family Natricidae; genus Natrix; species Natrix helvetica. Next base: position 55,052,572 of record NC_138558.1, on the reverse strand, counting down.
TGATTGAGAACCACCCCGCATGTGTAAAGTTACAAAGTTTCCTGGGATTCACCAACTTTTACCACCAGTTTATCCCTGCTTTCACCCAGATTGCCCTCCCCATCGCTAAGCTTTAAAAACGAAGAAGGAGGGTAACCCAAAACCGAAGCAGCCTTTGAACTGGACAATGGAATCCCAAGCTGCATTTGAAAAACTTAAACGGCTGTTTTCAGCAGAGCCAATTCTAAAGCACCCAGACACAGACAAATCATTCATCATACAAGTAGATGCCAGCAATGTGGCAATAGGAGCGGTCCTGCTTCAGAAAAATGAGCAAGACCAATTACAACTATGCGCTTACACATCCAAAAATTTGAACGAGACTGAGCGGAGGTGGGCCATTTGAAAGAAAGAAGCTTATGCAGTTCGGTGGGCACTTTTAACCTGGAGGCATTTCCTAGAGTGGAGTAAGGTCCCTTTTGAACTCTGGATGGATCATAAAAATTTAGAAGCCCTCATAACCCCAAGGAAACTCATCCCAAAACAAGTATGATGGGCGCAGTACTTTAAACAGCTTGAGTTTATGCTCAGGTATCTCCCCAGGGGAAAAAACTTTCTGGCAGATGCACTATCCAGAAAACTGCAATACAATAGTATGAAGCCAGACATAATCAAACCCATAGTACAAAACAATCAACTAGTCACTAAAGTAATCACTAGATCCCAGGAAAAACAAGAAACATTGATGGACAATGACACTACCCAAACTTTTAAACAAGCTTTGGCCACTGATGAATGGTTTTTGAGCCACAAATCCAGCTGTCTGATGAAAGATAACTTAGCTTGGGTGGGGGTGGGGGGGTAGTTGTATGTTCCAGCTAGCCAAAGATTGTGCTTAATGGCAAGGTGCCACAACTCCAAATTATCTGGACACTTTGGTTTTGTGAAAACTTTACACCTAATTAAAAGGCAATTTTGGTGTCCATCACTAAAAAAGGACATAGAGAGCTATATAGTTAGCTGTCCTATTCATGTGGCAGCTAAAAGATGTCAAGGGAAAACCCCAGGACTCTTACAGAATGTAGCTGAACCTTCAGCACCCTGGAGAGAGATTGCTATGGACTTCATTGTAGAACTGCCAGAAAGTGCGGGGAATACTGTCATTTGTGTCATAACAGACCTGTTTTCAAAACAGGCACATTTTATACCTCGCCAAACGATCTCTACTGCCAAAAGTCTAGCCAAATTATTCCTGATACACATTTATTGTCTTCATGGAACCCACAGAGAATCATCTCTGACAAAGGGGCCCAATTCACCTCCAAATTTTAGAGGCCTTTTTAAGCTTAATTGGCACCACTTGGGTTGAGCTCATCACATCACGCATGTACTAACGGAAATTGTGAATAGACTAACTAAGATGTTTTATTAATTTTCAACAGGATAACTGGACTGAACTTTTACCTTTAGCGGAAGTAGCATTCAATAGCTCTGTACACTCAAGTACTGGTTTTACCCCTTTTAGAGTAGCAACAAGCCAGGATTTCAGCCCCATGCCTGAACTACTCACAGAAGAACCCACTATCCCCTGACTTATGGAATGGATGGGCAAGTCTACCTAGTATTTCACATTAGTTTACTCAAATGAGAGGTAATCTCATCACTCAGACCACCTGCAGCTATACCACCTATTCCCATCATGATAGAAGGTGAACAACACTTTGAAATAAAGGAAATCCTTGACTCTAGGATACACAGGAGGAAATGCCAATACTTAATTGCTTGGAAGCATCTACCCTCATCCCAAAATGAATGGGTTGCTAAACACCATGTTAGGGGCCCTACCTTACTGAAAAAATTTCACTCCCAATACCCTGATAAACCTTGTTAAAATACTATGATGGAATTTTTGTTGCTATCTTTTCACAGGTGAATCTCTCCCTTTTCTAAGGAAGGCAGCATGTCAGATCCCTAAAAGTGATACTGCCATTCAATTGGGAGGAAGGGGGCCTTGGAGTCAATTTATTAGCAGTGCCTGTGACAACTGATATTTTACAACTGGTTTCCTGGCACCGAAGTGCCTTGAGATCTCCTCACCTTTTGGGGAATGTTTATGATGGCTATGTGGGATGGTTCACTTTAATGTTTAATGGAAGATAACTATGGGAATGTATGGTTGTATCCGGTTCTCATGGCAGCTGGTAAAGGAACCACCTTCACACTTGTGTATTGGCTAAAATCTGCATTCTGACTAATGGGAGGGGTCTCTACTGCTTTAATTCTACTTGCCTTGCCTAAGGGGATTCAGACATTGCTTTAAACTGAATGTTTTCACTTCAGCTTAATAAAAGCTTCCTTTTGAAATACTTCATTTCAAGAGTCTTCACTTTCTTAAGCTGGAAGGAGAGGCAATCCTTACAAATACGATATTTCCAAGATTTAAAGAAATAAATAGTTGGCAAAATCATCAACTAAGAACCTGACCATAACATTTAAACAAGGCCTCAAATGATGCAAGGGAGTCTGCAAATGACTTCTTCTAAGATGAAAAAATGCCAGAAATGTTGACAGGATTTTTTAAAATGCTGGAAACATAGTCTATGCTATGATTCTTCACAGTGTGATATGTTTCCAAGAAACATTGTAATTTTATATATCAGTGGGGAACAGTAAGACTTACAGCTTTCAATTTCCAGTGTGCAGTTTTGTTCATCCAAGGGATATCTGCGTAAATCCATCATACAGGCAGCTGTGGTAGTAATCCTAAAAAAAGCAAGGTTAAGGAAGAAAGAAAGAGAAAGTACAGTTCAGAAGGATCTTTATGTCAAACATTAGGTGAAAAATTGGTCAGATATTTTGCATTTAAATTCCATATTTTTGTTCAGAATTGAAAGTGACATTTGTGGATCTCCTTGTTTATGAGGAATCCAAATACTCAAATCAATGGTAAACTGTCTTGAAATCCTTTCTTTCATATTAAAAATTGGTCTTAAACAAGTAGTCTTGGTCATAAACAGGTAATCATCCATTCAAAGTTACAACAGCACTGAAAAAAAAATGACTTACAAATGGTCCCTTCACTTACAACTGTTGCAGCATCCCTAAGGTCACGTGATCAAATTTGGGAGTTTAGCAAATGGCATATATTTATAATGGTTGCAGGGTCCCAGATTCAAGTGATCACCATTTGCAATCTTCTCAGCCAGCTTCCAATAAGCAGTCAATGGGGAAAGCCGGCTTCATTTAATGACCTCATATTTCACTTAACAATTACAATGATTTGCTTAACAACAGAAATTTTGGTCTCAGTTGGAATTTTTATTAATCTACACAGGATCTTTTGGTTTCTTATAACCCAGGGGGCAAACCAATTAGTTCATACTGTGTTGTGTCATGTTTAGACTATTGTAACAGTCATTTTCCAGGTTATCCAAGACCCCATTTTACCCTCCAATCTATGACCAAAATGATGCTGTTCGTATTATAACCAGGCATTTATGGAAGATATCACGTAAATCTCTGATGTTGGTGCATCATGCTTTGCCCAAGGGCATCCCCAGTTTTTGAAAGTCTTTCTACTGGCTCATACGTTTGTGCAGTAGATCCAATTACTGTGCTAGCATCAACCAATTCTCTAATATACTAGAATAATCGTCGTTGAGAGTTTTTTTCTCCCTTGCCTCTGGTTCTCTGGAATTGACCCTCCAATTACACTTGAAGTCAAATCTCCTAAAGAAATGCTACATATCCTTTCTTTCCCCTTTGGATCATTATAAAGCTAATTAAGCATCCATACATATATATACACACAGACACGGAAATTTACAGACTCACACATGCCCAATTAATTTAAATGCATATATGTTGATCACTATTATATTATGAACTTACGAATGTAGAGGCCCCATATTTTACATTATAATTTGTTAGCTGAATATAATGTAGTATGAATGTTATTTTTATTTTATGTATGTACTACATTCAGTTATAGGTGGGAGCTAAACACATTTATTCCTTTTCCTCTGTAACATTTTGATTTGTGCTTTATTAAGTCCAAATTAGCACAGTAGCCATTTATGGAAGTTTTATCAAGTGAATCAATAAAGGAAGAGTATGAAAAAACAGGGTACTTGTGCTGCATTTTGTGACACTGAATAATACCAATATTAATAATAAATTTATTTTTCTATCACTTTCCCTGAACAGCTCAGAATTTACATTGAAAATGATATCATTTCAGTCTGCTGAAACAAAACTTAACATTGAAAAAGATTCATATCAAAATTCTTTTAAACTGCTGAAAATGAATGGATTTTAAAGGATCTCCTGAAAGAAAGAAGGAAAGAAAGAAAGAAAGAAATACAGACAGACAGACAGACAGACAATGAGTAAATTCTACAACTTAGGAGCAAAGTCTGAGAATACTCAGTTGCCACAAGATGAATACAAAACAAAAAGAAAACAGAAATTATAAACTGACTAGTAGCAAAAAATAGTTGTTATGTATTATAGTTTTCCCTCTGGTCCGTTTCGCTAGGGGGCGCTGTGCTCAATGCTGATTGGTTGACTGTTTGACAGCCAGCATATATAAAGGGCTGTAAAACAGGGCTCAGCAGTTGCCAGTTAGCTGAGACGCGCGAAATGTGAAGTGCCGCGTTTGGCAACCTGTTAGCAATAAACTGTTAGCAATTGTTAAGTCCTGGCTCGCCTCCATTTGTCCACTCGAGTTCTCCCAGCTAGAACAATAGTTATATTAGTAATACTGGAGTATGGAACTATAATGATATAAAATAATAATACAAAGGTATAGTTTAATATAAAAATGCAATTATTTACTTTTAGAGTGACAGATATATTAATTACAGGAGCACTATACAGAACTTCTGCCATTGTCTAAATAAATGGAATATACAGAAAATAAAGAGAAAAACGAGGAAAGTACTGTCATTAGGTAGGTCGAGAAAAGATGGTGTGTTTTTAATTTTAATTTAATAGAGCAACTGCGAGAGAATTTAGTCAGAGTGGAGGTGCATGGAGCGGAATCGATGAAGCTGTTGGCCCTAGGAGCAGGGCTTGGGACTGGCCAGGCATTGGCTACCCCATCCCCTTCTTCACCCCAACTGGTAGGATTAAGGAGCATGGGGCAAGAAGCTGTAGGTCCCCAAGGGGGGGTGCTTATCCTGTCCAGTGGCCATGGAGCGAGCCTCAGGGGTTTCTGCAGCAGCAGCTCAGGCTCAAGCAGCCCCACCAGTGGTGGGTTAGCCACTGGGCTACGTGCTGGTCTGAGATGGATGGGAACACTCTTCCCCCCCCATAGGCTACATTTGATGGATGGCCTGAGAAGCTCACCTATTTCCTGGCCGAGGTGTGGAATTATTTGGAGAGACACAGGGCAACCTATCCTGATGAGATTGCTTGTGTAAAAGTTATTACTTCGAACCTTGAAAGAGAGGCCACAGAGTGGGTAGTGTTTTTCCATTACAAATGGACTCTGGAGTTGAGAAATGTTGATGCCTTCATAGAGGAGCTTCATGCTAGATTCAGGGATCCCACTCAAGCCCATTGGGCAGAATCTGGAATCTGCTCCATAAGGCAGGGAAACCAACCGGTGGCTGAGTACATTTGGGATGGGTCCCTGAATCTAGCTTAAGCTCCTCTATGAAGGCATCAACATTTATGTTGATGCCTTCCATTTCTGTCCCATTGGACAGAATCTGAAATCTGCTCCATAAGGCAGGGAAACCAATCAGTGGCTGAGTACATTCGGGAGTTTCGCAGCCTGGCTGGAAAGCTAAGTGAGTGGCCGGAGTGCATACTGGTCTATCACTTCCAAGGCAAATTAAACAAGGAACTGTACCAAAACAGCCTACCCTGGGGGTTCCTGGATGACCTCCGACTATAATATCAGCTGGTGACCATAGTGGAGTTAGACCTGTTGGAGTATCAGCAACATGCTGCATATGAGAGTCATCCCTCCTAGAGTCAGGAGAAATGGCAACTGGCATGCAAGGGAGGGGCAGAGCCTGAGGTGCTCTGCTGGAGCCTGCTTCCGATGTGGGATAGAGGGCCATTGGTTTGCCAACTGCCCAGCCCCACAGCCTGTGTGTTCTGACCTAGGCTTCCTGAGACAGTAAAAAGCACATACCTAGTCCCAAAATGTGCCAAGCCGCAGGATACCCCCTAGGTCAGTGAATGGCTCTCTGCCTGGCTGGAGAGGGGAATTGCCTGGCAGCTGCTCGTGAGCGTGGTCACTTCATTGCTGCTTCGCCCCTGAGGCTATGCCCGGCTCTTTGGGAGCCCGCTCGCAAGGGAGCAGCCTCCCGGCAACTCCCCCCTCCAGCCAGGCAGAATGCCACTCCCCAACCTAGCGGTATCCCGAAGGTACCAAGCCATGTGAGCGCCTTTCCCCCGGCTCCTGCGGCTTGGTGCCTTGGGGATACCGCTAGGTCGGTGAGCAGTGCTCTGCCTGGCTGGAGGGGTGTGTGTGTCCAGGGGGCTTATTTTCAGAGGTGGGCTTATATTTTTTGCTCACGCAAAAAATGTGGCAAGGCATTCGTTTCAGGACAGGTCGCATTTTCGGGGAAACACTGTACCTTTATACGAATTCCATTTGTTTTTTCTCTCTCCCCTCGTAAAAACCTCTTTTTTTGATGCAGTGCAAGATGGATTCAAATTTCCCACTATCCTCATAATACTGTTACATACTTATACATAATTAAGCACAAAATATTTTTCTCTCATCTTGTAATTTTAACAATATATTATTAGGTATATTCCCTTCCATTTATTTTTAAAGAATCTTAAATCCCAATCTCTGAACTTCTCCTTTCTCTTTCTGCTGTTTATATATCTTTTCTTCCCAATCTTTTTTGCAACTTTTTGCTGTACCTTTCATCGTACCTCTTCAGGATTTCCTTTTGCCTCCTCAGCCTATTTTCCCTTTTTCTTTTCTTATTATATTTTCCCCCTGTAATGAACTCTTTTCTTTTTTCATTGTGCTGCCTGTCTGCTCCATTCTTTTCTCTTCTCTTCCTTTCTTTTGTTTTTTTATTGGGGCACGCTCTTCCCTTTTCTTTGTACCCCTATTAAATCCAATGAGATCCTTTATCTGACTATTATTTCCCTCCTTCTTGCTTTTTTTAAATTTTGGCTTTCATTTCCACTTCTTTCCATAATATCCAAGCTATCATCCTTTCTCAGCCCAAATGATTCATGCATATTTTTCAACATTTCACATATTTCTTTAAGATCCCACCCCTCCATAATGCCCGATTTTTAATTTGCTATTTTTCTTCTTCAAATCGTATCCCAATTCTTTACTCTTCAAACTCCCACATTTTTATCCACCAACTCCAGTCCATTTCGAATTTTCCCCTTCAAACAAAAAAGGAAAAAGATTTCATTGTAAAAGAAAGTAGTCAAACCGCCTGTGCCCGATTCAAAGTTCCAAAGTCCTCATCTTCAAAATTATCTCTTTTGTTTTCTTTGCTTCTTTCTTTCTGGTAGAAATGTAAATGTAACCTTTAACTCCACAAAGACACAAAATACAAATTGTAGCAAAGGAGTAGGGGAGGGGATTTCTTCTTTAGTTTTAAATCATCTTGAGATCATGTTGAAAGCAAGCCTCCTGATCTTTGTTGTTGCACTCTGATTACCAACTTTGTCAACTCCCAATTTCGTCTCTGCCTGGTGATAGTTCTTCTTTCTAGTAGGTGCCTCCGCTTCTTAGTTGTTGTTTTTTCCCAGTCAAATATCTTAACTCTTGAATGTAATCTTTAACTCCAGAGGAGGACAGAATACAAATTGTAGCAGAGAAGCAGGGTGGTGGTGGTGGTATTCTTCTTCAATTTTAAATCGTTCCCCCCCTTCAGCTCCTTCTTAAAGTTTCCGTGGAGTTTGGGGTTTATCAATTACCTGCTATTAAAGCAAAGTCTTTCCAGGTTTCACATTCAACTAGAGCAGTGGTTCTCAACCTTTGGCGGTTGAATGATCCTTTCACAGGGATCGCTTAAGACCATTGGAAAACACATATTTTCGATGGTCTTAGGAACCGAGACACCACTAAGCGAACCCTTGTCTCAGCCCCAGGTGGTAATTGAGGCGTCGGTACTATCGCGGGCCTCCCTCCGCGTCCCTCGGCTGCCCGCCAAGAGCAACCCCCGGCTTACAGAGAGCCTCAGCTTTCCGGACTCCTCCGAACCAAGAAATCAGGCCTGGCTCTTAGCGCGGCTTTTCTCACAACCCTCCAGCCCCCCCCAGCCCCGCCTTGTCTCCACCCTTCAGGCCCACATGGAGAGATTTCTAGGTCGGTGACAGCTCAGTATCTCCTCTGCCATCGCTGCCTCCTTGGGCGCGGCCAAAGGATTGCCGCCAGACACCGGCCTCCCTGCTCTGGTTCTCGGCCTCTTGCTTGAGGGACAGCTATCAGAGCTGCGGGCGCAGTTGCCAGTGTTGATGGGAAGGAGGAGGTGCAGCCCAGAGGAAGGAGCTGGAAGTGGGAGACAGATCCCACGTTCAGGGCACAGTACAGTGCGTACACTCTGGGCTCCGCACTGCCACCGTCTGCTGCGCAGGGGATCCTGACAAGGAAATGGAATGGAAAGAAATTTGGCATCGGTGCTCCTGAAAGGAAGCTAGAAAGAGAATTTTTTGCACTATGGAGGCATCGTTGTCCCAGGAAGTAATATTTGGAGTGGGAATGGAAGCAGGAAACATGGCTCATCATGTTTGGGTGGGGCAGAACTTGTGGGGGGGAGAACTGCCTCTTGGGAGCCTGCTTGGGGAGCCTCTCCCTGCAGCTGGAAAGGGCAGAAGAGCAGAGCCAAGAAGAAGGAAATTTTGTGCATTTATTTCAAAATAAATGGTAGCAAATGGATTTGATTTTTACTTTGACTTTCCTGCTGATCCTGCTGACAATTTAATTACAATATTTGTAACCTTTGGAAAATTCCTTGAATTTGATAGTTGATAGGTAAGTGGTCATGGGTTGGCGTAGATAATGGGGATGTAGATGCCTAACACTCCCACCTCTTCCTTTTCCCCAACCCAAATGATTCCGTGAGGTGGGTCTGGCCCAAAGCCCCCCAGGCCCCTAAGGAGGCTTCAATCTACAGCCACTGGTTTCTAGCTAGACCTCAGCCACCATGGCTCTCTGGCTTGCTGCCAGGCTGATCATGTTGGCAGCAGCTCAGGAGGACAAGCAAGTAACAGAGGACACTGCTGTGGGTCCAAACTGCAATAGATTGGTCCAAAAGACGACTTTGCAAGGTGCATTCAGGGGGCTCTGTTGGGGGATGTGACTTCCTGGCCCGGCTCCCCTTCCGGCCCTTTACTTTACTTCAAACTTTTATACCGCCCCCTCTCCCAAAAGGGACTCGGGGCGGTGTACAGTCAGATTAAAACACATAAATACATAAAAATACATACAAACATAGTTAAATACTAAGTACTTAAAAGAGGAGGCTGTAAAAAAACTGTACCTAAAGTAAAGCAATTAAAACAATTTTAAAAATAACCCCTAAAAAATACCCAATTAACAATATCTGCCAGGAGGTAAGATAAGACTATGAATGGGCCAGGCCGGCTAAACGGAACAGGTGAGTCTTCAGTTTTTGTCGGAAGGAGCGGAAGTCGGTGGTGGTTCTGATATCGGGGGGGAGGTCATTCCAGAGGGTTGGGCCCATCACAGAGAAGGCTCTACTCCTAGGCGCTGCCCGTTGGCATTGCTTAGTGGACGGCACCGGGAGGAGTCCCTCCCTGTGAGAGCGAATTGGTCGCAGGGAAGTATGTGGTAGGATGCGATCCCGCAAGTAACTAGGTCCTGTGCCATGGAGCGCTTTAAAGATGGTAATTAACACCTTGGCTCAAAGGCTCCCTCCCATCATTTCTCTTTTGGGCTAAGGAGGAAGGCCAGGAAAGGCTACAGCTGGACACCAGGCTGTACAACTTTTGGCTGCCGAGTCTTCCAGCAGCGGCCGCTCTAGGAGTGTGGTCTATGGTTGTGGGTTGGCTGCTGGAAGACTCTCTGTCCAGAAGACTCTCTGGCAGCTGGCCCACAACCATAGAGAGCACTCCTAGAGCGGCTGCTGCTGGAAGACTGGGCAGCCGAGTTTTGGAGTTTGGAAGCCAGAGAAGAAGTTATGGACCTGCAGGGAGAGTTGGGCCAGGGCACGGTGAGGCTGGGAGGCATGCTTGTTGGGGGCAGAACAGGCGCTTGCGCAACCCTCCTCTCCAGCAGGGCAGAGTTCCATGCACTGATCTAAGGGGGAATCCCTAATGTGCCAAGCCATGGGAGCTGGGGGGCGGGCAGAGCACCACGTGGCTTGGCGCCTTAGGGATACCCCCTAGGTCAGTGAATGGCGCTCTGCCCGGCTGGAGAGGGGGTTTGCTGGGTGGCTGCTCGTGAGCGTGGTCATGGCTGCTCATGGCTGCTTCGCCCCTGAGGCTGTGCCCAGCTCTTCGGGAGCCCACTTGCAAGGGAGCAGCCTCCTGGCAACTCCCCCCTCCAGCCAGGCAGAATGCCACTCCCCAACCTAGCGGTATCCCGAAGGCGCCAAACAATGTGAGCGCCTTTCCACCCCCCGGCTCCTGTGGCTTGGCACCTTAGAAATACCGCTAGGTCAGTGAGCAGAGGGGGGTTGTCCCGGGGGTTTATTTTTTGGGGGGGGGGGCTTATATTTTTGCCCATGCAAAAAATGTAGCAAGGCGTTAGTTTCCGGACAGGTCGTATTTTCGGGGAAACACGGTAGCTACTTAGTGATTTCTGCTGTCATTGCCTGTCAGTTACATGGATATGTTTACCTGATGTTTTCCCACATAACTTTGGCATGTGAGACAAATATGAATTTCACAGGCTATGCCATCATTGTAGGATAAACCAAAAGTAAAGAAAAATAAAGTGGATAAAAATGAAATAAATGCAGTAGTGTATGGCATATGACAAGGCAGTCAACACCCTTTCTCCTTAAAAACATACATCATTCTCACAAATGATTTATTTATTTTCTTAGCTGTTTATCCTGTCTTTATTACTTTATAAGCAAAAACATGGTTGGAGAAAATAAACTTGTAAAGTTGCAAACATCACAGATAACATTTCAGAATAATTTCCCATAGAATGACGTAAAAGAAAAGAGAGGTTGTAGCAAATTACAATCTGAAATGGACCTGTTAGTAGGAAAAGAGACTAGAATGAGCAGTAATACTTTGTAAGATGCATCGAAACTGAAGTCAAGATGTTTGTTATTTATTTGCACAAGGTGAGCATTCTTTTTATTTGAAAACTACTTGCTCTGGTGAGGTGAACAGCTGGGTGTGACAAGGAGTGGCAGGGAGGGGCGAGGCATGGCCAGGCGAGACAAGGAGAGGCTGGGCGAGATGAGGCACCCTTTGATGTGAGTGATATTGAGTTGGCCATGCTCACCCAGTCTACATGCCATGCCTACCCAGCTGGTCATTAGGACAGAGAACTGGTTGTTAAATTATTTGAATCCCACCACTGCATAAACCCCATGGTCATGTAAGTGCAATTCAGGCAGTTGGCAACCGGTTTCCATTTATGATAGCTATGATAGTGTTTTGTAGTCATATAATTGTAATTTGTAACCCCTCCAGTCATCTTCTGACAAAGCAAAATCAATTGGGGAAGAAGGGTTCTGGTAACAACCATATGATTCACTAAACATTCATGTGGTTGGCTTCACAAATGTGGTAAAAATAACATTGTATTCAGTCATGGAATGACTTGCTTAACACAAACTCTGGTCCCAATCATGGTTGTAAATTGAGGACTACCTATACATTAGGCAAGATAGCATGTCTGGATAAAATCTTGAACAGGATGGAAAGAAAATAGGTAGGGTATTTGTGTGTGTGTGTGTGTGTGTGTGTGTGTGTGTGTGTGTGTGTGTGTCTGAAAATGCCAGGCCTTATAAAAAAAATCAATTCCAAAAGCAGTTTCAAAATACAACGAAATGTAACATACCGCAAACCATAAAGAACTGTTCCATCTGGATGTAGCCGAATCATTCGATTTTTCACAGTAACTCCATGAACAAAGGATTTCTTGTCATTCAGAAAGTATGTATCTGGAACCCAGAGATAATCAGCCACTCTGTTATCTAAAGTTAGATTCAAAGGTATGCCAGAGTAGGATAATCTTTTATCCTTCCAGGTTTGCTGGAAATACATAGTTAGTGTATAGTCCTAGGAAAAAAAGAAAAAAAATAGCAATTAGTATTATAGCTATTATTAAGATTTGATTTTATAATGGCTATATAGCATCAAAAATTTTATCCTGATTTTCTTCCAGCAGCTGAACTGAAGATAATATTCATTGTACTCTCTCCCTTTTGATGGAGGTTGGATTGAGACAAAATAATGGATTCAATTCACCCAGTGAGTTTCCATATTGAGAGCTGACTTAAACACAGCTGTCCTCAATGTCCCCACACTTTACTACACTGTGCTGACCTTTCAAAATTAGGAAGTGAAGACCAAGTTAATGGCAAATGCAATCCCTTAAACATCTCCATTTTGATAAAGCTATTGATCCAGACATGTTCATTACTTATTATTAATCTTAATTCAAGGGGGAAATGTATCATTTCCTTTGATTTGTTGTAAACTAGTATTTACCCATTTTCCTATTGTACTTATTTTGTGAACATTAAAGGCCGTGGTGCGCACTGATTTGAAAATTGGCTTGATCTCATGCTTCATCTTAAGATAAACCTAAAAATTATAACTCAGCCCATAGAAAACTGATTTTGTTCAAGTCCTGTTGAATCCTAAGGGTTAAAGTAGATAAATATACCAAGCACATACATTTCTTATGTGTTTGGGTTGCATTGTGGATGTCATACAGAAAACATACATGTACAAAATGTTTCCTTGTGGCAACACTTAGTATTTTGAAATGCCCTAAAAGATACCATTTATATGGCAGCTTTTCACATCAAGTTGGAATTCTTTTCAAAAAATATCATATGATGTGATCTCACATGGAAGTGTTTTTTTAAAAGATAAAGGCTATTTCATTATTCTTCAGTCACACCTGTTTCATCAGTGTGCATTTCAATGTTTTGAAGAGGGCAATTTCACTCCCAACTTCACTCTGAAGTCCCGCTTTTCAAAGGTTTTCACAGTATTAATTTGTATCCCTCTGAATCTCAGCAGTAGATAGTTTTGATTATGTGCTACCTAGTTGGCATTGACTTTTAGATATCACATAGTAGATAGATGCCCTAGAACAGGGCTGTCAAACTCGTGGCCTGCGGACCGGATTTGTCACACAATGCCCATGCTCAAGCTCAGTTGAGCGAAGGGGGAAAAAGTCCCGATACATCACGACGATGCAAGTTTGACACCCCTGCTCTAGAAAATTATGTCTGCAAATTGTGCACCTTGAGCCCCTCAGGTCAAAAGGTGTTCAATATGCTATTGGGGAAGAGTAGAGGGCTAGTAATAGTAGCGCCAGAAAGAATGAAGTGACTGGGTCAAAGCCAAAAGGACACTCAGCTTTGGATGTATCTCATGGTGAAAGGAAAGTCCAATATCATAAAGATCTATATTCTCCATAGAAGCCTGGAATATAAGATTCATTAATCAAGGCAAGCTGGACATGGTCAAACAAGAGATGACAAGACTGAACATCAACATCTTAGGAATCAGCGAACTAAAATGGACAGGAAGGGATGAATTTAATTCAGATGACCATCAGGTATATTACTGTGGGCAAGAATCCCTTAGAAGAAATGGAGTAGCCTTCATAGTCAATAAAAGAGTAGGAAAAGCAATACTAGGATACAATCTCCAAAATGACAGAATGATCTCAGTTTGAATCCAAGGCAAACCATTCAACATCACAGTAGTCCAAGTATGCCTCAACCACTGGTGCTGAAGAGGATGAGGTTGACTGGTTCTATGAAGCCCTACTGTCAGGGTTTCAAATAGCATCCAGAAGTAAATCAGAGTCCAAGACAAAGTATTGCCCAAAGTTCCAATTTATAAGGTGACCAACTTTTTTACAATGAAAAGGAGGACAAATAAATTGGAAAAAATATATTGTAAATAAAAGAAATATTTTATTCATTGCAACAATACACTAAAATATGATATATGCATAATAAAAACATTTGCAACATTTTATATTGTAATTATGCTTACATGCCTGTTAATTATTATTTGAATGAGTACTTTTCCATTGAATTAATATTTTTTGTCAATGTATCATCTTCTAACAATATATTGGAAATATCTGAACAAGAAATATCCTTCATATTGAATTTTACGGCAAATGCTGCAGCCAGAGTATCAACATTCAATCTCGATTTCTCACTTGTCGAACGCGCAACAGATTAGCCTTCAAATATCGAAAAGGAGGACATGTAGGAGGACACTTTTCGAGGGAGGACAGAACTTACAAAAGAAGGACTGTCCTCCCTAAAGGAGGACGGTTGGTCACCTTACAATTTATTAAGAGAGCCATGTTGGCACATCTGGGAAAACCCAAATCTGAAAGTTTCCCGGTTTTTCCCACCCAGTTGAAAATTCAAGATCTTGCCCCGACACCCACAAGTCCATCACATGGTCCAATCTCGCACTGCCATGCTGGCAGTTCCACCCATCCAATTCCAGTCAGGTGCAGAGGTGCAGAGACAAAGGATGACCTTGGCTTTCTAGAAAGAATTTTGTTGTGATTACATAGTATGTAACTCCTTACAATCCCCCCTCCCATTTTTCCACAACAGAAAATGCATAGCAGAATAATGGAAAGTATGGAAAGCCAAAGACCCAAAAGAAAACATGGTTGCAGGCCTGACAGGCGGCCTCCCCTCAGAAGAAAAGCATATCCTGAAAAGAGAATAATGTGGGGGTTAACATGAGCATAACTAACCACCTCTCTCCCTGGGGGGGTGGGCTTTGGCTTATAGGGAAATTTATCATGGAATTGTTTCACTAACCTTTGGCTTTTACATTCCAACTTTTCACTCATGTAGCTTCAGACAAAGGGTACCCTTCCAATCAGTGGTGGTTTTCAAAAAATTTTAGAACCTATTCTATAGGTGTGGCCTATTTTGCAGGCATGGCTTGGCGGTCATGTAGTGAAACTCATTCAACAACACTCTTGCTTAGCAACCAAAATTTTGGGCTCAATTGTGATCATAAGTTCTCTTTTTTTCTTTCTTTGCTTTTTTTTCTTTCTTCCTTCCCTCCTTTCTTGTGTCTCTCTTTCCCACTTTCTTTCTTTCCTTCTTTTCTTTCTTTTTCTTTCTTTCTCTTTTCTTCTTTCTCTTTTTCTTTCTTTCTCTTTCTATCCTTGACTCTCTCTTTTCTCTCTCTCTCTCTCTTTTCCTTTCTTCCATCCTTTCCTTCTCTCTTACTCTTTCTTTCTTGCTCTCTCCCCCCCCTCTCTCTCACACACACATCCTTCCAGTTGGCGAAAAATTTTGTTTTGCCAGCTGGCAAAGAAGCCTCGCTTTCCCTGCCGCCCGCAGCTCTCGGAGGAAGGAGGCAGGGAAGTGAGCCCCGGACCTCATCTCTGCCTCCTTCCTTGAGAGCTGGCCAGCCTCTCCCACCACTGCACCCTTCACTCACCTTCCACCTGGATGCTCTGCCGGTGGGGCACCTCCCATTTTGCCTCCCATGAGACTGGGGGTGGCTTTCAGAACTCTGGGATATAATCCATCAGATCCCGGTGATTTATATTCATCAACATCAGACAGGAAATTATCAGGGATGACATGATAGCCATTTTCCAATACCTGAAGGGCTAGCATAAGGAAGAATGAACCAACTTATTTACCAAAGCATCTGTAGGCAGGACAAGAAACAATAGTTTTCTTGTTAAAGTTTTTCAGAAATGGTTTGCCATTACCTCCTTCCTAAGACTGAGAAAAATGATTGGTTCAAAGTCACCCAACTGTCCTTGTGTTAAAAAAATTATTTCTCACTCCTATGGGTGTTGTGTCTCTTCCTCAATCTTGCTTCCTGTACAGCTAACTTGGAAGTAAAATTCTAGTGGAAAGTAAACTGGATTTTTGAACTTTCAGATTTTTGAAAAAGTATATCTGACTCGAGACAAACATTAGGTTTTTCAATGCCACCTACCAATGTTGGGAAACACTGAATAGGATTCACACCTTGCATGGCATTTGCCAAGAATCTGTTTAAATGGGGCAGGGTATCTTCCCTTGAATGTGACTGTGATGCTTTTCATCAGATACTGGATGACATAGTAACTAGCTGCCATTTGAGAACTTACACAGGAGGAAAAACAGTCTTTCTCCAACTAACAAGGATACTCTTAATTGGATATATGGCCTAGATATTAATATGTAGAATATTTATTTATTCTTATAAATTAACATATTTTAAAATGTAACTACAACAAATATATAATTTAATTCAATATAATTTAATTCAGTATAATTTAAAGAACCTTACAAAATTGGCTAATTTTTGTGTTGGGTCAGATATATTTTTTCCAAAATCTGGATGTTGAAAACTTTGGTTTATTTTCCACTGGGATTTTACATCAAAGTTATAATTATGCACCTGCTGTGTCAGTACAGGACCCAAGATTGAGGAAGACGCAACACCCATAGGGGTGAGAAGTAAAAAGAAATAACACAAAGATAGCTGGGTAACTTTGAGTCAGTCACTTTCAGCCTTAGGAAGAAGGCAATGGCACAGCATGGCATGGCATGGCATGGCATGCCTTGTCTTGCCTTCATTCTCCACAACATTCTAGAAAAATGGCTGCTCAACTTTAGCTTGGGTGATAGAGCTTCCATAGATCTAGGAGACAAACTCTCCTATCAATCAATCAAAATAGAGCTGGAAAGGACCTTGGAGGTCTTCTAATCCAATTCCCTGCTCCAGAAGGAGACTTTATTATTTCAGACAGATGGCTGTCCAGTTTTGTCTTAAAACTTCTAGTGATGAAGCACCTACAACTTCTGAAGGCAAGCAGAATTCCGGCTGTACTTCCAGTGCGATCAGAAGCAAGGACTACAACCCCGTTATGAAGTCTCCCCATTGGGAGCTCCAATGGGAGCCATAGCCACCCTGTAGGGTGGTGAAGGAGAGGGGGGTGCCGTGTAGGTAAAGGAGAGCCACATCTCTCCTCCCTGACTTGAAAAATTCCCCTCATCTGAAGATGAGGAGCAGTGACAGCAAAAATGGCTGCCATGTAGCTGGGGGACAATCTGACTACCTGACAGTGCAGGAGCGGAGAAGGTGAATGGTGTGTGAACTGAGTGAGATAATACTTTTGGTTGAAATCTGATCTCAATGAAAATTAAGTGGAATATATATTTAGAACTATTTGTCAAAGTGGCGAACAAGCACTTTGAAAAAATCCCTGAGAATATAAGAAGAGTATTTAAAAAAAAAAAAATAGAAAATTGAACTCTCAAAGTAAAAAGACATGGTATTGAGAGGCATTTTAAAATGCTGGAATTATGGACCTAAAATCTTTTTTATTGATACTGCTTACTTATTGGATTTATAATTTTAAATAATTAAAATTGGCAATAACATTGCAGAGAGGTTGAAGCAGGTTGAAGCAGAGAGCATCATCTGCTGATGAGAGGGGAATTATGTAAGCCTGTGATTAACCAGCTGAAAGACTAAAAAAACACTGGATTATATGTATCTACTCCAAGACCACTCGAGATTTGAATATTAAATAAGAACTTTAGTTAAAAGACCCCTGAATTATTATTGAATGTATAAAAGTGACTTGACATAATACATCAGTGTATTATCCACTGGTGTATTTAAATTGATTTGACTGATTATTGATGAGATATTAAAAATTGTGATTTGGAAGCTCTGTTTTGAATCAACAATTCCTGGACAACTGGCTAAAAAGGAGACCTATTAAACAAAGGCTCCCCTGCCCACCTAGTCACCGCTCGCTCGCTGTCTTGCCCCATCTGTCCACACCACGATTGCCCTACCCACCCACTTCCTTTGCCCATCCAGCCAGCAGGTTGCAGGGGTGGTGGCAAGCGGTAAGGGAAGTGAATGCCGACCAGCATCCCTGCCTCCTTCCTCAGCAAGTGTGGCCAGGGAGAAAGCCCCTGCGCTTCCTTCTCTTTGACATCAGTGGCAGACATGAAGAAAATGGTGTGTTGTATGTATGTGTGTGTGTACCATATTTGCAGGAGGCAGTCAAGACCCAGTAATCCCTGCTGGCAAGCAGGAGTCTCCCGTCTTTCTCCCCTTCTGGCAGAGCTGCAGTGTTGGAGCTCAGAGGTGAGGTGAGTTCCCCCCTTCCTGCCATTCTGGAAGAAAAGAAATCTAGTGCAGGAGGAGGAGGAGGATGGGTGGCATAAAGCAGCACCACCTTAAATCAAAGCTTCCCTCTCCCAGGGAAAGAAAGCCATGCTTTTCGAAAGGCAGTTTTTGACAGGTTCCAAGCGTGGCTTTCTTTCCCAGTTCCTCAGAGGCTTTGGTTTAAGGTGCGCTGCTGTCAGGGTTCCAAATAACATCCAAAATTAAATCAGAGTCCAAGGCAAAGTATTCCTCAAAGTTCCAATTTATTAAGAGAGTCATGTTGGCACATCTGTGGAAACCCCAAATCTGAGCTTCCTGGTTTTCCCCACCCAGTTGAGAGTTCATGGTCTTGCTCCCTCACCCACAAGTCCATCACATGGTCCAATCTTCCACTGCCATGCTGGCAGTTCCACCCATTCAGTTCCGGTCAGGTGCAGAGGTGTAGAAACAAAAGATGACCTTGGCTTCTAGAAAGGAATTTTATTTTGACAACAACACATTCTACTCCTTACTATTCCCCCTCCCAATTCCCCACTAATAACAGTGTAGTAAAATGAAAGAGAGTGTGGCAGGCCAAAGATCAAGAAAAGAATATGACTGCAGGCCCAACAGCTGCTTTACACCACCCCTCCTCTTCCTCCTGCAAGCGACAGGTGCCTCAGAGACTCGGTGGACAGCTTAGGGGAGACAATGGCCGTGATGACTTCACTCTCCAGGAGCTGCTGCCGCCGCCACCGCCTAAGCCCTCCGAGGAACTGAGCTGAGCAGGAGCCCTGAAAGTGAAATGTCTCTCCTTTCCAGTCATCACTGCCCATTAGACCAATTCCCCAATGCAATTTGTGGAGCCACTTGCCCTCATGAAAACACGGGGGTGGCGTTTTCAGGCTTTCAAGGCCTACAGCTATAGATAGGAAGAGGGGGGGGGCATCTCAGGAGTGAAGCCCTCGGTGCCAAGTCCCCCTTCTGCCCCCATTAAAATCACCCCCACCCCACTCACTCCAGTTAAATATGCTTAGGGTGATAGGGTTTATTTTAAATGGATAGTGAGGCTTCTTTGCCAGCCTGCCAGCTGGCAAAACAGAAATTTTCACCAACTGGAAGGGATGTGTGTGTGAGAGAGAGGGGGGGGGAGAGAGAGAGAGAGAGAGAGAGAGAAAGAAAGAGAAAGGAAGGGAGAAAAAAGAGAGGCAGATAGAAAGAGAAAGAGAGAGAAAGAAAGAAAAACAAAGAAAGAAAAAAGAAAGAAAGTGGGAGAGAGAGACACACAAGAAAGAAAGGAAGGAAGAAGGAAGAAAGAAAAAAGGAAGGAAAGAAAAAAGAAAGGAAAGAAAAAAAGAAAGAAAGAAAAAGAGAAACTTATGATCACAATTGAGCCCAAAATTTTGGTTGCTAAGCAAGGGCATTGTTAAATGAGTTTCACCACATTTTACAAGTTGGCCATGCCCACCTAGTCACATGGCCACCACGCTATGCCCATAAAATAGGCCACTCCCACAGAATGGATAGTAAAATTTTTTGAAACCCACCACTGATATATATAGATACATACACACACACACACACACACACACATACATACATACATACATACATACATACATACATACATACATACATACCTGTTACTTCCTTGCCATCTTCTCTCTTTAGTGGACCTACTATTTCCTTGAATTTTTTTGTTATTTATATATTGAAAGAAACTTTTTTTATTATCTTTGACTTTTGTTGCAAGTCTTTGCTTTCCTGACTTCATCTTTACAGATTTAGGCTATCTGCTGATATTCTGTTTTAATTACACTTTTTGTACTTATTCTTTTTGTCTTTCAGTTTATCAGAGAGATTTTTGTGCAACTATGCTGGTTTCTTCTTGGATTTCTTGTTTTTCTTTTTTTACTGGTATTGTTGGACTAGGCTTTTATATTTTTCAGAGTTTTTCATGCTTCTTGAATTCTCCCCTTTAGGATTTTTATCCAAGGAATTTTTCTTAAGCACTCTCTGAGTTTGTTAAAGGAGCTTTCTAAAGTTTAAGACACTGGCTGGATTATATTCTACTGCTTGTGAAGTAGAATATAATTCTACAACATAGTAGTAATGGGAGATTTATAATATAAAGCTCCCATTACTACTATGATACATTTCCTACATACATTTGTTAATTGATTAACAAAGAGTTCATCTATTTCTTCTAATTGGTTGGATGGCCTGTAGGATATGCCTATAGCAATGCCATCCCCCCTTCATATTGACTCACATAGGTTCTAAGAGGTTTTCATCCTTGGTTTTGTGTATTTTTGTAGAGATATACAGTATTACTTGACTCTAACTCCTACTGTCTAAAACTGCAGTATTGCACTATAAGCATGATACACAAAACAAGAACTCTTTCCAATAAAGGCTTTGACTGGCCAAATATCTATAGTACTTGTATATA
Organism: Natrix helvetica; assembly: GCF_964273705.1. Taxonomy (NCBI): domain Eukaryota; kingdom Metazoa; phylum Chordata; class Lepidosauria; order Squamata; family Natricidae; genus Natrix; species Natrix helvetica. Next base: position 55,031,877 of record NC_138558.1, on the reverse strand, counting down.
GAAGTCTATTTGCCATATCTTCAATTCACTGTAATTGTTGTACAACTGCCTTTTCACAGAGCCATTTTTACAATAGTTTTCCAGTCCCCCCCCCCCCCCCCGAAGCTCTGTTTCTCTTCGGAATGTATAAATCTATCGTTTATTTCAATATGCACTTTTCATCTTGCAACACATCAGACAGATTAAGCATTTCACAATATGTTTCTCAATAAATGTAAGAAATAATTGTCAAAAAGCTATTCAGGAGCTTTTATCTGGCACTGTCAGTAGAGCTATTGCTATCCGATCTAACTGATGCTGCTGTCAATACTTTATTGACTTTAGTGAGGTCATGATGATGAAACAAAAGATCTTTGGTGAGTTTTGGAGGAGGTATTCAGAAAAGCAATGCACTTTGATTGCCTTTTTCTCAAAGGCAATCAAAGACCAAAAAATGGATTGATTTCCTTTAAAATTGTTCAGGAATGAACAAATCCTTTGACTCGTTCTTCACAGCTTGGAATCCAATGATTTATTTGATGTGGTTCAAAATCAGTAGCACTATTCGAGCTTAAATAAAGATTCCATTCTGAGCTTGCCTCTCATTCCTAATTTGATATTAGATACATTACCATCCATCTTTTATGCTTTCATGCCATGACTGTCTCATATCAAACACTTGAAAGCTAATTCTATAATGCTTCACACAATCATTGAATATTTTAGAATATAGCAGGCTTAGCCTGGATATCAGCATTCACCTGCACCAATGCTCCCAACCTTAAGTCTAAGCATGTCTCCTTTCCTAATTACTGAGCACAAACAAAGATGAAGAAGTGACAAAGAAGCATCAAGTTGCATGAAAGCCTGTAAGTATGAGCCAAAGATCTGCTTTGAGAAATAATGGAATATATCAAAGGCAATAAATGCATAAAGTTGCTATTAAAAACTGGATAGTTTAACATTTCTTGTTGCCAGAAGCAAAATATATCATGTGTCAAAGATTCAAAACAATTGTAAACACTTATGAGGCAGCCAATTAATATCTGGAAGACAGTGAACTATTAATTCATTTCAGAAGAATCTTATTCAAGCTCATTTGCAATCTTATAAAACTCAGAGAAACCATTTTTCCTTTCTTTTTGTGAATTACTAAAATGCTCACTCCTGGGATTGTATCTCTCAGTTATACTGTATATTTGAAAGCCTCTCCATTTCAGAATATCATGACAGTCCTCAGCATGGGCTTTCTACTTAGGAATTTGGGTCTAGTATATACAAGAACAAGGCTATGGACACTTTTTTTCTTTTCTGAAGTCAAGTTTAGCACAATACTTGCAACCTATTTTTTGGTGGAAATTTACAGTTCCTCATATTGTTATGTTATACTGTTGCAATGTCCAGCACTCAGGAAGATTCTTTTCAATTTTGGAGTCACCAATAATTGACTTGCTGCTTTCTTCAAGTTCAGGTGGTTGTGCTTGTGACCGTTTTGGATCACCCAAGGCCAATTCTATTGTATCTGGTTGTTCCAATCTTGGTTTCTTACTGAAAAAAGTGGTCAAACACTGTTGCCTTTTCATCCTGTTAAAGGCTGCTACAGCAAAAAACAAATAAAACAATGTTGTACTTTGAACTTGATTATAGTTGCAGGTTAAGGTCTGTAGGTAATGGAAGGGATCTGTTTTCACCCAACAATGTATACTCTGTTTTCATCCATTGCTGTGGACAATTTGTAATGTACTTATACAAATTGTCTGAAATGGTATAGGGCATTGTTGGCGAACCTTTTCAGCACCAAGTGCCAAAACAGGAGCGTACACATGTGCATGTTTGCCAGAAACTAGAAGAGCAGCCACCAGGTGCGTGTGCTGGGTGTCAGCTCTTCTGGTTTCCGGCATGCGCATGCCAGAAAGACCTGATCTTCTGGTTTCTGGCATTGATGCACTTGCAAAACCAGCTGGCCAGTGCTTATGTACATGCCAAAAACCAGAAGAACAGCCGCCCGGGAAGATGATCTTCAGGTTTCTGGCATGTGCATATGCCTCGGCCTCCTTGTCTTCTGGTTTCTGGTGCACATGCATGCACAAAGACCAGCTGGCCAGTGTGCATGCATGTGCCGGAAACCAGAAGAGCAGCCGCCTGCTATGTGCATGTGCACCAGGCAGCTGCTCTTCTGGTTTCTGGCACTCCCGTGTACATGAAGACCAGCTGGCCGGTGCACCACAACCCAGAAGAGCAATGGGTGACGGCTCATGTGCTGGAGAGATGGCTCTACATGCCACTTCTGGTACATGTGTCATAGATTTGCCATCATTGGTATAGGATTTCCTGCCTGAGCAGGAGGTTGGATTAAAAAAGACCTGCACACCAATACAGGACTCTCAGTGGACATCAGTAGTTAATGTGAGAAGATAAATATATCCATTGGAATATTGCAGGTAATAAGGTCTAGGAGTGGGCTTGCAGGCCTCACTGAACCAAAGTTTTAAACTAACATAATTGCAAAATGTACAGACATATTTCTAATGTGCTGACTTGCATGCTGCCTTTTCTGCAAAGTTGTACTTGAAGCGGATATATTTAGAGCAAGAAGAATGAGATGGTGGGAAATGAGGAACTGAAAGTAACAAATGTCTGAGAGTGTCAAATGTACATGGGTGTTTATAGAAAGTGGCAGTCAGTAATAAAGTACAAGGAAGTGAAACTATGGAATGCGTAGGTCAGTAAAAAACAAAGTAAAAGAAATGTGACTTGAGATGAGAATAGTGTCCTTTGCTCAATAGCAGTCCTTGTAAGACTTGCTATCTGTCATTGGAACCCATTGCAATGGTTTAATAGTGTAAGTTTTGTTGTGGAATTGCATTGCTATGTTGGCTATTCATGTTCCAAATTCCTCATGAAGTATAAGTATAAATCTTTATTACGGTCAAAGACCAGCAATACACATTACTTTTTACAATATGTTAAAAAGTACTGACATTAAGATATAATTAAAAAGTATTGATGTTAAAAGTGGAAAATAATATACAGGTTCTCAAATTGTTTGGATCACTCCCTGGTTTACCTGGGTGCAAAGCCGTTAATGGAAGTAAATACAATGGTCCAGAAATTGTTAGAGATATGTCCAAATAATTGGTACAAGATGACAACTATACTTCTGTAACCAATTTTTTTCTTGTGGACATTGCAAAAGCACAGAACTTTGCCACTGCATACGTGGTAACAGGGTTAGTGTCCTGGAGGAGAAAGCCTAGATAAAAATTGTCTTCCTTCCCTGGCAATCTCTCTAATAAGGAGAGAATATGTGCAGACCTACAAGCTCTGTATAGCTCGCAGTGTAATAGAACATGTGAGATATCTTCTACTTCTCCTTTACCACATATACAATCCCGTTCTGTTATAGGTGTTCTCTTATACCTGCCCTGGAGGAGTGCTGAAGGAAGAATGTTAAATCTGGCTCTGAAGAAAGCTGTTCTTTGTTTTGGGAAGATCGGGTCATTTAGATATCTTGCCGATTCCCACACACCCTGTTTCATTCTGTCCCTACTGTGGAGAGGCAACCTATTTAGTTCTTCTCGGAACTCCATGTCCTTCATTCTATTGATTACTAATTGCATTGCTTGATCAAAGCCTAGGGACATTAAGAATACCGATGAGAGCTCATAAGAGCCCAGCTTGTGATAAATTGCCTGTTTCCAGGGGGAGGGGAAGTTGTCAGTCAACACTAGTGGGGACAGTCCCTCTGGAAAGAAATGCATTTTAAGCCAATGAATGATCATCATCTTCCAGGCTCTTACCTGAATTTGAAGCAAGCCTGTCTCAATTCTTAACTGGGCATTTGGAATTCCATTGGGTGCTACTAAAATGGCCTCATGAAATAAACCTCTGATCTTAAAGCAAGATTTATTGCTTGTGTTGCTGTTTCCTGTTTTTTATTGGGATATTTTTATGACACTAAATATGAGCGTAAGAAGCAGCTCCACAGTAAGGCTATGATAATTAGTCCGTGTTTGTACTTATCCATATCAGTGTTAAAAAATAAAAGTTTAATGAAACAGAACGGAAAGAAATTTAACAAGCATTTTGTGATTTGACTGAACTTGAATATTTAACAACACAGATTTGAATAATGCATTTGGTGGCCCTTGTTAATAAGCTATCAATAAGATGCAACCCACAAACAGACAAAGGTAAGGACAGTATGATTAACTTGACACAGAATTTAGACACAACAATTGCCATGCTATAATGGGAATTTCAGTGAAATAAAAATATCAAATATCATATAGGTATGCATGTGTATATGTACATCAGTGGTGGGTTTCAAATCCTGTTCTAACCAGTACGGTTGAAACAGGGTCGGCGGCATCCTCATGGACACGTGCAGTGCGTCATGCAGGTGCTGTATGCGCCATGCGCCTGAATGAAAGCTCAGAAGCCTTTAAACACCGTAAGGAGCTCAGGTAGGCATGTGGGCCCTCTGGAGCACCATACCGGAATGGTATTCGGTGCTTCGGGCTGGCTCTGGTATGCCCATACTGGGGCATACCACCTGCAACCCACTACTGGTGTATGTGTATGTATATGTGTATGTATATGTATACGTTTACGTATATGTATACGTTTACGTATATGTATATGTGTGGAAATTTATCACCCGGCCCTCTCCCAGAAAAATGAAATATCCTAGGAAATATTGAAAAGGCAGAATATTTCTCTGGATGTGAAAAGGAAGAAACATGTTTTAAAAGACAGAATAGCTGCATGCAGCTTCCTGCCCATCCCCCTTTGTCAATGAGCCATTAAAGCCTGAGCTAGTTCACTTTACATAATAAAGAGTTCTCCCCTCCAACTCCAGAGTGATGGGATTAAGGCATGATAGTATTGGCCTTTTACCCAACTCACCACATGACATCTGAGAACTCAACCAAACCTGGATTCAAAACGCAGCCTAGATAGTTGCCCCTGCATGGCCCCATGGGAGTCTGACAGCCAATTAGAAGACAAGCTCAAGATCAAAAGCCAGAGAGGGCATAAAACCAGGGAAAACCAGAAAGAATGAAGAGACTTTTAAATGAATGTATACACATAGACCAAAATGGATTTCTTCCCCAAGAGACAGATCAGAGACAATATGTGGATTGTATTGAATACGCTAGAATACTACGAAGCCCACCCAGAAAATCAAATGGCATTGTTGTTTCTAGATGCTCAAAAGGCCTTTGATAATGTGAACTGGCAATTCATGATAATGCAACTTCAAATGATGGGATTTGGTGAGGGATTTATCAATATGATTAAAACTATATATAATCACTAATTGGCAATGGTAATGGTAAATGGTGATATGACAGGAAAGATAGAAATTACGAAGGGAATTAGACAAGGATGTCCACTATCGCCATTGTTATTTTTACTGACACTAAAGATTTGAATAGAGAAGTACGGCAAAATAAAGAGGTAAATGGTATGAGGGTCAAGAAAGAAGAGTATAAATTACAAGCGTTTGTGGATGATTTGGTGTTTATTATGGAGGATCCAATAGAAATAGGGCCAAAACTAGTTAAAATAATAGAAGAATATGGAGAAGTAGCGGGCTTGAAGATTAATAAAAATAAAACAAAAATTCTGGCAAAAAATATGAGAGAAAAACAGAAAAGAGAGTTGATGGGAAAACTGGACATACAAGTGATGAAAAAAGTGTAATATTTGGGTATTCAATTGACATCAAGATGTGGAACACTAAAGGAAGATAACTATTATAAGGTGAGAAAACAAATAGAAATTGACTTGGAAAGATGGAAAAACCTACAATTATAACTGATGGGAAGAATAGCAGTAGTAAAGATGAATATATTACCAAGATTGTTATACCTATTCCAAACAATACCGATAAAACTAGAGAAAAAATTCTTTGAAAATATGAACAAAATAGTGGGGAATTATATATGGCAAGGGAAAAAAGCAAGAATTAATATAAAAATGTTACAAGATGCAAGGATTCGAGGTGGATTTGGATTACCAAACTGGGAATTATACTATCAAGCAGCGGGTCTAGCTTGGATGAAAGAATGGATTTTACTGAGAAATACGAGATTATTGACACTGGAGGGGCATGATTTGCAATTGGGTTGGCATGCTTTTTTGTGGTATGATAAAAGTAGGGCACATGGCTATTTTCAAAGACATTATGTAAGGAATGGATTATTAACAATATGGGAAAGAGTGAAAGGGAAACATTATTTAGAAATACCAATGTGGCTTTCAACAATGGAAGCATTGACACATCCAAATATTAGTAGTATGAAAAATATTATTAGATACAAAGATATCTTAACAGAAAGGGGGAAACTAAAAAAACAAGAATTAGAAAACCAAGGAATTGATATAGATTGGTTTTCACAATTGCAAATACAATCAAGATATGAAAAAGATAAAAGGGAGTATGATTTTAACTTAGGAAATTCAGAATTGGATAAGATACTTATGGGAACAGGAGAAAGAATAATCAAGGAATTATATAGCTACCTATTAAGAACTATGCTAGAAGAAGGAGTGGTAAAAGATACAATGTTAACTTGGGCAAAGAATTTTGGCCATACAATTGAACTAGAAAAGTGGCAACAACTATGGGAAAGTAATTATAAACTAACCATGTCAACAGCTTACAAAGAAAACTTATACAAAATGTTTTATACAAAATGTTTTACAGGTGGCACATGTCACCTGGAAATTTAGCTAAGATCTTTAAAGACAAGTCAGCGAAATGTTGGAAATGTCAACAAGCAATAGGTTCATACTACCACATGTGGTGGACATGTGCAGAAGCAAGGAAATATTGGACTAAAATAAGAATATGGCTAAAGAAAATGTTAGAACGAGAAATAGAATTTAGACCAGAGATGTTTTTACTAGGTATTATCCCAGATAAATTCAAGAAAGAGGATACTTATTTGTTTATACATGTAACTACAGCAGCAAGAATTGTATTCGCCCAAAATTGGAAATTAAATAAGTTACCAACAGACAAAGAGATAATAAAAAATATATTAAATTGTGCAGAGATGAATAGGTTGACAATGAAAATAAAGGATAAAGAGGAATTGGAGTACTTCAAGACATGGGGAAGGTTCTATGACTGGCAAGAGAAAGCAAACTAGAAAAGAAAGTAGGGAGAAGATAAAGTACCCAGATGACGTACTATTAAATAGAAAAAAAGGGGGGGAGAAGGGGAAAACAGAAAAGAAAATATTAAACATATACGAATATATTCAAGAACCAGATATAAAGGGGGGGGGGGGGAAACGTACCTAGGGTAGGCTAGTGAAGATAAGGGAATAAGAAATTATACTAGACTACATTTGAGCTGATGGAAATACCACCCCAAGGAAACATAAACTGAGTTTTGAAATATACACCAACAATAATAGTAAAAGAAAGGGAGAGAGGAGGAGAGAAAGAAAGGAAGAGGGGGAAAGAAGAAAGAGGTAAGGAGAGAAGGATGGAAGGGGGAGAAAGAGAAGGAGAGAGGGTAGGAAGGAGAAGAGGAAGAGCAGGAGTAGGAGAAAGGGAAGGGAAGAAGGGAGGAGGAGAGGAGGAAGGAAGAAAGTAGAGAAGAAAGGGAGGGAGAAAAGAAAGGGAAAACAAGGAGGTGTTACAAAAGGAGGAAAGGATGGTAAATAAAGCAACTCAAATTGTACATTATAACTTATTAAATGAAATAATAAATGTATAAGAATAATAAATGTGAAGAAGAATACAAATAATGTGAATGTATACTTAAAATGGTATGTAAGAGAATAAAAAAAATAAAAATTCTTTGGAAAAAAAACAAATTTGAAGGAAAGTCTAATGGATTGTGAACATTTAAAAATAGGTAGCCAATTGCAAGACCCCACGAATAAATTACAATTTCTCAATTTTTGGGAGACAGAATACTGGAATATTGAAAAAGTAGTAGTTGAAGAACAATTGCACACATTTAGTGACATTTTTAATTACAAAATTTATATCAATGATTATAGAGATTTTGTGGGAAATGTTTTAAATGATTCCAAGAACTATGCAATTCCTGACAGTATTTAAAGAGCTAAAGATATTGTCAGAACAATTGCTATAAGTTCAGCAGAAGCGGAAAGGGTTTTTTAAAAAATGAACATCATAAGTTCAGAACACAGAACTCGCCTAACTGTTTCCAACATAACCAACCTAATGACCATTAGTGTAATTGGCCTACCTTTAAAATAATGTGACCCTATTCCTACAGCAGTGGTGGGTTTCAAATTTTTTTAGAACCTCTTCTGTAGGTGTGGCCTGTTTTGTGGGAGTGGCTTGCCAGCCATATGACTGGGTGGGAGTGGCTTGCTGGCCATGTGACTGGGTGGGAGTGGCTTGCTGGCCATGTGACTGGGTGGGAGTGGCTTGGCAGCCATGTGATCAGGTTGGAGTGACTTGGCAGTCATGTGACCTGGTGGGAGTGGCCAAGACGATGTCACTGAATTCTTTGCCCCAATGGATGATCTACAAAAAGATATAGAAAAGGAAATTTATTATTTTGTGTACTTACTATTTAAATAAGATTAAAATAAGTACACAAAACAATAAAAGAGCTACTTACAGAAGGAAGATGACTGTCCTTGCCGGTCTTCAATATCACTGACTCCAATGAATGGCCTGCACAAAGAAGAGACACAGAAATGAACTCTTCAATTGCATGCACTGCATTAGGATGAAACAAGAACACAAAACAATAAAGACAACTACTTACAGAAGGAAGATGACTGTCCTTGCTGGTCTTCTACATCACTGATCACACTTGCTCCAATGAATGGCCTGCACAAAGAGACACAGAAAGGAAGACTTTAATTGCATGCACTACCACATTAAGGATGAAACCAGCACACAAAGCAATAAAACAGCTACTTACATAGGAAAGATGACTGTCCTAGCGATCATACTCTGTTGCCTCTTCATCCTGTTAAATAATACTAACTGCAGAAGAAATAAAACAAGATTGAACTCGATTGCGATTGTAAGCTGAGGACTACATTACAGGTAACAGAAGGGACCTCTGTTTTCACCCAACAATGCACAGTCTTTTCAGGAAGGATGCCCCCCAACAAACAGGAAAGATATAGTTTTTCATCTAAGAAGTTAGATCAAGAATGAATGTCATAGGTAGATTCACAGAACAATACAGATTTCTTTTTCTGAAATTTATTCCTCAGTTCAAAAAATAGGAATATATGAATTAGGTTCAATACTTAGACCAAGTAGCTATTCAAGAGTTAGTGGTGTCATGGTTAGAAGCAATGGTAAAGTAGGATATGGATTTAAAACCAGTAATATTTTGTTGTGTATTTCAAAGGGAATATAATACATATTTAATTTTACACATGTTAATAGCTGCTGGAATTGTGTTTGCACAACAGTGGAAAAATAAAGATATGAAAATGAATAAATATTAGAATGTGCAGGAATGAATAAATTGACAATGAAAATCAAGAAGGCTTCAAATACTTTTTCACGTGGGATTTGTTTTATCAATTGCTAACTAACAGAAACAGAAATTAGAAATCTAAAAGTATGAAAGAAAACACCAATTTTGTAAGGAAAGGTCACTAAAGTGTATAAGAAAATATTATTAGTACTTGATCATTATTAATATGTAGATAACTGTGGACATTACACACACACACACACACACACACACACACACACACACACACACAAACTATGACAGTGCCAGGAAAACACCAAAAAATAACAATTTTCCCCAAAAGGCTGCAGATGAAACCAGTTTTTTTCCCTAACCCTAAGGACAGGAAAGACAAAGCCACTGGAATAAAAACCATCAAGGCATTGTGGGAAATTATAAAGGACAGTGCCAGGAAGCTCACAGAACCAGCAACCATCTCACAACTATCTAAACAACCAGGTATCACACAGAAACACACAAAATCTGGCAAAGCTGCCTTGCACCAACCTGGCTTGCCCATAGAAAAGCAGCCACTTTGAGACACATAAACCATGCACCAACCTGCACACTTAAAAGCAACATATTGCATCACAAATAAAATATTTGCAAAAATCAATAACATTTCTTAAAATAAAAAAGATATTCTATAAATAATAAAAAAATTCTTAAAAACCATTTAAAATATCCTATACACAATAAATTAAAATAAAACCACACACCCCAACCTCCTTTTGGCCACGTGGCGTATGCGAGGCTGTGGCTTCTGCGAAGGAAGTCTTTCTTTCGCAAAAGCCGCGGGCTGGCGTACCCTAGCCTTCTGCCGCCGCCACCCACCCCCCACCCCATTTTGGCCACACAGTGTATGCAGGCCCGCAGTTTTCACGAAGGAAGGCCTTCCTTCGCGAAAGCCCTGGGCTCGCGTACCATAGGCTCCTGCCACCGCCGCTGCCCCTCACGCTTAGTTGCTTATCTGAAGGAAGCAGTAATAGCAGCAGGGAAGGCGAAGCAAAGTGAGGACCCGATCAGCAAGCGACGACACAACAGCTGTTTGGGAAAAGAGGTAAGTGGGCTGTTCGCGCTATGCTTTTATTTTTTTAAAATATATTTTATTATTATTATTTTCCTTCTACAACACATTACAGTCATATCAACATTATTATGTCATCATACCTGTACATGTAAATATTATTTCGCTTCTATGTTTATAAACCTTTATACACAATTCTCTCTCTCTGTCTCTCTCTACATACATACATACATACATACATACATACATACATACATACATACATATATTTGTGTGTGCTGTATTTGTACTGATAAATAAATAAAGGGAGACTATAAATAAATGAAGGGATAAATAAATAAAGGGTGTCTCCCTTTATTTATTTATCAGTACAAATACAACACAAATATAAAAAGGCAACATTAAAAATAAAAATATGGTTTTCTGCATGCATGGTCTTCTGTGATGAGCCGAAGGACAGAAAGAGGGAGTAGTGACCTTCCTCCCATATTTAGGCATACCAGGGGTTGTAACACAAATACACACACACACACACACACACACACACACACACACACACACACACACACACACACACACACACATATATATATATATATATATATATATATATATATATATATAGTTTTTCGGCTTAATTAACTTTATTCTTGTTTTGCAGCAATTTGTACCAATTGTTCCAAATTTCACAATATTCCGACTCTTTTAATTTTAGTGCTAATTTGTCCATCTCTGCACAATCCAAAAAATTTTGTATCACTAATTCATCCGAGGGGATATTATTTTGTTTCCAGCATTGGGCAAATGCTATTCTAGCTGTGGTCAGCAGATGTGTTAATGTGTACTTATTTTCTTTGTATATTTCCCTTTGATTATTCCCAGCAGAAAGAGTTCCATCATCTCAAAGCAAGTTTTTGGTAATACTTTTTTTATTTTTAGTTTTTTTTGTCACTTACGTAATCATTTTTACTGTCCACTATGGTATTATAATCTCCTATTATACAAATATTCCTCAATTCAATTTTTCTATTTTTTTGTGTAGTTTTTTATAAAAGTCCTTCTGATTTTCGTTTGGGGCATATATTGCTACCAGTAGTACTGATTTTTGGTTTATCCCTATCTCTATCATTAATATTCTTCCCTCTGGGTCTGCATAAATTAAATTTGTCTTTATCCCATCTTTAACATATATCGCTATCCTTTTTCTCTTTTCTTCTGCTGATGCTGCATATAATTTTCCTAATTTAAGACATTCCAGGTATTTTATATCTTGTTTTTTAATGTATGTTTCCTGTAAGCATATTATATCTGCCTTTTGTTTTGTTAATTTTGCCCAGATACACTTTCTTTTTGTTGGCGAATTTAAACTGTTAATATTTACTGACAATAATTGGATTTCTTCTTCCATCCTCCTAATTCTCTGCCTGTCTTTATTTTTTATTAACTTTAGTTTCTTTTTCAGCTCCTTGTTTTTGGTCTCACTTCCTCCTCTCTCTGTGGCTCTTTCTCCTCCCTACAACTTTCTCCTTGTTCTCCTACCGTTGTTCTCTGTTGTTGTTTTTCCTGGCTTCTATATTCCAATTCCTCCTTACTGCTCTGTTCCTCTTCCGGGCCTACTAGTTGCTCATATAAATCTTGTGCCTTCTCCAGATTGTCAACTTTAATCCTTTTCTCCTGCCAAGTTACCAGCATCCCTTCAGGTACCAACCACCTAAATAAGTATATCTCATTTAATCAGTTGTGTTGCCAGAAATCGATAGTCTCTCTGTTGCTCCCTCACTCTTCGCGGGATTTGTTTCAGGGTTTGTATCTCTTTCCCTTTGTACACCATCAGTTCATCTCTTGTTATTCTATAAATTATATCTCTTACTTTTTTCCTCGCAAATCTAATGTGTACTTCTCTAGGCAATCGGTGTCTTCTGGCATAATTAGTGCTTACCCTGTATACATCGTTCAATTCATTTAGGATCTCATGCATGTCTCTTTGTAACATCTCTGCTATTAATTCCGACATTATCATTTGTAAATCTTCCTCTTTTGCTCTCTGTTACATTCTGGAATCAGAGATAAAATGCTGCACAATCCATTTCCAGGTGGATGTCTTTTAAGTTTTTGGTTGATGTTTTCATCTGCTGTTCAACTAAGTCTAGTTTTTTCTCTGTTTGTTCTGTTCTTTTTTCTAACGCTTTTATTGACTGTTCATTTTTTTCCAGTGTTTGTTGTATTATTCCCATTTTATCTTCTAATTTCTGTATGTCATTTTTAACTTCATTTTTTCATTTCACTCATCTCTATTTTCATTTCATTCATATCCATTTTCAATTTACTGTGGTTTTTAGCTACTGCCTCTTGAAACTTGGCCATAGCTTCTTGGATGGTTAGCAATGCTGCCTGTACATTTTCGATATTCGATCTGGAATCTGGATTTTCCATTGTAGCCATTCCTTCTTTGGGATGCTGGAGAAGCAGTCAATACCTTTGTCGCTGGATTTACAGTTGTCTTTTTCCTGGCTTTCAGTGATGTTGTTATGATATTCGCCATTTCTTTTAAAATTTTATCTTGTTCTTTTAGTATATTATATATATTGTCCCAAATTAGCATCCAATATCTTGACTGTTATTTTTATTTCAACTTTTTTTCTTTTTTTTTCTATCAATATTCTTCCCCCCCTCTTTTAATCACAATCCTAAATTTGCTACTAATACACTGTTACATTAGATATTACTTATAATATAATATATATGCTTTGCTGTTAAGTTTTTCAAAATAATTCCTTAACCTAGCTTGTTCTATCTATAATAATCCACAAACAGTAGTCCTAAAGCAGTATAAGCAACTTAAGTAATGTCTATATATATCTCTCTAAATTATACAATAACAACCAGTAATAATAAGAAGGAAAAAGCAAACAGAGAGAGAGAAGGAAAGAGAGAGGAAGCCTCAGTACTCATTTATACTAACAGTGCTATATCTTAAGAATGCAATTATTTCATTATATCCTTAGTGCAATTACTGCAATTAATTCATAGATATTTATAACCATAGACATATATATATATATATATATATATATATATATATATATATATATATATATATATATATATATATATATATATATATATATATATATGGATATCCACAAGCTTTCTACTTACTTGTTCATAAATATAAATATAGATTTGAGTATGTTTATAGATATTATAAATATTATATATAAATATTATATATAATTGTAACTTATTTCACTAAACTATTAATGCAGTCAATTCATTCAACACCTTTTCTTTTACTTTTTTTTTAAAAGTTCTGGGTTGAATTACTTTTCTTTCAGTCTTTGCAAAATTGTCCACGCTCTTCTGTTCTAAATAGTTCTAGATAATTTCAGCACAGCTGTTGCATCAGTCTTCCCTTTCAGTTTCGTTGTCCTCTTCTTTTTCCTAACTGCTATCAGCCCCGCCCAAGCACACCACTGTTCTCCAAGTCCTCCTTCTTTCTCAGTTTCTTTTCCATCACTTGAGTCTGTATGTCTTAGAGTCAGTTCCTGCTCTTTCTTGTTGTCTCCACTTCGATCTCTCACTTACGCCAATTAGTTCTTTCGGACTGATCTTTGCCTCTAAAAAGCTGCTGCTCTCATTCCTACAGGTGGCTGCTCAGTTACAGGGCTCTCACCCGATCTCTAGAATCACTGCTTTGCCCGTTCTTCTCTGCAATCTTCCTTTTCTGCCAACACTTACCGCTGTTTCTACTCGCAAGCCAATCCACTAATCCACTCGATGACACAACAGGTTGATTAAATTGTTCTTTCCCCTTTTAGATAGTTTGTTGAGACTTCAAGTCCACCATTGAAACAAGGCAGACGCTTGCACGCCGGATTTAAAGCGTATCCCCACATCCTAGCAGACGGTTGCCCTCCGCCTCATTAGTCCTAGGGTTTCCCTACTCCTCTGCGTCTCTCTCCAAGATCAGTGTACCCCTGCAGGGGTCCTCCAAACATGTAGATTGAGATAAGAAGTCAGCGTGCTTATTTCTTCCCCACATTCATCCCGACGTCACCACCCAGAAGTCCACGCCACACTTTTAATCAGGCTGTTAGAGGTGGGCCGGGTGACTCCAGCCAATCAGTGAGTGGCAGGTGGGGCTAGCATAGTGTGGATGGGTGGGGGGAGCAAGGAATGAGTGGCAACCGGACAGGTGGGGGTGAGTGAGTGAGAGGGCCGGGGCAGGCATTCCAGTACTGTTGCACCGGTGGAATGGGTTCTAAATGGCACGGTAGATTTGCAGAACCTCTTCTACTGAACCGGTTAGAACCGGCAGGAACCCATCCCTGTCCTACAGTCAAAAAATGGTTGAGAGCACATCATCACACAGCCGATGATGCTCGAGTAAAGATGAAGAAAAGTGCAAGTGAAGAGTGTGCCAATGAAAGTTCGAGGTGGAAAGATCTTTAAGTTAAACACAAATAACACTTTTATGTAAGTATTTGTGTACCTCTTTTATTGTTTTGTGTACTTTTTATTTTTATTAAAGTATTATATGCACAAAATAATAAATTACCTTTTTGTATATCTTTTGTAGGTCATTAGGGCAAAGAAGTGACATCAACTTTGCCTTGCCCACCCAGTCACGTGACCACCAAGCCAGGCCCACTAAGCCATGTCCATCCAGCCATGCCCACAGAACTGGTAGTAAAATTTTTTGAATTCCACCAATGCTTTGAAGGCTACTTTTTTCCCTCAAATGTCCTCTACCTTGCAGTATGCTTAGAGCTAGCCAATTTCTGAGTGTGTATACCACCTATGGAGATGGATATTCCCTAACCCTTCATGGCCCCCCTTTTTTTCATGATGTATCTTGTTTTTTCATCACTTTGATGATACCAGTAGATCTATACTTTCTGTATATATCGCATGTCCCACCACATAATAGTCATTTTTGTTGGGATTATGACATACTGAACTTGGAGTTTTAATGTCTCTGCTGCATTGAAACACTGCAATACCTCCAAAGGACAGTTAATTTTGAATATTTGGACATGCTGTTTATATTGTGTTATCTTATACATGGTATCTGCCTGGTTTGAGGCTCTTCAAACCAGGCATTGCCCTCTTCCTTATTTCTGCATTGCTTGTAATCTATGCCCATATTATTGTCAATGCCATTAAGGTACTACCTACTGGATCTCCTCTGTGTCCCTAATTGCCATTTGGCTCCACACAATCCTAGATTTTTTTATGAGCATACGTAAGAAATATTTGTGCATTCACTACTTCTGATTGTTCTGCCCATTGTTATTCACAGGATTAGGTTTTTTAAAATGTAATTTAATATTTGGCCTTCATATGGCATTTTTGTTACACATTGAAAAGAGCCCCGAGGACTCTTATGCTATTCTGCAGAAGGTATTTCTTGCAGATGAATTATTAGAAGACAAAAATAATGGACTTTGCCAAAAGGCCTAAGTTGCATTACTTGTTTATCAACAGGCAAAAGGGATACTTTATTTTATACAGTATTGTGGAGTGTATTTTACTCCCTGAAGCAAGAAAGCCTCAAGAGAACATGCAGGATGGGATCTCAGGAGACTCAACAACTATCTGGAAAATGTTCAATGCAAAAGGATGTGGGTTGGTATCTGCTGCCATTAAATTACTTTGGATAGATCCAGTGACAGCTTCTTTATAATGCATGCTTGACCTTTTTGCAGGTATAGATTGCTTAAATCAGTACCAGTTATATACCTGATCCAGAGAGCAATTTCTTAGTTACCTAGGGGCACCTCAATGTAGCCTTATGACTGGAGATTGGTAATCATGGATGGAATGAGAGCCGGCCTAACAATAGTGAATCAATGGCTGAAGAATAAGTCTTCCCATGTGGTCTCATGCGTATATTTTCTGATAACTTATCATTTATATGGATATAAATCATATCTCAAGTTTCGTTTCTTTGGACTCTCCCTAGAATGTTTATTTCACTTGGGCCACAAGCAAAACACAATGATTTGAGAGTTATAAATTGGGGACATAGCCAGTGGTGAGATTCAAATAATTTAACAACAGGTTTTCTGCCCTAATGAGCAGCTGGGTGGGTGGGCGTGGCCAAGATGTCTGGCCAGGATTGTGACAGCACAGGGGTTAATGACAAAAGTGGGCTTTGCTTTATGATATCCAGATCCAGCGAGTAAGAAAATACACTTTTGTTTAGTTATGAAGAAATATCCCCAAAGTCAGATGTACACTAAATGTAGACTGATTTTTAGCCATACATCTTCCCAGCAAGCAGCAAATTTTGAAGATCCAGGTAAAGAGGATTCATTTTAGGATGAATAGCCACAGTTTGTATGTTGAAGGTTCCTACAGGAATGTTGGAAAACTCTGTAATTTAAAGAACATTTGAGGGAGAGGTGCAGAATAACCCTTCTTTGCCTGAGGCTGTAGAGACCTGGCACCAATCAAAACACTGTTTATGAAGCAACAGATCAACACTGACAGGGTAAGCCACTAGTATATGAAAATAAGAGCAAACTCCACTCCCTTCTAGTACTGATAAGTTCACATAGTTTGGTAATGAAATCTGCAAGGAAATCATCATGTATATATAAATAACTCTTACTCTAAGATTTAATTGTCTACATAATTTCCATAATCCCATATCTAATCATCAAAGCCCAGATCAATTTTAAATTTCAGTTTCTCACAAAAAGTCCAGTAATGGTTCATTTCACTTCAATCACTATTTGTTAAGGAGACCACAACTGATTTATTTAATTGCACCACTCTAAATAAAACAGGAATGGAAAATCCTAAACTCTAGTGTAGACCCATGCTTCTCAACTTTGGCAACTTTAAGGTGCATGGACTTAAATTCCCAAGGCAGCATGAAGTTCGCCCATCTTAAACTTGCCAAGACTAAAAAATGCTGATCTACAGATAGGGATTTTTCCATTTCTCTTTTACTGGTTCTTACTTACCGTATTTTTCAGTGTATAAGATGCCCCCCCCAAAAGTGGGTGGAAATGCCTGTGCAACTTATACAGAGAATGTTGCCAAAGCCCCGCCTACCTCACCCTTTGGCCTCTGCCTCCTTGTAACAAACAGCAAACAGCCTGGTCAGTTTCAGCACAGTCTGATTTAGCATGAGCAGCTGATTGGCGGTTAGATCTGCCTCCCAGAATACTGCCTATCAGCTGTTCCAGCCTGCAGGGATCCCTGCCATCACCGCATCTTCACTGCTGCATATTGCAGCCTCTGCGCGCCCCATTTTTGGCCTCTGCACATCCTGTTTTCAACCTCAGTGTGCCCAGTTTTTGGTGTCCACACACCCCATTTTTAGCCCATTCCAGGTGGCAGGAATCACTGCTGCTGCCTATCCCCGCCACCTGGAACTGGTGGAAAATGGGATGCGCGGAGGCAAAAAATGAGGTTTGTGGAGGCCAAAAATGAGACTCTTAGCCGAAAATGGGGCATGCAGAGGCAGCAATAAATGGCAGCAGTGATGGGCGGTTATCGTGGTGATGGGTGGCAGAATCCCTGCAGCCTGGAACAGCTGATAGGCAGTTTTCCGGGAGGCAGATTCAACCGCCAATCAGCTGTTCATGCTAAATTAGGCTGTGCTGAAGCTGACCAGGCTGTTTGCTGTTTTCTGCAAGGAGGCAAATTTCTTGGAGGAAGAAGCAGATTATTTCCCCTTTTTTCCTCCTCAAAAACTAGATGCGTCTTATAGTCCAAAGATACAATATTTATAAGCCTAATGCAAAATCCTCACTTCCACCCCATCCCAGAGCAATGATAATGCAAAATCCACATTTCCACCCCATCTCATCCCATCCCAGAGCAATGATAATGCAGAATTCTCACTTCCACCCCATTCCAGAGCAATGATAATGCAGAATCTTCACTTCCACCCCATTCCAGAGCACTAATAATACGAAATCCTCACTTCCACCCCATCCCATCCCATCCCATAGAAATGATAATGCAAAATCCTCACTTCTACCCCATCCCAGAGTAATGATAATGCAGAATCCTCACTTCCACCCCATCTCATCTCATCCCAGAGCAATGATAATGCAGAATCCTCACTTCCACCCCATCCCAGAGCAATGACAATGCAAAATCCTCACCTCCATCCCATCCCAGAGTAATTACTAATGATAATGCAGAATCCTCACTTCCACCCCATCCCAGAGCAATGATAATGCAAAAGCCTGACTCCACCCCATTCCAGAGCCATCATAATGCAAAATCCTCACTTCCACCCCATCCCAGAGCAACCACCTTTCCCTCACTAACCTGCTTTCCAGCTCCCTTCCCCTGCATGTAGGCAACAAAAGAAGACCATGTGACTACCAGTTTTTTAAAAAGTTCCATCAGACTTTTCAACTTCTTGGGGGAAGGGGGGGAAAGATCTCATGACGTTGGAAGGTCTGACTGAACTTTTTAAAACTGGTAGTCATATAGTTATCAACTGGAGGCTTCATTCAGAACTACTTTATTGATCAGTTGGAAGTTTCTTGTCCTAGTGTCTATCATATCCTAGTGCAGTGATTCTTAAAATGGGAATTATTGCTCCCAAGAGAGTTATTTAGGTATATCCTAGAGCCGTGATGGCAAACATATGGCATGCATGCTGGAAGTGGCACACAGAGCCATCTTTCTGGGCACATGAGCCATTGCCCACTGCTCTTCCAAGTCCCGGCATACTGGCCAGCTGGTTTTCACATGCATGGGAATGCCAGAAACCAGAAGAGCAGCTGCTGGTGCACATGCCCCATTCTCCACTTTCTGTGCCTTGGGTCACAACAGGCCTTTCCCCATTCTCATTAGGTCCTTCCAGGCCTTAGGTCTGATTTCCACCCCACCAATCAAATACCTTTCTTGCCATTTAACCTTTTGAAGAGTTCTGAGGCCTTCCAGAATGCTGAGTTTCTTCTTTGCATGGTCACATGGCACAGTTCTGAAAGTGGCCACCATTTTGTCCCACCCACAAAATGGCAGTCACATTTGGGTCACTGCCGTAAACTGCTTCATTTTGCTATCTCAACAAGCTCTGCAAAGGTTTCTGCAGCATTCAGAAGCTTCTGCAGCACAAATGACCAGAAGTGCCACAACAAGACAGTCTGGAAATAATGGGCTCTGTGGAGTGCCATGAAAACCAGGGTTGACAAACTACAGCCAGGGGTCTTTAGGACCAGAATCCTCTTGTAGGGAAGGTGAAGAAAGAGCTGGATCTCAAGTGGCCAAGAGGAACAAAACTGGTTCCTCGAAGGCCAGAGACTAGCTCTCTGATCTGGCAGCGGGGGCAGCGGACATTGTAAAATGTCTGCCACAAAGTCGGGGCAACTGGGTTAAGGACTGGTGCAGGAGCAGTGTCTGGACAAAGTGTTGAGAATGGGTGAGAAGATATAAAACCTATTGGCACAAATAACTAGGAATTCAGAACTGGAAGAGAAATTTTCATATTGAAAACATCATTAAAAATTGGGAACTTTGTGGACAGGGAAGAGGAAAAAAATGGCACTTTAAATTACCAAAGCCCAGAGATTTCTTTCTTCTAAGCATTATGGAGGTGGAAATTAGAAACGGATTGGATAACTACAAACTTTGAAATTGAAAAGATTTGGTTTTTTTAAAAGAGACTAATTTGGCAATTGGAAACCGCATGGAAAGAGAAGTAAGGGGGGGGGGGAGAATGGCCACTAAAGCATCAAGATTAAGGGGACTGGACTTGTTTCAATGTATTAGCTTCAATTAAACTTGGAGGTGGATAATTAAGAAAAAGAAAATTGAAAAAGAAGAAGCCTTTGTCTCTTCTTGGAAATATACTGGAGTGAAATATCGAGGAATGGAGCCAGCTATTGGAAAGAAGAAAGTGTAATTTTGCAGCAACAGAGAAATAGAGAAAGCGAAACTTAAACACCTGTCTTTGAGGCAACATGGCAGGGTGAGAGCTTCTAGAGAGGGGCTATTTGTACAGGCACTTCGACTTTGTCCCTCTGTAACTGTGGAAGAAAGGGGGAACTTTCTTTTTTGTTCGAATGGAACTGGAACAGCCAAATTGGACTAGAACCGATATACAAGAAGAAATTGTGGATTTAAAATTGTAATGAACTGAGATATAAATTTAAAGGGAGAAAGCTGCAAATTGTTAATTGGGAACTATGGAAGGTTGGGAATTTGAAGAAATATGTGAGATTATGAGAAACATGCAGGAATCATTAAAGCTGAAAAGAGATGATAAGATAGAAAAAGTATTAGAAGGGAAGAAAAACAAAAAACAGATAAATAACATCACAGGGTTTGGTAGAGTTATAGGAAAAAGAAAAAGGAGGAGTATGTCCCAACAAAAAAAGGAAAGGGGAGAAAGAAAGAAACAAAGAAAGAAAGATATAGAGAAGAAAGAAGAAAGGAAGCACACCACAGGGAAAAAACATAATAAAAGAAAAAGGGGAAATAGGGTGAAGAGACAAAAGAAAACATTGATGAGGGCACACCAAATGACACAGCAAAAAGGAATAAAAAAGATTTGGGAGGGAGGATATAGAAAGGGTAAGAAGAAAAAGAAGAAGATGCTTAGAGAGTGGGATAAAAGGCTCACTAGGAAGAAGTGGAAAGGATAAGGAAAGAAAGAGAGTTGATAGGAGAGAGGAAGAAGGGGATTATATACATAGATAATATTAGTAATGATATTTACAGGAAACAAGTGTGGTTAACTGAACAGATAGTTTTCTTTTTTCTCCCTCTTAAGTGGAGAAGATATCCAATATGTAGCGATTATTAAAATGGGAATTGAAAATACGCCCAATGAGAATATTTAACTGAAGCATTAATGAGAGTGTTAAAAATCTGGGGTGCTTAACAATATATATGTTGTGGCCCAGCCGTTGCCATTGCCGTTGCCACCAGACTCCGAGAGTGAGGGTCCCTACGAGTCAGCCCCAGAGGAGATGGGGGACCCTGGACAGGGTTCGGACGCTGAGCAGGGATCCAAGAGTCTGGTCGGCCACCAGGAGGTGCCTGAGGCATGGAGCAGCGGGGAGAGCCAGAGGAGGGGGGCTCCCGATGCCATGCCTTGGAACAGCGGGGAAGAGTCACGAGACAGTGAGTCAGAACTCAGCAGGGAGTTTCTGGACGCTCGTTACCGCCGCGCCCATAGACGCAAGGAGCGTGGGCGTAATTACCGGCGGTGAGAGCTCTCAGCTGCTGTTTGGGAGGCTCCTTTCCAGGTTATAAAAATGGTTGGCTGTGCATATGCCCTTTGTAGCAGTCAACAGAAGACTTTTGCCAGAAGTTGTAGTCTGGAATTCTAGCAAGCTGGATAGCTGCTTTTGTGTTCTGTTCTTGTGAATTTTGTCTTAGTGGCTTGCTGCCACGGAACCTTCTGTTTGTTTTGTGCAATAAACCTTGTTCCCTTGTACTGTTCCGGAGTGTATTCTGTTTGGGCAACGGAGGAAGGGGGGTCAGAACAATATAACTATGTAAAGTTAGTATGAATTTAGTGGGAAACGTGAATCCGGCTGAGACTTTATCCAAAAAAATAGGCTTGGGGGAGGGGGGAACCAAACAATGGAATTTTGAAATATGTATTCCACTAAAAAGAGGATTATGTAAAATCATAAATATGAAAGATGTTTATTGGAATGTAATTATCAATACCAGCAAATATTAAATGAAGTGTGCTGAAATACACCATGTAAATTAATTGGAGACAGTGGAAAGAAAGGTAGAGGTAAGGAGAAAGAGAGGAGACAGGAGAGAGGGAAATAGAAGGGAAAGGAGAAGTAGGAGAGAAAGGAGTGGAAAGAGGAGAGAGGAGAAGGAGAGAGGATGAGGAAGTAGATAAGAGAAGGATGGTAGAGAGAAGAAAGGAGGTAGAGGAAAGAGGAGAGAGGGAGAGGAGAGAGGACGGCATTGAAATAGGGTACAATATGGTGTATTGAAAGCAGAAGAGCAAATGACAGCTGTTCTGGGTTGAGGGAATGATATAATAATGGACAACACAAAAAAATTCTGTTCAGATGTAATGGTATACTTGTGGTTATATATATGAAATTAAAATAAAAGAAAAAACTTTTTCAAAAAAGAAGAAGAAGCTTCTGCAAGCACTATGGGGAGCTCCCTAAGGCAGCAAAATGAAGCCGTTTGTCTGGCAGCCATCATTTTGTTCCCGCCTGTTTGTGGATGGGGACAAAATGGCAGCTGTACTTGGGTCCCTGCCACATGGCCCAGGGACAAACTGCTTTCATTTTAACAAGCTCTGCATAGTGCTGCAGAAGCTTTCGGTGGCATTCAGAAGCTTCTGATGACTTCTGTAAAGCAGCAGAATGAAATCTGGCACCTGTCATTTTATCTCTATCAATTGGGGATGGGGGGACAAAATGACTGCATTTAGTTTGCTACAGTGTGGCCCAGAGATAATAGCCTGCATTCCTTCCACAACATGAGATCTGAATAGCTTCAGAAGTTAGGTGTGGGGCATGATAGTCATATGGGAAGGAAGCCCAAGCTCTGCAGGCTTCTGGTGGGGTGGGGCTGGGGTGGGGTGTGGAAGAGAAGTGGGAAGGCACTGCAGAGATTCTATGGTGGATCATGTGTGAAGGACCACAGAGCTGCTTCAGCCATCGTAATTTTGAAATGGGATCACAAGTACCTTTTGGAGGGGGAGGGGGTTTGCCATAATTTCAAATGTTCATTAAATGGCCTGTCATATCTCGAGGATTACCTGTATGCTGTATAATAATCCCTAAATTACTGTTGTTTCCAAAAATTAGCAAGAAATTTATGCTCCACCTTCAACTTTTCTATGAGTGTTGTACAAGGCTATATTTTCTCATAATCTTTTCTGTCTCATGGAAAACCAACAATTCTTTTTTGTAACAAAGATACAAATTCGATCAAGCTCTTTAGGATACCACCCGGACATTAAAGGCTTTGGCAAGTAAGTCTGGAATAGTTTTGATTCAGCCACATGGAAGTAATTCATTCATTCCTCTTGCAGAGCATGAGTCAACACCTACAAATATGCTATATCTCAGGGTGTCTGCAGTGACCTTAGATTTTCCGCCAAATGACAAAACATGACATCTTGATGCAAGCTGTGTTCCTTCAGTATTGGGTGTGATGTTGTGGTTCAAGAATTAACGAAATGGGGTTTACAGCACAACATCATAATATGCATGCTCTCATTTGCCGTCATTTGTTCTTTTAAGAGATTCTCAGGAAGAGATTGTTAATTATAAATGAAAAGTCTAACAGATCATGTTCTGGCTTTACAAACATCAACCCAAAATATAATATTTTATTGCACTATCAGCTTTATTAACCTCCAAATCTGAATGGAATGGGATAATATTGTACTTAGCAAAGAAAATGTGGAGTTTATTGTTGCTCATCTTTAATATGTAAAGATCAAGATTGATGATCACAGAATATAATCTCTTTTTTTTGCTAGCATTGGTTTATTATTTATAGAAAACTGTGTTTTGAATGAGGACCAAGCATATTGATAACATTCACCTTATCATGCCAGTTCTGCAATCATATTTGTCCACTTCCTCCCCAGTGACATATAATCACAGCATCACCTTGCCATCACTGAAATGATATAAAGCCTGCTTTACTGCTATTGTGTTAGCACAACAATAGTTAGATGTCTCTAGAAGTTGTAAGTTGTTATTGGGAAAACAGCAGTCACTCTCATCAAGTTCTAATTCCCATTAATAATATTTACTTATCTGTTTTAGTAAGAAACGGAGTAGTTAATCATTTCCTTATGCCTTTAAGTTTCTAACTTCTGTTTCTGCTGGTTAGCCATTGATAAAACAAAGACCATGTTAAAAAGTATTCAGTTTCTTCCTTCTCCTTAATTTTGAATGTTAATCTATCCATTTCTGCACATTCTAATATTTTCATCTGAAGGGATCTCTTCATTTCTCCATTGTTGTGCAAACACAATTCTAGCTGCAGTTAACACATGTAAAATTAAATATGTATTCCCTTTGTTATATTTTTCTGGCTTTAGTTCTATGTGTTGCTTTACTATTTTTTTCCAACCATGTGTGTATGCACTTCCTGAAAGGGAATAAAATCCCTTTCCAGATATGGACTGATCACAAGAATCTAAAAGCCCTAAAGACCCCAAGGAAAATGTCCCCCAAGCAAGCCCACTGGGCCCAGTACTTTCAACAATTTAACTTAAACCTCCGCTATTTACCGGGAGTGGGGCTTCTTGGAAGATTCTTTGTCCAGATTGCCCCAATATAACAGTGCGAAGACAGAAGTAGTTAAACCCATGTTCCCCACATCACAAATAGTAGTATGGGTCACCAACAAGATCGCAAGCGAAAGGGGTCTCTCCTGTGGACACCTCCATCACTATAGCTTTTAAATAGGCCCTAAAGAAGGATAAGTGGTTCCTCAAACACAAAAAAATTGCTTACATGCAAGACAGACTACCATGGGTGGGAGGCAAACTCTATGTTTCAGCTAGCAAAAGTCTAAAAACCATCCATGACTCCAAATTGGCAGGGCTTTTGGGTTTGTAAAAACTCTGCACCTCCTGAAATGACAATTTTGGTGGCCATCCCTTAAAAAGGACAGTGAAAGTTATGTTGCCAGCTGCGTAGTGGCAAAGCGCAGGCAGGCAAAAATTCCTGGTCTCTTGCAGGGAAACATTTCTGGTCTTTTGCAGCTGGTAGCTGATCCTTCAGCACCCTGGAGAGAGATTTCTATGGATTTGATCATATAACTCCTAGAGAGCTCAGGAAACTAATTTTGAGTAGTGTTGTCCTTTTTCAAAAAAGATCCCTTGCTAGAAAATCCCAATGGCCCAAGCTCTAGCAAAACTATTCTTACTTCACATATACTGCTTACATGGTGCTCCATACCACATTATATCAGATTGGGGGGGGGGGGTCCAGTTCATCTCCACATTCTGGAAAGCTTTTTTGAACCTTTTGGGAACTGACCAGGGCCTCAGTTCTAGTTACCATCCTCAAATGATGGAATGTGTTAACTCAGTTCTGGAACAGTATCTCTGATGCTTTATTAACTACCAACAGGACAACTGGACAACTGTTGCCATTTGCAGAGGTAGAACACAACAATTCATTGCACACCAGCATGGGTTTTACTCCATTCCAAGTAATCAAAGGCCAAGAATTTAACTCGATGCCTGGATTACCCACTACTTGAACCAACAATTGCCTCCCTAAAGGATTGAGCAGATTGAGATCAATAAGCTAAAGACCACCTGGGCCATGGTCCGCAAAGCCCTAGATGAAATGAAAGCAGCCTACAAGGTTCAAGCAGAGAAAAAGAGAGTGGAGCCTAAACTATTTAAAGCTGGGGATCAGGTGTACCTTTCCACTTGGGTCTTAAAGTCCACGCAACCATCTAAAAATCTTGTACCAAAATTTGTAGGACCATTCTCTATTACCCACATTATTAACCTGGTCAAAGTGGAGCTGCAATTACTCAAGTCATTGTGGCAATCATCTATTGCAGCCTATTAAAACCCAAAGTGACTTCGGTCTTTCGATCCACACCCCCGCCTTACCACAACCCATTATGGTAGAGGGTGAACAACACTTTGAGATTAAATAGATCCTTGATTCAAGAGGGCACCATGGGTCCACCCAGTATTTAGTGGCCTGGGAAGACCTTCCCACAACTCAAAATGAGTGAGTTAATAAAAAACACATTAGAGCTTCCAACAACTTTATCCCAACAAACCTAACTAATTATTCTTATTAGTGTCTTCCCCTTTATTCCCCTTCCCCAGGGGGGAAGCATGTCAGGTCCCATTGATCTGGCTTTGGGCTGTTAGGGGTGGAGAAGAATGTGACTTGGGCCATCTGTTTTGTCTCACCACCAGAGGAGCAAGATTGTAACACATGGGAACTGCCAGTTATCATGTTCTCAGCCTGAGGTTGTCACATCTTCGCACCTTGGGATTGGCTCAAAGATGAACTGGACATTGGGAGGGGCCTCAAAAGGAGTGGTTTAACCTATAATGCTCCCATGTGCAAAATTCAGATTCTGCCTACACTCTCCCTGCTATCACTGTCTTCCAATAAAAGTTCCTTTTGAAATGCCATTCATTTCAAGAGTTCTGCTTTCTTGACAAAGTTGGCAAGGCAGGACCTTACATCTACCTTCTTGGAGTTTTAATATTTTTCTTTTCTTTTCAGTGCCCATTTGGAGAAGTGAAAATAGACTTCTTTACATGTAAAGAACAGTTGTCTGGGAAATATTGATTTCTACTTCAGTTATTTCAACTGGCTCATAAATGGATTTATCCAGATGCCGGTTTCAAGTTCAGTAAAAGAAGTTCAATGGAACAAACTCTTATCAACTTGTCTGAAAGTTAATTCAAGAATACTTAGAATAATTTCATTTTTAACAATTACAATGTGTTACAAGCCTTCATGGTAAGCTTTAAAGAATATAGGGAATTTGGAAGGTAATGCATAAATAAATTATGTAACAATTTATCCAAAGTTGTTATGACTGGGAACAAGAAAAAATATACTATTAAACATTTATGTATATGCGGTTAAAGTACAATTTTGGCCCGAATGAGATATATCAATATGCAAAATGAATGACATTGATATGTCATTGGTATTCTTCTATTAATGTGATATGGTCAAGATATACAGTACATATAGGTATCATATT
This sequence comes from Natrix helvetica, assembly GCF_964273705.1. Classification (NCBI taxonomy): domain Eukaryota; kingdom Metazoa; phylum Chordata; class Lepidosauria; order Squamata; family Natricidae; genus Natrix; species Natrix helvetica. Next base: position 55,004,707 of record NC_138558.1, on the reverse strand, counting down.
TCTTATTTCACAATAATGTTCCTCAACCTCAGCAACTTTAAGATTCATGGTCTTCAACTCCCAAAATTCCTCAGCCAGCATACTTAAAGTTGCTGAGGTTGAAGACTACTGTTCTATAGAATTATTCTAGCAATTGGCAGCCTTCCCATGTTTCTTCTGAACCCTGAGAGTAGATATTGGAACAAATTATTCCATAATGCTCTTTCAAAATTACTTTTATCTGAAGAACAACTGTTTTTCACTGGGGCCAATAAAAGCTTTGGCTGTGATGTTGGTCCCCACCCTCTTCAAACTGTTGAAGTTTATAGCCCCATGTCCTTTCCAGAGTCCCAATTAACAGAACAGAATAACATAATTAGAAGAGACCTTGGAGATCTTCTAGTTCACCCTGCACAAGCAGGAGACCCTATAGCATTCCAGACAAATGGCTGCCCAGTCCACTTGAAAGCCTCCAGTGATGGAGCACCCACAACTTCTGAAAGCAAGCCATTTCACTGGTTTATTATTCCCATTGTTACAAAATTTCTTGTCTTGCCTTCTGGTGCTTTGGAAAATAGGCTGACCCCCTTTTCTTTGTGGCAGCCCACAAATATTGAAACACTGCTATCATGTCACCCCTAGTCCTTTTTTCACTAAATTAGACATACCCAATTCCTGAAACTGTTCTTCATATGTTTTAGCCTCCACACCCCCTAATCATCTTTATTGCTGTTTTCTGCACTCTTTCTAAAGCAGCGATGGTGAACCTTTTTTGGCTCACGTGCCACAAGTAGGGGGAGCGCAGGGGGGTCGTGTGCGGGTGTGCCGCACCCATAATGCAATGCGCAACCCCCCCAGTGTGCATGCGCGCACAACAGGTGCACCCCCCCATTTTTACATGCTTTTTTCACCCTCCCCAGGCTCCAGAGGCTTTATAGGAGCCTGGGGAGGGCGAAAAGAGCCTCCCCCGCCCCCCGGAGGCCCTCTGGAGGCTTCAGGGACTGTCTGGAGGCTTCCCTGAAGCCTTCGGAACACTTAAAATGACCCTCCGAGCAAACCGGAAGTGACTTCCGGTTTGCTCGGAGAGTCGTTTTAAACGCTCCAAAGGCTTCAGGGATGATCCGGAGGCTTCCCTGACACCTTTGGAGCGTTTAAAATGACCCTCCGAGCAAACCGGAAGTGACTTCCGGTTTGCTCAGAGAGTCGTTCCGGAGGGCCTCTGGGGGGAGGCGGGGGAGGCTCTTTTCGCCCTCCCCAGGCTCCCATAAAGCCTCTGGAGCCTGGGGAGGGCGAAAAAATGGCTTTTAAAAACGGTGAACTCAGGTGGCACACGTGCCATAGGTTCGCCATCACTGTTCTAGAGTCTCAACAACTTTTTTAATAATATGGTTTACCAAAACTGGATGCAGTATTCTGTGTGGTCTTACTAAGGCTTTATAAAGTGGCAGTAATACTTCATGTGATCTTGATTCTATCTGTCAGTTCTGCCACCTTCGGTGTGGTGCCTTGCTGCCATCCTGCCATGAAAGGCTAGGGGGAAGGGGACACGGGGGACAAATGAGCAATGTGATGATGTTTGTCCATCGGGTTCGAAGAGGACCTTGACATCAATCAGGTTGTAGGCTGTCCACAATGTGTCCGCACGTGGCTGGTAAGGCCTATACGGGCATGAAATGTTCTACCACATGTTGGGCAGACATATATGGGCACTATTGGTACATCATTTGCAGTTCTGGCTTTGTGGAGTGCTCGCTTCCCTTGTGCCATGGTTGTTCTTCTGTCCTCAGATGCCTGGCAGCCTTGGTGGATCAGTGTGCGCCATGTTGATCGAACTTGTGCCAAGGTTCCCAGGAGGTGGTGTCAATTTCCAGGAACTTGAAGGAGGCTTTCAACATGTCTTTGTATTGCTTCCTTTGTCCCCTGTGTGATTGCTTTCCTTGAGACAACTCACCATAGAGGAGCTGTTTGGTGATGCAATGGTCTGGCATCGTTGCAACATGGCCTGCCCAACATGTCTGGGCTTTCATCAGCAGTGAACTGATGGCAGGGGGAGGACTTCTGTGTTGGGCACCTTGTCCTGCCACCAGATCCTCAGTATTCTACAGAGGCAGGTCATGTGGAAGTGGTTCAATTGCCTAGCGTGCCTCCTGTATACAGCATTCAGAGCACAGTTGTCAGCAAAGAGGAGGTCACGTAGCACAGTCTCCTTTATCTTGGTGACAGCCTGGAGCCTTTGCAGTTCCTGAGGAATGGATCCTTGATTCCAGAAAGACTGGAAGAGCTGAGTGAGTTTGTCAACAAGCACTGCACCGCCATCCTTATAGACCTCCACTGGGATCACATCAGATCCTGGGGCCTTTCCACTGGACAGCGTAGGAAGGAAATGGGAGGAATTTACCACCATTAAAAGAAAAAATAAAGGATAAAATCCTAAATTCAGAAACAAAGGCACCACTAGAAGTTTTTTAGGAAAAACAGGAAACATCGGAATAGAAAAATCATTTAAACCCCCCATAGAAACAGATAGCCCAAGAAGAAAGACCAAAATAATTAAAATTCCAATACAGTGGAGGGAAAACAGGAAATGCAGATACAAGAGATCAGCCAAGGTGACAAGAGGGAAGCAAAAGGTGCTAAAGACAGGCCAGGATGACAAGGAAGAAAAAAGGTGCTGAAGACAGGTTATAAAGATAGTATCAGTTTTGGGAAACATACTTGGGGCAAATAAAGTTAGAATTACAAACACAGACTAGCAAGCACCTCCTTTGGGGTAGTCCAACAGCTTGTGGACATTGATTTAACTGATTTCAAGGTATTCATAGCAAATCAAGGAATACGTCACGCCCTTGTCGCACCACTTCACTCCGCAAGTAATGGACAAACGGAACGAATGGTACGAACAACGAAAGAGGCATTGAGTCGGATGGGCCCCAGCAGTGGTGGGTTTCAAATTTTTTGGGAACCTACTCTGTGGGTGTGGCCTCCTTTGTGGGAGTAGCTTGCCGGCCATGTGACCTGGTGGAAGTGGCTTGCCGACCATGTGACCGGGTGGGAGTGGCCAACTTGGAAAATGTGGTGAAACTCACTTAATGACGCTCTTGCTTAGTAACCAAAATTTTGACTCAGTTGTGGTCATAAGTTCTCTTCTTTCCTTCCTTCCTTCCTTCCTTCCTTCCTTCCTTCCTTCCTTCCTTCCTTCCTTCCTTCCTTTCTTCCTTCCTTTCTCTTTCCTTCTTTCTCTTTCTTTCTCTCTCATTGTCTCTCTCTCTTTTTTCTCTCCCTCTCCCTCCACTCCTTCTTTCCTTCCTTTCTCCTCTCTCTCTCTCTCTCTCTCTCTCTCTCTCTCTCTCTCTCTCATTCTTTCTAAAGAAAGAGGGGGAGGAATAAGACACCACCTATGTCTAGTCTACAATGCAGCCTTTGTAGCAGTTCCAAGAAGATTCCACAATTTGATTCAGAAGATCCTGAGGGCACAGATCAACCCCCAAGTGACTTCAACAGCTCCCAGAGAGAGAGAGAGTGAACAACCAGATAACTAAAAAACCCACAATCCTTCCATTCCACCACCACCCCGTCCCCCCCAAAATCTTTCCCCTACCACCCAGCCTCAACCAGTACCTATCCTTCCTCTCCAACACACACACACACACACACACACACACACACACACTACCATCACAACTGATGAAGCTGTTTGGATGAGAAGTGAAATGTTTTGTTCTTCTTCCTCAAGGAAAAAAAAAACAATCCAGTTGCCTTTTGGAAAAAGCACCTTTGAGACATAAAGGTTCCCCTCGCATGTATGTGCGAGTCATTCCCGACTCATTCTTTTCTCCTAAAAGGGTCCTGGGCTGGGCAATCACAACTGGGTGGGAAAGAACACCCAATGAAAGGATGTTCAAGGGGGCAAACTGGCAGCGCCAGAGGTGGAGATGGCTGGGAAAGCGAGTGCTGGAGAGAAGCTCTCACAGGGCGAACACCTTCCCACTACAGGCGCAGTCTACTTGTAGCCATGAATGCCTGCAAGCAGCAGCTTCAGGCACCTGCTCATGGCTGACAGTTCCGTTTGGGAGCGGTGGTGGCGGCGGGCACAGCACGAGATGCCCCGGAGCCCAGGCACTTTTGGATACTTCGCAGAGCCAGGAACGGCTGGAAAACAAGCCCACCGCCGCTTCCGAGCGCCGCTCTGCAAGCGGCAGACGCGCCTGTTGCCAGGCCGTCCCATGCTCCAGCCCGGCCAGGGAAGACAGGCGCCCTTTACACCCATCAAGCCTCCCCAAGACGTGCCGCCTCGGTCACGCCAGGGCAACCCTCCGCCCACTGGCCCGCCCGCTGAGTGGTGACTGGATGGGCGCCGGGTGAGCCCCACTGCCCTGGCCAAGTGGCTCCCGCCGCTCACCTTGAAGGCAACATCATGCAACTCACCGCTGCCGCTGAGGGAGGGCCGGCTGGGCAGTGCCCCCCCCATTGGCTGCCCCCTTCTGGGCCGTGCCTGCGCCCCTGCCCTGTTGAGAAGGAGGAGGCAGCCGGGGCGTGTTGCTGGGCGGCGGACAGGACAGAGGTGGGCGTGGCACTGCCGCCCTTGCCCTTTGGGTTCTTCTTAAGGGACATGCTGGCTGGCACTGCTTTAGGGCGCCCTGGCCGCAAGCTCCTCCATGCGCAGCCCATTCCCCCCCCCAAAAGAACGTTTTCTTTTTAAAAAATGCCTCTGCAGACGATCTTGAAAACCTGCGAGGTTGCTTTGGGAGGGGACAGATGGGCAGCTATGCAAAGGCTTGTTTTAAAGCTGCAGACTCCAAGGCTGCAGGTGCCCAGGGAGGGCGGCATGGGCAAATGCTGCCCGTCTGCCCCCTCCCAAAGCAACATCGCAGGTTTTCAAGATCGTTCGGACAGGTGATTTTAAAAAAAAACCCTGAAAAAGCCACAAGATCTGGAGAGAGATCCGATCGCGCCCCAGCTGGTGGAGCGCTGGCAACCGCCGGCCCGTCGCCAGGGAGACAGTCAGTGAGGTGAACCGCGTGGTTGCTCGGATCACACGGGCGCAGCCCGAGAAGACATTTCTGAGAAGAGAAACTTCTCCGGACGGGCTGCGCCCGTGTGATCTGAGCAACCACGCGGTTCACGTCACTGACTGTCTCCCTGGCGATGGGCCGGTGGTTGCAAGCGCTCCACCAGCTGGGGCGCAACTGGAGAAGTTTCTCTTCTCAGAAATGTCTTCTCAGTGACAGGGGCGGGGCAGGAACTTACTTCTGGGTTCATTGACCAACCGGATCGTGCGATCCGGGGCGATCCAGCAGAAACCCACCACTGGGCCCCGGGGACTATCAGGAGAAACTTAATAAGTATTTGTTCAACCAACACGTCACCCCTGTGTAGCCACCGGTAGGAGCCCAGCTGAATTACTTATGGGTAACTGCCTGAGAACAAACTTAGATAGAATACATCCAGATTATTCAATAGAAATCTTTCCAGACTGGGAAAATATGGTCACAACATTTCAGCAAGGTGACTGAGTATATGTCCGAAATCATATCACAGAACTCATGGGTCTCCATTCATATCGGGTGGAGCTTGAGGATGGACAACAATGGTGCCGACATATTGACCAGCTTCGGAGCCGTGCAGTAGGGACAGCTGCTAGGGAGCTGGAAAAAGTGAACCGGGGTGGTGATCCAGAAGAGCAGGAGGGACAACAATGCAGGGAAATGGTATCAGAAGGGCTGAGTCCAGTGCAGAATGAAGCACCTGTTATTGAGAGTCTACTGCAACGGAGTCCACCTTGCTCTTCTTCATCTCCAGCTGAGGGATTTGACCAGTTGGAGGCCCCAGAGAGCATTAGTAATCCATCTGATGTAGTTGAAGAAGCACCGAGGATGCAATTGACGGGTGGGGGCCCGACAGAAATACAAGAGAGTCGCAGGTTAACATGAAGCCGTCGAAGACCAATGTTTCTGGATGATTATGTTTGTGTAGTACGAAATTAATGGAACATCCCATGGTGGGAAGGAGTGTTATGTCCAAGCAGGCATGAGCAGAGGCTTTTTCTACTGCCGTGCAAGTTCAGGATGTATTTTAAAGTTATTGGTTAATTGGCTGAGAGCTTCCCTTAAAGGAGCTGTTGGCCGGAAACTGGAGGTTGGTTTATGGTCTGCTCTTATCTTGAATAAACAGCATTGTTGGAATGTGGCTCCTCGTCTGTTCCCCACTCACAACATTGCTTTGTTAAATGCTAAATAGGGAGGGGGGGATGATAGCATGACAAAGACCAGGGAAGTATGGAACCAGTTTGTGCCAGTACCCAAGGTCTGAGAAAGGAATGTGAATTGCCCCAAACAACTCAGCGAGTCTCAAAACACCTATGCGATTCTCGAAACACCTTCATTGGCTGAAGATGAACTGGTCATGGGGGAGGGCTGGGATGAGAGGGAAAATTTGTAACCTAATTTATATTCCTTGCACACCCATTTGCACTATTTAGGTGACCCTGAAGGCACAGTTAAACCTCCAAGTGGCTTCAATGATTCTCAGAGAGAATGCCAATGACCAGACGACTACAAGGAATATGAATCCTTTCATTCTCCACCATTCAGACAGAACTGAATAAGCTTCTTGTATGAGAAGTGAAATGCCTTCAAGGAAAAAACTAAGACCACTTGCCTTTTGAAATGTCTTTGGGACTTTTGAGAAGAGGGATCTTGACTATTGCAATTCTCAATAGAGACAATTGGAGGGCTGGGTTTTTCATCTTTTTCTTTCAGTTACAGTATTTTTCGGAGTATAAGATGCACCGGAGTAAAAGACGCACTAAGGTTTTGAAGAGGCAAATTTAAAAAAGTAGGTAGGTAGATAGAGGGAGAGAGAGGGAGAGAAAGAGAGAGAAATACAGTAGGTAGGTAAGGAGAGAGAGAGAGAGTAGGTAGGTAAGTAGGTAGGTAGATAAAGGGATAGAGAGAGAGAAATAGAGAACGATAGAGGGATAGAGAAATACAGTAGATAGGTAGGGGGAGAGAGAGAGAGAGAGAGAGAGAGAGAGAGAGAGAGTAGGTAGGTACGTATGTAGATAAAGAGGTGGGGAGAGAGCAATACAGTAGGGAGGGAGGGAGAGAGAAAGAGAGGGAGAGAGAGAGAAGGTAGGTAGGTATGTAGATGTTTCCAGGTGTATTTATCCATGTGATGGAGAAGGAAATTGCTAACAATCTGCAGCACCTGACTTTATTTCTGCTGGCACAGCACTTGATCAATGTAATTCTCATCAATCGGTTAGAGCTTTCCAAAAGGGGAAAAAAAATTTGCACTCTGCAAACCTCCCCAAAATGGCCCGTTTTTCACGAAAATGAGCCAGTTTCCCCCCAAAAAGGCATGAATAGCCTTGGGGGGGGGGGGCCTTGCAGAGTGCTCCTGGGGTGTGGGGGGCCAAAAACAAGCAAAAACCGACCCATTTTTCGCAAAAACAGGCCCGTTTTTTGTCAAAAAATGGCATGCATAGCCTTATGGAGGCTTATAGAGTGCTGCTGGGGGCTGGGGGAGATGAAAAATGGCCTGTTTTTTGCTCATTTCTGCTCTCCCTAGTCCTCAGGAGCTCTCTGAAAGCCTCCATAAGGGTATGCACAGCCATTTTGGTGAAGGGAGCAGGGATTTGGGAGGCAAAAAATGCTGTATTTGATGTATAAGACGTACCCAGATTTTCAGCCTCTTTTTTGAGGCAAAAGGGTGTGTCTTATACTTTGAAAAATACGGCATTTGTTATTTTTAAGCACGCCTTGGTTTTAACTGTACCTTTTAAAGTTTTTTAAAAAACATTTCGATATATACTTTAATCAGCTGCTTGAATCCTGACCTATCCCATAACCCCTTCTGGATTTTAACATCAACTTTTTTTGTTTTCTTATTTTGGAATTCTAAATTACATTTATTTTTCTTGTAAGTGGTGAGAGAATTCACCTCTGGGTAGTGAAAGCTATTTGACTTGATTTACACTTATTTTGCTACAAGGACATTGCTTTTATTAGTTTTTTTAAAAATTCTGGTCTTATTTCCTTTCATGGAAAAATTCCTTCTTTAGTTACTTTTTATTTTGGGAAATTTCATCTCAACTTTTTTCTTTGGTCATTTTGTTCAGATACATCTGCTTGTCCTTGGGAAAGGAACTGTTTGTTCTTTTGTCATATTTGGACTATATTAAAATTCAAACAGCAAACAAAGGACTTTGAATGCTATATATTATATATTCTTTAAAATGTCTACAAAAAGCAATAAAGTGCTTTGGGAAGCCTTTGAAAAATTTGTAATTTACAAGTGCTATTTGAAAGCTTCAATAAAAAGACTGATTGATCAACAACAGTTTTGAATCAATCCCAGAATGATATTTAGGTGCAGATGGCAGATGTGAGGGGAAAAAAGCCTGTTCTGAGAGTTCAGGCTTGGTGGAGAAGGCTGAATGGGATATGAATAAAAGAAATTCAGAGATGATGGAATTGATTTTCTTGGAAAGATGGATGGACTGATGAGTTGAAGGACAGAAAGAGGGAGGAGTGACCTTCCTCCCATATTTAGGCATACCAGGGGTTGTAACACAAATACATACCTATTTCCCTGGCTCAACTGATAAGGAGGAGAGCCTGTGGTTTAGTGGCTAAGACTCCTGCCTAAGATATAACACAGCCCAGGTTCAAATCCCAGTAAGGGTATGGCTAGCTGATGAGAGCTAATTAGCTCGAAATAGATCTATACTAGTCTCCCTTTATTTATTTATCAGTACAAATACAACACAAATATAAAAAGGCAACATTAAAAATAAAAATATGGTTTTCTGCCTTGCATGGTCTTCTGTGATGAGCCGAAGGAAAGAAAGAGGGAGTAGTGACCTTCCTCCCATATTTGGGCATACCAGGGGTTGTAACACAAATACACACACACACACACACATACATACACACACACACTTTTATACATACATTAAATTGGTTGCAAATAGATATATAGAATTGTATAGAATTAGATACCGGTATATCTATATATAGATCTGCTTTGCAAGGGGGGGGGGATTATTATTGCTGCAATATACTTATCAGTATTCAACTAGGGGTGACAATATGGGAATAATTATATATTATTATATATTATATAATTATATATATTAAAAATTATAAATGTTTTGTCTAATTTTATTTTGTTTTTGCAAAATTTCTTTTTTTCTTTTTTTGGAGGCTGTATTTTAACTTTCTGCATAAAAAATATTATGAAAAAAATCACAATCTGGATTGGTTTCCTCACACCTATCCTGGTTTTTTTTTTTAAACCCTTGTGTTTCAAAAATAGTCTTCACCAAATATCTTCCCATCGCACAGCACTCATATTGCTATGCTTTTTCACTTTAGGTCTTCATTTAAACCTATTCTTCTTTTTCATCTTGTTTAAAGCTTGCCCCTTATTAAAAAGACCGCTTAGTAAATTATGTCAATCTATACAATTATTTTACATGGGAAGTTGGATTCTTAAATAGAGAGAATGCTGGAAAATGCAATGGGTATAAATGAATATGTTCTATGCAGTTATTTTTGTATTACTGAGACAGATTGCGTCATGCAAAATAGCTGTTCCCATGGCAACAGTTGGTGACTCATAATAGTTATGAAGAAACCCAGTAAGTGGTTCATCTTGGTTGTTTATACGATGCCTACATACATTTTAAATTTATTTTTTTTAATTCTCAAGAGGTGGAAGTTCAATATAAGTGAAAGATTTATACGATCTGAAGAGAAACCAGAGTATACTCTGGTTTCTCTTCAGATCGTATAAATCTTTCAATATAAGTGAACCAGAATCACTTAGAACACAAATGAATATTATAATCTTCCTTTCAGAAAAATAGCATGTTTCTATGTAGAAAAGAAAGGGATGTGGTGGCTGAGATGCTGAGCTTGTCGATCAGAAAGGTCAGCAGTTCAGCAGTTCGAATCCCTAGTGCCGCATAACAGAGTGAGCTCCCGTTACTTGTCCCAGCTTCTGCCAACCTAGTAGTTTGAAAGCATGTAAAAATGCAAGTAGAAAAAATAGGAACCAGCTTTGGTAGGAAGGTAACAGTGTTCTGTGTGCCTTTGACGTTTAGTCATGCCAGCCACATAACCACGGAGATGTCTTCGGACAGTGCTGGCTCTTTAGTTTTGAAACAGAGATGAGCACCACCCCCTACAGTCGGGAAGGACTAGCATGCATTTGCGAGGGGAATCTTTACCTTTACCTATGTAGAAATTAGTTGCTGAGTACAACTTGGATTTTTACTTTATAAAGATTATCTAAAAATAGATAATAAAAAATAGGAACAAAGATAAGGTAGAGAGATAGCACTGAAAAAGACAGACCATGTATACGGGGAATAAATTATTTATTTGTGCATAAGGACGGTTCTGAATCAAATTAATATTAGCAAATGTAGTAAATGCACTTTAAATAAGTGAAGGGATCCAATAAGTGGATGAATTTGTATTCAGAAATGCAAAAAAGATATATAAATTCAATGTAATTATGAAGAGGTAACAAGCCTGGTTTATGTTTTTTGAAGAAAGAGTAAGATTACATTTTTGAAAATCCCAAGTCCAGCTTTCTTGGATAGAAGGACTCCAGCTTCCATTAGCATTAGTCAACATGGCTCCTAGCAAGGAAGTTGTAATTTAAAATATCTGGTTTGCACCACATTTCTTTCTTGCTTCAGCCTTTCCAATCAGCTCCCTCTTTTCTTCTGATACAATAAACAGGTGGTCCTCAACTTATAACAGTTCGTTTAGTGACCTTTAAAGTTACAATAGCAGTGGAAAAAAGTGAGTTATGACCGTTTTCCACACGTATGACGGTTGTTCTATGCTCACATGATCAAAATTCAGACGCTTGGCAACTGACACATATTTATAAGTTTCAGTGTCCTGAGGTCATGTGATCACCTTTTATGACCTGACAAACAAAGTCAATGGGGAAGCTCACAGATTCACTTACCAACTGTGTCATTAGCTAAACTGGAGTGATTCATTTAACCACTGTGTCAAGAAAGATTGTAAAATGAGTCAAAATTCACTTAACAAATGTCTCACTTGGCAACATAAATTTGGGGCTAAATTGTGGTGGTAAGTCAAGGACTACCTGTACTTCTTGGATATTGTTAGTTTCTGAACCAATAGCTTTATATCCTACCTTATTTCATCCTGAAACTCAAAGCAACTGTTCTGTATCAAGAACAAAGGGGAACAGACTGAGGCAAGGCTTGAGCGAAGGCTAATAGGTTTATTCAAGCTAACAGAGAACACTAACAGGTGGCTGCTAAGCTAACAACAACAGCTGTGGGGTTCCCATCTGACAGCTCTTTTATACTGAGCTGTCAGAAGGCCAGCCAATCAGAACTTGTCTTCAGTTGTTTGGCTCCTGCTAGGGAAGTGGACCAGAGAGGAGACTGGGACTCAGCACTCCTTCCCACCTAGTTCCTGCAGTCATAATCCTGGAGATAGGCCGGGCGCCGTTGGGTTTGCCCTGACTTGTGCAGTTCAATTCCGTTTGGAGGAATGTGAGGTGCTTCAACAGAAACTCCAGGAATGGCCGGAGACTGCATTTCCATGCCCTCAGGAATCATCAGTGCTGGGATATAACCTGTTTCTGCTGGTAAGTACATCCCGTTCTGCACATTGTTGGGATTATTGCTGTTGGCTAGGGCATCATGGTTTTCGTCTGTGGCTTGTGTACTATCAGACCTGGACTCGAGGAAGTGTTGGGGAAACCTTGAGACCCACCGGATCCTAAGCTGATCTATGTGGTGGCGCCACATTCTGCCATCTTCCAACACTACCCTGTATAAACAGGGACCTGTGATATCTATTATTGTACCTAGTAGCCAGAGGGTGGCCATTGTAATTCTGGACATACACTGAGTCTTCCTTTTTGAATGCCTGAACCCTTGTGGAAGAATCTAGGGGTTTTTCAGGCGAGTAGCCCAGGTGCAGCCTATCTAATGTGGTTTCAGCCTGGTTATGATTTGTTTCTGGGCATGGGATGGTGTGCTGGACTAACAAGTACCTAGCCACTTTTTTGTGCCATTCCCAAGGGCCATTTTGGCTAGAGCCTCCTTGGCTGAGTGCATGGTGTGTTCTGCCAATCCATTTCCAGAGGGATGGAAAGGAGCCACTAGTGTGTGTCTGATACCCAGTTTAACTAAGAACTTTTCAAACTGGGTGGAGGTGGCAAACAGGGAGTGGAGGGCCCTGATCAGTGCTTCCGTAGTCGTAGATCCCATAGGTAACACTTCAACCCATTTTGAAAGTGCCACCACTAGGAACATTTGTCTCCTGATTGGCCCAGCAAAATCAAGATGTATGTGGGACCAGGGGGCTTTTGGTTTTTCCCACTCTTTGGCCGGGGCAACTGGTGACATTGATCAGGACTCCTGACAATTCCTGCACCCTGAGACCCATTCTGTAATGGACTTGTCCAGGTTAGGCCACCAGATGTAACTCCAGCTCAGCACTTTCATCCGGACTATGCCCGGGTGCCCTTTGAGAAGTGCCCTAAGCACCTGTACCCTTAGCTGGGGAGGAATAACCACCAGTTATCCCACTGGTGGCAACCCTGCATGGTTGACAGCTTGTTCTGTCTAATTTTAAATGGCCTGAATTCCTCCCTCACAGTCCCCTTTGGCCATCCCCTTTTAACCCAGTCTAATGTCTGGTATATTACCAGGTCTTTTGCTGAATGTGTTGTGACATTGGTGGCTGTCAGTGGGCACTGTAGACCATCTATAAAGAATACAGTGTGGGCAGGTGCTGGGTCCTCAATCACCATTGGCAATGGGCATCTGCTCAGAGCGTCTGCGTGGCATAGGCGTCTACCTGGTCAGTGCGACAAGTTGTATGAATAGAAGCCAGGAATACCATCCATCTGGTCATTCTGGGTGATAAGATGGGGGGGGGGTGTTTGGCGATCCCCCACGAGTATCCCTAACAAAGGCATGTGGTCAGTGATCTTCTTGAGCGTTGATATTCTTAGACACATAGAAGGCCTTTGATAATGTGAATTGGCGATTTATGTTGCTGCAGTTGGAATAGATGGGCTTTGGCAAGAAATTTATTCAAGCCATACAAACCATATATCACAAACAAACAGCAAAGATAATGATAAATGGAGAATTGACAGATTCCATTGATATAGGGAAAAGGACAAGACAAGGTTGCCGACTATTGCCCTTGCTGTTCGTGTTAACATTAGAAATCTTAAATAGAAACATTAGAGAAGATAAAGAAATAAAGGGATGGAAATTAAAAAAGAAGAATATAAATTTCAAGCATTTGCAGATGACCTAGTCTTCATCTTAGAGGATCCATTGAAAACTGCACATAAATTGATAGAAAAAATAGAAGAATGCGGAAAACTTGCAGGTCTGAAAATAAATAAAGATAAAACAAAGATCTTGACAAAGAATATGCTAGAAAGCCAAAAGGAAGTATTGAAGGAAGCTTTGAAGATTCAGGTCACGAACAAGGTTAAATACTTGGGGATATATTTGACAGCAAAATGTAGTACACTTAAAGAGAACAATTATCATAAACTTAAGCAACAAATTGTGACAGACCAGGCCAAATGGGAAAACTTACAACTATCGCTAATAGGGAGAATATCAACAATCAAGATGAATATACTACCCAAGATTTTATATCTGTTCCAGACAATTCCAATCAGATTAGGGAAAGACTTCTTTGACAACTTAAACAAAATAGTGTTGAAGTATATCTGGCAGTAAAAGAAAGCGAGAATAAAATTTAAACTGTTACAAGATGCTAGAATAAGAGGAGGATTTGGCCTACCTAACTGGGAGTTATATCACCAGGCAACAAGCTTGATGTGGGTTAAGGAATGGATAACGCTGAGAAATTCTAGATTATTGACTTTAGAAGGTCATGATTTGTTGTTGGGTTGGCACGCTTTCTTATGGTACAAGGGAATTAAAACACAGGGGTATTTTAGAAGGCACCACATACGTGAGGCCTTGTTATTAAATTGGGGAAAAAAATAAAAGGCAACATTATCTAAAATTCCAGTGTGGTTATCAACTATTGAAGCATTTTTATATTCAATAACATACAAAAAGGAACAAACAGTTAGATATGGCAAAATATTAAATGCTATTGAGAGGGGAGGAGCCAAAGTCGTGATGAGACGACGTGCGATCTCAATGCTCTGAGATCGCAGTCAATACTTTTGTCACTGGGTGGTCCAAATGGACCTAAACCGTCCCACAGAGATGGTGAACAGGAAGAATACGTCTTGCTGATTTCAGGGACATTGCAAAGTCCCTGATCGATCCAAGAGAAGTTCTCCAAGCCAGTGACAAAAAATCCAGCCATTTGGCTGATGAAGTCAGGGAGGCTCCAAAATGGAAGGATATGGAAAGAAAAAGTGTTTCCAGCTAGTGAGGAATTTTTACCGTCTTAAAAGTGACTGCCTATAAAAAACTTAAAATAAATTTAAATTGGAGAACAGAAGAAATAAGTGGCGGAATTAAATTTGGAATGGTTTTTGACAGTGGGTTATCTTTTTTTTAAATGCTATCTTCACGGATGGAATTTATGCAAGCCTTTTAAAAGGAATGGATTAAGTTTTCTTCTTCTATTTTTCCTTTTCTTTTATTACTCTTTGTAACCTAGGGACTAAAATTCTTCTCTTTCATTAATGTGGGTGCTTTTCTAACTCATTTAAAAATTGGACTTTTTTAAAAACTTGAAATATAAAAAAGATACAAAAAGAAAATTGCAACATTGTAACAATAACACTGCTACTTGGAGGCTAGAGGTTTGTATATTGGAAACGAAACACTTTTATTTTCTTTCACTGATTATCATGGCTTGGCACTTCAAGGTCTTACTGCTTGTTTATAGAGAGTGATAAGAAGAAAAGCACACAGAGGTTCCTTTGAAGTATATTTTTAACCAGAGAAAGGTGAAAATGGAATGATTATTGTGAATTGATGCTTTGTTAAAACTTACTAAGCTAGAGCAGCAGTGTTTGTTAGCTGGAGATAATGGCGCAATTTCAACAGGAGAAAGAAGTTTTAAGTCTGCAAAAGATATTCTCAGAAATACAGAAATTATCAAACACATGTGAGAGGATAGAGAAGAAGTTGGATGACAGTGTATTTAACAGCAAAATATGACGGAGAAGTTGAAGATGTTCATCAAATGGAAAAAGTGGTGGTTAAAATCCAAAAAATCGAAGAGGCAAATGAATATAAAGAAATTAAAATTCCTGATATATTTATGATGATTAGTTTGTTTCTGAAAATGGAAAGAGTGGAATACTGAAAGAGGAATTAAATGGAGGGGAAACCTACCCCAGATGGCAAGATACAGAAGAAGAAAAAAATAAAAGAATTTATGGATTCAAAGAGAGAAATCTTATTAGCAATAGTTTTGATAACACCACCGGCAATCAAAGATAAGGTGATTAAGGAAACAGAAGAAGGGCATCGAAATTACATGAGAGATTTTATAAACAAAGAGTTGCTAAGTGGAGTCCATACAAAGTTGATTAAGGAGATGATTAGAGGACTGATACCACAAATAGCAGAAGATATGAGACTGTTTTGCTACTGGAAAGATATAGGTTGATAGATGAAAGAGTATAATCTAAAACTAGTTAAACTTAGTGAAATTTAGTGACAATAGATATAGTTAAATTAATAATTGATAATGATAATAATGTATACAATGTGTAGTGTCATGATACGCAATAATGGGATATGAATATTGAATGGTACCCATGAAAGGAAGATTAGAAATTCTTTTGGATTATATATAAAGGTTAATAAAAAAGAACTAGTTTAGATATAGTTAAGTTTTGAATATTAGGGGGAAAATGTTATAATACAGGATATAATTAAATAAAAGAAGGATAATGATAACATATATGTAGGTAGGGGTACAACATAAGGAAATTGGATGTAAATTGCAAACAATGATTTGGAAAGAAGGATTAGAAAACTTTCTTATTAAATATTATGGATGTTTAGCTAGAATAGGATATAAGGATTCAGTGTTATTGGAGGATTTTAGAAATAGTAAATGAAATGCCAGTATGTGGTTTATGTATTAAATCTTGGTATATGCTATGATGAAGGATGTTTAAATAATTATAGTCAAATGAAAATGGAGGTATGATGATGGCAACATGTATAAATATCTGAGTTAAAATACTTGAGTTAATATGAATTATGTTTGTTGTCTGTGGAAGAGATGCACGTAAGCCTTTTTGTAACCAACTGATACACTTTCTTCAGTATGGAAAGGAGTATTTGTTGTGTTTGTTTTGAAAATAAAAAATAATATTTTTTTTTTTAAAAAAATAAATGCTAAGGATGAACTTAAATCTAAGCAAGAATGAACTGGTTTTCATACATGCAAATACATTCTAGATATGATAAAGATCCTAAAATAGAAGGTTTTTATGATAAAATTCTGACAGGTACTGATGAAAAGGTAATTAAAAATTATATGAATACTTATTAGAGGTTAAATTAGAAGAAGTTAAAGAATCTATGATTGCTTGGGGAAAAATCTTGGTCATGGGATTGATTTAGAGAAATGGCAAAAATTATGGTTACAAAATTATAAAATGACAATGTCAACAGCATACAAAGAAAACATGTATAAGATGTTTTACAGGTGGCACTTACCCCCGGTGAGAATAGCAAGAATGTTCAAGAACAAATCAGAAAAGTGTTGGAAATGTCATCAGATACCAGGTTCATATTACCATATGTGGTGGACATGCTTGGTTGGAAAAAATGACACAGAAACATATAGGCTTTAAACCTGAGATTTTTTTATTGGGGATATTACCAGAAATATACAATAGAGAGCTGAAATATTTGATTGTAAACGTGTTAATGGCAGCTAGAATTGTATTTGCAAAAAAATGGAAAAATGAGAAAATACCAACGCAGGAGAAAGTTATTCAGAAAATAATGGAATGTGCTGAAATGAGTAAATTGACATTTGAAATTAGAGAACAAGAAGATGAACAATTTTATAAGGTATTGGATTTATTTTACCAGTGGTTAGATAAAAAAACATGGAAATGAAAAATATTGGAGAATTTTTATTAATATAAGAATAATGGAATGATACAGATAATAATACAAAGTTACATTATTATTGAATAGATATAGGATGATGCAATGAAATGTTATAACGTAAATGAATCTAATACCTAGAATATCTTTGCTTAAAATGAAGGAGTAATAGTTATAGCCAAACAAATGATGTTCAATGATAACAATGTATACATATATATTAGATGGATAATCTGTGATTTTATATATAATTGAAAGTGGGGATTATGGAAAGGATGCACCAAAGCCTTGGAACCAAATGACATGCTGTATGTAAATGAAGAAGGTTTTATGCTCTATGTTTTGTTGTTTTTTGTCTGTCCAAAAATAAAAAAAATTACAAAACAAAAATTGGCTACATTATGGATAATAGTAGTCTTATGATCTGCTAGAAGTTAGGTCCTCATAAGACTGTTGCAGGGAGTTTGCTTCTGCAGACTCTGGCGATGTGCCCCTTTTGTTCGCAGCACTGGCAGATGGTGTCCCAAAAACGGCAGGCAGATCACTGGTGGTTGCCTCCACAGCCGGTACAAGGTGGCAAACACGTTTCAAATTTCTGCACCGATTCTTTGCAGTCAGTGCACATGCGGTAGATTTCATCTTCACTGTCTGAGGCTTCTGGCTCCGTAGTCTTGTGATGTACCTCTGCAGTTTTCCACGCACTCTTTGGGCTGCTCTGCCTCTGCAGCGTTTCCGTCAATTTGGTTGAAGACTCGGTAACCCTGGCTTCATCCAGGGTAATTTGTAGAGTGAGGTTTGTCTTGGTGAGCAACCTCCTCTGTAAACTAATGTCCTGAACACAGCAAATGATTCTGTCCAGCAAGAGTTCATCTAAGTCCCTGAACTCGCAGTAGGCCACAGCAACTTATTGGTAATCGTTTTACCTTCCTTCTGGTTGCAGAGGTTGAATTCGTGGCTCTGCATGTATTTAGATGGCCTGGGAGCGACTGGATTGGCATTGGTTTGGACAAGTCTTTAGCAGTCTCGAACATGTCTGGTCCACAGTAGCTCAGGAACATTGCTTTCTTCTGGCCTTCGGACAGGCCTAAGAGGTTGTTGGCTTTGAGGAAGCATTCAAACCTCATCATATACGAGTCCCAGTGCTTGGTAGCTGGGTCGTACAGAGCTGGTGGGGCGTGCGTAGTCATCTTGTCTTGCCATGCTCATTGCCATGCTTTGCTCCGGGCTGGATGGACTAACTGTATTTGCTCTTTTTGGTGCCTAGTTACCTTCCAATCCCATCCTTGTCGCTAGTGTTAGATAGGGTGAATGGATGAGGCAGACCCAGGCTTCAGCAATGAACAGCTCTTTATTAAGTGACAACTATGTACAATCCAACAAAGACTCTGTCAGACCATTCAACCAATCAGATTTGAATATTGTTCCTGCCGGAACAGAGGACCTTGGTGGAAACTACCATACTGCTTGTCAGTATGTAACACAACTGTCATGGGATTCAGTGGCCTTCAGCAACACATGATTTCTGCCTGTCATGTTGTTGTTAAACATTATGGGCCTTCAGAAAAAAAGGGACCATTTCTAATTCACAAGCATAAGGAGCTTGATTTCTTAAAGATCTAAGCCAGACATAGATGAGCTAAGCAATCAAAGCCCAGATAGAATATCTATCAAGTTTTCTTTCTCCATTTCTGGGGTCAGACCTTAGAGAAGACTTTTAGATTGAGAAAAATAATTCTTAATCTTTTCCCAAGTAAACTGTCTGAATTTCTGATACAAACTGTCCCTTAACTAAATCTGCTAACCATGGCAAGAAAATTAGGCAAGGGCATCATTGGTTCTTAATCATCATTGTTTTTTTCTGTTGTTCATAGTTTATCTTGTAGCATCAGCTTGCTCCACAAATTCAGTGCAAAGTAAGAGTTAGTGGCTTTTAAAATGTAGCTTCTGTTTAAGGAGAAACAAAGTCACAGTATTTTGAACATTTTGAACATCACCTCCATTTTAACCTTAAATATGTTCTTAAGAATTTAATGTATATTTCAATATCTTTTTAAACCCAGTCAGATGCATTCAAGAAAATGTATTTCACATTATACACAATTCACTGTTCCTCTCATTAGTTTCCTTGGCATCTGTTTCTACCATGCCAATTTCATTTACAAGTCAGCAAACACATTGTCGCTTGAATAAAACTCCTGGAGGTTTTTAAAGCTCTTGTGGGAAACATTATGCTCTTTTAAAAAAACAGTTCTTACAATGGCAACGTTCTTTATATTTTGAAAAGGAGTTGCAAGGAAATGTTTCAAGTACTAGTGGAAGAACATAGCAAAACCAAGATTTAAGTAATGATAATGCTTTTAATGTTAACACCATAGCCTCACCACCATTGTTATAGCATGTTGAGTCTAGGATAAGAAGGGAATTTCCTTGCATAGAGATGGTTTTTTATGGATTCTCATCTCCACGTCAAAAAGTAGACGTGGAGATGAGAATCAAGATGTACAGAGGCTGCAGATGATATATGGAATGGATGATAAAAATTCAAAATTAAGTCCAAGTGAGATGTAAACTGGAATGGATCAGAATATATTAAGCTACATCCCACCAAACAGGACCAATATTTACATCATTTTGCAACAAATCCAACTGATTAATGGATTTCATTCCTCACATCTCCCTTTATATTTAAGGCAGGTCCTAAATCTCCACCTTCCTATTTACTCATGATGACAACAAAAATATAACAGTTATGATGACCAAATAAAATATTCATTTTATTTTTCACTTCCAATTATCAACCATAAGCATGAGTAGATCCACAAGACAGATCTTTTGTACCATGCACTCTGCCAGTGCCTATTTGTCAGCACTGTAAGTAAAATGTATATAAGTGTTCTTAATGGCCTTATCCTCCATGTATCTGAAAACTTCAAATTCATGGCCGTACCCACATAGAATATATTATTAAAACTTAATTGTACAAAGAAATATTTCCTCTTAACATTGCACAACTACCTTTCAGATTATCCTAGCTCCAAGCATGAAAGAAAAAAAAACATACTTCTCTGTGGCCTTCTTGCAATTATATTTTTTGTATCTCTATTTTGTTTCTCTACTGTTTTTCTAAGCTAAAGAGCCTCATACTTTGTGGAACTGTTTCAGTTCCTGGACAATTTTTGTTGCCCTTTCTGGGCCTTCTCCATCTATACCACATTGTTTCTGAAACAACAATAAACTGTGTACAGTATTAAAACTGTCCTAGGGGATATAATTCCCTTCACGCACATCTAAATTCCTGCTGAATTGGGGGAAATGCAATTGAGGGAAATGAAAAAAAAGAGAGAAAGCAGTCATCTTCCTTCCCTTCTCCAGCAACCGTACAATGCTGCATAATTGTGATAGATGTAGGTAGGCTTGGCTAATATTGTTTTCCTAAGGCGAGGTTCTGGACAGGAGAAGAAAAACACAGTTATCCTTCATGTGCTGCTATAGCTAGACAACTACCAAGAAACCTGGAAAGTGAGGTAGAGAAAAAGGATTAAGAGATCATTGGTATAAAGGGAAATGGAAGATAAAAGCAGTGAAGTTCTTCACATCTTAGGCTGGAGAAAGATTAAATGGCTGTGATTATCATCATGTATTTCAGGCAAACATTACATGTTTTCATATCTCTTTGTGTAATTACATTTCAGTAAATTCTCCTCTTCTTGTTCCTTCCCATTCTGCCACATTTCTTTTCTTTTTAGGCTAAGCACTTGATGAAATTGATTACCTAGCCTAGTGCTTAGATTGCTCTAAATGCTATACATGTTAATGGGATTAAGTTAAATAGTGTGGACAACAAGATAATGATGGGGAGAAAATACAATCCATAAAGAGTAGAACTGATGAGAGATTAACAAAAAATGGCTAATTAAAGATGGAGCTTCAAAAAAACCCCATCCAGTTAAAAATAAGCATGGCATAGCCAGCATGGCTACTTAAGGGTCAGGCAGATTTTAACCATGGTAAAAAGCATGAGCAACTCAATAAAAAAAAAGATTTGGAGAAATATGGTAAAGAAATATAGTTGAAGAATGGATTGGGTGTCCAGAAAGTTAGTTAGTGCAGAAAAACACCTTATACAAATGATACTTAAATGAGTCAATACCCTTTTAAAGAAATGCATTTTCATAGAAGCAGAAGAAAGGAATATGCCAGTACCACGTGCCAGTATCATGTGGATTATTTGAAATTACCAGGTTGATACATCATACATTACAACAAAATGGTTGAATTTATGGGTCACCCTATGGGTCATAGCAAGGTTAAAAGAGTTATCTACTATGTTGTAAATAAGTAATTAAATAAAACATATCTGAGAGAGATTCTTTAATCATCTTGTGGCAAAGAGATAGTCATTCCACAAATTCTTTCACCCTTGCCTTTTGGATCAGATCCCTACATTTTCCATTCCTCTGATCAGAAATCTAGAAAGAATTTTCCAGAATGGATTCCTTTTCACTGAAACCCTACTACAGTATGGCAACATTAAATATCTAAACATAATTTTAGATGCCACCACTCTTAGATGGAAGGGATGCCAATTTTACTGCAATTTGGCTGGTTATTGCTGCAAAATCTGATTGACTTATCAATAGAAGCTCAGTGTGGTTTACTTGTTTCATTTCTGCACTAGTTTTGTGGTATACATATCCAGAACATGCTGCAGAAATACAGGCAAGATACAAAGCCTTTTCATTACAGTGGGGCAATTTCAGGGGGGAAAGGGACACACTCAGCAATATTTGAATCAACCTATCCAACTAGGCATCCTTCAGATATGATAGACTACAATTCTTATGCATGTATACTTGACAACTGGATAGATTGGGAATTATAGGAATGTGTCAGAACTATTAAAAGCATTCTTGTGTCTCATGGTATAAAGCAAAGTGGAGATAACTTTGATTAAGGTATGGGTGGGCAATTAAGGGAGGAAAAATGATCTTGCAATCTTAGAAAGCTTGCGAAAGAAACTCAAATAACCCCTTGGTATAAGAGGGGGCAGAAGAAATCTCTATCAAACTTTGAAGATGCTGTTATTATATCCCATAACAATACAGTAGACTTCCTGAAATCATTGTGTCTATTTCTATTGCTAGCTTATCTCAAAAGGCTATCTTCCTTTCTTGAAGATCTGTATATCTATCAGTATTATCTACAATCTTTAAGCTCTATCTTTGAGGCCAGAAATATAAAATATTAAAGAGAGGTAGCATGTTCTTTGGACTATAAGACGTGCCTAAATTTACTGGAGGAAAACAAGAAAAAAAAGTTTTTGGCCTCCATGCGTTGTGGTTTCGCCCTCCCAGTCCCCCAGAAGCACACTGCAGTACTCTACACAGCCCATTTTTACCAAAAATGGGCCCGTTTTCACAAAATAAGCACCCATTTTTGGTCTGCAGAGTGCTTCTGGGGGCTGGCTAGGGCAAAAACGCAACGCATGGAGTGCTTGGAAACCAAAAAAACAACTGTTTTTTGGTGAAAATTGGCCCGTTTTTGGAAAAAACAGGCCGTGCAGAGCACTGCAGAGGGCTTCTGGGGGCCAGGGAGGGCAAACACGCATGGAGGGTTTGGGAGACCAAAAATGCCTGTATTCGGTCTATAAGATGCACCTAAAATTTCACCCACTTTTAGGGGGCGGAGGTGTGTCTTATATTCTGAAAAATATGGTAAATGCACTTTGGATCTATCTTGTAACAAAGTCAGGTATATTTAAAGTAATATCAGAATGCTTCTGCAATGTACAACAGCAAAGAAAGAAAAAATTGGTTGAAAGTATGAAAAATGATGATTTTGTTTCACTCACTTACACTGAATCTAACTTTAGCAGAATTGGCACTCTTTACATATCTGCAATAAATCCAGTATGCTGATAGCTGCAGGATTATGGGCCATTTAGACCAATTCAACTACCATAGGATAGGAACTCATTATGTATGTATATTGGTTTCACCTTACCAAGGCTGCAGAAATGTGAAAGCATGGTACATATTAGACAACTTATGATATTCTCAAGATCTAGATAAAATATTGCTGGGACAACAATGAAAATAAATCCAATAAAGCTCTTAAGAATCACATAATAAAATTCTGGGTACACATCAATTCGTAGTCAGATTAATAAAAACTTCAAAGCTTCCAGATATTCATAGACCTCATTTGTAACAAGGCCTTTAACTCTGCTAGGACCTACGATAATTTACTTTGCAATCACATGTTCAGGCAAGGAAAATAAAACAAAATCTTGTTAGACTAACCCAAACACTATTGATCTAGTCCAAACACTATTGATCTAGTCTAAAGATTGTCCAGTTTGTCGTTTCTGACTTGCTTATGAGAATTTGGTCCTGTGGAATTATGCAGGAAACAGCACATATACTCCATATTTGTGGACATAAAGAAGAGACTAAAGCAAATATTTGCTATAGCAATGAGTTTCAAAAATGTAGCAAGCCTGTAGTAAAAGATTCCTGTTCCAGTATCTTTCTGTATGTGGAATCTGGAAACCCAGAGCAAAGAAAGGATGGAAAGTCTGAATGGATAAAAGGAAAATGAAAGAGAAGAGCATGTGTATCTTTGCATTTGCAACTATGAGCACTAAAGATCATCTGGATCATCTTTCTATTTATTTATCAAATTTAGAAACTGCCCAGCTCCCCCCCAAAAGGGATTCTGAGTAGTGTACAAGTAAACTATAAAAATTATAGATAAATATATGAGGAGGAAAAGATAGTTAAATG
The DNA here is from genome assembly GCF_964273705.1 of Natrix helvetica. NCBI lineage: Eukaryota > Metazoa > Chordata > Lepidosauria > Squamata > Natricidae > Natrix > Natrix helvetica. The sequence continues at coordinate 54,980,842 of NC_138558.1, read as the reverse complement.
CGACGTTAAGAAGGAAAGGGGAGGGGTTTTCAAGGGCACTAACCAAGCCCATGTCTGTCTGCTCTTCTGTGAGCCCCAAGCAAGATGGCAGAATCAGGTTTTCAGACATTTCTGAAAAGCCAAGAGAGTGAGGAGTCCACCTCACCTCTGGAGGGAGGATGTTACAAAGGGTGGAGGCAATGGCTGAGAAATTTCTCTTTCTGAACCTTTCTGGGGATATGCTGGGATGCTTTTGTCATCAGCAGCCTTAGTTATTATTTCTTACTGTGGTTTTGATACTTTATGATGTCATTTATTTGTTTTATTTTATTTTATTTTTTATTTTATGTTTATTTCTGTTTTTTTAAAAGAATCCTGGAGCATCAGGGAAGTATCTGAGGATTGAAAAAGAACTGATGTGGTTCCCATCTTCAAGAAAGGGGGAAAAACCAGACCCAGGAAATTACAGACCAATGAATCTAACATCAATACCTGGAAAGATCCTGGTAAAGATAATAAAAAGCAGACCTGCAAACAACTAGAAGCAAATAAAGTTATAACTAGTAGCCAGCACAGATTTGTTAAAAACAGATAAATGCAAAACAATCTTATTTCATTTGATAAAGTAGACCATAACCTACTTCTTGGTAAGCTAGAAAAATGTGGAACAGACAACCTCACCACCAAATGGATTTGTATCTTGCTGACAAACCAGACTTCATAAGTGGTCCTTAATGGTACTGCATCCACATGGAGAGAAGTAAGCAGTGGGGTGCTACAAGGTTCCATCTTAGGCCCAGTATTCTTCAATATCATCATAAATAATTTAGATTAGGGAATAGAAGGGGAACTCATCAAATTTGCCAATGACACCCAGATAGCAGGAATAGGTTAGTAGAACTACCCCAGAAGATAGGTTCAAGATCCAGATGGATCTTGATAGGCTTGAACACTGGGCCCTATCTAACAAAATGAATTTCAATATAAAGAAAAGTAAATGCTTACACTTAGGCAACAAAAACCAAATATACAGGTATATATTAGGTGAAACTCAGCTTAATAGCAGTAACTATGAAAAAGATTTTGGAGCCCTGAGGAGCAATCACTTAAATATGACTCACCAGTGTGCTCCAGCTGCTCAAAAAGCAAATGCAATACTAGGTTGCATTAACAGAGGGTTGAAATCACAATCACATGAAGTGTTAGTACCATTTTATAAGGCCTTGGTAACACCATACTTGGAATGCTGCATCCAGCTTTGGTCACCATAAAGTTTGGAAAGAGTGCAGAGAACAGCAATAAAGATTATTAGGCGGCTAGAGGCTAAAACATATACAGTACAGTTGCAGGAACTAGGTATGTCCAGTCTAGTGAAAAGAAGGACCATTATAGTAGTGTTCCAATATTTGAGGGGCTGCCACAGAGAAGAGAAGGTCCACCTATTTTCAAAAGCACCAGAATATGAGACAAGAGGCAATGGATGGAAACTAATCAAGGAGAGAACAAATCTAGAACTAAACAGAAATTCAAAGTTAGGTATCTTGAAGAATGTGCAAGATGTCATGTTTAATTCCTGATGTTATTTTAAATTCCTTGGGGAAGTTCCTTTTGTTATCACAGATATTCAGCATAAGCAATCTTCAATTACTGCATCTGCATAAGAGGCAGTCAAAACACAGACAGGCAGAAGTTGGAGATGGGGGGATCAACAGAGTTCAGTAAGAGGCAGCAATGCAGCTGCTAGGCAGATATATTATACAGTAGATATATTATACAAAGTACACACTTCACTACTTAGCCTCTCAGTGAATGATGACAGGAATTAATTATCTAAAACGTATGAACCCAGTCTTACAACTGAAATAAAATTCATATGAATTCTTAAACATCCCCATCTCACCCTAAATCTTATCTGGATATCAATAACTAGATTGCTGCAAAGGCTCTAGTGGCAGGAATAATGTACAGAGAGTTATTACATACATACCTAACCATATGACAGTTGTGCCCTTCCTCTTTTTTCCATTTTCCTATGTATTGCTTGGATTTTCATCTTGTGATTATACCATAATTTCTAGCATTTCCCGAATAGACCCGGCCGATTCTAGAAAGCACGAGTGCGATCTGGTCGCTGTCCATTGTCCTGAAACTCCACTACTGAGCCAGCAGATGGCACTCTTCTGCGTGTTGACAGCATCCAAGCTACCTCCCCCCACCCCCTCCCTCACATACACAGAATGGATTTCTTCAGCACTCAAACAAACAGGATCTTTCAGCCTTGGACTCCAAAAATTTTTGTGCTTTTGTAGAACACTTTCTACCATGGGCCTTCCTTGCCCCTATAGCTCATCCTTCCCTTTTTCAAAGAAGTACTCACCATGTTGACTTCAGAGACCATGTCTATACTGGCGATCTCTATTCTCATCCCAACATCAACAGGAGAACCTGGAAACCGAGATGGGTGATTTGTTGTGTGTATTTTTAATGACCAGCTAAGGAAATGAATTTAAATCTTCATTTCCACTTGTTTGGTTTTTTTTTTTTTTAGAGAGAGAGAAAGAGAAAGAAAATGGCATTCTTCTGCCCATATGTTGCACTCAGTGATTGATTTGTTTAAGACTTTTGTGAAAGCCAAAAGCTAACTAATCTGACTGCTGGTATGAACACTGGCAACAGCCAATCTTTGTCCAACATGTGTGGTTGTAAACTTGCATACGTGTGTGTGTGTGTGTGTGTGTGTGTGTGCAAGAAAGAGAGGGGGGATCAAAAAAGATATATTTGGGATAGTATGCAACAGCCCCTCACCAGTCTTAGCTGGTTTAACAAAGCTAAGCAGAATCCTGTTTGGACAAGCTTGTAAACTAGATTAAGTAATTTTAAAAATCCAGGGAAAAGACAATGGCAAACCACTCTTCCAAATGATTGTAAAACAACTGTGTCACATATAGAAACATAGATGACAGGCACATCTACACATATAGATGAGTTCGACTCGGAGGAGTCTTTCCCGAGACTGGACGTGCCACTTAACAGATTAACATCCTTACCAGCCTTCTGCCTCCGAATGGAAGGCAAGGCACCGCGTTGTCTCCTGTTGTAAACAAATCAGGGGAGAATTACCTCCAAAATCTGGCCTTAAGCGAATGTCGTATCCTTTGAGCAATCGATCCACCGTCTCTTTCACGTAGGACATGTTGCTGGGCTCGTTCACGCTAAACAAGGCGGAAAGAAAGTGATTCAGGACGAGGAGGGAGACACCCTCCCATTCCCTGCCACAATCTATTTATCCTTGCCTCCCGGGGGGGGACACCCGGGGGACGGGGGAGAGAGAGAGGCAGACAGACACGCACGCATACACACGAATACCCACCCCACATATGCGCCTCCTTGCGCCCAAGCGTCCATCCTCACCTCTTAGCGTAGGAGACCACAGCTACCATCACCGGGAAGACAAAAATCCCCGCACCCTCTCGGAGCTGAACTGCCCACATTCCTTCCTCCTGATGAACAGCGGGTGTCTCTTTTTTATCCCCTCCCCCCTTCTCACTCTCCGCCCCACCCGCGAAGATTCAAGGAATGCAACTTTCAAGCCACAGGCAGGGTGCCGCCACCACCGCCGAGAAGAGCGCCACGCATGCGTGGCACTGGTTCAATAGCTGAAGATCCCGGTCAGCGTTGGCCACCAGGGCTGTCAATGAGCCGCGCCGGTGGGCCCTGCTCGCTCTCCGGACGGCGGCCCGCGGAAAGCCGAAAGGTATTCGGACCGGCAGAACGTGAAGTCCAGGCATCTTAAGCTCATCGCAGCTGCGACACCGCCCTCCCTCCGTTGGTGACTCTCCATCACTGGTTGGTAAAAAGGAAGCCAGTTTAGAGCGCAGCCGGTCGCGTTATATGGCCACAGCTATAGTTAGGTAACACAACCCCCATTTCCTTGCTGCTGGTGTATATAACCATAGATAGGACCAGAGTCTACCATTAGCTTCTTTCAAGCTGCTTTTCTCCTGCCGTATCTAGGGGATGGCCCTGGTGTCGGTTGTCTCCTATCCATCTATGTATCAAATCCACTGCTCACGTTTGGAAACTATAGATGAGAAAGGGCTAAGGCAGGGGGCAAAGCAGTGTTAAATAACAACCTCTCTTTCTTTCTAAGTTTCCCTTTTTAAAAAAAGGATGAGGAGACATAAAGTAATTTGACTTCCACCAGATTGGAATCCCCTAAGCAACAGGAAAGTTTGCCCCTACAACAAGAGATGATACCTTGTATGTTCACTCCTTGTTGGTGTGGGTAATGCAGTAGTACTTAAGGATTCTGGTCCTTTCCCCTCTGGTGATTTTATAGCATCTTCCAGCATCACCAAGCCACCACTGTGGCATACGTTGCTAAGAAAGATGGACTTTATTTTGCCACTGCAAAAGTTGGAAGGTGCCTGATGGTACGAATCATTAGTGTGAAAAAGGTCTTCCCCTGCACTTCTCTTCTGAACAATAGGGTGGTGAAATCAGGACAAGTATTCAGCTCACCACCTAGGAAAATGTAGGAAGCACCATTCATTCATGACTTGTTCCCTCCCACTGCTTTCCATCACTCAGTGCAGAAGGACTCCAAGCATAGGCTCCTAGTATCCACAGTCTTCTATTACTCAGTCTGTCTTGCAACATCTCTTGAAAGATATGAAGGAGTAGAAAATGCAAAGGAACAGGGTAGGTAGACCTCTAACATCATTGGCTAATCCATGCTGTTAGGAAGAGAAGAAAACAGAAGGGACACGGGGGGGGGGGGGAGCTGCAGGAAGGAATCAAAAAGGTTAAACTGATATTTATGCACTACATCATTGAGGCCATCTATTTTACATCTTGACTTTTTCAATCCTCAACTCCTTCTACAATCCTGGAAGGGTCCAGCTGATTTGCTTCCTGGGGCAGTTACCCCACTATTATATAGTTTAAAGACAGAATTCAGAAAAGCACATGAGAACTTCCTTCACAATCTGCCTTGTCTGTTGTACTAGAACAGAGGTCTTTAACTTTAAACACTCAAAGAGCCATTTGGAACCATTTCCCACAGAAAAGAAAACACTGGGAGCCCCAACACCTTGGTGGGTGTGGCCAACTCAACATTGCTCTCACCCAGTCACATGCTCCCCCAGCCACGCCTACCAGTTTTTGTGGCTCCTGGTGTTTTCTGTGGGAAATGGGTCACTCTCTCACCTACACATACTACCATTTTTATTTTTCTCTCTTTTTCCGCTCCCTCCCTCCCCTCTTTCTTTCTTTCTCTCCCCTTTCTCTCTCTAATTTGTTTCCCTCTCTCTCATTCTCTCCCTCCAGCTCTCTATCATTTCTCTCCACCCTTGTCTCTCTCATTTGTTTCTTTCTTTTTCTTCCCTCATTCTTTCCCTCCATCATTTTCTCATTCCTCCCTCATTCTTTCTCTCTTTTGCTCCCCTTTTCTTTCACACATTTCACTCCCTCTCATTTCTGTTTATCTCTCTTTCCCCCCTCCCTCCCTTTCTTCCTCTCCCCTTCTCTCTCTCATTTATTTCTCTCTTTTTTCCTCTCTCTCATTCTCTCCCTTCATCATTTTCTTTTTCTTATTTTTTGAATAGACACAAACAAACAAGACACAACACCATAAAAACACATTCCATTACAAATTATAAAAAGTGTGTCAATTGGTTACAAAGAACTTTCATGCATCCCTTCCACAGTCATCACCAATAGTCCATATCAAATTATATATTTTACATCAAATATATTTATATATATTACTATCATCATACCTCATCCTTCATATGACTATAGTTGTTTTAACATCCCTTTATAACAAATATTCCAAAATTCAAATCAAAATCACATAATGGCATTCCATTGTCTATTTTCAATATCATCCAACAACATTCTATCTTTGTGAAACGTTCTAAATAAAAATTAATTATGTTTGATAACAAAGTTTCTAAACCTCCTTTTTAAATCACTGTTTACAATTTATATCCAATTTCAATATTATAGGCTTTCATACATAACTAAGTTTCAAAACTTCCTTTCATGGTCACCATTTAAAATTTATACCAAATTTCCTCTTGTCAAACCAATATATATGTATACATTATATCATTATCAATTATTTATCTAACTATATCCATGATCAATCCAATTTCAATATTATAGGCTTTCATACATAACAAAATTTCTGAACTTCCTTTCATGGTCACAATTTAAAAATTTATACCAAATTTTCTCTTGTCAAACCAATACATATGTATACATTATATCATTATCAATTATCTATCTAGCTATATCAATTATTACTTCATTTTTAACATAATGCTCTAATTTTAACTATTTAGCTAGTATTTTGTTAATGGTTTTCATGTCTCAACCTGTGTCTTTCTAGTAGTAGTACAGTCCTATTTCTTTTGCCTTATGTTATTTCTTTAATCAACTTCGCACCTTGTTGCTTGTTGCATGGCTTATAAATTTTCAAAACCCTCCATCAGCTTCTTTAATCAGCTTATCTTTGGTTATCAGTAGTGCTTTTGTCAAAGTTCCTCTCCTTAAATCCATCAATTCTTCTCTTTTTTCTCCTTCTATACCTTGAAATCTGGGGTAGAGCTCCTTTCCATCTCTCTTCCCTTTCCATGTTCCATTCTTTCCATTGCCAACCATGCACAGTTCACTGTCAATATCCACAGTTATCTTGCCTCTTTGTTCATTTTTCCCTTGGGTTTTTGAGACTCTAACCTCCACTTTTTCCATTAGCCGGCTATCTTCAATTTCATCAAATTTTGCTATATTACCATCTATATTTTCCAATTTCTTCTCAATTCTCTCTGATGTTTCTAATAATTTTTGAATTTCAAACATAATCTGTTGCAATGTTATGGTTTCTTCTTGGTATTGTGTCATTGTCCAATTTATAAACACTGTCACTCTAGTTGGAAAACAAAGCTTTGTTTTTCACTTTTCTCTCGCTGCCAAAGAGACATCCAAAGGGCACCTGCATAAACAACCCATCTTATCTCTTTGCAAGCTAAAACCTTTGAAGTGCAAGGTCAAAATGATCAAAGAGAAGAGAGAGAAAAATATTTCCAGAACTCAGCCTCCAACCTCTAAGTGGCAGTGTAACTTCTTTTCCCTCTGATATTTTAAATTCTTTTTATATCCTTCTAATATTCCAAGCTTAAAAGAAACAAGGCTCTTAAATAGAACAAAATAAAAAGAAAAAAAACCCATCCAAGCCAGTATTGTGAAAATAAAAAAAAAAGATTTAATCCATAGGTTAAAAAAAAGTAGTAGAAGAAAAGCCCATGCTTTCACTTTAAAAAGTAGGAAGTGTTTGCAAAACTTCCATCCATAGAAGACAATTAAAAAAAGGATAACACACTTTCCAAAATAGCTTAAATTTGCCGCTTCTTTTCTTTTATTTACAAGTTTGATTTGGTTTTAATCGTTTTTTGGCAGTCTTTTGTAAAAATAAAATTTCCTCACCAGATGAGCACACTTTCTCTTTCCGCTTTCCTCCAGTTGCGGAGCTGTCCCGACTTCAGCAGCTTGGGGCTGCACTTTTATTGCCAGCTAGAAGAGATTCTCTTGGATCAATCAGGGACTTTGCAATGTCCCTGAGATCAACAAGACGTACTCTTCCCTGTCACTGTCTCTTCGGGATCGTTTAGGTCCAGATGGACCACCCAGAAGTAAAAGTATCGGCTGTGATCTCGGAGCTCCGAGATCGCACCTCCATATCATCACGACGTCAGCTCCTTTCCCCTCCATCATTTTCTCATTTCTCTCTCTCTCTTTCTCTCTCTCTTTTTCTCCCCTTCTCACTCTCTCACATTTCTCTCTCTCTCATTTCTCTATCTCTCTCCCACATACATCTCTCTCTCTCTCTCTCTCTCTCTCTCTCTCTCTCTCTCTCTCTCTCTCTCTCTCTTCTCTATCTCTGTGTCAATTCTCTCTCTTGGAAAGCTGAGGCTGGGCTAACCTGGTGAGCTCTACTTGGGTCTCTTTGCTACTCCTTTTCTTTCTTCTTGGCAACTTTTCAGAAATTTGGGCTGGCTGAGGAGTGAGCATGAGCTGTGGCAGCTGTTTCCTCCCTTTTCTCCTCACGTGAACCCCTGGCTGGCTGTTGCAGGACCAGGAGGGTGTGCACAAGTGGGGATACCCTCCTCAAGCGAGCGCTGGGCTCAGCCAAAGTGCAGCAAAGGCATGCAGAATTGAGTTGACTGACTGACGGGCAAGCGGCATGTCTTTGGCAAGAATGCTCTGGCTTTCTTCAAGCAGGGCAGCAGGAAAAGGAGGCTAGCCATGCTGAACTCGCATGCCCACCCCAGGATCAAGCTTGGAAAAAGCCAGAGCACCCTCCAACATATAGTTTAGACTCTTCCCAGGATAGTCCCCCTCTCATCATTAAGACGTCTTTGATATCAGTGAGCTAAGGGTCAGTTGGTAGTGCTGTTTTCATCACAGCAGTCAGCTTGTCCCATTTGGGATCCGTTGGCCATTTGATCTGGCCTTGGGTAGTGGCTTGTGCTGCCGATTGATAGGGGGGAATTACTGCATGAATTTCCTCTTCCCTTTGATTGTCGAACTGTGGCTTCCTTGATAGGACATCTGCCTGCAGGTTCTTCCCTACAGGGATGTGTTTAAGTTCAAAGTTAAATCTTCTAAAATATTGTGCCCAATGGACTTGCTTAGGAGACAGTTTGCGGGGGGTGTCAAGGGCCTCAAGATTTTTGTGATCAGTCCAGATCCTGAATGGCATTTCCCCCCTCTAGGAAGTGTCTCCATATGAGTAGAGCCCAACAGACTCCATAGGCTTCTTTCTCCCAGATGGCCCATTTTCTTTCAGTGCTTTTGAGTTTTTTGGAGACATAGGCACAAGGCAAAAGTTGTCCTTTTTATCTCTTTGCAACAGCACTGTTGCTACAGCTACATTGTTGGCATCTGACTGGATGAATTGTTGCTCTGGGTCTGGATGTTCTAGAATGGGTTCCTGGGCAAAGAACTGCTTCAATTTCTCAAATGCTTTTTGGCAGTCCATTGTCCACCCAATTGGCTGATTTGGCTTTGGTTTAGTCAGTGATGGACCAGTTTTTAATAGTTCAGTTAGGGGCAACACTATTTGTTCAGGTTTAAAACTAAATTCAATCAACTTCAAACTATAGGTAGTCCTCAACTTACAACCAGTTGCAACTCTTCAAAATTACAGTGGATCTCTCTGGAGTACATGATCCAGATTTGATGTTCTGATGGCTGTCTCCCTCATGGTCACATGACTGCACTTCAGGCACTCAGCAATTGTTCCATATTTGTCATTTGCAGCATCCCATGATCACACGAATGTATTTTATGATGGTTATGCCAAAAACCTGGCATTTGCTTCTGATTTTTGATAAAATTGTCCCATATCAAATAATTGGTTTTCTTAACAACTGCAGTGTTCATTTAATGACTGCTGCAAAGATGCAATATCATAAAATTGGGGCAGTCACATGAGTAACCTGATTTACAAGCATCATGGCTTACAACTGGCAGATCATTATTGTCATAATCTGAGGACTACTTAGTTATTTTTATTAGTTTATAATATAAAATATAAAAATACAAAAGAAAATAGTAGGGAAATAAGGGAGGGAAAAGGGGAGAGAAAAGGGGAAAAAGAAAGAAAAGGCATTGACTTCCAACTGCCATTGGTGCAATAAAATAAAATAATAGCATCAAACCTCAATTTTTTAATTTTATAACATAGTAATATAAACTAGTCATTTCTATAACAACAAACCTAACATGAGGACTACTTTTAATAGCTTTAAGATGATCTGTTGGAAATCAGGCCACACAAGCGACAAGTGTGCAAAACTCGATTTGCACAGGTGCTGGATGTGCGTATGAAACCATCCTCTCACCCCATTGCTGTTGGTCCATGCAACCGGAAAGGTTGGGGACTGCTGTCCTATGCCACACTTGTGAGCAAGATGGCTAATCCCTTTGTCTCTTAACACTCAAACCCATCAAAAATCACAGTCCTGCAATCTCCTTTCAAGAAGCAGATGTCTGTGGCACAGGTGGATGATCTCCCATCCTCTTTTTATTCAGAGAGATTTTAAAGAGATAGTCTATTTACTGGTTCTTTTGTCTTTTGCTGGGGTCATTTACTCCACAATGTGGAGACATCCTCAATTTGTCATACCTCCCCACTCTGTGAGACTGCTCATGAGGAAGGAGTCTTGAACCACTAAAAACAGGGTATCTTCTATTAAAGTGGAACGGCAAGCATAAGCTCTCCATTGACCACAACTGCCTGTTAAATTCCATTCCATGTGCCTTGACTTGTAAACTTCACAACCTCGACTTTGAACCTGACTGGACATCTGCAACAAGCTTTGACCCTTGGACTCTGTCTGATGAGTCTCCTGCTTGCTACTTCAGTTTGAAACTCTTGAATGTCCAGCTTGCTGAACTTTTGTCTCTGTATTGCAGGGGTGGGTTCCTGCCAGTTCTAACCTCTTCTATAGAAGAGGTTCCACAAATTTACAGTGCCGTTTAGAACTGGTTCCAGTTCCCTCCTCCCGCCCGTCCGCACATCATCAAGATGAAGAGAAAGAGGAGGAATTCTAGGAGTTGAAGTCCATAAGTCTTAAAGCTGTCAAGTTTGAACACCCCTGGGGTTTTTTCCTAAAGGGTTAGGGGTGCAAGGGTCTTGTAACTTGACAACTTTAAGTCTTGCGTGCTTCAAATGCCAGAGTTTCTGAGCCAACATTTTGGTTGCTAAGCAAGAGCATTAAGTGAGTTTCACCACATTTTACAAGTTGGCCACACCCACCCAGTCACATGGCTGGCAAGCCATTCCCACTCGGTCACATGGCCGGCAAGCCACTCCCACCCAGTTACATGGCCAGCAAGCCACTCCCACAAAGCAGGCCACACCTACATAAGAGGTTTTAAAATTTTTTGAAACCCACCGCTGTATTACCTATGTGTGTGTTTGCAAACCACATTTAGTAAAGAGAACAAAACCATCTCTTTGAGTATTTGTGAGTGCTTGGCTTGGGACAAAGTTCTTTTCTTCATCTTTATCAAACCCTATCTGTACTTCCAACACAGCTATTCCAGAAAACCTTTCTTGTAACTTTGGAAAGGAAATGATCCAAATTTCTCAATTAGTTTATTATTTGTATTTATTTTACCATTTTGAGTCATCATTTTTCATTTGTAAATCCATTAATTCCATCGCCTTCTTGTAATCTTATTTTAATTCCATTGTAAACACTAAAATGAATAATGAAAACAATGCAATGAAACATTAGGAAAAGTAGATTTATTTTAACAATTCGCCACAAAAAAGTTATTCATACTTCCCTTGAACTTTGTCTACACCTCTCCAAGGGAGGTACACCTCAGTTTGGGAAAGCCTGGTTTAGATCATGCCTGCATCATGGGTGTGGGAAAAGGAAAACTGAGTGCAATATTTGGCTGCTGACACTCTAAACACATTTTAATTTAATTTAAGTGTCAGCTGGATTGGCCTTCCGACCATTAGCTGTTTCAGGCTGCAATCCCTGCAGCCTGAAACAGCTGATCATCAGGAGGGCGGTGCTGAAATTGGAATGGGCTGTTTGCTGCAAAGAGGCAAATTGCTGGGAGGCAGAGGCAGATTTTTTTTCTTATGCTAATCAGGCTAAACTGAAACTGAAACAGACTGTTTGCTGTTTGCTGCAAGGAGGTAAGTCAATAACTATAAATGCCTATAAAATGTTCTGATTATTACTTATTTTTTAAAGACTGCTTTATTATTGTTCTAGACAACTTAAGAAAATGAAGAAGCTTTTTTAAAATAAACACTTGATCTGAAGAGGCCCAGTGCTATTATATTTTCTTTTAAATAGCAGAGAATAATGTATACTTCCAGAAAGCCACATCAATTTTAACATCTGTACAAGTATAGCAGGGGTGGGTTCTGCCGGCTTTACTGCCAATTTGTTCGGGTGCATGCTTCATGCACATACACTGGATGCATGCTATGCGCACATGCGCAGTTGAATTAAAATTGTTCTGGGCATGTGCAGAACTAAAAAACAAGATGACAACAAGGGAACCGGTTCGGGAGTGTGGCAGGTCTGGGTCACTGTAACCAGCAGCAACCCAGGCTGCCATACCATTACTGGTTTGGCAGAACCGGGCCGAACTGGTAGGAACCCACACTGAAGTATAGTCTGAAATGTAACAGTGTTCTGTTATAATATTAAGATAAGGCAGCTGAGTTAGACCCTGACTTAGTCATGTTTGGAGTTTAAATAATTTTATTTAAATAATTTAAATAATTGGGAGGAGTTAGTGTGACTACATTTAAGAAAACTTTCTGGCATTAATATACTGCCATAATGTACATTTCTCCAATTCTTTGCTATTTCTATGGGTCAGGCACATATGTACAGAAATACACCACAAACAGTGTATATCATCATTGCCATTTGCTGCAAGGAGGCAAATTGCTGGGAGGCCAAGGCAGATTTTTTTCCCTTGTTTTCCTCTCGAAAAACTAGGTACACCTTATACTTCAGAGCATCTTATATTTCAGAGTATCTTATACTTGGAAAAATACAGTATTTGCAAACATTGCTCTCTGCAGTAACCAGCAGATGGTAATCAAGATCAGACTGGATGTCTGTCCTTTGGGAACTGAACTACTTGATATTTGCCAAGTGAATTTACAGATTACAAATTCAGTTCTAAATATTGAATTGTTTGTCTTTTTCTGGATCACTGAAGTGCATAGAAGTTTGATCTGCATGGTATATTTGAAGCTGCAGTCTTTATTTTCTCCCTAGGATGTCACATATTTACATCCATTACCAAAGCATCCATTCTGTTATAAATTGAACAGCCTGCCTCGCCCAATTGAGGAATGGTGCAATGCAAATTAAACTTGATTGGGAGAACAAGCAAAGTTCTTTAGCAACAAACACAGATATTTGAGGAAAATACTCTCTCAATGTATTTATTGACATGTAAGATTTCCTAAAAATGGCCTAGTGCCCCCCCTTCTCTCACTATGACAATGTTGGGAGTTGACATTATCATTACGGATCTTTTTTCACATTATGAAATATAAGAGGAAGAAAAGCTAAAATACACCAATAAACCAATGACACGCTTGTGTACGTTTCTGGTTCAGTAAATTGTATTTTTTTCATCTGCTCCAATTCTCTTTTTATAGCTTTGCTATAAGAATGCTCTAATAAGGAAGAAAAACTTTTCTTATCCAGATATTTTTATATACCCAACTATTCAAGATATTGTCAACATGTAACTCTTTTAAGCATTATACAAGGGTATATGAGCAGAAATAAATGTAGCATATGCTAACTTTCTGCCTCTCTGCACTTTCTTTTATAGCAGTAAAAATAATCAAAATTTACTAATTTGGTAACAAAATCCAATAAATGTTGTAAATCTTTAAAAGGATATCCAGTTGTTAGGAAAACTGTATGGTGATGATATTTTAAATTGTTGATTAGATGTCTATCCTACTTTTCCTCTACAAGTCAAATACATAGCAGTTTTGCCTCCCATTTTTCTCTTCAAGAACAAATCCTGCAAGGATAGGCTGAGTTGAGAAAAGGAGGGCTGGTCCAAAGTCACCCAGTAAGTTTCATAGTTGAGGTGGACTTGCATGTGCATCTCTCTGGTTCTAACTCAAACAAAAGAATTTCAATTATACACAAGTTTAATATGTACTACTATGATTCACAAGCATAATGCAAAAAAAGCAATTGTAGTTTCATTGATGGACTTTTAGTATTTCTATAAATGTCAGGACTCAGGACTGCTGAACTTTATGCCCAATTTTCTAAGTATGAATTTCACCAGGAAAAAAAATGATTTTTTTCCTGGTTACTGCATTTATCAGGACAGTATTGAAATGGATCCGGAGAAAGTCTGAGCTGTCACAGAATGGGTACCTCCCCGGACCCACAAGCAATCTCAAAGTTTTTTAGGGTTCGCCAATTTTTACCGCCAATTCATCCCTTCATTCGCTAGTATTGCTTTGCCAATTACGAATCTCCTAAAGTCAAATGGGAAAGTGAGGCTAAAACCTAGTCGGCCCCTGAAATGGACAATGGAATGCCAAGTGGCATTTGAGAAACTGAAATGATTCTTTGCAGCTGAATCTGTTTTAAAACACCCCAACATGGATGCACCTTTTGAGGTGGGGCGAAGTCGCAACGATACAGCATGCGATCTCAATGCTCTGAGATTGTAGTTGACACTTTTGCCACTGGGGGGTCCAAATGGACCTAAACCATCCCGCAGAGACGGTGAACAGGAAGAATATGTCTTGCTTATCTCAGGGACATCGCAAAGTCCCTGATCGATCCAAGAGAAAGTCTTCAAGCTGGTGACAAAAAAATCCAGCCATTTGGCTGACGAACTCGGGGCAGCTCCAAAACAGGAGGATATGAAAAGAGAAAGTGGTTCCAGTTGGTGAGGAAATTTTATTGTTTTAAGAGTGACTGCCTATAAAAAACTTAAAATAATTCAAATTGGAGAACAGAAGAAATAAGCAGCGGAATTAAATTTGGAATGGTTTTTGACAGGGGGTTATCTTCACGGATGGAATTTATGTAAGACCTTTAAAACGAATGGACTAAGCTTTCTTCTTCTATTTTTCTTTTTTCTTTTTCATTACTCTCTGTAACCTATGGTCTAAAACTCTCATCTGTCATTACTGTGGATGTTTTTCTAACTCATTTAAGAATTGGACTTTCTCTACAACTTGAAATACAAAAAAGACATTTTCTTTTTAAAAAAGAAAGAATTTGCGGCATTTTGGCTAACACTGCAGAAGTTAGGCTTTGTGTATTGGAAACAAAACACCTTTACTTTTTTTCACAGATTATCTTGGCTGGTGCCTCAAGGTCTTATTGCTTGTTTACAGAGAGCGATAAGAAGAAACAGATGTTCCTTTGAGGTATTTCTAACCAGAGAGAGGTGATTAAAAGCTACTAAATTAGAATAACAGTGTTTACATAGTTGAAAACAATGGTGCTATCACAGCAGGAGAAAGAGGCTTTAAGTCTGCAAAAGGTATTTTCAGAAATACAGAAACTATCAAATACATGTGAGACGATTGAGAAGAAGCTGGATGATTTAGTCCATTTAACAGCAAACTATGATGGGGAAGTTGAAGATGTTCATCAAATGGGAGAAAGTGGCAGTTAAAATTCAAAAAAATGAAGAGGAAAATGAATACAAAGGAACTAAAACTGCTGATATTTATGATGATGGGTTCGTCTCTGAAAATGGAAAGAGTGGAATATTGAAAGAGGAATTAAATGGAGGGGAAACTTACTCCAGATGGCAAGATACAGAAGAAGAAAAAATAAAAGAATTTATGGACCTAAAGAGAGAAAATTTTTCAGCAATAGTTTTGATAACACCACTGACAATTATAGATAAGCTGATTGAGGAAACAGAAGAAGGGCATTGAAATTACAAGAGAGACCGTATAAGCAAAGAGCTGCTAAGAGGAGTCCATACAAAGTTGATTAAAGAGAAGATGATACCACAAACAGCAGAAGATATGAGATTGCCTCATTACTGGAAAGATACAGGTTGATAGATCGAAGAATATAACTTAAAACTAGCTAAACTTAGTGAAATTTGGTGATAATAGATATAGTTAAACAAATAATTGATAATGATAATAATGTATACTATGTGTAGTGTCATGATAAGTAATAATGGGATATGAATATTGAATGGTACCCATGAAAGGAAGATTAGAAACTGTCTTGGATTATATATAAAGATAAATAAATAAATAAATAAATAAATAAATAAATAAATAAATAAATAATAAATAAATAAATAAATAAATAAATAAATAAATAAATAAATAAATAAATAAATAAATAAATAAATAAATAATAAATAAATAAATAAAGAAAGAAAGAAAGAAAGAAAGAAAGAAAGAAAGAAAGAAAGAAAGAACTAAGTTAGATATGGTTAAGTTTTGAATATTATACTCGGGGGGTTGGAAGTGGGGGGCACCGTTTTATGGTGGTTCTCCTACCTGTCGGATCGGTTGCAGTTCGTGTTGACTGGAGGGCAGGGATTGACCCCGAGGCACGTCACTTGTGGGCTGCCCTAGGGGTCGGTTCTCTCACCCCTCCTGTTCAACATATACATGAAACCGCTGGCCAAGATCATCCGTGGTTTTGGGGTACGGTATCATCAATATGCTGATGATACCCAACTTTTCATCTCTACCCCAAACCACCCAAATGATGCCCTCGACATGATGTCCCGATGCCTGGAGGCTGTGCAGATCTGGATGGGGAGGAACAGGCTCAAGCTCAGTCCCTCCAAGACTGAGTGGCTGTGGTTTCCGTCATCCCAATTTGTGCATCTTGTTCCATCTTTGATGATAGAGGGAGAAATTTTAGCCCCCTCAGAGACGGCCCACAATCTGGGAGTCCTCCTGGACACATGGCTTAGTTTAGAAGAACACCTGATGGCTGTGACCAGGGGGGCCTTTTACCAGGTTCGCCTGGTATGTCAGTTGTGCCCCTTCCTGGATCGGAATGCTCTATGCACAGTCACTCATGCCCTCGTCCTTTCTCACCTGGACTACTGCAACGCTCTCCACATGGGGCTGCCCTTGAAGAGCACCCGGAGGCTTCAGCTGGTCTAGAATGCGGCCGCGCGGGTTATCATGGGGGTACCTAGGTGCTCCCAGGTTACACCCCTTTTAGGCGGCCTGCACTGGTTGCCGGTTGTTTTCTGGGTGCGATTCAAGCTACTAATTATGACCTTTAAAGCACTCCATGGCTTAGGCCCAGGGTACCTGAGAGACCACCTACTGCCATCAGTAGCCTCCCACCATCCAGTGCGATCCCACAGAGTTGGCCTCCTCAGGGTGCCGTCGGCCAGACAGTGTCGGCTAGCGACCCCCAAGGGGAAAGCCTTCTCTGTGGGAGCGCCTTCCCTCTGGAATGAGCTGCCCCTGGAGCTTCACATAATCCCCAACCTCCGGTCCTTCCGACACACCCTAAAAAGTTGGCTTTTCCAGAAAGCTGGCCTGGCCTGTTAATTTTATCTAATTTTTAAAATGTTAGTGTTATATTAATTTAGTTTCTTTCTTGGATTGTTTGTAATATGTGTTTTTTAATGCTGTACGCCGCCCTGAGTCCTTTGGGAGAAGGGCGGCATATAAATCCAATGAAACAAAGAAACAAACAAACAAACAAGATTAGGGGGAAAATATAATGATATACGATATAGTTAAATAAAGGAGGGATAATGATAATAAAGTATATATAGGCATGGGTACAACATAAGGAAATTCAATGTAAATTGCAAATAATGATTTGGAAAGAACGATTAGAAAATATTTTTATTGAATATTATGGAGTTTAGCTAGAATAGGACATAAGGATTCAGTGTTATTGGAGGATTTCAGAAATAGTAAATGAAATGCCAGTATGTGGTTATGTATTAAATTTTGGTATATTTTATGATGAAGGACGTTCAAACAATTATAGTCAAATGTAAATGGAGGTATGATGATGGTAACATGTATTAATATCTGAGTTAAAACACTTGAGTTAATAGGAATTATGCGTGATGACTGTGGAAGAGATGCACGAAAGCCTTTTGTAACCAACTGATACACTTTCTACAGTATGCAAAAAAGGAATATTTTATGTGTTCTGTTTGTTTTCAAAATAAAAACAAGTCTTGGCTTAAAAAAACAAAATATGGACACACCTTTTGTGGTCCAAGCTGGTGCCAGTGACATGGCAGTAGGGGCGGTACTACTTCAAACTAATGCTGATGGGACCCTACAATCTTGTGCCTACACCTCTCAGAAGTTGACTGAGACAGAAAGGAGGTGGGCAATTTGGGAAAAAGAAGCTTTTGCAGTTCGGTGGGCCCTGCTGACCTGGCGGCATTTCCTTGAAGGAGCCAAGCACCCTTTTGAGATGTGGACTGATCATAAGAACCTCAAGGCTTTGAAAACCCCATGGAAACTGTCGCCCAAGCAAGTTCACTGGGCACAACACTTTAATTGGTTCAATTTTTCTCTGAGATACCTTCCAGGAGGGAAGAATTTTATGGCAGATGCCCTATCCAGTATAACAGTGCCAGGCTGGAGGTGATTCACCTGGTCATTCCTTCCAGGCAGCTAGTGGCTCCAGTAGTAACCAGAAGCCAAGCAAAAGTTGACCCTTGATGTACCCACAGAGCTAACAAAACATCTGAGGAAGGCACTAGCATTTGATGACTGGTTCAAATCCCACTCAAACGAATGCACCATGTGGGATGGCCTTGAATGGGTGGAGGGCCAAGTTGTATGTGCCTGCTAGTCTAAAAAGTGTTGTCCTCCAGCAGGCCCATGATTCAAAAGCTGCTGGACATTTTGGGTTCATGAAGACCTTACATTTGGTTAAAAGACAGTTTTGGTGGCCTTCTTTGAAAAAAGACATAGAATCCTACATTGCTAGTTGTCCTGTTTGTGCTGCAGCAAAGAGACCACCAGGAAAACTGCATGGACTATGCCAAAATGTTGCCAGACTTGGTGCCCCTTGGAAGGAGATATCCATGGATTTTATTGTCAAGCTATCAGAAAGTAATGTCCATACTGTCATTTTGTTCTCCAAACAAGTGCATTTCGTGCCTTGCTCCAAGATTCACTGGCTAAACTGTTCATCCTACATGTGTATAGGTTACATGGTATTCCTGGATGCATTATCTCAGATAGAGGGGTCCAATTCACCTCCCACTTTTGGAGGGAGTTCCTAAAATTGTTAGGTTATGCCCAAGGCCTAAGCTCTGCCTACCATCCACAGACTAATGGGGCTTGTGAATGTGCTAACTCGGTTCTAGAGCAGTACCTCAGGTGCTATGTCAATTATCAACAGAATAATTGGGCTGATCTATTGCCTTTTGCAGAGGTCACATACAATAATTCTATACATAGCAGTACTAGGTTTACCCCATTCAAAGTAGTTTTGATCAGGATTTTGTGCCTATTCCTGAATTGCCCCAGGGAGAACCATAAAACCCTTCCCTATACAAGTGGATCAAACAGCTACAAGTCATCTGGCCTGTGACTCGAAAAGCATTAGATGAAGCTCATCAAGTGCATAAGAAACAAGCTGATAAGAAGAGAGTTAAGCAAAAAGAGTACCATGTTGGTGATAGGGTTTTTTCCCCACTAAGTACCTTCAAACTACCCAAAAGTCGAAGAAACTTGGCCCAAAATATGTGGGCCCTTTCCCCATTGTGAGGATTATAAACCCGGTTATGGTACAGTGGGCCTTACCCCAAACCCTTAGGAGAATTCACCCTGCATTTCATGTTAGCTTACTGAAACTTGAACATACCTCCTCCCTCAGACCGGCCCATATCCCTCCACCTGTCCCCCTCCTTAGTGAGGGAGAACAGCATTTCAACATCAAAGAGATCTGTAAGGACTCCTCTCCTAACTTAAGAAAGTGAAGACTCTTGAAATGAAGTATTTCAAAAGGAACCTTTTATTAATAAGAATGGAAGCCATTAAAGTCAAAGCAACATCTGAATCCCTTTAGGCCAGTGGTAGTCAACCTTTTTCTACCTACCGCCCACTAATGGATCTTTCTTGATGGAAAAATTTCCTTACCGCCCACCAGTTTTTGCGCAAGTGCAGAATATTTTTTAGAAAGGAGGGTGTTTTTTTAAAAAAGAAATGTACATACATTTATCTTTTTATTTCTACTTTATGCATGTTTATAATGTTTTTAACTTTATAAAGTTTAATTAGAAAACAATAAAGTAAATTGAAATTAGCTTTACTAGTGATTAATGAGATCTTTGAGGCTGATGCTGCGAGACTAAATATTTGATATCTGGTTCGATTTTCGTAAGGAACAAACGAAGGTCTCCTCTTTTGGTGCTTTTCCTTTTTATCTCCTTTTTTATCTTCCTTAGGGCTATGTACAAAAGTAAGGCTGAGCTAGTTAGCCCACTTATTATTATTAGCCAACAACAATTCTCTCCTGCCTTTTTTTCCTCCTATTTTGCAACTGCTCTGCTCCGCTTCTGCCTGTCCCTGCTATCAGTTTCTAGTCGACTTCTCCTCCTCCTCCTTTCCCCACAACGCCACTCCCTTTTAGCAGTGATGATGTTACCTAGTTTGGTAATGAAATGTCTGTAAGAAAACCACCAAGCACAGAAAGCAGCAAGGATCCTCTATCCCCCACCTCCTCTTTCTCCCTTTCATTCTCCTTTTTGTCTTTTCTGCTCCTCCCCCCCCCCAAGCTCAGAAAGCATCAAGGATCCCCTATCCCCCACCTCCTCTTTCTCCCTTTCATTCTCCTTTTTGTCTTTTCTGCTCCTTCCCCCCCCCCAAGCTCAGAAAGCAGCAAGGATCCCCTATCCCCCACCTCCTCTTTCTCCCTTTCATTCTCCTTTTTGTCTTTTCTGCCCCCCCCCCTTCTAGCACTTTACCAGGTCACGCGCGACTGGAGAAGTTTCTCTTCTCAGAAATGTCTTCAGTGGAGTGGTGAGGAACTGAGGAAACTTCTCCGGTCGCGCTTGAGCTGGTGAAGCACAGGCAAGCGCCGTCCCATCGCCAGGGAAACAGTGAGTGAGGTGAATCACGTGGTTGCTCATATCACATGGGCGCAGCCCGACCGGAGAAGTTTCTCTTCTCAGAAATGTCTTCTCGGGCTGCGCCCGTGTGATCTGAGCAACCACGTGATTCACCTCACTCACTGTTTCCCTGGCAATGGGACGGCGCTTCTCACGTGCATTAGTTCAAAAGGAGGTTTTAACCTCCGAAATCCCCACCGCCCACCTGGAATCCCAAAATGCCCACTAGTGGGCGGTAGGGACCAGGTTGACGCCCATGCTTTAGGCAATGCAAGTAGAATTAAAGCAGTAGAGACCCCTCCCATTTGTTAGAATGCAGATTCTGGCCAATACACAAGTGTGAAGATGTTTCCTTTATCAACTGCCCTGATGGCTGAATAAACATACATTCCCATGGCTATCTTCCATTACACAGTAAAGTGCAACGTCTCAGATGGCCATCAGAAATGTTCCCCCCAAAAGGTGATGGGATTTCAGGCATTTCGACACCAGGAGACCAGTTGTAAAATATCAGTTGTCACAGGGACTGCTAATAAATTGACTCCAAGGCCCCCCTCCTGCCAATTGAATGCAGTATCACTTTTAGGGATCTGACAAGAGCCTTGATTCCAGAAACCATAGGGGAAAAATACAGTATTTAGTTGCTTGGAAACATTTTTCCTCCTCCCACTCGGAGTGGGTGAACAAGCGAGATGTCAGGGCCCCAAAACTTTTACAAATGTTTCATTCTAAATACCCTGATAAACCTTGATTAATTGTACTAATGTTTTTCTTTTTCTGTTGTTTTATGTGTTTTCTATTTCGACAGGTTGTACCTATCATGAAAAATAGGGGGCAAAGGGCTATTGCAAATCTATCAAACTGTAGAAGAAGAAAAATGAAGTTTGAATGATTATGTTAACCAAAGTACAGAAAAATTGCTACAGGCTGTGAAAATGGAGAACAGTATGAAAACAACAGAAACAAAGACAGAATATAAGGAAAAACAGCTGGATGACAGATTAAATAGATGGAAAACCTAAGCTTTGCATGGACAGCACTTGAAGAACATTGAAGGAAAATGTGATGACAACTTGACATGGACATGACAAGATGGGAATCATCAAGAAAGAAGCAGAAGGTTTAATACTCGCTGCTCAAGAACAAGTACTACAAACTAATACCATGAAAGTGAAGATACAAAATTCCACTGACAATCCAAATTGCCGACTTTGCAACGACAAAGTTGAAACTGTTTCACATTTAATATGCAGCAAAATTGCACAAACCAATTACAAAGTTAGATACAACCGAGTTGCTAAATTAATCCACTGGTCATTATGTAAAAACTATGACTTATCTGTATCCAAAAAGTCATTGGAGCACAAAGTGGAAAAAGTTACCGAAAATGAGGTGAAGATCTTGTGGAACTTTCGAATAGAGATGGATCATATTTGGAACACAACACACCAGATATCATGGTTATAGAGGGCCAAAATGTACACTTTATTGACATCACCATACCAGGATATGCCAGAGTCAAAAAAAAAGAACTGGAAAAATCATGAAATACCGCAACCTGGCCATTGAAACTACCCAATTATGGATGAAGCATGTAACAGTGATACCCAATGTCATCGGGGCACTTGGTACCATGTCCAAGAATTTTATAAGATACATCAACAAATTGCAGCTTCCTGCAATAACACCAGCAGAACTGCAAAAAACTGCACTACTCGGAACATCTTATATTTTAAGAGGGTACTTGGTTGATACCTAGAACGCTGGCAGTAACCCATATCAACTTTTAGCACCAGTCATTGGTATTTGTGATGGATTTTTTAATGTTCAGTTGACTGAATTTCATGTTTAATGAATAAAGTATAATGATGATTTCCATGATTTTTGTTATTGTTTTTTCCTCCAGGTTATACTTTTTGTGTAATATAACCTGGAGGAAAAAACAATAACAGACATCATGGAAAAACTAAAGCAATGTGTAATAGCAACAGCAAAGAAAATTGAAAGATACGAAGGATGAATAAAACAAGATCATGAAAATGTCCAGTTCAGAAGAAATCAACACCTCTTCTACCAGTCCCTTGATGAAAATCGAGTCCAAACTAATGTTCACCCATGTAAAAAAAAAGCTTTGAACTTTTGGAAAGAACTGTGGGAAAACCCAATGGAGCAAAACTGCCTCCTGGATCAAAGATATTCAACAACAAACAACACGAAACAAAATGGAAAATATTGTAATAAAAACTGACATGGTTGCAAAACAAGCAAAGAAGGTCAAGAACTGGTGTGCCCCTGCATGGATACTGGCTAAAACACCTGACCAGTCTCCATCATCGCATGGCCACTCAATTTGATCAAATGCTTCAAAATATAACAAGCGAAGAATGGTTAACAGCTGGTCGAACATACTTGATAATGAAAGATCCAAAAAGGGCACAGAACCACAGAACCTATCACCCAATTACTTGTCTGCCAATAACGTTCAAACTTTTTACAAGAATACTGGCAAATTCAATATTCAATCAACTGGTGGAAAATAGTTTGCATCCAGTAGAGCAAAAAGGAAATTATAAAAAATCAAGAATCAGCTGCTCATATACAAAATGGTACTAAAAATGCAAAATGAAGAAAAACAAATAAAAGAGGAAAATTTAATACAGTATTTGGAGGAAGCCAATTTACCTAAAATCCCAGAAATGGTAAAGAATAGGCTGGGGGAAAGAATATCAATGGCAGAGCGAACAAACGCAATTAAGAAGCAAAATAATAATAAAACTCCTGGACCAGATGGTCTACCAGTAGAAATATATAAATAATTAGAAGATACCTTCAGTCTGTCAATGCTAGATATATACAATGAAGTGTTAACAGAAGCTAAAATTCTGAACACATGGAAAGAAGCCTATATTACTCTGACCCCAAAAGAAGATTCGGATATAACCCATATAAAAAATTATAGACTGATTTTGTTACTAAACGCAAACTATGACATTTTCGCATCAATAATTTCTGAAAGATTTAAAAGTTTTTAAAATGAATTCTTCCATCCAGATCAAAACGGGTTTTTACCTAAAAGACAAATTAGAAATAATGTCAGAATAATTATGGATGCACTAGAATATTATGAAATACACAATGAAAAATAACTAGCATTAATATTTCTGGACATGCAAAAAGCATTTGATAATATAAATTGGCTATTTATGTTGCAACAATTAAATTTTATGGAATTTGGTAGGAAATTTAGGAATACGATTAAAGCAATTTACACTCAACAGAATGCAAATGTATTGGTTAATGGAGATGTGACAGAAAGCTTTAGTATACAAAAAGGAACAAGGCAAGATTGTCCCCTCTCCCCATTACTATTTATTTTAACATTAGAAGCATTGACCAGGAATATAAGACAAGACACGGAGATAAAAGGAATGGAAATTAGAAATGAAAAGTATAAGCTCCAAGCCTTCGCTGATGATTTAGTATTTATATTAGAAGAACCCATAATTTAAAAAATGAGGAATATGGGGAAGTGGCAGGGATGAAAATAAATAAAAGATAAAATGAAGGTATTAGTATTAGTATAGGTATGGCACAGGACCTAGCTACTTGCGGGATCGTATTCTGCCCCATACATCCCTGCGACCAATTCGCTCGCACAGAGAGGGACTTCTCCAGGTGCCGTCCACCAGACAGTGTCGGGGGGCGGCGCCTAGGAGCAGAGCCTTCTCTGTGGCGGGCCCAGCCCTGTGGAATGACCTCCCCCCGGATATTAGGACTACCTCTGACCTCCGCTCCTTCAGAACAAAGCTCAAGACCCACCTTTTCCAAGTAGCTGGCCTGGCTCAACCATAGTTTGATCATATCGCTCCTGACGGGTTTTTAATTTTGTAATTTTACTTAGGGGATTTTAAATTGCAATTTTAATTTTTCTCCATTTATTTATCTACCTCCTCCACGTGTACGTCTATATTTATGTGTATGTATTGTCTATATTTGTATTTTACGTGTTTTTATTGTACGCCGCCCCGAGTCCTTCTGGAGAGGGTGCGGCTAACAAATAAAATTTTATTTTATTATTATTATTATTTATAAAAATCTCACCAACAGAAAAAGGAATTGACAGAGAACATTGATCTACAGATAGAAAAAAAAGTTAAAAACATTGGTATTTTTTTAACAGCAAGGTGTGGGACAATCAAAGAGGACAATTATACAAAGCTGATACAACAAATTAAAATAGATCTGGAAAGGTGGAAGAATGTACAGATATTGATGATAGGGAGAATTGTGGTGGTGAAAATGAACGTATTACCAAAACTACCTTTTTTATTCCATTCCATACCAGTAAAATTAGAAAAGAATTTTTTTTGATGAACTAAATAAAATGACTCCGAAGTATTTTTGGCAAGGAAAAAAATCGAGAATAAAATTGAAATTATTTCAGGATTCTAGGAAAATTATGGTTTTGGGCTCCCAGACTGGGAACTATATTATCAGGCTGCAGCTCTCACCTGGTTAAAAGTGTGTGTAAATTTGAATGACAGAAGACTATTATTACTAGAAGGGCATGACTTGCAATTAGGCTGGCATGCATTCCTTTGTTGTGGCAGAAATATGGCGCACAAATATTTCCAGAGGCATTATGTGAGAAGTGTGTTGCTTAACATTTGGGAAAAAAATAAATTACAATATTATAGGGAAGTTCCACTCTGGCTCTCTCCAATGGAAGCAATAATATATTCCAATCTTATAAATTGAGGAAAAATTGTATGTTACAAGGATATTTTAGATGAAAGAGGTGATTTTAAATCCAGACAACAATTGCAGAGTTAGGTGATGGACTTATCTTGGTGGCTGTATTTTCAGATCAAATCAAGGCACGAAAAAGATATTACATTGTGGGATGTAAATAAAGAACAAACAGCATTGGGTAAAATTTTAATGGGGACAGATGAAAAATTGATTTAAAATATATATAATTATTTATTGAACTATAAAATAGAGGAAGAGATAGTTTAAGAAACGATGATTGCGGGATTCGTGAGCCAGGCGTCGCAACGACACAATGTGCGGTCTCGATAGTCCGAGGCCGCTGTTGATTCTTTTGCTGCAGTAACGGTCCATATGGACCTAAGCCATCCCAAAGAGACGGTAAAAGGGAGACAAATCCTTGGTGGTCACAGGGATATCGCAAAGTCCCTGTTTGACCCAAGGGAAGCTCTCCAAATCGGCGGTAAATAGACAGCCCCTGGGCTGACAAAGTCGGAGACGGCTCCGGAGGAAAGGCAGTGAAAATGAAAGTGAGTCGATCGGGTGAGATTTTTTTTTCTTTGAGAATGACTGCCCAAGGGAAAAAACTTTTTTTAAAAGATAAATTAGTCCTTTAAGCTAAGAACAAAGCGGCGAAATTTATCTTAATTGGACTGCCTTAGAAAGTTTTTCTTCTTCTTTTTCTATGTAACAACGTTTTGTGGATTGAAGTGATTGTTTGCTTCCTGTTTCTCCTCTCAAGTGAATGAATTGATTTTTTTTCTACTTCTTGTTACTTTATTTTTTGGCTGAACTAAAACCCTTTTTATCCTACTGTTTATTAAATTCTATTAAAGACACTTAGAGATTTTTGTTTTGTTCTTTAAGCCTGAAACAAATAAGAAAAAGTTGAATCTGCCACTCGGAAGCCAGAACTTGGTTTTTCTTCTTCTTCTGAAACAATGTATATCTTGTCTTACTTTTTTTGATTTTACTGAAGTTGGAGGGTTTGCAGCTTGTTTATGGAAACTGATAACAACTCAAGGACATGGACTGTCTCTCTACAGTATCTGTGAGAAATATTTTGGGCAAGGAAAGGCAAAGAAAAGATAGAACCCCCCTCTTCTGAAAAAACTAGAAGAAACTTGTGCTTAAGTAAATTCCAATTAAAGGCATTTTTATACATTAAAGAGATATTGAAGGCGAGAGTGGCAGTGCAGTTTAAATCTTTTTTTCTCCTTTGGGAAATATGTATCCATATACAGATGAGAAAACCCCAAGCTTACAAGATGTTTGGGATGGACTTCAAAATATATTGGAAGGATTCGAGAGATTTGGAAAGAAGCTGGATAAATTATTGCTATGCGCAGAAAAAGTGGAAGAGATTGGAGCTCCCAAAACTAAAGAAGAGAATAAAGATATAGAAGCTATAGAAGATAAAGGCAAGATAATAGATGAACTTACTAATGAAGCACCTATGAGTGAAAATGGAAAGATATGGAAAAGTGAATTTGATTATTTGGAGCTCTATCCCTCTTCTCAATATATGGATTTGATGATGGAACTAGGAGGAGAAGCAGCTTTGGAAAGACGTCTGATAATCAAAGATATGTTAATGTCAATTCCAGTTGAAGGGCAATGAGACTACTTGAGAGATTTTTTGAGCAAAAAAGTGTGGAGAGAAGTCTTTAAGAACTCTATAAAGAAATTAATAAGAGAATTGATGCAACGACTGGCTAAAGAGATAAGAGTGTTTTGTTACTGGATAGACACAGGTTGACAATGAATGCTGATAATTAAAAACTTAGTTAATCTTTGGTGATTAATAAGTAGGATTTTGTAGATGCTTATAGAATGTTCTTTTTTTTTTTTTGAACAAAATTTTATTGGTTTTTTTAAAAATAAAAAGGAAAGGGGTAGTGGAATGGGTTACAAATTTTGGCAGTTACAATATGTAGGAGGTGTCCCCGCTCCCCGTACTCATAGTATTCATTTAAACATAAAATTCAGTACTAAATAACAAAAATTTGTCAGCATGTAGATTCAGATAATAATTTCAATCAATTTACATCAGACCGATTTTCTTACTCATTTTTGTGATCTGAGTTTTCTTGGTATTGCCCCTTCTCCCCCCCGGCAGCAGGGCTCCGGCCCCTCCCGTGTCTTGCAAATCTGGTGTCAAATCATCAGGTTTATCTAGGAGTGCTTTATTTTTTTCCATAAAGGCCTGAGCCTCTATGGTTGTGTTAATTCTGACTCGTGTCCTCCCAGAATATTAACATGCCTTCAGGCATCAACCATCTAAACCACCATCTAAACCCCTTCTGGTATAGCTTCTTCGCTAATTACGAATAATTTTTTCTTTTCTCTCTCACTTTCTTGGGGATCTGTTTCAAGATGGTTATTTCTCTATCTTGATATTTCAACGCTTGCCCCCTTTGTGCACTCAGAATCTCATCTCTTGTAGTCTTTCTAAGAAATTTAATATGTACCTCCCTGGGTACGTTATGTGTTCTAGCATATGCTGAATTTACTCTATAAACCAGATCCAGTTCCCACCCCATCTGTTGTTTTTCTTTTTGAATGTATTCAGCCAGGATGTTTGTCATGATGTCCCTTAAGTCTTCATCATCTGCTTCAACTACATTTTGGAACCTAAGAAAAAAGGACATTCTTTCAAATTCTGTTTTCATTTGGTGGATCTCAATCTCTTGGTTCCCCTTCTGCACCCCTTTCACCTCCCCCCTCATCTCAGCCGTCTCTCCCTCCAAAAGATCCAGTCTCTGTGTATTTTTACTCGTTTGGTCTTGGTTCTCTTTAAGCTGCTCTTTCATCTCCTTTAATTGACTTTTTATGTCCTCCTGTCCCTTTAAGATTTGTTGAAACTTCTGTTGAAATTCCATCTCAGCAGGTTTGGGTTGCATCAGGGAGGTTAAAGTCTGTTGTCCACTTGGACTGGATACTGTAGATGTCGGGGCGGAGACAGCAAAGCCCAGCTTCCCCGGGGGTGGTCTTTTAGGTGGCATTATGTTGAGCAGTAAAAGTTCAAAGTCAATACAGAGAGGAAGTTAAGAAGGGAAACCGCCAAGAGAGATCAGGAGGCTAGGAGTCCAAGCAGAGGGCAAATTGTTCTAATTACTTCTGGCAGTAGAGTAATAAAATCCTTTGTTCCAGGGAAATCCAATTCAACAAGAGATTTGTCTGAGTGTCACGGAGACAAAGACAGGAAGCCTGAAGTTCTATAGGTGGAGTCAATTTTCAATGTTTATAAAGACAACGGAAGTGTGCCATCTTGCCCTGCCAGCTTCGGAGTTAAGAGGCATAACAGAAAGTTTTCAAATTTTCCAAAGTTTTCAGATCATCGCCTCATTTATAAAGTTAAAATCCAAAATCCGCTTTCGTTATGAGCGTGAAATCATTAGTTGGCTCTCTCCCTTCTCTCCCTCTCTAGGTCCGAGAGCAAAAAAGTTTATAGCCGCCTGTCCGAGGGCGGGGGAAATCCCCCTCCCTCCAGTCACGCTTCTCCAGCCAAGTTGAGAATGATTTTAAAAGCAGCTGGCAGTTTTTTTTCTTTCAAACAAGCAAGGGAACGGGGGGAAGTTTCCACCTCACCACACAGCAACTGCGTCCTTCAAATAGCACGTTCTTCCAGCTGCCTCCTCACGAAGACACCGCAGCGCCTCCCCATCATGCCTCCCGGTGCCTAGGGCGATGCGGGCCCCCCGGCTGCCGCCGACTCAGGGGATCCCCCGCTATGCCACTCCTTCAGCAGGAGCCTCTACGGGACGGCCCACCAGAAGAGCGCGGGGCGAGCAGAGCCTGCCCATCGCAATCAGCAGCCGGAACTGGAAGCCGCTTATAGAATGTTCTTGTTCTTCTTAAAATGTATATTCATTAACAGATAATTCATTATGATAATAATAGTGAAATAACAACTCTAATTAGTGAAAACAGTTTGGATATAAACTGTAAATTGGGACCTGGGAAAAAGACTTATCAATTTTATTAATACTTTTTAGTTTGGATTTTGTTATGAAGATGTAATTCTTTCTGGGTACCTATAAATTTTACTACAATTTAGATATAAACTATAATATGGGACCTGGGGAAAAGATTCATTAATTATATTTGTTTAGATTTTGTTATAAAGATGCAATCTTTCCTGGGTACTTATAAATTCTAGTAATAAATTTTTGTCTAGATTTATTATAAAGATGTTAGATAACTACAATAATAATAACGAAATGTTAATGGATAATGTTTAATGATTTTATATGGGTTGGCATTGGTGAAAGCAATTGGATATAAGCCTGAAATTTATAGAAATAGCTAACGAATGCCAGTATGTGGTTGTGTCCTTAAATACAAATGATTCTAGATAAAAGCACGTTTAAACAAATATAGTTAAATGAGAGTGATGGTACATTGATGGTATATAAAGATTTTTCATTTAAAATATATAATCCAATACGAATGAAGTATAAAGAATGATTGTGGTAGTAACACACGAAATTTATTTGTAACCAATTGACATGCTTTCTGGAAGATGTAATGAAGAATGTTTTTTTTTGTGTGTGTGTTTAATTAAAACAATAAAAAAACTTTAAAAAAAAGAAACGATGATTGCATGGGCAAAGAATTTCGGATACAATATAGAATTAGAAAAATTTGGGAGAGAAACTACAAACTGATGCTGGCTGCGGCTTATAAAGAAAACTTCTACAAAATGTTTTATAGGTGGCATGTGCCGCCTACAAGATTGGCCAAAATGTATAAGAACTCCTCCGCCAAATGCTGAAAATGTAACCAGATTCCAGGAACATAGTACTCCATGTGGTGGACATGTAAGAAAGCAAGTAATTACTGGAAGAAAATTCCTAATTGGTCAGAAATGATAACTGAGCAACATATTGAGTTCAAACCAGAAACATGCCTTATATGGATACTGTTGT
Source organism: Natrix helvetica (assembly GCF_964273705.1). Lineage (NCBI taxonomy): Eukaryota > Metazoa > Chordata > Lepidosauria > Squamata > Natricidae > Natrix > Natrix helvetica. The sequence continues at coordinate 54,950,522 of NC_138558.1, read as the reverse complement.
AAAGTTATGACAAAGCAACCATATACTTAGTGTTACATATATTGACGGCAGCAAGAATTACATATGCTAAATATTTGAAAAATGCAAACACCCCATCAGATGATGATATAATTAGGAAAAGACAAGAGGTAGAAATGTGAGGGAAGTTTACAAATGTCAATACTTGTTAGTTTGGAAAACAAAGATTTATAAAACTATGGATATAATATGGAAAAATTGTAAATAAATTAATGTAAGTAGAAATTTAGTTAAAGCTCTCATTCTTGTCTTTTTCTTTTGGCTGTATTACTGAAATTCCTGTTAATGTAGTACTGTTATAGTTATTAGTTGTATGTTAAGATTTACTATTTTCTTTGGCTTTGCTTTATTTGCAATTGTTATCCTGACATGGCACTGTCTTTTCAATTTAAAAAAAATGTTTCTCAAGGAGGACATCCGTATCCCCAGCTCAGGAGCTCCTTCATCGTGGAGGTACATCATCCACTCTGCTGCCTTGTCCTCTAGATGTGAAGTGATGGTTTTCATGTGGGCAGCTTCGTCTGGGTACGTTGCCCCATACCTCTCCAGATGATTCCATCCCTGATTCAGGAAGTAAGCTAGCTTCTCTGGCCACCTGTCAAACCCAGCTTTTAGAGGTAGGGGCTCCCAATCATCCCAAACTAGCATGTAGCCCAGTGGCAGCCCTGGAAGGAAGTGGTGCGATGTAGCCGGTTCGCACCTATTTGGGAGAACCATTTGTTAACTTTCTGAGTAGAAACCCCGAGTCCCTTCGGGGAGAGGGGGCAGTCTAGAAGTCTAATAAACTAAACCTGTTGTTGGAAGAAATCTTTCAATATCCTTTTGTTTTTTTCCACTTTACAGGACTATTGTCAGGAAGGCAGGGAGGAAACATTCTGGTGTCGTTTCTAGCCTAATCCTTATCTTTATTGCCCTGCTTACAGAAACTGCCTTATTATATTGTAACAGTGAATAGTTCTTCGCAATAGCCCAGACTCTCCTGAGTTTTTTTTTTCTTTTTTGCTGGTATTAGGGGCTTGGGAGGACAGAAACTTGAACCTTGGTCCCCTATATACTTAGTTAATTTGTCTCTTTAGCTTGGCATTTTGTACCCCAAATATGCCCACCCACTTTCTGGAGAGCTTAAATGACCTCTCTGCTAAAGGGTTTCACTTTATGACCAAGAATTGACTGCTGATAGTTACCATTACATTTTAACTATTTTAATTCCTCGAGGTGCTCTGGCACCCTGCCTGATTTGTAACTCCAGATTGAGATATTTCTAATCTAATGATTGGTATTTAGGGAAGCTTTTTGCAAGCAAAGAAGCTTTTTTGTATTTTTGTACAGGTAATCCTTGACTTACAACAGTTCATTTAGTGACCATTCAAAGTTACAATTGCACTGAAAAAAGTGACTTATGGCCGTTTTTCACACTTGCAACCGTTGTAGGTTCCCCATGGTCATGAGAGGCTGGGTGAGGTGAAGTGCCCCTTGATGTGAGTGATGTCGAGTTGACCACATCCATACAATCACGTGACCACTCAGCCACACCTACCCAGCTGGTCATTAGGGCAGAGAACCAGTTGTTAAATTATTTGAATCCCACCACGGCTGGGGGATGCTTGAGTCTGGGCTCCTGCTGCTGCAGGGATTCCCTGGGCTTGCCTTGCAGCTGTGGGAGGGGGAATGGCAGCCCTGCTGAGGGAGCCCCAATCCTTGGACAATGCTGCCCAGTTTCACTCTTTGGGGTGGAGAAGCAGAGGGGGATGCCGATGCTTTACTTTTACTTTTACTTTTATTTAGATTTCTAGACCGCCCCCTCTCCCGAAAGGGACTCGGGGCGGTGTACAGTCAAATTAAAACACAAATACATAGGAATAAATATAAATACACAAATCCTTAAATTAAATGAGGAGGTTAAAAGACTGTATCTTAAAGTAAAGCAATTTAAAACCATATTAAAAATAACCCCTAAAAAATACCCCAAAAAGTTAAAATTAACCCAACTAAAAATATCTGGCAGGAGGTGAGATAAAACTATGGATGGGCCAAGCCGGCTAGTCGAAACAGGTGAGTCTTTAGTTTTTGACAGAAGGAGCGGAAGTCGGTGGTAGTTCTAATGTCGGGGGGGAGGTCATTCCAGAGGGCTGGGCCCATCACAGAGAAGGCTCTACTCCTAGGTGCCGCCCGTTGGCATTGCTTGGTGGACGGCACCAGGAGGAGTCCCTCCCTGTGAGAGCGGATTGGTCGCAGGGATGTGTGCGGTAGGATGCGATGCTTGGCCTGTCCCAAGTCCCGCTCCTGGGACTAACAGATTCACCAGTGCTGCTCCCACCACCTCCATTTTGACAAATTACTCACGCAGTTGCTCCACAGATGCTGTCAAGAATGCTACAGCATGCTGTCAAGAATTTCCACTGCCCTGGCTCTTTCCAGTCTGTAGCCCTCTGTGCCTTCTATTTGCTTCTTTGAGTCATGGCAAATCCAAACGGAACCAAGGGAACTCCAACTTGGTTGCCTTCCGCACTCTGCTTGGTCATCGCGTCTTCAGGTCAGGGCAAATGGATCCAGTCACGATAGCCTCCTCACACACCAGGGGCTGCTCCATCTTCTCTGCTCTCACTTTGGATTGGGTTTCTACTGTCTGTGCCCTGGCGTCTGCTTGACTGATTACTGGTGCCTCTCAGGGAAGGAGCGATCCAGGCTTCTCTGTGACATCAGCTTTTCATTATTTTCCGGACAGCATTAGGTCACAGCTTTCTCAGGGTTATCTGAGTAGGCTGAGTTAAGAGAGCTGGTTTAATGTCAATTATCCAACTAGTGAACCCAAAACAAGGAAACACTCTCAGGAGAAGTGAATTCCGAAAAGTAAAACGTTATTGGATACACCATGTTGGTACTGAAAAAATGAAACTAGCTCTGGCCGCACAGATGCTCGCCCTGTTAAACAATACTTTCTCTTTCTCCCCACCCCTGGTTGATCACATTGTCCAATTATGAGATGGTCTTTTGTTATGAGAACAGTCTATCTCTTTCTTGAGCATCTACAGTGGTGACCTTGCTGGCACCATGATCTCACAATCTTCTGCATACATTTTCCACATTTCATTTCCCTCCGCCCAGTTCATTGGCAAGTTGAAAAGCATTAGGTTTGAAAGAAGCAAAGCAGTTCAGTCATGACAGTAATCCTGAGGGGGAAAATCTTGGCTAGGACTATTCTTTCAAATCTAGGTTTTTCTGTGTAAGGCAATTTCTCAATATCAGGTAGCTCTTCCAGTGTTTCACTGGTTACTGAAGTCCAATGACTGATTTCTCATTGGATCTGAAGTTGAGATGGCCCAGCAGTGAAATAGGTGGTGGCATTACGATCTTTTGTGAATACTGGCAAAGGTGCTTGTGCAAGTAGTAGAAGCAATGGTTTTAGCTCAAAATTGTATCCTCTTTTGTTCCCGAGGACGTGGCTTGTATTTATGAATGAATTCTTAACATTTTACTTCAAACTGTCCTTTATGTTGGGGATAAACATAGCTTGGAATCATAGGTCTGGAAGGGACCTCAGAAGACTTCCATTCCAACCTTATGCTCAAGGCAGGAGCCTTATACCATCCCAGTCAAATGGCTGTTCAGTCTATTTTTGATAATCTCTAGCAAGTTATTCCATTGATATTGTTTTTAATGTCAGAAAAATTCTCCTTATCTGTAGATTGTATCTCTCTTTGACTTCCACCCATTTCTTCCTGTCCTGCCGTCTGGTGCTGAACAAGTCAATCCCCTCTTCTTTATGACAGCCCTTTAAGTACTAAAAGACAGTTACCATGACACCCCCCCACCCCACGACTCTTCTCTTTGATAAGAAATATACACACTTAGGCCCTTCAACCAGTCATCATATGATTTAACCCTTTATCATCTTTGTTGCTCTTCTCTGCACATTTTTCCAGGGTGTCAACATCTTTTTTATATTGTGATGACCAGGAAAAGCATGCAAAGGGTGGAAAAGCTGGAGCTACCTGTGCTGGTTAGGACTTGATCAGACATAGTCCCTGTAGCATTCACCTTCAGTCCTTTTCTCATGGATCTTTTCTTTTTCCTCCTTCAGAGCTGCCTGCCAGCCACTTTTCTCCAGCCCTGCAGCAATGTGTGAAAACTGCAAAGGGACTGTTACGGTTGCTCAGGGCAACAGGAATTTATGATCAGCTTTGCATCATAATGTTCCAAAGGGGAACATTTTGTGCTGAAGAGTTCTCCCCAAGACTTCTCCGAGCAGCTAAACAGAGGCTTAGGCCTCTGTTGTTGTAGGCTATAGGAGCTGAAATCAGCATTGTGTAAATTGCTGGGAGCAAGCAAGGAATACGGAAGGTGTAGTCTGTAAGCAACCTTCCATTCATCTGCTTCCTCCCATTTTTCCAAAGCCTTTGCACAAACGAAGTCTGGAGCAAACAGCTTCAAGCTCTGAATTTATTTATTTATTAAATTTATATGCTGCCCATCTCATTCTGAAAAACAACTCTGGATAGCTTACAATAATAATAATAATAATAAATGTAAAAAACAAAACTACAAAAAACTACAAAATGAGAAGCAAAAAAAGGCAAGATCAATATGGCAGTAGTATCTTTTCAGTTAATACACCAACCATCTCCAGTGTGGAGCACACCCCTCAATTTCTCATACACTTTTGCTTGTTAGATCTTCAAGGATCTTAGATCTGAAAGGAAATCCAAGATGAAGACAAAGGCCAAGTTATCTTCAGACTTGAATTTGGCCACAAATGGATCTGCATAAGAGTAAAACCTGCAAGACTGAAAGATGTCAAGGCCCCAGAAAATCAGAAAGACAGTCCCAAATGCAGCAAAATTTGTCTCGCTGTGGTTTCATGTCAGTGGAGTATATGATCCTCCCAAGAGACTAAATGCAGAGAATAAAATGACCAAACTATGTCACTAATAAAAGCTTCACAGGAGGATAATACCACAAAGCAAATAGCAGACGAGCATCAGAACCCATAAAAAATAGTGTTACCCTCTTGGGCCTCCAGAATTTTTTAAAATTTATTTCTATTATCTTTTCCTAGAAAATTGTAAGGCTACCCAACTCTACAACAGCTCTGGGACACATACATTTTTTTCTGCCTAGCATTTTTGTGGAAGTGCAGGTGTCAGCCTCTATTTTCCTTGCTTGCTATCAGCTGCCATAGAAACGGGGAGGGAGGGGGCCTGAGATATTTGGGAGGGAGAATTGCTGGTGCTGGATGAGTTATGAAGAAGGGAGTTTTGTTCTCACCATCTTCTTTTTTTAATATATATTTTTTAACTTTCAAAACAACACAAAGAATCCTTCTTCTTTACATACTGTAGAAAGTGTATCAGTTGGTTACAAAAGACTTTTGTGCATCTCTTCCACAGTCATCAACCATAATTCATATTAACTCAAGTATTTTAACTCTGATATATTTATACATATTACCACCATCATACCTCCATTTTCATTTGACTATAATTGTTTAAACGTCCTTCATCATAAAATATACCAAGATTTAAAACATAACCACATACTGGCATTTCATTTGCTATTTCTAATATCCTCCAATAACACTGAATCCTTGTGGCCTATTCTGGCTAAACATCCATAATATTTAGTAACAAAAATTTCTAATCCTCCTTTCCAAATCACTGTTTACAATTTACATCTATTTTCCTTATGTTGTACCCATGCATATATATACATTGTTATCATTATCCCTCCTTTATTTGACTGTGTCCTTTATCATAACATTTTTCCCCTAAAAAACAAAACTTAACTAAATTTAACTTAGTTCTTTTTATTAATCTTTATATATAATCAGAAAAAAATTATAATCATCCTTTCATAGGTACCATTCAAAATTCATATCCAATTATTACTTATCGTAGCAATGCACATGTATACATTATTATCATTATCAATTATTTATTTATATCTATTGTCAGTAAATTTCACTAAGTTTAACTAGTTTTAGATTATACCCTTTCATCTAGCAACCTTATCTTTCCAGTAGCAAAACAATCTCATGTCTTCTGCCATTTGTGGTATCAGTCCTCTAATCATCTCCTTAATCAAATTTGTATGGACTCCTCTTTGCAACTCATTGCTTATTAAGTCTCTCATGTTCTCACCATCTTCTGTGCATGCTGGTGGCCAGTGTTTGGACTTGGTCAAGGCCGACCATCTTGCATACCAACTTGATGAGGCTTTTTGAAGATGCACCCTACATGACAGCTTAGGGAGTTGCAGATTGGACATTGGGTTGGGGAATTGGGGGGAGGGTTCTGGGTAAATGTTTGATATGTACATTTTCACACCTTTTTGGCTCAGATCTTGCTTTCCTTTTCATTGCTTTCAATTCATATCTAGTAAAAATACTTTATCTCTATTCAAATGGAGTTGAGGTTTTTCTTTCTTGGATATTGAAGGAGGCATGCCTGACATTAAGCAAGATCTCACTTCACACCCATCCTGCAGTTAAAAGTGGGGGGAGCACTCAAATATCTAGCCCCTGAAGTGAGCAGGAGAAGACAATGGCAGTGGTCACAACCAGCCGACAACCAGAGGATGACTGGCAGGCAGCTGAAAGAGAGGATCTCATGATGACGCATGCTTTACACCATGTTCAGGAGACTTGGGAATGATGCTGCTTCCGTGTAAGTCTCGCTGAGAGGGAGAGTGGATTAGCCGAGCAGGCAGAGGGGGGAGCAGAAGACCTGGCTAACCCTGAAACATCCCAGGGAATGGCTACCAGAGCTGGGCAAGAGGGAGGGTCCCCAGCCGCAGCAGTAGCAGCAGCAGCAGCAGCAGCAGTTCAAGCTCCTCCGAGAAGGGGGGGAAAACCCCGAAGACACCCACATTCCTCCTCTGGAGTGAAGTACAGAGAAGATTCCAAAGAACTGGGGTTTTTTATTGCAAGTTTGGGATTACATGCAAGATTACATTACATCAGAAGTGGCCAAAGTGAGAAGTGTTGCTGACTTTGGAAGGCAAAGCGGCTGCCTGGATGGTAGCTTTGCACGATGATGATTCCCCTCTACTGAGGGATCACAAGGTGACAGCACTGGGAAATGCTTTGATGACCCCCTCCTAAATCAAAAGGCAAGAAGCAGAATGAAACTCTTAACCCAAGAGGGGAGGCTTGAGGCTGAGTACACTCAGGAGTTTCATGAGCTAATGCGGGGGTGGTCTGAGGAGGCACCAAGAGCAGGAAAGGAGAGGCATTGGGAGTCCAACTGCTATGCTAGACATGGCCCAAAACTGACCCCTGCTGGTGGGAAGGAACCTGGCTGGCAGCCAGGGAGACACTGTGAAACCACCATGGAAGGCATCAAAGGTGCTGATGTCCTTCCTCCAGACCAGGACAAGAAGGAACCCTCCTTTTCCACAGGAGTAAGTGAAACTGATTCAGATGATGACCACTTAGTAAGTCCCTGATTGGGATCCATGACCATCCTAGTAGAATCAAAAGTACCCTCAATAGGAGCCCAGGGGAAGATGCTGGTCCTTTTAGACCAGTGGTTCCCAAACTTTTTCAGTTCACCACAAACTGATCCTCAGTGTCTCCCACCCAGGAATTCAATTTTTTTTTACTACTGGTTCTGTGGGCGTGGCTTGATCGGCGTGGCTGGGGGCGTCATGTGATGCTTTGTAACAGGAACATTAAAAACTATAACAATTAATTGCACATTTATTCAAAATCCAATTTAAAAACCTTTTTAGTTAAAGTTAATTCAACAAAATTGTTGAATAGTTGATACCAGGTTTTCAAAGTCTGATAGTCATTTATCAAGAACCTTAGTAACTAGTAACTTAGTAAACTCAGTAAAATTTAGTAACTACTTCACTGTTCAGTAAATTCTTAATGTGATGGATGGGCTTGATGAAGTGATACCAGTTTCCCAATGTCTGGTTTTATGTCACTTAGCAGAGTGCAATGTTTCCCAACCTTGGCAACTTGAAGATGTCTGGATTTCAACTCCCAGAATTCCCCAGCCAGGGAATACTGACTGGAGAATTCTGGGAGTTGAAGTCCAGACATCTTCAAGTTGTCAAGGTTGAGAGACACTGCTCTAAAAGCATCAGAACTGTTTTCCTCTCCTCTCCTATTATGGTATCAGAGGAGCCTTTTCGGTGGCCTTAACTCCTGGCTCTAGTTTCCAGTAGTTTGGGGTGATGGTTTGTCTTAGAAGACACTTAAAAAGAGCAGCCCGTTTCCTACCAGTTTGCCCCTGGAGTTCATGGAAAACTTGCTTCGTCATTGCCCACATCAAAATTCCCTTTGGCCATTGCCCTGCTGCCCCCTTCCCACCCAAGGAACACCACCCACCACCCCCTTTTTTGTGTCGCCAGAGGATTTTAGTTGCCACACACACATATGGGGATCTGCAGTCCTGGGATCGCCCTTCGCGCGCCTGCAGAAAAGAGGGCTCCCTGCCTGCAGAACGCAATACTGCCATCCTTAGTGCACAGTGTGCGGATCAGCGGAGCATGTGCCAACTGACTGGCTACCCCGAGGAATGCTCGGTATGCAAGAGGCCAGAAGCAACCATTCAATGGGATGGGGAGGACGGAGGACAGGAGTGGCCTATGTCTGTGGCGGGCTCAGGGAGAATGCACGTTCCGAGCCATGGCGCTCGGTTTGGAGAGGGGGGAGGAAAAAAGCCTGAGTAGCATGGGCTTAGCCGCCGCGTGGGAGCGGCTCGATGTCTTCCGATTTAGTTGTTTCGACTCCCTCCCCTACGCTGCTCGGTTGCACACTCTCTGTATGTTCTCTCTCTCTCTCTCTCTCTCGCTGGGTGGTGGTTGAGGCCACTGATAGTTAGGATCGATTCTGCTGTTGCTTAAGTTGCTGCGGTGGGCAGCAGCAACAGCAAAAAGCAGCAGTGGTAGTATCGAGTAGATCAACGAAGAAAGGGCATTTATGGCAGGCTGGCCAGCTGAAGCTGTAGGCTCAGCACAGCTCCTTCTCTGCCACCTGCCGCCCCCCTTGTCTCTTAGCGCTCCCCTGCCACCCCCCTTGCCTCTTAGCGCCCCCCTAAGTCATCCCACCACCCCCAGATGGCGGTACCGCCCACTTTGGGAAACACTTTTTTAGACTCTGGATGCACCCGATGTGCAATCAGCCCAGAGGTGGTGGAGAAAATGGGACTGAGAACTATGAAAGTACCCATTGCCTTTTGCCAGCTGGATGGGTCAATTGCTGGGGGGGCATTTTGTAACTGATGGGAGACCACCAAGAACCCATGGGTTTCATCGTGGCCCCAGGGATGGAACGGCCCCTCATACTGGGATTACTTTGGTTGCAGAAATGGAACTTTCATGTGAACTGGAGGAACTTTCATGTGAACTGGCTATGCATATGTGTGGGGGAACCTTTACCTTAATTCAACAGATGAAAATGTTTGTTTTGTTTTAGAGAAATTAAAATGAGAAATGCTGTTAACCAATTCATTCTCCTCCTACCACTTAATTCAAATCACTTGGAGCTCCTACCTTATAGCAAGTTGTACCTATGGACCACTTAGAGGCGAAAGTGGCAGATGGTGAACTCTTCACCTCAGTCCTTCCCAAAGTCAACTCCAATATCTTGCCAAAATGAACACTGTCCGAAGACCTCTCAGCTTAAAGATTACAACAAGTCAGATTGCATTCTCCAATTGCCAAACCTGGCTGTTGTTCATCCAGCTGATTCCAAATAATGAATATCCAGTTCTATAGCGCATAAAGCCAGCAGTCTTAGTTTGCAATCCTGAATAAATAATTATTTTTGTGGCAGTCAGAGAATCTAACATAGAGTGTTATATGGAAGACATCCAGATCTGAACAGAATTGAAGTAAATTTCAGAAATAGCATCATTATATGTTTGCTATCCCAAGCTATTTTCAGAAGGCATATAGATGAATACCTCAAAGAAAAATTGGAAGCATTCAAGCATATGCTGGAATTGAAGGCAACTTAATATATCTCATGGTATATTTTCTTATAATGCCAGATAACTTGAACATAAAGTCCATGAGTTCAGTGGTTATTATATAATGTGTAAACCAGCATTTTTTCAAACTTGGCAGCTTTAAGATGTGGTATAAACAATATGTTTAGAAGGCCCAAGAATACAGAACACTGTCACATATATTACTTGGAAGTAAGTAAGCACTATTTAATTCAATGGATATAATTTCTGAATGGCCTTGTATGAGATTGTGCAATCTTTATATAGTACTTTTAGTGGCCCAGATAAAACAGTCTGGCTTTCTGATTGGAGGAGTCTTTTCTACTAGCTGGGTCAAATGCGATTATGCCTGAAGAAATCCAGCAAGCTCTGATTGAACAGAAATATTTCCAAACTCTTGAAAAGTGGTTGCTGAATACCTTAAAAGAACTGTAATACAAATTATTTGGGTCACCAAAATTTGATTTGATAATAGCGAGCAACAATGTAAGGACACACATGTAACTGATTAGTTCTGTGATTTTGACATTTCTGTGTTTTGTGCTCCCTGACAATTAATCCAGTTGCATACCTTGATGGGTTGAGAGATAGTTTTTAACAAAGCAGTTAATTTGCAACTCTCCCCTTTCTCTGCAGCTTTCCATGATTTCTAGGAGGGGGGGAATCCACCTTGTAATCCAATCTGTCATTTATTTCTCTCTTCTGATTTTACTGTCTTCTAGGCAATCCCTCCCCACCCCAACCAATGAAGAATTCATCAACTTGATCTCAGCCAGAAAAATGAGAAAGACTCATTTGGTTTGCAAAAGACTTGCATGGTTTGCAACGGTGGAAACCAGCCAGTGAGGAGAGGTGACAGCAATTCAGTATATTATGGACTATAAAGGCTTTCAAGAAATGAAAGAGAGGATGTCACCAAGGCTCTCCACTCTGGACTATAAAAAGCTTCATGGCAGCCAAGAGTTAGATGTTTCCATTTTTGCTGCCATCTGTGGTCGCCTGCAGGCCAGATGTGGTCACCCATAATGCCATTCAAGGAGGTCTGTAGCATCTGAAGCAGAGAAAGGTAGAAGACAAATTAGGTAGGACTGGAGCGAGGCTTGCTCTTTTTATATCGGAAGCAAAATTTATCCTTAATCTTGATTGTCCCAAAGGTTCTTTTTCAAGAGGCAACTGGACTTTCTGGGTTTTTAAAAAAGAGGTTTGTTTCGCTTCTCATCCAAGAAGCTTCTTGAGCTCAGCTCAGAAGTTTATAGCTTCTTGGTTGAGATGTGAAATGTCTTCAAAGAAAAACCAGAAAATCCAGTTGCCTCTTCAAAAAGATCCTTTGGGACAACCATCAACTGGATGACTGTGAATCTCCATAGACATTTAATCTTGGTTATTTAATTTAGCGTATGGCACATCATATATGCACTAGCAATTTATATTAACATTTCATCTTACTCCTAGTTAAAGAAATGTTAATTTTAGTTAATTCTTCAATTCTAGTTAAGGAAAAGAGTTCTCCTGAATAGTTGGTAATTTTAAAGAAGCTTCCTAATTCCAGATTGTGTTTGTGCTAGTGACTTATTTGGTTATGAGGAGGAAATAAGGTACACTTGAAGAGATCACTTCCGGTCCCCGAAGGCGACGGACGTTCGCGTCCGCTGCTCGTCTTCTCGGTGGGCTCCCCTTAAGTTTAGGGGGAGCACAGGGAGCCTTGGAGGGGGGCCCTGCCATAGGGTGGCTTGTTGGGACCCCCTGAATCGGCAGCAGCTGCAGGGGGGTCTCCAGCTTTGCCCCAGGAGCCAGGGAGCATGGGGGGTGCGCAACAGCGCGCCTTCGCCAAGCAGAGGCTGGAAGGAAACAACTAATCGGACGTTACAGCTGAAATGCGGTGAGGTGGGAAGCTTCCCTCAATCTCCTTTTTAACTACTTAATTGATGAACAGCAGCCTCTTTTAATTTCTGGTTTCAATCTTTTGAAGTGTTAAGACTGGAGGGGGGGTTGAACCCCCCCTCGGAAAAGTGGCAATTGGAAAATCCCTCTCCCTCGGAAGAGAGAGAGAGAGTTAAAAGTTACTTTCTCTTCCTTTAAGCAATGGGAGGATGACTTCTTGCTACAATTGCAAAGGAGGTTTGCTGAGTTGATTCTTTTAAACTACTTTATGGAAACTTTGGACGTTGCTTTCTGATCTCCTGTGAAGGCGGAGCCAAGATAGCCAACTTCCTCCTTCTTCTCGCACTTATGAATGAAATTTCCCTTTTGAAAGAATTTCTGGCTTTGTACTATATCACACCCTAGAGATCTCCAGGAGCCTCTCCTTGCACGTATCTCCCTTGGATTTGGAACATTGATTTATATCACCTGGCTTGGAGCTGTATAGAGACCTATGCTCTCCTCTGGACCTGCTTGCCTTGTGACTTCTCCCGGTTGTGTCTTTCCACAGATGCCATTTCTTTGTGCAGGCTTATAGCTATCTCTGAACTTAATATGGGTCCTAAAAAAATACCGCCTGGTAAGCCTTCTTCGGCCCCAACATCTTCTACGTCCAGCCCGGTTACCCAAAAGACACCATTGGCTTCATTTTTACAACCTAAAGTGGCTGAAGAAAGCTCAAAGGAACTATCTGTTGATCAAATGTTTCAAACTCTCTTAAAGGGACAGGACGAACTGAAAAAACAGTTGGCAGACTTAAGTGATCAGCTCAGAGAAACGCAACAACAAACAACACAAAATAAACAGAGAATAGGGGTGCTGGAGGAGGGCGCGACTGGGTTGCAGGAAGAGATTAAGACAATCCAGAAGGGGAATGTAGAATTTGAAAACCATATGATAAAGGTGGAATTTGAGAGAACGTCTTTTTTTTCTTAGATTCCAAAACTTGCCAGAAACAGAGAATGAAGATCTCAAGGAGATTATGACCACAATTTTAGCAGAATATATTAAAAGAGACAAACAACAGCTATGGTGGGATATTGATCTGATTTATAGGATTAATTCAGCATACGCTAGAACACACAACGTGCCAAGGGAAGTACATGTTAAATTTCTTAGAAAGACCACAAGAAATGAGGTCTTAGGAGCTCAAAGAGTGGGATCACTAAAATATAAAGACAAAGAAATAACCATTCTTAAACAGATTCCAAAGAAAGTAAGAGATAAGAGGAAGAAATGCTCCTCTTTAGCAAAGAAATTATATAACAATGGAATCTGGTTTAAATGGTTGTTGCCAGAAGGAATGCTGATTTTCTGGGAGGGCAGTAGAATTAGAATTAACACAGTTGTGGAGGCGGAGGCCTTCATTAAAAAAATAGTGCCCTCCTAGATCAAATAGGGGACAGTACACAAGATGTGAGGGAGGGAGGGGCCGCGGCTCTGCCAGCAGACAGGGGGGGAGGATGCAACACTTAGACGACTCAGATCACAAAAATGAGTTGAAACATTTTTGCAATTGTTGTTATAATGTAACTCTTGGAAGTGATACAAAAGATGATTGAATATATTGATGATTGAATGTAAAAACAAGCTGCCAATGTTTATTCAAATTTTGATGTCTTTTCTCTTCTTTTTTGTTAAAGTTGTGAGATTTGGGGGTGGGGGAGGGATTTCTACCTCCCGCATGATGTAGCTGTCAAAATTTTCTACACCTATTTACCTTTTTCCCTAAAACATTTGTAAAAAAAACCAATAAAATTTTACAATATAAAAGAAATAAGGCACACTTAATAGATACTTTTTTCCTTATTATTTCATTAATTAGCCTTATACTGTACTTTTGGCTGCAGAAGAGGTGTCTGAGGAGCAGGACTTGCCGTTATCTTTCTAAGGGTAATCGTCGAGGCACTCTGCATATGCTCGCAGATACATTAACGGCTGCCTGTTATGTCGAGACTGGTTTTGCCGATCCGCGCAGAGAACTCCAAGAAATTAAGTTAACCCCCAGTCTTGCTAAAGCGGAGAATTTTTTTTAAAAAACCGAAGCAAAAAATGAGGCGTAGGGGAGATGAATCCGAATAATGGGAATGGGAAGGAGAGAAGGAGGGGCCCCGAGGAAGAGGTGGGGTTTGAAAGCCTGGGATCCCCAACGAGTGAAGGGAAAGGACTAGCAGGGGAGCTCAGGCGCTAATGTGCCTCGGCTCCGGCTCCGACGAGATGTAGCTTTGGGCTGTGTGTGGGCTTAGCCTGAGGAGCGGGCCCTACTTCCTCCTCCTCCTCCTCCTCCTCCTCCTCCTCCTCCTCTTGCCTTTCGGCGTGTACCGGATCGTTGCCTAGGCGGGCTCACGGCTGGAAGATCGTGCGTGCCAGTGGCGGGATCGTCCGCCCCTCCTTTCCTTCCCCCACCCCGCTCGCTCCCCCGCCCCCTCCCCCTTTAGTGGCCGGGCGATCTCCTCTCTGGACGAGGCGTTTAGCGACGGGGAAACGCGCAACCAGGGTTAAAGCATGGCAAGCGAAGATGGTTTCTGCCAAGGAGCCAACGATCGCTATGTTTTCGGGTCTGTCGATCATCTTTTTCCTGTGCTGGGCGACCTGGTAAGCACTCGAGTCCTCGCTTCGCTTCTTCGCCTCCTGCCACCCCCGCCGCTGCTCTCCCGTTTCCTTGCACCTGTACCTGATGCCCAGAATTAGAGACGGGAGGGAGGCAGAAAATTGGGAGCGGGCGCGAACCAGCGAGGCAAGGCTCCGTCTCCCCTTCCCCGATGGTGGCGGTCTTATCGCGCTCTCTTTCCTAATTTCGCATGTGTTGCCCCCCTGGATTCACTCTTTCTTTCCTTTGACTTCCAGCGTCACCGCGCTCCCGGGACAGTTCAGAAAGGAAGAGAAATTATGGCCGGAGAATTTTACACGCATCCTGGACCGTCTCTTGGATGGCTATGACAACAGGCTGCGTCCTGGATTTGGGGGTATGGTTCATGCCTGCGGTCCTTGCTGTCTGTGATGAGTCTGCCTCTGTGCCTTAACTGTGAGGGGAATGTGCCTTAGGGATTCTCCAGCGCCTTTGAAAACAGAACCCAAAGTAATTATCATGTTTACCTTTCTCCCCACACCCCTTATTGAGTTGTGGCAGACATGGGGGCTGGCTGAACCTTTATTTTCTTGCTCCCACTGATGAATTTGAGGAGGGCATAGTGGGAGAGGGGGGGAAAAGAAGATAAACAGAGATCTTGCTAGATCTTTTCCCCAGAACTCCCACTGCTCCTCCAATGCCTGGAAAGCCAGGGGCATCCATTGAAGGTTAATTCCATGAGATCTCGTAAAGGAAAGCCTTTAAAATCATTTCCCTCTCTTAAAAAGTGGTTGCTGAATACCTTGAAGGAAGTATGATACAAATTATTTGGGTCATTAAAATCTGATTTGATAATAGTGAGCAACAATGTAAGGGCATACACATAACTGATTAGTTCCCTCTCTGTGACTTTCAGGTACATTAGGCTGGCCATTGAACTGATTTCCATGCATTTAATACCAGGGTGAACATTTCCTCTTCCAACTCATACCCCCTTGGCGAGCTAACCCCAGCAAGTGACTCCCAACTACCAGGCAGATTTGATGTCAATTCACATACCACTTTCCTCCTCCTCTCAACTTCTGCCTCATCTCTGTCTGTCTGTCTGTCTGTCTGCTTGTCTCTCTGACACACACACACTCAAACACCACCCATCCTGTGGGTGTTGTCCACTGGGTGCTGGGAGAAGTTGGGAGTGGGTTGTCTGAATTGTGCCACTTTGTGAGCAGCAATTGCTTGACATTCTATCAAAGTAGAACAAGTGCAGCTGTTGCTTCTTGGTGAAAAACACACCCGCTCGCTCTAGTGCTCCATTAGTGACAGCTGGGAGGAAATATGTAAACAACCCAAGGCTTGAGATCTTGCACCTGCATCTGATCTGCTCTTGGCAGCCATCTTCACTTTTAAAACCCCCATCTTTTGCAGTTTATAGCAGCAGAAAGTATATAGCATTCCCACTTGCCCTTTTTAGTAACAACCACGCTCTCCATGGAGGAAGGGAAATTGAAAGAATATCTTATCACTCTCTCCATGTATCGCAGCCACTGGTTTCCTCCCAGATGTTTCTGCTCTGCTACTCTCACTGACCAGCATCTGGAATTCACAGTTTTTGTGACTAACTCAAAATTGACCCATGGATTTGTGGATAGAAGAGATCCAACTTAGGGTTAGGACCCGAAGAGGGACTAACAGCTTGTAGTATCACTCCACCACCCTTCTACATTCATGATTAAGTCCTGTGGGGTTGGGATGAGCATTTCTATCTCACCAGAGATGGGTATCTGTGAAAATGTAGGAGAAGGCCATGAAACGATTTTCCTGGGAACTATCTAGTTGATAGTGTAAGAAGATTTAGTCCAAGCTTGTTCCCTAAAAATTGTGTTTCTTTTTTGAGCGTTTAGTTTAGACATGTGACTCATTTACAAAAGCAAGTATTCTGCCAATTTCCATATACATATCCTGTTATCCACCACAGAAACTGTGTATCACCTGCTTATTTCAAGATTATTTGAGAGACTTGGACTTTCCTTTTCACCCATTTAAGGATGGGAGGAATAGAAACATCTAATCTTATGAAAACACCATAGAGAATTGGTTCCATAAATTCAGTTGGGCTTTTCTATTGTCTTCTGTGTATTTTTGCATGTTCTATGCTTACCAACATATTTGTTTATCCTAGATGTTTAGATGGTGAACCACTATGTGATCTCTTTAATTTTACCAGCTTCTATTAAAGTGGGATTGTCTTTTCCAATCTAATAACTTCCTAATGGATTAAGTCTACAAATTCTCATGTTGATTCAGAGTTATGGGAACTGTAGTCTGGAAGCTTTTTGACTGGAGAAGGAAATTCACTTTTTTAAGTTAGGGAAACCTCTTTAGCAGGAAGAAGGGAATACTGCCACGACTGAAACATATAAGGCATTTATTTTTTGAGTCTAAAAGGAAAGGAGATTTGCATTTATAGTTTGGGAACTGCAGTTCCTTTTGCATAACAAACATTAGAAGATACTAAGATACTTCAAAATGACTGGGGGAAATGAAGAGGAAACAAGCAAAAATTGCTACTTGGTCCAAGTGCATAGGAAGAGTGCCATTCTATCCAGATGGTCCCTGCTGACTTTGGTTGAAATTACATTTGGGTGAAAAATTTTCTGATTCTCAAACTGCTGCCTGCCAGTTCTGTAAATTACAACTCAGTCAATGGCTATGTAAGATTAGTGAGACAGACTTTATATCTCCATAATGAGGGCTAGATTATGTTAGAAATTGCTAGTGAGTAAATGGTCAGTTTGTGAGTTGTAATCTAAACCATATGTAGATCAGAAAGAGAAGTCCCATCTGCATAGGGAACAAAATCAGGTACATTGGCAACTCAGACTTTAAAATTTAAGTTGGGTAGAGGACAGTCTAAGCAGAAGTACTTTTTAAAAATCCCTTCAGACATACATATTTTCTTTAATAATCACAGCCTAGGTTTTTGGAATAATAGGAAGTGCTTCTAACCCAACTATTTAGATATTATTTCTCTCCTTCTAATTAATTTTTCCCTATAAATATAAATATAAAACTGTTTTCTACACTTGGATATCCTGAGGATGTTTCAGGACTATTTAGATTAGTAATTCCTGTCTAGTTTTGGCATTACTTCAGATGTTGTCTGAAGCTGTGGCTTGCCTTCCTGTGCTTCACTGCAGGATACAATACCTAAGGGAAATTTTTAAAAATAGAAAGCTTAAATCTGCCATCTGAATGCCCAGTAACCTTTTGCTGGATGCACATTGAGCATCCTTCTTTGATGTGTCTGTGATAAAAGAGGTCAACCACACCTATACTCTGAATTGTCTTGCAATTGTTGCTTGGTATATCTAAAAAGTGCTTTTTCAAAAGGCAACTGGACTGTTTGTTCCTTAAAGTAGAAGACAAAAAACAGTCCCAATTGCCCTTTGAAAAAAGCACTTTTTACACAAATATGACCTGGATGACTGAGAATCTCCAGACAATGCCTGGTATACTCGTCAACAGTAGTTCAATCCAGATAATGGAGTTTGCTTAGATTAAACTGTGTATGGGTTGTAAAAAGTCTTCATCTATCCAAAGACCACATTAGGAAAATATCCACAGTAGCCATCAAAGACTAAAAAAAAATTTCTGATTCCTGAAAAGAGACACTACTATGCAGCATTGACACTGATAGGATATGGCTATAAAAACTGGTTCTGGATGCTGATATTATGCTTTTCTTCATAATTATAGGGATATATCTTCATCTGCTTATTTCACACAGTTAAATTAATCTGAGAGGTGCTGAATGTATATTGTATCTCTGGTGGCAAAATCAAATTAGTGTTTATTTATATAGCGCCAAACAGACAAAGGACAGATTTGAGAGTCTGGATTCTAAAAACAGATTCAGGGGAAAGAACAGGTGGCAGGCAGCAGCTATGTAAAAATGGAAGCAGATTAAGTAAGAGAAAACAATGTCATAATCTCAGGTACAGGTATTCCCTAGCATTTATCTTAGTATTCATTACAACAGGACATCATAATCAAATTGGCTACTTTTTGGTGTACTTTAAATATTACAATTCCGTAATCAGGTTTATGAGAGTTGAGATCTGAAGCTTTGGAAGGTCTCAGATGACTTATGTCTTACATCATGGGTCCCCAACCACCGGGCCGTGGCCCACTACTGGACTGTGGCCTATTTGGAACCGGCTGTGTGAGTAATAATGACTTAGGTTAAAGTCACATGTTAGGCTATATTGATATGTGAGAATAATTTTGGGAGACACGGGGAAAACCCTCATATTGGACAAGACCTGTAAAAGATGTCTCGGGCAAAGAAGAGAGAGGATGTGCGAAGTATTTTAGAAGGGACCCTTCATAGTTTTCTGCAGGGTAAAAGAAAGGAAGGGAGAAATATTTTCAGTTGTACATGATTCTGGTAATAATGTAACCTTATAATAAAGGTAAAGCTACTACTCCTGATTGGGCTTATAGGACTAACAGATTAAAAGGATATGAATACTTTTGGTAGCAATGACATGCAAATATATCTCTCCACTCCAAAATCACTGAAAACCTATAGAATAAGCCTGCAATTTTCCACTGATTCCAACCAGAGGTGGTATTCAGCCAGTTCTGAATGGTTCTGGCAAACTGGTAGTGGAAATTTTGAGAAGTTCAGAGAACTGGCAAATACCATCTCTGGGTGGCCCTGCCCCCGATCTATTCGCTGCCTTCCAGCCTCCTAGCTGATTGGCTAGAAGGAAAAAAATCAGCCGGGAGATCACTTGGCAAAGAAGAAGAAAAAAAACCAAGATGCTGTTGTTGCTTTAAATTGAAAAGCCAAGAAGCAGCTGCTCAGAAGGTTTTTAATTGCAGACATTCAGCAGTTCATTTCTGGGTCAGCTGAACAGCAAACTGGATAAGAGGAGGAATTCCTATATGGTTCTATGCAGTGGTGGGTTTCAAAAATCTTTAGAACCTATTCTGTAGGTGTGGCCTGTTTTGTGGGAGTGGCTTGGTGGTCATGTGACTGGGTGGGAGTGGCTTGGTGGTCATGTGACTGGGTGGGAGTGACTTGGCGGTCATGTGATTGGCTGGGCCAATGTGAAATGTGGTGAAATTCACTAAACAACGCTCTTGCTTAGCAACCAAAATTTTGGTCTCAATTGTGCCCAAAATTCCTTTCTTTCCTTCCCTCCTTCCTTCCTTTCTTGTCTCTCTCTCTCCCTTCCTCTTTCTTTCTCTTTCCTTCTTTTTCTTTTTCTCTTTCTCTTTCTTTCTCTTACTCTTTCTTTCTTTCCAAAGGGACACAATAGGTGGACCTAACTAGATGTCATGCACCATAAAATACTGTATATGGCACTTTCCAAAGCTAACCTACCAACTGAGCAACAGACACTTCACTGCTGTGAAAAAAATATTCCTTGTATTTGCATAATATTCCACCTTTTATAGGCTTTATAAACATATTTATTTCCATAAGAGAAGAGAGAGGTCAACTGGCAGAAGTGGGCTGCATTGTTAATCTGAGGGGACAGCCAGCTTTACCTTTCCTTTTCATCCAAAGCTGGTGAAACAGTGGTTATTCTGAACTGGTGATGGAAAAGGATGAAGTGTGGGATCAATAATTTTGTCTCTTGTAGCTACGCAATATAAAGGCATTATTGCAGGTGCCTTGTTTGTCTGGATAAAAAGAACAGCTTGAGAGGAACAGACATTTTATCAACTCAGGTACCCTATCAGGTTTAATACTGTTTGGACAGAGATAGCTAGCTAGCTAGGTAAATAGAGATAGATAATGATAGATAGATAGATAGATAGATAGATAGATAGATAGATAGATAGATAGATGATAGATAGATAGATGATAGATAGTAGGAGGGAGGAAGTTCCATCTTTTGAATCCATTTTGCAGCATGCAATATTCTTTGAAATTTTGTAATGAATCGAGATGGACCTAAAAATACCTTTGATATTTACAGGGTGGACACCATTCACAATCTTTAATATGTCAACATTATAGAAAAATTAGTTGTTATAGTCCATCATCTTATATGCAGAAAGGATCCTGTGATCAATTATATTTCCCCAAAGAGTCTATCCCTTTCTCTCTCTCTCTCCCTCTCTCTCTCGCCCTCTCCCTCCCTCTCTCTCCCTCCCTCCCCCCCCTCTCTCTCACACACACACCCCTGGTCTGGGCACATAGACAGTGGTAGTGGTGGTAGAGCTTGCTTTAGCTCTCTGCCATCCTAGAACTGCGCCACACCGGGGAGTTCTGCGCTGATGCTCCCAGCAGCAGTGGTGGTAGTGGGAGAGCTTGCCTTGGCTGTCTGCCATCCTGGAACTGTGCCGTGCTGGGGAGTTCTCCTGTATGGATGCGCCTGACAGCAGCAGCTGTAGCAGCAGTGGCAGAGCACACCCTGCCTTCGGGGGCCTGTTCTCCCAGCTGAATCAACTGCAATGGGGATTTCTGTGCAGATGCTCCTGGTGGCGGTGTGCTCAGGGGCAGGAAGACTCAGCACCCGTTCCTTCAAGCGGTGGTCTCTTCAAGCGGGATCAAAATCGGCCATGGGGCGGGCGGGGAACCTCTGACGACCTCCCACCCTGGCAGCTGCCATGTCACATGGCAGCTGCCCAGGGTATCTTTGACCCCCACCTTCCTTTTGCCTCCAGCCCCCGGCTCTGCTTGGCGTCCAATTGCTCCTTTCTCTTGGAGATCCTTTCTGGCTGGGAGCGACCTTCTGTCCCAGAGAGTTTGGCAGCAATGGGGAAATGGAGGCTTCTTTGCCAGCCTCCCAGCTGGCAAAACAAATATTTTCACAGTGGCAGCTAAAGCACAATCCCAGGCAGTCAGTTCTGGCTCTCCCTTCCCCAAGCATGTCCTGTTGCTGCTGGAGCCACTTTTGCTGAATCTGGCATGGCAGCAGGACTCTTGCCATAATTGAGAGCATCACTTGCAGCCGCTTCCTGCCATTGCCACCATGCTGGATTTAGCAAAAGCGGCTCCAGCAGCAATGGGACATGCTGGCTGCTGGCAATGGGACACAAAGGAGCAGCTGCCCAGCAGCTGCCATGTCCCGTTGCAGGCACCCAGGGTGGCCTCGATGTCCCACCTCCCTGCCGACTCCAGCCCTCGCAACCTCCCCATCAACCCACTGGCCTCAGAATACACTGCTGGATGGCCTCTCCTTCACATCCTGTTGCCAACTGCAGCCACGTCCATGCAGGTGCTGCACCCCCAGAGCGGTCACATGGCAGTGGTGCATGGGCTGCTGACTGTCCCAGGGCCTGCCCGGTTGCTTCTGGATGGGGCAGGCAGATGAGCAGAATTCTCCCCCACCTCCCCGGCTGCCTGTGGGCAAAGAAGTGGGTGGGTGGGGCAAGCATGGTATGGATAGGCGGGGTGAGCGAGCGGTGACTGGGCAGGGGGAACAAGCAGAGGGGCAGGCCAGGGGAGGGAGCGTGCCAGTATGGGGCCTCTGGAATCTCAGGTATGGGAAGGCACGCTAAACTTAACCAACAGGAACTCCCGTACCGGGGTGTACCGGCTGAAACCTACCTCTGGTTCTATGCTTTTGAAGTTTGGGGGTTTGTACAATATGGGTTTTGTGTTTGAGCGATTCCCATTGTGGCTAAATGACTTTAATCCTGTGTCAAGTCTTGAGTATGGGGCTGCTTATTCTGATTCTACTACTCTGTTTTGTTAGCTGCCAAATCTTGCCATGGAGAGATTTTGAAATATCCTCTCTTGAATGGGTTTACTACCGATCTGTTTGCCTGCTTATGAATGGAGCCGAACATCCAGCTTCCACTTGCTATAGGCTGATTATTTCTAAGCGCCAGTAGCTGTTTTCTTGTTACAAAGTTTCCTTTAGGCAGCCAGCCAGAATCTGGAATGAGCCTCAGGCAGGTTTCTTTGTTAGCAGCTTGATTTTTCCTTGCTTTTCTGGGAGCCTTTTCTTATGACTAATATTTTATTTGGGGAAATAAAGGGGGATCAATTCCTTCTCACATCAGGTTAGTGGGGTGGGTAGAGAATGGGGATTTTGTGGTATCCTTCCCCTGCCACACCTACCAAGTCACGCCCACCCAACCGGTAGTAAAAAAAATTGAATCCCACCACTTATTCCAGCTCTAGGGAAGTTTGTATATAGTATGTGAAACAAATTGTCACCTAGGAACTTTATAAAACCAGGGTTTACAGAATGTGACCTGATTTATATTCAAATTTAGAATTGAAGGTTAATTCTATGGAATCTCATAAAAGGAAAGCCTTTAAAATCATTTCCCTCTCTTTCAAAGCAGTAGAATCAGGGGTTATCCTGTGAACTACCTGGAAAAAGATACAGAAAAGATAAAAATTACTCCCTACATTCCCTATTTGTATTTTATACTTTTTCATTTTATTAATATATTTTATCCTTGGAATCCTTATCCTTGGAATGAATTACTACCAGGCATTGTGACACCTACCAGCCTGGATGACTTTAATGCAGGATTTATTCAAATTTATGGTGGCAAGTCAGTCAAGAGCAATTAGTCTTTTTATTTTTTAATTCATGTTTTATTTGCAGTTTTCCTTTCATACCATACATATTTTGTGGACAGTGTATTGACTGGGTCAATGTCCTTTCTAAAAATGCTAACAATAACAATACAAAGAAGTATGCATAATCCTAATCTTCCAACTTCAACAATATCATTCTCTCTTTATAATTCTTTATCATTTTCCCATTAATTCATTTAAACCTAAATAACATTTCTTTGCATCATGTATTTGTTTTCCCCTACTAAGTCACTAATATTTAATATTTTTTAAAAATACTCATTATTCCACCATAATTTCAATATCCCAAATGTCTAGGACTTCTAATAAGGCTAAATATTAACAAAATTTAATCAATCCCAGAATTATATCTTAAAATTCCCACAATTTCTAATCCTTAAAAGTTTATGTTCATAATATATTTTAACACACTGTTAATATTAGTAATACAATTAGATTAACTAATCCTCAACTTTCACCTTTTCTTAGCTTATTTTTAATTATAATCTATTTAGTATATATGCTACTATTTTCCCTATTTGTATTTTATACTTTTTCATTTTATTAATATATTTTATCACTATCCATCATCTCTTCACCTTTTTGGAGTTCCATTATTTGTTGACTTTTTAGTCACCCTGTCAACTTATGAAGCTTCCCTGACCTGCTCCCGAGTTGCCATAAGCACGCGGATGGGAAATCATGCCTCACAGCTGCACCAATGAATGTACTCCTCAGTCATAACAAGTATTTGGGCTATCAAGGCCATCACCGTGGATATCAGCAATGGCTGGAAGGGAGTGACTTCTGCAACCCACCAGAAGAGAATTGAACCCCAGGCAATTGCTGGTGGTTCCCCATGCTGCAGACAATCCACCCAGGCAGGGCAAGTCCCCGATCCACAAGCCAGAGCTGACAGAAACCTCCAAGTACTCCAGGCACAAGCAGATGGGGCCCAACAAGAAGGGGGAGTGGCAGGATTGAATGAGCCACCCTGATTTATGGGAATGTTGTGGGGACCCAGACAAACTGGCTCTATTCCTCGATTCCACTGGGGTCCATTTAGACTGCTATGGACACCTCTACCCATCGCATAGAGCTATGGTGAATGCCATTGCTATGGGACTGGAGGGAGAAGCAAAAGAGTGGTTGACAGCCCTCCATAAGAGGAGAGCCTTCTAGCTACAAGACATTGACGAATTCCTGCAAGAACTGGAAACCAGGTTTGAAGAATCAGAGGATAACCAGTACGCAGGGGATGAGATCCAGAGTTTAAAGCAGAGAGAGTGACCCATTAAAGAACACATTCATGCATTCAGAAGGGTCATAGGGAAGCTAATGCCCTGCCCAGAGGAGCTACTAGTCCATTTTTTCAGAGAGAGCCTGGATAAGCAGATCAGTGAAATCACCCTCAATTGGGACATTCCTAACCAGCTCTCTGACTAGTTTCAAGTGGTGATTAAGGTTGACAGAGGCTTGCATGCAAATGACATGTGCAGGCAGCCAAGCCATAGAGAGAGAGAGAATAACCAGATGGGAGAGCATCTACCAACGGGAAACCGTGGCAGCCCAGCCATCCACATGACCAACCCTCTCTTGAGACCAGCTAAAATGCTACAGATGCGGTGGGGTAGCCACTTTACATTGGCCCGAGCAACCCCAATGCTGAAGCCCAAGCCAGAACCACCACCCAGGGTGCGAACAGAATGGGGTTCCAGGCACGATGCTGACAAGTCTTGAACCCCCTCCCCCAGACTATAGAGGTCCATTCCTACCCAGCCAGAGGGAGGGGCCCACAGTCAATGACGACCAATCCCTGGAACCCTAT
This sequence comes from Natrix helvetica, assembly GCF_964273705.1. NCBI lineage: Eukaryota > Metazoa > Chordata > Lepidosauria > Squamata > Natricidae > Natrix > Natrix helvetica. Next base: position 54,925,671 of record NC_138558.1, on the reverse strand, counting down.
GACAGTGACAATGAGGGGGGAAAGGACCCTATGGTGAGTGAACCTGTCCATCTTTCACCTTCTCAGTATGCCTTACTGCCCTCAAAAACAGGGACCCAGGGCACATTTCAAGTCCTAATAGACTCAGGCTGCACCAGATGTCTGATTAACTTGCCCATAGTCCTAAAGCTAGGGACTGTGAAGCAAAGAAATCGACCCACCTGATTAAGTTTGAACAAGTTGAAAAATCCCTATTGTGGGGAGCCCATGCCACCCATTTAACCAAACCAATGAGGCTGGAGCTAGCAGACCATTGGGAATCAATTAGGTTTGTAATAGTTCCCCATATGACAGAGGTGGTCATACTAGGGCTCTCTTGGCTAGAGAAGTGGGGCCCGACCATTTGGTGGAGAGGAGGCAGCTGGAGGCTAAGAATAGCAAGAGGCCCCCAACCTCCTCCCCACCAGCAAACAGAGGCCTCATTCCCACAGGAAGGTTCCCCCAGGGCCCCACCAGAACAACTGGCGGCCACCTCTGAAGAGACTCCAGAGGCTGGAAGGATCCCTAGGGAATACCAGGACCTCACTGAAGTGTTCAGTGAGACCTAGTGAGATGCCATACCTCCCCCCACTGTGCAACAGACTATACCATCAAAATCATCCCTGGGGCCAAACTTCCCAAACTGTATGCCATGGCACCCCAGGAGATGAAAGAAATGCACAAATACATAGGCAAAAAAACTAGCAAGGGGGTTCATTGAGCCGGCAAAGCCACGAATCGCAGCCACAGTCCTGTTCAAAGAAAAAAAGACAGGACTATGAGATTGTGCGTGGACTTTTGTGCGATAAACTGAGTGTACCCTCTCCCCCTCATGAAGGACATGTTGTCCCACTTAGCCAAAGGAAAAGTCTTCACTAAACTAGATCTCAGAGAAGCTTATTACCGCATCTGAATCAGAGAGGGAGACGAATAGAAAACCGCTTTCAACTGCCCCCTAGGAAGTTTCCAATTCAAAGTCATGCCTTTCGGGCTGCAAGGCCCCCTGAGATGTTTATGCAACTGACAAATGAAGTGCTGCATGAGCACCTCTACAAGGGAGTCCTTGTCTACTTGGACAACATTCTCATTTTTACTGAGACCATGGAGAAACACATACCCCTAGTCCAGTGATGGCTAAACTTTTTTGGCTCGGGTGCCAAAAATGTGTGTCCACACCCATAATTCAATTCCCTCTGTTCCTACCCCCATGCATTACCCCCACACTGCCCCACACCCCACATGTGCACATCACCACCCCACCCTCCTGAATCATGGGGAGGGCAAAAACGGCCTCCCCTGGCCCCCTGAAGGCCCTCCAGAAGCTGAAAATGGCCTGTTTCTGAACTTCCAGTAGGCTCAGTAGACACATTTTTTGCACTCCCCTTGCTTTGGAGGATTTCCTGAAGCCTGGGGAGGGCATAAACAGCCTCCCCTGGCCCTTTGGAGGCCCTTTGAAGGCTGAAAATCAACTGGCCGGTGCATGCATAAACGCTGAAGCTGACCTAGGGCAACAGCTCGCATGCCCTCAGAGATGGCTCTGTGTGCCACCTGTGGCACACATGCCATAGGTTTGCCATCATGGCTCTAGTCTGTCAGGTACTTGAAAAGTTTTTGGCAATAAACCTATAGGCCAAGCTATTGAAATGCACATTTCACCGCTTATGGCTAGACTACCCTAGACTACCGAATGCCAAATGAGGGGATAGAAATGGATCCAGCCAACATTTTTTTATTAGATCAGAATGAAGATCTGATATATCAGAATATATAAATATTTATATAAATATAAATCATAATAAACTGTGTTCACAGCCCAACCTATCCATTTTACAATGTGCCCGCTCCTGTGACCTCCTCTCGGAGCTCAAAAGATGCATAAATAAATAAATAAATAAATAAATATTTATTTCTTAGCCGCACCCTCTCCCGAAGGACTCTGGGCGGCGTACAATAAAACATATAAAATACATATCTAGACAAGACATACATATAACAAAGACGTATACTAAGACGTGTACAAGGAGGAGGTGAGCTGATGAATAAAAACAATTAAAATCACAATGTTTGAAAACCCCTAAATAAATAAATACAATTAAATTACCCAAATAAAAAACCCGTCAGGAGCGATATAGTTAGATCATAGTTGAGCCAGGCCAGCTACTTGGAATAGGTGGGTCTTGAGCTTTACACGGAAGGAGCGGAGGTCAGAGGTATTCCTAATATCTGGAGGGAGGTTATTCCACAGGGCTGGGCCCGCCACAGAGAAGGCTCTACTCCTAGGCGCCGCCCCTCGGCACTGTCTGGTGGACGGCACCTGGAGGATACCCTCTCTGTGCGAGCAGATTGGTCGCAGGGATGTATGGGGCAGAATACGATCCCGCAAGTAACTAGGTCCTGAGCCATGGAGCGCTTTAAAGATCGTTATCAAAACCTTGAAACGCACCCGATAGACCACAGGAAGCCAGTGCAGCTCACGCAGGAACGGTGTCACATGGGAGTACCTAGTACTCCCCATAATTACCCGCGCGGCTGCGTTCTGGACCAACTGTAGCCTCCGGGTGCATTTCAAGGGAAGCCCCATGTAGAGAGTGTTACAGTAGTCCAAGCGAGACGTCACCAGCGCATGAGTGACTGTGCGTAAGGCGTCCCGGTCCAGTAGGGGGCGCAATTGGCGCACCAGGCGGACCTGGTGGAACGCCCCCCTTGCCACGGCTGTCACATGGTCATCCATGGACAGCCGGGCATCCAGGAGGATGCCCAAATTGCGCGCCCACTCCACGGGGGCGAGTTGAATGCCCCCGATGGCCAATGATGGGATTAATTGGCTGAACCGGGGAGCCGGTACCCACAGCCACTCCGTCTTGGAGGGGTTGAGTTTGAGTCGGTTGTCATCCATCCAGACCCGTACGGCTTCCACACACCGGGACATCACTTCGACGGCCTCGTTGGGGTGGTTCGGGGTGGAAATGTACAGCTGAGTATCATCAGCGTACAGATGATATCCCACCCCGAAACCACGGATGATCTCACCCAGCGGCTTCATATATGTGTTGAACAGGAGTGGCGAGAGGACCGACCCCTGTGGTACCCTGCAAGTAAGGGGGCGTAGGGTCGACCTCTCCTCCCCTGCCAACACACGTTGCGTCCGGCCAGAAAGGTAGGAGCCGAACCACTGCAAAACGGTGCCCCGGACCCCCAACCCCTCCAGCCGGCGCAACAGGATACCATGGTCGATGGTATCAAAAGCCGCTGAGAGGTCTAATAGGACCAGGATAGAGGAACAACCCCTATCTCTGGCCCTCCAGAGATCATCCACCAACGCGACCAAGGCCATCTCCGTGCTGTGACCGGGGCGGAAGCCGGACTGGCGCGGGTCTAGATAATCATTTTCCTCCAGATGTCATGGAAACTGGTAAGCCACCACACTCTCTACAACCTTCGCCAAAAAGGGAAGGTTGGAGACAGGACGATAATTGGCCAGCTCCAAAGAGTCCAGGGAAGGCTTCTTGAGCAAGGGTCTCACCACCGCCTCTTTCAAGGCGGCCGGGAGAGACCCGTTGCTCAACGCGTTCACTAGGCCCAGGAGCCAGTCTCGTGTAACCTCCCAGGATGCCAGTACAAGCCAGGAGGGGCACGGGTCCAATAAACATGTGGTGGGTCGCAGTCGTCCACACATTCTGTCCAAATCCTCGATGGCAACCAAGTCAAACTCCTCCCAGGTCGATTCCTCAAGACTAGCCACGGACGTCTCCATTGGACCACTGACAGGGACCCAATCCTTCCGGATTTGAGCGATTTTATCCTGCAGATATTTCCCAAATTCCTCTGCCCTGCCCTGTAGAGGGGCCTCCCGCGGCCTCTGAAACAAGAGGGAGCGGGACACCCGAAACAGGGCGGCAGGGCGGTTCTCTGCAGATGCAATGAGAGTGGCACAATATTGACATTTGGCCACTCTCAATGCCACAAGGTACGTCCTTAAATGGGCTCGTGCCTGTGTTCGATCAAATTCGGAACGGGAGGATCTCCAACGACTCTCTAGACGTCTCTTGCGGCATTTCATCACCCTTAGCTCCTCGGTAAACCAAGGGGCCAGGGTGGATCGTTGCCGCCGGAGAGGCCGCAAAGGCGCCACCCAGTTCAAGGCCCCGGTAGTCGCATTATTCCACGCGACCACCAGGTCCTCTACCCGGGGGCGGGTCAGGGTTACAGGAGGTGGCCCAAGCTCCGTCTGGAACCTATCTGGTTCCATCAGGCGCCTGGGGCGGAACCATCTAGTGCTTTCCGGTTCCGCCTCCCTGCAGTGGGCCACGAGGGTGGTTTACCCCTCGTGGAAATGTGCCCACCAGGTTTCCGGGCATTCCATCAGCCCCGGGCCCTGGGTAAGGGTGGTGGGGTGGCGGTGGTTATGCGGGAATGTTTAGAGCCGAGGGAGTTCACTGTCCCTCAGATACCCGGCTGTGAGTCCCTTGGTGTGAACTGGGGCCCAGGGAGGCAGTGGGGCTTGCTGATTGTATACTTGGCTCCTCGCTATGCATCAGCAGCCCTGCCCGAGCTCCTTGAGCTAATCTCAGCGATGGCAGTTGAGACTCCCAGACTTTTGGTCATGGGGGACTTCAACTTGCCGTCAACGGGAGCGGCTTCCGAGGTGGCTCGGGAGTTCATGGCTTCCATGACGGCCATGGACCTGACCCAATTAGTGCAGGGCCCCACTCACGAAGGGGGCCACACACTGGACCTCATTTTTGTATCTGAACAGTGGACGAGTGATCTGGGAATAGGGGACTTAGTCATCACGCCCTTGTCATGGTCAGACCACTCATCCCTCCGGCTGGACTTCCCTGGCGCTATTCCCCACCGCGAGGAGGCGGAACCAGACTCTACAAGCTGGTACCGCCCCAGGCACCTGATGGAATCGGATAGATCCCAGACGGAGCTTGGGCCAATACCTGTAGCCTTGTCCCGCTCCCGCTCCGAGGACCTAGTGATCGCCTGGAATAGGGCGACGACTGGGGCCTTGGACCGGGTTGCGCCTTTGCGACCTCTCCTGCGGCATCGACCCACCCGGGCTCCTTGGTTTACTGAGGAGCTACGGGTGATGAAGCGCCACAGGAGACGTCTAGAGAGCAGGTGGAGGTCCTCACGCTCCGAATCTGACCGAACACGGGTAAGAGCCTATTTGCGGACTTACCTTGTGGCAATAAGAGCGGCCAAGCGTGGACATTGTGCTGCCCTTATTGCGTCCGCGGATAACCGCCCTGCCGCCCTGTTTCGGGTGACCCGCTCCCTTTTATCGCAAGGGACGCGAGAGACACCCTTACAGGGAAGAGCAGAGGAGTTTGGAGAATATCTTCAGGACAAAATCGATCAGGTCCGGAGCGGATGGACCTCCGTCAGTGGACCAGACGAGCCGTCAACAGCGAGTCTTGAGAGACCATTCTGGGAGGAGTTTGACTCTGTTGCCCCCGAGGATTTGGACAGGTTGCGTGGACGGCTGCGACCCACCACATGTTCAATGGACCCGTGCCCCTCCTGGCTGGTACTGGCAGCCTGGGAGGTGACACGAGGCTGGCTTCTGGGCCTGGTGAACGCCTCATTGGGTGAGGGTTACTTACCAACCGCCTTGAAAGAGGCGGTGGTGAGACCCTTGCTCAAGAGACCTTCGCTCGACCCAATGGAGCTAGCTAATTACCGTCCAGTCTCCAACCTCCCCTTCTTGGCGAAGGTTGTTGAGAATGTGGTGGCGCAGCAGTTTCCACGACACCTGGACGAATCCGACTATCTAGACCCACGCCAGTCCGGCTTCCGACCTGGGTACAGCACTGAGACAGCCTTGGTCGCGTTGGTTGATGATCTCTGGAGGGCCAGAGATAGGGGTTGTTCCTCTATCCTGGTCCTATTAGACCTCTCGGCGGCTTTTGATACCATCGACCATGGTATCCTATTGCGCCGGTTGGAGGGGATGGGAGTCGGAGGCACCGTTTTGCGGTGGTTCGGCTCCTACCTCTCCGACCGGAAGCAATGTGTGTTGACAGGGGGGCAGAGGTCGTCCCTGAGGCCACTCACCTGTGGGGTGCCGCAGGGGTCGGTCCTCTCGCCTCTCCTGTTCAACGCATATGTGAAGCCGCTGGGTGAGATCATCCGTGGTTTTGGGGTTGAGTACCACCTGTATGCTGATGACACTCAGCTGTACATTTCAACCCCAAACCACCCCAACGAGGCTATCGAAGTGATGTCCCGGTGTTTGGAAGCCGTCGGGGTCTGGATGGGGGACAACAGACTCAAACTCAACCCCTCCAAGACCGAGTGACTGTGGGTACCGGCGCCTCGGTTCAGCCAGCTGACACCATCGCTGGCCATAGGGGGCGAGCAACTGTCCCCTGTGGAGCGGGCGCGGAATTTGGGCGTCCTCCTTGACGCTCGGCTGTCAATGGAGGACCATGTGGCAGCCATGGCAAGGGGGGCGTTCCACCAGGTTCGCCTGGTGCGCCAATTGCGCCCCCTACTGGACCGGAGTGCCCTGCGCACAGTCACTCATGCGCTGGTGACGTCTCGCCTGGACTACTGCAATGCCCTCTACATGGGGCTTCCCTTGGGACGCATCCGAAGACTGCAGCTAGTACAGAATGCAGCCGCGCGGGTTATCATGGGGAGTACACGTTACTCCCACGTAACACCGCTCCTGCGCGAGCTGCACTGGCTACCTGTGGCCTTTCGGGTGCGTTTCAAGGTATTGATTACCATCTTTAAAGCGCTCCATGGCATAGGACCTAGTTATCTGCAGGATCGCATCCTACCACACACGTCCCTGCGACCTATCCGCTCACACAGGGAGGGACTCCTCCTGGTGCCGTCTGCTAGGCAGTGTCAGCGGGCGACACCTAGGAGTAGGTCCTTCTCTGTGATGGGCCCAACCCTCTGGAATGACCTCCCCCCCGACATTCGAACCACCACCGACCTCCGTTCCTTCCGTCAAAAGTTAAAGACTCACCTGTTTCAATCAGCTGGCCTGGCACTCTCTTAGTTTTACCTCCCGGGGATTTATTTTAATTGGGTTTGGGTTTTAATTGGGGATGTTTTTAAGGTTTTAACTGCTTTACTTTAAGATACAGTCTTCTAACCTCCTCATTTAATTTAAGATTTGTGTATTTATATTTATTCCTATGTATTTGTGTTTTAATTTGACTGTACACCGCCCCGAGTCCCTTTCGGGAGAGGGGGCGGTCTAGAAATCTAAATAAAGTAAAGTAAGTAAAGTAAGGTAGCACCAGGGAAGTCAAGACGAAGGAGTGAGTGATCTGACCATGACAGGGGAGTGATGGTTAAGTCCCCTCCTCCCAGATCACTCAACCACTGGCCCAGAGTGTGTCCTCCCTCGTGTGTCGGGCCCTGAACCAATTGAGTCAGGTCCATGGCTGTCATGGAAGCCATGAACTCCCGAACCCCCTCTGATGCTTCTCCCATCGATGGCAGGTTAAAATCCCCCATCACTAAAAGTTTGGGGGTCTCAACCGCCACCGATGTGATCAGCTCGAGGAGTTCAGGCAGGGCCGCTGATGTATAGCGAGGAGCCAGGTATACTATCAGCATGCCCAACTGTCTCCCAGGGCCCCATTTCACAACAAGGGATTCACATTCGGACGTCTGTGGCACAGTAAACTCCCTCGGCTCTAAGTCCTCCCGAATAATTGCTGCTACCCCACCGCCCCTTCCCTGGGCCCGAGGCTGGTGAAATGCTCGGTAGCCTGGTGGGCACATTTCCACGAGGGGAAGACCTCCCTCGTGGCCCAACCAGGTCTCCGTTATTCCCGCGAGGTCCGGCTCCCCCTCTAAAATTAGATCGTAAATGAGGGGGGCCTTGTTAACAACAGACCTCGCATTGCATAACAACAGCCTCAGGCCCTGGGTCTGTAACTCTTGACCACCTAGAACGCGGGGGTTGGTACAAGCGACCGGGTGTAACCAGCATCCACGGTCTCCCAATCGACTGTAAGTTCTTAATCTGTCCTCGTATCTGCCCCTCCCTGCGACCGTTGGAATTAAAGAGCCCTGTATAGGAACGATATCCTCCCCCTCCTCCTCCCTTCCGCTCCTTCTGCTCGCGACCACACCTGGAGACCCGGCTCTCTCATTGCTCCTGACCTGACCCACCCGCCCCACAACCCCTGAACCCCCACCCCTACAAATTTTTAAAAAACAACTAACTAAAAAACCCCTAAGTCTCCGCTTCCTCCACCTCTCGAGATTAATAAATCCGTCATCAAGGTGGGCCCTCAAAAGGGCAGAGGGCCACACCTGCGAGAGGGGGGACTCCCGCAGTAGGATCAGGTCTGACCTTAAATACATAGAGTGATAAAAGAGTTCGTCGGGGCCTAGGGTCTGTGCTGAAGATGTCATAGTCCAGTATAACTTGAAAAGCATGGTTGCAGCAAAAAAGAATAGTCCAGTCATTAGTCTTAGATGGGGGGGGGGGGGTGATGGTGGTAGGTTGGTTGGATGACAATCGAGAAGTGGGGCTGGTGGGTGGTAAATGGTGGATGGCAAGGGGTAGTTGGACTGTAGTTGGCAATGGGCAAGGGGCAGATGGTCAATCAGCAGTAAGTCATATAGGATAGGGAGGAGTCCTCCAGGGCTCACGCAGATGGTAATCAGGGGCAGTTGTTGATAAATAGTCAGCAGGGGGGGTAGGTGGGGTGCAATCAGAGTGGCAACCGGCAGAAGGCAAATAACTCCTCTGCCAAGCCTGGTGATAAGGGCCTCCTGGCAATCCCCAACAAAGCCCCCCCCCCGGTCTCTGTACAGCCTCCTGAATCGCAGCCCTACTCCTACCAGGCCATTGGCATTTAATCCCTGCCTTGGCCTGCATCTGCGATTTTGGCCCCCAAACCACCATTCCAGGCCCCAACGCCGCTCCTACCGGCCTCCAGCTTCCTCCAGCTTCCTTCTCGGCCTACCAATTCAGTCTTCACCGGCCTCAAAAGTCCCGGCCGGCCTCCAGCCTTCTCAAATTCGGCCAACATGATTTCCAAGCCTTTCCATACCTCTCACAGCTAGCAGAAGGCCGAGGGATTCGGCGTCCGGCGTTTCCAGCCGTCGCCACCTCAATCCACGGTCCCAGATCGGTCCTAGATCACCAGCCTCCAACCTCAGGTCCAATTTCGGCACCGCCGACACCGGCATACCTCCGCACACTCCGTCCGCCATTTCCCAGCCGTCTGCCTCTCCTTCAATCAACTCCAAACGCAGACGGCCTCTCTGTGGCTTCTCAGGGTGGCGCCTCCCATCAGCTGCAAGTTCATTCCTCACGCTTTTTCCAATCGTCCAGCTACCCTGGGGGACCCAATCGAGTCATGAAAGAAACCAGGGTAGCTGTTTACTGGGCACCCGGTCCCCATGGTGGAAAAGGGGACTGGCAGCACTCCTATTTCCCAGGAAAGAGCCCCGCGGATCTACGGAGCTCTAGCAGCAGACCGCCATTCCTCCGGAAGCTCCTCCTCCTCCATGGATCGTGTAGAGACTGATCTATACATTGACTACTGCATCAACTGTATTAAACACAACCCCAACAACCCAATAGCCAACAATTGACAACCCCAACAACCCAACATCCCAACAACAACAATCAACAACCCAACAACCCAGCATCCAAGACTAGGCATGCATACCCCCAGCATCATCCAGGTTCACCGCTACAGTTCTTAAATGCAAACTACTCAACACAAGAAACCTCTTCTTCTACTAAATACAGCTCAATTTGACATATTTGTCTGCGAAATGTGCTTAAACGAATCCTTTCCAGACTCCATTACCACTACAAGTGACTACCATGTCCACCGGTCTGACCATGAAATCCGAAGAGGAGTTGGTGTTGCTATCGTCTATAGAAAGTCCCTAGATCTGAAAAATATTCAAGTAACACAAGAGCTTGTTCTTCCTGAGACCATTATCTGAGATCTATCATTAAATGCCACAATTTGCTTCTTGGTATGTTACAGAGCCCTGGTTATGACCTTGATCATGTGAGCAAACCAGCTATATTACTAATGTGGGCAACCTCATGCCCATATCCCATTATTTTTCTTGGTGACTTCAATTTACCTCTTATTAATTGGACTCTAAATGAGTGCACAACTGAAACAATACATATAACCCTGTATAATGCTGTCACTACTTTAGGACTCGTTCAATTGGTAACTATCAAAACTAGATTCAACAACTGCCTTGATCTAATCTTCTGCAACAGTTTAAACACAATTTATAGCCTTCATATCAAAGAACCTTTTTCCAACAGTGACCACAGCATGATTGACTTTTGTTTAAATTTACATCCATACAAAGAATCTCATAGTAAGACTCCTAAATACAACTTCAAAAAAGCAAACTATGAACTCATAGCTGCTGACCTCTCATCTCTAGATTGGCAAATCCTATTCAATGACTGTAACACTGCAGAAGAATATTATAATACTTTTCTACTTGAAGTTCAAAGAGTCATTAATCTCTATGTACCTTTTGTAACACCCAAAGCCAAAAAGAACAAATTACCCATATCAATAAGGAAACTGCAATAAAAAAAAATTCCCTTTGCCGGAAAAATGAAACTGGCTATGTAGCTAACTTCAAAAATTGATACAAAACCTTATGCCACCAAATAAAAACAGAATGTACCAATTACCACTGCAAACAGGAGGAACAGCTGTTACACACAAAATCCAATCAAGTCTTCTATAATTTTGTAAACACCAAACTTAAAGACTCAAAAACCATCCCACCTCTAAAAGGGCAAAATGGTGGAACCCGGAAGTGCCCCAGGGAGAATGGCTGGGGAAATAGCGAGCTCTGCCAAGCTACGCGAAAACCCAGCTGGCAAGCCATTGTTGAGAGGTCCTTTGGGGACTGGAACCATCCTGAAGGGAAGGGGCACAAGGAGAGGCATTTCGGGCACCTGCAGAAAGCGAGGCAAGCTCTCCAGCAAGTCCGATTCAAAGCTCTTTGGAGATTGGCAGTGGGGGTGGCGACCATCTTCATATGACTGCTCTGGAGCCAAGGCATCTGGAACAAGATTTGTGCAGGTGCGGAGAAGCGGACAGAGTGTTTGATTCGGAGGAAGATTGGCCAATGTAAGAGTAAGAGAAACACATTTTGGAGCTTAAAAATTTTCCGGAGCTAAGCCAGCAGCTAAAAATCACTTGGAATATGGAGAGGGGAAAGAAAGGGAGGGGGAGCTATCGGTGAGAGGGTACTGAGACCAAGAAGAACATTGTTAATAAATTTGGAATTGTAAAGACTTAAAGCTAAAGAAAAAAAGGAAGATCAGGATAACTGGAATATGGATTTTGAAATTTTGGTTTAACTACTGATAAGGTTTGACAAATTGGTGATCTGGTTACATAAAGGAACAATAAAAGCCACCTACTGGAAAGAGGAGACATAATATCATCTTGAAACAAAGGAATAAAAGAAGGGTATGGTCCATCTTTTTACTTTACTTTGTCTACACTGGAAGAAAATATAGAACTTTTGAAGTTGGCAAAAGGGTTGGATTATCTTGGGACCTGATATCAAAGAAAAGAACTAAGAAGAAGGACTAAATTAATTGTAGTAAAATATTAAAATATTAAAAGTGTATTAATTTTGATCACGGAGGGTGGGATGTTTGAGGAGTTGTTGGAAATGTTAAAAAGTTCATGGGCAACATTAAAAGTAACAAAGAGGTAGAAAAGGAACCAGAAAAATTGTTGAAAATGGAGACAGGAGGGGAACAGACAAGCAATGTAACAAGGTAGAAATAGAAAATAAAATTCAATGGGGTAAAGGTATAAAGAGAGCAGAGAAGAAAAAAGGTAATCCGAAAAAGAAACTAGCCCAAAATAAAGAGAGAAATAAGGGGAAATGGGAAAGAGAACCGGGGGCAGAGATGCTCAAAAAATCTATCGAAAAGTGAGAGGGAAAATACAGAAGAAAAGCTATAAGACACATAAAAAGAAGAAAAAGAGAAAAGAAAATTTAGAAATATGAGAATAAGTAGGAATATATGATCCAGCAGAAAGAAATATTGTAAACAAGGTAAACAAGGTAAATATATATTTAAATTATAATGTGTGGGAATTATGTTAAGAAACTTAAAGCTGTTAAAATATGTTATTATATAAAACTTGAAGTCTGAAATTTGAAGATTCATATTATTAATGGAAAATATATGGGAAAGAAATGATAAATTGTTTATTTTTAAAGAGAAAGAAAAACTATACATTTACACATGTTAAAAATAAGAATTTGGAAAATATGAGAAGAAATGTAATACGGCTAAAACTGGAAACAATGGAAATATAATGTAAAATGAATTATGTTTTTGGGTGGGAATGTTAAAGGGGGAATTCGGACAACACTGTTCACAAAAGAAGTTTTATTATGTACCAAATAGAAATAAAAAAACTTAAAAAAAATGGCAAAATGGTGAAGATTGTAACGATGATGCTGTTAAGGCCGATCTCTTCAGCACATTTTTCAGTTCAGTCTTTGTCAACAGCAATGACATTTTCCCCTCATTTCCTAGTCGTACCACAACCAATTGCAATGATCTAATCCACATTGATTTTACTGGAGATACCATCAAAAGGGTACTACACAACCTAAAACCATCTCTTTCTATTGGCCCCCATGAAATATGTGCCTGCTTTCTAAAAAAGCTCTCCACCGCTTTAGCTGAAACTTTAAGCACCATCTATGAAGTATCTTTTAGAACGAGCTCCTTGCCTGATCTATGGTCATTAGCAACAGTCATACCTATCTTCAAAAAAAGGAGACACCGGCCTTGTTGAGAATTACAGACCAATCTCACCTTTGCTGCATCACCTGTAAAGTCATGGAATCCAGGGTAAAGCAATAGATATAGACTTCTGCAAAGCCTTTGATTCAGTGATACATGACAAATTTTGTTAAAACTAAATTCTTACAGCTGTAAAGTTTCCTAACGATGCCATTCCTGATTCATAATAAGCGAGCCAATATATCTTAATACAAAAACCAGTAATTTATTAACAGCTTCATTAGGCATTCTTCATTAGGCAATATTTTTTCGCAGCCATTTCTTTGCTCTCTTTATCTGCTTCTGAACTCTGCCCCTGTTCCTTTCCTCCCCTCAGTCTGTGTCATAAATCACGTTACCCAATATATACACCCATCTCAACCCAGCTACTGTAATCTGAGATCCAGCTCCGCCGATGGTCAACACAGAGAGTTGACATCCAGATTCCCTCACTTTTCAAAAGCAATTTCTGTGAGCAAAAACAATTTGAGTACAAGTATAGGATTCAAAGCCACGTCCTCCCCCCAGGCTTGTTTGGATTTTTTTCATGGAATCTTTCTATAAGGCAATCAGCCTGGATATTTCTACTCTTTACCCAAGATGCCTCTGACAAGGAGTAGCCCTTCCATTTGATTAAGTACTGGAGTTGTCTCCTGTGCCACCTCAAATCAAGAATTTGTTGCACCTCATAATGGGTTTGGCCCCTTATGAGCACTGGGCCTGGGGGCTCCCGGGACAGTGGTCTCAGTGTGGATCTGACCATGGGTTTTAAGAGGCTACTATGGAATACTGAGTGTATCTTCCCTAGCAGTCAGGGCAGTTTCAGTTGCACTGAGACTGGGTTAATGATCTTTACTATGGGGAATGGTCCCACAAACTTTGATCCCAATTTCTTTCTAGGGAGTCTTAACCTCAAATATTTTGTTGAGAGGTAAACTTTCTCTCCCACCAAGAATGGTCATTGCGGAGCTCGGTGTTTATCTGCCTGTTTCTTATAGGTTTGTGCTGCTTTAGCTAGCACTTTTTTGACATTCTCCCAGGTTGCTTTTAGCATTGACATCCAGTCAGTCAAGATACTCAGGCATTGGGACGAAGTCCATGCCACTCACTACTTTGAACAGTGTTAGTCCTGTGCTGCTGTGAGCAGTATTATTGTACGCAACCTCAGCGAAAGACAGAAGATCTACCCAATTGGACTGCTGATAGTTCACGTAGCACTTCAGGTACTGCTCTACCATAGCGTTCAGTCTCTCTGCCCCCCCATTGATGCTCAGGTGAAAAGTCAAGCTAAGGCCCTGGGATGACCCAATGGACTGCAGGAACTCCTTCCAGAACTTAGCCGTGAACTGGACCCCTCTGTCTGAGGTAATTCTTTGAGGTACTCCATGCAGGCGATAGATGTGCTTCAGGAACAGTTTAGCGGGCTTGTGAGCTGAGGGTAGTCCGCTGCAGGATATGAAGTGTGTCCCTGTTTGGAGAACAGGTCTGTTACAGTCCAAATCACCATGTTTCCCCCACTTTTTGGCAACTCTACTATAAAGTCCATTGTGATCTCCTCCCACAGCCTCGTTGACTCTGCTACTGGTTGCAGCAGTCCGGGGGTGGGTGGGTTCCAGATTGCCTCTTCATTGTGGCGCAGATAGTGCAACTTTCACCTAACTGTCCACATCTTTATTTATTTCGGGCCACCAAAACTGCCTTCGGGCTAAGTGTTACATCTTTAGGAATCCAAAGTGGCCTGCAGGTTTGGTGTTGTGGCTTCTCTGGAGAATTAGGGTGCATAGGGATTCTGAGACGTAGAGTTTTGTCCCCTTCCATGTGAGGTCATCTCTTTTTGTCAAAACGTGTTGGTTGTTTCAGAACTAGGGGTCTGCTAGCAGTTCAGTTTTGAGTCTCATGGTTAGGTCGCCTGCTGGTTGGTTGTGCCGGTCACAACGTTGTCGTCTGCTGATCACTTGGGCAGCTATTTGGGTAGAAGCAATGATGGAGTCCACCACCTGCTCCCATTCACATTTGTACTGGAGCATGCGGGAGAAGGCGTCAGCTAGAAAGTCCCTCTGCTCTGGAATGTGCTTTAGTACGAAGTCGAAGCAGTTGAAATATTGAACCCATTAGACTTGGTCCTGAGAGCCTCTAGATATTTATGGTCATCTCAACTTTGATGTCTGAGGTCAGGCTGCACTCTGGCTGCAATCAGGCTTTCTTCGGATAGCTGGCCTTTTGTCATGGTCTTCTGTGTTTCTCTCTAGGCACCCATGATATATAAAAGCAAGAAATGGCTGTCTTTAAAGTTTCCTCGATGCCATTCCTGATTCATAATAAGCAAACCAATATGTCTTAATATAAAAACCAATGATTTATTAACAGCTTCCTTAGGCATTCTTTATTAGGCAATATTTATTCGCAGACATTTCTTTGCTGTCTTTATCTGCTTCTGAACTTTCCTCCTGTTCCTTTCCTCCCCTCAGTCTGTGTTATAAGTCACATTATCCAATAGATACACCCATCTCAACCCAGTTACTGTAATCTGACATCCGGCTCCGCCAACGGTATGCATGGAATGTCAACCCGGAGACTTGACATCGGCATTTCTGGATCTTTGCAGAAGTGGATAGCTGCATTCCTATCAAACAGGAAACAAGTAGTCAAAATTGGAAATGCTATATGAAATCCTTCACCAGTTGACAGTGGTGTTCCCCAAGGCAGCGTTCTAGGACCAACACTCTTTCTACTTTACATAAATGACTTTTGTGATCATATTATGAGCAGCTGCCAATGATGTAAAACTATTGAACACCACAGGCAATTCTACTACCCTACAAAATGACCTAGATTATGTATCTGAATGGTCAAACAATTGGCAACTCCAAATCTCTCCTAACAAATGCTCAGTCCTACATATTGGCAATAAAAATCAGAACATGGGCGCACATGATCTAAAAGATGACCCACACTCTGTCAAAGACGTACGAGTACTCATTTTGAAAGATCTAAGCCCCAGAGATCACTGTAACAACATTGCCAAAAAAGCATTCAGAGTTGTCAACCTTTTACAAAGTTCTCTTTCTTGGAATGCTATGCTGTTAACTAGGGCAAGATCTATCCTTGAATACTGTTCACCTGCTCCACACTGCATTTTGGACATTAATACATTAGAGAGGGTCCAGAAGTATTTTACAAGAAGAGTACTCAACTCCTCTGCTCGTAATAACATTCCTGATACCACCAGGCTTGAAATTTTAGGCCTGGATAACCTTGAACTACACCATCTATGTTCTGACCTAAGCTTAGTACACAAGATTATCTGAGATAACCTGTTAATGACTACTTTTACTTCAACCGCAATAACACAAGGGCTATCAATTGTTGTGGTCCAACAGTGGCCGGCTGAGCTGTTGCTGGAATCTGACAGTGATGAACACTATGGGACTGCCCTGGAGGCTGAGGAAGACTCTGGGGGGTGTTCGGAGTCAGAGCAGTGACTAGAGAGGCCTGTTGGCCACCAGATGGCGTCTGAGTCAGGGAGCAGTGAGGAAGAACAGAGGTAGGCTGTCCCTGATGTACACATGCATAGGGCTGAGCGGAGGAGGGAGCAGCTTTGGAAAAAGGCTCACAGAAGGAAATAGGAACAGGTGGCTACTGATTGGCCCCTCCCGGAGACTTTATAGGTGGGGCGACGGGAGGGGAATTTTGCAGGAAACAACAGTTTACTAATCCAGGCATAGTGAAAGATTGGGAGAATTTTGTGAGTTCAAGCCTTGTTTTCATAGAGATAATTTTCTGGGCTCCTAGCCAAGGGGTTGCTTATCTCCCTCCTTAGTTGTGGCAGACAACCAAGTCTGTGTCAGAATATATTAGAGGCTTGGGACAGAACATCAATAGATACAAACTAGATGTAATCCACTCTAATCTTGATTGCAGGAAAAATGATTTCAACAATAGAATAGTAAATGTGTGGAACACTCTACCTGATCCTGTTGTTAGTTCCTCTAATCCCCATACCTTTTACCTTAACTCTGGACCTTATGCGTCTTAAGAGGTGCCTAAGGAGATGTTTGTAAGTGCACCAGTGTGCCTATTGTCCCTGTCCTACTGTCCCTATTTATATGTAATCATTTTATGTGTTTATGGCTATGTTTTGCTTATTTATATCAATTTATTTGTGCCATTTTTTTTCATGTGTCCATGTCTATGTCTATACTAATACTTGTTTCCTTGTACTTGTTGACTAATAAAATAAATAAATACATACATAAAGTTTCTGATGAAATTTGGGTTGTTCCCAAATTGGAGAAGATAATATTTTGAATTGAGGTGTCCTTGGTGCTCTCTGAGCTTGCTTGTTTTCTTGCAGACGTTTCATTACTCTAACTTGGTAACACCATCTGTGCTAGTAAGGCATGCTGTTTGCTGTCAATTTATATTCTGGTGTCTTGCCTGACTGTGTGGATGAAGGCAGTCTTAGAGATTATTTGGGCTGTTTACTGATGGCTCTATGGCAGTTTCTTCATTGGAGTATTGCTTACTTACAAGGGGTCCTTGGTGCTCTCTGAACTTGCTTGTTTTCTTGCAGACATTTCATTATTTGGTTACTTAATTGTTGGTCTGAATTAACCTTGAGTATATCTATGTTGATCTGAGTGCTGATTACTGGTGGAGAGGTGCTGGAGTCTTTTTCTCTTTTGGACCAGGCCAAATCCAAAAATGCCAGGGAATTTCTAGAAGCCTGGAACTCTGACAAATCAGCCATCAATAGACACATAGACATTAACAACATCTACAGACTATGCAAAAGAGATAATCAACCAGGCACAAAGAGATAAAAATTCCAGCACCTTTCCACCAGTAATTAGCACTCAGATCAACATAGATTAACTCTACTGTTAATTTCAGACCAACAGTCAAGTAAGGAAGCAATGAAATGTCTGCAAGAAAACAGAGAGCATCAAGGACCACTCGTTTCAATCCTGAGCTAGAAATATTCTCCTTTATTGATATTGTGAATGTTCTTAATTTATCAACTATCAGATATCAGGAATAGCCAACACTCCAGAAGATAAGCTCAGGATCCAAAAGGTTCGTGACAGTCTTGAACAACAAAATGGCCTACCCTATCCAACAAAATGAAATTTAATGTGGAGAAAAGCAAATATTTACACTTAGGCAAGAAAAACCAAAGAGACAAGTATCATCAAATTTGCAGATGACATCAAGCTGGCAGGAATAGCCAACACTCCAAAAGATAGGCTTAAGATACAGAAGGATCTTGACAAACTTGAGCATTGGGCACTATCTAACAAAATAAAATTCAATGGTGAAAAAAGTAAGGTTCTACATTTAGGCAAGAAAAACAAAATGCACAGGTACAGTATATGTGGTACCTTGCTCAATAGTAGTAACTGTGAGAGGGATCTTGGAATCCCAGTGGACAACCATTTAAATATGAGCCAGCAGTGTGCAGCAGCTGCCAAAAAAGCTCTAAAACTGTTCTAGGCTGCATAAATAGAGGGATAGAATCAAGATCACATGATGTGTTAATACCACTTTATAATGCCTTGGTAAGGCCACACTTGGAATACTGCATTCAGTTTTGGTTGCCACGATATAAAAAAAGATGTAGAGACTCTAGAAAGAGTGCACAGAAGAGCAACAAAGATGATTAGGGGACTGGAGGCTAAAACATATGAAGAACGGTTGCAGGAACTGGGTATGTCTAGTTTAATAGAAAGAAGGACTGGGGGAGACATGATAGCAGTGTTCCAATATCTCAGGGGTTGCCACAAAGAAGAGGGAGTCAAACTATTCTCCAAGGCACCTGAGGGTAGAACAAGAAGCAATGGGTGGAAACTAATCAAGGAGAGAAGCAACTTAGAACTTAGGAGAAATTTCCTGACAGTTAGAACAATTAATCAGTGGAATAACTTGCCTCCAGAAGTTGTGAATGCTCCAGCACTGGAAGTCTTTAAGAAGATGTTGGATAACCATTTGTCCGAAGTGGTGTAGGGTTTCCTGCCTGGAAAGGGGTTAGATTAGAAGACCTCCAAGGTCCCTTCCAACTCTGTTATTCTATTCTAAGTACAGATTAGGTGAAACCTGCCTCAAAAACAGTAACTATGAGAGGGACCATGGAGTCCTAGCAGACAATCACTTAAATATGAGTCAGCAGAATGTGCAGCAGCCAAAAAAGCTAATACAATCCTTGGTTGTATAAACAGAGGCTTAGAATCAAAATCACATGAAGTATAGTACTGCTTTATAAAACCTTAGTAAGATCACACCTGGAATACTGCAACCAGTTTTGGTCACCACATTACAAAAAAAATGTTGAGACTTTGGAAAAAGTGCAGAGAAGATCAATTAAGATTATTATTAAAGTCTTGGAGACTAAAACATATGAAAAACGGTTGCAGGATTTTGGTGTGGCTAGTTTAGAGAAAAGAAGGACTATGAGCAACATGCAGGGATGGGTTCCTACAGTTTAAAAACCGGTTCACTGAGAGAGCACTCTGCGCGCACACGCAGTTTAAAGAATACTTACCTTTCAGATTGCTGCTTGGGAAGAAAAACAGCTGAGGCACGGCAATCCACTGTCGCGCAACTCAGCTGCGAAGATAAAGGTAGGTAAAGCACAGGGGCGGGTGGGCTGGCCCACTTGCTCATGGGAGCAAACTGATTCACTCCCAGCTGATCTTCAGAGCTACAGGTTCACCCGAACTGATCCAAACTTTTAATTGGAGAAACATAAAGGAATACATCTTTTAAAAATTAGTTAAGAATTAAACCAGGATATTTAAAAATGAAGAAAAGAAATATTTGAGGGACTGTCACAGAGACGAAGGGGCCAACCTATTATCCAAAGCATCTGAAGGCAGGACAAGAAATAATGGATGGAAGCTTATCAAAGGGAGATCCAACCAAGAACTAAGGAGAAAGTTCCTGACAGAACAATTAATCAATGGAATGGTTTGTCTCCACTGGGTCCCTTCCTTGTGGGTGCGCCATCACTGGAGGCTTTTAAGAAGAGATTGGACAGCCATTTATCTGGAATGATATTGTAAGGGCTCCTCTCCTAACTTAAGAAATTGAAGACTCTTGAACCAGAGTATCTCAAAGGAACCTTTTGTTAAGAAGAATGGAAGCCATTAAAGTCAAAGCAACATCTGAATCCCTTTAGGCAATGCAAGTATAATTAAAGCAGTAGAGACCCCTCCCATTTGTTAGAATGCAGATTCTGGCCAATACACAGGTTTGAAGATGTTTCCTTTATCAACTGGCCTGAGAGCCGAATAAACATACAATCACATGGCTATCTTCTGTTACAGAGTAAAGTGCAACATCCCAGATGGCCATCATAAACATTCCCCCAAAAGGTGATGGGATCTCAGGCATTTCGGCGCCAGGAAACCAATTGTAAAATATCAGTTGTCACAGGCACTGCCAATAAATTGACTCCAAGGCCTCCCTCTTCCCAATTGGATGGCAGTATCACTTTTAGGGATCTGACATTTTGCTGTTCTTTAGAAAAAGTAGAGATCCACCTGTGAAAAAATAGGAAAAGTATTGGGTTTTCTCCCTGTGGGTCCTAGACTCAAGGATTTCCTTAATTTCAAAGTGTTGTTCACCTTTTATCATGATAGGAACAGCTGGTGTAAGTGCAGGTGGTCTGAGTTGTGAGATTACTTCTCGTTTGAGTAAACTAATGTGAAATACTGTGTGGACTTGCCTGACTGTCTTTGGAAGGAGTAATTCTACTGTTACTGGGTTGATGACTCTAGTGATAGGGAAAGGTCCAATGAAATTTGGCCCTAATTTCTTTGATGGCTGCAATGACTTTAGGAATTTTGTAGATTATACCCTATCTCCAACATGGAAAGATTTGGGTTCCACTCTTTTCTTGTCAGCTTGAATTTTAAAAGCCGCTCTAGCTTCCTGTAAAGCTAATCTAACTACTGGCAATGTGTTTAGTAACATGTCTATCCACTCTTTAAGTGAGGGGATAGTGGGTTTTTCTGTGGGTAGTTCAGGCATGAGGCTGAAATCCTGGCTTGTTGCTACTCTAAAATGGGTGAAACCAGTGCTTAAGTGCACAGCATTATTGATGACCACTTCTGCAAAAGGTAAAAGATCAGTCCAGTTATCCTGTTGAAAAGTAATAAAACATCTTAGATATTGTTCTAGGACCGAGTTCAATTTTTCAGTTTGCCCATTAGTTTGGGTGTGGTGAGATGAGCTCAACCCTTGGGTGGTGCCAAGTCAAGTTAAAAATGCCCTCCAAAATTTTGAGGTGAATTGGACCCCTCTGTCAGAGATGATTCTCTGCAGGGATCCATGAAGACAATGAATATGTATTAGGAATAACTTGGCTAGATTTTTGGCTGTTGGGATCGTTTGGCAAGGTATAAAATGTGCCTGTTTTGAAAACAAGTCTGTTATAACCCAAATGCACTTTCTGGTAGTTCAACAATAAAGTTCATAGCAATCTCTTTCCAGGGTGCTGAAGGATCAGCTACCTTCTGTAATAGTCCTGGGATTTCCCCTTGGCATCTTTCAGCTGCCGCACAAATAGGGCAGCTAACTACATAGCTCTCTATGTCCTTTTTTAGTGATGGCCTCCAAAATTGTCTTTTAATTAGGTGTAAAGTTTTCACAAAACCAAAGTGTCCAGATAATTTCAAGTTGTGGCACCTTGCCATTAAGTGCAGTCTTTGGCTAGCTGGAACATACAACTTCCCTCCCACCCAAGCTAACTTATCTTTCATCAGGCAGCTGGATTTGTGGCTCAAAAACCATTCATCATTGGCTAAAGCTTGTTTAAAAGTTTGGGTGGTGTCATTGTCTGTCAAAGTGTCATGTTTTGCCTGGGATCTGGTGATTACTTTAGCAGCTAGTTGATTGTTTTGTATCATGGGTTTGATTACGTCTGGCTTCGTACTATTGTATTGTGGTTTTCTGGATCATGCATCTGCCAGAAAATTCCCTCCCCCGGGAGATATCTGAGAGTAAATTCAAACCGTTTAAAGCACTAAGCCCATTGTACTTGTTTTGGGGAGAGTTTCCTTGGGGTCTTTAGGGCTTCTAAATTTTTATGATCCATCCGGACTTCAAAAGGGATCTTATTCCCCTCTAGGAAATGCCTCCAAGTTAAAAGAGCCCACCGGACTGCATAACCCTCTTTCTCCCAAATGGCCCACCTTTGCTCAGATTCATTCAATTTTTTGGATGTGTAAGTGCATGGTTGTAATTGGTCTTGCTCATTTTTCTGAAGCATTTCCTATTGCTACTTCGCTAGCATCTGCTTGTATGACGAACAGTTTCTCTGTGTCCGGATGCTTTAGATTTGGCTCTGCTGAAAACAGCCGTTTAAATTTTTCAAATGCAGCTTGGCATTCCATTGTCCAGTTCAAGGCTGCTTCGGTTTCGGGTTACCCTCCCCCTTCGTTTTTAAAAGCTTGGTGATGGGGAGAGCAATCTGGGCAAAAGTGGGGATAAACTGGCGGTAAAAGTTGGCAAATCCCAGGAAGCTTTGTAACTGTTTACCTGTTCTGGGTAGTTCCCAATCAAGTACTGCCTGCACTTTTAAAGGATCCATTTCTATGCCCTGGTGTGAAATGCGATATCCTAAGTAATCATTTTTTTTCTTGATGGAATTCACATTTAGAGAGCTTAGCATAAAGTTTGGCAGAGTGGAATTTGTTAAGAACATCCCGGACTAGTTTTACATGTTCTGCCTTGATCTCAGAATATAGCAAAATGTCACTAAGTATACCAAACAGTCCTTATATAAATGCTCCTTTAACACTTCGTTTATTAATTGTATAAATACTGCAAGGGCCCCTTGTAGCCCAAATTGGAGCACTTTGAATTGGTAGCATCCAAGAGGGGTGTTAAATGCCATTTTCCATTCATCTCCCGCTTTAATTCTGATACGGTAGTAAGCCTTCCTTAAATCCAGCTTTGAAAATTTTCCCCCTTTAATGAGGTGTGTTAGCATGTCTTTCATAAGGGGGAGAGGGTACATGTTCTCCACACTGATCATATTTAACTTTCTAAAATCTACACAGAGACATCGGGCTGGCTCAATGAAACTCCTTGCTAGGTTTTTTTTATCAATGAATGCTCTCAGTTCTTCCAGCTCCCTCGGAGACATGCAATACATCTTGGGTTTAGGGAGTTTAGCACCAGGTAGGATTTCTATGGCACAGTCAGTGGAGCAGTTGGGGCGGGAGCTTGTCAGAGGCTTTTTCACTAAAAACCTCGGCCAAGTCTTTGTATTCTTTGGGTATGCCCTGGGTTGGCATAGTGTAGGTGGGCATTGCTGTTTCTTGATACTCTGCCCCCTCAGTTTCTTTGTGTGGATTGTCAGCAAAAGCCACATGCATCTGAACTCTTATGGTGCCTTGCTTCCAATTAATTTTGGGGTTCCATTTTTTCAGCCATGCAAGACCCAAAACTAGTGACCATTCCATGCCAGGGACCACTAAAAAGTATTTCTTCATGGCTTCTGATGCCTATCTGTAGAGGATCAGTGGCAAATGAAGCTGGCTCCTGCCCTGCTATTGACCCATCTAGTTGGCAAAAAGCTATGGGGCTTTTCACCTTCCTTACATTAATCTTCAACTTTCTTACCAGGGTTGGGCTGATCAAACAGTGGGTGCACCCTGAGTCCACTAAAGCAGAGATTTTTATCCCCTTCTCCCAGTTGGGGATTAACAGTCTTAGGGGGAGGGTAAGCAGTTTAATTGGTTTGCTTACCATTGGTTCATCCTCTCAATCGATTCTGGACGAGTATGGTTCCTCCTGCTGAGAAGGCAGAGTTTCCTCCTCAAAGAGGGGACAGGGTGGAGAATCTATGATCTCCCTGCTCCTCAGGGCCTTCTCCTTCCCGTGCTGGCCAGCTTTCATAGGTTTCCCCCCAATGCCAGTGCTTGAGAACAGCATTCTGCAGCTTAATGCCTTTCCTTTCCACACTTGAAACAGGCTGAGGGTTTCGGAGAAGATATGTTTGCGGATTGAAAGGCTCTTGCTTCCATTGGGGTGGGGATTTTGTCCACATTTGCTCTGCTCATTACTGGTTCCT
Source organism: Natrix helvetica (assembly GCF_964273705.1). Classification (NCBI taxonomy): domain Eukaryota; kingdom Metazoa; phylum Chordata; class Lepidosauria; order Squamata; family Natricidae; genus Natrix; species Natrix helvetica. Next base: position 54,901,771 of record NC_138558.1, on the reverse strand, counting down.
GGCCATGTTGATCTCTGCCTCTTCAGCAGTGAGATATCACTCATGTAGGTGATTTGGTGCACCTCGGGCCATGCAGGCATCATAGAGGTCATCACTCAGCCCATCCTTGAACCAGGTTACCAGGATATCTTCTGGCCAGTTTACATGACATGCCAGGTCTCGGAATTATTCGGTATACTCTGCCACTGGCCGACGTCCCTGCTTCACAACTTTAATGCGGTCGCATGCTTTGTGGTCTGTGAGGGGGTCCTCGAAACATCATCGCAGGGCCATCATGAAACGGTTGAAGTGCCGCAGTTCTGACGCATCGGCATCATGTAGGGTCACAATCCATCTGGCGGCAGCTCCTTCCAGCGCTAGGTTAACCACTCGCACTCGGGATCCTTGGGTTTGAAAATCACACCTGTATTCTTGCATGTAGGTGAGCACGTGTGCCACAAAGAATCCCAATTTTTTTGGGTTCCCATCAAACTTCACCCTAAGGGAAGAAGTTTTTTCTTTCTAATTGCAGGTTTCAGGGTTGGGAGCAGCCCCCAATCCATGCGCCAAATGGGGGTGAGGGTTTGCTGGATCCCTTGCTGTTGCTGTTGTGCCATCTGCTTGATCAGCAGGGCCCATAGGGGGGTTATCCCCCCCCTAGCATCATCTGCGGCTGCTGTCCTTCCAACACCTCTTGGTTGCCATTCTGGCTCCCACCTGGATGTTGAGATTTTCCAAAATCTCCATCACCAACTGGGTTACATGTCTCCTCAGACGATCCTCTCTCAGTGAGACTTCCTTTAGCTCCTCCTGGTCAGAGGGGGCTTCTGGCTCCAATTTCCACCTTGGTTTTCAGTTACCACGTGTAAGAGTGACTCCTCTGGTCCTCCCAACCCAGCCATCTTTCGTCCTGATGCCGATTGACCAGTGGTGCTTTTTGGAGTCCTACAGGTTCACTTCATCCTCTCCAACAGGGTACATGGAGCAGGCCTCCGGTTGGGGGGGGGGGTTGATGTCCCCCTCCAGCATTCAGCTTCTCCTGGTTCATTGTTGTGCTCAGACATGGTTTTCAGGGTCCCCTCGGTAGAGCAAATGTTGCTTCTCCGGGTTGACCATTTTGCAGAGATGTTGCTTTATGTAAGGGCTCCTCTTCTAACTTAAGAAAGTGAAGACTCTTGAAACAGAGTATTTCAAAAGGAACCTTTTATTAAGAAGAAGGGAAGCCATTAAAGTCAAAGCAATATCTGAATCCCTTTAGGCAATGCAAGTAGAATTAAAGTAATAGTGACCCCTCCTCTTTGTCAGAATGCAGATTCTAGCCAATACACATGTGAAAATGTTTCCTTTATCAACTGGCCTGAGAGCCGAATAAACATACATTCCCATCGCTATCTTCCGTTACACAGTAAAGTGCAATGTCCTAGATGGCCATCATCTAGGGATCTCAGGCATTTCAGTTCTAGGAAACCAGTTGTAAAATATCAGTTGTCACAGGCACTGCCAATAAATTGACTCCAAGGCCCCCCTCATCCCAATTGAATGACAGCATCACTTTTAGGGATCTGACAGATATAGGGTCTCCTGCTTGAGCTGGCGTTGGACTAGAAGACCTCCAAATCCCTACCAACTCTGTTATTCTGTATTTTGTAATGTCTAAAACAGACAGTTGCAATTATAATTGACCAGAGGGATGTTTACAGAGGTGCCAGCATAAAAGTGGATGAATAAATTGTGTGGCCGAAACAAATTCATGATATTAACTGTTTTTTAAAAATATTTTTGTACATTAGTATCCATCCATACATTTAAATTTTATTCACTGTAATTATAGAATCAACTATGCTTGGAAGAATAAGAGAAATATAATAAGTAAGTAATAAGTAAAATAGCTAACCAATTCTGTTCCTTACTTGGCAAGAATATTTAGAAGACTTTCTTGCTTTCTCCTAAACTCCTAAATAATTCTCATTATTGTATTCAGCTTCTGTACTTTGGAACTATGGATTTTGCAGCTCAAGTGGACATATAAACAGTAAAGTAAATATTACCTCCAGAAATATTTAGACATGCAATTCTGGATTCTCTTAGCATAAATATTGTGAGGTTGTTGTTGTTAGCTGCAAAGTCGTGTCCAACCCATCGCGACCCCATGAACAATGTTCCTCCAGGCCTTCCTGTCCTCTACCATCCTGTGGAGTCCACTTAAGCTCTTGCCTACTGCTTCAGTGACTCCATCCAGCCACCTCATTCACTGTCACCCCCTTCTTCTTTTGCCTCAATGTTTCCCAGCATTAGGCTCTTCTCCAGTGAAACCTTCCTTCTCATTAGGTGGCCAAATGTGAGGTACTAATACTTTTGATTTGAGCCATTGTAAGAACATACTGTAATAATAAGCCTCTGCAATAGACTGTTATATAGTCTATCCCAGTGTCTATCAAACCTGGCAACTTTAAGAAGTGTGGACTTCAACTCATACATTCTCTAGTCAGCAGTAGAAGTCTATGCATCTTAAAGTTGCAAGTTTGAAAAACACTGGTTTAATGTTTATTCTGTCATCCTTTTTCTTTTGATTTTTACAAGCCAGTGTACACGTAAGGAATGTGGGGTTTTGTGATTTCATAGATCAGGGATAATGCAGTGTGAAAAAAATCATCTGTAGATACACAAGGTACTAATTGTTAATTATTAATGTGCACAGAAAATAAAATTCTGAGTAACACGTGAAAAATGAAATAAGGTTGATCACTCTTTCGGGCCAGTTGTCCAGCCTGCCAAACTCTATGAGTCAAGGGACTACAAAACAAGTATGGAAGTATTAATTGCAAGTTGACTCCTTCTTCATGTTGACAGTGACAGAAATCATTACCATCTGTCTCTTGGTTGGAAACCTTGGCAAAAATCAGCTGCTATTCTTAGCACTATCCTCTTTGGACAGGTGTCCCAATCATGAATTTGGCTCATTACCATCTTTCTTTCTATCTTCAGATGGTAGGCTGAGTGAAGAAGAATGAAAAAGCAGTTTGCCCTCTACTTTCTACAGATGACCTTCCTAAGTCAGGAATAAGAAAGATGTCTCTGTTCTGGTTACTTTCAAATATTCTTGTGTTGGTTTATTCAAGGAAGTCTCATGACAGGCCTGTTACACATTTATTTATGGTTTGTTGAAAATGCTGTAGTGTACTTTGTTTGGAGAGCTCACTAAGACTTGCACCACCATGTTGCAGGAGCTGGGTCCCTACTTCATAGTAAATAAAGCACAATGTCACTAGTAACTGCCTCTCAGAGGTAAACTTTCAAGGCTTCTATTGTGTCAGGATGTTTTCCTGCAGGAAGAAAGAATTGCTAATGATGGAGACATTTTCAGAGGACATGACTGAACTATTTATGTAAAGGAATCACAGAACATTTTTGAGAAAACGTTTCTTCCCTAATGAACTGCAGTTTGCAAACCATAGTTCTGAAACAGATTGCTGTGTTACTGGAAAGGCTTGACAAAAGAGAGTTCCATATCTTCTATGATATTACATTTCTAACATATTGGGTAATGCTGGTACTGCTATATGTCTATGTGTGGAAATCATAGAGTACTGGAAGGGGCCTCAGCGGTCTTCCATTCCAACCCCCTGCCCAAGGCAGGAGACCTTATTGCCTCCTGGACAAATGGCTATCCATTCTTTTTTTTAATAAAGTTTTTATTTAATAAACATTAAAAATATTGGACATAGTGCAATATTTCTGGCATAAACATTTCCATATAGTGATTAGATCTTATAACAATAATATTTTATATCCATTACATAGGTGTACGTAGTCAGTCAGATTACCCGTATGTTGATCCTTTCTTTTATATAATTACTAATCATACAAATACATATCCAATTTCTACATATCACACATTCTTAATACCATATTTTCCAATTCTTAATTTGTCTGTGTTTTTCTGTCATGGCCTTTTCCCCTCATTTCTAACCATCAGTACCATTTGTCCCAGATTTTGTGATATTCCATCTCACCCTTGTCTTTGAGCTCTAGAATCAGTCTGTCCACCTCTGCACACGTCAATATCTTATTTATTATTTTTGTTCTAAGGGAGTCTCCTTATTTTTCCATTTCTGTGCAAAAACCAGTCTTGCTGCCGTTAAAATATGCAGCATTAAATATAGTCCACCTTTGCCATGTTTTTCTTTTGTAATCCCTAGTAGAAATAATTCTGGCCTCAACTCCATCCTTTGATTTAGCATCTCTTCCAAATACTTTCTTATCTGGTGCCAAAAAGCTCTAGCTTTCGTGCACTCCTACCACATATGATAGAAGGTCCCTACTGCAGCATTACCTTTCCAACATTGTGGCGATACATTTTTGTTAATTTTAGCTAATCTTGTGGGTGGGATGTGCCTCCTGTAGAACATCTTGTATAAGTTTTCTTTATACGAGGTGGCTAAAGTTAACTTCCTGTTTCTTTCCCATAAGTCTTGCCAATTGTCAAAATCTATGCTGTAACCAAAGTTCCTACTCCATGTCCATTCTTTTTTTTTTAATTAAAAGAGTTTTGTACAAACAAATTTTCCCCCTTTTCACCCCCCCTCCACACAATATAAATCTCATACAAATGCTATACCCCCCCAACCCCCCGCAAAAATTCACATTCAAATATTATACCAAACACTTTACCCCCTCCCCTCCCCCCATCTTAAAATAGATTACTCATAACCCCTCTCCTCCCAACAAACACTATATAAATTTCTCTTAAATTAATAATAACACATTGATCATTTTCTAAGCTAATTTAACATCTATAACTCTTAATATAAATTTCTCCTAGCCTAACAATGTTTCATTAGTCCCATCTTCTAATTTATTCATACATATATATTGCCCCACCCTCCACCCTAACCCTCCCCCACCTCCCACACAAACCCACCCCCCTGACTTCCGCTATATACCACTGTCCATTCTTTTCTTGAAGACCTCTAGTGACAGAGCACCCATAACTCCAGAAGACAAGTTGTTTCATTCAATAATTGTTGTCACCATCAGGAAATTTCTCCTGAGTTCTAGGTTGTATCTCTCTTTAATGAACTTCCACCCATTGCTTCCTGTCCTGCCCTCAGATGTTTTGGAAAATAGAATGACCGTTTCTTCTCTGTGACAGCCCCTCAAGTACTGGAAAACAGTTATCCTGTCACCCCTAATCAATCTCTTCATTAGGCTAGACATACGTATATAGTTCCTTTAATCATTCATCATTTTAGCCTTTAGCTCCATAATCATCTTCGTTGTTCTTCTCTGCACTCTTTCTAAGTCTCAAAATATTTTGTCTCGTGGTGACCAGAATTGGATACAGTATTCCAAATGTGGCCTAAGTAGTGCAGTATAGAGTGGTACTATTGCTTCTTGAGGAAAAGACTGGCAGGAGACAGCGATTGGAATAATGGGCCCAGAAGATTATGTAGACTTTAAGACTTCAAGAATTTTCCAATCAGCAAGGTTTATTTTAAATAAATATTAAAAAACAAGAATAACCGATTTGGAAGAGACCTCAGAGATCTTCTAGTCCAATCTCTGCTCAAGCAGGTAACCTTTTCAGCACTGAGTGCCCAAACCGAAATGCGGTTTCTTCATTTTGTATCACGATTTTAATATTTACAATGCTCCAATATCGGTATATCTCATATGTACATACAAGTTATTTACATTATTCTTCCTTTCCTTCTATGTATGTATCTATTTTATACAGTACGCCATTATTATAATTACATCACTATATATTACATTTTTGTCACTTCTTAATTTACTTTAATATTCTTGATCTTTACTTCTATTCTCTAACCAATTACACCATGTGACCCAAATCAAACTGTATTCTGTTTCTCCTCTTTCTTTTATTTCTATTGTTAGCCTACCCATCTCTGCACAGTCTAACACTTTTTTATCACCATTCCATCATGCTATCATTTTTCCAGTTTTGCGCATATATGATTCTGGCCACTATTATTATGTGTAACATGATATATTGTGGTTTTTTACAATAATTTCCTCTTAATAAACCTAATAAATATAATTCCAGTTTTACATCTATTTGTTGTTTGGTAATTTCCTCTAGCCATTTTCTTATCTTTTTCCAAAATTTCTTTGCTCCTGGGCATGTCCACCACATGTGGAAATATGTTCCTTGCTTCTGTTTACGTTTCCAGCATTCTGCTGGGCTTTTGGGGAACATTTTCGCTATTTTTGCTGGGGGCAAGTGCCAACGATAAAACATTTTATATAAATTTTATTTATATACTTCTGACATTGTTAGTTTATAATTTTTCCCCACAATTCAATGGTGTATCCAAAAATTTTTACCCAAGTTATCATAGTTTCTTTAACCCTTTCTTCTTCCATCTTAAATCTCAATATGCTTTTTTATCATTTTTTCCTCTGTCCCCTGTAATATTTTGTCAAGTTCTTCTTGTTCCCTGTAGATACCATAATTTTCTACATCTTTTTTGTATTTCGACTGAATTTGTAAATACAGCCACCAATCTATATCAATTATTTGGTATTAAAGTTCTTGATTTGTTTTTAATTTTCCTTGGTCATCTAATAAATTTTTGTACCTTACTATTTTATCTAAATCAAATACATTAGGGTATATTATTCTAAAGATAGAATAAATAGTAAGGGTAATGGGGCATCCCTTTCACACCTTTAACTATACTAAATTGTTCTGTTGTTTCTCTGTTTATTATCACTTTTGCTGTTTGAATGGAGTAAATTACATTTATCCCCACAGTCCCCCACAATTCCCCCATGTTCATAATTTTTAATTGTTGCATAATAAATTTCCAGTTTAGATTGTCAAACGCTTTTTGCGCCTCTAGAAAAAATAGTGCTATTTGTTTCTCTGGATGGGCTTCGTAAAACTCCAGGACATTCATGATCATTCCGGTATTGTTTTCTCAGCTGTCTTTTGGGTAAGAACCCACTTTGATCTGGATGGATAATTTCATTTAATAGCTTTTTAATCCTTTCTGCAATTATGGAAATGAATATTTTATAATCATTTAATAATCAAATAGGCCTGTAATTTTTGATCTGCTAGTGATCTGTATCTTCTGTTGTATTAATATAATATATGCCTCTGTTCATGATTTCGGTAGTTTGGGTTCTGCTAATGCTTTGTTGTATAGTTCCAGCATTAGTGTCTCAAGTGGTCTGTCAGGCCTGCAGAGGTTCCTTTAAGAATCTTTGGCCTGCCACACTGTTTCATTAGTGTAGTAATTGGGAGGGGGGAATAGAAAGGAGTAGAATTGTGTAATGTGTTGTTGTCATTCTTTCTAGAAGCCCAAGGTCATCTTTTGTCTCCGCACCTTGACACTTGACCGGAAGAAGCTGGGTGGAGGTGCCAGCGTGTTAGAAGAAGATTGGGCCATGTGATGGATTTATGGGTGTGGGCATAAGATCATGAACTTTCAACTGGGTGGAATTCCAGGAAGCAAATCAGAGTTGGAATTCCATAGATGTGCCCACTTGCCTGTATTATTAAATTGGAACTTTAAGGATGATTCTGATTTATGTTTGCATGGTATTTGGAACGCTGACATGGTCCTTGTATTGTTTTGTATTTTGCAGGAAGTCCATCAAGTCCCCGTGATTTGTTGTTGTTTTTGTTTTTTAACTGCCTCCATTAATTCCATCAAGGTTATTTTCTCATTTAGCATTTTTCTCTTTGTACTTGGAATTGTAGTTAGCCCCCTCTCCATTAAATACTGTTTAATATTTTCTTCCAATATATCTTCTTGACTATATAGGTTCTTGAAAAATTTGGGATTATATATATATTTGTCTTCTATCTGATAGTGTAGATTTCCTTTCTCATCTTGCAGTTGTTGTATTAATTTCTCCTTTTTCTTTTTTTAATTTACTGTATATGCCTGGTTTATTTGCATGTTCAAAAAAATTTGTTTCATCAATTTAACATTTTGTGCCATTTCTTCTTGTGTCATTAAATTTATTTTGTCTTATCAAATCTCTTTTTCCTTTTATTTTATTATTTTGGGGTTCATTTTGTAATGCTGATTCCAATTTTTAAAATTCTTCCTGTAATATTTTTTGCTGCTTTTTCTTTTCCTTATTTCTCCTTGGCATATATGCTATCATTAGGCCCCGGACATATGCTTTGGTCGTATCCCACAAATTTTGCAATGATTCTTTTTCTTGTTTTCTTTAAGGAATAATTCCATTTCTTTTTCCATCATTTGTACATATTCCTTTTCTTTCAAGATCCTTTGATTCATCATCCATCTCCGCCTCTTTTTCTGTCCTTTCCAGATCACTTTTAGGGGATTAAGGTCTGCCCACATATTTGTCATTATTTCTACTTCTTCTATGTCTCTTCTCAATTTCGGGTTCATCCATACCATATCAATTCTTGAGCATGAATTGTGTGTACTTGAGTAAAAAGTGTATTGGTTTTTCTTTTAATTTATCTCCATATATCTTGTACATTTAATTCTTGTATCATCTTAAAAATGTAGTTGGCTGTGTTCTTCTTTTTTCTTATTCTTTTTGTTACTTCTATAGTCATTCTTGATATCTACTATTGCATTGAAGTCACCTACTAAACATATGTTTTCATTTTCTGTCTCTATTATTTTTTCTTGTAATTTACGGTAGAATTCTTTCTGGCTGTTATTCGGCACATATATTGCCGTGAGCAGCAATCATTTTTGGTTTGTTACTATTTCTGTCAGTAGTATTCTTCTGGATGAGTATGGTTCCTCCTGCTGAGAAGGCATAGGTTAGTTTGGGATTTAGCCACTCTTTGTAATATATACGGCTATTCCTATCTTCTTTTGTTGTGTTAAGGATAGATGGAGTTTCCCAATTTTGGAGTATTCTAGTATGTTACCATGTTGCTTCTTGATGTGGACTTCTTGAAGACAAACTATGTCAATATTCTGTTTTTGTAGTGTTACTAGGGTTTGTTTCTTTTGTGCTGGTGAGTTCAATCCATTGTTATTGATTGAAATCATCTTAATGTCCTCCTTCATCTTCTTGTTTATATTTAGCTCTCAGTCTTCTAGTTGCCCTTGTTTCTCTCTGTACACTTGCTTTTGCGCCTTCTCGTTCAAATCATTCTACTCCCATCCATCTTCTTTCATCTTGGTCTGTCTCTTTTTCTTCTGATTGCTGTTCTTCTTGATTCTTACTCTTAATCTCTTCCCTACTTTCTTGCTCTTCATCTGTAGGAAAATGGTGCTCATAGAATTCATGCACTTTATCCAAGGTATCAATTTTAAATTTCTTGTCCTGTCATGAAATCAGCATTCAGAAATCAGAAATCAGGAACCTCGGATCCTTTTACTCACTTATGGCTCTCATCCTTTTTTCCTATGTATCCTCTAAGTCCCTAGTTTTTACCATGTTTCTTTCTTTATTTTATTTTAAAGGTGCAGGAGGCAGCAAGCGTAGTCACCTCATGGCTGCTGCTGTGTTGTAATATTTTTGGGGAGGGCTTATTTTCAGGAGAGGGCTTATTTAATGCATGTGCTCAAAAGCCTGATTGGGCTTATTATCCAGGGAGGTCTTATTTTGGGGAAAACAGGGTAACCTTTACCCGGTCACCTATTCTGCCCTGTGCTTTGATATATCTTGGGGCAGGGGTGAAATTCGGGCTGGTTAGCCCTAACCGGTAGTAAAAAAAAGGCTTAACAAATTAAAAAACAGTTCTGATGATCAGCTGTGCTGCGTGATGGTAGGAACTTTTTTAAAACTTATTTTTAGCATTTGGGATCTGTTTTTGCTCCCAGGAGACTTCCCTGAGGCCTGCTAGGCCAAAAACTGGGGGGGGGGGGTATTGTATAAGTACTGTATTTTTCGGAGTATAAGATGCACCTTTTCCCTCAAAAAGAGGCTGAAAATCTGGATGAGTCTTATACACTGAATACAGCATTTTTGCCTCCCGAAGCTCTGTCCCCTTCACCAAAATGGCCGTGCATACCCTTATGGAGATTTTCAGAGAGCTCCAGGGGGCTGAGGAGGGCAGAAATTAGTGAAAAACAGGCCATTTTTGCCCCCCCCCAGCCCCATAAGCCTCCATAAGGGTATGCATGCAATTTTTTTGGACAAAAAAGGGGTCCGTATTTGCAAAAAATGGGACGTTTTTTGCTCGTTTTTGCCCCCCCCCCGGAACACTCTGCAACCCCCCCCCCCAAGGCTATTCAAACCTTTTAAAAAATGGGCCTGTTTTCACAAAAAACAGCCCATTTGTGGGAGTTTTGCAGAGTGTAAAAACGTTTTCCCCTCTTTTGGAAAGCTCCTTAACTGATTGATGAGAATTACATTGATCAAGGGCTGTGCCAGCAGAAACACCTACCTATCTACAGTATTTCTCTCTCTCTCTATTTCTCTCTCTCTATCCCTCTACCTACCTACCTACACGCACACTCTCTCTCCCTACCTATCTGCTGTATTTCTCTCTCTCTCTCTTTCTATTTCTCTCTCTCTATCCCTCTACTTACCTACCTACTGTATCTCTCTCTCCCTTTATCTCCCTACCTAGCTACTCTCTCTCCCTACCTACTTACTCTATTTCTCTCTCTCTCTTTCTCTGCCCCCCTTTATCTCCCTACCTAGCTACTTTCTCTCTCACTACCTACCTACTGTATTTCTCCCTCTTTCTCTCCCTCTCTATCCCTCTATCTACCTACCTACTTTTTATTTGCCTCTTCAAAACCTTGGTGCATCTTATACTCCAGTGTGTCTTATAGTCCAAAAATACGGTACATATTAGAAAGTAACACAGGAAATATTTGGAACAGGTAAAACTAGGTAACTTATTCACAACCCTGGCCAACCAAAGTAAGGGAGGAAAGAAGGCCATATGTGAGGGAGTTGGAGAATAATGGTTCTTTAGCTTCTCCAAGAGTGTCTCCCAGGGCATTGAGTGCACTGACTGAGGGGCTGCTAAAGCCCTGGCTGTGCCAAACATTTCATGGCCACAGGTGCTGAGGAAATAGCCTCTTTTACGGCCACTAGACAAACCAGTGAAGTCGTTTTCCTCCAGGAAGCACTCAAACCTTTCGAGGTAAGCGTCCCATGTTTCGGTGGCCAGGCTGAATGTTGAGAATGCCGGTTGGGTAGCCATCCTGAGAAGGACAGTGTGTGAAGGATCAGAGAAAGAAAAAAAATTCAGCGATGAGTGACGTCTCGTCGCTTAGTGACTTGAGACAGCTCTAACAGTGACTTCGCCTTTGTCCTTTACCTCAGACCTGATCCCATCCTCGTCGCCAGTGTTCTGTAGGGAGAACGAGGCAAGGCAGATTGAAGCTAACACAACCTTTATTAACAGTGACAAACAGCTCATAAGTACGGCAATTCTCAGACCGGCAAACAGCAAGCAAAAGACAGCTGACAGCTCTTTTATACTCGAGCTGTCCGCTGTTTAATCAATTGGGTGGCTGGTTTCTCCCGCCGGCAGGCTGCTTGCATCATAGCCAATCAGGAGCGAGCAATGTAAGTCTATGGCAGGAGAAGTTAGCAATGCAAGTCTATGGCAGGAGAGTTTAGTACACAACATAAACCATCCTTGTTTTCATTATTTTGCAATACCACTTAATACACTGCTTTTTGTTTTACATTTCTCATCTTTCTCTATTTTAGGATTTCATTGTATTCTATCATGACTTTTTCAGTTTTCCATTGTTTCTAACCCACTCATACTTGCTTATATAGAAAGGGTTGCAAGAAACATTAGCATGTTGCGGCAGACTGTGACAGGAAACCTCAGTCAGCCAAACATAGGACGCGAGACCACAAGGTAAAAGAGAAACAGGTTTTTTAATGATGCATCAGAGTTCAGAGCGTTTAACACTGCAAAGTCTGAACTGCCCTGGGTAGGCCAGGACAGAACTTTAATACCCCTTCAGACGTTCTGGGGGTTCCATAGGCGTGTTTGTCCAAAGGGAAAAAGGAAGGTCAAGGGGAGGTACATTCGGTCAAGGGGAGGTATATTCTAGATTCATCATCATCACAACCTTTACAGTAAAATGTTACAAATATGCTCCTTGACATTTAACAAAAACAGAAGTGAATTTGTTGACTTGCCAGAAAAGAGAAGTTGAAAATGCTAACATTATACAGAAAAACAGAAAAACAGAAATAATGTGTTAGCCTAGGCGATCTCTACATAAAGGTGAGTATAATGCTAAATGCCACTTCCCTATTTCTTATCTTACCACATCTGTTTTTCTCTGTGCCCTTCCATAAAGCGTTTCCTAAGCTCTGTGTCACTAAAATGTGTAATATCCTATGCCAGCTACAGAAGTCCTTTTAATATGCAGACTTAATCCATGTTTTTATCAAGGAGTTTTATCAAGGAGTCTAGGGGCTCCTATACCCTTTAAATGAGGGGGTTATTTACCTGCTGCCACATTCCCCCCTGTTGAAACTTCACCTGTATGTGATAGCTTACTGGGGAGTTTCATAAGCACCGTTGGGATCATCCCAAGTACGCCAGAGAGGGGGCTCCTCCTTTTCTTGCCGGAGCAAGGTGACATACTCACCTTCCAAGTCACACAGAGCTAAGGCCTTTACAGAGGCCCTTTTGTCGACCAGAAGTGAGAGACTGTTACTAATGGTTCTCACAAAAATGGGGAGAATGCAAGGCAGAATAACACATCCAGCAGCAATTAGGCCAATCAAAGCCACTATTGCCTGCAGTCCAGGGAGTTTGGGAAACCAAGATCCAAAAGCTGAGGAGAAATCAAACCCTTTCCAATCCTGCCCCTCAAAGTGGGTGAGCTGCCTCATTTCAGTAGTCAATTGCTTTATAACTGAGCCAGTTTCATCTATTTGGAGACAACAGTTGGTAAGGTTAAATTTTCCACACACCCCACCTTCTTTAGCCAGCAGATAGTCCAGGGCCAGCCGGTTCTGATATACAGCGGTCCTTAGTTTATCTGCTGTCGAGGCCAAAATGTTAAGTGACTTATCAATCCTTTCACCTGCTAGGTCCAACACTGCCTGGAGCCTAATAAGGCGATTCAGCATATATATAGGAGTGCGATACCCCCAGGACCCATCCTCAGCCCAAGTGGCCTTCCCATAGGTGCAAACAATACGTTCCGAATCCCAGAATGTTTGTTCTTCATATTGGGCCAATTCTTTACAAGGGAAGTTGGAGAATGCATGTTCGGAGTCCCTCTTCTTCCTTTGAAGCCCTATGTGTTCATATAGGGGGACCCCTAAAACTTGGCGTTTTTGGATGGGGAGTAGGAAAAAAGAAGGTTTTATCCACCCCAGAACACATGACCCAGACCAATACGATGGCAAGACCTCATAGGCAGTGTTGCCACAAATCCAATACATATTTGCAGGGGCAACCCATGGGCCTGGGAACTTAGGGTTGGAGGTAATGAAAGGAAGGAAAGTGTTGTTAAACTTTGGAGGGGCTGGCAAATCGGATGGCGATGTCCATTTGGTATAATTGACATCCCATGTACCTAGGCATATCAGATGGCCCACCGGGAATGACCCATTCCGGACAAAGCAATTTCGTCCCACCAGGTTTGTGGTGAGCGTCCAGACTATGCCCGATGGGTCAGTTCTGATGGTAATATTGCCATCCTGACTCATGTTGTTATATACTTCGGGGCTAGTTTCCAAAGCTTCCCAGGGCCACTGTTCTCCCATGTTAGTTCCACCACACACAAAGCAGTTTCGAACTGCGAGGGACTTTGCCACAACCTCAGCCATTTCCACAAACAAATTGACTGCCTTAGTACTTAGAGGGAGAGGTTCTTCCAATTCTCGAAGGCTGTCATAAACTGACCATCCAAGAGACTTTATTTCCCCATCATTCTTAGTCTGGAGGCGAATGGTGATATAGGTAACAGGATCCCTCCCTGACCCCTCAATCCCAATACCATAACTAACCTGAGGGGGATGGTCTCGAGACACCTGGATCGATACCAAATTACTACCGGGGATCCTTTCAAACTTGACAATGTGCGGACAACCAGAGTGTGTTCCCTGGCCTGTGTATTTGCATACACAATCCCAACCTGTACATACCATTCGGTTGTCACAAGGGCTGAAGTCATCAGGATTGCCCTTGTGCGGGTCCAGATTTCGTGGACATAGGTATTTGTGTGCAGATTGATAGACATTTCTCCAGCTACTGTCCCCACAGGTAATATGGACCGCTTTGTCCATGGCAGCACACACATCAAAGACAACAGTCAGGGGTTGCGTTCCTTGCTTCAGGGCTACTGTAGAGTTTAGGTAATAGAGCCATGAGTGTTCCTGAGAGGTAAGGCCGAGGCCTGCCCAAACAGAAACATTCATCCGCACAGGGAGTTCTGGATTATAGCACACCAAATCAGTTCCCTGCAAACAGTAACTGTACATAGTGCCATTGGAGGTGCACCCTGGGGCCTGGGGTACACAATGTGGAGGGGCCTCAGTGTGGTAGATCAGGGTTTCAATGGTGCGAGCCCCTACCCATGCCTTTTTCATGCAAGGTGTGCAGCTGTCCAAACCTTGGGATTTTGGAAGGTAGCAGATGATACCAGTGGAGCCCTGGCATCTTTTGTATACCTGGGGCTTTAGGGGGACCTGAGTACAGTTTCTAATGCCAGCCCGACCCCTACATATTTTTACCTGAGGGTGATCCTTCCCAAAGGTGCAGTCCGGAAGTGAAGCAGTTTCAGGTGAAGTACTGCACTCTTGGGGCAGGCCCAATTTAAACTTAAAAATGTTTTTTCCTTGGCCCGTCATGCATGAAATGCACTGAGGGAGCTCCTTGGGTATTACTGTTAGATTTGAGTTAGCCCAAGCTTTCTTGACCTCATCAAGTGAGGCCCTGTCTGGTGGACCTGCATGTTCCCCCTTCGTCTCTTGCACGTGGTTGCTCATGAAATTGGTCAACCAGGCTGACATGTGTTTCTGAAGGGTGTGGGGGTCCTTTTTAGTGGATTTCTTACTAGTAGGTGTGACTTTGGCTCGTTTGTGTCTGGTATGTCTGATACCAGAAATTGGTACCTGAGTGGGCCTTAGCAAGTGGCACATAATGGATGAGTTGTAAATATCATTGGGGGCCCATTTTGTACCATTGGGGTCTATTCTGCATTGCCAAAAGTTAGTCTTTTCATACTCACAAGGGGAGAGCCCTTCCTCCTTATGGCATTCGGGGAACCAAGAATCACTATGAAGGAACTGTTTTCCCCCTGGACCGTACACAAAACACTCCTCACAGGGTGGAAAGGGGCCCGGCCCCATAGTTTCGTATACGGGGCGTGTCCCATTCCCCCCTGTTGGAGGGTCAACTGACTCGGGGAAGCCCTCCGGCAGGACCAGAGGAGGGTCCTGGGCACGCAAAAGTCGGTACAAATACATAGAGTTAATTACAATAGAAATAAGAAGAAGAACGACTACCACCCAGACGGTGGGCATAAGGCCTCGTCTGATCCAGGCCGTTTGGCGCAGGCGCTGGGTGGCCTCCATCGAGCTATTTGGAACGTCGGGATGAGCGAAGAGTCCACGGGAGACGTCGTAAGTTGCCCGTGCGATGGGTGATCACGCCTGGTAGACCACCTGCAGGGGGTGGAGAGCGTTGGTCACCTGTCCGTAGAGAGACAGCGTCCCGAGTGTCGTCAGGAGAGGTGACAGTCCTCAGGTCGGGGTCCCGATGACGACGCAGAGTGAGTTTCAAGGGATCGTGTGGGTTGCTGGCAGCGTGCCACTGGGAAGTTGCTGCCAACTTAACTCGCGACCAATGGATCCACGACTTGATTTCAGCAACCTTAACAGCAAGGGGAGAACATATGACAACAGTATATGGTCCTTTCCACTTGGGGCCCAATGGTTCCTTTTTCCAGTCCTTGACCCAGACCTCCTGGCCCGGGTGGAAGAAGTGGACCGGAGTGGTAACAACATGTGGCCGACAGGTCAATACATATTTTTGCAATTGGAGGACTATGGCATTCAGGGCTTGCAATTGTTTAATTTTAATGGAGTCAGCTATCTGAGCGGTCGGGTGCAAATTAGGGGCCAAGAGGTTGGGGACCCGCCCATACAACAGCTCGAAGGGCGAGAGACCAAGACCCTTGCTTGGAGCACAGCGAACCGCCAAGAGAGCCATAGGCAGGGCATCTGGCCACTTAAGGTGGGTTTCTTGGCAAATTTTAGCGACCTTGTCCTTAATAGTGCGGTTCCGTCTCTCGATAAAACCGCCAGATTCAGCATGGAACGACGAATGCAGCTTCCAGGTGATCCCTAAGATAGAAGCCACCTGTTGCGTGGCCTTATGAATAAATTCCGGGCCATTGTCAGAAGAAATACGAGACGGGAGGCCATAACGAGGGATTATAAGACACATGAGGGCGCGTGTCACCTCGAAGGCCTTCTTCGTCCTAGTGGGGACACATTCAGGCCAGCCAGTATAAGTGCATGCTAAGACTAACATGGCATTGTATGGACCTGACCTAGGCATGTCTGTAAAGTCAATCATTAAGGAGTCAAAAGGATAGGATCCCTTTGGTTGGTGTCCCTGGGGAAGAGAAGGAGCTTGTCGAGGATTGTTGGCAGCACAAATTTGACATCTGGCACACACACTAGCTGCCATACTAGGAAGGTGCTCAATGTAAACTTCTCTGGCCAAAGCATTTTGTAGGGCAGTCTTCCCCAGATGTAGGTTCCTATGAAGGGAGGTAACTGCTTCCCATGCCAAATGTTGAGGAACAAAAACTCTGTTGTCAGGTAAGACCCACCATCCTTCCTGAAGATGGGCTCCTATGGCTATGGCCTGTTGGATTTCCTGGTTCGAATATGAAGGTGGATGGGATGAGTCTGGGGTCCACAAGGTAAGGCATGTAGCTTGTAAGTTCAGAGGGCGGAGAGCAGCGGCACGGGCCATGCGGTCAGCTTTATTGTTGCCTCGCTCAGTGTCCGTGGTGCCTTTCTGATGTCCCCTTACATGCATAACGGCCACTTCCTTAGGTGCCCAGACACTGTCCAATAACCTCAGAATCTGTGGGCCATATTTAATATCTTTTCCTCCTGCCGTGAT
Source organism: Natrix helvetica (assembly GCF_964273705.1). NCBI lineage: Eukaryota > Metazoa > Chordata > Lepidosauria > Squamata > Natricidae > Natrix > Natrix helvetica. Next base: position 54,884,736 of record NC_138558.1, on the reverse strand, counting down.
AAGCCCCCTTTCTTTGTAAAGGGCCCCATGGACCTGTACCGTGAGGAAGGCATATTTGGAGTCTGTGTAAATGTTGACTCGGAGGCCTTGAGCTAATTCCAGAGCACGTGTGAGAGCATGTAGCTCAGCCAATTGAGCGCTGGTGCCGGGGGGAAGGGGCTCTGCTTCCCATACCTCCTCGAGAGTGACAATTGCATAGGCAGCCTTGCGGGTTCCCTCATGGAGAAAACTGGTGCCATCTGTGTACAGAGAAGCATCGGGGCGAAGGAGGGGCTCATCCTTCAAGTCGGGGCGACTGGCATAGGTCTCAGCAATGGTTTGTAAACAATCATGGGTAGTTTGGGCATCAGGTTCAGGTAGAAGAGTAGCTGGGTTGAGGGCGTGGGATTGGATCAATGTAACAGCAGGATTGTGAGTAATCAGGCCTTGGTATTTGAGCATCCGTGGATTTGTGAGCCATTGATGGCCTTTTCGGTCCAAGACAGCCTTAAGGGCATGTGGGGTGTATATATTCAGGTCCTGGCCAAAGGTCAATTTATTAGCCTCGTGGGTAAGGAGGGCCGTGCCAGCAACAGCTTTAAGGCAAGCAGGCCATCCTTTTGCTACAGGGTCCAACTGTTTGGACAGATAGGCCACAGGACGATGCCAGGTACCAAATTTCTGAGTTAACACTCCCACAGCCATGTTCTGTTTTGTGTCCACAAACAAATGAAAAGGCTTGTCCAAATCCGGAAGGCCCAAGCTGGGTGCTTGGGTAAGAGCTTGCTTAAGCTGCAAGAAGCTGGCTTGTTCCTCTTTTCCCAATTGCATAGGTTCTTTTTCATGTCCTCTTGTGGCATCATACAATGACTTAGCTAATAGGGCAAAATTAGGGATCCAAATACGACAGAAGCCTGCTGCCCCCAGAAAGCCTCTCAGCTCCTTGCGATTCTTGGGGATTGGTAATTGGCAAATAGCCTCTTTCCGTTCATGCCCCAATGCCCTTTGGCCTTGTTGTATATCATAACCCAAATATCTGACCTCTGTCTGGACTAACTGAGCCTTCTTCCTAGAAGCCTTGTATCCCCTCTCCATTAACAAATTCAACAGAGCTGATGTGTTTTTGTGACAGTGCTCCTGGTTGTGTCTGGTGACTAATAAGTCGTCTACATACTGAAGCAATACATCAGGCCGAGGGATTTGTAATGACTCAAGGTCTTTTGCCAGGGCTTCTCCAAACAGAGTGGGGGAGTTCTTAAAACCTTGTGGGAGACGGGTCCAGGTGTACTGTTGCTTGCGACCCGTAACAGGGCTTTCCCACTCAAAGGCAAACAAGTGTCTACTCTTGCGATGTATTGGGATGGAAAAGAAGGCATCTTTCAGATCAATGACAGAAAACCACTTAGCAGTTGGAGGAATCAGACCTAACAGTACATATGGGTTTGGAACAGTCGGATGTATGGTAACTGTAGCCAGGTTTACGGGGCGTAAATCTTGCGCCAAGCGAAAACGACCCTCACCCTTAGGGATAGGCAAAATCGGGGTGTTCCATTTGGAGTCAGTGGGAACCAGAATATGGTTGTCCAGATACAGATCAATGACTTCTTGGATGGCTGCCACTATGGGTCTGGGGTAGGGTCTTTGACGAATCCTGACAGGGTTTTTAAAGGGGAGCTCTTCCACTATGATAGGTGGGTGATGGGCTGCAAAGCCGGGGGGATTGTCCTCTGCCCATAATTCGGGGACCTTGAATTCACGCCACTTTTCTCCTGGTACTTGCATGATGGTCATAATTCTCCAAGCCTCCTCCTGGGGCACTTCCAAATTCACCCGCCCATATTTAAGATCCATCTCCCCATCTTCAGTAAAGAAGATCTGAGCACGTAGTTTGCAAAGTAAGTCTCGGCCCAACAAGGGGAGTGGGCATTCGGGCAAATACACAAATTGATGAAGAATGGACTTTCCTCCCGTTTTACAAAGCAGGGGTTGTAGGAGTGAACGCTTCTGAGGGCCACCTGTGGCCCCTTGGATGTTGATAGATTGATTAGAGAGGGGGCCCAAGGGTTTGGTAAGCACGGAGCGGGTAGCCCCTGTGTCAACAAGGAAGGGAATTTCTGTGCCCCCAATTTTAATACGGACCATAGGTTCAGGGAGGCTGCTGGAACCCGGTCGGTTTCAATCTTCCTCTTCTAAGTGGCCCAACTGCATAAGGGGGGCAGGGGGAAAGAAGCCTCTTCTGCCTCCGCGCCCCCGGTTAGTGGGGCGGATACGAGGGTCTCTGGGTGGTCTGGGTCGTCCAGATCCTCTTGCTGGCCCCTCTGCGCCGTCCCTAGCCTTTTGGGGGCACTCCTCCCTCCAGTGTCCATATTGATGACAGTAAGCACATTGATTGCGTCCCAAGGGCCCTCCACTCTCCCTTCCTCTCATTCTTCCCTCTCCTGGTGGCAGCGTCATGAAGGCAGCTGCCAGAAGTTCAGCTTTACGTTGCATTTTGGACTCTTTCTTCTTCTCCTCCACAGCTTCTCTGTTGACAAACACCTTGCGGGCCACTTCCACTAGCTCACTCATGGGCTTGCCCAAGGCACCTTCTAGCTTTTGAAGCTTCCGACGGATGTCTGAGGCGCTTTGGGAAATGTAAGCCATAGCCAACATGCGAGCATTTTCAGGCGAAGTGGGGTCTATGGGAGTATACATTTGGTAGGCATCAATGAGTCTGGTATAGAATGCCTCGGGGCTTTCATTTGGTTCCTGATGAACGAGGGAGGGCTTTGACATGTTGGTAGTTGGTTTTCCAGCCATTCGGATGGCCCTAACAATTAACTGCTGGAGTTGACGCAATTCTGCCATCTGGCGGGGCTCATAAGGGTCCCAATGGGGATCCTGAGATGGAAAACGTCTCTCAATAAACTGGGCCAAAGTGGTCTGAGCAGGGACATCAGGCTTTAAAATCTGGCCAATTGCTATTCGAATCTTTTCCCTTTCTTCTGGGTTGAACAAAGTGGCGAGCAGTTGTTGGAGATCCCTCCAGTTTGGGTTGTGGGTGTCCATGATAGTTTTAAACAGATCAGCTACATCATTTGGCTTTTCACTAAAGGGTCCATAATGGAGCTTCCAATTAAGGAGGTCTGATGTAGAAAAAGGAACGTGCTGAAACAGAGGGCTGGTCAGCACTTTGGTAGGATCCTCTCGATCCACTAAGAGTTGATCCACCCTTCTCAAAGGGGCCGTAAGGGCTGTTTCAGTTTTTCTTGCCCTGGTACGGGTAGAAATGGGGGGATCCTGACTTTCCCTCATGGGTATGCCTCCACTTGCTTCCATCCCTTCCCCCTCTTCTTCTTCTTTTGCTTCTGGGGATATTGGTCTTTCAGAGGGAGCCAGATCCTGGGAGCCTTTGAAAGAGCTGGTGGCTGAGAGTAGGGGGGTTAGGTCATCCAGCCTTTCTTCCATCCATGTAACCCCCGAAGTTCCGCTTGAGCTTATGCTGCGTGGACGGGCACCTGAATGGTGCACTTGGGGCACTAACGCAGGCACCGGGGGTGGCCTGGCCACAGCCAATCGAGGTGCTTCCACCTGAGAGACTTCATAAGGTGGGGGATGGGGCACTTCTTCTGGAGCACTGGCCACTATGGGAGGAACCACTTTTATTTTCGGGCGTTTCAGCGTCAGTGTATGAGACAGCATAACGTTGACTGCTTTGGCTTGACATTTTTTCATCCAGGGAGGGGGTCTTCGCACCAGGAAATACCACACATCTATGTAAGGAGCCTGGTCAGGGTGGCCTAATTCGGGGTGAAACACCAGCTGATGGACTTTTAGAGTAATTTGGGGATCAAATGTGCCTGTGGCTGGCCAATCAAAGCCAAAAGTGGGCCATTCAGAAGTGCAAAATACCCTGAGTTTGTGCCTACTCCACCTGATGCCATAGTCCTGAGACATAAATTCAGCCTTAAAATGGTCTAACATACATTGGAGGGGGGTCTGGGGTGTACTTCCACTGCCACCCATGGTCCTCCCGGGGCCCCAGACAAAACAAATCACTTTCACTCACACGTCCGACCCACGGTCCCGGTTCACCACGGCCACCAATGGGAACTGCGAACGTAACACCTTTACACACACACAAACAATCGTCCGACCCAGGGAGCCCGATCACCAGGGTCACCGTAGGGAACTGCGGACGCTCACGCACCTGCTACTGGCCCAGGGTGCCCGATCAACAGGGTCACCGTAGGGAACCGCAATAGCCTCAGAAAACACTTATGCTTAGACAATCCACCCAGAGGTACCTGTTCAGTTAGCGTCGGGGGATCAGCCCGCGCCTCCGGTTCACTAAGGAATCCGGGGTTCTGGTCCGGCTCTCTAACGAGTCCGGGTCAACTTCAGGGGAGAGGGGTCCCGCAATACTTGCCTGTCTGAATCCCCTTGTCCCAGCCGGCCGGCGTCTGTGAGCTCCTGGTCTCTGGTCCTTTTCACGTGGTTCTTGGAGTCGTCAGCCGCAGGTGCCGCGGCCCCCCAGTCCTCTGGAAAGCCCCTCGGAACAAAGGTCCGTTGGCGCCAGGGGGAAGTCCCTAGGAGCAGCCGGGCGAGCGGCACCGGGGCCGACACCCCAGAGGGTCCCAAAAACCCCTCACAGTCCCGGCTTGGAGTCGCCAGAAATGTTGCGGCAGACTGTGACAGGAAACCTCAGTCAGCCAAACATAGGACGCGAGACCACAAGGTAAAAGAGAAACAGGTTTTTTAATGATGCATCAGAGTTCAGAGCGTTTAACACTGCAAAGTCTGAACTGCCCTGGGTAGGCCAGGACAGAACTTTAATACCCCTTCAGACGTTCTGGGGGTTCCATAGGCGTGTTTGTCCAAAGGGAAAAAGGAAGGTCAAGGGGAGGTACATTCGGTCAAGGGGAGGTATATTCTAGATTCATCATCATCACAACCTTTACAGTAAAATGTTACAAATATGCTCCTTGACATTTAACAAAAACAGAAGTGAATTTGTTGACTTGCCAGAAAAGAGAAGTTGAAAATGCTAACATTATACAGAAAAACAGAAAAACAGAAATAATGTGTTAGCCTAGGCGATCTCTACATAAAGGTGAGTATAATGCTAAATGCCACTTCCCTATTTCTTATCTTACCACATCTGTTTTTCTCTGTGCCCTTCCATAAAGCGTTTCCTAAGCTCTGTGTCACTAAAATGTGTAATATCCTATGCCAGCTACAGAAGTCCTTTTAATATGCAGACTTAATCCATGTTTTTATCAAGGAGTTTTATCAAGGAGTCTAGGGGCTCCTATACCCTTTAAATGAGGGGGTTATTTACCTGCTGCCACAAGCAGAACCATTCAGAGATAATCAAAGGGAATGTCAACAGCAATATAGCAAGGGAGTGAAAGGAACATTAGAAAGATACTCAAAATAACATTCCTTGTAATGTATAAAAGGGGCTAAATGGAAAATCTGGCAGGCCATTCCATTCTGGATGCCACAATGAAAGTGAGTCTTTCACCGTGAGTCCCCAATGCTATGTTCAGGGGTTCTGTAGCAAAAATGGCCAATTCCTCCCCTGCAACTGACCCATCCAACTGGCAGAACGCAATGAGGTTTTTAAGCTTCTGCAAGTGTATGCCCTATTTTCCCACCAGGATTAGGCTAATCAAACACCAGGTGCACCCTGAGTCCAAGAGGGCTGAGATTTTCACACTTTCCTCCAAATGGGGACGAATAGTCTTAGGGGCAGGGTGAGTGGCTCAATTGGGTCACTTGCCAGCGGGTCATCTTCAGGGTTGCTCTCGGAAAGGGCCGATTCCTCCCCAAGTGATGCCGGAGTTCCTTCCCACAATTTTGTGAGGAGGAGAAACTCTGCGGCCTCTCCACTTCTAGGTGTGGTGTCTTTTTTTCAGGGGAGGGGTGTTTTCATGGGCTTTCCTCCGGACAGGCATTCTGGCTTTCAAGCAGGAGTTTTTGAATGACACTCAGCTGCACAGTGCTCCTCTTTCCCACATTTGAAGCAGACAGATGATCTTGGTGCCAGGAGGTTTGCGGCTTGATTGGCTCTCACTTCCCCTGGGGTGGGGATCTCTTCCAAGCTCTTCCCCCTCAGTACTGGTTTCTGGCCATGTCAATCTCCACTTCTTTGGCCAGGATGTACCAGTCATGCAGGTGGTCTGGGGCTCCTCGAGCCAGGCAGGCATGGTAGAGGTTGTCATTCAGGCAATCTTTGAACCAGATCACTAGGATATCTTCTGGCCAGTCCACTCTGCAGGTGAGATCTTGGGACTCTTTAGTGTATTTAGCTACCAGCCAGCACCCCTGTTTCACAGTTCTGATGTGATCACAAGCTAGCAGAGAGCCATCATGAATCGTCCACAGTTCAGGGGTGTCAGCATTGTGGAGGGTCACCATTCAGTGGGCAGCTGCCCTTTCCAGGGCCAAGGTGACGACTTGGACCTGAATGCTCTGGGTCTGGAAAGCCTTCCTGTACTCCTGCATAAACCTTCTTTCCTCCTGCCTTTTCTCTGCCCTACCTATTCTCTGAATACCTGTTGTTACATTTCCTTCGTCTCTAACTGACACATTGCACAGTTGCATTCTTCTAAATTTGTATTCTTTCCTAAGATAGGGATGTATTGCTTCTTAATGGGTGATCCATCATTGTAGAACTGCTAATTTGCAAGACTTGGAAGACCAGTAAAGCCAGTAAAGTAGGTTCATCAGTATAGTAACAATTGGATTCTGGACATTTAGGCAATGAGGCTTGGAATGCTTTGTTATCCATTCTTCAGTTTCACTGCTAATTTTAGTTGTAATAACCTATTCCTTCCTTTCTTTAATCACAAGAATACAAGAATTTTTATTTAGAAACAAAGTACTAGAGCTAAGTATGTCTGGCCTTGTGAAACTAGTTAACTGAAACCATTATATGACAGTTATTTTGAGTTCTTAGATGACATTCAGGATATACAGTATGTTTTGTGGTTTTCATAATATTAGTATTAAGAATAATTTTCAACTTCTAAAATATGGTGACCACACAACTATCAGCAATTGTGCAGGAAGCAAAGTATCTTGACTCATTTCATATTGGCTTCAGAGAAGACTGTAATAGTTGAGCCCAACTGTGTCCTTCTGATATTCCTTATCTGATGAGCATTATTTTTGTAAATCTTGATGTAGGAATAAATTAGTGATTTATTTAATTGAATACTGAATTCTGATTACCTATCTTTGTAAAACTTCATGTAATTTTTTTTGCCTATTTTACCTGCGGCTCTGAGATAGATGCCCAGCAAAAGTTCAATAGTTTAAAAACTTCAAATGTTTCTGCTAATTCATACTTGAATGCTCTGAATTATATGGTTAGCTCTTGTCCATGAGGCTGCCCTGGAGATGGCAAGGGGTTGGCCCCCGCCACCTTGGCCTTGACCCACCCCAGTCTGGCCGGGCACTCTCCCAGGGCATGCACACAGAATGTGGTGAGCACGTGAGAGCTGCCCTCAGCTGACCTGTCATGAGCACCGTCTTGCCCCACAGACTGACCATTTTCCAGTTGTAGTAGAGCAGCATGTAGAGTTCCAGCAGCAGCGCTGTGCCTCTAGGGCACCCACTGTGCCCCACTAGGGCCTCCATTGCTCCATGGCCTGCTTGCTGCCCAGCCTCACCTGCTGGCCCCACAGTCCACAAGCACTTTTTTCACTAGGACGGCTCCACCTCCCACCTCACGTGGGAGAGCCACAGCCACCAGTAGTGCTGCCACCATCTCCCCCTCCCCTCATCCCTTCCTGGGTGTGGAAGGGATGGAGGGAGGGAGGAAATATGGGAATGAGAAGGAGGGAGGCAGGAAGGAGGTAAAGAGGTAGGAAGGAAGGTAAGGAAGGAAAGAAAGAAGGAAGGAAAGAAAGAAGGATGGATGGGTGTGTGGGTGTGTGGGTGAAAGGAAGGAAGAAGATGAAATAAAGGAAGGAAGGAAGGAGTTTGGAATGAGAAGGAGAGAGGGTCAGCCCCACTGCCCTCTCACCATACACTTCCCCCTCCTCCTGGCCACTCTTGGTAGTCTCCAGCCTATCGCTGAGGATGCTTTGCTTACAAAGCAGGTCTCCTTGCATGGAGAGGGAGTGGGCCTCATTTTGACCCATGCGGTTTGCCATCCCACATCAGCCATGAGCAACCTGGCCAAGGAGAGCAAGCACAGCAGCAGCCTCGAGGAGGAGGTAAGTGTGGCCTGGTGCTCCCTCGGGGAAGTTGGGCTGGGCTGGGCTCAGTGGTGGGATTCAGCCAGTTTGCACCACTTCAGGAGAACCAGTTGTTAAATTATTTGAATCCCACCATTTGCTGGGCTGCTGGATCCTGGAGCCTTGGGAACTTGAGGGCTGGGCTGGGCACTTGCCCTCCACTGCCCAGCTAGAGATGAGGTGCCAGAGAATCAGAATCAGAGAGACAGGCAGAGAGAGAGACAAGAGACACAAAGAGAGAAAGAGAGAGACATACAGGGAGAGAGAGACACAGAGACACAGAAAGAGAGAAACTACAAAACTGTATATGAATTGTATTTGCATAAACAAAGGAAAATATGTAAAAGTGTATGGAAATCCATGTTACACAGGAATCTGTAAATACAGCTGCCACATGTAAGTGCTTCATTTTCCTAAAATGAGGCCAATGAATTGTTTCTGTAAATCTTGGCATTATTTGTCTGCATAATTTTTCCTGTTTTTTTTTTTTAATGTGGAACAATTCAATTCTCCTTGGTTACTTTCTTTTTATACATTAGGGCCTGTCACTGAAGTCAAAACAGATATCTATGTCACAAGTTTTGGACCTGTTTCTGATGTAGAAATGGTAAGTATGAGTATTATGATAGGTTTGAGGAAGAAAAAAATTAAACCTAGTACTTAGTGTGTGACTAAATGAAGGGCTGCTTTGGGACTCACCTGTTATTCATGCAAAAAAGAACAGATTACCAGCAACTTATTTTCAGGGTTTTATTTACATATGGCTATCACAGCTTCTATTCTGGTCTTTCCTTATTTTAAAGGAGGAAAAACCTCAAAAAATTGTCATGGTAAAGATAGGGGTTTGACTGAAGCCGATCAAGATATGATGAATACTACAATCTGTATAATCAAGAGAAATCATCCAAGTTGCCTGGGAGGAAAGGCAAGAAATAGCCTGATCCTGTGTACCAGTTCCTTGACATTTAGTTCAGAAATACCACTGAAATTTCCAGTTATACCAGGCATTACTTATATACTGTATGTGTAAACAATTTTCTTGCAATAGCAATTTTAAAAGAATAATAAAGGAAGAGCTGAATTTTTTAGAAATTGAATTCTACCCTATGCATTTTAATTCAGTTTTGACACTTGTAAAATGTTGCAATAGTTGTGTAACCATCCCAAGATAGAGATAGAAATGGTGCCCAGAATTATAAGATCGAACCCCCCCCCGACATATTTTAAGAAAGGGGAAGGCCTTGATCAGGCCACTATCTTGATTTTTTAAAGACTTTTTGTGAATGTCCTAATGCAGGAGTCTTCCCTAGTGAGCAGTTTGCCTAGATGCTGAGGGCTCAGTTAAAATGATTCTGCAAGATTTACAAACTTCCATATGTATCTTATATATAAATGGTGGTGAAGTTAGAAGGTTTACTATTTTGTGGAAAAATATTCACTTTTTGTTTACCCCTATGATGTTTTTACTGATTGCAATTCAATAACATTTCTTTCATTTGTTTGCTGTAAGCATACAATATATCCTCAGTTCAAATTTTAATCATTTGTAAAAAACAAAATAGCATGAACATAAAATCAATAACATATGTTAGTGAATTTATCACTTCGTTTCCAGTTCTGAACAAGTTTAATTACATGCTTCTTGCCATTCTATTAGATTACAGTAATTATTTTGATTTAGTATGTTTAGTAATTTATTTATATAACTAATGTGGAAAATTAAAGTATTAAGATGTACATAGATCTATTGAATTGATAGAAATGTGTTTAGGGACTTTGTAGTTTCCTATCACTGATTTATTCTTGGAGAAATGCATGTACTGTATAACATTGCATAATTTGTTCCCCAATTATTGTAGGAATATACAATGGATGTTTTCTTTCGTCAGACCTGGGTTGACAAGAGATTAAAATACGATAGTCCCATTGAAATTCTAAGATTAAACAACTTGATGGTTAACAAAGTGTGGACCCCAGATACTTTCTTTCGGAATGGAAAAAAATCTGTGTCTCATAACATGACAGCCCCAAATAAACTATTTAGAATTATGAGAAATGGCACCATTCTATATACAATGAGGTACCTGCTTTATATATTCTGTATATTTACATGATTTAATAATTGCTGATGTACTATCCTATGTCGGGACTAATTTTACATGGTTCCTATAGGCTCACCATAAGTGCTGAATGTCCCATGAGGTTGGTGGATTTCCCAATGGATGGACATGCCTGTCCGCTAAAATTTGGAAGCTGTAAGTCCCCATTTTGACATTTTACTTATGGTACTAAAGCTCCATTTTTGTTCTTGTTGTAAGAAACAGGTCAGTGAATAGCCACAGGCTTGTATCTTTGTCAAAAAAGAAAGCTGGTGCCCCTGAAAGCAACAGGAATGCTTTCACTGGGTTTTAAGATAAGTTCTTAAGACAAATATCTTGTCCATTATTTTTTTTCTCTAAATACATCTTGTTCAGATGCATATCCAAAGAGTGAAATGATCTACACCTGGACAAAAGGGCCAAAAAATTCAGTGGAAGTCCCTGAAGAGTCTTCCAGTTTAGTTCAATATGACCTACTTGGACATACAGCATCTACTGACACAATTAAATCTATCACAGGTAAGATTCTTCCATTTCAGGTTTAGATGAATTTGTTTGCTCTTTGCTGGGTAATTCTTTAGGAGGCAAAGTGAAAATGTTTGAAAAGGCAATTAAAAACATGGGAGTTTGCAGCAAGTGACATGTTTCATAACTACATGTTTGTCAATGCTAATCATTAATTGTGACTTAGCATACAATAAAAACTTGCAGATGGTCCAAATAAATTCATATTAAGCTGCTAGAACAAATGTATCAAGTGTAACAGATTATTGTTTGTGACGATTTTTAAATTCATGTTTGAATATAGCAATAGAGAGAACAGCAAGAGAAGTGACAACAGTGATGGTCTGTGGGTGACAGTTTTAAACATTAATTTTGTTGTTTATGTTATATGAAGATTTTAATCCTGTAGTGTAACTCAGGACAGAATTAGGTAGTGGAGGGAGAAGATGTAGTTGACATATTTTTGAATGGCATTATTGATAGCAAGAGGAAAAAAATATTTTCATAATGAAATGGAAATTATCAGTCAGTGAGAAACTATTGATCCCTTATGGATTCATTCAGAAAGACTTTATACAAAGAAGTTATCAAGGGATAACAATCAAATCTTTGCACATTTTCTGTTCAGTATTTGAGGCTTTTTAAAAACAATCTTCTAACCCAGTGCCTTTAAATTTTCATCCTATTAAATTAAGTTTCAATAGCAGCCAATATTGGACTAATTATTTCATGCAAGAAATGTTAACTATGTAGAAGTAAATTAATTTTTTAATTGATGTACCTTGATAAGAATTGAGTAAATTGCATCCTATTCTATCAAATCGTGATCATCAAAGGCTCTCTGAAGGTTCAATAAACTTTTTTCCATTGCTGCCAGGTGGCATTATTTTGCTTTGTTTCTTCCATGTTTCTTTGGAAGAGCTTATGAATTAATATAAATATGAGATAAACAAGAAAACTTATTCATAAATGTACTTTTGAAATTCATTTTATTTTGCTATGATATATTTAATTACTTCTTAATTACCTCCCTATAACGGGGGTGAGAGACCATTCTACTTTTTTAAAAAAATATACCTTACCTTGATTGATTCATTGATTCTCTGTTGCTAAAAAATATCATTTGTCATTTGGAACACTGAACCTGAAAAACAAGTTGCCTAAAAGAAAATATTTGTTTGAGGAGACACAAGTATCACCCAGACATTTGATAGCACCCTTTCATCAATTTGTATTTTTTTCCTACAAGTTTTTCTTGCCTTCTTGCTGTATGTATGTATGTATGTATGTATGTATGTATGTATGTATGTATGTATGTAACATAATACCAGGATATAAAATAAAATCAAGAGAATCTTCTGCACTCTGATGACTTCCATGCAATTCCATGTATGGATTCTGTGCTGGTGCAATCCAGTTTCAGCAATAGATGCTATAGGTGTGGGCAGAATCTGTGCAAATTTCACAGGAGGCCCCCTAACACTATCAATGGCCTTCTCAATACTTCCTTGACAGCAATGGCAAAATAATAATAATAATAATAATAATAATAATAATAATAATAATAATAATAATAATAATAATAATAATAATAATAATAATAATAATAATAATAATAATAATTAATAAGTAATAAGTAATAAGTAATAAGTAATAAGTAATAAGTAATAAGTAATAAGTAATAAGTAATAAGTAATAAGTAATAAGTAATAATTAATAATTAATAATTAGTAATTAGTAATTAGTAATTAGTAATTAGTAATTAGTAATTAGTAATTAGTAATTAGTAATTAGTAATTAGTAATTAGTAATTAATAAGTAATAAGTAATAAGTAATAAGTAATAAGTAATAATTATTAATAATAGATCATTGATAATTGATAATTGATAATTGATTATTATTACTAATTACTAATTAATAATTTTACAAAATGGTCAAATAATAATTTTACAAAATGGTCAAATTGATGAATGGTTGACAACTGGAAAAACATACTTGATTCAGAAAGATGCAACTAAAGGAACAATACCTGAAAACTACAGACCAATAACATGCTTGCCAACAACCTTCAAATTACACACAGGCATTATTGTAGATAACATTATGGATTATTTGGAAACAAACAACATCTTGCCAGTAGAGCAGAAAGGCAACAAAAGAAGGAGCAGGGGCACAAAAGATCAGCTCCTAATTGATAAAATGATATTAGAAAATTGTAAGAACAGAAAAACGAACTTGAATATGGTCTGGATTGATTACAAAAAGGCATTTGACTCATTGCCACATAGTTGGATCATAAAATGCTTAGAAACAACTGGCATTAGCAAAAATATTACATCCTTCACTGAAAAGGCAATGAAACAATGGAGAACTGAGTTGGCAGTAGGGAATGAGAACTACGGAATGGTTAATATCAAGCGAGAAATTTTCCAGGGTGATTCACTTTCACCTCTTCTCTTCATCATCGCGATGATCCCACTATCAGTAATCTTTTAAAAAATGAAATTAGGCTACCAAACAGCCAAAGAAGCCGAAAAAAATTCGCATTTATTATATATGGATGATTTGAAACTCTATGGGAAGTCAGAAATAGAAATCCAATCATTGACAAACACAGTCCGAGTATTCAGCACCGATATTTCAATGCAGTTTGGCATGGAAAAATGTGCCACTGTATCCATAAAAAGGGGCAAAATCACTACATATGAGGGAATTGAAATGCCCAATGGCCAACTAATTAAATGCAATGAAAATGAAGCCTACAAATATTTAGGCATTCTGCAGTTGGATAACATCAAGCATGGAGAAGTAAAAACTATTGTCAGGGGAGAGTACACCAACAGAGTTAGGAAAATTTTGAAATCTAAATTGAATGGTGGAAATACAATCAAGGCCATAAACACCTGGGCAATACCAGTTATAAGATACACAGCTGGTATAGTTAACTGGACACAAGCTGATTTGGACATTTTGGACCGAAAAACGAGAAAACTAATGACAATGCACTACAGTTTACATCCACGTGGTGATATTGATAGACTATACCTACCCCGAAAATCAGGTGTCAGAGGATTATTACAAGTGAAGCAAATAGTTGAAGAAGAAAAACATGCACTGGCTGATTATTTAAAAGAAAGTCAAGAACATCAATTAATCGAAGTAAAGAACAAAAATCTACTGAAGGCCCAACAGACGAAACAAGAATACAGAAAAGATGTGATAAAATTAAGAATGGAAAGTTGGCAGAACAAAGCATTGCATGGCCAATTTCTGGAAAACATAAAAGATAAAGTGGACAGTGAAAAAACTTGGTTATGGTTAACAGCAGGTACATTAAAGAAAGAAACAGGGTCACTAATCCTGGCTGCGCAAGAACAAGCTATCCGCACAAATGCCATTAAGGCCAAAATCGAAAAATCCTCTGATGATGCCAAATGTAGACTTTGCAAAGAGGCTGATGAAACTGTTGACCACATACTCAGCTGCTGTAAAAAAATCACGCAGACTGACTATAAAATGCGGCACAATTCAGTGGCACAAATGATCCACTGGAATTTGTGCAAAAATTATAATATTAAAACAGCAACAAACTGGTGGGAACATAAGCCTGAAAAAGTCATCGAGGGTCAGTTGGTCAAGATCTTGTGGGATTTTCGCATACAAACGGATAAAATACTGGCGCATAATACACCAGACATCACACTGGTTGAGAAAAATAAGGGTACAATCATAGACATCGCAATACCAGGTGATAGCAGGGTCGCCGAAAAGGAATATGAAAAAATCGCGAAATACCAGGACTTAAAAATCGAAATCCAATGATTATGGCACAAACCAGCAGTGGTAATTCCAGTGGTAATCGGCACACTGGGTGCTATTCCAAAAGCACTGGAATTACATTTAAAACAGTTAAAAATTGACAAAATCACCATCAGTCAAATGCAAAAGGCCGCAATGCTTGGATCTGCACACATACTACGAAAATACGTTATGACGTCCTAGGCCCCTGGGTGGGGCCCGACTAGTAATTAATGCCAAATCCGGCGAAACAAATGGCCGCTGTGATACAATTCTGGTGATGCAATAATAATAATAATAATAATAATAATAATAATAATAATAATAATAATAATAATAATAATAATAATAATAATAATAATAATGGCTAAAAAAACAAGTGGTGATGAACAAGCTGAAGAAATTGCTCCAACACCTGAACAAATTGGCCAGCCAGTGGAATAAACAAACATACAGAATGAAGACCCTCCTGTGCAACAACTTGAAAGTGTAGAGTTAAGTGATCTAGCAAAAATGCTGAAAGAAAAAATTGAAAACCACAAGAAAATGTAGAAAGAAAAAGACTACCTATCATTCATGAAGGGCATAGCAAATGAGTGAAAGATCTGTTAACTGCCAAACAACATTTTAACTTCCATCCCATCCAACACACTATATGAAACCAACCAATTAATGTATAGCACAGCCACCATTATAACTGCAGAAGTATGTTATAAAATGCCAAAAAAGAAACCCACTGGAACACCAAAGTGGAAAATTCGACTTGAAAATAAAATTAAAAAACTACAAGGGGATATCAGCAATCTGAAGTTCTTGAAAGAAGGAAAACTAAAAAACAAAAAGCTGAAAAATAGTTTACCCAAAAAATACAACTTGGAAGAAAAAACAATAACTGAAAATATGGAAGAACTAAAACAACGTGCAATAGCAACAGCAAGGAAAATTGAAAGATGCAAAGGATGAATAAAACAATATCGTGAAAATGTCCAGTTGAGAAGAAACCAACACCTCTTCTATCAGTCCCTTGATGAAAATCGAATCCAAACTAATATTCACCCATGTAAAAAAAAAACCTTTGAACTTTTGGAAAGAACTGTGGGAAAACCCAGTGGAACAGAACAACACTGCCTCCTGGATCAAAGATATTCAACAACAAACAACACAAAACAAGATGGAAAATATTGTAATAAAAACTGACATGGTGGCAAAACAAGCAAAGAAGGTCTGGAGGGCACCTGGCCTGGATGAACTGCATGGATACTGGCTAAAACACCTGACCAACCTCCATCATCGCATGGCCACTCAATTTGATCAAATGCTTCAAAATGCAACAAGCTAAGAATGATTAACAGCTGGCCGAACATACTTGATAATGAAAGATCCAGAAAAGGGCACAGAACCAAGCAACTATCGCCCAATTACTTGTCTGCCAACAATGTTCAAACTTTTTACAAGGATACTGGCAAATTCAGTATTCAATCATCTGATGGAAAACAGTTAGTATCCATTAGAACAAAAAGGAAATTATAAAAAAATCAAGAGAAACAAAAGATCAACTGTTCATAGACAAAATGGTACTAAAAATGCAAAATAAAGAAAAACAAATTTAAATATGGCATGGATTGATTACAAGAAGGCATTTGACTCATTACCCCACAGCTGGATTAACAACTGTCTGGAAAACGTTGGAATCAGCAAAAATATCTGTACATTTTTGAAAGCAAATATGCAAAAATGGAAAACAGTTCTAACAACAAATGGGGAGAACATTGGTGAAGTCAACTTCAGACGAGGAATCTTCCAAGGTGATTCACTTTCACCACTACTGTTCAACATTGCATTAATTCCACTGACAATAATCCTACGAAACACAAAACTGGGATAATCTTAAGCCAACATGGCAAGATAAACCATCTACTATACATGGATGACTTAAAAATGTATGCGAAAAGCCCTAATGAACTTAAATCAATACTCAACACAGTTCAATTGTTCAGCAGTGACATCAAAATAAACTTTGGACTTGAAAAATGTGCTATATTATCCATGCAGCGAGGAAAAATGGGGGGGGGGGGAACCAGAAGGAATAGAACTGGGAAATGGAAATATAGTGAAAGCATTAGCAAAGGATGATGGTTACAAGTACCTAGGCATATTGGAAGCAGATAACACCTTGAATGGAAAAGTCAAAGAGTCAATGCAAAAGGAATACATCAGGAGGGTCCACAAAATATTAAAATCAAAGCTGAATGCTGGAAACATAATTTAAGCCATTAATACATGGGCAGTTCCAGTGATACACTACTCAGCTGGAATCATCAAATGGACTCTGGCTGAACTGGAAAACTTGGACCAGAAAACTTTTGAATATGTACCATGCTTTACATCCACGAAGTGACATCAACAGGTTGTATCTGCCAAGAAAAATAGGGGGAAGGGGGCTATTGCAAATCCATCAAACTGTAGAAGAAGAAGAAACAAAGTTTGAATGATTATGTGAACCAAAGTACAGAAAAAATGCTGCAGGCTGTGAAAACGGACAACAGCATAAAAACAACAGAAACAAAGGCAGAATATAAGGAAAAAACAGCTGGATGACAGATTAAATAGATGGAAAACCAAAGCTTTGCATGGACAATACTTTAAAAACATTGAAAGAAAATGTGATGACAACTTGACATGGACATGGCTTAAGACTGGAACTACCAAGAAAGAAATGGAAGGTTTAATACTGGCTGCACAAGAACAAGCACTACAAACTAATGCCATGAAAGCGAAGATACAAAAATCTACTGACAACCCAAACTGCCGACTTTGCAATAGCAAAGTCGAAACTGTTTCACATTTAATATGTGAATGCAGCAAAATCACACAAACTGATTACAAAGCTAGACATGAACGAGTTGCTAAATTAATCCACTGGTCATTATGTAAAAAATATGATTTACCTGTATCCAGAAAGTCATGGGAACATAAAGTGGAAAAAGTTATCAAAAATGAAAAGGTGAAGATCTTGTGGACAAACAGATCGTCATTTGGAGCACAACACACCAGATATCATGGTTGTAGAGGGCCGAAGTGTACAGTTCATTGATATCGCTGTTCCTGGAGATGCCAGAGTCGAAGAAAAAGAACTAGAAAAAATCATGAAATATTGCGATGTGGCCATCGAAACTGCACGGCTATGGATGAAGTATGTAACAGTGATACCCATTATCATCGGGGCACTTGGCACCTTGTCCAAGAATTTTACAAGATACATCAGGGGTGGGGAACTGTGGCTCTTTTGCGACTTGTGGACTTCAACTCCCAGAATTCCTGAGGCAGCTATGTTGGTTCTGGAATTCTGGGAGTTGAAGTCCACAAGTCGCAAAAGAGCCACAGTTCCCCACCCCTGAGATACATCGACAAATTGCAGCTTCCTGCAATAACGCCAGTGGAACTGCAAAAAACTGCTACTTGGAACATCTTATATTTTAAGAAGGTACTTGGTGGGGGAGGCTGTTTTCGTCTTCCCCGAGCTCCTATAAAGCCTCTGGAGCCTGGGGAGGGTGAAAAAAGAATGCAAAAAATGGGGGGTCACGCCTGTCATGCGCACATGAACACTGGGTGGGCGCGCATTGCATTATGGGTGCGGCAGGCCCATGCATGACCCCTCTGGGCTCCTCCTGCTTATGGCATGTGAGCCAAAATAGGTTCGCCATTGCTGCCCTATGTGAACTAGAAGAAGGGGTTGCTAAAGATCTGGCAGCCAGTGGGGAAGGAGGATAGGGGAAGAACCATGAAAGGCTACCCTTAAACTGCTGTGGCTGAAGTCAATAAGGGAGGTGAAAATAGCCACCAAAGACTGGCCCCAAGGTAATCCTTGGATCCTCAAAGTGTACTAGGACTTATGGAATGTTTTCAGTGAAAAGGGGTCAGATGCACTCCCACCCCACCAGCCGACCAAGTGTTTCATAGAAATCCTATTGGGAGCCAAACTACCCAAACCTAAACTACCCATTCCATGACCCTAGAGAATTGGAGGAACTGCAGAATTTATATACAAATATCTGAAGCACGGTTTCATCTAGCCTGCCAGACTGAGGGTAGCTGCCCCAATGGTGGCTGCCCTGTTACTGTTTATGGAAAAGAATGATGGGTCCTTTTATCTATGCACTAACTGTCGGGGGCTTAATGCTGTCAGCATGGAGAATGTCTACCCCCTCCCTTTGATGAAGGCCATGCTAGCCTATTTGGCCAAGGGGAAGGTCTTGACCAAATTGGATATGCGGGAGAATCATGGCAGGGGATGAATGGAAAATGGCTTTCAATTTTCCCTTAGGATGTTTCCAAGTCCTCCCTTTCAGACTGCAAGAGGCCTCTGCTGTCTTTGTGCAGCTGATAAATGAAATGCTGCATGAACACCTGTACAAGGGAGTGCTAGTCTACCTGAATGATATTTTAATCTATACTGAGACAATGGCAGAACATGTAAAACTAGTCAGAGCTGTGTTCACAAAACTTTGAACAGCCAAACTATATGCTAAGCTATCCAAATGTGAGTTTCACCAGAGTAAAATTGATTATCTGAGCTACAACATGAGGGAATAGAGATGGACCCCAAAAAGGTGCAGACACTACTAAAGTGGGGTCCTCCACACACCTGGAAGCAATTACAAAGCTTTCTGGAACTTACAAACTTTTACCACCAATTCATTTCCTTATTTGCCCAGATAACTCTCCTTATCATCAAGACAAAAAGGGAGGGAAAGCCCAAGCCCAGCCAACTGCTTAAATGGATCCTAAGCCATGAGCTTAGGCTTCTGAAAAGCTTAATGAGATGCAGCAGAAAAGGGCAGTTTGGGAATGAAATCTATGTGGTGCACTGGGTGCTCCTAACTTGGAGACATTTCCTAGAAAGGGGGAAAAACCATTTGAAGTATGGGCTGACCATAAGAATCTGGAGGCTCTCCCCCCACCAAGGTTATTGTCCAAACAATTTGTTGGGCTCAGTATTTTAACTGGTTCAACTTCACATTATGATTTCTCCCAGAGGAAAAAAAAAGCTTCCTAGCAGATGGTTTATCCAGACTGTTGCAATACAATAGTTCAAACCCAGAGGTAATTAAGGTAGTCATCCCCTCCAGCCCTTCCCATCATTGACTGCATCACTAAAGGAGTGAGTCATCCACTATAGAATATACCTGGCTGGTGGTCAGGAAAACACACAACTTATATGCAAGGGAAGCATATAAAAAAGCCAATAAAAAGCACATTAAGCCAAAGGATTTTAAAGTTGGAGATAAAGTCTATCCATCTATCAAATTCTTGCAATCTAGACAACTACCCAAAAACATGAGGCCAAAATAGGTTGGACCTTTCCCCATTTAAAGGATTACTAACTCAGTGACTATAAAACTTGAGCTGCCAAAAATGCTCAGACACGTACACCCTGTGTTTCATTGCATCTTATTGAAACCAGAGATTATGTCTTCCCTACACCCTGAGTCATAACCACCACTTGAGCCCATTATGATTGAGGGAAAGCAACATTTTGAAGTCAAAGACATTTTGGACTCCTGTATATATTGGGGGAAAACCCAGTACTTAGTAGCATGGAAAGACCCCTCCCTCAGAGACTGAATGGGTTGATTCCAAACATATTAAAGCCTCCAGAATGCTTTAAAAAATCCCATGAACAGTACCCAGATAAACTTCATTGAATTATCTGCTAATTAGAAATTTCTGTTTGTCTTTCCCTCCCCTCTTCTTTTTCCTTTACATGATTAATGTCTCTGTCAAAGGAGGCAAAATGTCAGGACTGCCAGGCTCAGTTTGCCGCCTCATAGGCATCCTGACATCAAAGGGTAGAAGGAGGGGGAGAATGGACAATAAAGCTCTATGTATACGTGATGGGAAATAGGGAGGGGGAAATGACAGGTGATAAAGACCAGACAAGGTCAGAACCAGTTTGTACCAGCATCCAAGGCCAAGCATCCTGAGAATGAGTGTGAATGTCCCCAAAAACATTTTAGCATTTTCAGAACACATCAGTGAATTATGATTGGCTGAAGAATGAGAGGTCATAGAGTAGGACTGGGATGAGGGGAAACCTTTCTGTATCTTGTGAGCATGGGGAACCCAGAGCTAGTCTGACTTTACTGCAGCCAATATCTTTTATAGTAAAGAAACTTTTGCTTCAACCCAATGGAGTTGAGGGTCTTTCTTTCCTAAGGGATCAAACTGGGGCAGGTCTGACAAGCTTTCTGAAGAATTACAACTCCCCAAGCAGCCTTTTAAAGCCCTAAACAACCTTTCGGAATCTTTAAAGAGCATAGTTCAGGACCCTCCTTCTCTTTATTGCCCATTATAATTAGATAGATCTACCTGAGAATTTTATTCCAAAACATTTGGCGGGCATCATTTTACGGAAGGCCGACTTGCGGAAAATCAAATGGGGCTGATTTCTTCTTTGTTTAAAGATTACCACTCTTTGTTACCATTTCTTGGGTTTACCTTGTCATTCCTGGATTATTCGATATCTCTAGTTTCCTTCATAAGAGATAAAAGTAGCTGAGGCTTCCAGCAATATAAGATATGACCTATTTTCCTTTAGCTTCTTGTGATTTTAGGAAGATATGAAAGAACTGGAGGTTTTCTTTTCTGATTTTTCACGATTCACCCTTTGACGGGTTTTTTAAAAATTAAGATACATGGAGTGAAGTGTTGGGGTTTTGTTGTTGTTTGTTTTGGCTTTTATTAGGTGAATATGTGGTCATGACAGTACACTTCCATCTCCGGAGGAAAATGGGATATTTTATGATACAGACATATATTCCGTGCATCATGACTGTGATCCTCTCCCAGGTGTCATTTTGGATTAACAAAGAGTCTGTTCCTGCCAGAACTGTTTTTGGTAAGTGTCACCATTGACTATGCCTGCCTTAACCATGTTGTGTTTTCTCTCTTCAAATCAATATTAGTATAGCAAAAGTATTAAGAAACTTTTAAAAGATTACCACAAAAAGAAAAGTGAGGGTAGTAGTGATGATTATATATCACTACTAGGCACCTGAGGGTAGAACAAGAAGCAATGGGTAGAAACTAATCAAGGAGAGAAGCAACTTAGAAATGAGGAGAAATTTCCTGACAGTCAGAACAATTAATCAGTGGAACAGAAGTTGCCTCCAGAAGTTGTGAATGCCCCAACACTGGAAGTCTTTAAGAAGATGTGGGATAGCCATCTGTCTGAAACGGTATAGGGTTTCCTGCCTAGGCAGGGGGTTGGACTAGAAGACCTCCAAGGTCCCTTCCAACTCTACTATTGTATTGTATTGTATTGTATATGCTATACCATAATATACTTCACTATCACTCTTTAGTGAAAGATTGAAGCTTAGAGAAATAGACTATTAATGTTCTATTTGTTCTATATTAATAGAGAATAGAAAATCAGAAGTTGCAGGTGCTCCTTCACTTTAAAGAAGGGTCCTGGACAGCCATTTCTCTGAAATAGCATAAGGTCTCCTGCTTGAACAGAGTGTTGGACTAGATGACCTCCAAGGTCCATTCAAACTCTATTTGTCTATGTTCTGATAAATATGTTCTGAAATATTTTCTAACACCTAAACTAGGTGAGTTATGATGGAAAGAAATTGAAAATAGAAGGAACCTAAGGAATATATATTGTGCTTCAGTTAAATAGTATGTTGTGTTCCTATTGTTATTTACCCAAGTAACAACAAAATCTATTATTTTGGTCCTTTGACAAAGGACCAGTCTTTATTTACATGGAGATAGACTTCATAATCTGAACTGAAGCGTTGAGGTACAGAATAAATATGACTGCTCCCAGTTTTCCATCTGGAAAACTCCATTCCTTGTCCATAGCATATGACAATGGCTCTACGACAATTTGCCATAGCCAGCTCATCATGGCCATCTCACCATAGCCAACTCGCAATGGCCAACTCATCATAGAACAATTCGCTGCAGGACAACAGTTACACTAATATTAAGGAAATAGTGGAATAAAATCAGTAAAGATAGAATGCCAAAGGAGAGACAAAAGGAAATGTGAATGACAAAAATTAAAATATTTTTAACTATTTTAAATAATTACATTGTGTTATTGAATGGTTGTCCTGCAATAAGCTGGCCATGGTGAGTTGTTACATTCCATATAACAATAGGATGTGAACCCCCCCACCAAGCCCCAAACCAGTGCTAATTATGAAGTGGACAAAAACTTTCTCATTGAGATGAATCCCAGTCAAACTGGTTGAGATCAACTGGGTGATTTTGGGAGAGGAGAGAGTGGGGAAAGCAATGCATAAGCAGTCACTCATAATGGGTAGATAATATATTTTAATTTATTCAAAATAAAATTCGAATACAAAATACAGAACTCAAAAAAGGTATCCAAAAGAAAACACACAAACAAACAATTTGAAAAGAAAAAGACCAACCTCTCTATTACATATACATATAATATCCCCTCTAGAATACTGATGAATAGATTATTACAACATTAGTACCCTCCCTCTACAAACTGTCTGTCCCAAACGTTTTAATCTACTACCTCTATTTACAAATTGTTGACCTGTCTTCTATAAGTTATTTTAATGACAATGTATCTAACAGGAATAATAAGAATAAAATTAAAGTTTCAAAACTAACACTGTTATTGTAATCCACTTGTAGAAAATTTCCCAGAGCATCTTATCTATCTCAAGTCATCCCAAAAGTTATAAATAGTTCATCCTGAAGCAAAATCCATGTTTGTTTAAGTAAATATAATAATCTCCAGAGTTAGTCTGTCTTCCGATCAAAGTCCAAATAGAAATAGTTACCAGTTAACTGTAATAATTGTAATTGCTTCTAGGTGTTGGCAGATCTGTTGCTTAATTATCTTTTCAAGTCTCTTCCTAGGTATAGATGTCAGACTTATTGGTTTGTAGTTTCCCTTTTTCCCTTTTTTTTTGAAGATGAGAACCTTCAAAAGATTGAATCTTCAAAAATAAGATTTCCCCCCTTTTGCATCATGGCAGATGCTAAGAAGCAATTAAGCAACTTCCTTGTCATTGTCCCCCATTAGTGTATTAATTGTTTCCTTCACTTTTTTCTTGTTTTTTATATGTTGAAAGAAATGTTTTCAGAATTATTATTATTTTTACATTTGTTGCAAGTTTTAGTTTATTCAGAGCCTTAGCTTTCTTGACTTCATCTTTGCAGATTTGGGCTATATGCTGGTATTCTGCTTCAGTTATGTATCCCTCATTCCATTTTTTATACTTACCCTTTTTGTGTTTCAGTTTATCAGAGAGTTCTTTGTGCAACCATGCTGGCCTCCTCTTGGATTTCCTTATTTCTGTTATTGTGGTGGACTGGGCTTCTGTAATTATATATTTTAGTGTTTCCCAAGCTTCTTGGGTTGTCTTCTCCTTTAAGATTTTCATGCATGGATTCCTTCCCAAACTTTCTCTATGTTTGTCAAAATCAACTCTTTTTAAGTGTAAGAAGCTGGTTTTATTATGTTCTATTGTTTTGCATGCATTATATCAAATTCCAATATGATATGGTCACTCTCCCCCATGGTTACCCTAACTTCCACTCCCTTTTTTCTTTTCTTCTCTTTTAGTAAGAATTGGGTCCAATATAGCTGTCCCTTTAGTTCTTTCCTCTAACTTTTGGATGACAAAATTGTCAGCTAGATTAATCAGGAACCTGTTTAATCTTTCACATGATGCAGTATTTGTCTTCCAGCTGATGCGAGGGTAAAGTCCCCCCGGCTTTTTTTTTACTATGGCTTATTTTCTACATACATTTGTTAATTGAGTGGCAAAAAGTTCATCTATTTCTTCTGCTTGGTTGGGTGCTCTGTAGTATACATCTATGGCAATGTCATTCTTTTTTTCTTTTATATTGACCCATATGCATTCTATGAGGTTTTCATCCTTAATGTCAAGTTCCAACTGGCAAATCCAACCAATTCAGTACTCCAAGACAATCAAATTTCTCAAAGAATTATTTGATTGAGTGCATCATTTCGGCACGCATGAAAGCAAAACCAATTGTAACTATTTCCCGTGGTTTCAGTATAATTAAAGAATAGATATTCTCCTCCCTCCTTGTCACAGGTCACATTGTCCAATTAGGTGTTCTGGCGTCTTCCTGGCAACTCCTTCTAGTCTCTGGCCAGCATCTGTTGAGATGAACTTGGTCCCTACAGGACCATCTGTTGTTATTGTCTGGTTTGACATTCAAAGCCTCTCCCATACTGTGTGGCAAACTAAGGAATGAAAAGATAGCTGTGGCAGCCTAGTTCCATTTTGAAGTTGACAATCGGATCCCCTTAGAAAGTGAGAAGCACCTGGAAAACATCAAGCACACACACACACACATTAATAAAGCCAGGGGGTTCCCTAGGTCTCTAGGGAAGCCCTTTTGGTTTCTGGGATGAAGCTTCCTTATCAATTAATCTGCCTTCATATTCTGTACTTTCACAGCTTCTGACATTGGGTATCCTTTCCACTGGACCAGGTATTGGAGTTTCCCCTTGTATAGCCTAGAATCCAGGATCCTTTTAACCTCATAGTGTGTCTCCCCTTCCACTACAATTGGACCTGGAGCTACCCTGGCTACTAGCCTTAGTGCTGACCCCACCACCGACTTAAGCAAACTGTAGTGGAACACGGGGTGCACTTTTCCCAGTAGACATGGCATTTTCAACTCTACTGTAACAGGGTTTATGATGGGAAAAGGCCCTACAAACTTTGGATCCAGCTTTCAGCAGGGCAGCTTCAATTTCAGATACTTTGTAGATAAATACACTTTCTCTCCTCTGTGAAACAGTTTCAGGGTGACTGTCTACTGTCTGCCTGCACTTTCTGAGTCTCCATCACCTTAGCCAGCGCTTGTTTTACATTTCCCTATGCATTTTGCAAATAACTCACCCACTCAGTCAAGTTCACTGAGAAAGGGGGTTCCCAAGGGTATTCTGGCATAGGTACAAATTCCACCCCTGTAGTTACTTTGAATGGGGCAAGCCCTGTGCTGCTATGTACAGCATTATTGTACACAACTTCAGCAAAACTGCAGGAGGTCTGTCCAGTTAGATTGCTGGTAGTTGACATAGCATTTGAAGTATTGCTCTATCATTGCATTGGCCCCATTCATACTCAGGTGGCATCTAGAACTAAGCCCTTGAGTTGATCCTATCACAGTGTTTGCAAACCTTTTCGGCATCGAGTGCCGAAACGGGAGCTTGCACGCATGCACGTGCACGTGCCAGTAACCGGAAAAGCAAATTATCTTCTGGTTTCCAGCATGCAAATGCTCGCTGGCCACCTGGTCTTCCGGTTTCTGGCACACAAGCGGGTGTAAAGACCAGCTGTACAGTGTGCATACATTGGCTGTGCCTTGCCTTTCGGGGATCCTAGCACTTCAGAGGTAAGTGGTGTCAGCATTCCCAGGGCTTGGCTTGGGGGGCCAGCAGGCGGAAGAGCTTCAACTCTGGCTGGAATGAAGCACTCCCCATCCCGCCACTGAGGACAAGCCAGCGCAGCCCCTCTCTTACCCATAAGTGGTACTTTCCTGCTTCCTGGCTGGCCCCATGCACCTCTTATCCCTCAGCAGTGTCTTTACTCCCAGAAGGATTTCAATAGCACAGTCAGTAGGGCAGTGGGGAGGTAGGACATCATATTCCTTATCACTGAAAACCTCCTTCTACTTTATAGGAATGAGCAGAGATCCTGGTGGCTGCTCCAAGGCAATCTTCAAACATTTGGTGTCCTCCCCCTTTGCTCGCTGCTCTTCTGCTTCTTCTCCAAATGACTCTCATTGGAGGAGAGAGCCCCAGGTTCATCTTTTTCTCTCCCGTTTGTCACCATATGGTAGGGACCCACTTACCTAACCAGAATAGCCCCAGTATTACCGTCTGTGTCATCTTCGGTGCTATCACAAATTAGATGGTCTCTTGATTCTGGCCTGTCTCTAGCCACATGGGCTCTGTCAGGTGAGTCACAGGGGAGCCCCCATCAATGAGCCATCCACCTGCTTGAATCTCATGGATTGGGGCAGCTTTCTCACTTGTGTTCCTAGTTTCAGCACTGTTGACATGCTCATTAAACACCAGGTACAGCCTGAGTCTATGAGTGCCTCCATTTCTCCCTGGGCTTCAATGCTATAATCTTGAAAAGGGCCAGATGGTTCCACACCATTGGGTCACTTTCCCCTTCACCCTCACTCTTGTAGGGGATTGGCTGCTGGTCCTCCTCAACCAGAGTTCCCTCTCCCTCACTGCTAGGGGAGGATACCTCTATGACCTGGCATGCCACAGTAGGTTTATCTCACCCCTTTCATTGCAGCTTCTTTGGCCTGGTGGGAGTAGCCCCACCACCACCACCACTGGTGGCAGAGCAAGTATCAGGCACTCAGCCACTTTATGGCCCTGATGGCCACACCATAAGCACAAAGATGGCCCTGTGAGCCAGGGCGGCCAGGGAGGTGGCCATCAGGGCAGACCCCAACCTCCATCCCAGTAGGCACTGTTCTTGCTTCCTCTTCAGCTTTGGCTCTGGGTCACCATGGTTCTTGTATTCTCTCATATCTAGATCTATCACTGTTGCCTTCCGGTACCTGTCGTGGATCCAGTCAGGTACTCCCCAGGACAGGCAGGTGTGGAACAGCTCTGAATTCAAGTCATTTTTGAATTGGTAAACTAGTAGCCACTCTGGCCAGTGCCTCAACTTGCCTGCGACTCTCCAAAACTCCCAGATGAACTCCGCCACCAGTTGGCTCCCTTGTCTTATCTCTGATGCAGCTTTCCACTGACTTGGATCTCATCTTCAAACCTGGTCCTGAATTCCACCAGGAAGTCATTGATATTCCCCAATTCTGGTGCTCCTTCGTCAGGGAGGCCTGTCACCCATTCTGCTGCCTCTCCTTTGAGGTTGTCAGTCACAGCGTTCACTATTGTCACCTTGTCCTGTGGTTATCTCGTCATTCTTCAGCATAACAAAGGATAGGGCTCCTTAATAAAATAAAGGGCTGCTTTCTCCCCAAGAAAGAATGCTGAACAGGGACTTGAAATTTGCAGCAGCAAGATCACATGTTCTTTTGCATGAATTGTCAGGCTGTTTTTGAGGAGATGCTTTGTTCTTAGCCCTCTTTATCCCTATCCTCTCTGTTTTGAAGTGCTCCATACTTATCGTTTTCCTCCTTGCCTTCTTGCGCTTTGCCTGCCTGGCCACTGCTGGGGTTCTACAAGGTCCTTGGACTCAATGTGTTGCTCTAGTTCTGTAGCTGGTCTTCTGATGCTCCGCCACCCAGCTGGCCTCTGGTTGCCATCGCTCATTGCCCATCTCCATCCATCTCTACCTCTACTTTGGCCTCCTGCTACTCAGCTCCTCATTTGCCTTCCCAAGTGGAATCCTGTATCCGCCTTGCCCATCTCCGACTCAACTCACCTCCTCTTAGCTGGTCTGACACACCAGTCACTGCCACACTCATTTCTGGCTGGCTCTGCCTTGGCTGTCAGTCTGGATTGTAGAGTTGGGCTGGCAAACTGTCGCTCTGGGCCAATTCTGAGCTTCTGGGCTGGTGGGCTGCTGGCTGCTGCTCTGGGCCAGGCTGCTGGGCTCTCTTGTCTCTAGCCACCTCTGCCTCCATTGCTGGAGGTCACTCTGGGTCTATCTACTTCTCAGCTGGTCTACTGTGCCATGCTGCCTCTCAACTGAGTCAAACGCCTCTCAGGTCTGCCAGTCACTGGGCATTTCTTAGCTGATCCTGCGCCACTTTTCAGCTGGGTCTTAAAGTACTTCTTAATTGCGTCACTAATGTGACCGAGGGGAAGCTGGCCTCTTCTCAGCCTTTTGGCCTTTCGCAAGCTGCACCCTTGCTGCACCTCTGTTTTGGAAGTGTTTTCCTCCTTCCCCCATTTACTTTTCTCTCCTTTTCCCTTCTCCTATCTTCCTTCTCTTATTATCTGTCTGCTCCTTCTCCTCCTCCTCTCCTCCTCCTCTTCTTTCTTAGTTTATTAACCTTTTCTCTTCGTCATGGGGTACTTTTCTCCATTGCCATCCTCTTGGGTTGTGTGGTAAGGTAAGGTAACATATGGTAGTATAGGATAGGGTAGAGTAGCATAAGGTAGGATAAGGTAGAGCAGAACAAAACAGGACAAGGGCAAGACAAAACCTGCACTCACAAGCCTTGAATCTAGTACCAGAAAGTTCACAAGATACCGTCTACTTTGTCATTCTGCCTTGCAAATAGTAAATTGGAAAAGCAGTTACAAAAATCAATGACAGGATATTAAAGTGAAACACATTCAACTGCAATTTAAAAGAAGACATTACAGGGGACACTGCAAAGTCCAAAAGATAAACTGCATGAGGCCCAGGCATGAGTAACTACAAGGTAAATCTGGATACTTGGTAAAATGGTAGAGCTTACTGAGAAATTGGCTTTCTAAAACAAAGCTTTATCATAAGGTAGTGAAAGAATAATCAAGAGTGAAAGACATATTAAATGATCCCTTTGGAGGAATCTAATAAAGGAAACAAAAAGTAGGCTTAAGGGGAAATTAAGGGAAAAGATACCAATGGAAAGAAAAATATGAATATGTTAATTGAACATATCTACATAGCCATTTCATTTAGGAGAAATGAGAGCTGGTATAAGATTTGTTCAATATGTTGAGACTTTGGCATAGTTCTCATCTTTTTTTTAGCTTACCAAGAAATTGGTTGTAGTCTACTTTGTCAAATGCCTTACTGAAATCCAAGTGTACTATGTCCATAGCATTTCCCTTGTCCGCTGTCTGAGTTTTAATAGTTTTACTTATCAGGACCACCAACTAACAGTCCAGATGAAATCAAAACTCCAAAGCAGGGTTCCTCAAAATATAGATTTATTAGGCATGTCATATTGGCAGAGCTGGTGAAAAACTGACTCTGGGGTTTTCCCCACCAAGTTCAAAACCCAAAGTTCTCCCCCTCCCCCATTACACACCATGACCATATGCTCCAATCAAGTCTCTCTCCCCATCCGGGATGTCTCCCATCCACGCCCCCACCCCCCCGCAGGTGCTGGTGAGAGTGTCCTTGATTCCTAGAAGAAAGAACATTATTTTGGCTACATATTTCCCCAGCTATCTCTACTCCCCCCTCTTTTCCCACAGCTCCATCCAGCCTGGCTGTGCCAACCCTGAAGATGTTCAAAGATGGCTCCAGGGTTGACAAGAACATAGTAAAAATCATCCAGTCCTTAGTTGTTCTTAAAAGTAAGTAAATTCAACTGTAGATAGACAACATAGTCCAATACTCTTCAACATCTTCATAAATGATTTAGATGAGGGAATAGAAGGGAAACTCATTACATTTTCAGATAACATCAAGAATAACCAACATTCCAGATCTTGTCTAACAAAATGAAAATTAAGGTTTTATATTTAGGCAAAAAAATCAGTGAGAACAATTAACCAGTGGAACAGCTTGCTTTCAGAAGTTATGGATGCTCCATCATTGGAGGCTTTTAAGAAGAGATTGGCTAGCCATTTGTCTGGAATCTATAGCATCTCCTGCTTGAGTAGTGGGGTCAAGACCTCCAAGGTCCCTTCCAACTCTGTTATTCTTTTATCTGATAACCTTCATCATTTATTTTATAAAAAGAAAGCCAAAAGGGAGAAGTCATGTGTTAAAAACTAAGTACACCTTTGCTGCTTCCAAGGTATGAAGAGTCTAAGAAGCAGCCAGATGCTGCTAATCAAGTGCCCTTAATCAATTGATCATCAGCAAGTATGACTACATTTATAAAAGCTGAAGTTTTAGAAGTTTGCTGGTCTCCAGCACTGAGTTGTGTGTTAATGTAAATAGAATGAGAAAACTAGATGTGGCCCTTTTGGCTCAGCCATCTTGGCATGGCCAGCTTATTACCACCAAGTCGCCTCTGCTAACACATCACCCTCAAGTCATCGCAGGACAACTCAACACAGCCAATTTAGTATGTGGTCAACTCACCCCAGGCAGCTGGAGGAAGAGACGGGTGGGTGGATGAGTAGGTGGGCAAAATACAGAGTGATGGCAATGGCAGCCAGGAGTTTCCCATTTTCACAGCCCCTCTCCTGCCACTGCTGCTGTTTGGCAGCTGCAATGGTGTTCAGGCCACTTGGGGATGATGGCAGTGGGAAGAGGTGGTGTCAGGGAGGGAGTAGAGAGCATTGTGTCTCCTTTTCACACGCACCACCACCGAAGCACTGAACTTGAGCAAGTGAATTCAGCGTGGTGGTGGCAAAGGGTGTGAAATAGGATGCACAAGTCACAAAGACTGGGAAGAAGGTTTTGGAAAACAACTGGCTCAACTTATCAGGAGGGTTTTAAACTAAAATTGAGGGGGGAGGGTGACCAGTCTTTAGGATCTCAAGGACCTAATTCCAAGCAAAAAACCCTAGAAAGCAAGGCAAATAATGAAGTAAGGCGGGATGGGAAGGATGACAAACTCAAACACTAAATAGGAGACATAGGAAGCATACCCAGAGTCAGGCATAATGATCTCAAGTGCCTATATAAAAATACACAAAGTCTGGGGAACAAACAGGGAGAACTTGAATTATTAATACGCGAAGGTAGATATGACATAGTTGGAATAACAGAAACTTGGTGGGACAAAACCCACGACTGCAAAATACTGATAGAAGGCTACAAACTCTTCAAAAAAAACCAGACCCCATAAAAGAGGAGGAGGAATTGTAAAGGACCACTATATTGCTACATAATTGCATGAAACCTAAGGCAAAAACCTCCTAGAATGCATATGGACCAACATAAAAGAAAAAAAGAATGACATGGCCATAGGTGTATCCTATAGGCTGCCCAACAAAGCATAAAAAATATATTTCCTTTTTGCCAACCAACTAACAAACATATGTAGGAAACACACTACAATAGTAATGGGGAACTTCAATTATCTTGATATCAATCGGAAAACTAATTCTGCACCAAATGAGAAACCAAATAGGTTCCTAACTAACCTAGCTGACAACTTTGTTGTCCAAAAGGTGGAAGAGGGAACTAGAGGGACAGCCATACTGGACTTAATATTTACAAACAGAGAAGAAGTGATAGAGGGAGTTGAAACTGCAGGAACCTTATGTGAGAGTGACCATGTCATACTAGAATTCAACATAACACAAACACAAGCAATTGAACATAGTGACACCAGAGTCTTAGATTTTAAAAGAGCTGATTCTAACAAACTCAGAGAGAACTTGGGAAAGATTCCTTGGATGAAAATCCTAAAGGAGAAAACAACTCAAAATCTTGGGAAACTCTGAAAAATATGATCATGAAAGCCCACAAGCACAATACTGCCGAGAAAGAAAAATAACAAATCCAAGAAGAAACCAGCATGGCTGCACAAAGATCTTTCTGACAGAATGAAAGAAAAAAAGGACAAGTACAAAAACCTGTACATAACTAAGGCAGGATATCAGGAGATAGCCCAAATCTGCAAAGACGAAGTCAGGAAAGCAAAGGCTCAGAATGAAAAAGTACTTGCACCAAAAGTCAAAGATAATAAAAAAAAGTTTCTTCCAACATAGAAACAACAAGAAAAAAAATCAAGGAAACAGTCTGTCCACTAAATAGAGAAGACAGCAAGGAAGTAACAGGCAAAAGAGAGAAAGCAGAGCTGCTTAACTCATTCTTTGCATCGGTCTTCATGCAAAAAGAAACCATAGCCCAACCTACCACAAACATAATTGTAAAACACAGACTGGAAATAAACATTAAAATAAGCAAAAAAACCAGTAAGAGAACACCTGTCTGATCTTGATGACTACAAATCACCAGGACTTGATGGATTACATCCAAGAGTTCTAAAGGAACTAGCAGATGTCATCTCTGAACCACTGCACCACGTCTTTCAAAAATCCTGGAACATCGGGGAACTACCAGAGGACTGGAAAAGAGCTGATGTGGTTCCTGTCTTCAAAAAAGGGGAAAAAACAGACCAGAGGTGGGTTGCTCCCAGTTTGGCCCATAGTAAAAAAATAGAAACCCACCAATGAAACAGACCCAGGAAACTACAGACCAATCAGCCTAACATCAATACCCGGGAAGATGCTGGAAAAGATAATAAAAATCTGCCAACACCTAGAAATGAGTAAAGTAATAACTAGCAGCCAGCACAGGTTTGTTAAAAGCAGATCATGCCAAACCAATCTTATTTTATTCTTCAGCATAGTGACTAAATTAGTAGACCAGTGAAATACTGCAGACATAATATACTTAGACTTCAGCAAGGCATTCAACAAAGTAGACCACAGCCTATTTTGTAAGCTAGAAAAAAGTGGGATAGATAGCTTCACCACCAGATGGATTCCCTAATGGCTGACAAACAGTACTCAATGAGAAATCCTGAATGTGTCCAAGTCTACATGGAGAGAAGTAAGCAGTGGGGTACCACAAAGTTCCATCTTAGGCACAGTACTCTTCAATATCTTCATAAATGACTTACATCAGGGATTAGAAGGGGAACTTACCAAATTTGCAGATGATACTAAGGTGGCAGGAATAGCTAACATCCAGTTAGTTCCATCCAGATGGATCTTGATGGATCTTGACAGACATGAACACTGGGCCCTGTCTAACAAAATGAAATTCAATGTAGAGAAAAGTAAAGTCCTACACTTGGGTAAAAAAACCCAAAAGTATACATATAAACTGGTTGAAACTAGGCTTAATAGCAGTAACTGTCAGAGGGATCTTGGAGTCTTACTGGACAACCAGCTAAATATGAGCCAGCAGTGTGCCATGGCAGCCAAAAAAGCCAATGCAATCCTAAATTGCATTAATATAGGAATACAATCAAGATCAAGTGAGGTACTAATACCACTCTATAAACACACCTAGAGTACTGCATCCAGTTTTGGTCACCACACTATAAAAAAGATGTTGAGGCTTTAGAAAAAGTGCAGAGAATCAGCATGATTAGGGAACTGGAGACTAAAACATATGAAAAACAGTTACAGGAACTGGGCATAGCTACTCTAGTGAAGAGAAGGACCAGGGGAGACATGATAGCAGTGTTCCAATATTTGAGAGGCTGCCACAGAAAGAAGCGGGTCAAGCTATTTTCCAAAGCACCTGAAGGCCGGACAAGGAATAATGGATGGAAATTGATCAAGGAGAGATTCAACCTGGAAATAAGGAGAAATTTTCTGACAGTGAAAACAATCAATCAATAGAACAGGTTGCCTTCGGAAGCTGTGAGGGCTTCATCACTTGAGTCTTTCAAGAAGATATTGGACTGCCATTTGTCAGAAATGGTGTAGGGTCTCCTGCTTGAGTGGGGGTGGGGTAAAACTAGATGACCTATAATGTCCCTTCCAAATCTGTTAATCTGTTAATGTGCCATCTCCCTACTTCCCACCCCACCCACAACAGCCACCTTAGAATGGCCCAATCACCACTGCTGCCAAATGGCCCATATCGGCAGTGGCGGTGAGGTGTGTGAAAATGGAAAGCCTCCAACCATTGCTGCTGCTCTGTGCTCTGCCCACGCACTTGCTTGCCCATCCGTCTCTCTCTCCAGCTGCTTGCAGTGAGTTGTCTCTGTGGCACATTGGCCATGTTGAGTTGTCCTGTGATGACTTGGAGTGAGTGGGCAGAGCGACTTGGCAATGGCTAGCTGCCCACACTGCTGGCTGTGCTGAGATGGCTGCACTGTTGCCCTAGAGTCTAGACCCTAAGATTATGCCAAAGAGGCAAGATCAGCATTGATCTTAGAGAAGCAATTATTGCCATCCATCAATTTGGGAAAGGTTATGCGGCCATCTCCAAACAATTTAAAATCCATAATTCTACAGTGAGGAAGATTATTCATAAGTGGAAAATATTCAAGTCAGCTTCCAATCTTCTTAGGAATGGGCACCACAGCAAATTCACCTGAAGATCAGACCAAGCAATGCTCAGAGAAATTGCAAAACCCCCAAAAGTTACATCTCAGACTCTACAGCTGTGATGATGAACCTATGGCATGTGTGCCACACATGGCACGCAGAGCTCTCTCTGTGGGCATGTGAGCTGTCGCCCCAGCTCAGCTCTGCTGGTTTTTGGGTCTCTGCCACTCATGCACGGGAGGTGGGGTGCATGCGGGGAGGGGGGTGCTCGAATGCATGGGTCAGGTTCCGGTCAGGTGCAGAGGTGTAGAGAGAAAGGATGACCTCGAATTCTAGAAAGGAATTTTATTTTGACAACATCACATTCTACTCCTTACTATTCCCCCTCCCAATTCCCCACTAATGAACCAGCATAGGAAAATAAGAGAGAATGTGGCAGGCCAAAGATCCAGAAAGGAATATGATTGCAGGCCTGACAGGCGGCCTCTCCTCAAAAGTGATACGGTTCCTGAAAGAGATTAATGTAGGGATTAACATAACAGAATTAACCACCTCTGGCTTTGGACCTTTTGGCTTATTGGGGAACTTGTCATGGAATTGTTTTACTAACCTATCTGCTTTTAGGTTCCAGCTTTTCACCCAAGTAGCTTCAGACAAAGGGTACCCCTTCCAATGCACTAAATACTGTAAGCAAACCCTATACAGCCTGGAGTCTAAGATTTTTTCACCTCATAATGTGTTTCCCCTTCTAACACTACAGGAGGAGGGGGAGCTTGGGTGGACGGTCTTATCCTGGACCCAATTGCTGGCTTCAACAAGCTACAATGACATACTGGGTAAATCTTCCCTAGAACTCTGGGTAGACTGAGGTGAACTGCAACTGGGTTAATTATCTTCACTATTGGGAATGGACCTAGAAATTTTGGGCCCAATTTCTTGATAGGCATTCTTAATCTTATGTATTTTGTATATACAAAAACTTTGTCCTCCACACAAAAGGGGGGTTGGAGCAAGTGGTGTTTATCAGCTTGCTTCTTGTAGGCTTCTGCCACGCCCACTAGAGCTTTCTTTGTATTTTCCCTTTCTTTAGGGTGTCCATCCATTCAGTCAGAGACATGGAGGAGGGAGGTTCTTTAGGCAGCTCAGGCATGGGAACAAATTCCATGCCACTAGTAATCTGGAAAGGAGTTAATCCAGTGCTGCTGTGGACTGCATTGTTGTACGCCACTTTGGCGAAGGGTAGCAAGTCTGACAGTTGTCTTGCTGATAGTCCACATAACAGGCATTTTTGAACATGTAGACCAAGAGTTTTTCTGGCCAGTATCTTAGTCTTCCAGCTATTCTCCGGAACTCCCAAACTAACTCCTTCATGGGATGACCAGCCTGTCGCAATCTCTGGATCTGCTCTTCTGCTTCCACATGTTGGGCCACATTGCTAAATCAGGAGTGCATTAGTTGGATGAACCTGGTTGCATCTTCTAGCTCAGGAACCTCCTCCTCATTGAGCTCTGTTGTCCAATGGGCAGCCTCCCCTTCATTCATCCCCTCGGCTATTTATTGAATCAACTCTCTGTCAGAAGGGTATTGTGCCCCAACTTGATCAATGCAGACTCACCCAGACTCAATTCAGGAAATAAGCCAGCTTCTCTGGGGTCCCATCAAACGTTGCCCAAAACCTTGGGGGCGTGGGAGTGGCAGGGCTGGTGGTTGAATTGGAGCAGTCCGTTGGCTGGCTGCTTAGGGTGGTAAGCCCCCTTGTTGAGTCACACCCATCGGCAGAGGTAGGGCAAAAACCTGTTGAGGCATTGCTGGGGGGGACTGGAACTGGTGGGACCCCCGGTCCCTGGCTCTGCCCAGGCCCAGTTATCTGAAATGGCATCATCTGCTGAGGAGGGGCAGGCATCCTTTGGTATTGGGCCCATCCGTGACCCGGGAAGAAAGCCCACCTCAGTGGTGCTTGATTCACAGGCTGCAGGCCAACCATTGGTAGCTGGGGAAGGGGAGATGTGCCCCAGGCCCCTTTCTGCTGGCTGGATTGAATTCCCCAATTCGGTGGATGGCCTGTCTGCACTCCAGGAGGGAGGAGTGCTGATATGGCTGATGTTGGCTTTACTCCAGCAGCAAGGGGTCGCTAGTCACTGTGTGGAAGGAACCAAGATCTCCACTCCATTGCGTCACAGATTCTTTGCTAGGGAAGGAGAATGTGGGCTGGGCCAGGAGCCACTTAGGTGGTCCTCAGGGAAGTAGGGGGTTGATTCCACTCACGTTTAGCCATCCGAATTGGTCTGGGAGGCCCGTCAGAGAATGACTGCATGAGGGTGGCTGGGATCTCCATTCATCAGATCTGCTGACCATCCTCCAGTCATGTGTCAGAGTTTCCCTGGCACCCCTCTCTCTTTCCAGCAGAAATTCCTTAGAGATCATAAATCCCGAGGTCTTGGGGTCGGTTCCTTTCGTCGGGCCCTCAGCTGACACTCCCTTTCTTTAGCTTCTGCAGCCTCGACTACCTCCCTAGAAGGCTCATAAATATGCTTGATAAATATAGGCGATCCGTCATCTGTGGCCTTCTCTGCTGCTTTCTTTTCTTCCTCCATCTTCACTGAAATTTTGTACTGCCCAGGGTTGGGTCAGAACTGGGATTCATTACCCCTAACAGCTTCCCAAGCTTGGGATAGCTGATGAAATATTTTAATGGAGATTCAGGTTAATGTCAGAGTTCTAAATAACATCCAAAAGTAAATCAGAGTCCAAGGCAAAGTATTCCTCAAAGTTCCAATTTATTAAGAGAGTCATATTGGCACATCTCTGAAAACCCGAATCTGAAAGCTTCCTGGTTTTCCCCACCTAGTTGAAAGTTCATGATCTTGCCCCCACACCCACAAGTCCATCACATGGTCCAATCTTCCACTGCCATGCTGACAGTTCCACTCATCCAATTCCAGTCAGATGTAGAGGTGCAGAGACAAAAGATCACCTTGGAGTCTAGAAAGGAATTTTATTTGGACAACATGACATTCTACTCCTTACTATTCCCCCCTCCCAATTTCCCACTAATGAACCAACATTGTAAAATAAGAGAGAGTGTGGCTGGCCAAAGATCCAGAAAGGAATATGACTGCAGGCCTGACATATGGTTTGTTTGGAAGGATTGCTAGGAGAAAACCTCTTTTTTGTTTAAAAAGAACATGGCAGCCAGGCTTACATTTGCAAATTTGCATCTGAACCATTAGAGTTTGCAGCAATGTATAAAAGAAACTTGTAATATAAAGTATGATGCATTTATACAATACCCATGCAGCAGAGGCCAGAACAGCCAGAACTCAGAAGCACAGAATAAATACACACACACACACACACAGAGAGAGAGAGAGAGAGAGAGAGATCAGTGAACCTAAGCCACGCCCAGGCTCCGAGCCATCTGGGTCACCA
This sequence comes from Natrix helvetica, assembly GCF_964273705.1. Lineage (NCBI taxonomy): Eukaryota > Metazoa > Chordata > Lepidosauria > Squamata > Natricidae > Natrix > Natrix helvetica. The sequence continues at coordinate 54,846,816 of NC_138558.1, read as the reverse complement.
AACAGTCCCCATTGGGTGATCTGTTATCATGTCTATTTCAATTGATGAACCCTTATAAACTGACATGAACAAATTACAAGATTTCTGAAACACTTTTCTTTGGACTGACAAGACCAAAATAGGGATGTTTAGCCATAATGCACAGAGGCATGTTTGGTAAAAACCAAACAGAGAATATCGGCACAAACCTCTCATACCAACCATCAAGCACGATAGTGGAGAGTTGAAGAGTTGGATTTAATTTGCAGCCACAGGATTTGGGTACCTTGTAGTCATTGAATCAACCATGAACTTCTCTGTATACTAAAGGTATGAGGCCATCTATGTGACAGCTAAAGCTTGGCCAACATTGGGTCATGCAACAGAACAGTGATCCCAAGCACACCAGCAAACTTACAATAGATTGCCTGAAGAACAAAAGAATTAAGGTGTTGCAATGGCCCAGTCAAAGTTCAGACCTAAACCCAATTGAAATGCTGTGATAGGACCTCAAGAGAACTATGCATAAACAAATGTTCACAGGCCTCAATGAACAAAAGGAATGTCATAAAGAAGGATGGGCCAAAATTCCTTCACAACAATATGAGAGACTGATAATTTCACATCGAAAACAATTACTTCAAGTTATTGTTGCTGAAGGTAGTTCTACAAGCTATTGAATCATAAGGTGTGTTTGTTTTTTCACACATGAGTTCTCCATTTTGGCTATCTTTGGTAAAATAAATGATGACCTGGTGCAATATGCCATGTGTTGTTGTTCATCTGAGATTGTGTTTCCCTACTTTTAATAACTGCTAAGGAGCAGATGATTTTTTACTATATCCTGATATGTAAAATCATAGAACTCAAAAAGGTGCACTATAGAGTACATTAAAATCACTATTATTTTCCCCTAGAAACTGTAAAAGCATTACTGTATACTCTGAGACACCGCAGTTTCATTGTCTTACACCAATTAAATGGGGAATTAATTGGCCTTGATGCTTTTTAAATAAAACTTTCAAATATACGTTTGCTTCTTTAATTTAAAAAGTAGGTGAAGTCTCCAAGTTGGGCTACATTAACAAATCCATGTGTTTTCTTTCCACCAGTGCAGAAGTGGTTGGCATTGCCCTCTATAAGAATTTTTTTTAAACTTCTCAGTATATCCTATAGTCCTGGGAAACCATGGGGATGTTCTGTCCCAGCTCCAAAACACGACAAGCCCTTTGTAGTTAACAAAATATTTCCTTTATTAGGAGCACATAGTAGGCTACGAAGCCTCTAATTCCTGTGGAAAGTGACACTCGCTCCCTTTCCCCCTGAACTGCCCCAACACCAGCAGTCTCTCTTTCTTCCCACACTTGCAAAGGAAATCCTGGAAGGTGCGCTCACTTTCTTCCAGCAGCATGCGCGCGCGCGCACACACAGACACACACACACACATGTTCAGAAGGCGCTGCAGATTCCAAGAAGAATTTTGATAATTTCCAGACATGATTCGGAAGTGCAGACTATCAGTGGCTTACCGGCAGGGAGATGAATATTTGTCTGTCACACATATTCATCTCCGCCCTCTGCCTTTTATCTCCAGAGCTAGGATGGGCTTTGCTAGCAGTGGTGGTTCTTCCATCCCAAGGACTGGCGCATAGATTTCCACTGCACTCCTCTGCCTTCTGCACATCCACTGCCTCATCAGCCACCTCCAGACCTGGGAGCTATTGACTCTCCACCTGAGGGCTGATGGACAGCCCAGGCTCCGCCTCTGACTCTCTGACAATTCCATTCCCTCTTCCCCCTCGGAGTTCTCAGATTGCCTTGATTTGGCCCTGACTCCCACATCGCCTCCTCATCTGATTTGACTGCCGAAGGAGTTGGTGGCCAACAGGCCACAATAGGGGGTTTCCCAGCCAAGTAAGCCTGACCCTGCTTAGCTTTTCCAAGATCAGCCAAGGTCAAGTTTGTATTGCCACTTGCTTTGTTCAAAGACCCTCTTCATGGAAAATAACATTCAGAACAACAGAATTGGAAGGGATCTTGGAGGTCTTTGTTAAGTAAGTAAGCTCCCCGTTAGGAGAGCGAGTGTGCAGAGAAGTGTAATGAGAGTGGTATGCAAGAACACGCACTAACCAGCATACAGGGACACCGAATAGTATAAAATATAGTAGTTTACTATGTGGAAATATAGACGTATTCAGAGTTCAAATTACAGTCGAAGTCATACACGGTTCAGTCAGTCAGTTATCAATGTTCTCAGTTAAGGAATGATCCCTCGAACACAGTCCAGTACCAAATCATCAGTTTAGCACTTACAGTAGCAAAAACACAGTACCTCACAATACACCGATCAGCGTCTAACAAACAGAGAGTTAACAGTCATTCTGGCTCCCTCTTATGGCTGCTTGAGGTAACAGCAACCAATCACATTACAGTAATACTTAAAGCTACAGTATATTTATATATTGCTAACCCAACTGTTAGCTTATATTCCTAACAGTCTTCTAGTCCAACCCTAGAACTCTGCACAAGCAGGAGATGGTATACCATTCTGGACAATGGCTGTTCAATCTCTTCTTTAAAATCTCTACTGATGGAGCACCCACAACTTCATAGTTCATGTTAATTCACAACATGAACACACACAACTTTATATTCAGTTTTTCCTCATAATTAAAGGAAAATTATGCTTTGGGTATTTTTTCTTCATTTCATAAAGATACCAATTACATTTGTTATATTTCTTTTATTCCCAAGGAATAACGACTGTGTTAACCATGACAACCTTGAGCATCAGCGCCAGGCATTCCTTACCTAAGGTCTCCTATGCCACAGCCATGGATTGGTTCATAGCGATATGCTTTGCCTTTGTATTCTCTGCACTGATTGAATTTGCAGCTGTCAACTATTTTACGAACATTCAGACAGAAAAAGCCAAAAGGACGGGAGTGAAATCCATCCCTGAGTGTTCAGCAGCACCTGTACAGAAGGAAATTTGTACAGAGGAGACATCCACGGTAAGACCCATTGCTAGCAAAATGACTCCTAATAGCATGTTAAAAGATGTTTGGAGAGATTAGTTGAGCATTTGGTGTGGCTTTATCTTAGGTGGACATTTGAAACATAAGGGACCAAGCTGAACAGTTGTTGAGGGCATGAATGTTGTAGAGTGTCAGGACCTCACAAGGCTTGGAAAAGTCTTGCATGTCTATTTGAGATCTTTACAGCAACTTTCACCTCTTTCCTGGTTAAAGATGGGAGAGAGTTGTGGTGTCAGTGTTCAGCAGTCCTGGTGAGAGGAATTCTGGGTAATAAAAGAAAGAGCGAGACAGATGGAAGGAAGAAAAGAAAGAAAGAAAAAGAAAGAGAACTTATGACCACAATTGAGCCCAAAATTTTGGTTGCTAAGCAAGAGCGTTGTTAAGTGTGTTTCACCACATTTTCCAAGTTGGCCATGCCCACCCAGTCACACAACCACTCCCACCTGGCCACATGACCACCAAGCCACTCCCACAAAACAGGCCACAAGTATAGAATAGGTTCTAAAAAAAATTGAAACCCACCACTGCATAGAACCATATAGGAATCTCTCATGCTGCTGCATTCTGGACCAGCTAAACTTGAAATAGTCTATCCATATAAAGCACATTGCATCAATCAACCTGCAAGATGACCAAGGCATGAATGACCATGAGAAAGATCTAATACAATTGATCCACAAGATAATATGACCACAGATGCTTTGAGCCTGTTTAATGTTCCAGATCAATTTTCAATTTATGCATCAGTTTTATCTAGGAGGGATAACCTCATTCAGAACTAAAAATGGAGAAACCTGGACCCAGTTGTGACATCTTTGGTAAATAACTTACAGCAGCATGGCTGGGCACATAAAGCATAAGCTGGAGTTTCAAATCTCTTCTGCCGAATTTTAGTTCTTTTACACTTTTGCAGAAAAACCAATCTTGTAAGAATTAAAGGAAATAAAACTATACTTAAGAAAATACATAGAAACATATAATATATTGCACGAAATGATTTGAACAAATACATTCCACGTGCTCAGTAAATGAGATGGTGCTGATCTGCTATAATTGGTCTAGAACAATATTTATACTTATAAATTAATTTTCATTAAAAGAAATCAAATAGTTTGGAAAACATTCTGAAATTACCTGGAATGATAGGAAAAACAAGATAGTAGTGCTAAACTAATAAGTGGATGGAAATATCTGTGCATCTTATAGAGTGAATATTGTGGTGGGGGGAAGGGGATTGTCACCGCTGCTGACATTTGCAGCTGCTGGGGAATGCTGAAGCCTTTGCTGCCATGCAGCTGAAGCCTTTGCTGCCATGCAGCTGATTGGCAGTTGGATCGGCGTCCGAGAATACAGCTGATCAGCTATTTTAGGCACCGGGGATCGCTGCTGCCTATCGCCGCCGCCAATTGCTGCTACCACCAATCATCACTGCCACGTTCACTATTGATTGCTGCTGCTGCCAAGCCCTGCCGCCAAGTGACAGTGGTGGGGATAGGTGGCAGTGAATGGCAATGATTGGTGGCAGTGGCAAATGACAGTGGCAGTGGCAATCAGTGGCAATCAGCAGTGGTGGCGAATGGCAGCAAATGGCGGTGATTGGCGATGATAGGCGGTGACGGTGGCAATCCCCGGCACCTACAACAGTTGATTGGTGGTATTCTGGGAGGCCGATCCAACCGCCAATCAGCTACTCAGCAGCAAAGGCTCTAGCATTTCCTGCTGGCGGCAGCAGCTCAGCTGAGTAGTGGGCACAATGGAGCGGAGCCCTGATGAGTCATGTGCTGGGGCTGCGATAACATGCTGAAGCTGATCAGGCTGTTTGCTGTTTGCTGCAAGGATGCTAACCAGATGAATACCGGATGGATACTGGGAGGCAGAGGCAGATTTCTTTTTCTTATTTTATTCCCCTAAAGCTAATGTTCATCTTATGGTCGGGTGTGTCTTATAGTGCAAAAAATACAGTATTTTTTCCTAAATAGTATCCTTTCAAAACAAAAGTCCTTTGCTGCTTTTCTCTGGAGCTACTCCCAAATTTTGGGTGAATTCCAGCCATTTATCAGAATTGGTATGGAGATACTATTTACTTTGTCAGGTACAGCAGTTGAGTTCTCCATGCAAGATGTTTATCTGTCTCTAGCAGAGGAAAGAATGAAGGAATTTCCTTAAGTATGCATGCTAAGGCCCTCAGTCTCCTTTAGCAGTTTCCTTTATTGTTCCTCATCTGTAGAGAGAAATCTAAAGCAAACAACTTGCACCATAACTTGCACCATAAAATATTCACTCTGCGAGGTGCGAGGACAGACTAAGAACTTGCAGTCGGTTGGGAGACCATGGCTGTTGGTCACACCCGGTCGCTTGTACCAACCCCCGCACTCTTTGTGGCCAGGATCTACAGAGCCAGGGCCTGAGGCTGATGTTATGCAATGCGAGGTCCATTGTCAACAAGGCCCCCCTCATTAATGATCTGATTTTGGAGGGGGAGCCGGACCTCGCAGGAATAACGGAGACCTGGTTGGGCCACGAGGGAGGTGTACCCCTCGTGGAAATGTGCCCACCAGGCTATCGAGCATTCCACCAGCCACGGGCCCAGGGTAGGGGCGGCGGGGTAGCGGTGATTATCCGGGAAGACCTGGAGCCGAGAGAGTTCACTGTGCCACAGATATCCGGGTGTGAGTCTCTTGTCATGAGATGGGGCCCAGGGAGACAGTTGGGCCTGCTGATTGTATACCTGGCTCCTCGCTATACATCAGCGGCCCTGCCTGAACTCCTCGAGCTGATCGCAGCGATGGCGGTTGAGACCCCCAAACTTTTAGTTATGGGGGACTTCAACCTGCCATCGATGGGAGAAGCATGAGAGGTGGTTCGGGAGTTCATGGCTTCCATGACAGCCATGGACCTGACTCAATTAATTTAGGGTCCCACGCACGAGGGAGGCCACACGCTGGATCTTGTTTTTGTCTCTGGCCAGTGGATGAGTGATCTGGGAATAGGGGACTTAGCTATTACTCCCCTGTCATGGTCAGACCACTCACTTCTCCGACTTGAATTCCCTGGTGCTACCCCACGCTGCGGGGAGGCGGAACCGGAATGTCCTAGATGGTTCCGCCCCAGGCGCCTGATGGAACTGGATAGGTTCCAGACGGAGCTTGGGCCACCTCCTGTAGACCTGACCCACCCCCGGACAGAGGACCTGGTAGCCGCATGGAATAATGTTGCCGCCGGGGCCTTAGACCGGGTGGCGCCTTTGCAGCCTCTCCTGCAGCAACGAACCACCCTGGCCCCTTGGTTTTCCGAGGAGCTAAGGGTGATGAAACGCCACAAGAGACGCCTAGAGAGCCGATGGAGATCCTCCCGTTCCGAACTTGACCGAACACAGGTACGAACCTATTTAAGGACATACCTTGTGGCATTAAGAGCGGCCAAACGTCGACATTGTGCCGCTCTTATTGCGTCCGCAGATAATCGTCCTGCCGCCCTGTTTCGGGTGACCCGCTCCCTTCTGTCGCAGAGGCCGCAGGAAGCCCCTTTACAGGGTAGGGCAGAGGAATTTGGGAAATATCTGCAGGATAAAATCGCTCAAATCCGGAGGGAATGGGTCCCCTTCAGTGGGCTAGGGGGGACGCCCGAGGCGAGTCTTGAGAGACCATTCTGGGAGGAGTTTGACTCGGTTGCCATCGAGGATTTGGACAGGTTGCGTGGGCGACTACGAGCTACCACATGTTCATTGGACCCGTGTCCCTCCTGGCTTGTACTGGCATCCTGGGAGGTTACACGAGACTGGCTCTTGGGACTAGTGAACGCTTCATTGGGCGAGGGGTCCTTACCAGCTGCCTTGAAAGAGGCGGTTGTGAGACCCTTACTCAAGAAGCCTTCCCTGGACCCAACGGAGCTAGCCAATTATCGTCCTGTCTCCAACTTTCCCTTTTTAGCGAAGGTTGTAGAGAGTGTGGTGGCCCAACAGTTCCCACGTCACCTGGAGGAAAATGATTATCTAGACCCGCGCCAGTCCGGCTTCCGACCCGGGCACAGCACAGAGACGGCCTTGGTCGCGTTGGTAGATGATCTCTGGAGGGCCAGGGATAGGGGTTGTTCCTCTATCCTGGTCCTATTAGATCTCTCAGCGGCTTTTGATACCATCGACCATGGTATCCTACTGCACCGGCTGGAGGGGCTGGGGGTAAGGGGCACCGTTTTATGGTGGTTCTGCTCCTACCTCTCTGACCGGACGCAACGCGTGTTGGCAGGGGAGCAGAGGTCGACCCTGAGGCCCCTCACTTGTGGGTTGCCGCAGGGGTCGGTCCTCTCGCCTCTCCTGTTCAACACATATATGAAGCCGCTGGGTGAGATCATTCGTGGTTTTGGGGTGGGATATCATCTGTACGCTGATGATACGCAGCTGTACATCTCCACCCCGAACCACCCCAACGAGGCCGTCGAAATGATGTCCCGGTGTTTGGAAGCCGTACGGGTCTGGATGGGTGACAACAGACTCAAGCTCAACCCCTCCAAGACAGAGTGGCTGTGGCTTCCGGCCCCCCCGGTTCAACCAGCTGATCCAATCCCTGGCCATTGGGGGCGAGCAACTGGCCCCCATGGAGCGGGCGCGCAATTTGGGCGTCCTCCTGGATGCCCGGCTGTCCATGGATGACCATGTGGCAGACGTGGCGAGGGGGGCGTTCCACCAGGTTCGCCTGGTGCGCCAAATGCACTCCCTATTGGACCGGGATGCCCTTCGCACAGTCACTCACGCGCTGGTGACGTCCCGCCTAGACTACTGCAATGCTCTCTACATGGGGCTTCCCTTGAGATGCACCCGAAGACTACAGCTGGTCCAGAATGCGGCCGCGCGGGTGATTATGGGGAGTACCAGATACTCCCATATAACACCTCTCCTGCGTGAGCTGCACTGGCTCCCTGTGGTCTATCGGGTGCATTTCAAGGTGTTGATCACCATCTTCAAAGCGCTCCATGGCACAGGACCTAGTTACCTGCGGGATCGCATCCTGCCCCATACATCCCTAAGACCAATTCGCTCTCACAGAGAGGGACTTCTCCGGGTGCCGTCCACTAAGCAGTGCCAAAGGGCGGCACCCAGGAGCAGGGCCTTCTCTGTGATGGGCCCAGCCCTCTGGAATGACCTCCCCCCCGACATTAAGATTACTACCGACCTCCGCTCCTTCCGTTCAAAACTCAAGACCCACCTTTTTCAATTAGCCGGCCTGGCTCAACCATAGTTCCATTTTAATCCTCCTGGCAATCTTTTAAACTTGTAATTTTATATTGGGGTATTTTAATTCTTAATCTTATTATTACTATTTCTATGTACTGTAATGATTGTTGTGTGATTTTTACAACTCTTCCGTGTAATGTTTAATTGTATAATATGTGCTTTTTTATTTATTGTACACCGCCCCGAGTCCCTCCGTGGAGAGGGAGCGGCTAACAAATCTAATAAATCTAATCTAATCTAATCTACTCTGGGAACTATTAGGGAGGAGTCATCTTCATTCCTTTTCTCCCATACAAAATATCTAAACAATGTCTCTTGCTCCTCTAAAATGCACTCCCTCCCTCCTGGGAATCCAGGCAACATTTCACCACAAAGTTCTATATCTGAGGGAATCTGTGTCTTTGAATTCCAATGGTATCTAGCATTAAGATCCTGCAGCATTGTGAACATAACGTGAGAATGCAAAACAGAACTTCCTTCTTTTGGAGACAAACCTTGCATTTTCATCAGTGTAATCTTGCTAAATGATCAAGATTCCATTCTTCATGAAGACCTTTGCTTTGTGCCAGTAGTAGTTTGGAGGCTTGCTATTATTCTTTTAGTTGCAGTTGTTGCTATTTGGGTAGATGCTTGCCCTTCCCAACAATGTCAATGCAATCTACAATAGTCTGCAATGGGTCTGCAGACTTCTGATAACAGCTATGGGTTCCTTTCCTAGGTATTTGGGAGAGAAGAGCTTTTCAAGAAGAGAACAAGAACAAGAAAGAGAAAGGAGTGTCAGAAAAAGGGGAAAAAGAGGTTCAATCTGCTTTTAGTTTTGACCCTTCTCAACATTTACTTCAGCTTTAGTCCCATTGGCTTGTAATCCTGTGGTAGAATATATCATATTTCCCCAAAAATAAGACCTGGTTTTATTTTCTTTTAGGCTTGAAAATAAGCACCCAGGCTCATTTTCGGGGCAGTCTTATTGTTTTGAAGTGCAGGAGGTGGTGAACGTGGTCATCTCATGGCTGCTCAACCCATTAATTATGGCCCACAGATCAGCTGAGCCTGGAAGGGCCTGGAGTTCTGTCTCTCCAGACACCTGGAGATGTTTCCAGTGCACTCTTGCTAGCCCCAGTCCTGCTCAACAATGCCAGGCAACTTCCGCAGTTCACCTTGTTGGCTGGAGCAAGCAGTGACCACGATTTGCACTCCACCAGGTCTGGAGCTCAGGCTGCTGCTACGATGAGGCAGAAAGCCATATGGCCTGTCGGAATTGCTTCCTCCCCCCCTGCCTCTACCCGGCTGCTGCTGCTGCTTGAGAAAAGGGCGATCTGCAGGCAATTCTTGGAAGATTGTGGGAAGTGTGTGCTTACAGTAGAAGCAAAGCACAGCCTGTTCCTTTCAAGCAATCAAATGTCTCTGTGTGTGTGTGAGAGAGAAAGAGAAATGATGGAGAATTGCAGGCAACGCTGTTTGAAAGGTCTCTCTCTCTGTGTGTCTCTCTCTGTCTCTCTGTCTCTCTCTGTCTCTCTGTCTCTCTCTCTCTGTCTCTCTCTCTCTCTCTCTCTCTCTCTCTCTCACACACACACACACACCACACTTGATGAGAAATGATGGAGGGCAATTATGGAAGATTGTGGGAAGCACGTGCTAATGATAGAAGCAAAGTGCAGCTGGTCCCTTTCAGGTGCCACTTGAGAAAAGGGCGATTGGAAATGGGGAGGGGAATATTCCTTCCTATCATCCTTTTCTCAAGCCCAGCACAGATGCACATCCCAGTAGTGCAAATCTGAAGGCATAGGATGGAGCCTTTTTGACAATCGACAGGAAAATGGGGAGGGGGAATTTTTCTGCTGATCACCCTTTTTCTCAAGCAGAGCAGACAAGTAGAGGTGGGAGGTGGAGCTGATTCTGATGGACCGCATGGCTTTCTGCCTCATCGTAGCAGCAGTCTGAGCAAGACCCGAGTTCCACCCGAGAACAAACCATGGTTGCTCTAGAGCCGCAAGATGAGCTGCAGAAGAGAGGGTCCCTCGGCTGCAGGGTTGCCTGGTGCCGTGGGCAGAGCTGGGTCTAGCAAGACTCCACCAGAAACATCTCCAGGCACCCGGAGAGACAGAACTCCTGGCCCTCGCTAGCTCAGCTGATCCGCAGGCCATGATTAAGAGGCCGAGCAGCCATGAGGTGACTAGGGAAGGGAAGGGCTGCCTCCTGTGCTGGCCATGCCCATCCCCTTCACTAGGGCTTATTTTTGGGAAATGTCTTATATTAGACCCACAAAAAAATAAGACTAGGCCTTACTTTGGGGGTAGGTCATATTTTTGGGAAAACATGGTACTTGCAGGAGGAAGGGTTTTTTCCCCAAGGAACAAAGAGACAGCTCAATGGTGAATCTTTCATGTGCACAAAAGAGCCGGTGTGGACAAACCTGAGCTTTTCACAGGGTGTATCTAATAGCTATGGAGATTTGTGCTTGCATGTGACTTTGAATTAATGTTGATGCCTAATGACTGCCTTGACAAGTGACTGCCTGGACAAGTCCTGCAGTTTTCTTGGCAAGATTTCAGAAGTGGTTTGCCATTGCCTGCTTTCTAGCAGTTGAGAGAGAGTGAATGGTCCAAGGTCATCCTGTTAGAACTCACAATCTAAAGGCATAAAAACATTGCAGCCTTGCTTCGGGCATGCAATAGAATATGGGGTGGGGGGGCTGCTTATCACCCTGAAAGTTCTCCCCCTGCCTTTTAATGTACTTTTTAATGCTTTTATATTGTATTGGACACTGCTCAGAGCGCAGGTCTTAAATATGATAAATAAAATGGTAATGCCAATTGAAAAAGTTTTTTGAAAACTATTTTTAATTACTCCCCCAATGATTATAAGTCAAAATAAGGACATGATAAGAGAAAAATGGGATGTCCCCTCCCTTTAGTGTCCTAAGCATGTGTTTATTTTGCTTAATGATTAATACAAGGCTGTTTTGAACTTCCACTAATTTTTGCTCTGGAAAAAACAAACTCCTTAAATTTAACATGTAGTTTTAATAATAAAACATGGTTTATTTGAAGCTTTCTCAAATGTATTTTTCTAAAGGGCACATAATCAAGAGTTAAATATGCTAATAAAAATCAGTGGTGTCCTAGAAAAATAAGTGCTTTGCTCTGACCCTGATTCACAATGAAACTCAGAAGAATTTTCTTAAGAAAATGTATATCAAAAGTGGGTAATTTATTGGAATATAAATTAGATTAGGGATTCCCAACCCCGTATGTGGAACAGCATCGGACATGACATGTCAGAAACAGGCCCATGCAAACAAGCGAAACCCCTGTGGTATTCAGGCAACATGTGAAACCATGCCCCTTCCAATCCACAGAAAAACCACTCTCCACTGAAACGGTCCCTGGCGCCCAAAAGTTGGGGGCTGCTGAATTACAGAAAACTAGTTCAGAAATACAAAGAAGAGAACTAGGGATTCATAAAATTCCTTTGACCTTTCCTATACTGCATCTTTTCCCCCCTTCAATAGTATGCCTTCAGTATTTCCTCACATAGTGTTGGTTTATTGTATGTTGAAGATAGGAACACCCTAATGTGAAACCAGTGTGTTGCAGAAAATGACAGGCTTTAGACTTCTCAGGATACAGGAAAAGTTTATTTGGCAACTAGGTTCAGAAAGCTAGCACATGGCTAACATTGCAAATTCTGAACAACCTTCATTATCGAAGCACACATTCTTATACATTCTCAAAGACAGTGTAACACGGAAACACTTATTTATTATTATTTATTTATTTATTAGCGTTTATATACCACCCCCTCTCCCGAAAGGGACTCGTTTAACTCATTTCTTATTGGTTACCTTGAGGAAAAAGCCTTATAAGGAGATGGGGGTCTTACTTCTCCTTTTGTTACAGGTATGGCCTACGTGTCATTAACGAACTTTATTTTTTTTAAAAAAAACAAAATTTTATTGGTTTTTAAAAAAATAAACAAGGAAAGGGGTGGTGGAATAGGTTACAAATTTTGGCAGTTAGAGTATGCAGGAAGTGCCCCCCCCCCCGTTCTCATACTTTTCATTTATTAATACATTCAATTCTTACTAGTTAGTGGTATTTTGTCAGCATATAGACTTTTATCTTCAAATAATTTCAATCATTTTACATCAAACAGATTTTCTTGTTCATTTTTGTCATCTGAGTTTTCTCGATGTTGCCCCTTCTCCCCCCTCCAGCAGAGCTCCGGCACATACCGTGTCCTGTATGTCCTGTACAGTGTCATCAGATTTGTCTAAGATGACTTTATTTTTTTCCATGAAGGCCTGAGCCTCTGTGGTTGTGTTGATTCTAACTCTCGTGTCCTCCCAGAATATTAGCATACCTTCTGGCATCAGCCATCGAAACCACACCCCTTTCTGGTATAATTTCTTCGCTAATAGCGAATAATTTTTTCTTTTATCTCTCACTTTCTTAGGGATCTGTTTCAGAATGGCTATTTCTCTATCTTGGTATTTTAATACTTGCCCCCTTTGTGCACTCAGAATCTCATCTCTTGTGGTCTTTCTGAGAAATTTAATATGTACCTCCCTTGGAACATTGTGTGTTCTGGCATATGCTGAGTTTACTCTATAAACCAAGTCCATGTCCCACCCCATCTGTTGTTTGTCTTTTTTAATGTATTCAGCCAATAAGTTTGTCATAATGTCCCTTAGATCTTCATCATCAGCCTCAACCACATTTTGAAATCTAAGGAAAAAGGACATTATTTCAAATTCCATTTTTATCTGATGGTTCTCAAGCTCTTGGTTCCCTTTCTGCACTCCCCTCACCTCCCCCCTCACCTCAGCTGTCCCCTCCTCCAAAAGATCCAGTCTCTGTGAGTTATTAATCGCCCGGTCTTGGTTCTCTCTAAGCTGCTCATTCATCTCCTTTAGTTGGTTTTTTAAATCCTCCTGCCCCTTTAAGAGTTGTTGGAACATCTGCTGAAAGTCCACCTCAGAAGGCTTGGGCTGGAGCAAAGAAGTTAAAGTCTGTTGTCCACTGGGGCTGGACGCTGAAGATGTTGGAGCGGAGACAGCAAATCCCGGCTTCCCCGGGGTTGGTCTTTTGGGTGGCATTGTAATAAGCAAAGAGATAACAATGTCAGTACAGAGAGGAAACAATTAGGGAGGAAAACCGCCAAGTGGGGTTACGAAGCAGGGAGTCCAAGCAGATAGGAACCTTTTCTGGATTCAGCTCCTGGCAATAAAGCAGTAAAGTCCTTTGTTCCAAGCAGAGTAAAATGTAGCAAGAGATTTATCTGAGTGTCACAGAGACAAAGACAAGATGCCTGAAGCTTCTATGGGTGGAGTCAAGTTTCAGTGTCTATGAAGACGACGGAAGTGTGCCATCTTGCCCTGCCAGCTCTGGGATCAGAAGGCAAAGACCAAAAGTTTTCAAAGTTTTCAGATCATCACCTCATTTACACAATTGCAGTCCAAAATCTTCCTTTGCTATGAGCGTGATTTCATTGCATGGCTCCCCCCTCCTCCTCCTCCTCTGGGGGCAGAGAGCAAAACCGTTTAAAGCCGCTTGTCCAAGGGGGGGGGAATCCCCCTCCCTCCAATCACACTTCTCCAAATCAAGTTGAAAGTTAATTCTAAAGAGCTGGCAATTTTTTTTTTCCTTCAGTCGAACAAGGGAACGGGGGGAAGTTTCCACCTCACCGCACAGCAGCTGCGTCCTTCAAATCTTGCTTTCTTCCAGCTGCCTCATCGCGAAGACGCCGCGGTGCCTCCCCTCTTGCCTCCCGGTGCCTAGGGCGATGCGGGGAGCCCCCCGGCTGCCGCCGACACAGGGGGTCCCCCACTACGCTGCCCCCTCGGCAGGAGCCCCTGCAGGGCGTCCTGTGCCCCCAGGATCAGTGGGGAGCCCACCAGGAGTGCGCGGGGCGAGCAAAGCTTGCCCGTCGCGATCCGCAGCCGGAACCGGAAGTCATTAACGAACTTTATTTGAACCTTGTGGTTTTGGACTTTTGACATAGGGACGTTTGCTGGAACATGTTGTGGTTGAAGGCTGATGACATTTCCCTGCCCCTTTAAGCAAGTTTCAAACTGTCCCTTTTATGCCACGTCTTCATTCTTATATTTTAATCCATATTTTATTCTACTTTAAGTGACACCTGTCATTTTAACTGTTGACACTTCCCTTCATCCAAGCCAATATGTACTTGGATTCATTGTAATCCAGTTCAAGCGAGTTTTTAGGCGAAATATAAAAGTATATGTGTTTCTGTGTGTGTGATTGTATTTTTTACTGTGGAGACCTGAGGTCAGGGCTGTCACTCGCAGCACATGAGCCAGATGTGTCATGCCCTGGCCACACCCATGCCCAGTTTAGCAATGGGGGGAAAGCACATCACATGGTGCAGCCATGACAACATGAGTTTGACATCTCTGCTCTAGGTTACTTGAGTGGCAGAATTTGTTGAAAAATTATCTATTGCTTACAAAACAACAAACTAAGGTTTATTATCTATTCATCCATCTCATGCTATAATCCTCTATGTTAGAGAAAAAAGAAATCATTTGAGAACCCTACAGTGTTAGAAAAGGAACAGTCACCTGATTTTACATTGCTCCTAAATTTGACCCTGAAAATGTTCCTTATATAGCTATCTGGAAAACATGTTTGTCAGCATTGCCAGATGTCCCTCCTTGTTCGTATAAATATTATAAAAGTCACTAGACTTTTTAAATTTTCATTGAAAATGCTGGCTTTAAAGGAAACTGTCATGCTTGTATTTAAAAAGATATGAAATGTCTCAGACCCTAAATCAAGTTCTGGAAAAAGTACTTGAGTGCCACATACTTTTTCTATCTTGACTTTTGTGCTAGTTTTGTCTACGATCAATTTTTGCAGACATAATTCACTCTAATAGATTCTTTCAACTTATATTTCTTAAAAAATATTACAGTTAAAGCCTCAGTTTGAGTTGATGTGAAAGTATTAGTTGAGAAATTATGGGATCATTTTCTTTGCCCTCCAATTGTTTTTTAATAATGATTCTCTCCACTCCATAATAATTTTTACTTGTAGCTTCCTTTATAAGGCTATATCTTGCTCCATCCTCCATCCCACACAGTTTTCTCTCAATTGTATCTTGCATCCCTCTGTTTGTTGATCGTTAGAGGGCTGTGTTGTTGACTGTTAGCGTATTTCCTGCAGATTAACGAAGAAAGAAGAAACTTTGCAGCAAATTTTGTTTGAACATTCCTTAGCTGTTTAATACGTATCTGTATTAGTTTGGAAGACAGGCTACCATTATTTGATGAAATACAGTAGCTCAGGGTTGAACTAGAAGACCTCCCTTCCAACTCCTTTATTTTGTAATTCTCTCCTGAATACAGGTAATCCTCAATTTATGATCACAATTGGGACCAGAAATTTCACTGCTAAGCAATAAAGCTAATTGAGTCTTGCCAAGTTTTATCTTTTTTGCTGTGTTTGCTTGGTTTTGTTTTGTTTGAAAAGTTGTTATCACTGCAATTGTTAAGTCTATTATATGGTCATTAAGTGAATCAGTTTCCCCTCATTGACTTGTTGGTAGCCACCTGTGAAGGTTACAAATGCAATGACTGACCCTGGGATACTACAACTGTTGTAAATACACAGTAATTGCTAAGCATGCTAATTTTGATTACATGATCATTAAGATGCTGCAATGATTGTGAGAACCAGATATTAGCCACATTTTTCAGTGCTATTGTGATTCCAGTCACTAAATAAGTGATTGTAAATTGAGGAGTACCTGTACCCACAACTAACTTCCTATTCTTAAAGGATGCTTGCAATTTCCTTTGCAGTTCAGTGATAGAGAGATATGAACAGACAGGATAAAGAGGCAGACATTTTTCAAACATTATTCTTTTCTCTTCATGCGGACAAATATTTAAGCATTAGATATCTGGAAAAATATTATATTCATGCGTATCATGGCTGGCTGCTGTGGAAAAAAGAAATAAGAGACCAGATCATATTAAGTAAATAGATATTTATGCTCTTATTTGGAACTGGATTATACCAAATCAAATCATTAGTTGGGACACTCCAATGTTCCCTTTTATAAAAAGGGAGCACGGTAAGATGTAGAACATAGCTTAAAAGACTAACTACTTTCGTCTATATTTGTATTGTAAATTGCGTTTTTGGTTTGTTTTCTTGTTAGTGGACAAATTGTGTGTCTCACTTTTATCACCTTAGAAAG
Organism: Natrix helvetica; assembly: GCF_964273705.1. NCBI lineage: Eukaryota > Metazoa > Chordata > Lepidosauria > Squamata > Natricidae > Natrix > Natrix helvetica. The sequence goes on along the minus strand of NC_138558.1, from coordinate 54,830,343 downwards.
TGTGACTGCATTGGCTATGTAAATCTCACCTGTTAGGATTCATATTTTCAGCCCCTATTATATTTGCAATTTGACTCAGTGGAATGTAAAAATTGGTCTGCTAATAATAAACTAGTAAAACATTCAAAGCAATCAAATACTTTCTTTTATGGCTTAAGGGGAGGATTATAGATTCAAATGACTTTTTTCCTTTTGCAAAATTTTGCACTGTTGATGAACAGCTGTCTGTAATAGGCAAAGCCTGTTAACAATTGAAGAGTGCTAGCAGCATTTTATCATAGTGGTAATCACATCTTAAATGACTTGCAAGGTGGCATTGGAAACACAGATGGATCATTGTGTTATTTTCTTTAAGAGAGAAATTATGAACTGTTTTAAATTCTCAGAAATCAACATTTTGTTTCAGAAGGTGAGTTGCATAGCCTTTATTTAGCTGAACTATTGGACAATAGTTTAGCCCAATTTGCAGCAAATTACAGCTGTGTGAAAAAGTCCTGCACGCTTTCAGTTTTAAGCTGTATTTACATGTTTAATCAACGTTTCACTCATAGAAATCATGCAAAATTAGTATTTTGATGGAAGTTTCTGTAGTCAGATTGAGGTGCATAATTTCTATTAATATAACCAAAGTCTTTTTAAGGTTTTGAGGTGAGTTTATGTGCTAATACACACAACTTGAATTTTTGAGAATGTTAGGATCAAAAGTAGCCAATCAGCAGCAAGCTTTGTCTGACCAATCAAAATGCACAGAGGCTAAATCTATGAGCCAATCAATGTTGTCATACTCTCTGAAAGCATCAAGAAATTTAATTTAACTCTGGCTGCGGGCAAGGATGAAGGCCTTTGCTTTCACCAGTACTGAGCAGCAGCATTTCATCATTGTGCTTCATGAAGAGGGTTACTCCTGTACAGAAATAGCCAAGAGAGTGAAATGCCATCACACCACAGTGAGCAGAGTGGTTGAAAAATACCAAATGACTGGTTCAGTTGATGACAGGCTCTGCTCTGGAAGACCAAGAAAGTCAACAAAATGGCAAGATCGGGCTCTGCAACACATTTTGATGGCTGACAGGAAGCCCCCCCCTCAGATTACAAGAATTTGGGGTGAAACATGTGATGTAAAATTGTGCATAAGTACAGTGCGTCTCAAACTGCTTGCCAGAGGGCTCAAAGGCTGCAGGGCTCAAAGTAAACTTTTGCTCACAGATGCTCAGCGCTCTCATCGAACGTGCGTGGGCTAAGAAGTATGCCCAGTAGACCAACAAACAGTGGGCCAAGGTCATCTTCAGTGATGAGAGCAATTTCTACTTGACTGGGAATCAGTGCAATAAGTATGTCAGAAGATTTCCAGCTGAAGAATTTAGGCTGTACTACCTGAATCTGTGAAGCATCCATTGCACGTGATGATCTGGGGCTGTATCTCTGCTTCTGGTATTGGTCGGATACAAATCGTGCAGGGAATCATGAATTCCAAGCAGTAGGTTGAAGTCCTGGAAAAGATCCATGTTTCCTTTAGCCCAGCAACTTGTAGGGAAGGACTTTTACTTCCAGGATGACAATGCTCCTTGTCATCGAGCCAAGTCCGTCCAATAGTGGATGAAGAAGCATGGCGTTCAACTCCTGCATTGGCCAGCTCAGAGCCAGGATTTGAACCCAATTGAGAATTTGTGGACCAAGTTTGGTTACAAAACAAGCAAGAAGCATCTAAAGACCAAGCAGGAGCTGATTGAATCCATTATTGCAGCCTGGCACCACATTGTCACCAAAGATCATGTGCAAAGGCTTATACAGTCTATGCCAAAGTGATGCTGCCTGGTGATAAGAAATAAGGGCTGACCAATTTTATATTAGTAACCATGTTTGGTTACCTAAACGGTCCTTTTCAGGGCCACAAACAATAAAAATGTTAACAAAACACTAGCATCAGCCTTAATAATTGCAACACGTATACCACTGGGTATGCATCAGTTAATCTGCTTTCATAATCATTGTAAGCATGCAAGAAAATTCATAATCCCCATCCAAACAGCACCAAATTGCAAAAAGCTTATGCTTTTCACTTTAAAACCACCAGTATTTATTTAAATGTAACAATATTTGCATAGCAGTTAGCATAAAATATCATAAAATCAATGGCCAATGGGGGGCACCCCCTAGGAGCACTCTGCAAGCCCCCCAAAGGCTATTCATGCTTCTTTTGGGGGGGAAATGACCCGTTTTCGCAGAAAATGGGCTGTTTTGGGGATGTTTGCAGAGTGCAAAAACATTTCCCCCCCCCTTTCGGAAAGCTCTTTAGTTAGAGTGATTGATGAGAATTAGATTGATCAAGTGCTGTGCCAGCAGAAACAGTCTTAGGTGCTGCAGATTGTCAGCAATTTCCTTCTTCAGCACATGGATAAATACACTTGAAAACATCTACCTACCTACCTACTCTCTCTCTCTCTCTCCCTACCTACCTACTGTATTTCTCTCTCTCTCTCTCCCTTTATCTACCTACCTACTCTCTCTCTCCCTAACTACTTACTGTATTTCTCTGTCTCTCCCTCTATCTACCTACGTACCCCTCTCTCTCTCTCCCTACCTATCAACTGTATTTCTCTCTCTCTTTCTTTCTCTCTCTCTATCCCTCTACCTACCTACTCTCTCTCTCTTCTTACCTATCTACTGTATTTCTCTCTCTCTCTCTTTCTCTCTCTCTCTCTATCCCTTTATCTACCTACCTAACTACTTTCTCTCTCTCCCTACCTACCTACTGTATTTCTCTCTCTCTCTCCCCCCCCCTCTATCTACCTACCTACTTTTTTTTAAATTTGCCTCTTCAAAACCTTGGTGCGGCTTATACTCCGGTGCATCTTATACTTCAAAAAAATATGGTACTTCACTATCCATCCTTATACATTCCAACAGGGGTAATATAGAGCTGTGAACATGAATAGAAAGGGTTGTGTTGTAATTTGCAGAACATACATACAACACTTGTTTGTAATTTCTTAGAGTAGCTGCATATTTCTTCAGGGCTACACAACCCTAGGAAAAAACAGGTTTGGTTTGAAGAATTTCTGACAGAAGCTAAATCTGTAAAAGACAATGCATGAAGTTGTCATGCATTTTGTTTTTTACTCATCTGATCTCCATTAAGCATTCCACAATTTAGTATAATATGTGAATCCAGGGTAATCTCAAGAATTAAGTTCCCACCAGTTTCTTTCTCATCTTCCTTTAAAAAAAAAGATTTAAACATTTTATTAGAATATAAAATAAAATGCAAAAATACAAAAGCAAATAATAAGACACAGTAGGTAGGAAAGGGGGGAAGACAAGTGAGGAGGGGAGGAAGAAAAGAAAAGAAAGAAGTGAAAAGCATTGACTTCTGACTTTCTATGTTGCAGTAGAATAAAGCATTAACAGTGAACCTCAACTTTTTACTTTTCCACAATAATATAAACCAGCTATTTCTATAACGACAAATCAAACTAATCAGTAAAACCCAAAATCCAAGTTTCATTTTTTCCACCTCAAACACTAAATCCAGAAGCCATCTCCATGTAGCAACAAAAGTGCTCATATTCTTTTCTTTAATCAAAACAGTCAATTTAGCCATCTTTGCCAACTCCATCAAATTATGTAGCCATTTGTCCATGGTGGAAATTGAAGTGTCCTTTCATTTTTGTGCATACAGTAGTCTTGCTGCCATCAACACATATAAAATCAAAGATTGAAGACTTTTTTCCATTAAACCCAAAAGGAAAGTTTCTGGTTTCATCTTTATCTTCATTTTAAGAATTTTCTGCATTAAAATATGAATCTTATTCCAAAATTTCTTTGCTTTATGACATATCCACCATAAATGATAAACGGTCCTTTCTTTCCTTTTACATTTCCAACATTCATTTGAAATATCTTTTTGCATTCTAGATCATTTATCTGGTGTTAAATATGAGCACTACATCATGTTATATTTTTTTTCTTTTAAATTATAGTTTAGTATGAATTTTAAACCTTTCGTTCACATATTTTCCCATTGCTCAAGCATCACAATTTATCCATAGTTCCTTGCCATAAAAATCCATAAAAATCATATATTTTTCATTCACTTTCCAAATTCAGTTTCAGTAACATTTTATAAACCTTAGCAATAATATGTTAATCACTACCATACAGTAAGATTTCCAATTCATTTTTAACAAAATCAAATCCATAACTCTTTTTATCTCGTTTAAATCTTTCTTTCAATTGTTGATATATAAACCAATTGCAAACATAACCTAATTCTAGCTCTTGCCTTCACTTTAGGGTAGGAACACCAGAGTTGAAAGATATTATTTTACCATAAGTCCACCAGTGTGGCTTCACCATCATTTCTTTTCTTAAAAAAGCTTCCTGGGACAACACACAAAATTATATTATTATATATTATCATATATTTATTACAGGTAGTCCTTGAGTTACAAATGTAATCGAGTCTGCCAATTACATTTGTAAACTGAGGATTCATGGAGTGAATCATATAACTTGACCGTTATCACTCCTTCCTTTCTCCCACGCTGTAAGGGCTCCTCTCCTAAATTAAGAAAGTGAAGACTCTTGAAATGGAGTATTTCAAAAGGAACCTTTTATTAAGTAGAATGGCAGCCGTTGAATTCAAAGCAACATCTGAATTCCCTTAGCCAATGCAAGTAGAATTAAAGCAGTAGAGACCCCTCCCATTAGTTAGAATGCAGATTTTAGCCAATACACAAGTGTGAAGATTTTTCCTTTATCAACTGCCCTGGAGCCGAATAAACATATGTTCCCATGGCTATCTTCCATTAGACATTAAAGTGAAAAGTCCCACATGGCCATGGTAAACATTCTCCCAAAAGGTGAGGGGATCTCAAAGCACTTTGGCACCAGGAAGCCAGTTGCTACTCTAAAAGGGGTGAAACCAGTGCTTGAGGGTACAGCATTGTTGAATGCAACTTCCGAAAATGGTAAAAGATCAGTCCAGTTATCCTGTTGAAAATTAATAAAACATCTTAGATATTGTTCTAGGACTGAGTTAAGTTTTTCAGTTTGACGTTAGTTTGGGCGTGGTGCCAAGTAAAGTTAAAAATGCCCTCCAGAATTTTGAGGTGAATTGGGCCCCTCTGTCAGAGATGATTCTCTGCGGGGCTCCATGAAGACGATAAATGTGTATCAAGAATAACTTGGCTAGACTTTTGGCATTGGGATTGTTTGGCAAGGTATAAAATGTGCCTGTTTTGAAAACAGATCTGTTATAACCCAATGACAGTATTTCCCGCACTTTCTGGCAGTTCTACAGTAAAGTCCATAGCAATCTCTTTCCAGGGTGCTTAAGGTTCAGCTATCTTTATCAACTGACCTGAGAGCTGAATAAACATACATTCCCATGGCTATCTTCCATTAGACATTAAAGTAAATCATCCCACATGGCCATCATAAACATTCCCCAAAAGGTGGTGAGATCTCCGGCTTTTTGGCACCAGGAAACCAGTTGCAAAATATCAGTTGTCACAGGAACTGCCAATAAATTGACTCCAAGGCCCCCCCCTCCTCCCAATTGAATGGCAGTATCACTTTTAGGGATCTGACATGCTGTTGTCCTTAGAAAAAAAGAGAGATCCACCTGTGAAAAGATAGAAACACAAATTCCATCATAGTATTTTAACAAGGTTTGTCAGGGTACTGGGAGTGAAATTTTTTCAGTAGGGTAGGAGCCCTAAAATGATGTTTAGCTACCCATTCATTTTTGGACAAAGGTAAATGCTTCCAAGCAACTAAGTATTGGGTTTTCTCCCTGTGGATCCTAGAGTCAAGGATTTCCTTAATTTCAAAGTGTTGTTCGCCTTCTATCATGATAGGAACAGCTGGTGTAGGTGCAGGTGGTCTAAGTGGTGAGATTGCATCTTGTTTGAGTAAACTAATGTGAAATACTGGGTTGGCTTGCCTTAGTGTCTTTGGAAGGAGTAATTCTACTGTTACTGGGTTGATGACTCTAGTGATAAGGAAAGGTCCAATGAAATTCAGCCCTAATTTCTTTGATGGCTGCAATGACCTCAGGAATTTTATAGATAGTATACTCCATCTCCAACATGGAAAGGTTTGGGTTCCACTCTTTTCTTGTCAACTTGAATTTGAAAAGCCTCTCTAGCTTCCTGTAAGGCTAATCTAACTACTGGTCATGTGTTTCGTAATGTGTCTATCCATTCTTTAAGTGAGGGGATAGTGGGTTTTTCTGCGGGTAGTTCAGGCATGGGGCTGAAATCCTGGCCTGTTGCTACTCTAAAAGGGGTGAAACCAGTGCTTGAGTGTACAGCGTTATTAAAGGCCAATCCACAAAAGATAAAAGATTAGTCCAGTTATCCTGTTGAAAATTAGTAAAACATCTTAGATATTGTTCTAGAGCTGAGTTCAATTTTTCAGTTTGAACGTTAGTGGGGTGGTGGTGATTGGAACTCAATTCTTGGGTGGTGCCAAGTAAGGTAAAAAATGCCCTCCAAAATTTTGAGGTGAATTGGACCCCTCTGTCAGAGATGATTCTCTGTGGGGGCTCCATAAAGGCGAGAAATGTGTATCAGGAATAACTTGGCTAGACTTTTGGCAGTTGGGATCATTTGGCAAGGTATAAAATGTGCCTGTTTTGAAAACAGGTCTGTTACAACCCAAATGACAGTATTCCCCGCGCTTTCTGGTAGTTCAACAATAAAGTTCATAGCAATCACTTTCCAGGGTGCTGAAGGTTCAGCTACCTTCTTTAATACTCCTGGGATTTTCCCTTGGTGTCTTTTAGCTGCCGCACAAATAGGGCAGCTAGCTACATAGCTCTCTATGTCCTTTTTTGTGATGGCCACCAAAATTGCCTTTTAATGAGGTGTAAAGTTTTCACAAAACCAAAGTGTCCAGCTAATTTGGAGTTGTGGCACCTTGCCATTAAGCACAGTCTTTCGCTAGCTGGAACATACAACTTCCCTCCCACCCAAGTTCAGTTATCTTTCATCAGGCAGCTGGATTTGTGGCTCAAAAACCATTCATTGCTTGTTAAAGCTTGTTTAAAAGTTTGGGTGGTGTAATTGTCCATCAATGTTTCTTGTTTTGCCTGGGATCTGGTGGTTACTTTAATGGCTAGTTGATTGTTTTGTATCATGAGTTTGATTACGTCTGGCTTCATACTATTGTATTGCGGTTTTCTGGATAGTGCATCTGCCAGAAAATCTCCCCTCCCCCCGGAGATATTTGAGCGTAAATTCAAACCGTTTAAAGCACTGAGCCCATTGTACTTGTTTTGGGGAGAGTTTCTTTGGGGTCTTTAGGGCTTCTAAATTTTTATGATCCATCCAGACTTCAAAAGGGATCTTACTCGCCTCTAGGAAATGCCTCCAGGTTAAAAGAGCCCACTGAACTGAAATCCTGCGAGATCAGGGCAACCAGAAGGTTCCAATCTCTGGGGGGAAAGTGCTTGCACGCTAATGAGAGGCTTGAAGCAATGCGAGTTTGTGTCCCAAAGCAGTATGCAAATGCTTTTCCATGCCAAGGCTGGAAGCCTTTGGAGGAGACTCATCGAGGCTGCCCACCGCTCCAGAAGTGGCAGGCAGCTTCAGTGAATCAGAGAAGCCAAGAAGCACACTTGTCCTGCTCTTCCTCTGCTCTCACCAGGAGCTGGCAAAGAAATAGGCTGGAGAGGAGACAGCTCACTAGATCTTTGAAAAGTACATGAGTCTCCACAAGCAGGCTGTGGAGACCTGCCAGAGGGGGAGAGGGGATGGAACAGGCAGGATGAATGTTTCAGTGCCTCTGCGGTTGTTCATGGGGGTGAATGACAGCCTTGGTGCTGCAACATTCATAACTTCTAGACTGGGTCATAAGTACTTGGGGGGCTATATTGTAACTTTGAACAGTCACTAAGTGAACTGTTGTAACTCAGAGATTACCTGTATGCTTGTAAAATCACCTTTAGTCTTTCTACCAGAACTGCAGCAAAGTGTTTATGGTCATTGTTTAATAATGAAACTGGTCTGCATTTCTTCGTCTTTGTAACATCTTGTCCCTCCTTCAGTTACAACACAATATTAGCTGCTTTCCACATTTTAGATGTCTTTCCCCCCATAATATGTCATTAATTGTATCCTTTAGTGGTTAAAGAAGTTCAAAGCACTTATAGTATTGGCTTGTAAGGCCAACTGGGCTTTACCTGATTTCATTTTTTTAAAGGCTTTTGATATCTCAAAGGCAGTTACTGAATCATTCATAAGTTGTCTCTGAGTTTCGGATAATTTAGACAGCTATTGTCTTAAAATATATTCATCTATTTTGGACATATCTAACTCCTGTCTTTTATACAAATTGGAATAAAAGTTATGAAAAGACTTTTTGATAAGTTCATTATCTATTATTACATAGCTGCCTTCACAGATTTTCTCAATCATTCTCTTTTCCCTTTCCTTAAACTTAGTTTATATGCCAACCATCTCCCTGGTTTATTTGCAAATGCAAAGGGTCTTTGTTTAGCATACTTCAGTTTTGTTTATATTTCTTGTCCAGTTAACATGGACAGATGTTGCCTTAGCAATTTAATTTCATGTAAAGTTTTAGGGTCTTAAGGTGCCTTCTGCAATTCAATTTATTTCTGTCTTTATTCAGTATCTTTTGTATCTTTTCCTGGATTTCTTTTCTTTTCTAAGTGATTGTACTATATAAAATAACTCCTCATAACACCTTTACTAGCATCCCACACAGTTGTTAAACTTATCCCTTTGTTCAAATTATTATCAAAAACTCAGGTAATTTATTTTTACAATCTTTTACGATCATTTCCTTTTGCAGAATAGATTAATTTAATCTCCATCTAAAGCTCAAACTCTTTCCTCTTAGTAGCAAAATCATTGGATTATGATCAGAAAAAGATTTTGATAAATATCTACTTTTAAATTTTTATTTGCATGATTTCTAGAAGTCCATATCATATCAATCCTTGAAAAAGACATGTCTTTCTGAAAAAAAATGTATATTCTCGGATTTTTATATCTCCATGAATCTAGTAGTGTTAAATTGTCCATTATCTCAAAAAAAGTGTTTGGTAATTTACCCTGGGAGGGTTTAAACCCCGTAGTAGATGATCTATCCAAAACTGGTATAGTCATTACAATCCCCCAACATAAGCCAGTTTTCATATGAAAACGGCAATAATTGATCCATTAGATCTTTTAAAAAATCATCATTTGGCCTATACATGGCAAACACTATTGATTTTATTCCATTAAGTTTAATTTCCACTAATACAAATGTATCATAGTCATCTGCTATAAGTAGCTTAGGTTTAAATTGAGATTTTATATAGAGAACAACTCCATTAATATTTTTTAAACCAGCAGATATAAATTCCTTGCCTAATCGTTTATTAAGTATTTCTTATCTCTAGGACTTCCGGTTGTTCCTGGTGCCGATGGCAGGCTTTTCTTTGAGCCTGTCAGATCAAGAGACAGTTAGAGGTGTTTTTTTACGATCTTTAACACCTCGGACACTCGTAAATTCTTGGAATTTATGAGGGAGAGATTCAGCTGCTGGGTTGAGCCCTCGTGTACCCTCCGGAGTCCGGAGTCAGACGAGGTTTGCCCCCCTTCGCAGTTGTTGTATTCTCCTGCCTTTTTGATAACCTCTGCTATAAAAAGCAGAGCCAGTCGCCGGGAGCAGCCTTAACATCTTAACATCTTAACATCCCAAGAAGGAAGCAAGACTTTTGCAAGTATTTTAAGTTTTAATTGGGGGAATAAAAAAAAAATCTCTTTAAAAAGAACGCTACTGCTGAGTTCGAGAGGCGGGGGCTTAGAACAAAGGACTCAAAATGGCGTTGATTTATAGCTGAAAACCTACAGAAAACGAAAGCTAATTACCTGCTGATAGCCGGGGCAGTAAAGGCGGAACGGCTGAAACAACCCTAACTATTAACAATCTTTAAGCCAGTTTACATAACCTGAACTACTTAAATGTCAAAGTTTTAATTTCGAGCAACTTAGAAAGAAACATTTGCAAGTATTAATTTACAGCTGAATACCTAAGGAAAACGAAAGTTAATTGAAAGGTGACAGCTAGAGGCGGCTGTAAGAATTATTAATTATGGCAACGGGAAAAAAAGCTTCACCGGGTGCTACAATAAATTATCAGGATCTCAAGGACTTTATAAGGGAAGAAAATGCTTTTTTACGCAAAGAAATTAAGGAGGTTAAAGAAATGGTTCAGGATACCATTAAAAAACATGATCAACTTGATAAAAAATTACACACTTTAGCCACAGGTCTGTCAGAAGTTGTTCTTAAGGTGGACAGCAAAGTTGATTATCTGGCTTTGGATTTGGAAACTAAAACGAAGGAAACAGATTTGAAATTTGTTGAAATGGAGGGGAATATGCAGAGGATGGATAAGGAGATTATCATGATGCAATTCAGATCTATGGAGTACGCTGTTAGACTGAGGGGTATCAGAGAAAACCCTAGAGAGGACTTAAGAAAAGTTTGTGCTGATGCTCTGGCCACGTTATTGAAGATCCAGGATTCTTCTGAGATTTTTGCAAGGATTGACAAAATTTACAGAGTTAATTCACGTATTGCATCACAAAGGCAACTACCAAGGGATGTTGTGATATACTTTACTGAGAGAAATCTTAGAAATGATATTCTGCAAAATTCTTATTATTCATCTTTGCAAATAGATGGAAAAACGATCGGAGTCTTTAAAGAATTACCCCCAGCGATGCTAAAGCTTAGAAG